>NC_133425.1:79045500-80267500 GCF_049350105.2 Macaca mulatta
GTCCTTCTCCTCTCCAAGATCATGTACATCAGGTCCTAAAACAGAGCAGGTTCCCACTCTGTCCTCTCCACATGTGATGATGATAAGACTTGCTTGTGCTTTCAGGGTAGCAGCTGTCCCGTAGGTGCACCAGGTAAAATATGCTGATGATATTGGAGTATCTCTAATGAGAAGTGGACTCATATAACTGAACTGGTTTGCTCATTATTGTTAGAAAGAGTAGCTCAGGCTGGGCATGGTGGCTCACGCCTGTGATCCCAATACTTTGGGAGGCTGAGGCAGGTGGATCACTTGAGATCAGGAGTTCAAGACCAGCCTGGCCAATATGTCTCTTCTAAAAATACAAAAATTAGCCGGGTGTAGTGGTGTATCCCTGTAATCCCAGGTACTTGGGAGGCTGAGGCAGGAGAATTGCTTGAACCTGTTAAACCTGGGAGGCAGAGGTTGCAGTGAGCAGAGATCCTGCCACTGCACTCAGCCTGGGCAATAAAATGTGACTCCATCACAAAAAAAAAAAAAAAAGAAAAGAAAAAAAGAAAAAAAAAGTACCTCAAAGATAATTATGCAAAATGGAAGTAACTACATTTGCTAAACCTTCTCCAACAGTGAAATGAAACATGGGAACTAACCCTCCATCAGATTCCCGATTTGGTTACGTTAGGGAGGCAGCCAGCAGTTAAATCCTTCTGAATAGTGGGGAGGACCCACTTCCTTCTCTCTACAATCAAGGGCAACCAAGTAACAATTCCTATTCCAGACATTTTTCAGACAGAACTCATCTTGCCCAGGATCTATAGTAAACAATTCCACAGCAGAGACTCCTGCCTACACTTTGAATACAGAAGATATGTGTTGAAGAAAAATATTGTTCCTACCCATGTAAAATTTCATATCACTGCTCAACACGTTTTGTGGAAAGGGTCATTCATCCAGGGAGACCTGCAAGTATGTGTCAAGCATTTTATCTGTGGGGACTAAGTTTGGCTGAACATAACAGGAAAATTCAAAATGACAGTGGCTCAGAGCAGATAGAAGTTGACTTTTTTTTTTTTTCTCACATAAAGTAGGTCTAGAGCAGGCATGGCAGTCCAGGGACAGTGGCAGCCCCACACGGCCCCACACAGGGTTCTACTCGCTCACTATTTTACCATGTCTAGACTGGCACCCTCTTCCTCATGGTCTGTTACGGTTGCTAGTGTTCCAACCTTCATATCTGCATTCCAGACAGCAGGATGGGAAATGGGGAAAGAAGAGGGATACTCCCTCTCTTTTAAGGAGACTTTCTGGAATCAACCACATTTTAATTTAAATATTGTTGGCCAAAATTGGTCACATGGCCACACCTAGCTGCAAGGGATTATGGGAAGTATGGTCATTTGACTAGGTAGCAATGTGTCTTGCTTTTTAAACCAAGGTTCTTTACTAAGGAAGAAAGGAAGAATGGATATTGTAAGGTAGATAGCACTTTCTGCCATGAACGCCTTTTTAGATGGAAACTTCCTACTTAATAAATAACTTCAGGGTACATTTTAAAAGGGAAAAATATCCCATGATATTAGATATTTGCATAATGAAAATAATAGATGATGTTGCTAAAGACTAGTGCTAGAGAACAGCGTATGGATTGCAATGATGCATTCATTCATGCCATGGTATTTGTGGAGAGCCCACTGTGGGCCTGACACTGTGCTAGGTGCGGTGAATTCACTGGTGAAAGGAATAGACTCTGTCTACAGCCTCCCAGGGAGCTTATCGTCATAACAGCAAGAACTTTTGCTGCAAATGATGGTGTCCCTATAAAGGAAGAAAGAAAGGGAGGGAGGAAGAAGGAAGTAAATAAATTGCTTCCTTGGGAACTAAGAACCAATGATCTCCAGCCAAGGAGACAGAGCAGAGTGGCACAAACTGCTTTTTCCCCTACACCATGCCTGGCTCACTTTCAGCAGATGGCTGGATTCCCCAGAAACCCTGCTCTCCTCCCGCCTGTGCACAGGTCTCTGCCTCTAGGGAATTGGGTGCCAGACCAAACTCGGCTAAGATTTTCACAACCCCCTGCAGACATGGGTTTTGAGAATGATGGTAATAATATTGCTGCTGGGATGATTAAAATACCTAACATTTTTATGTAGAACTTTACCAAAAGCACTGTTACCAGTCTTCTTGTAACCACCCTGTAAATGAGAACATCTTGGTCTCCCTTTTTACTGATGAGAGCAGAACCTCCCTGAGCCATGGTTAAAGGAGGAAAGCACACAAGCATGGTTTACAGAGGCTGAGTTAATGTGGTGAATGAGAACACCGGAGCTTCATCCACACCACTGCGCCTACTGCTGATGTTGGCTTAAAGCTTTTTGAGCATCTCTTAGTGTAACTTCACCAAGCTTCACACTTCCCCAATCCTTGGCATAATTGTCCATCTTCCCACTAGACTTTGTGCTCAGAGAGAGTAACAGTCATCTTTTTATCTCCTTCCCTGATGAACCACCAGAGCTTCCTCAGTACCACTGAGTTAATTAAGCACTTTAGGCACAGGACTAAGACCTTCAGACTTTCCGTGGGCCTACAAAAATGTCAGGTACCTGAATACATAGTCTATTGCCTCCAAAATTCAAAAAGAAAGCAGGAAAATTGAAATTAATAAATATCAACTGTCCACGGAATGATGACAACTTTAGGTTAAATATAATATTTGCAAGTGTCTTTACATTTGCAAACTATTTGTAGCTCTCACCTTGCAAGAATGGCAGATAAATTTTAGGTGACTATTAGTAGAATATTTCTTATAGCACAGTAATTCATAAAGTAAAAGTATAAAAATAATTTCAAACATGTTATAGGAAACAAATGTGTTTTTAGTGTGGGTACATTTTAGTACATTTGATACAGTTTGGGGTGAAGCCACCATAGACAGAGAAAAATTCTTAAGGGCTCAAATGTCTGGAAACAGCCCACTCCCAGCATTAGGACTGGTGCATGACCAGTACTCAATAACCAGGTAGAATAGATTAATGGCGGCTGGGTTGGGGGTGACTGCATGCACGCATTTTTCAGCATAAGTAGACATAGGATGACCAAATGTGATGGCTCATGCTTGTAATCCCAGCACTTCGGGGGGTCAAGGTGGGTGGATCATTTGAGGTTAGGAATTCAAGAACAGCCTGACCAACATGGTGAAACCCCATTTCTACTAAAAATACAAAAAAAAGTTAGCTAGGCGTGGTGGTGCTTGCCTGTAGTCCCAGCTACTTGGGAGGCTGAGGCAGGAGAATCGCTTGAACCTGGGAGGTGGAGGTTGCGGTGAGCCAAGATCATGCCACTGCCCTCCAACCTGGGTGACAGAGCGAGACCCCATCTAGAAAAAAAAAAAATGTAGACATAGCTTGTATTAGTCCATTCTCAAATTGCTAAGCAGAAATGCCTGAGACTGGGTAACTTATAAAGAAAGTGATTTAATTGTCTCATGGCTCTGCAGGCTGTACGGGAAGCATGGCAGCATCCACTCAGCTTTTGGGGAAGCCTCAGGAAACTTAAAATCATGGCAGAAGGCAAACAGGGAGCCGGCACTTCACATGTCCGGAGCAGGTGGGCCGAAGGGCTACACACTTTTAAACAACCAGATCTCACAAGAACTCACTATCCTGAAGACACTACCAAGGAGGGATGGTGTTAACTCCCCTGATTCCATCACCTCCCACCAGGCTCCAACATTGGGGATTATATTTCAACATGAGATTTGGGTGAGGACACAGATCCAAACCACATCATAGGTTTTGTTTTCTTTTAATCTTCGAACATTGACTAATGTCTACCAACCATGAAAACATTTGCATTTGGCCTTGTTTTAAACCAATCCCAGGAAGGGTAACCAATCCTAGTAGGGAGACTTTAGAAGGATGTACAGGTCTCTCACAGAACTTTCCAAGTCCATGAAAGTTACATTAAAGAGCCATTTCCGTCAGCCAACCCTTTTTCCGAAGCCTTGATCCAAATTGAGCCTATTCTTTGAACACAGAATATCTGAATCAGATCCAAATTAAATACTCGTCTCTTTGAAAAACTACAACTGCTTTGTCCTGATTTCTTTGGGGCTCAGTCTTTTTTAAGTCATTTCCTTCCTCCTAGTCTTTCGGACCTGGATGCTTTTTAACTTTATAGTAGAATTCATTCATGCATTCAAACTGGTAAAGAATACAACATAGAATAATGACATTTCAGCCCCAAAAGATTTGTTAAAATGCCCAATTTCCATTTTTACTGGTCTTCTCATGATTCATCAAGTCCTTTTCTTTAACACCTTGTTTAATCTAATATTGGAGCTCATTCAAAGGAAATCATGAAAAATGATGGGAAATTAAGCAAAAGCCATCATTGACTGGCTATGGGACATTTTATTCTGTATCTTCTAAGATCTTTGGAAGTAAAGGCAAAAATCAGCTCTCTTGAAAATGTGAATTTTGTCATCACTGGCATTCTCAGAAACATAGGGGTTCAAAAATATGTAGTAGCCTACCATTTATTGGGAGGAAGGAGGATTTCTAATCCCAAAAGCAGGTTTCAAAACCAGATTTAAGAGTTTAGATTGGGGTGACTCTCACCTTTTAAATTTTAATCAGAAGTTAAAGACCAAATAATAACATTTCTACCTGGGGAAATTAAGAGAAGGCCTTCATGTACTAAACTGTATTACTAACACTTCATCTTAATTAAATGTGGCTACTGACCTCAATAAAAGGATCTAAGATGAGGTCATTCTTTTGGTTCTTGTTTTTAATGAGTTAATATTTTTTTCTTTCTTAAGTCAAGAAACACAGAGTTTGAAACGTAAATGGATTGTTTACAGTGGTGCCTTTGTGATTTTTAATTAAAGTGATATTCTTCCATTGTAAGTTTATGGTAGCAATACATTTTATTGCCTATTCTGCTGTGGAATTTTTAATTATTTATGCAAATATGGTAGCACAGATGACTCTTATTTTTAGTGGTCAGATTTTCTGTTATGAAGATGCTGGGGGAAACAAAGCCTCACAAATTAAACTATGGGATTTTTAAAGTTTTAAGAGCTTCACTAGCTAAAAATAGAATCCTGGCTTTTATAATGATCCAGAGACTGAAGATTTTCATTATTCATGTCAATTAAAGGTGCTCGATTTGGTTAATATGAAACATCTGGCCATTTCGGTAAACGTATGAAAGGCTATTTTAGAAATCAACCACCTTTTTAACATCTATCTACATATGTTGTTATAAATTTGCCATAGGCCAGACTTTCATTATTGAAAACATGGTTTCAAATTGGCTATATTTGAATATAATTATCAGGGTCCTTCTTGTCAGCCTTAGAAATTAATCCTCAGAAGCAATATAGAAAATATTGACACATGTTAATATTGTTCCTTGACCAATATTTTCTAAGCTGTTAAATCTACTTAGCTTTTTTTTCTTAATAAACCCATTTGAAATAGATGAGGATTGCTACATAAGCTACTAACATAGCACTGATTGAAAAAGCCACACATTTCAGGATTGCAACCGAAGTCAGTTGCTTAGGGAAAATAGCTGATTTATTATCTGAGTTTGTCTGTCAATCACCAACACCCATCAGCCAGCAAGCACGAGGAGCTTATCATGGCATTAACCCTAACATGGGTAATGAAACCATAGGCGGTGACTCATGTAACTAATTCAAGAAATGCATTTCATCATCTGCTCCCAATTTGCTTTCCAAATGAATCTCAAAGCTTGTATTTTCAAGTGATGAGGCTCTAAACTACAGTCCTCCTACAAAGGCTTAATTTGGGGATTTCCTCATGCATTCCAATAGCGTTGGCAGGAACCTCACTAGAAGATTCCGACCTCCTTATATGGCTGCTTCTAAGTATTCTTGAGTCCCTGCGTGTAGTCTGCACATGTGAAAGGGGGACCTAGGGATTTGGACTAGGGCTGTGGCAGGAGAACCTATCTCTGCATTCATTCATCCCACACTTACAACATACTGGGTGTTTTTCTAGGCATTGGGGGATACAGCAGCCCCAGAAACAAAAGGAGCTGTTGGCCGGAGCAGTGATTCACACCTGTAATCCCGGCACTTTGGGAGGCCAAGGCGGGTGGATCACCTGAGGTCAGGAATGTGAGACCAGCCTGACGAACACGGTGAAACCCCGTCTCTACTAAAAATACAAAATTAGCCAGGCGTGGTGGTACATGTCTATAATCTCAGCTACTCGGGAGGCTAAGGCAGAAGAATCGCTTGAAGCCGGGAGGCGGAGGTTGTGGTGAGCCAAGATCACGCCACAGCACTCCAGCCTAGGCAACAAGAGCAAAACTCCATCTCAAAAAAAAAAAAAAAAAAAATCTGGATGGAAATCATATTCCTGTGGAAGAGAGAAAAAGAATGAAAGAATTAATAAATACAATAAATGGCCTAGTAGCTGGTGATTAATGCAAAGAAAGAAAGCAGAGAAGGAAGGAGGGGAGTCGTTGCTGTAGACAGGGGGTCAGCACACGCCTCACCAATGCTGTGACGCTGCAGTGAAGAACTGCAGGAAGCGGGGGGTGAGCCACACAGCTATCCGGGGTGGAGAGGCCCAGGTAGCGGAGGCAAGTACAAAGGCCCCAAGGCAGAGTGTGCAGGAGTGTGCCCAGCACACAGTGAGTTGGGGGAAGGTGGGAGATGAGGCTGATGCTCTGGAGAAGATGGAGAAAGTGTTAAGCAGGTTGGTGGGATTAGGAAAGCAGGGCAGTTAAGGGAAAGGGAGACAGAGGCAGAGCACAGGACTGGAGTGGAGGGTCCAAGCAATTGGAAGCACAGAGGGCACATCTATGAGCTTTGCAAGCTCCCTGGAGAAGTGGCGAAGTAACTTGGGGGAGGGAAGTACGGGAACTCAGTCTTGCTCTTGCTGAGTTTGAAGTAGACAAAGGGAGCACGTGAGCTGGGTATCAGGTGGCGTCTGTGCTAGAGGTAAAAGCCTGGGTGTCATCAACATCCAGATGGAATTTAAATCATTAAGACTATGATCCCCAAAGAGGGAAGTGAACATAGGGCTGTGGCCCAGCCCTGGGACACTCATGTTGGGAGGAGTGGCCCTGCCTGGCGCTGTGTCGCATGAGGCACTGCTTCCTGAGAATCCCCTTAGAGCCTTGCAAAGAAAAGTATATAGCTGGCAGGGCGCGGTGGCTCACACCTGTAATCTCAGCACTTTGGGAGGCCAAAACAAGTGGATTGCTTGAGCCCAGGAGTTTGAGACCCACCTGGGCAACATGGCGAAACCCCATCTCTACACACAAATAGAAAAACTAGCTGGGCATGGTGGTGCATGCCTGTGATCCCAGCTATTCAGAAGGCTGAGGTGGGAGGATCGCTTGAGCTTGGGAGGGAGAGGTTGCAGGGAGCCAACATTGTACCACTGTGTGCCATCCTAGGTGACAGACCCAGTCTCAAAAAAAAAAAAAATTCTTTGGCATAAATACAGCTGGATTTGAATTCCATCTCTTTCACTCACAAAAGGTTCGACATCCCTTCCTCATCTATAGGACAGGGATGATCACACCCAGCTCACAGGGGTGTCCAAAATATTAATGAGATAATGCTCTATCAGATTTCTAGACTTTATATTTAGCTGCTCTTCACATTTGCCTTTTCTATTTAATTATGTTCTATCCTTTCTTCCTGGTCCCTGTTCTTTTCCCCAATCATTTTAAACATAACTATTTTATAGTCTAGATACTTGCCAAATTCAGAGATTTCTCTTCTTTTTCTTTGGACCCTGGCTGTGGGTTTCCATGGGTGAAAGGCTCACAGTTTACTCAACATTGCTAACTGTCTGTTGCAGAAAGGGCATCTGCTTTTGCCTAGTCCACCAGGTTGTAGGCACAGGCTTGGCCCAGAGCATCTGCCACGCAGGCTGAACTCATTTCTACTCTTGATCCAGGGATCCACAGAGTCACAGCATTTCTGATCCTATCTTTAAGTTTACAGAAGAAGAAAGGGGCCCAAAGAGGAAAAGCAGCTTGTGCACGTCAGCGCCATGCTGAGTCATATGTGAGCTGGGCACAAAAGGAAAAATCAGTAACAATGATCCTACTTTACTTAAAAATCTGATGTTTTGCTTATTATGAATTTTTGCAATTTTTTTTTTTGAAACAGAGTCTCAGTCTGTTGCCCAGGCTGGATTGCAGTGGCATGATTTGGCTCACTGCATTCTCCTGCCTCAGTCTTCTGAATAGCTGGGACTACAGGCATGTGCCACCACACCTGGCTAATTTTTGTATTTTTAGTAGAGACAGGGTTTCATCATGTTGGCCAGGCTGGTCTTGAACTCCTGACCTCAAGTGATCTGCCCACCTCAGTCTTCCTAAATGCTGGGATTATAGGCGTGAGCCACCATGCCTGGCTAATTTTTGCATTAGTTTTGATTTCTAAAATACTGCATAAAAACATCTATCTGAATGATTGAGTTTTTCAGTGTCTCCTTAAAACTTGTGACCAAGATCAGGGCCTGGCTTGACTCTCCCTAGTCCAGTCCAAAGGGAGGTATTGGGGCGGAGTGCCTTCTCTTGCCCTGATGGTCTGCCCAGAGCCACACCATGCCCTCTGCAAGTCACAGCCCTGTTCTGTAGCATGCTTGGCTCTTTGTGTCCTGCAGAGATTTACCTGGTTGCTGGCCCATGTCACCTGTTCCTGCTTTGTGACAGAGACACTCTTTAGTGTGGGGGCTGAATATGCAAATGTTTAACTCTTACATCATAAGCACCCATCCTCACAGAGGGCAGTTGGGGACAGTCGTAACAGCAAGTCTGCTGTGGAGGTCATCACGGGCACTGCAGAAGACTCAAATTTGTGGAAGGGATTTGGAATGGATGTTTTTCATTCCTGGCTGCTCCCCATCCTTTATCGTCCCTCACAGCATCCTAAACCCTCTTTTGGAGAAAACCCCGTTTTGTACAGTGTTGGTGGGAGGTAGTAACCCACTCCCATTCTCTCCCAATGCAGCAGGAGTGGATATGGGACATGAGACAACTCCAGCAAACTGGATGCTCTTTCATGAGTGATTAGGGGGTGAGCAGAGGTCACGTTCGTTGCACGGGAAGCATAACATGAGAACTCAGCTGTTCTCTTTGTGGTGGTCCCTAATCCCTCCCTCTCTCCCCTTGAGTTCTATTTGGTGGCTACTCCTTTTTCCAGTCTATCCTCTGGCTTTCTGTCCGTTCTATGATGGCTAATGTCAACCTGGTCTGTTCTTGTTTTATTCCACCTAACATAGCCCATGCTGGTTTCTGTTGCTTGCAACCATGAATCCTGACAGACAGCAGACTAGGAATGATTAGAGGTTCTGAATTGTCACGTCCTCTTTTGCTCAGAGGAACAGTCTCCTCTGATTCATTTCACTTCAAACATTCAGCTGGATCCTAAACTTGTTTGGGTGACAGAGTATCCACAACTCATGGTGTTATTTGCACAGTGTGATGTACTTTGCAGAGCATCTTAAAATACTGATAAATTTAATCCGAATGCCCAAACTGGGAACAGTTTTACTAGCAGAAAATATGACTATGTTATATGTGTGCTCTAGAAAAATTGCAAAATCAAGCCTACCTCCACCAAAGGGCCAAGTTGCAAATGTTCATAAATCAGTTGTTCAACTCCCACATTTAATAGCAGCTCACCGTCCATTCATTGGCACTGTCATCTCTGAATGCTTCCTTACAGGCAAGCAAACAGCAGATGGCAAAACTTATTATTTAGAAACTTCTATCTGCCCCCTTGGATTTTACCAGGAATGAGGAAGAGACTGTTATCATGAGATTTAAGCAGTGAGGTACCCGGGGCTGGCTTGTGGAAAGTAAAAAAAAAACTAAGTCCATAAGGCATGAAAACCAAAAATTTTACAAAAACACCCCTACCAGTCTCAAAGAGACACCTTTAGTAAATGACTACACATTATGCTCTTTTTGCTAAAAATGCCAATCAGTTAATTTAATGCTATGTACCACGCACAGTGTTCTAAACACTTTCCCTGAATTCTTTTCTTCTTCATCCATTGCAGTGACTCTATGACCTAGCTATTATTATTTCTTCCCATGTTTCAGGTGGGGAAACTGAGGCCCAGCGAGATTAAAAATCTGCCCAAGGTTACACTTCTGGAAGATGGACACGTGGGGATTTGTGCTCAGGAAGTCTGGCACTAGTCTGGCAGTTGTGGCCACTGGGCTATGTACTGTACTTTTCTTTTCTTTTTTCTTTTCTTTTCTTTTTTTTTTTTTTTTTTTTTGAGATGGAGTTTCACTCTGTTGCCCAGCTGGAGTGCAGTGGCACAATCTCAGCCTACTGCAATCTCTGCCTTCCGGATTCAAGTGATTCTCCTGCCTCAGACTTCTGAGTAGCTGGGATTACAGGTGCGTGCCACCAGGCCTGTCTAATTTTTGTATTTTTTAGTAGAGATGGGGTTTCACCATATTAGCCAGGGTGGTCTTGAAGTCCTGACCTCGTGATCCACCTGCCTCGGCCTCCCAAAGTGCTGGGATTGCAGGTGCCAGCTACTGTGTCCGGCCAGCTATGTGCTTTTCTTTGCAAGGCTGTAAGAGACCAGAGGTCTGTCCTTCCCTGTGCAGCCACTCTGGGGTCGTTTCTAGAGACAGCCTAAATCTTGGATGGAATAAAAAGAGTCAAGGTCAGTTTCCTTTGCTTCCATAAGGAAAACACATCCTTCAAGCCCGAGAGTCTCTATTTGCCTATAGTAAGTTTGGCAAAATTAGGAAGTTTATGATAGAGCCTTGTTCTCCCTAACGCAATCACAGGAATAGGATGCACAGGGAAGTGGGCATGAAACAGTTAAATGGAAAGAAACCATGACACACAGAGTCTGTAAAAGCGTTTAGTATCATCAACCCATGCAACAGGTGGATGTCCAGCAGGCCAAGCCATCCCTGTCATCAGATGATGGCAAGAAGAGCCTCTGCTATGGAAAGAGCAAGCCAGGAAGAATGCATCCCTAGGACTTCCTGCAACCTTGACTCCAGGGAGCAACCTTGAGTCCATGGAGGTCTGGCCAGACTCCCTCCCCGTGCTCTTACAGGCATCTGGCAGCTGTGATTTTTGCTGTGGCTATCAGCAGTGAAAGCTGTCATAAATCCATCAACTAAAATCAGAAATGGAACACACAATTTTATTCTGAAAAACAGAAGTCGGAGACAGCAAGCTATTGGGTCTGGTTGTAATTGCACACACAGGGCACGGTTCTCTGGCTTCAGTTTGGTTTGGGAGGCAGAAGAGCAGAGAGGTGAGGACGGCTGTCATTGAGTTAGATTTCCTGAGTGTGAATCTGAGTGTAAATTTCTTTGGGTAATTTCCTGAATCTTCGTAAGCCTTATTGTCTTCCCCTGTAAAAAGGGGGTAATCAGAGACCCACAGGGTTGTTGTGAAATGAAGGGTGATTTAATGCAGAAGGTTCAGGGAACAGTGCCTGGGACAAAGTAAATGCCAGCTACTATATTGTAACCTGGAGCAATTTGGTGTGGCTATAATAGAAAGTGGCCAACCTAGCCTGGCTGTTTTAGGGAAGTGGATCAGACACGCTGGTGAAAGAAGACAGGAGATGGAAGGAGCCAGGCCGGCCCAGGTCCGTTCGACTCCTGGGGACAGTGTGCACTCTACCCTGGGGCCTGCCTGGACTCAGGATATGCTGATTTGGGGTCTGGCTGCTAAGTTAACAGCACTGTTGTACGGAACTGTGCTGGTCTTGAACTCCTGACCTCGTGATCCACCTGCCTCAAAGAACTTCTCAACAGGGAAACATTTCTTTCTTTTGTTTTGCAAGAGAAAACACTGTTTAAAAAACAAAAAATCGTGCTCAGTAGAGTACGCAGGTTCTTTCAACACCCGTCATATCTTTTTATAATTCTGTGTAAGGAGGGATCTTCGTGTGCAGCGGGCCCATTTCATCTCTGTTCCCCATTCACTCGTATTCTTTGTGTCTGGGGCTTCTTTTGAAATCTGTAAAGGTGGGAGGACCAGGGGATCCAGCAGGGTGAGTACATGAGGAGACGTCCCTCGAGTCCACACTGGATCCACCTGGAACTCCCACCAGGGAGTTCACTGGGAGTGGGGACTTGGCAGCTGCCAGGGCGAATCTCTAGGCAAGTGATTACTGTTTGATGCTTCACACTAAAGTTATAAAGATGAAACAGTTTACAGCTCAAAAAGTAAATATTTCCCAAATACTTAAAACATAGATTACCTAGTCACTGGTAAACACAGCAACTGGCCTTCATCTCCAAAATATATCTAGAATCTCTGCAGTTCTTGCAACTGTACTGCACATACTTTGTCTAAGCCACCACCATCGTCCACTCAGATGACAATAATTGCCCTAACTTGTCTCCCATTCTTACAAGGTACCATCCACATCGGGGTGATCCTGTTAAACTGAAACTCAGATCCCATATAACCGCTGATGAAGCCCTTTAGTGCCTCCCATTTCACACTAAGTAAAACCCAGACCCCCTGCCCTGGCCCAGGAAGCCCCCTGGCTGGCCTTGGCACAGAGCTTCCTCTCCTCTCACTCCTCCGGCAGTCTCTCCTCCAACCACACAGCCTTTCTTCCTCAAGCTTTCTTCCCGTTCAGGAACTGTGCACACATCATTCTCTCTGCCTTGAATTACAGTTGATCCTCATTATTCATAAATTCCATATCTGTGAACTCACCTACTCAATAAAATGTATTTGTCACCCCAACATTAATAGTTATGGTGCTTTCATGGTTATTCTTGGAGGAGTGCAGAGCAGGGAAAAATTTGAGTTCACCTGATGTGCACATTCACAGCTGAGCTCAAACAAGGCCTTCTTTTACTTTGCCTTCTTATTTCAGCTCTCATACTACAAATAAGTGCCGTTTTTGTGATCTGTTTAGTGCCGTGATTTTTGTTTTTATTTTTGTGTGTTTTGCTCGCAATTTTGCTGTTTGAAATGGCCCTGAGCACAGTGCTGAAGTACTCTCCAGCGTCTCCGGGCGCAGAAGGCTGCGCCATGCCTTACAGAAGAAACACGTGTTAGCATAACCTTCCGTCAGGCATGAGTTACAGCTCTGCTAGCCATGAGTGCAATGTTAGTGATCAACTGTATATATTAAGGAAGGTGTCTTTAAGCAGAAGTGCACATAAAACAAGGCCATGTCTTGAGGAGTTGACAAACATGTGACCAGAGGCTTGCAGGAACCTAACCGTGTATTCCTCCTGAGAGCAATGGTTTGGTGTTTGCATAGTTTTTTGGGCTTTTTTGTTTGTTTGTTTGTTTGTTTGTTTTGTTTTTGAGACAGAGTCTCACTCTGTCACCCAGGTTGGGGTGCAGTGGCACAGTCTCAGCTCACTTCAACCTCCACCTCCCGTGTTCAAGCAATTCTCCTGCCTCAGCCTCCTGAGTAGCTGGGATTATAGGCATGCCTGTATCTCATCCACTGGTTTCCTCTCAACATCTGATGTAGTGCCTGCCCCGTGGCAAGCCCCCGGTCAATGTTTGCTAATTTTGTCAATGCCTGGCTAATTTTGTGTTTTTAGTAGAGACAGAGTTTCACCATGTTGGCCAGGCTGATCTCAAACTCCTGGCCTCAAGTGATCCGCCCCACCTCAGCCTCCCAAATTGCTGGGATTACAGGCATGAGCCACTGTAGCAGTTTTATGGGATGTAGCTATGGTGAATAACAAAGATCAAGTGTACTTGCTTGCCTACACATTCACTACCTGTCTCCCCACACTAAACTGTAAGCCCCTTGAGGGCAGGGACCATGTTAGTCTTCAAGTGGGCCTGGCAAATAATAGGAACTCAATAATTTAATTAATGAATGAATTGTAAATAAATTATTTCCAAAGACAATTTTTAACCAGGCTCTAGACTGTAGTGTGTCCTGTTCAGGAGTTAATATTTAATACGTCTTTGCAAAGGATAAAAAAGGATTTCCATCAGGGTCTGACTGTAATATAAACAGTGCAAATGAATGCTAATTAAATATCTTCACTTAATTATTATTTGATGTTCTTCCTTGGTTTGGGCCTCCCCTTTGGGCTCAAAAAGATAGAAGAAACTGCTTCTGTTTCTTTACTTTCTCCCAGTGTCACTGGCTAGGCACCGTTGGCTTTGATGAACCTCCCTGAGGCCACCATGGGGAGATGGCGTTGCCTGGTTCCCAGTGCTGAGGCTCTCAAGACACTGCTTTCTTGGAAAGCTGATGAAACCAGGAGCATCTGTTTTGTGCTTCCTCCTGGGGAGAAAGGGGCTACTCTTGGAAGTCCATTTTTCTTCTTGCTAGCCCACACAGGCAGTATGAGGAGGATGCTTAGCCCTAACTGATCTTATGATCTAGCCTGGAACACTGAGAGCTGGGTTTGCTAACAAGCCGGGTCAGTAACTCCAACCTTCTTACTTCAGTCCAGTTTCTTGCCCTGTATTGTCTTCTGTTAGAGGAGGTTTGGCAAGCTTCTTCTATAAAGGGCCAGATGATAAGCAATATAGGTCTGATAGACCACACAATCTCTGTCTCAGCGACTCAACTTGTCCATTGTAATCCAAAAGCTGCCATATCCGTGAATAGGCTGGCTGTGTTCCAATAGAACTTTATTGACACAGGGAGGCAGAGGGCCAGATTTGGGCCATGGGCCATAGTTTGCCAACCCCCACAGTACACCCCTCCCGGCATTATGGTATCTTCATTTGTGTGTGTTCGACTCTGTGCTGTGAACTCGTTAGAGTAAGGCCTGAATCTTATCCACTGGTTTCCTCTCAACATCTGATGTAGTGCCTGCCCTGTGGCAAGCCCCCGGCCAATGTTTGCTAAATGCATGACTTGTAAGACATGGCCCCCAAAGCATGGGCGTTGTGAAACGTACTAACCAGATGAAAGGTGACCTGAGCCCCAGTGGCAGCCCATTCATCATCATCCTGCCTCCTGTTGCCAATATTCAAAATAGCACCAGTTGTTTTTCTGTCAACAAATCAAAATAATATTCCTGCATTCATTCAACAAACAGCCACTGAGTGTGGGAGCAGCATCCAGATATCACTGGGATCTGCCTGCCTTTGAGAACTAAATAAACATGTGATAAGTTGATAAGTCCTGACTGCATGCCCTGTAGCAGCCCAGAGGCTTCCCAAGATTTATGCAAATTCCAGAGGGTTGGAAAAGGAGGCCTTGAGTTTCCAGAGGTCACATCTGGCTTCAAGCTTCTACTTTTGCAAGCTAGTTCCATTTCTTAGCTGTCTCTCTTGCCTGTGCCAACTTGTGGCATCCCATGTCACCCTTCTCCCCAGTCCCCCCTTGGTACACATCTGCACACACACACGTGTATGCGCACACACACACACACTCACTGTCATCAGAATTGGGTGCATGTGATCTAATTCACTGAGGATGTTTAGAGGCATGGAAAGGGCAGTTACATCACATCAAACAATTTCAACCTGAGACCCTGGAAGGCCCTCGATTCTCCATCCTTCTCAGCATCCCATCCCTCTGTATTTCTCACAAGACACATCACCCCAGCACGTACCCAGCCTCGGTACATATTGGGACTCCTCTCCTCTTTCCAATTTCTCCCTCTCCTCTGCACCTTCTCTTTTTAAACAGCTCCATGGAGATGTGATTGACATGCAAAAGTGCACAGGTTGATGAGTTCTGACATATGTGCACACCCTTGACGCTATCACCATGATCTAGATCGTACATGTGTCTATCATCCTCAGAAACGTCTTGGACTCCTTTCTCATCCTCCCTTCTGCCCCTCCTTTTCCGTACCTCAGCCCCAGGCAAACACTGATCTGCCTTCTGTCATCGTAGATTAGTGTACATTTTCTAGAGCTTCATATCAACTGAATCATAAAGTACGCCCTCTTTTTTGTCTGGCTCCTTCCACTCAGCACAATACTTTTGGGATTCATCCATGTTGTCACCTGTGTCACCAGTTACACAGAGACAAAGACCTTCTGCAGAAAGATTCAGTTCTATGCAGCCCCCACCTCGAAAGAACTTCGAATTCCCTGTTAACAGACGGAAACATGCCAACAGACCAAAAGGGCTCTCTGTCTTTAGAAACCCATGGTGGTTAAATAGCCATTTTTCTCCCTATTAAAAATAGCTGTTTTTCAGTTGCCTCAGCAGCTACTTAATAGGCACCTACTATGGGCCAGGCACTGTTGTTAGGGACAGAGTGGTAATCAGGAAAACATAGCCTTCCTGTTGGGGAATGGTCAGAAAATGAGTAGGGAACTGCTAAAAAGTTGCAGTAGGTGTGCATATATTTCTTTTGTTTACAGGTTTGGGGAATGTAATCCCATATGTCCTTTGTTTACTCATTGAAATACTTGTTATGAGCAATGCATGCTCATCGCAAAAAAATCAACAAACATGGAGCAGCTTAAAGAAGTAAATTAAATATCACCTTTAATCCCACTGCCCAGATATGGCCACCATTATACTTCATTTTGTTAATTCCACAGGCAAGGAGTAGAGGAGTATGTTTTGTTTCATTTTGTGTAATTAAACGGGCCACGGGAACTGCTATCAGCTTCCTGGGGAGCTGAGTTGTGTTTATTTTTTTTAAGAGCTACTAATCTTTGATTAACAAGGATGAATGTAACATTTAAGAGGAATCTAATTACACCCTCTTCCCCTTCTCAATAAAACAACATTATTCCCCACCAAGTGTGGAGTCGAGACTCTGAGGATGTATGGCCCTGAGCTGGGGGATTCTAGGGACATTTTTCATGTCACTACCTAGACAGTCGTGTGAGTGCTCCAGCAGTGAGGGATCTCAGCCGCAGGTTACATTCCCCGCCGAAGCCAGGGCTGGATAATAACTCACTTTGTCATTACTTAATTCTGTGATGGCTGCAACTACTGAGCCAGAATAAAAACTCTCAGTCCCTGAAAAGATGAGAGACTCAGTGTCAGGATGTTTAGGAACAGAAAAAGCAAGAGGGCAGCCAAGTGGGGCCGTCGGGTGGCTGCGTAAAGAAGTTCGATGATGGATACAGCGCTCCCAATTCATTTCTTTTCTAAATGACATATTTGCATGTTTCCTTCATCAGTTCATTCAGTCCACACGTATCCATGCAGTGCACCCTGTGTGCCAGTCATAGAGGCCACATCCGGTCATAGGCCATACCCCATGCACAGCTGTTCTCTCGGCACAGTTGACCGCACAGGCCTTCGCCCTGTGGGAGACTGAAGCTATATCTGTTTGAGCTACAACTAAAACTCTGAAGTCTCTGTATACCTTTGCCAACATCTGGTGGTTTCCCAAATGTGTCAAGTTCTTCTCTGCCTCTGTGCTGGGGTTTCTACCCTGACTGCCACCCCACAACCCCTGCAACCCTATCCTGGCTTCTTCCTCAGGACGTTACCACAATCCAACCCCACTTCAGCACCCACCAATTGCCCAGCATTCCTGCTACTGGGATGCTAAATATTTCGCATATCAGTCCTTCTCTGTGTCTCTGCCCACTTTGCTGCCTCCGCCCTCTCTCCCTCCAAATAACAGCTGCCTAGCTAATGTCTGCGTATTTGCTGGCAGCAGAGTAAGACTGAGGTTGATGTCCAGCTCTGCCATTGAGGGTTGTGGGACTTTGGGTAAGTTACTTAACCTCTCCAGACCTCATTCTCTCCAGGTATAAAGAGAGATAATACCTAGAGGATTAAATAGGCTAATCCAGCAAAGCTCTTAGCACAGTGTCTGGGACATAGGAAGAACCCAATAAATATTAACTATTATTGTAATCTGACAAGAATCATTCCAAATATACGTTGTGCTAAGTCTTTCCTCATCATTTCCTTCGGGTATAATACAAAACTCTGACATATTCCAGAGGTTTGGACACCCTCCTTGGTACTCACTTGGCATAGCTTCCATCACACTGTATGTTGTAGTTGCTCATGAGTATGCTAGTTAGAATAAGTAAAATTAGCTTCTGTGATAGACAACCCCTCAAATCTCACTTTTTAACACAAAAGTGCATTGCTCACTCCTATTACAGTCAAACTGCAGATGGTGGGGTGGGATGGCTCTGCTCCACAACTTTCACAGATCCTTGGCACCTTCCATTTCATGAGGCTGCCTCTTCAGGGTGTGGCCTCCAGGGTTGCCGTGGAAGGGAAAGAGAGAGCAAGGAGGGTCTTGTAGGGGTTTTGTGGCCAGGCCCAGAAGTGACATTATCACATCTACTCACTTTCCTCTATCCCAATCTAGCTGCATTAGAAGTTGAGAAATGCAGCCTGCCTGCCTGTATGTCCAAAAAGAAGACAAAATTGTCTCTGACCACAGGAGTGCTTCTCATCTCCCCACCAGGCCATGAGATGCTCAAGGTCAGTGGCCATGTGCCTTGGGTCTCTTATCCAGTGTTTGCTCCCTTCTGCCTCCCCTGGTCACCTCCAGAGCTGAGCAGGTGGCACCGTGGGGAGGGGCTTTCCAAGCACAGATGATGGAAGATGCAAAGGTACAGAGGGGCTGTGAGAAACCTGGCCCCTTCAGGGAACTGCACACCACAGCAGCATTTGCTTGGGCTGCACACATATTACTGCATAAAAATAGCTCATTACCACCTTAGCATAGGGTGCATGTGGAGGCGGGGCAGGGATGAGCCAGGGCAGCTCAGGAGAGCAGAGCATACAACCCTCTAAGTAGAGGCCAGCATTTCTGAACCTGTCTGCCTCTGCTATGGAGCCTACATTTCCTTGGTTCCAATGGCCAGGCTAATAAGAGCATTCCTCCTTGGGTCAAATATCTCTTTGAATAGAGCTGCATCCCTAAGCCAAGGAAACGCATTGTGTTGGGTAGTACTTTAAAGAACAGGCAAGGAATGGAAATTGGCATAAACTTTCTAAAAGACATGCTGCAGTATATATTAACTTTTTTCAAACAGTCATACTCTTCCATACCCATAATTTCATTCCTAGGAATATATCTCGAAATAATCAGAAAAGGTGTCAAAAATGTATATACTCAGGAAACAGATTTATGTGCAGAGTTGTACACTGAAGCCTTATTTATGATAGCAAAAGTTAGAAAACAGCCCCAGTGTCCAACAATAGGAGGCTGGATAAATATAGAGTTGCCATACGATGGAATAATATGCAGTGATTAAAATTTTTGAAGCCAGGAGAAATTGTGTCTGATATAAACTGAAGTGACAAAAGTGGGACATCCAAGTTGGTAAACTGTGCGATTCCAATTATACAAATCACATGTGGAGAAGACTTTGAATACAGTGTCTAAGGATAGGAGTGGGCTTTCAGGCTCCTGGAATTATTTGGTAATTTTTCATGTTTTCCTCACACTCTCTTGCATTATCAAGCTGTTAATGTTGAACACATACATTACTTTTATAAACAGAAAAATATTTTTTAAGAAACAAAGGACAAGGAAACTGTAAGAAAACCATACTTTCTCGGCAGACTCACTCAGAGGTACCGTTTCTTTTCTGCAGTTTTCTCAGAAATCAAATGCTTGCCTAGACCAACAGGCCTCTGAGTCCATAATAGGCACGAACTCGCAATTATTGCCTGGTACACAACCTTTTCAGCCACCGTAACATCCATTCAGCGGCACAAAATGTATCACCCAAAACTCATCCAGACAACCCTGCACATGGCACTTTTTTATATATGGAGAAATGAAAAAGGCTTTTTGCTTTGTAAGTTCTATAAAGACGTTTCTTAGCATCTAGAAAATGACAAGAACCCTTCTACGCAGATTTCACATCACACCCATCCCTAACCTTGGTTACAGTTCAAAAGCATTCATGGAAATTTGAAAAGTGTTTTCCCTTTTCACCTGAAGCTGTGATTTCCAATTTGGTCTGGAGGAGAAAACTGCCTCGAAGGAAGCTAAAGGATAGATAGGTGTTTTCAGTGTTTTATCTTAGGTGGAGTTTTCATTCAGTGAGGTTAGGTTGTTAAGACAAGAGAGATAATGAACAAAAATAATAATCTTACCCTCAAAGATACAATAAAATGCACTCATTCTCATCTTGATGCCGGAATATGAACACCGAGATTGTTCTCCAACTCCTATGCACCATGCCCCTTACAAGCTTAAACTCGGGTCCTAGGAAAGAAAGTTTAGAGTGTTCAGAGAAATATTTGCAGTGTACCCAGTGAGTGGATTAACCAAATCTCCATCTCAGAGCAGGTGCCGCTCCAATATCCCACCAGGAAGCCATCGTGAGATACAGTCTGCCCACAACCCCGCTGCCACAGGCTCCAATGCCAGGGAAAGCTATGTCTCCCCATCAGTGCAGTTCCAAGAATTAAGTACTCCTTGTTTGCCAATTACGTGGTCACTATCCTTAGAATTGAATTTAAGCTCTGTTAGAAAATTGTTGAAAGCCTTCAGAGCTCATTTTTCACCAAATTGAACTCTATAATGGTACCATAATAGAAAAAAATCTTCCAAAGTTCAATTGGAATTTTTTCCCAGTAACTTAATAATAAGGCTCCGATTTCAGGAAAATAGTTTCAGCGTGAGTGAAATCACACTCTTGGTTATGTAGCATCAAACCTGTCCTCCAACACAGGTCAGAGGCCAGTGCTCCCTGGGGTTGAACTTTCTGAGAGGCCAACAATCATTTAAAAACTTTTGTTTTCAATCATTTAGAAACTTTTAGATTTTTCTGGCAACATCCAAGAATAAGTTATCTCACTTAGATGAGTTTTCTGTGAAACTGAAGCTCACCACTTCAAGTGCTATATCTTTCTATATATTGACTACATTTCTAAAATATGTTTCCCTGACTCTTAAATAGAGCGTGGGAAAAGAATTTCAGGTCGTTTGAGGTAATCATTCTTATAGGTTAATAAGTGAACCAAGGCAATGCTTTACTTGATTTTGAGTTGTTTCTTTCTTTTGTGCTTTCATACAAAATAGCATGCTGGGATCACTAAACCTGACTCCAGAAATCCACCTGCAAAACAAATTAGACAACCAAACTTTTTGAGAATTTTGACTTTAAAAAAAAAAAAAAGAAAAGAAAAAGAATGATATTAGTAGAAAAGCCTAAGGAAGAAAGAATTAAGCTTTATTGAGCAACTACTACGTGCCAGGCATTTTTCTGTGCATTTTATCATTTCATCCTTCACACAACCCTAAGGCTGACCTTATTGTTAAGTATTCACACAACAGGCTGCTGAGCCTGGAGGTGACACACATCTGTTCAAAGTTACACAGCTAAGAAGTAGCAGGTGTTAGCTAATGCTCTCCTGCTGTAGACCTCAGAGCATGGGCCTACTCTGAGGTCTCAGTCAACATTTTCTCCTTCTTCCAAGTTGGGGCTTGTGCCCTCAAGGAAGAAAGGTAGCCAGTGCTGACTCTTCACAGCAGTAGGGTCCATGCATATTTTCTATCCAGTCTGGGGCAGAGCTTGCCATGGGATCTCTCCTGTTAACACAGACTCTCAGCTACCCGCTGCTGTTTGCTACCACAGCAGCCAGACACCAGCTGTGTCTTCTTGGAAGAAGAAGAGTGACAGAGGGATGGCCCAGCCATACCTCGAGCACTGGTGGTCCCAAGTTGGTGGCATCTCAGCTGTACTGTGTGAGTCAAAATGAGAAGGGATAGGTGGTATTCTAAGTGAGTCTCTCCTATTGCATTCAGAGGGAAAACTAAGCACATTCATTTCTGCATCCATTCAATGGGTCGATCAATCTGTATTTATTAAGAGCCTGCCTATGCTAAGTCTGCATCTTTCTATCTGTGGTCAGGAAATCACTTTCAGTGCTTTTGATGTTTATGGTGCTGTTTATCCTTGTGTAGGAGCTACAACCTGCTAAGGAAACATCTTTGTCATGCATTCACCTAACAAGCATTCACTTACTGGTTTCTAATATTCCAGACACCGGGCCAGATACATTCTCATCACTTTTCTCTCTTCATTTTCACCCACCACCATGAGATCAGCACTGCTATGCCTGTTTCCTGGGTGAGCAAACGAAGACTTTATGCCACTTAGGTAAGTTGCTATGCTCCAAACCAGACAACTGTTAAATGGGCACAGCAAAATATAAATTCATGAATCACTGAACTTGTCTCAGAACATGGCCAGAGCATCTTGTCCCAGGCTCTTGTGGTTGGCATACACATACCCAAAACTTACTCAGAAACAGAGACAAAATAATCTTGGAAATCATGTGAATCCAAACAAGACAAGAAAAAAAAAATATTTAGATGTGGCAAGAATGAAAAGCATAGCATCTGATTGGAAATTCACCACAACCTCTCCCCTGAAACTGCCAAAGGAATTGAAAATTAGCTGATAGAGCCAGCTGAACAGTTTCAACCTTCTGGCACTCCGACCTCCACCAACTCCAGGATCTCAAACTGCACCTCACAGTTCACCTCTTCCATTCCTTCCGACTGCTCATTCTCTTCATGACCTCAGGCCAGTGTCCTTCTCAAGTCTTGTCCCCATTGAGTTTGACCTGTTCCTAATCCACCATGGTGTCCACACCCCACCATCCCAACACAGGCTTTAGTGTGGTTACTTTAGGTTCCCAAATGTGTGTGTCAAGCTCTGTCCTCTCTCCTATTCCTCTGTTCCATACAAACAACTTCTGCTGAACATCTCCATGTTGGAAGTTCACAGACCCATGAAACATGATATGTTCAGAACCAAATTCACCTTCTCTCCCAGTGTTCCTTGTGTTGGTGAAGGACAGGACCATCTCCCAAGCTCCAGTTAGAAGCCTTGGTGCCCCTTGGCCCTTGTCCCCAACGTCTGCTTCATCATCAAACCTTGTGAACTTTGCCTTCTCAACGTCTTCCCCAATTCGTCTGTGTGTTTCCAGCCTGCTGCTGCCACCCAAGTCCTTACCTCCTGCTGCAAGAAGATGGCAGCCTCTGGAGTACTCCTCCTCCTCTTCCTTCAAGTCCCAGCTCAAACATCACTTCCTCAGAGCAACCTCTCCCGACTCAATGATGATATTCCTATAGCCTGTTTCACTTACCCTTTCATAACCCAAATCTCATTTGCAAATCTTTGTTTCACATCTATTTTCCCCTCTGGACCATGAACTCAGTGAGGGAAGGAATTATTTCTATTTTCAACCATTGCATCTCCTGTGCCCTCCATGTACTAAGGCTCAATACGTAATTCTTTATTAAACTGGTGCCATGATCATCCCCAGGTCCTCATCCCCGTGGTCAGATACTGGTCTTGCTTTTGATGTTTATGGAGCTGTTTATATTTGTGTTGGAGCTACTACCTCTTAAGAACATGTCTTCATCATGCATTCACTTCAGTGTTTATTTAGCAGCTTTGAAAATTTCCATTGTCTTTTGTATGCCCCCTGCACCTTGGCTATGTCTTTTGGTAACTCCACTTTCCATGCTATGGACCATCTGTTCCTAGACATTCCTACTCCCACCTGCCCTTTCGTCTCAGTGCTAGAAACATCTTCCCCATTCTGAATTCGATCATCCCTCTGCTAGGCTATTTATTGGTAATGACCTCTTAACCGTGTTCTTTCTGTAGTCTATTCCTGGTACCTCCTCTGATGATGGGCTCCCCGACACCTGTTCGGATCGTGTCGCTTCCTCCTGGAAGTCTCTTTCGCAGACTGAGCTCAGCTACACACCTCAGGCCACTGGAGATTCTGCATAGTGTGATCCCAAGAGGTGATTCTGCACTTGCACCACTCATTCTACACCTGACTCTTAGGAGAAGAGAAGGGAATGTTGGGTCAAGTGATCCCCAGGGTTCCTTCAAGCACCAACAATCTCCATGTCTCGCATCCTAACTTAAATTTTATAAAACAATGGATTTGTTTAGATGGGAGAGTAGATAAGTCTGCCCTAGGGATGGGTGCCTCTTTCAGCCCCCATTCATGCATAACAAATCACACACAAAGTTAGTGACTGGAAATGACATCATTTCATGTCTCTTGTGGTTTTAATGGCTCAGGAATGTGAGCAGGGCACACTGGGAGCAGCCTATCTCTGTGCCTCAATGTCTGAGGCCTTGGCCGGAATCCCCAAGGGCTGGGAACTGATGTCATCTGAATGCTTATTCGGTTGTTTATCGGGCAATTGCTGCTTGCTGTCAGCCAGAACATCTACTTGTGGCCTCTCCACATGGCCTGGGCTCCCTCACAACATGGCAGTCAGGTTCCAAAGTTGAGCATCCCAAAAGCCAGTGTGCAGTGATTTCCTTTTCACCTTTTATGATCCAGCCTCAGAAATCATGCAGTGTCACTTCTGCACTCTATTCATGAAGGCAGTCATAAACACTAACCCACATTCTAGGGGACAGGAACTAGACGCCACCTGTGAACGAGAGGAGCGTTAGAAATATTATCACGGCCATTTTTGGAAAATGCTGTAGAGCCAAAGTCTACATGAACAACAGACAGATTGGGAGTCAAAGGTACCTGAGTTCAGATTCCAGCTTCGTTGCTCGTTAGCTCTGTGGCATGGGGAAATCAGGGAACCCTTTAATGCTCTGTTACTTGTAAAATGACTGTGATTGCTAACTGATTATGTCAGGCTATACAATCATTTCTTTGGTTGTAAGCCATGGAAACCAAACCTTATGAAAAGAAGAAAACACATATGTAGACATGTGTGCACACACACACACAAGACAGAGAGAAGTAAAGAAAAATAGGATGAAGCAAGCTTCAGGAATGCCAGAAAAAGCTGCTTCAGTGATCTAGGTTCCTGGGTTGAATGGATGATATTTTTAGGCCCTCATGATCAGGACAAAGCAGTTCCAAGTATTTTCCATTCTTATGTCTCTCTGACAATATTGTAAACTCCCAGGATATTAAGTCCTGGTGGCCTGTCTTGAGTCAGACTCACTTCATCCCTTCACTATAGGAGAGAGAGGCGCTGTAATGGAAAGTCTTAGCAAGGCTGCATGAAGAATGGGGTGAACTCATGGGAAAATGCAGGTGTCCCCACAAAGAAGGAGAAATGGACAAACAGCATATCTACTCTGGTCATTTGCAGGACTAAGAAGGATCCGGGATGGAAAGCATAATATGGGGTACTGTTCCCACTTCCCAATATGCCATGCATGTTCATGCTCTAGAACTTGACTATCAGTCACTCTTCCTAAAATATTTCCCTTCCTGCCTCTACCCATCACAATCCTGTTGGTCTTTCTAGGTCAATTTCAAATACTGCATGGTCCATAACACTTGGTGAGTAGGAAGTAATCTCTTTCTCCTTGAATTCCTCCATTCTGTTTTATAACTTTCTTAGGCCATTATTACCTCCTTCCTTGTTTTAGCCATTTCCACTTTGCTTTATCCAAATATTTCCAAACACCAGGCATCTTCATCTCCTATAACCTATCTGCTGTCTGTGTACTGTCATTTGCTGAAGGCTTTTAAGTTGACTTTCATTTGACTTGTCTTTCTTTTAACTTAGCAATAATATCTGTGATGTGCAAGCTATATTTTTTACCATTCACATTAAAACACATATTATTGAAATGTTTAAAATAATTGCTGACCCCCTGTTCTACTACTCTTCCCTATTCTGGCTGAGTTCCTATAAGACAGAGATCAGCTCTTAGATCCCCCATGTATCATATCCCTGACATGCTGCTCTGTGCTATTGATCTGGCGGCTGTTCAATAAAAAGTCATTGAGTGAACAAATAGAAAGAGAGAAAGAGGGAAGGAGAAAGAGTGAGATGAAAGAATGAAGTTAAAGTGAACTGAGTGGGACTTATCTTTGGTGACAGACCTTAAAGGAAAAAACAAAATAAAAGAAAGCTGGGAAAGTTGAATTTTGAGGAGAAGGCAAGAATACTTTCTTTTCCTTCTACCCTAATGACACCTTCTCTTTGGACTCACCCTCCTGTGAGTTGGCAAGGGGAATGGGGAGCAGCTTAAGCAGCAGCTGCCACCATGACCATTATTCCCAAGCAACTTGCCCAAGGCACCGGAAGGCATGAGCTCCATGTTTCCCAGCCAAGGCTCTTCCAGCCAGCAATGCTGATGGGAAGAACAGGCAAGCCAGAGTGCCTTGTCGAGTGCAAGACTTACCACCCATAGAGGCTCCCACCCAAAGCCACCAGGAGAACCAACACATCCCTCCGGGTGACAAAAGCATCCTTTTGCTCATGGCCAGATCGCTTGCAGCACAAGTTCCTCTCAAATGCTTCCCAGGACCTCATTGGAAGGGACAGTCAACCAGACATATGCTTCCATGTCTTCTTCAAATGTGTTTTTCATTTGCCTGGCTTCAACCTCATTATAATGGCATTAGCTGGAGGAGGTAGCATGGTGGTTCAGGTTTCTGAAAGTGGGGTTCAGGCAGTCCCCTCACTTTCTTTATTGAAATTCCCCAATGCCCTTGGCTTACTCACCCCTCAGCATGCTTTGTTCTCTTTCTGTCTTTTTCTGTCCAAGTTCTGTATCATGAGTGTCCTCTTCTCTGAATTCATAGCCTTTGTGGCTTCTCTTCCTACTAACCATGCTAGGCTAAATAATGCCCACCCCCCACTCCTCAAAGATGTCCACATCCTAGTCCTTACCTTATATGGTAAAAAGGACTCTGCAGCTATGATTAGATGAAAGGTCTTGAGATGATGTTAGATTATCAGGATAGGCCCATTTTCATCGTAAAAGTCCTTATAAGAGGGAGGCGGGACTGAGCGCGGTGGCTCACACCTGTAATCCTGGCACTTTGGGAGGCTGAGGTTGATGTATCACTTGAGGCCAGGAGTTCAAGACCAGCCTGGACAACATGGTGAAACCCATCTCTACTAAAAATACAAAAATTAGCTGAGCGTGGTGGTGCGCACCTGTAGTCTCTGCTACTCAGGAGGCTGAGGCAGGAAAATGGTTTGAACGCAGGAGGCGGATGTTGCAATGAGCCAAGATCGCAACACTGCCTTCCAGTCTGGGCAACAGAGCTAGACCCTGTCTCAAAAAATTAAATTAAAAAATAAAAATTCAATTAAAAAATTAAAATAGAGGGAGGCAGGAGAGTCAGAGTCGGAGAAGGAGATGCAATGACAAAAGCAGGCGGTTGGTGCCACACAAGGAAGGGTCCACAGGTCAAGGAACGTAGGCATCTCTAGATTCTAGAAAGAGCCAAGAAACAAATTCTGCCCTGAAGATTCTAAAAGGAACACAGCCCTGCCAACACCTTAATTTTAGACTCTGATTTGTGGAACTATAAGAATAAGTCTGAGTCATTTTAATCCAGTAGGTCTGTGGTCTTTTGCACAGCAGACACAGGAACCTAAGATACTAACCCTCATCTATTTTCTCTTCCAAGCCATGAGGGTTCCCCCAGTGGGCTCCCTCTATAATCAGTACTGTCCATTCAGCATTCATCCATGCACACCCCAAGGTTTCCACCCCAGGAGTATTGTGTGTGCACCATTTGAAAAACACTGCCTCTACACAGGAATTACAGCAAAATCATCCTTGCATCTACTATGGTGCCCACATGGGCTTTATACATAGTAAACGCCCTATAAACATGTATTTAGTTGCATAAAAAGCCTGTATTCCATTGCCATCCACAGTGAGCCTCTTAAAATACATTCATCATCAGACCCATTTATATTTGTCCAGAGCTAGTCATGCATGATGGTAGGAGAATGAAATGAATAATTTTATTTTTGCCATGAGGAAGTAAACATTTTATTCATGGACTTTGTCATCCTGTGTAATAGAGTCTGAGGATTCACTCTGCATTTTAGAACATCAGACGTATGGAAAATCTATTTGATGTGTAGTTCTCAGTTCCTGACCTTATGTCTTTCTCAGTTCATTATTTCCACCTCTCTCTAGTCATCTGGATTTGTAGAACAGAGATTTTTAAGAAATATTATTCATTCCTTCAGAGTCTTGGATTTCTCCAAATAGTACAAACAAATGGCCTATTTTTAGATGACTGAATTATACTAGAAAAGTGGTTCTTAACCAGGGGTGATCTTGCCCCCAGATGACATTTGTCAGTGTCTAGAACATTTCAAGGGGTGCGAGGGGAATGCCACTTGTATCTAGGGGGCAGAGGCCAGGGTTGCTGGTAAACTTCCCACAATGCACTGGACAGCCCCTCTGCAACAAGAATTATCCAGCCCCAGATGTCAGGGTGGACAACTGAAGTTGCCCCTTCTCCACGGTCCCCAATTAGAAGCATCAGCTTAGGTGGAGAAACCCTGGGCTGGAACAACAGGCTGCAACTTGGCCAAATGACCTCTGATTAAAAGCAAGAGAGTGAACTTGAAACCTGTCCAAGGCCATTTCAAAAAACCTGGAGGCTTTCACTGACTGCAAGCTTGGTCTTGGGCAAAAGTGTCTTATGACTGCTAGAAAAGCTAAGAGCATCTCAAAGTTCAACAGCTGGCATGGGACTTGGGCCATTGCATTGCATGCTGGCCTTCTGCGTTCCTCTTGGTGCCTCTTTTTAAGAGGGATATTGACAAATTCAGGTGTGTTCAAGGAAGGCAACCTGGGAGAAAAAAAGAGTGTTCCGGGGAGCTGAAGAAGGAGGACTGTGGAAGCACAGAAAACCAGATTCCTCCAGCCCCGTTACTGCCACTTAGCAGCCATGAGACCTCGAGAAGCCGACTCACCGTCCCTGAACCAGAGTTTCCTCATCTTGGGAATTAACAGGAATATTGTAATGAGTTCAAGTTCATGTGTGAAGCGCTTAGCATAGTGACTGCCACCTCTAAGCACTCAATAAACAGGGCTGTTTATGCTTGTTATTCGGAACAGGAGAGGGCTCCAACTCGGTCACCTGAGGCACAATGGGAAGAGCTGGGGCTGGAAAAGGAATGATTGATGGACAGACTCGATCATCGTTGTGCGGCATTTGAAACAGACCATCTCTAGTGGGCTGAACTAGGATGAATGTTAGCGAAATTCCACAGGCATACTGGAACTCAACCTGGGGAAGCCCCGCAGGCTGCTGAACATGGATCGGTGATCCTCATTCTGGCCACCAGCAGAGGCAACTTGCTACACGCCACCACCTTGGGGCAGGGGCCACTGGACAGTAGCCTGGGTGGACAACTGAAGCTGCACCTTCTCCACTCACCCCAATTAGAAACATCTGTGAGTTCAGGCGCAGGGAGATTTTGAAGCTATCCCATTAGAAAGTCAATAGTCTGCCTACCTCATTCTTTAGCAAGGATGCCCCATAACTAATCAAGTGGGCTGAAGGAATAGAAGCCTCCTGTGTGCAGTGTATTCTGTGAGCAGACAATATCGGGAAACAAATGCCGGACGGGCTGTGGTAGGCATAACAGATGACAGTAGGAATTGGTTCATCTTGGCATCTTGGGGGGCTTTATCTTAATGTAATCAGTCAATTAGCAAACTTTCCTAATGACTGAGAGGCACATTGGCTAGCATGTGCGTGGTTTTTTGTGCTTGTTTTTTGTTTTTGTTTTTTTTTGGTGTTTTGGGGGTTTTTTTTGTTTGTTTGTTTTTGGGGTTTTTGTTTTTGTTTGTTTGTTTTGTTTTGTTTTGTGAAAGGTCTTACTCTCTCACCCACACTGGAGTATAGTGGGACAATGTTGACTCACCACAACCTCTGCCTCCCAGGCTCAAGTGATTCTCCTACCTCAGCCTCTCAAGTGACAGGGATTACATGTGCATACCACTACCACCTGGCTAATTTTTGTATTTTTCGTACAGACGGGGTTTCACCATGTTGGCCAGGCTGGTCTCGAACTCCTGACCTCAAATGATCCACCGCCTCTGCCTCCCAAAGTGCTGGGATTACAGGCGTGAGCCACCATGCCCAGCTGGCCAGCATGTTTGTAGGTGCTTAGTAGACATTGCATTCTTTTTCCAGGGTTGCCATAACAAAGTACCATAGACTGAGCAGCTTAAGTAGCAGAAATTTAATTTCTCACAGTTCTGTAGGCTAGAAGTCTGAGATCAAGGTGTTGGCAGAGTTTGTTCCTTCTGAGGCCTCTCTCCTTGGCTTGTAGATGGCTGTCTTCTCCCTGTGTCCTCACAGAGTCTTCCCTCTGTGCCTGTCTGTGCCCTAATTTCTTCTCATGAGGAACCCAGTTGTATTTGATTAAGGCCCACTATGGTGATCTCCTTTTAACTTACCTCTTTAACACAATCACATTCTGAGGTGCTGGAGGTTAGGACATCCACATATATATTTGGGGAAACACAATTCAGACCAGAACAGGCACCATTAAAATTTGGCAGCACCTTTTCAAAGGGCCTTGAATGGAAAGGAGAGAACTTGTGGATTACAATAGCCACCAGAGCACTGGATGCTCTGACGATCTCATGAGACCAAACTCCAGGTCTAGGCACACCTGGTTTGGGACAGGCCTGCTTTAGCATTGAAAACAGGATCTTTGTCCAACAGGAAGGTTGGAGAATGAGGCATGCATCTAAGAAGAAAATGCAAGCAAAATAAAAATTCCCACATGTTGCCTTAATTGTCTTTAGAGAAGGAAATATCCCAGGGCAAAAAATCATCAGGGCATGCTCTGTGCACTGCGTTTTATTTCACGTTTTCAGGAGCACCCCTCAAGGTCTGGGCAAGCACAGGTGCTGTACCTGCACAAGCCAGCAAGGCAAAGAGGCCTGGTTGCAGGGTTTGAGGCAACATTTTATATTTTACTTATGTTATTCAATTTATCTACACATCTATCCTTTTCTGGAAAAAGACCATTTTGCCACTTGAGTTTCAGTATTGCGGACATTGTTTCCTCTAAGTAACTAGACTCTCTGTTTAGCTCACCACATAACATCATATCTGCCATGTGCTGCCACACACTAATAAAAGCATAGAGAAATATGTAAAACAGCATTGCTTCTCTAAAAATTCAGCCCTATTAAGTTTGTTGGTACATCACCTGGATTTTTATTAAAGTAGCAAAAGCATTCCGCAAAGTGACTTTGAAGTGACAGTATGATTCTGAGCCACATTAAAGAAACGTTAAGGTGGAGAGCTCTTTTGCTTTCAAATACTAGTATAATTCTGGCCAAATATCCCTGTTTAAAATGATCTGAGCACTTTAGGCTTTTTACTATTGTACAGATTATAGTTCAAGCCAGTAGCAAGCGAGCTCTGTGTTTGAGCCTCCGTCTCTACCACCCAGCAGCAAACAGATCAACCCGGGAAAAGAGCAGCTGCCTGCACTTCATTCGCTGAGGATTCTTCCAACCCTCTCTCCATCTAATGGGCTGGGGTCTTTCATGGATGCATTGATAGATGACAATGTGCCAGTCCAGCACCCACCATAAATGGTTACTCCACCGGGGAGCTCACCTCATCTTCTGCCATTGGCCTCCCACCCCACCTTCTTCCAATGAGGTTCTTTGAGTCTGACTTATTTTCGACAAAGTCACACTGGTTTACAATGAGCATTGCGTTCTTTTATACAGAGTTGAGGAGGGAGGGAGATTTTGAAGGCGGAAAACATGAACCAAGTAGATATTTGTATCTCTTAACTTTTCCCATCACCAAAAAGGAAAAAAAAAAGTTTCCTCTTCAAATTTGTAGGTAAAAAGACATGTAACTTTAACTTTACCCCTCACAAATGGTATGTTCACCTATCGGCCGGGACTCTTTTAGTTACAAAGGAAACCTAACTCAAACTAGAATGGGGACGGGGAAAGAATTCATGTATCTCACATAACTGGGAGATCCAAGGGGGGATGTGGTTTTAACCAGAACTCAACCTGAGTGTTTGTGGGAAATATTCAAATTAGAACAGTTAACAGTGGGCACCAGCCAATCAGAACAGTCCATGCCAGTGACATCAGCCCTGCATATGCCGTCAGGGTGGGGCTATCAAGAACCTCTCTCCCTCTCAACTGCCTTCCTCATTGTCAGCATTACTCTCAAGGAGGCTTTGGTCAGGTTTCAAAAGGCCAGCTGTAGCTCTGGGTCTAGAGCTCACCAGCTCTGCATCCCAGAGAAATGCCTGTCCAGTATTCTCCAAAATTCCTGGGCTCACGCTCACTGGTCCAGAGCAGATCTCTAGCCCAGCCTACACCCATCACTGGCCACTGGCCCCATGCAAAACCCTGGGGCAGTGAGTGGAGGGGTGGCTGCCCTAAGTCAAGTCAGGTGGTCTTACAGGAAGAAGTGAAAATAGATGCCGCAGAAGCCACAACAATCCCATGCATTGCAAATCACACAATAGTAAATGGCACTTTGGACCCCTTCTATAGTTTCCAGAAATGTAGAGAGGATCACATTGCTTTAGTGTCTTGCCGCAAGTGCTATTAATATCCTTGTCCCTAGAAGATTGATTTTTATTGTTGGTAGAAATACTTAATAGAAGTGAAATCTACACTCTCAGTCATAGACAGCTGGCATAAAAATTAAATAAAACACTGTGAAGCATACTTCCAAAGTGACCGTGTACCTAGCTGTGCTGCCCCAGTGAGCCCCAGTGTGTTCACATGAGGGTATTTGGTAAGCCTGGGGGAAACTGTTTCCCAGGGCCCCACAACAGAATGTTCTGCAAATATTCAGTAACTAAACATGTGATGCTTTCTACCTCTGTAACTAAAGCTAAAGACTTTTACCTATTGACTTGGATTCTCAGCTATCAGTAGGAGGGACAGTTTCAAAACATTGTCTATAGAGACTGTAACATATGACTGTCACAAGACAGACTCAGGAACTGTTGCATATTCATGAAGTAAATAGGCAAAATGTTTGACATCCTGGCATCTGTGGATGTGTTGTTTTACATTTAGTAGCTTTTCTCTAGAAGACAGAGATGGGAAATGCCTTCTCAATCTGCTTGAAGGAGAGGGTTCTGATGATACTCATCTATCTTCAATGAGAATGGGTCTTTATCTTTAATTCCTAGTTAAAGTTTTTGCCAACTACCTTTATCTATTTCCCTTGCGATTGTAAAAGAAAGGAAAAGTCTTGAGTGGGTTGCCTCTGCCCGTCTGTTTCTTTACATCATTTGTGATCTCAGGTAATTGTTATTTGCTGAGCAAGGACTTTCCAGCTAGGATTGGATAAAGCTGTAGCTAGGTTCGAGCGTGAGAGTTTTATTGCTATCATTCAGAGTATTTCTTCATTCATGCATGCATGCCTTTGCTCATAAATACCCCCACCTCATTCCACAAAAGATGTGAAATGGAGCTTTATTGCTATGAGTTCATGCTGGCATAAATATTAAGCTCTGTGTAATAATCACTTGGGCTATTCCCGTACGTAGTGCAGAGTTACTTATGGCCAATGCAAAGTCTATTTTCCCATCAGAGGTTAACGTTCCCGTTTACTTGATCAGGGTTTGGATAATGCTTCATTCACAGCTGTTTTTCACTTGCAAGAATCCATCTACTTTATCCTTGCTGACCTTACCCTGGCAGGTGGTGCCAGGATTTCCTGCAGGCAGTTGTTTGTTTTAGCGTTTTCGAGTATTTATACTGGCTGCGGTAAGGGAGCCAGGAGCCTGGGGCTTGGTAAGTCTCCTTCCTGGTAGCAGCAGCAGCGTTAGTAAAATGCATTTCCCAATACTATCCTGTGTCTGAAATAGTATTTTTATCCATTAGGTTGGATGCAAGCAGTAGAAATTAACTCTGAAGAACGAATGCAAAAACAGTGTCTTGGAGGGCCATGTGCGGCTGACAGGCAGGCGGGTCCCTCGGGGGAGCCCTGAGGGGCAGTCTGATGCTCAATGCCAACTGTCAGCCAGGCCAGGAGTCAGATTTGGGAGTGATTGTGATGCCTTGGCTTGGGTCAGGGCCCACCTCCTAGCTCGGGAATGGTCAACCTTGACAACAGGCTGTGACAGGAGTGGGATCGTAGCAATTAGGGTTTTTTCACCACAACGAAGGAAGACGAAATGCCTTCCTCGGTGGGGAAAAAAACAACAGATGTCCACTACCCTCCCCTTTTGCAGTAATTTTCTCTCCATATTTGATGACTGTTCTGTCAGATATTGTTAAAATCTTTCCCCAGTATATGCAATTTACTTTTAATATCATCTTCTTGATACAATCTTCCATTTTGCTGAGTTCATTTTGTTTTCCGTAAAGCTAGGAAAACTTAGACTTGCCCACTTTTATTTTTTTTTTAATAGACTTTGTTTTTTAGAGCAGTTGCAGGTTCACAGCAAAATTGAGCAGAAGGTACAGGGAGTTCTCACATGCCTCCTGCCCCCACACATGCACAGCCTCCCCCATGATCAATATCCCCCACCAAACTGGGACATTTGTTACAGCTAATGAACGTACATTGACATGTCATGATCACCCAGAGGCCATAGTGCAAATTAGGGTTCCCTTTTGGTGCTGGACATTCTATGGGTTTGGACAAATGTATAACAGCATGCATCCACCATTATAACATCATGCAGAGTAGTTTCAGAACCCTAAATATCCCGTGTGCTCCACCCGTACATCCCTCCTTCCCTCCAACCCTTGGCAATCACTAATCTCCACTCAGCTGCACCCCTCAGTGGTTTTGTCTTTTTTTTTTTTTGGTCTTGAGTCAGAGTCGTGCTCTCTCACCCAGGTGGGAGTGCAATGGCGCGGCCTCGGTCCACTGCAACCTCCACCTCCCAGGCTCAAACGATCCTCCTGCCTCAACCTCCCGAGTAGCTGGGACTACAGGCACGTGCCACCACACCTGGCTAATTTTTGTAGTTTTAGTAGAGATGGGATTTCACTATGTTGACCAGGCTGGTCTCAAATTTCAGACCTCATTATCCGCCCACCTCAGCCTCCCAAAGTGCTGGGATTACAGGTATGAGCCACCGCACCCAGCCTGGCATGTTTAATGATTGTTTACTTGGGTAGGTACATTCTTCCAGTCCTGCTCATTCTCTTCAAAATCAAAAAGTCTTTGGAAATCTGAATTTTCAGATCAACGTCAGTGGCCGTAAAACTCTCTAAGACCCTCCTTGAAATAGGGTAATAGCCATAAAAAAAAAAAAAAGAGAGAAGGCTGGACGTGGGCCAGATGTGGTGGCTCACGCCTGTAATCCCAGGCTCTTGACTGTGAGAAGAAATTCAAGAATGAGTCAGAAAATAGTGAAAGTATGGTTATTTATTTCACTGTACTTTGGGAGGCTGAAGCAGGTGGATCACTTGACGTCAGGAGTTCAAGACCAGTCTGGCCAACATGGTGAAACCCCGTCTGTACTAAAAATACAAAAATTAGCCAGGGGTAATGGTGCACATCTGTAGTCCCAGCTACTCGGGAGGCTGAGGCAGGAGAATTGCTTGAACCCAGTAGGCAGAGGCTATAGTGAGCCGAGATCGCGCCACTGCCCTCCAGCCTGGATGACAGAGCAAGATACTGTCTCCAAAAAAAAAGAAAGAAAGTGAGGCAGATGAAGACTCGTGGTGATTGCTTTACTATAATCCTGTAACCTACCCTGACTTCTTCCCCACTTTTTGTATATATTTTCCATTTTTTCCCTTTGGGTTCAGTCTGAACTGAATCAGTCTGAACTGCCTGGTTCACCACACATGAAAGCCCGTGTCTCCGCTTTCTTCTGTCTCAGGAAACAGACTCAGGGCAGCTGAGAAACAGACCCAGGCCATCCTGTCGAAAGACAACACCATCGCATCAGGAAGAAACAGGTGGTGACATGAAATAGGCACCTGCTATGAGTCAAGGGCTGAGGCTTGGTGTCTATTTTCTCATTTAATGATCACGGGGACGCTGTGAGCTCCTTTCACCTCTCACTGCCTCAATTTCCTTATCTGTAAGTGGCGACGATAATTCCTTCCTCCAGGACTATTGTGAGAGTGTGAGAGCTAGTTTGGAGAAATGTAGGTCAATTAACCAGTTTCCCTGCATGCAAAGCTTGTTATTTCTCTGCGACAGAGGCAGCTCTTTAAAATCTTACCCTGCAAATTCCACGGGACACCTTTCTCTGGATTTTTCATTCACGCAAACCCCATTCGGGTCCTGCTGTGCTCCGATTGCCTCTCCTATTGTTGAGAGGCTCAGGAAAACCCACTGGAACTAATTCACCACCCTGGCTTGATGAAGTTATTTCCTGCTGCTCTGGGCATTGACCTCTGGAACAATCAACCACTGTCTGGTGGGAATTCTGTCGACACGACTGTGACTGTCTTACTTTGGATTACCCCTGAAGCAGATGCTGAGGCAAGGGTTTGGGTGAAAATAGTTTACTTGGGAGAAAATCCCATAAAATACCAGCAGGAGAGCAGGAAGTGGGACAGGAGGGGAACGCAGCCCACACACTCTGCATTGTCCAACCAGCCACCACTATGGGTACAGGAGCTGAATCCCAGAAGAACACGCTCCTGGGCTTATTCCATCCAAGTGATACTGTAGGCTGGGGTAGGTCCCCAAACGCCGGTGAGACCTGGACCCCAGTCAGTGTCCAGGCTCTTGACTGTGAGAAGAAATTCAAGAATGAGTCAGAAAATGGTGAAAGTATGGTGATTTATTGCAAAGCGAAAAGTACACACTCAAGAAAGGGGAGTGCGAGCGTTTTCAAGAGTGAAGGAATCACTCTCAAGGGGTATTGGGGTTGCTACCTCTATGGGTTTCTTTAACCAAGGAGTGAAGATTTTAACCAATCATGAAGATTCCTGGGAAAAGGTGGAGATTTCTCAGAACTGAGGTGCCACCCATTTTTGCACCAAATATGGGTGTTCCTGGAACTGTCGAGGTGTCAGTGGGTGTGTGATGTAGTATGTTAATGATCATATAATGAGGTCCTAGGGAAAACCTAGGTCAAATCCACCACCACGTTGGGTCCAGTTGGTCTTAGCCAACTTGGCCCACATCCTGTTTTTTCAGGGTCTTATCGGGCCCTAGCTTCGGCAGCTATTTCAACATTTTCCTTTTGGTAATCATTTGAAACTACTGCCTGGAATTTTCTATTCTGCTGTGACCACCCTGTATTCTTCCTGTCTCATGGGGAGCAAGGGAGCTGGGGCATAAATACCCCAGTCATTGGGTGAGGGTTGACCCTGAGAGAGGTGCTCATTCCTCATCACATTCAGCCTGCTCTTCAGATGAGCAAAGGCCTTTGGCTGTTGGTGCAAGTTCTCTGGCAAAGGAATGCAGGTGCTGGCAGGTGCATTTGGCCTGATATGCACTATAGGGGGATGGCTTCCAGGGCACCCTCAATGCCTCTTAAAACCATTCTCTCCTTAAAACCAACTCATTCATCTCCTGGGGCTCCTGCCTCTCTTTCAGATAAATTATTGCAGAGAGTCAAGTAGCCATGTAGAATTGCATTGAACAGGCACATTTGACAATGACATTTTGATTCCAGAACTTGCCAAGCTTTGTTCTCAGAATATGACCAGATCCTAATAATGTCTGTCCACTGTTGAGGGACCACTGCATACCAGACCCTACATGGGATATGTTAAGTCCATCACCTCAGTCATCCCAGCAACACTGTGAGGGAGCTGCCATTATCTCCAATTTCTGCACTAGGAGAGGGCAATGGGGGGAGGTTATGCCACCCCATGTCACTTACCCACAGCCCTCTCAGTAAACGGTGGACACAGGATCCATACCTTGAATGTCTGTGTCATGATCAAGCTCCGGATCTTTTCCAGCACCACATTTTCAAGCACAACTAGATTAGGTAAGTGTTTGCTTATGAGAGTGTGTTAGAAGCGTATCTACTGAGTGCTTCCTGCATACCACATGCAGTTATACACACCTCTCATGTAAGAATTTAAACCCCCATGATGATGCTGGGAGGCATGCATGGTTATTTCCATTATAAGGTGAGGAGGCTGTGGCATACAATGTTCAGTGCCACATCCTCAGACACCCAGTATACCAGATGCCAATCCCGAAGCCCCTGAGTACCAATCCCATTCCATCTCCATCACACACAGCCGCTATGGAATACACTGACATCAGTCTCAGGTGGCCCCACTCACTGTGGGGCAGAATTTCCCTGGACTGATGCCTGGCATCTGCCCAGAAGGCACTACAGCATAGGGGACAATGGAGTCAGACTCCGTCAGAATCTACATCTCCCTGCATACACTGAGAGGCCTTGCATGGGCTACTGAACATCACCAAGCCTCCGTTTCCTCATATTCAAAATGGAATCAAGCTTGTCTTTCTGGTGGGTTGATGAAGATGGCACTAAATGAGAAGGGAACAGGGTAGGCACCAAATGCTTGCGGCTGCTACATTTGGAGCAGGGGTGCTGGTGGTCATCTGAGTGCCAGCTCTGCCTGACTCTGATCCAGTACATATGTACATGCACAGACATACATGTTCACACACTTGCACATGCACACACATGTATACCATGCACATACATGTGTACACACACATTCACACACCACTCGCAACATCTGCACCCACATGCAAATACTCATGCGTGCATATGTGCACTCATGCACACACATTCACACATGTGCACTCACACATGCACACACACTCCAGTAAGCTCTTTAGAGTTCATCAACATTATACCCAAGTCAGCATTTATTGAGCACCTACTGCATACCAGCATTATGTTGAGCATAAGAGATTAGGGGAAGTTGGGTGTAATGGCTCACATTCATAATCCAGCACTTTGGGAGGCTGAAGCAGGAAGATTCCTTGAGCCCAGGAGTTCAACGACAGCCTGGGCAACATAGTGAGACCCCGTCTCTGTCTTTAAAAAAAAAAAAAAAAAGACACAAGGGGAGCCCAGAAATGAGATTGCCAATGTTTCACTTCTGGCAGACCATCTTGTTTTCACAGGAAGCAGCAAAGACAGGCTGCCAGACACCTTTGCCACGCTCCACTGGCTTCCACACTCTGAGAAAAGAGGGAATCTGACTCATGAGAGCCAGAAATGAACTTGATGCAATCCCAAGCCCAGGGCCAGTCCATCCTGGAAGATAAGCCCCATGGGGTCTTGTGACTGCCTCTTCCTTCAAGCAAGGTCCTGTTATAATTTTCTCCCTGCCACAACCTTTATGGAGTGGGTTATAACTGTGCCTGAAACTGACTGGCTTCTGGCAGAGCGTTCCTCAGGGTAGGAGGCAGCAGGCACTATGAGTCTGCCTGCCACCAGGAGGTTTCACGTATGCACCTGTATCATCAGTAGTGTGGTGTTTCTGTATCATCAGAACTCAGCACACCGTTTTCGGCCAGCATGGTTGTTTGATGTAGACCGAGAAGTGGGTTCAGTGATGAGCACCCGGCACCCTCAAACTCTGCTAGGATTGGGTGGCCACACTCCTTTGAGGCTTGACCAATGTCACCTGAAGGTCACCACCAGTAGCCATCCAGAGCAGCTTAATTGGGGGTTGGCAACCCTTCTGCAGTAACACACTGCCTATGTCCTCCAAAACTCAGTGGATTGGAGAATTGAGTCACGATGAATCCTGTAACCCATACCCAGAGCCCCAAAGAACTCAGATTGCTTGCATACCCAGCCACAGAGAAGTTCTCTTGATCTTTGTAGCCATTAAATGTCATTTACAAGGGAGAGATTTGCTGTTTAAAAGTATTTTTTAAAACAGCTTGAGTTTGGTCTTGGAAGGTTGCCATTGGGTCTGAGACCCCAGAGGAGCAGTGCACTGCCTTGCAATTACTCCTAAGTGGGCAAGACAGGTGTGTTTTGCTCTGGGGAGAGTTGCTGAGCACCTGTCTGAGCAAGCGACTCTTCGTGCCTGTCTGGTCATTATGTACACCACTTGGTCCTGTCTCCAAGTAGCTTGTGGTCTCCTGGGAGCTATAAGAAATCCAAACCAGTAAACAACATAGTTTTTATAAAAGTTTCCAGTGTTAACCACCTGGCGAATGGTCCAGATAGGAATGCTGTAGAAGCTCAAGGGAGGAAGAGACTCCAGGAGCTGAAGTGGTTTAGCAGGGCTAGCAGGACGAGACAGAGTTTGAATGAGATCATTGCAGCTAAGCGGAATAAGGAAAAGCTGATAATGCAGGAAGGTCAACCATCTCAGACACATCTAGGGACCGTGGGGAAACCCATTTTGCTGGAGTAGAGAGATTGGATGTGGAAGTACAGGCTGCACCCTGGAGCCAAGCTAAGTAAACTGGACTTCATTCTGAACTGGGAGTGGAGGGGTCCATGTGCAAAAGAGCACTGTGAGAGGATCCAGGGGACACTGGAGCTGTGGAGCTTGTTAGGAAGCAAGGTAGCCATCCAGGCAAAAAAGAGGAGGACTCAGTGGGGAGGAGAAATGTGCCACGGTGAGAGGTGCTCACAATATTCAAATCCCAACTTCACTGCCTGCTAATTATGTGAACTGATGCTGGCTACACAATCTCTCTGAGCCTCACTTTTCTCATCCCTGAAATGGCAATAATAATCCCAGCCTCAAACAATGATAGTTAAGATTGTATGAAATATCATGCATATAGTGCCAGCTACATATATACAGTGTCCAACCCCACATAGGGGATTCCTGTTATTCGTAGGGAGATGGTGTAGCAGTGTTGCCCTACAGCCAGTTCATAGCAGTTTGCAGGAGCCAATTGTTACCATCTCTTCCCAGCTCTGCATTCAGTGGCATTGTGGGAGTAACTTGAAACTGGCCACAGTGGAAGTATTTCTATCATGGAATTAGGCAAACACTATTAATTCAGGCTTTCCCCACCTCCAGAGAATCAGATGTTAAACATTTGCCAGTGTACCTCTGGCAAAGAAAAGGAAAAGATCTAGAGGTCGGTGAAATCAAATGAGAGAAGTCTGACCTTGCAAACCTGAGCCAACTGCACTGGTGTATCCTGTTGTTTGTCCCACATCCTCAAAAGGCTTTTTGTCTTTGTCCAGCAGAGTCACCACGTCTCATTCAGGTTCCAGTGCTGAGCTGTTTGGAAACCAGGGTGGGGGGTGGACTTCAATGTCATCTTACTAAAAAAGTTCACTAATGAAAAGTGTATTGTTAAGACAGCAGCTTCATATTTCTCCCAGGCTTTATTCAGCAGCCATGGATTGAATCGTTGACTTGATTTTACTACACTGAGGTCCCACCGAGGAAGGCCAAGTTCCTAAATCATGCGCCCGACAGGTGCCATATTTCTGAGCACAGAGCCGAGCTGTGACCTTCTAGTTTCACAGTAACTAGAGCTGGGTGACATGCATAATAAAGGGAGTACATGGGGCATTTTTAAAATATGGAATGAAACTGGAATCATGCAGACATGTCAGTCTGAAACTGGTTACCAGAAGCAAGGTGATCAATCTTCCTGCCTGTCTTAGGATGCTGATGTGAGAAGCATGATGGCTTTCACTTGGCAGAAGGATTTGAAAGTATCTGGGCTTGATAACCTACCTCATGCCAAGGACCATGCTCTGTATATGATTTCATCTTTTCACCCACCCTGTGAGTGATGTTTTAGTGTCTCCATTTGACATATAGGGAAGTAAAAGCTTGGAAGGTTAGCACCTCTCTCCATGTCCCACAGATACTAAAGGGCTGAGCCAAGATTTGAGTGTGGGTTCGTCTGATTCACCTCTGCTTGGCCCACTGTCTCCAAGCTGCTGCTCAGCTGGAGGCTCCTCTGTGACATCAGCTCACCATGGCTCCCTCTGCCTGGAATGTTCTCCCTTGCCCAGGAATTCACGTGACTGTCTCCTTTTCACTTCAGTCTCATTATCGTTTCCTCTGCAAGACTTTCCCTGATCACCTTCACTAAAGAAGCCCTCCTCAGCTCTGCCAACCTATCACTGGCCACTCCCTGTACTGTTGCCCAATGGGACTGCTTTCAGAGCACATACCACTCTCTGAAGTTATCGTATGGTGTGTTACCTGTTTGCTTATGATCTCCCTTCCTCTTCTAGAACAGAATCTCCATGAGAACAGGAACTTCATGTCTTGTTCTCTTTCATATATGCAGAGTAAAGAAGAATGTCTGACATATAATAGCTACACAATAAATATTGAAAGAAGGGAGGAATGGGTGAATAGATGCATAGATCCATGGATGGATGGATGGATGGATGGATGGATGGATGGATGGATGGATGGATGGATATATGAATGGATGTATGCACGGATAGACACATGGATGAGTGATGAATACATGGGTGGGTGATGAATGCATGGGTGAGTGATGTATGCATGGGTAGGTGATGAATGCATGGGTGAGTGATGAATGCATGGGTGGGTGATGAATGCATGGGTGGATGATGGATGCATGGATGACTGATGAATGCATGGGTGGGTGATGAATGCATGGGTGAGTGATGGATGTATGGGTGTGTGATGAATGCATGGATGAGTGATGAATGTATGGGTGAGTGATGAATGCATGGGTGGGTGATGAAAGCATGGATGAGTGAGGAATGCATGGGTGGGCGATGAATGCATGGATGAGTGGGGAATGCATGGGTGGGTGATGAATGCATGGGTGGGTGATGAGTGCATGGGTGGGTGATGAATGCATGGATGAGTGATGAATGCATGGGTGGGTGGATGAATGCGTAGGTAGATGATGAATGCATGGGTGAGTGATGAATGCATGGGTGAGTGAGGAATGTATGGGTAGGTGATGAATGCATCGGTAGGTGATGAATGCATGGGTGGGTGGATGAATGCATGGATGAGTAATGAATGCATGAATGGATGGATACATGGATGGATGAAATTGTACAAGCTTAAACCAGCTCATATTGGGAGGACGCTTCTTCTTACTTGAAGCCCCCTGTGACTATGTTGGGGCTTGTCTCCTACCATCTCACTAAAGGAGCCTATCTCCTAAGCTCTCTCCTAGAGACTTGTATCCCTACCTTCCCCTCCCTTCCCAACCTGAGCAGTGTCAGCATCAGGAGCAAGATGAGTGATGAAGTGTCAGCAGGGACACAGCCAGCTGGGGGAGCAGGGGCTATATTGTAACCAGCAGCCAGGAGTTGATCCCTTGAGATGGCCTTTGGGTACAACCCTATATGGCTTCCCAGCCTTCCTTCCAGCTGCAGGATCTTCCTAACCCTGGAACTCCCTTACTGGTGTCCTCATTAGGCCAACAAATGCAAATGAACCCCTGATTCACAGATGGTGGGGATATACAGTCACCACAACACATATGGCCTCCATCATCCAGTTTCACTCAGTCTAGAGAAAGAGAGAGATGAATAAACAGATGCTTTTCATATAAAAGCTACGATGAAAGTGACATTTGAGGTGAAAACAGGACAGTATAACAACAGCAGAGAGAAAGGCACATCAGTCAAAATCAAAGAAGGAAGGGACAGCTAGGTTCAGACTTGCAGGTAGACCAGGGCAAGGATGTTCAGGCAGAGGAAACGGGATAAACAAAGGCATGGTGGCCGAGAGAGCTAGATCTGTTCACTCAACACACAGGCAGGACTGTGACAGGTCTTGTGTATCCTGCTGTGGAATCTGAGCCTGGGTCTGCAGCCAGTGGAGACACCTGAAGGCCTAAATGCAGAAAGATGGCCTGATTGGATCTGAATTTTAGAAAAAGCTCATTCCAACACAAGACCAGACTGTGGGGGAAGAGAGAAGAGACTGGGAGACCACATTAAGAGAGGAAGCCAGCCTGGACCAAAGGAGTAACTAAGAAAATCAAAGGTGTACAAGAGCTCAGAAAGCCAAGGAAGGCAGAATAGAAATGATTTGGTGATTAACTTTATGCAGAGGGTGAAAAGAAAGGATCTGGGCTGTTTCCCTGGTTGGGAAGAAGGTTCCTGATCTCCTCACTGATCTCTGTGAGATCTAGCACACTTGACTCTACCCTTTGCCTGAGGCCTTCGTCTCATGGCTGCTTGGAGGAAATGGCCCGAGCCCTGGTCTTTCAGCGAGTCCCAGATGCCTGTCTCTGAACCAGCAGCATCAAAAATCCATGGAAACTGTTAAAACCACAGAGTACTAGACCCCACCTCAGACCCACCAAATCAAGGTCTTCAGTGCCTGGACCTTTGAATCTGCATCTTTAAGTCTCATAGGAGATTCTGGGATCCACTGCTATTGGGCATCAGTCTGGGAAACGTGAGTTCCATCTTCTCCACTAATCTGGGGAGGAGAGTCAAGTCGTACCTCTGTCTCCACTCGCTCCAGGCCCATACAGTTTGTGACTGACATACTGAGCACCAGGTCTGCATCACCCACTTTATCACACATGGGCACAGGATCTCTGCAGGGGGCAAGCAGTATGGTGTGTCCTGGTCACGGTCTGGCTGGTGATTTGGTGTTACATCCAGACATGGAAGTCGACCTAGAATAACCTAAGACAAAGGCAGTCGTTTCTCTGGCCAACATTGTCAGAACATTGAACAACTAAAAACAACAACAAAGTGATGGGCCAAGCAGTCAAGTTTGGGAACAGCTTTAATGACTAATTTCTAATGAGAGTTTCAAAACACTAATTTTCCAGAACAGAGAATCAAGTTGTGCTCATTTATAACCCGTCATCTGCAATGAGACGGAGGATATTTCTTTCTGTGTTGTCAGTTAACTTTCTGAGCCGGACAGAATACAAAGTAGAAGAGTTGAGCCATAAATCAGCTCCTTTGGAACTGATAAATGGATATTGTACAAATCCTGCATTTGCATTGGCTCTGAGGACATAAATCTCTTCTCATGATCTTACTTTAAAAAAAATTCCCTTTGAAGTCAGAATGAGCAATTTATGTAGGCATTCTTTCCTGACTGTTTATTTTTCTCAGTTTTTTTAATGACTGTCTTTTCACTTTCCCCACTCACACAACATTGTAAAGTGTTGCATTGTCATGTAGAGAAAACCAGACCTTGATTTGAATCCTCCCACAGGAATGATTTTATACCTTTTTTGCTCAGCCATGAATAACAACTGCTTTGGGAAAGATTGTCATAATGTATCAGTTAGAAGGCACCTGAAAGACCATCATTTCACATGACCTTTGTTTTATAGATGGGGAAACTGAGGCCCAAGAGTGACAGTCATGTACTGCAGGTCACAGGCCAAGTTTGTGATAATACCAGGGCATCTGTTCGGGTTTTGGAGAAACAAGGACCCTAGGTAGGGTCCATTCGTTCATTCATTTATTCATTCACTTGTTCATTCTCCAGGCACATCGCTATCTTGGCCCGTTCTGCCGCAGCCATTGCAACTAAGAACGCAGGCCCTGCAGGGGAGACTCTGGAGGTCTTTTTTTTGTTCAGTATTTGCCAAATGGGCAAAAATGGAAGAAAAATCAAAACATCACTGTTGGCCGGATGCGGTGGCTCATGCCTGTAATCCCAGCACTTTGGGAGGCCGAGGCGGGCAGATCACGAGGCCAGGAAATCAAGACCATCCTGGCTAACACGGTGAAACCCCGTCTCTACTAAAAATACAAAAAATTAGCCAAGCGTGGTGGCAGGCACCTGTAGTCCCAGCTACTCGGGAGACTGAGGCAGGGGAAAGGCGTGAACACAGGAAGCGGAGCTTGCAGTGAGCCGAGATTGCTCCACTGCACTCCAGCCTGGGTGACAGGGCAAGACTCTGTCTCAAAAAAAAAAAAATTTAGAAAAAAATCACTGTCCTTTTTTGGCCCTCTATAAGTCAGGAGTATTCTGAAGACTATCGAGGGAGGGGTGTTTGGTTTGTGCCTTGTTTTGTTATGTTTTAGCAGTCCTGGAAGTCATGGAGAACTCCCTTCCTTGAAGTTATCTTTCTGATGTATAACAACTGTATTGATTGATGAGATATAATTCACATACTGTACAATTCACCCATTTAAAATATACTATTCAATGGTTTTTAGTGCAGTCAGAGTTGTGCAACCATCACCGCCATCAATTTTAGAACATTTTCAGCACCCTGAAGAGAAGCCCCGTCCCCCTTAACCATTACATGTCTCCTCCCCACTGCTCTAGCAGCTTTCTGTCTCTGTGGGTTTGCCTAGTACGGACATTTCATTGGAATGAAATCATCTAGCATGTGATATCCTTAAAGGTTTCGTAGCAGAAAGACACCTACGTGGGAAGGGATGTGGCTGAGTGTTTAGAGAAAAGACACTTTCATCATTTTATTTTCTTTTCTCAACTTTATGAAAGTTTTCAAACATGTGGAAACGTTGAAAGAATTTTATAGCAAGCATCCTTTGCCCCATCACTGAGATTCTCCCACCACATTTTCTTCTGCTTGCTTTATTTAGTGCACACCTATCCACCCGTTCCAGAGATCACCACTGTGGCAGTGGGTTCTCAAAGGAGAACCTTCCAACCTTCCCGCGTTGAGAAAGAAAAATATTCAATTTTACTCAATAAAATATCAACATTGGAGATTTTATAAGCTGAGAATGTTAGTACATCAACATTAGAAGCCCTGAAAGATAAAATTGTGTTCAAAGGCCAAAAAAGTCATAGGTTAGCTCTCCAGGAAAGGCCTGTGTGTTCAGGACAGGAAGACTGTGGGCCAAACAAGTTTGGGAATGACAAATCCCTTGATGGGACCGGCTGACAACTTTGCTCACCAGTCAGAGCAGGGTGGCCCAGGGAGTGAACAGGCTGGTTGGTGGGGAGGGCAGCCATTCCCACCCGCTGCTAATGGGCTCACTTCTCATAGGAGCTTTTGGAATTTAAGGGTTTAAGTATCAAGTTTGACTGATGCATTTGGAGGGAAGAATTGAAAACTGCCTGAGGGAAGGCACTTTGCCTTTTCTTTTGTGAGGCAAAAGCTTTTTTTTTTTTTTTTTTTTTTTTTTTTTTTTTTTTAATTTATTTATTATTATTATACTTTAAGTTGTAGGGTACATGTGCATAACGTGCAGGTTTGTTACATATGTATACTTGTGCCATGTTGCTGTGCTGCACCCATCAACTCGTCATTTACATCAGGTATAACTCCCAATGCAATCCCTCCCCCCTCCCCCCTCCCCATGATAGGCCCCGGTGCGTGATGTTCCCCTTCCTGAGTCCGAGTGATCTCATTGTTCAGTTCCCACCTATGAGTGAGAACATGCGGTGTTTGGTTTTCTGTTCTTGTGATAGTTTGCTAAGAATGATGGATTCCAGCTGCATCCAAGTCCCTACAAAGGACTCAAACTCATCCTTTTTTATGGCTGCATAGTATTCCATGGTGTATATGTGCCACATTTTCTTAATCCAATCTGTCACTGATGGACATTTGGGTTGATTCCAAGTCTTTGCTATTGTGAATAGTGCTGCAATAAACATACGTGTGCATGTGTCTTTTGAAAACTGTGTCTACACAAAGAGCCATAGCTCCTCTGATGAGTCCGTTATGCGACAACACATACTCAGATGTGGGCAGCAGTGGGCATTGTGCCTGGAAACAGGGAATGGCATCACAGGCAAGCCTTGGAGCCACACACCACGTCTCTGCCTCAGAGTCTATCCTTGACCACAGGTTTTAAGTCCTTGATGTGCACACAGGGCCTTGGAGAGAAGGCACCTGCTCTCATGGGCTGACCCCACAAGCCTGTGAGCCGTAAGTGATGTGATTCACTAAGGGTTGAATGGCACTGGCTATGTGTGTGTGTATGTGTGCATGTGCGTGTGTGTGCGTGTGTGTGTGTGGGGTGAAGACACATTTAATTTGAGTCCCTATGAAGCGAGGAGAAAAGGTCTTGGCGAACAACAGTTCAATAGCTCCTGCCAATATGTGCAATGCAATTCTTTTTAGTGAGTGAATTAGGCTTGATAGGAACTACATTAAAGCTTCTGTTGGAACAGGAATTCAAAATGCTCATCTTTGTAATTTACCCACTCAGTCACCAGTGTTTTCCAAGTGCCAGTGGATGCCTGGGGAGAAGAGAAAGCAAAGATAAATAAGCGCGTCTCTCAGCCTTCAAAGCGCCGTGCCCAGCAGGAAGGAAAACACACAGTTACGACTTGCCCTTTTTATTGTATATATGTTTATATATTAGGTTAGGCCATGTGAAATTGCTGACGTCATGGGTTTTGACCAGATAAATGGCAACTGTGTGGTTCAACCTAATATTTAGATAGTATTGTCTTAGCTCAGGCTCCATAACCAAATACCATGGACTGGGCAGCTTAAATACAAACATGTATTTCTCATAGTTCTGGAGAGTGGAAGTCCAAGATCATGGTTCTAGCTGGTTCAGTCTCTGGGTAGGGCTCTCTTTCTGGCTTGCGGACAGCCACCTTCTTGCTGTGTCCTCATGTAGCCTCATTTCCTTGGGGCATGTACCTGGAGGGTAGGGGTTAGGGAGCAAACAGGGTCTCCTTTTATAAGAATGCTCATCCTATCAGATCAGAGCTCCATCCTCATGACCTCATGTAACCTTAACTACTTCCTAAGGAGAGGCCCGTCTCCAAATACAGCCACACTGGGGGTTAGAGTTGTATCAACATACTAATTTGGGGGGAACAGAAACAAACATTCAGTTCACAAGTATAAAATGGATATATTATTTATGTGTATATACATCATATACTGTTATGTATCACATATAAGACATGCATATTATACATATGTGTATGTATATATAGTAAATATACCATCTATAATAATAAGGTTTCACAAAGAAGAGAAAATGGAAATGTAGAGATATAAAGGAAATCATCTTTGTATTACTAGTATTTTTATTGCCAAAAAAAATTCCTATTGCAAAAGAAATATAGGCTAATGGTAAAAATTTTAGAAACTGAGATAAACAAAACTAAGAAAGATGTAAATCCCACTAGCCAGATACCGCTACTCCTAAGACCCAGGCCAGATGGCGAGGCATCACCATTAAGAGCATGGGCCCTGTGGCTGGACAACTCCATCACTTACTAGCTGTGTGTCCTGCAGCCAGCGACTTAGTCCCTCGCCACCTTTGTTTCCTCATCTGTATAATGAGTCGTTAGTCCCTCGCCAGCTCTGTTTCCTCATCTGTATAATGGGTCATTAGTCTCTCGTCACCTCTGTTTCCTCATCTGTATAATGGGTTGGTAATCCCTCGCCACCTCTGTTTCCTCATCCGTATAATGGGTCGATAATCCCACCCACATAAAGTTATTGTGAGACTTAAATAAGCTGACCCATGTAAAGTGCTTGGAAAGTCCCTGGCACAAAGCAAGTGCTCAATAAATATTATCTGTGACTCTATTGTTATCATCATGATGGTCATAATTATTACGCAACTGCCACTAGCATTCCCCTCCAGGATATTTTCTCAGCCAGCAGCAGCAAATAGGTTTGGGATTTATGTCAAGCCCTGTGAATAAGAAGGGTTTGGCACACAGGGCTTGATACAAAGAGGGGTTTTGAAGCTGACCTGGCCTTTGCCAAGTCATTACTGTGTTTGTGAGAGGGGCCCAGCGAGCCTGCCACATGTTTGCATGTGGACCCTCACGGTGCTACACACATACCTACATACTATAAAGATTTACTTCATATACGTTGTCATCTTATCATGTTGTGATCATCATGGCTTTTAATGTCTATGTAGCATTCCATTATCACTTTTAATCAACAGTTACCTGATGGCTTTTTAATTTTTCTATAGTAAACATTGATGTAGAAAATATAATTGTTGCTAAATATTTCTGCCAAATAAGTTTGAGTTACGCTTTATTCTAAGGCCCTCTCTCAGATCTTCAGAGTGAAAATCTGAGTATTAAAGGCTCTGAGAATTCTTGCACGAAAGGGGACCTCATTTGACTTTATTAATCCAGCATTCCCCAATTTTGGAATGTGCTCCCTTTAGCTATTTCTTTAAGCTAAATTACTAGAGGAAGAATTTCTGGATCAAAGAATATGTACAGTTTCAAGAGATTTTCATTTATTTCCCTCTAGAATGTTGTTTTAGGAACTGACAAACTTGGAGATACCTCCTTTTGGGCTAAACTGTGACTTTTTAAAATCACAATTCAATGAAAAGTTCAAAACACTAAAATACATGGTGATATTCTTTTAAAAAATTCAAACAATCGAACCGGATACAAAGAATCACCTAGGGTTTTTTTTGTTTTGTTTTGTTTTATGATTTGGGTTTTTTTAGCTTTTTTTTTAGATTCAGGGGGTCCGCAGGGGGTTTATTACCTGGGTATATTGCGTGTTGATGAAGTTTGGGATATGAGTGATCGCATCACCCAGACAGTGTGCATAGTACCCAATAGTTTTCAACCCTTACACCCCTTCCATGCTCCCCCTTCTAGTAGTCCCCAGTATCCATTGCTCCCATCTTTATGTCTGTGTGTGCTCAATGTTTAGCTCCCACTTAGAACTGAGAACATGCAGTATTTGGTTTTCTGTTCCTGTGCTAATTCCCTTAGGATAATGGCCTCCAGCTGCATCCATGTTTCTGCAAAGAACACCATTTCATCCTTTTTCACGGCTGCATAGTATTCCATGGTATACGAGTACTGCATTTTCTTTATCCAGTTCACCATTGATGGGCACCTGGATTGGTTCCCTGTGTTGCATTGTGCTGTGATAAACATACAAGTGCGTGTGTCTTTTTGGCAAAACAATTTATCTTCTTTTGGATAAATGCCCAGTAATAGGATTGCTGAGTCAAATGGTAGTTCTGTTCTAAGTTCTTTGAGAAATCTCCAAACTGCTTTGGACAGGGGCTGAACTAATTTACATTTCTACCAACAGTGTATAAGAGTTCCCTTTTCTTGTAAATTTGTTTGAGTTCTTTGTAGGTTCTGGATATTAGCCCTTTGTCAGATGAGTAGATTGCAAAAATTTTCTCCTTTCTGTAGGTTGCCTGTTCACTCTGATGGTAGTTTCTTTTGCTGTGCAGAAGCTCTTTAGTTTAATTAGATCCCATTTGTCAATTTTGGCTTTTGCTGCTGTTGCTTTTGGTGTTTTAGACATGAAGTCTTTGCCCATGCCTATGTCCTGAATGGTACTACCTAGGTTTTCCTCTAGGATTTTTATGGTATTAGGTCTAACATTTAAGTCTCTAATCCAACTTGAATTAATTTTCGTATAAGGAGTAAGGAAAGGATCCAGTTTCAGCTTTCTACTTACGGCTAGCCAATTTTCCCAGCACCATTTATTAAATAGGGAATCCTTTCCCCATTTCTTGTTTCTCTCAGGTTTGTCAAAGATCAGATGGCTGTAGATGTGTGGTATTATTTCTGAGGACTCTGTTCTGTTCCATTGGTCTATATCTCTGTTTTGGTACCACTACCATGCTGTTTTGGTTACTGTAGCCTTAATGCAAATCAAAACCACAATGAGATACCATCTCACACCAGTTAGAATGGCGATCATTAAAAAGTCAGGAAACAACAGGTGCTGGAGAGGATGTGGAGAAATAGGAACACTTTTACACTGTTGGTGGGATTGTAAACTAGTTCAACCATTATGGAAAACAGTATGGCGATTCCTCAAGGATCTAGAACTAGATGTACCATATGACCCAGCCATCCCATTACTGGGTATATACCCAAAGGATTATAAATTATGCTGCTATAAAGACACATGCACACATATGTTTATTGCAGCACTATTCACAATAGCAAAGACTTGGAATCAACCCAAATGTCCATCAGTGACAGATTGGATTAAGAAAATGTGGCACATATACACCATGGAATACTATGCAGCCATAAAAAAGGATGAGTTTGTGTCCTTTGTAGGGACATGGATGCAGCTGGAAACCATCATTCTTAGCAAACTATCACAAGAACAGAAAACCAAACACCGCATGTTCTCACTCATAGGTGGGAACCGAACAATGAGATCACTTGGACTCAGGAAGGGGAACATCACGCACCAGGGCCTATCATGGGGAGGGGGGAGTGGGGTGGGATTGTATTGGGAGTTATACCCGATGTAAATGACGAGTTGATGGGTGCAGCACACCAACAAGGCACAAGTATACATATGTAACAAACCTGCACGTTATGCACATGTACCCTACAACTTAAAGTATAATAATAATAAATTTTTAAAAATAAAAATAAAAAATAAAAAAAATTAAAAAAAAAAAGAGTTCCCTTTTCTCTGTAACCTGGCCAGCATCTGTTATTTTTTGACTTTTTAATAAAAGCTATTCTGACTGGTGTGAGATGGTATCTCATTGTGGTTTTGATTTGCATTTCTCTGAGGATTAGTGATATGGAGCATTTCTTCATATGTTTCTTGACTGCATGTTTGTGTTCTTTTGAAAGTGTCTGTTCATGTATTTGACCATTTTTTAATGGGGTTGTTGTTTGCTTGTTGGATTGTTAAAGTTCCTTATAGATTTTGGGTATTAGACCTTTGTTGGATGCATAGTTTGTGAATATTTCTTTCCATTCTATAGGTTGTCTGTTTATTCTGTTGATAGTTTCTTTGCCAATTTTTGTTTTTGGTGCAGTTGCTTTTAGGGACTTCGTCACAAATTATTTGCCAAGGTCAATGTCCAGAATGCTATTTCCTAGTTTTTTTCCATCTGGATTCTTTTCTCATCTTCTGGAAAGTCAGTTTAGAAGAGGTTGATTTATTCAGAAAGTACCCATTTTCTTTTTCTAGACTTCAGACAGGAAAATGTGAAATGAGCAAAATTCTAGTACATAAACTGGCTCAAATGTTTGTGAAAGATTTAAATGCTGCATGACAGGTAGCAGGTAGTCGATAAATGCCAGTTGTGAATATTGCTTTTCAGATTAAATAACAAGTCTGAAAGTAAATGTTTTGGACAGGCTACCTATTCCTCATACATCCAACCTAAGGTAATCATCCTGGCTTATTTATTTATTCAAAAAATATTGAGAAATTCACACTATGAGCCGGGTCCTAACTAGCCCTGAGTATAGCAGTGAACGAGACAGTGTGGAGTTTCCATTCTAGTGGGAAGACCAGCAATGAACAAGCCAATGAATGTCTGTTCACACAACTGGTGTGATTATAGCTTACAGCTCTAACCCATGGGAAAGTCAACAGCATAATGGGATGGAGAGTAACTGGAGAAGGCCACCTTAGATGGGCTGGTTAGGAGGGAGATGACGTGTGATCTGAAGAGTGATAGTGAACCAGCCAAGGGGAGAGGTAAGGGGAGAAACCAGCAGCTAATGCAAAGGCTGGGAGGACAGGATAGCCTGGGAACAGGGTGAGTTGATGGTGGGAGGTGAGCAGGGATCAGCCCCCGAAGCCCCAAAGGGTTTGAAGCCTGAAGGGCACCTGATGTACATTTTTTAAATCTCACTCTCCTGTTCTATGAGCAATAGAATAGAGGACCCGGAAACTGCAGTAGGATTCTGTTTCTACACTAGTGCTAATGTAGAACCTCCTACATCCAGAAAGATGATAGCGCAGCTGAGCCACATTCCTCCTGGCAACTGACGTTCCCATGTATAGAGACAGCTGGCATTCTTGTACAGAGGGAAGCTTGCAGGCCCAGGATGCATCTCATCCCCCTTGCTGATCTCGGTGCTTGACACCGCTGACCACACCAGGGGCACCAAACCCAGCTGCTTCCTGCAGGGATTCAGCCATGCTTGTCATCACATAGCCTTGAAATCCCCGGGGATATAAACTCCTTGGAATTCCAGGCTGCTCTTCCACCTGCTTCTGACACGTTGACTTTTCTACCCATTCACTCACCCATCTTTAACCAAGACCTGTATGGCCAGACATGTGGCCAGTCACTGCCTATATGAAGAGAGAAAGACGAAGTCCATCCCTGGGAGCTCACCATCTTGTGTGAAAATTACAACATCAGATAGTAAATGGCCTTGGTGAAGGTACACATCCCAAGGGCAGGAGGCTCCCCACCTTGATCACTGCAAACTCCCCAGTCCCTAACAGAGTACTGGGAAGATAGAAGATGGTCAAACATGTGTATTGAATGAACACTGGAAATCAGTAAACAGGGCTGAGAATGTGCGGTTCTGAGCACTCAGTGGTGGAAATAACCCTCCAGCTCCTTCACAGAACAGCCAGCAGCGTCACGTGTTTTGGCGATGGTGCCTCCAGATGATGATCCATGAGAGCACACTGGACTTGTGCTCCTGGGTGAGCTCTCTCCATGTGAAACCCAGATGCTTCTGTCTCCCAGGGACCCTGCAGCTCTCCCGGTAGCCTGGCCTCCATCAGGAATGCAGTCTCTGTAGATGGCTCTCTACTAGGATGCCACTGGAGAGGGAGGTCCAGTCATCACCTAAGCTAAGCACAGCTGCCTCTAAGAATCTCCTTGCTTGGCAGCCGGCCAGACCACATTCACTGACCTTCAAGGCATAATGCGAGGCTCAGCCATCTATCTCACTGTGGTCCCGGCGGCAGCTGGCTTCATTTATTGACTTCTTGAAAGCGCCAATATCCCTGCTCAGCTTGGTCTGAGCTGGACTCAGAGACCCAGGTGCCAGAGAAAAGGCCAAGATGTGTCGATTAATCACCCAATAAAAATAAACTCTGAGAGCAAACGCAGAGGGGTGATTAACTTTCTCATTCTAGTCTTCTGACATCCCGATTTGCTCTCCCAGTGAGCGTGTTTCTTTGAGATAAACCACCCTGGGAAATGGAGCACCTGTCCAGACACCACTATGCCTTGGCATAAGTGAGCAAAAGTGGAACGTGACCTGCAAGCAGTGCAGCCCGAGACCTAGGCAGAGAGCCCCCTGTCCCAGGTTGTGCACTGTGGAGGGCCTTATCAGAAACTCTGAAGCAGAGCATCAGAATATGTCATTCTGCTTTTTACTCTTGTAATAAAGTGTTATTAGTGTTTAGTCACCAGATAAACCCCGAAGCCCTGCCTCCCCTCCTGTGACCATCCATGTACTCCAAATCATGAACTGAAGAACAGGGACCACCAACAGCCCTTACCAAAAGAAGACTGGAAGCACAAAAATGCAGCTTACCATGAATCAGTTTAAACTGAGGACCAAAGTGTGACTCAAAACTGAAAAAAAATAGATATGTTTGGTTAAGATATAATTGTTACCGAAGCACCAGGGGTTTGGTCTGAGTCCTGCTGTTCACCACACAGAAAGTCAATCACTGAGACAACAAGACAAAAGCCAGGGAAGAAGTCTTTAATCGGGTGCTGCTGCAGCCAAGGAAATGGGAGGTCAGTCTCAAATCCATCTCTGAAATGAGGGGTTAATGCACCAGAGAGGAAACGTAACCATGCATGGGAAAACAGGGATTAAAGAGAGGCAAGGAAGAGAAGTTGGTCAGTAGGAAGCAGATGGTCCTTAGGCAATCCTGATGGATGAGGGGTCTGGCTCCTCATTGTCCAGAGGCAGTGGTCTGGTGAGTTTCAGCTCCTTGATTTTATCTGGGAGACCTGATGGTTGGCTTCTTGAGAAAGAAACTCAGATAAGACTGTTGTAACTTTCTCGAGTTTTAAGACTGGAAGGGTAAATTTCTGTGGTTATTCAAAAAATAATAATAATAATAATAATAATAATAATAAGCATCAGTTCTATGGGACAATTTGATCACTTTATTTTGGAGAAAAAAATGATGAACAGAAGTTTTTTTATAAGTTCAACCCCAATAATAGGCTAGTCTCAGAGTGAACACAGATGAACCAAGAATTGCTTTGCTTGTGACACAATTTTTACAGCATCCCATGACAGTCCATGCCATACTTCACCTTGTGCTCGGCTTATGACATGCATTTGTAAAGAGGTTGTCTTTCCTAACCACTCAAGGGCTTTGTCCATTTCCCAAAGGACCTCTCCCCGGTCCTTTGCCAGTCAAATCACTTTTTTGAAGCAGCTATAAATCCACTCTCCTTTCTCTCCTTCAATCATTGATTCCCTTCTCTCCATTGCATTTTCACTTGCCATGGATTTACTTATGATTCCTTTTTTTCTTCTTTTATTGCTTTACTTGTAATTGGTACATAATAATTGTATATATTTATGAGGTGTAATGTGATGGTTTGGTCTTTGTATACATAGAAACTTTGATCAACATCTCCCCTTTCCTCAGCCCTCTCCCTGCTGCCATGAATTTGACTCTTTTAGATTCCACAGATACATGAAATAATAAAGTATGTGTCCTTCTGAGCTTGACTTATTTCACTTAGCATAATTCTTATACTCTGAGCATCCTCCTGGAACCCTGCAACTTTTGTGAGATTGACAGTGATACTTTGTGCTGGACTGGTGCATCTTTGGGGTGGTTTTGTCAATGGGAGATGACTCATGAGGTCTGCTGACCAGGTAAATACCAGGAGTAAGCAGGGATATTTGGCTGCAAGAGAGAATTAGAGGCCTGGTCGGAAGTTCATTCCTGACGTTGTAAATGGAATACTGGGGTGATGAGCAGTCCTTGTGGGTCTTGTTCATATTTGTATTCTCAGGCCTAGGAATGAGGGGAAAAAGAGATAAAACACACTGAACAAAAAGAGTGTGAACGAATGGATGAAAAGCCTCACACCAAGGAAAGCTTACATTGCTACCAACTGGTACCAAACTCCAAGTCATCCTGTTCTTTTCCAAGCACAGTTTCTACTGCTTAGAAAAAGTCACCCAATCTGGACACGTGGATGTAGCAAATTTAACCCTAGACCTAGACTACATATAGGATCAGGCTTGATCAGTCGTTAACAATGATAATGATCATTAATCATGAAAGCTATCTTGTGGTTGCACCTTAAAGCGTCTGTGTAATGCTTTCACCCACACTAAGAATGTTCTATTCCTGTTGTGGTTGCACTTTAAGCAACTGTATAACACTTTCACCCATACTAAGAGTGTTCAATCCCTGTTTTCATCTAGGATTGATAAGTGTGTTTCTGGATTTCAGAAATCAGATAGCTTCTGAAGTCACAGCCTGTTAATATGGTAACTAAATATGTTAAGGTCCTAGTCTCTCAATGTTTAATTACTATTTAATTTTTTATTTCCTAATTTACTTAATGTGTATGACATTGTTAAGTGTGTGGCTTTATACCCTGAATCTCTTTGTATTTCTCTGTACTGCTTTGCAATCAATTTGGTCAAAAGCAACAATGAAATGATCCTTACGAAGTGTCAAATGTCCCTTTATATGGGATCTAAATGTCTTTGCAAAGACACTTATAAAGCTGTGAAGACGTTGTTTCCTTGCTCTAACAACTGCTGCATTCACTTAGGTTTCAAAAATGGGATGGGGAGCAGTGGCAGTGAGGGCATAGGTGAAACTATGTCAATCACCCCTAGAAATAAATCTGCAAAATGGACTAACAAGCCCTGACTAGGAAGAGTCTGGCCACAGCAAAATCCTATTGCAGGTACAAAAAGGTCCTATTGCAGCAGTTGGGAGATCTTTGGTAAATTCTAACAAAGAATTAATGGCCTTGAACAAGATACCAGGTATGACCTTTGCCAGGAGAAACTAGGAGCAGACTTGCCTGCCTGGAACAGGTGGTGAGAAGGTTTTTAGAGAAGATGTGTGCAGTCCCTGGCAAGTAGCCGGTGCCCAGGAAATGTCAGTTCCATTGTTTACCAGGGAAGGCTCAGTGCACGTGGGGCTCATACACAGAGGAAGAGGTCAGAGAGTCCACAGGAAAGGGTGGCAGCTCAGAACGGTGGTTCTCAGGCACTTGTCTGCAGGCACGCCCGTAATTCACGCTGACCACGCCCACCATCAGTGGCACCTAGCTGTGGCCCCACCCCTTTCCTGCCCACTTTTGAAAGTAACTACATGGCAAAGAGCGCCTATTTCCTAGACTAAATCATTCTCAGACTTCAGTTATTACTAGGCACTGTTAGACACAAGTTCCTTGATATCTACATCACAACTGAGTAGTTTATCTCAGTGGTAAGTCTCGAAGTTTGACTTCGAAGTTACTAAGAGCCTTCCAATAAAAGAACAGTTTAAGCCAATGTTGTTTCACCATTGATAGTGATGAAGATATTAAATTCACACACATGGGCTGTATAATTTTAAACCTTTCTCAAATGTGTATGATTTTTATAAACAGAAATATAGTTTTAAGAAAGGTTTATATCAATTGAATAGGGTTTTTTTTTTTTAAGGAAATATTGCCATCTTGTGAATTCCAGTCCTGTGTTCCCGAGTTATTCCCCACTAAGGAAAGCCCAGCTGTGGGACATAGACCTGGGTTCCAGCTGAGAGTTTAAATCATTCTTCTCAGAATGGTGGTTCTCAAACTTCAGGGAATCAGAGCCACCTGGAAAACATATTAAAAATGGAAAGGTCCCCTCATATCATCAACAGCCCTGATCGTTCTGATACACGCCCAAATTGGAGAACCAGTGGCACAGATAAATGCCCAACCCTCGTGGGCTATTCACAAGGCAAACAAAAATCAAGCCATGCTTGGGAGGCAGAGATCCACGTTGGAACGACACTTCTGCTGCTTGAAAGCTGCATGACTCGGGCAAGCTCCTAGACCACTCTGAGCCTTTGTTTTCTCATCTGTAAAATGAGGGTGGTAATATCTACCTCCCAAGTTGATGAGGCAATGGCAGACAGTAATGTATATGAATACATACATCGTACACCACCTCCTCAGTGATCCATGAATGTGTGCTTCCAGTTGTAGATACAACAGCAGAAAGTAAATGCTGAAAAATAGGAAAACACTCACAACGCATGATTTACGATGTGAGGGAGCCTGCTGGCATGGCCCTTGTCACGAGGGTAATTAAATAACCATTTGTGTAATTACTAATTTATATCCTGTCTCCCTGCTGGAGTGTAAGTTCCAAAAACTGGGGGGAATACACTGCTGTCTTCCCAACACCAAGTTCGGGGTCTGGCGGGTAACAGACACCCAGCAAATATTGATTCCAAATGAGCAAGTGAATAGTACGTCACATTAAAAATGTGTGTGTGTGTGTATGTATACATCGACACCTAGGCTGGAAGCCTCTAGACAAAAATGTTAATAGTGCTTATCTCTGGAAGTGGATTAGGGTGATTTTAATTTTTTCCTTTTTTTCTCCTCTATATTGTCTGAATTTTCTGCAATTAACACAGAGGACCAAATCAGTGTTTCCTTGGGCAAATGCAAGTGGAGTTGAAGCCACCAGCTACCACTGTGCCTACAAGAGCATATTTTCTTGTGATTCTGGCTTCTTTGGGGGTTTCAATATGTAGTCTCTAGAATTAAAAGGGTTTAGGGCCAGGCGTGGTGGCTCAGGCCTGTAATCCCAGCACTTTGGGAGGCCAAGGCAGGTGGACCACAAGGTCAGGAGTTTGAGACCAGCCTGGCCAACATAGTGAAACCCCATCTCTACTAAACGTACAAAAATTAGCCAGGCATGGTGGCATGTGCCTGTAGTCCCAGCTACTTGGGAGGCTGAGGCAGGAGAATCGCTTGAACCCAGGAGGCGGAGGTTGCGGTGAGCCGAGATTGCGCCAGTGCACTCCAGCCTGGGCAACAAAGTGAGACTCAGTCTCAAAAAAAAAGCGGGGCATAGTTTAGGAGAAACAGGAATTTAGTGATTTCTAAAGATAAGTAGAATTTGTTCTTATTCACCATTTCCTTGTCCTGATCATGGACTATGCAAAAAAGAGCTCACACAGCAGGCCTGAGACCGCTGTCCCTAGAAAGGCCTGCCTGCAAGGTTGGCCTCAGCTGGTGTGCAGAATTATGGATGTGAGGAAGGTTCCCACTCTCTTAACTGAGAAGAGTGGCTCACTGCACCTAAACTGCTTGTGCAAACAAATGTGGTTTATGCTGAATTCTGCTTTCCCTCTGGGAGTCAAGAATTTTGCTAATGCCAGGTGGAGGGTGCCTATGTGACCAGCCCCCGATAAAAAACCCTGGGCATTGAATCTTTGGTGAGCTTCCCTGATGGAGAACATTTCATGTATGTTGTCACAACTTGCTGCTGAAATTAAGCACATCCTGTGTGACCCCACTGGGAGCGGACCCCTGCAAGCTGGTACCTGGTTTCCCTGGGATGTTACCCCATGTACCTTTTTTCTGAGCTGTTTTCCCTGCATATTTTCACTGTGATAAGTTTTAGCCATTGAATATGACAATATGCTGTGTTCTGTGGGCCTTCCTGGCAAATCACTGAACCTGGGAGTGGTCTTCGGAAGCCCCAACACACAAACCCAGCTAACTAACCCCTGTTGACAGCATGTATCAGATCCAAGGCAACTAAAGGGATGGGAATGTCTGGAGCAGCAAAGAAATGGGAGTTTGGCTGGGGCAAGAGAGACAGATGGTCCAGTGGCTCTTTTGAGAGATCTGCCTGTGGGGGACAGATGAATGAGCACTTTAGGATGAAGTCCCTTTAGAATTCTGGGTCACCTAGCACATGGGTCAACCAATGCATGTAAAGAAGGTTTGTACTCTCATTCGTTCCCTCATGTATGCATTCAGCAACTGAGTGCCTACCTATTCAGTGTGTGCTGGCCACTCTTCCAGATTCTATGTGTGAAGGGTTGAGTAGGATAGATGAGGTCACTGCCCCTAGGAGCTCACATTCTAAGTTGTAGAGTTGGCCAGCGAAGGAGGCAGACTTTAGACAGACCATCCAGAGTGGCTTCTCTAGGGAACACAGAGGCCTCAGTGTCAGAAGTGAGATCCTACAAAGCATAAGACACACATGAGAAAAATCTACGACTTATCCCATGAGGCAAGTAGAAAGGTGTTGAGACCAGAAATAATTTGCTAATTTCAAGGAATGAAAGGAAGGCCAGTGAGTCTGTAACTTAGGGAGGCTGAGGAAAGAGGTAGAAAATGCAGGTAGAAAGTCAGGCAGGTCCAGATGGATCCTCTAGGACCTTAGAGACCATAGGTAAGAGTTTGGATCTTATTCTATACCCCATGGGAAGTCACTGGAGGGTTTCAAGCCAGGGATTCACACACTGTGATATAACCCTGGCTGCTCTTTGGAGAATAGATTGTAGCAAGCAGAAGGCAAGCAAAGAAACAGGTGCATTGCAGTGGTCTACACAAAAGATGATCCCTAGTGGTCTTACTACCTACCTCCTACAATGATCCAAAGAAAGTAGACCCACACCACAGCTACCTTGGTCCACTGCATGTGTGGAGGGTGATCATTCTCTTGGGTATGAGATATATATCACTTGTCGTCATGGTAGGGGTCAGAATGTCTGTAAAAAGCAAAGTTTTGGTCCATGTGCCATCAGAAAATACCAGCTGCCATGTGCCGGTCAGAACTGTCATGTGCTACAGCCTCAAGCAGACGTCCACAGGATTTCACCAGGGGCTCTGGGATGCCTGGGAAGGGGATCCAGGGAAGGGGCCAGAGGTGTCAAGAGCTCCTGCCCAGTTCTCAGCTGTTACAGAGTCACAGAAGGTCATAGCTCCAGGATAGGCAAGGCAGGAAGCATCCCATCCTCCCAACCCCAAGAGGCCCTGCCCAGACCGCTCACTGGGCAGCTCTTCTTGTCCACATCTGCTGGTTGTGGCATCCCCATCCCTGGGAAATTTGCTAATTTCAAGGAGTAAAAGAAAGGCCAGTGAGTCTGTAACTCAGGGATGCTGAGGAAAGAGATAGAAAATGTGGGTAGAAAGTCAGGCAGGTCCAGATGGATCCTCTAGGGCCTTAGAGTCCATGGCAGCCCTTTCTGTTTACTGAGACTGCTTTCTTTGGCTCTGGTTTCCTGGGAGAGGAAGAGAACGGTACCCTAGACTGTGATGGGCTGTGGCTGTCTAACTAATCTAGGATTCTGGAATTCACTGGCCCTTCAATTTTATCTGTACATTGTGTCAGAAGATTTGAAACATGTCCTTTACTTTATACTCAGAGCCAGAGCTGCATGAGCTATTTTAAGATAGTGTGTTTCCTTCGGTTCTGTGTCTTTCTGGTTCTGCTTTTAATAATAAATACAGGGTCCAGTGGACTGGAATTCAGTAGGGTGTGAAGTATTCCCCTACTGCTTCCCTTCTTTCCTACAGTTTTACAGGGTTGTTTGTAGCCTTCAGTAGGAATATAAAAATACTCTGTATTTCCTCTCCTTTTGTAGTTTTTATTTTCTAGGTTTCTCGTAGTCTTTCCCATCCTACTTTATATATATATATATATAACATATATATAGTTACATATGTATTATACATATAAAGTATATAAAGTATACTTTATATATAGTATATTATATAAACTTTTATATATACTTTTATATACTTTATACTTTATTATATATACTTTATATAATATACTTTATTATATACTTTATATATAAAGTAGATATACTTTATATCTACTATATAATATACTTATATATATACTTTATATATATAATATAAAGTATATTATATAAAGTATAATAAAGTATATTATATAAAGTATATTATATATATAATAGATAGAACTATATATATGGCATGACATATATATATCATATATAGAGATAGTTCCATCTATTACTATATCTATAATCTCTCTATATATAAATTTTATGTGTGTATAATCTGTGCCATGTCTAGTGCTCTGTTATATTGCATCGATCCATTTGACCATTGTGCACTAATTGCCCAATATTACTTTGTGACATTTTTAAGTGTAAATCGAAAGGAAAGCTATGCTAAGTCATGTAATATTGGCACCTATGCTGTGCAAACGTGGGTCCCCTACATCAGGGGTCCCCAACCCCTGGGCCACGGACGTTCTCCAACCCCTGGGTCACAACATTAGATTCTCCTGGGAGCACAAACCCTATTGTGAACTGCACACGCAAGGGATCTAGGCTCCGCACTCCTTACGAGAATCTAAAGCCTGAACTGAGGGGAATAGTTTCATCTCCAAGCCATCCATGAACTGTTCGTGGAAAAATTGTCTTCCACAAAACCAGTGCGTCATGCCAAAGAGGTTGGGGACTGCTGCCCTACCTCACAGAAAGCGAGTGACCCCAAGAAGCCTGCAGAAGGGACTTGTCAAACCTTCGATCTCTTTCTCCTTCCCACCAATACTTGAGCCCCCTGAGGGCAGAGGCTGGCAGCCCTCAGCTCTGGAAGTCCTTCCAGGTCAACAGCTGACCCTGGCCACTTGCCTGGAAGCTTTCTTCCCTGCTCCGAGGGGGCCCTGCTGAGAGTGAGCCCGCCTCCCAGGGTGGCGCAGGCCCCAGTCACCCCCACTGTACTGCCTGCAACTCGGATTCTGTTCATCAGTTTGCCCTGCATCTCCCAACACTGACACCCAGAAGAGGCTGAGGCTTGGCAAGCGCTCAGGGCAGCTTCTGTGAAGCTACATTACAGGCTGAAATGAGCTCAGTTTTTAATTTGATTTTTTTTCCTGTAACAAGCAAAATTCACATTACAGATAAATTGCCCGGAAATTCCAATTTAATAAGGCATATGCATTTTTTAGGCCTAGAAGCATTGAAAACATCTTGCACATTGGTATTTTTATACTGAAAGGTTTATTAAAAAGACAGTTTTGAAAATGTCAGAAATTTACATAGCGTGCCTGGCCAATTGGTCAAAAAGGCTGATTGGACAGAAGTGCACAGAAGCCAGGAAGCGGGAGAGCAGGCTGCTCCGTGGTCTTGAGCTGTTCTCCCTCCACATCGGGGACGATGGCTCCACCGTTCAGTGTCTCCACCCAGCTCTTAGTTTGCATCACGTGGGTGCTCAGCAAATGAGTGTCCCTCTGTCCTCCTCTGTCTGCAGGCGTGGTTCTGAGTAGAAGCAGCAAACTGGACTTCCAGGGCATCTGTGGGGCGGGCATACCTCCTTGAGGTCTCCCATGGGAGGAGGCGCCAAATAAAATGAGCAAACTGCCCGGGTGCGGTTGCTCATGCCTGCAACCCCAGCACTTTGGGAGGCCAAAGTAGGTGGATCGCTTGAGGTCAGGAGTTCGAGACCAGCCTGGCCAACATGGTGAAACTCTGCTCTACTAAAAATACAAAATTTAGCCGGGCATGGCAGCAGGTGCCTGTAATCCCAGATATTTGGGAGGCTGAGGCAGGAAAATTGCTTGAACCCGGGAGGCAGAGGTTGCAGTGGGTCGAGATCACTGTCACTGCACTCCAGCCTGGGCGACAGAGCAAGACTCCATCTCAAAAAATAGAATAAAATAAGCAAACAGAGGGGAGCAGAAAGGGTCCTGTGAAAACTCAGTTAAATAGCACAGCTCTAGATACTTGATTATTTTTTTAAGGAAGAAAAAGAATGAGACACTGTCCTGTAAAATCATCAAAGCCCTGGCTTTCCCTGGAAATACGGCACAAGCAGGCCTAACCGTGCTGAGTATTGTTTCTGAGGACTGCCTCCGAGTTCATGTCTCTAAGCATTTCATTGAATACAACTATTTCTTTGAAAAGCAACAAGCAAACATGTTAATCGTACAGCAAAATCATGGCATCGTGCGACAAAAAAGGAATGACAGAAGGAGCATCAAAGAGCATTGCTTGTACACCAAACATGAAAGCCAAATTTATTTAATTCAGTTTTTATTTATTTTCTAAACTGAGCTGAGTAATCAGGGAATAGAATGCGGTTCATTTAAAACTTTCATTATTTCAAATATGTTGAACCACTGCCAATCACTCCTAGATCAACAGGAAACTTGTTACCTGATGAGTTGCCTGGTTTTTTCTGTTTTGTTTTGTTTTTCTTTTTCCATCCCCATGATTGTTCCAACTGAAGGAGAAAAGATGTAATAAACCTTTACCAGGCACCCTCTGCGTCCAGGCACTCTACTCGGCCCTGGGGGTGCAGAGCAGACAACCCTGGCGTTGGGCATGAAAAACACTGTGCACCGAGAAGCCCAGCCCCTGGAATCCAGCGTGCTGTGCTACATTCCAGCTCTGCCTCTTCTTAACTGGGCCGCTTTTGACAAGTTGCTAAACCTCTCTGATTCTTGGTTACCTCAACTTTAAAACAAGGACAATACCCACTTCATCAGATGGTCGTGAATCACAGAAATAAATGTAATGATGCTCCTAAGAGGTTTAGCACCAAGCTGGGCCCAAGGAAGCATTCTGTGTGTCTAATGACCAACTTTTACCTGTCCTGACACCAAGGAGCTTAGAGTTTGGTGGAGATGGCAGAGCCATCAGGGCCCGTGGTAGGCTCCCAAAAGCATTTTTACCAGTGCATGTGCCTCGCACAGACCTACTGAGGGTGATTAATTCTACTGGGAAAGTCACACCGGGTGAACGAGAAGAGACGTATGCGTGGGGTCTTGAAACACAGTAGAAGTTTGCCAGGTGGAAGCATAAATGACTCTTTAAACGAAAGGCTGGTGTTTTCAAAGCAGTTCATTCTCGTGAGTAATTCATTGCTTCTGTTTTCACAAAATAGTGAAAGGATCATTGCAGCAGCAAGGGCGTGTGGAAGCCCGCGTTCGCCTCATCCGTTCTCCCCATCTGTCCCCTGTCACAGTTGCAGCTTCAAAGCATTGTTCCCCGAGGCTCTGCTGAGTCGGACGTTTCTGAAACATTCCGGGGGACAGTGTGAGTCACACCAGGGAGGACACACGAGGCCATGACCCCAGCAAGCCGCTAACATACCCACAGTCTGACTCTGCAACAGCTCCCCCGCAAGTGCCCTGAACGAGACCAAGCCCTTTGTGTCAGCCTCAGTTTGCCCTCACAGCTACCCCACAATACCACTGGGACTGTCCCCAAGTCACAGAGGAGGAAGCGGAAACACAGAGAAGTAGCTTGCTAAGCTCAAAGTTAGAACCCAGGTCCTTTCCTCTCCAAAGTCCATGACTGTAACGGCCATGTGATGATGGCGATGTGAACAGCTGGGCAGAGGCAGCACAGAGGGTGACAGCAGGCCTTGGCACCAGAGAGCCAGCCTCCAAATCCCAAGCATGCCCCATACTAACCAATGACCTTGGCAAAGTTCACATATCTCTAGGCCTCTCAGTTCCTCATCTGTAAAAGGGGAGGAATAATATTATCAACCTCCCAGTGCTGGTGTGAGGGCTAAAAGCATAGATGCTGGAAGCTCCTGGAGCGGTGCCCAGCCGGTGCAATGTAAGGCTCCATGCTGCTGCAGCTGTGTCACTACTAATATGAAATGGAGGCTGCACCCCGAGGCTGTTTTAGGAAAGACCAGACCAGACGTCTTCCAGGAAGCATCAGCAGGAGCCTCTCCTGGCGTCCTTCTGCAGTTGGGGGATCTGGTACATCCACTTTGCAGGACAAAAACTTGATTTGATTCTTGGGTCAGTTCGCATGACCCCAACACAAAAAGGACTGATACCAAACCAGAGTGCCTCCGTGTGAATTAAATTTACAACAGCTCTGCATCGGAGCATCTGGCAATGCTGACTGGAAGCCCAAAGACCTCCAGGTGGTTGGTGCTGAGACTCCAGGAGACACTAGGAGCACTCAGAGGTGCTCTGGATGGTGGCCAGGCGAGGGTGGTAGGTGAACTGCTGTCTGTCCTGGGGCGCCGTGAGGCTTGTGGTGACTGCACAGATGCCCATTCCCTTTGTCAGCCAGCAATTTCTGATTCCCTGGCTCCCCTTCTCAACAACCCAAGTTGACCATCCCTTCTTCAGTGACCACAGCCTCTCCCAGGTAGCAATCCCATTGCTGCCCCCATGATGACCTTTAAGTCATGGACAAGGGCAGTTCTTCTTCTCCTTGGCCACACAGGAGGCAGCCCCCTTGCTTCCACCTACATCTGAATAATCCCACCTACCACACTTCGATTCAACCTAAATGTATCCTCAGAGGCCACCTTTTCTCAGAATTCAGTATCTTTTTCAAAGTAAGATCCTTCAGATGAAACGTACCTGCTGACCACCCACCCTGAGTCACTAAGTTAGCTGGGAAGCAGTTTTGAGTGTGGGTTCAGGATCGCAGCTCCGAGGTCAGACCACCTGGGCCCACATCCTGACTCTATTACTTGAGTAGCTGTTGGTTTGTGTCTCAGAGTCCTCATCTGTAAGTGGGGATATTATACCTACTATAATAAATCAGTAATGCCACGGTAACAAATTATTGCAGACATGGAGGCTAGAAATTTATTCTCCCACAGTTCTGGAGGCCAGAAGTCCAAAATCAGTCTCACTGAGTCAAAACCAAGGTGTTGGTAGGGCCATGCTCCATCTGGAGGTCTAGGGGAGGATCCTTCCTGCCACTCCCCACTTCTGGTGGCTGCAGCATTCCTTGGTTTGTGGCCGCATCACTCCAATCTCTGCCTCCGCAGTCTTCTCCTTTTCTGTGTCTCACATCTCCCTCTGCCTCCCCCTGAGGACACTTGTGATTGCACTTAGCACCCCCCAAACACCCCCAGAGAACCCAAAACAATCTCATCTCAAAATCCTTAGCTCTGCAAAGTCTTTGCTCTGTAAGGTAACATTCCCAAGTTCCAGGATTAGGAGGTAGATATCTTTTTCCCTGTGAAGAGTTGAGAGTCATTTGCTCCAAGCCCTTCAGTTGGAGATTTTCAATCCTGTTGGTTAAATCAGGTTTTAAACATCCTTAGACCCAAACCTGGCCATACAAGGCAGAGAAAATAAACCTCATGCATCTTTACCAAACCAAGGAGCTATCAGTTCCCATGTCTCTTCATGGGAATATACTTCAAAGATCAGTAGGAAATGGCAGAAAAGCACCAACAGCATCTTTCTGGCTTAGGTCTGCAAGTGGCACGTTATGCAAGCCACCCAATTCAAAGAAAGCTGAATCATGCCCAATTTGAGTCTCCCTGATAGATAAGACTATTATTTCTTACTCTGTGCATCTCTGTATTGTTTAAACTTCAAAAGAGCAACCTCAAAACAAGTAACATTTTTAAATCTTGGATGGTTTCCCATTATCCAAAGTCCAAACCCCTTAAAACAGTAGTTCACGCTCTCTACAATCTTGTCTAATCTGTTTCTCAAAACTCATTAACTTTTAGTTCCCTTAAAGAAGCTGTTTCAAACACAACCCTCTACTTTCTAGTCCCTAAATATTCATTTACCCAGCAAATATTTATTGAGTGTCGCGTATGTGCTAAGCAGTGTTCAAGCAGCTGGTGTCACAGCAGTGAACAAATTTCTTGCCCTCATGTAACCTACATCGTAATGAATGTGTCTGTTCTATCTGAATATAGTTTGGCTGTGTCCCCACCCAAATCTCATCTTGCATTCCCACGTATTATGAGAGGGACCCTGTGGGAGGTAATCGAATGGTAGGGGCAGGTCTTTCCCATGCTGTTCTCATGATAGTGAATAAGTCCCAGGAGATGTGATGGTTTTATAAGGGGAAACGCATTTTGCTTGGTTTCATTCTCTCTCGTCTGCCACCATGTAAGACGTGCCTTTCACCTTCCACTATGATTGTAAGGCCTCCTCAGCCACATGGAACTGTGAGTCTATTAAAACTCTTTCTCTTGTAAATCACCCAGTCTTTAGTATGTCTTTATCGCAGTGTGAAGATGGACTGATACAATTTGTTAACTCATATTCTCTTTTCCTGGTTTTTCTGTCCTCTCCATCTCTGATGACATACTATCTATTCCTCCTGTCTTGGTTTGGATGCAGCATTCCCTGTGAGGTACCCAATATTGCCCTGGATCAGAGGTAGTGAGTTCTTCCTCCAAGCATTGATGTGCCTTGCTTGTACCTTCACAACAGCAATTCTCCCACTAGTCCACAGACAAGATGTATCCCAGGAGTGAAAGATACAAGACTGGACATGGACTCAGGATTTGGACTGTGAACTCTGCTTTGCCTCTGTGAGAGCTGGGCAGATGGCAACAGCATCTTCCTCCTAGGAGTGTCAAGAGGAATAAGGCACACACACAAAGTGCTTAACACAAAGCAAACCCAGAGTCAGTGGCCTCATGACTTTGTGAATGAGCAACTGTAACAGAAATGATGGTTTTGGGTTCATAGGAGCTCATGCCCTGCACTCTGTAAATGTTTCTTGAATCTACTTTGAATGCAGAGTGTGACATTGTTGGGATTTGTTTTCAGGTATTCTGTTTACAAGGACCCAGCAGGTTGGCTGAATATTAACCCCATCAATGGGACTGTTGACACCACAGCTGTGCTGGACCGTGAGTCCCCATTTGTCGACAACAGCGTGTACACTGCTCTCTTCCTGGCAATTGACAGTGGTGAGTACTTGACAAAGACCATCAAGAGTATACTTTTCTACTACAAATATACTTTTACCTTTTTAAATATCTTCTGATACACCCAGGGGTGTTCTTGGGAAGAATATAAGTGTGTGGGAACAGCGAAGTAAATGTTTAAATATACACATATTGAGTTCAGTAATATCTCCACGTCCCAGAATCCTCGGATCTTTCTGGAAAGCAAGTAATGTCTGGTGAGAGGTCAGAGCAGTGAACTCACCCTGTCCCATCTTGGGCAAGCGTGGAGGTTAGAAAGCCACGCTGATGTGCTTTGTCTTGGTATCATGCTCTCATTTGCAAAGAGGCTCTTGGACTTAATGCAAGTTGAAAGAAAGTCCCAGAGGATATCACTGACCCTGGCAATTGAATTGTTCCCGTGGCTTTTATCCTATTATGATGCACTGCCAAGGAAAGGCAGCAGGTACAATTAGTTAGTGGCTGCACAACCACAAAGCAATTGCTGTTCGTTCAAAAGATGATAATGCACTATCCGTATGCCAGTCCCTGATTAGGTGCTGGGAGCACAGCAGTAAACAAAACAATAGCTGTCCTCATGGAGCTGACGTGCAGAAAGAAGGCAAAGTTCAAAGTGCCATGATTGTTCTTTGCTCTTTTGAGATCAGATTGCTGGGCAGAAGGGCAGAAGAAGGGCAACCTCTTCGGAGACTGCATGGTAATCTAGGCAAGATGGTGGCCTGGACCAGAGACTAGGAGGGGATGATAAAAAGAGAGGTCATATATATTTTGAATGCAGAGCTCACAGGATTTGCCATTAACTGAGATGAGGGCATTCCAGTTGGTCTGGGGACATGTTAAGCTACAATATGTATTGTGTCAATCACACAAGAAGTTTTGTTCTCCCTATTATTCCTAAAAGCCAGCTGTTTATGGCTAAAGACTCATTTTTCAGTCCTTCCATATCAAGATGAATATTTATAGGTGCCCATTGTTATACTCAACAAGGGTGAACTAAGAATTCTCAGTCCTGGTCCTCATCTGCCGGCTACTCACACAAACCTTTAGGAGACAAGTCTAAGAAGTGAGCAATCCATGTGGCATACAATAGGTGGAGAGTGCTTCACAATAAAGGCAAGCCTTGAGCTTAGCCTTGAAAAATGGGTAGGATTTAGATGAGTGTCATTACCCAGGAATCTAAGACAGAGGAATCAAAACTAGAAGGCGGCACAGCACAGAGGTGAGAAAAGGAAAGAATAACTGTTGTGTCCGCTATAAGTGCATATGTAGGAATCTATTTGGATGTATGTGGAAAAGTCACATCTTCAAAGCCAGATGATTCATTTGATAGAACAGGCAACCAGAAGACCGTGTAACTTCTTGAGAAGGAAACTGACATGATGAAATATCAGGTAGACAATGTTCAGCAACTGAGAGCTGGACCAGATCTTGTGCTTGCTCCTGGAGACTCATGGATGAATAATACGTGGTCCTTGTGTTCAGAGGGCTCATGAGTTATTTGGAAGATTAGTCAAGTACACAGAAGATCACAGTAGAGTGTCCTAACTTTCTGATGGAGCTAAGCCGAGAGAAGCCCCTGTCCAGCCGTGGGGGTAGTCATGGAGAGCTGCCTGAGAGAGGGGACATCTCACCTGCGTGATGAAGGATATGTTGATTAAAGGTAGGGCATGCTAGTCCTGGTGTTAAGAGTTAGTTGGCAGCTTCTGATTGGTTAGCCTTAAATTTCATTTTTCTTTAATACAGGCATTTATAAGAAATAGCTCATGTTGGCCAGGCACAGTGGCTCATGCCTGTAGTCCCAGAATTTTGGGAGGCTGAGGTGGGTGAATCACAAGGTCTGGAGTTTGAGACCAGCCTGGCCAATATGGTGAAACCTCGTCTCTACTAAAAATACAAAAATTAGCTGGGTGTGGTGGCGAACCCCTGTAATCCCAGCTACTCGGGAGGCTGAGACAGGAGAATCTCTTGAACCTGGGAGGCAGAGGTTGCAGTGAGCTGAGATTGTGCCACTGCACTCCAGCTGGGGCGACAGAGTGAGACTGTCTCAAAAAAAAAGAAAAGAAAAAAAAAAAAAGAAATTGCTCATGTTCAGTTTTGCTTATGTTTGCAGATCAAGCAAGGTTAAGGTGACTTATGAAACCTAACTGGCTTTTTCTGCCCAGTGATTCTTCAGGCCTAATTTCCATTTTAATTTACTTTAACAATTGTTATGACTGAACTGTGTCCTCTCAATGTTGATATATTGGGGTCCTAATGCCTGGTTCCATAGCATGTACCTTATTTGGAAGCAGGCTTGTTGCAGATGTGGTTAGTTAAGATAAGGTCATGCTGGAGTAAGGTGGGCCCTGATCCAACATGATTGATGTCTTCATCAAAGGGGGAATTTGAACACAGGCATGCACACAGGGAGAACACCACATAAAATGAAGACGGAGATCAGGGTGATGCTTCTGCAAGTCAAGGAGTTCCAAAGATTACCTGCAAACTTCCAGCAGCCGGGGGGAGAGGCTGGGAGAAGAGCCTTCCTCACATCCCTCAGCAGGAACCAAACCTGCGGATGCCTCAGTCTTGGACTTCAGGCCTCCAGAACTGTAAGACAATAGATTTCTGCTGTGTAAGCCACTCCTTTGTGGCACTTTGTTATGGCAGCTCTAGCAAACTAATGTAAGATTTAAAGGAGTCATTACCTATAAAGCATTTGGAACAATACCTTGCATGTAGCAAGGGCTCAATAAAACTTAACTATTTTTTTTTAAAAGGTAAGGCATTCTAGAAGAATAAATATGTGAGAAGTTGGGAGGTCGGTCAGCATTAGTGGAAGCTAGCATGGCAGGTTCTTTGTGTGCAAAGATAAGGGCAGAGAAGTGTGTGGATACCGGACTGTTCTAAAGTTGGAACTGGGTCTTGTGCTCAATGCCCAGCACCTGCCATTGTGCCTGACTTAGAGCAGGCACTCACACGCCTGTAGAATAAATCATGAAATCAATCATGAGATGCTCCACACGCTATGCCAAGGACTTTGGCCTTGACAGTATCACTCACTTGCCCCCAGAATAAACATTGTGTTTCACAAAGATACATCCCAGCCAGGCACAGTGGCTCACACCTGCAATCTCAGCAATTTGGGAGGCTGAAGTGGGCAGATCGCTTGAGGCCAGGAGTTCAAGACCAGCCTGGCCAACGTGGCAAAACCCCATCTCTACTAAAAAAAAATATATACCTCCCACACACACACACAAAAGAAAGATACATCCTATAGCAGCATAGAAAATGGATGCGATGATGGCAAGATGTGAGGAGGGAGGTATTAGGCAGCTGCGGCAGAAATACAGGTAAGAGAAGAGAGAAGACCAAGCCAAGGTAGTGAGGTTAGTTCGGGAAAAGTCAGCCTGCAGTGGGGAAATGTGTTAGAAGCCATAGCAGGTATCTTAGTTGATGGGGTCAGAGTCTGCACAAGCATAACATGAATGGACCAGAGAGGAAGAACCTAGATAACATCTGAAAGTAAGAAACAAATCTTTGTCGAGAGTTTATACTAAACATGAACTAGAGAAATGCAATATTCAGGTTTCTGGTCCAGAAATCAGGAATGATGATTTCAGCAACATAAACAGGGGATGAGTTTCAGAGGATTGGTCCTTCCTGTTTTGGGGGTGGGTGTTGAGATTATGTTCCAGAATAAGCTGGTAAGATAGAAATGGGATAAGGAGAGATTTTGCTTAGGGAGTTGCCCATACAAAAGAGATAGGACTTATGAGAACAGAAGAGCTTTCCAGAAGGAAGAGGTCTAGACAGAGTACTAAGTACATACTCTGGGATGAAAATAAGCCAAGAATGTTTAAGATGCTCTGTGAAATGAAAAGTATCCATTACTGGTCAGCTAAAGTAACAATGGCAGGGTTCTGTACTATGTAGAAGTATCTGCATATGTAGAGAAATTTCTCAGCAAAGAATGTCATGAAGTATGGATGAAATATAGCACAGTATGGCTGGCATTTCTTTGTGAAATTTTTCGTGCAATTATAAATCCAAAGAAACTAGAAATGCAGTATACTTGAATTGTTACCAGAAGCGAGAGCCTTCTTTACAGGTATGCAGTAATCAATTAAGTGACACTATGTGTGTAAATACTTTGCCCCTGGTTATTAAGAAGAACAAAACCAAAATTTGCAGATTAGGAAACAGACATCGAATGTAGTTGACTTTCTAAAAGTCGTACCGTTGGGATAGCATTTTTCTACCTTTAGTTTCTTGCATTTTTAACATTCTTTAAAATTTCTGTGTGGAAGCAGCAATCTGGTCTAAACTTCTGCCATATCACTTACTAGCTATCTGATTTTGAAGAAATAATGTACAATGTAGTCAGGACCTAACGATACCTTATAGTGGTTTCTCATCTATGAGACTCATTGAGTCTCAGCTATGTTTTCTCAACATTCAGCATACACCTGTATGAATGGTCTGGCTGTGTAACTGTGAAAGCTTCTTACAGACTCTGAGTCTCGTTTTCTACATATACAAAATGAAGAAGATAATTCCTACTTATAACGTTGTTGTGAGAAATGAGTGAAGTCCTGTACCCTCTAGATTCTCCATCAAAAGCCATATTAAATGTTCACTACATATTAATCGCACCCCAGTGGGGGTTCCAGAAAGGAAAGAGTAGAGCCAGGAATGATCCTTCTATGACCCAAGAAAAATACAGCTTGAAATCTACTTGTTGTCTAACTCTGTTAACACTAATATCAGACAAGGAAATTTAAAATCTAGTGCCACAGATGTTTCCAGAGAGCTAAAATGTCCCCAAAGATGTAATGGTAAATAGAAACCAGGTTGACATTAATATACAAAACCATCGTTAGGAATAATAATCCTGAACAAGACCCAAAGGACTTACAGCAAAAAGAACATAAATTCAAAAGACCTTATAAATCAGAGCAACTTTTGTTTAAAAGCTCCTTTTTGCCTCATCAAAAACTTACCTCTAAGTATTATGTTTAACCAGGAAAAACCAACAGTATCTATTAGATCAGAGTTAGTAGGCCAAGCACGGTGGCTTACACCTGTAATCCTAGCACTTTGGGAGGCTGAGGTTGGCAGATTGCCTGAGTCTAGGTGTTCAAGACCATCCTGGGCAACATGGCAAAACTCCATCCCCAAAAAGAATACAAAAATTAGTCAGGCACAGTGGCACATGCCTGTAGTCCCAGCTACTCAAGAGGCTTAGGAAAGAGGATCACCTGAGCCCAGGGAGGTCAAGGCTTAAGACTGCAGTGAGCCAAGATCACACCACTGCACTCTAGCCTGGGCAACAGAATGAGACCCTGTCTCAAAAAAAAAAAGAAAAAAAAGTAAATAGTGCTAATTGATGTCTCAACTTTATCCAAAGTGAGCATTTGTTTTTATTAGCTTTTTAGAAATTTAATTTATTTGATGGAATGAAAGAATAAGGATTTTTGGCATATAACACTAAGAAAGCTAAACCAAAATAAATTGATTTCTCCAAACAAAGAGTAACTCGGGAATTAATGCCAAAACATGTTGATAAAACATATGGCTTCAGGAACTTCCATGTAGGATATAGTAAGGAAATATCTCCACTGTAAAACTAGAAAAATCTAGATAAATTACAAAAATCAGATAATATAAAAAATCTTAATTGTAAAGGAATCAGGGAGCTGCAGAAGCAGTGAAACCTAGATAAACTAAATTACCAAAGAGGGAAAAATTATTTCACAAAGAAAACCTTTTTTTGTTCTGGGGGCATTGTCTGATTCTAGGTGAGTCAAGCTTGGCCCATGCAGAGAGCCTAAGATGGAGGAAAAGAAATTAGAAATGGGTGACAGAATCACAGGGAGCTTTCGTGACAAACTGGAAACTTGAGGGGTTTTAAACACAAAGCTGCTTTTCCTTTGTGGACAAATGCTGTAAAGGACAGAGTGAAATATCCTTGGGTCTCACCGGAAAGAGAGACCTACCAAAGGAAGCAAGCTCTCCTCAAATACATAGCCATTCTCTCATTTGAGGTATTTGCCAGATTTCGAAGGTACAAGGGGTTAAAGGATGGGGTATGGGATGGCTGGAGAGTTAGGATGGTAACCACTGAAGGGAAGAATTGGATTTCCCGGAGCCTTTCAGGCTGAGATACTCTAGACTTTCAATCAAAATCCCAGTCAGGCCATACTCAGCAACAGGGGTAAGCCAGAAGCTGACTCAGTCTTGTTCATCTTGCAGCCCAGTCTGACCCTTACTAAGTTGATGAAGCAAGTCCCCATCTGATACGGTTTGGCTCTGTGTCACCACCCAGATCTCATCTTGAATTGCAGTTCCCACAATCCACAGGTGTTGTGGGAGGGACCCAGTGAGAGATAATTGAATCATAGGGACAGTTTCCCCCATACTGTTCTCGTGGTAGTGAATAGGTCTTACAAGATCTGACGGTTTTAGCAGGGGTTTCCGCTTTTGCGTCTTCCTCATTCTCTCTTTGCCTGCTGCCATCCCTGTAAGATGGGACTTGCTCCTCCTGTCCTTCCACCATGATTTTGAGGTTTCCCCAGCCATGTGGAACTGTACGTTCAATTGAACCTCATTTTTTCTTTTTCATAAATTGCCCAGTCTCCAGTATGTCTTTATCAGCAGCATGAAAATGGACTAATACCTCACCCTATCTGGCAAATACAAGAGAGGGAAAATCTCATAGCAGAATATGTCATAGGAAGCCTCTCCAATCTTTTATTAATAATTCCCAATTTACAGTTTTAAAAAATTACTTGACCTGTAAAAAACAAGAATGTGTAAGTGATGACCAAGAGAAAAATCAGACTACAGAGGATCCAGATATTTGAATTAGCACACAAGAACATTAAAATAAATATGATTAGTAGTGTGTTCAAGGAGCTACAATAAAAGATAGATTCAAGCAGGGAGAATTATACAAGAGATTTGAAATCTTTAAGAAGGAATCAGATAGATATTCCAGAACTGAAATACATATCATCATGTTAAAAACTCATTAAGTAGACTTAAAAGCAGAACACAAGGCCGGGCATGGTGGCTCAAGCCTGTAATCCCAGCACTTTGGGAGGCCGAGACGGGCGGATCACGAGGTCAGGAGATCGAGACCATCCTGACTAACGCGGTGAAACCCCACCTCTACCAAAAAAAAACACAAAAACTAGCCAGGCGAGATGGCGGGCGCCTGTAGTCCCAGCTACTCGGGAGGCCGAGGCAGGAGAATGGCGTGAACCCGGGAGGCGGAGCTTGCAGTGAGCTGAGATCCGGCCACTGCACTCCAGCCTGGGAGACAGAGCGAGACTCCGTCTCAAAAAAATATATAAAAAATAAAAAGTAAAAGCAGAACACGAGATTTTTGACCTAGAATATGAATCTATAGAAAACATTGCAAGGGAAGCACAATGAGGATAAAGAATGGAAAAAAATCTGGCAAAAGACTAGTGTGTGAAATTGGAGTTACAGAAGGATAGGAGAGTGATAATGGAGTGGAAAAAAAATATTTGAAGACATAATGTGTGGGAATTTTCCAAAATTGATGAAAGACATTCTCCTTATTAATTTGAAAAGTTTAGCAAACCACAAGCTGGATAAATTTGAAGAAAAACACACCTCAGGATACTATAGCCAAACTAATGAAAACCAGTTTCAAAAAGAAAATGTTAAAAAATAGCCCGAGAATAAAAGAGGTATTTACCTACACATGAGCAACAATATGACTTATGGCTGACTTCTAAATAGAAGTATGGAATGTGGAAGGCAATGGAATAACATTTCTCTGAGCACTTTAAAGATACCTACCAACGTAGAATTCTATAGTCCTCAAAAATTTCCCTTCAAAATCAAGGTGAATTAAAGACTTCCGGGGCAAAAAAAAAAAAAAAAAAGAATTGTGTTGCAAGCAGGTTTATGCCTTTTACTAAAGAGAATATTTCAGGCACAGGGAAAATGATACCAGAGAGGCATAGAAACACAAGAAACAGAAAAACAGAAAGTTAAATATGTATAAAGTAAAAAAGTAAATAAAGTAAAATTGTAAGGACATAAGCAGTTAAAAATATTTATAGAATTAAAATGCATAACAGCAATAACAGAAAAAGTGAGACACTATAAATTTAGTTAAAACAGTTTCTGCAACGTTGGAGGTGTAGTTAAAGCAATACTTTGTATTAGATTGTAATAAGTCAAGTATCATATTGTATAATCCTTAGGGTAATTACTAAAAGAATATAAAAAGCAAGTAAAACTAACAAATTAATAGAAGGAAATATATTTGACTAATCCAAAACAAGACAAGAGAGGAGGGGGAAACAACATTAAAAGATGGCCAAATAGAACAAAAAAGTGATACAGTAAGTATTAACCTAATTACACCATAGTCAGATGTAAAATGTAAACTAAATGTTTTTTAGTTTAGACTAATATTTCAAGTAAGATTATCAGACTATTTTTAAAAATCAGCAAACTAGATGCTGCATACAACAGACACACTTTAAATAAAAGAACAAAGAAAGGATGGAAATAAAAGAAAAATATACCTTGATAATACAGTCTCTCCTAAAAACACATGAAAATATATTTTAAAACAAGCTTGTCCAACCCACGGCCTGTGGGCCATATGTGACCCAGGATGGCTTTGAATGTGACCCAGGATGGCTTTGAATGTGGCCCAATACCAATTCATAAACTTTCTTTAAACATTATGAAATTTTGTGGTGCTTTTTATTTTTTAGCTCTTCAGCTATTATTAGCGTTAGTGTATTTTATGTGTGGCCCAAGACAATTCTTCTTCCAGTGTGGCCCAGGGAAGCCAAAAAGATTGGACACCCCTGTTTAAAACAAGAAACATGACAAGAGGTAAAGAGGCCATTTCGTAATGATAAAGGGAGCAATCAAAAAGAAGGACATCAGAACCCTAAATCTGTATGCACCGGACAGCACAGGTTCAAAATATACAGAGCAGAGAAAACTAAAAAGAGAAGTAGACAAATCTACAATCACTGTGGGAGTCTTTAAAACATCGCTCATATCAGCTTCAAGAAAAAACAACAAGGAGTAAAGATGTAAAAGATTTGAATAAAATAATTAACAAATTTCATCGACTAACATATATACAGCTCTGAACTCTACAACTGAGTCCATTCTTTTCAAATTCACAAGGAAAATTGCCTAAATTGGTTGCATGCAGAGCCATATAGAAAAGTCTAACAAATGTTTTTAACTGCAATTATTTATAGTATATCCTCCAATCACAATGGAATTAAGCTAAACATTAGTAGCAAAATATAACCAGAAACACCCTGACTGAACATAAAACAGTACACTTCCAAATAACTCATAATCAAAAACAAAAATAGAAATATGAAATGTCAACACTTGTGGGATGCACTAAACCAGTGCCCAGAAGAAAATTATAGAAAATAGAAAACAAATATACGAGACAAAATCAACAAATCCAGGCTGTGCATGGTGGCTCACGCCTGTAATCCCAGCACTTTGAGAGGCTGAGGTGGGTAGATCACCTGAGGTCAGGAGTTCGAGACCAGCCTGGCCAACATGGCAAAACCCTGTCTCTACCAAACATGCAAAGATTAGCCAGATGTGGTAGCATGTGCCTGTAATCCCAGTTACTTGGGAGCCTAAGGCAGGACAAACACTTGAACCCAGGAGGCAGATGTTGCAGTGAACCAAGATTGCACCACTGCACTCCAGCCCGGGTGACAGAGCAAGACTCTATCTCCAAAAAATTTTTAAAAATTGAAAATCAACAAATCCAAAAGCTTGTCCTATAAAAAGATTGAATAAAATTGTAAACTCTTACCGAAACTGTTGGGCATAAAGAGAAAAAAACACAAATTACCAAACTGGGAATAAAAAAGGAAAAATGACTATAGCCATCAAAAAGATACAAAGATATTGTGAAGAACATTATGCAATATATTTGACAATTTGGATGTAATGGACAAGTTTCCCCAAAATTAAAACTTATCATAAATAACCTAAAAAGAGGCTGGGCATGGTAGCTAATGCCTGTAATCCCAGCACTTTGGAGGCTGAGGCAGGAAGATCACTTGAGGTCAGGAATTCGAGACCAGCCTGGCCAACATGACAAAGCCTTCTCTATTAAAAAATACAAAAATTAGCCAGGTATGGTGGTGCACACCTGTAACCCCAGCTGCACTCTGTCTCAATAATAATAATAATAATAATAATAAAAGAAAATCTTAACTAGCCCAATGCTTATGGGAAAAAAAAAAAAATGTTCTTGAAAACCTTTCCACAAAGAAAACTGCAGATCCAGATGGCTTCACTACATGTTTCCAAATATTTAAGAAGGAAAAACAATCTTACACAAACGCTTCCAGAAACAGAAATAGAAGAAATACTTAACACCTCTTTTTATGAGACCAGGTTTTGTCAAAACCTGACAAGATCTTATAAGAAATTAAAATTGCAGAGCAATCTCACTCATGAGCATAAATTTTTAAATTCTTAACAAAAATATTAATGAATCAAACAAAAAAGATATGATCATCTCAAGAGTTGCATTTAGGCCGGGCGCGGTGGCTCAAGCCTGTAATCCCAGCACTTTGGGAGGCCGAGACGGGCGGATCACGAGGTCAGGAGATCAAGACCATCCTGGCTAACACGGTGAAACCCCGTCTCTACTAAAAAATACAAAAAACTAGCCGGGCTCGGTGGCGGGCGCCTGTAGTCCCAGCTACTCCGGAGGCTGAGGCAGGAGAATGGCGTGAACCCGGGAGGCGGAGCTTGCAGTGAGCTGAGATCCGGCCACTGCACTCCAGCCTGGGCAGCAGAGCGAGACTCCGTCTCAAAAAAAAAAAAAAAAAAAAAAAAAAAGAGTTGCATTTGAAAAAAATTCATGTTGATTTATGATTTTTTAAAAATAATGTTTAGCAAACTAGGAAACTTTTTTAGTCTGGTTTTAAAAAAAATAACAGAAGGAGCTGCTGCTACAGCAAACATCTTTCTCAGTGGTGAAATACTAAAAACTTTTTCTGTGACATCAGTGCCAGCCAGAGCAAGAAAGCAAGCAAAAGAAATACTAGGCTTAGGAATTAAAAGAAAGAAATTTCTTTATTCACAAAAGATATGCCTAAAATAATCTAAAAGAATTTTCAGAGAATCTATTACTGATTTTAGTAAAGGTCATCAGATATAAGATCAGTATACAAAATTAATTGTTTTATATACCCCAGCAATAAACAAATGGAAAATAAAATTCTAAAAGATACTATTTGCAATATCATCAAAAACATCAAATAGCAAGATACAAATTTAAAGAAAGATATGCAAGTCCTCTACAATGAAAACTACAAATGACTGCCTAAGATAATTTTTTTCTCCCTTTTGAAGCCCACATTCATAGAGAGATATACCATGTTCATGGATTGGAAGCCTCAATGCTATTGAAATGACAATTCTTTTCAAACTGACCTGAGGGATTCAATGCAATACCATGCAAAATCCCAACCCCAGCATGGGGGTGGAGGCAGAAATTGATATACTGATTATAAAATTTATATGGAAATACAAGGAGTGAAAAATAGCCAAAGCAATCTTGAAGAATAAGTTGTAGAACTTACACTAACATACATATATCCAGACCTATTAGAAAACTGTAGTAATTAAAACCATGGTATTTGCACAAAGATAGGAAAAAACTGACCAATGAAATAGAATAGAGAATTCAGGAAGAAATCCACACATACACAGTTTCTGATTCTAACAAGGACGACACAACACAGCAGTGCAGGTGACAAAGCATGGTCTTTCAATAAATAAGGCCAAGTTGATTAGATAAACATATTTTTTAAATGCATCCTGATCCCTCTCTTAAATCATATACAACAATTAATTCTAGATATATTACAGATCAAAATATAGAAGGAAAAATAGTACATATTTTAGAGAAAAACATATGAGGACATATATGTCCTCTGTGTAAGCAAAGCTTTTTGTAATTAGGATGTAAAAATACTAACCACAAAAGAAAAAAAAATGTTGGATTATATTAAAATTAAGAGCTTTGATTCATCAAATGACACAGTTAAGAAAGTAAAAAGGTAACCTACAGAGTAGAAGATATTTATAGTACATAGAAATGCTACAGGCCTCGTACAGTGGCTCATGCCTATAATGCCAGCACTTTGGGAGGCCAAAGCGGGCAGATCACTTGAGCCAAGGAGTTTGAAACCAGTGTAGGTAATAAAGCAAGACCCTATCTTTACAAAAAAATTTTTTTAAAAAAATTATCCAAGTGGTGTGGCACACACCTGTGGTCCCAGCTACACAGGAGGCTGAGGCAGGATGATCACTTGAGCCCAGGAGTTCAAGACTGCAGTGAGCCATGATCACACCACTGCACTTCAGCCTGGAGGACAGAGTGAGATCCTGTCTCAAAACAAACAAACAAAAAATCCTATAATCTGTAAGCAAAAGACACAACCCAAAGAATAGATAAGAGACTTAAATACTTCACAGCAGAAGTTACACAAATCCTAACAAATGTATGAAAAGATGCTCAACTCAATTAAATAAAGATACATACATTAAATTATACAAATATAAATTAAAGCACAAATTAATCAAGGAAATACAATGAAGTACTGTACAGCACCATACCTATAAAATGGCTGAAATGAAAAGATGAAAATTACCAAGTGCTGTCAATGATGTGAAATAACCAGAACTCTCATACACAGCTGCTAGAAGTGGAAATTGGTACAGCCATGTTGGAAACAAAGGATCAACTAAAGCTGAGCATACATATGCCCTATGATCCAGGAATTACATGCGTAGGTATTATTTATCCAACAGAAATGTGTTCCCCAAAACACAAGTGCCAGAATATCCACTATTCATAAGAGCCCAAAGTTGGAAATGATCCAGATGCCCAGCAAAAGTAGAAGAATAAATTGTGATACATTCACAAAATGGAGTCTGTACAATAATAATGAGTGAATGAACTGCAACTATTCACAACAATATGGGTGAATCTCGCAAACACAGTGTGCAGCAAAAGAAGAGTGAAACAAGGGAACACATGCTAAATGATTCCATTTATATAAAGCTCAAACCCAGGCGAAATTAATCCTTGCTGGGAGATCACCTTGTGGATGGGTTTCTTGATCTGGTAGTACTAGACCACATGGGTGTGTTCAGATTGTGAAAATTCTTCAAACTGTGTATTTGATACATGAAGATTTCCTTGTTTCAATAAGAATCTAACAAAAAATGCATGGTTACAGAGAGAGAGCATGTGCCTAGTCCTGTAACCATTCACATGTTCTCTAAGGACCTTCTGAGCCTTTAGACAGACTCCCAGCATCTTACTCCAAGGAAGGACAATCCCAGTCTGCCGATGGGCCAATTTGCCAGGAAAGGTGAGTGAGAGGAGTTCTGCATAAGGAACAAAGCAAAGCATGTTCCCTGCAGTCCCTACCATGCTTTGCAAAGGGCAGAAGTGACACTATTGTAACCTGCTACACACAGCTCAACTTACTCAGTTTAGAACAATTATAAGATGGTACCAAAAGATAACTTTCCTTCAGATACCTCTTAGAGGATACAAACTGTGAGATCAGAATGGAGTGATGTCAAAAGAGCAGGACTGAAAACCTGATCTGAGGTTAACAGAAATAAAGAGCCCTTTGGACCTCTTTGCCTGGGGCCCCAAAGCTAATCTAGATAATTTCTAGAATCATGCTTCATCATAATATTGATAATGCCTACGTTGCAGATGACTTGAGGAGGAAAAGACATGTTGTAACCAAGAGAATATTCAAGGTACTTTCTTTAAACTTGTTAAAAGAAAATCCTTAGCTAAATTAGATTTCACTGAGTTCAGTTGAGCAAAGAACAATTGGTAAATTGGGCAACCCCTCAAGGCAAAGTATGTGGAGAGAGACTCCAGTGCAGGCGTGTAGTGGAAGAAGATTTATGGACAGAAAAAGGGAAGTGACGTACAGAAAATGGAAATGAGGCACAGAAGCAGCTAGATTGGTTACACTGGGCATTTGCCTTCTTTGAACGCGATTTGAACAGCTGGCCCTTTGATTGACTCAGACTCAGAGATTGGCACGAGAGTAGGTGACAGTCTGTTTACACCTCCGTTCAGGTTATAGTTCACTATGTACAGAGAAACCTTTAGGGGGAACTTAGCATATTTAAGGAGGCAGCTTTAGGCTAACTTGATTTTACAAACTGTTATCAATAATTTTAATGCACTATAACCAGCAAAGTGGATCACGCCTGTAATCCCATCACTTTGGGAGGCTGAGGCAGGTGGATCACTTAAGGTCAGTGGTTTGAGACCAGCCTGGCCAACATGGCAAAACCCCATCTCTACTGAAAATACAAAAATTAGCCAGGTGTGGTTGTGCATGCCTGTAGTCCCAGCTACTCAGGAGGCTGAGGCAGGAGAATCGCTTGTGACTGGGAGGCAGAGGTTTCAGCGAGCCGAGATAACATCACTGTATCCCAGCCTGGGTGGCAGAGCGAGACCCCATTTAAAAAATAAAAATAAAATAAGTAACTTTAATGAGCTGTAAATTACCTAAGAACATTGTTTCAATAGAGCATAAAAGCTTTTGTTTTGCTACATCAAAACTGGCTGTGGCCAAATGACTCCATGAGTAAAGCCTTTAATCCTATAGATGAATAAGGTGTGGCCTTTAACGCTGGCAGGCATTTTATCTTTAGAGATGAATATCGTCATTTGCCTTCTATGGTCTAGATTTTCTGAAAAGGTCAAGATAGTGCCTTCAGAGTACAGGAACTCTTTTACTAAAGACTTCAACGAACACGGAATTGCTGCCCTCTCTTAAGAAAGGAGAAAAAATAATAATAATAACTGTTAAGGACAAACCCAGGATGTAGAGAGAACATTCGGGAATGCAATAAAATGGAATCCCTTTGGGAAAGTGCTGGCAGTGGAGCAAGGCAGTAGCAATTAGCACTGGCCGAATCCCAGCGGCAACACCGATCCTGCTCAGGGAGTCACCAGAAAGGTCAAATGTTAGTCGCCCTGTCTTATGTGAGCTGAAAACTGTCACGAGCGATTTCTCGTAAGGGTTCTGGAATCCCACTGGGGACGGCCACAGGCAGGAAAAGCATCGCTGGCTGCTGCTTCTTGGTTCAGTCACTCCACGCTCACTGCTCAGAATTCTCTGAGACTGGTCTTCCTGCCTCCTTCTTACCTATAACCTAATCTTTCCCCCCCTCTTGCTTGAAAATTGTTTAACGTTCGTTGTTCCATGATTGTTATTGAGTGGGGCCCCTTATGCTCTCACAGAAGGTCTAAATGATGACTGCAGATAATGAAGACAAATATTTTGCTCCAGGAAGCCCAAATGCCCTCTCATACTCTGCCAAGTTTAAAGAAAGAAGAAAACAAAAGGTGTCCCTGTTAGCTCCCTTTAAGGCTCAGGGCGTATGAAATAGTTTGAACCTGGAAGCCAAAACCTTCTCTACGGCCCGTATTAAGTCTTTATATGATTATCAAACGCGTCATGTTCCCCATCTATTTCCATTTAGAAGAACAGGGGAGTGATGGCTTTAAAACAAGCCAAATTACCACTAAATTCAGCAGCATGTTTTCATGACTTAGCAACTTATATAAAGCATGTTTGAGCCTGCCAGTGAAAAATGTGGTGTGGGTTACCAAGAAGACACACAGATATAGAACCAGGCATAACAGCTGTAAAATTAAAATGGAATAGACTAAGATAATGATTTTTCATAGGCTAAGATATATCATGTCCCAGCCTGTCTTCTCCTTCAGTCCCCTGTAAGATAGATGTTCCGATAATGCCAGCTGATTCAAAATTGAAATATTGTTCAAAATACGCTTAGATTGATTTTTTTTAAAAATTGTTATTCAGCCCCAGAGTGAAATGACTACTGAACTACTGAATTTATAGCCCCCAAACTGAGGGTGGGAGGGGCTCTGAACTGAACTTCAGAAAGATACCTCAGTCTGTGGTCTTTCTCTTTTCATAGCTCAACCAAGCTCTAGACTGCAGGGGGATAGAGTAAGATTATTTAGATTGATTCTACTTAAAAGATGCTAGTTTGGATAAAATCAAGCCATTAGTTATGATGGCAACCCAATTAAGCCAGTTTAACACCCCTTATCTCAGCTGTGATATTAATTGAGGAAGAAAAATAAATTGATGACCCAGCCATCACTCCTGCTTACTTCAAGTATTTGCAAAATATCAATCATGTTGAAAATACTACCTACAGTTTTGTCACTGACAAAATGGCCCAATAAAAGAACTCTTAAGATCTGGTAATAGTGAGCTGTGATCAGAGCCGTTGGAGGCAGCACACTGGGTCCATTGAGATAACGGAGCCTAGTGCCACCCACACCTCAAGATGAGTTCAGCTCCCCATCTCAGCTGTGCAACGATAGGCGAGAGATTTACACTCTCTCAGCCTCAATTTCCCCACCTGCAGAATGAAGATAATGCCATCTGCCTGCTGGGTTGTTCAAGGGTTGGAAATCATGAATGCACGATTCCCAGTACTCATAAGCATATAAGAAATGTTTAAGTGAACTGACTTGAACTGCGTTGTGGACTGATCTTCTAAGCATGTCATTACAGAATCATGAGTGCTGAGGCAAACTATGAAAAGGCACTTATGACTACCCTGGTGGTGATCTGAGCATTTTTCTAGGGAATGTATGGGCCACAGAGCCCCCCACTTGGACAAGAATGCTAAATCCAGTTAGCCAGGAAAAGTGTCCTTGGACATTGGCATCAATTCATGGAGCTTGTCTCTGGCTGAATGGGCAGGTGGAAGCCTGACAGCAGGATATCTCTACATTGATCAGGCAAATTAACCATCTTAAACAGAACATTTTCATTCCTTTTTTATGGGAAAGAAACTGATTTTGACATTAAAATACTGTCAGTGATGCCCATCTCTACCAGCTCAGTTCACCCTGCCAAAGTGTCTCTTAGCTGGTCCCCCTCTGGAGTCCCCCTTCCCTAGCTTGATATTGGCATTGCCAGCTACCCAGTCCCCAAGCAAGGCCCCTTCCTCCCTGAGGCTCCCACCCCATCAGCCTGCTCAGCCTCCTGAAGTCAGCCCTTTATTCTTGCATCCTGCCTACCTTCCCTGAGGCCCTCGCCATGGCCTCCGTGACAGTCCTGGCCTCCTCACTCAAGTCCATTCTTGCCTGTGCCTCTGAATCCTCTGCTTTGTATCAAAGCCATTCTCCTGCTTTAAAGTCTTTGCACTTCTCACAAAATACCCACACCACTTCCTCCCCTACGACAACCTTCATCCTCTCCACAAGGTATTCTCATTTCTAGCACACTCAAATGCTATCTTTTCATGAAGCCTTCAGATCTATCCCCAGGCAGTTAATTATCCCAAGCCACAAGCATTTTATTATCACCTCTCTTCCTGTGCTTGTAACGCCATCCTGCATCTGCTTACATATCTGTTCCTGCCATACCATTAACGTTTCAAGAGCAGGCACCTGTACCATTGACATTAACGCATTTCCATCTAGGCAGAGGGTAGAGTCCCAGTAAATGATTATTGACTGAATGAATAAAATGAAACTGTCATGTTTAAACATGGCCTCGAAATTAATTCTTTCCCTTTTTTTTCCTTTTGTCTAAAGTCAGTGATATGGAAACAAAAACCAGAAAGTTGAATTTTTGTACAACAGTTTAGTTTTATATTATTGTCTCTTCTAAGATAATTTTTCAGCCCAAATTATGTAGATAATTGCTTCAGTTCTACATCAAGTATAGTACACATAGAAACCTGACATTATATTATTGCAAACTTATTTTCCACCAGATTCGTTGTTGGCTTACTATTAAAATGTTTCTGTATATATAAACACACACAGAGAGAGAGAGAGATTTCTGAGATGAAATTGGCAAGATCTCTATTAACAAAGCAATAAAACTGATTTTAAGTTTTAAAACAATGAGATTCTCTGGCCAGACGCGGTGGCTCACGCCTGTAATCCCAGCACTTTGGGAGGCTGAGGCGGGCGGATCACAAGGTCAGGAGATGGAGCCCATCCTGGCTAACACGGTGAAACCCCATCTCTACTAAAAATACAAAAAAAAAAATTAGCCGGGCGTGGTGGCGGGCACCTGTAGTCCCAGCTCCTCGGGAGGCTAAGGCAGCAGAATGGCATGAACCCGGGAAGCGGAGCTTGCAGTGAGCTGAGATCCGGCCACTGCCCTCACTCCAGCCTGGGCGACTGAGTGAGACTCCGTCTCCAAAAAAAAAAGAGAGATTCTCAGCTTATAGAGCGCTCAGTAAAAGTGATTCGTAACATACTGGTGCTGAAAAACCATATTAAAGAGGACACAAAGGATAAAATAAAACAAAGGATAACCTTAGAGAGAAAACTCCTGGTTCACTTTCAGCTTTTTTTTTTTTTTTTTTTTTTAAACAGGAGGTACATGCACAGGTTTGTTGCCTGGCTCACTCTCAGTTTTAAAGCAAAGGTGAAGGTACATGTAGAGTCCTGTTCAGATGACAGAAGAGATCTGGCATGTATTTGCTCACAGCTGCTTATTGAAGGTTCAACAGACACACAGCAACCTAGAGGGAATTTGGGGCCATAGATTGTACTGCTCATGTGTCCATGTTCAAGATCGCTCATTAGCTCACATCTACATTGTGGCTCCTCTCAGATGGGCCCATCTTCCTGATTATCCTCCCAGAATTTGGGCCTCAGGCTTCCTTGGGACACTAGCTGAGGTCCCTCTCCATGTCCCTGGTATGGACACCTTGCTCTGAGTCCCAGTTCTGCAGACCTCTGCCCCACGACACACTGTTTTCTCCCCAAGGGTTAGATAATGAAGGATTCGAATTTAGACACAGCCACTGCTCTCAAAATAGAAGCCAACTTGTGGAAATACAAACGTATATGATTATATTTACAGGAAGAGCCATACATATTTGGTTTTTTTCAAATCAAATTCTAGATTGGTGCACAAGTAATTGTGGTTTTGCCATTGCAAGTAATGGCAAAAACCACAATTACTTGTGCACCAACCTAAGAATTCAAACATATGTTGAGCACTGATTATATACCAGGACCAAGAAAAATCCTAAAGCTCAGACTCTATAGAGCTCAGAAAAGGGCTTCCTGTTTTCCCTGTTCTCTGTCTTCCTACGTTTCATTCTTCACACAACCTCACTTTGCACACTGTTTCCAAATAAAACCACTTGTACTCATAACTTCCAAGGTAAGACATATGCTGCATGCCTCTGGGCCTACCACCGGGATAGAGGTAGGATTTGGGATAACTGGCTGGAAAAGTCTACTACTTTCTAAGACTTCTCAGAGCTAACTTCTGAAAGTTTGTGTTGAGATCCTAACATTCAGTGCCTATGAAACCAACCTATCTGACATGGTTTGGCTGTGTCCCCACCCAAAATCTCATCTTAATTTTAATCCCCACATGTCAAGGGTGGGACCAGATAGAGGTAATTGAATCGTGGGGCAGTTTCCTTCATGCTGTTCTCATGGTAATGAGTCTCATAAGAACTGCTTGTTTTATAAGCATCTGGCATTCCCCTGCTTCCTCTCACTCTGTTCTGCCACCCTGTGAAGAAGATGCCTGCTTTTTCTTTGTCTTCTGCCACGATTGTAAGTTTCCTGAGGCCTCCCCAGCAATTCGGAACTGTGAGTCAATTAAACCCCTTTCCTTTATAAATTACCCAGTCTCGGGCAGTTCTTCATAGCAGCATGAGAATGGACTAATATACCATCTCACTGTGGCAAGACCAGGGATCCTGTTCTTCTAAGGGGACCCTCTTGGGAGAGGCATTTGGAGTCTTGTCTTACTGGTCCAGAAATTTCATAACATATGTATATCTAGTCCTTTGTGTTCAGATATGGACAGCAGCTGATGGGATTTGGCTGTGTCCCCACCCAGATCTCACCTTGAATCATAATAATCCCCAAGTGTCAAGGGTGGAGCCAGGTAGAGTAGTGGAATCAAGGGGGCAATTTTCCCCATACTGTTCTTATGGTAGTGAATAAGTCTCATGAGATTTGATAGTTATATAAACGGGGGTTTTCCTGCATGAGCTCTCTTGCCCACTGCCATGTAAGACGTGACTTTGCTTCTCATTCTCCTTCTAAATGATTACGTGGGACTGTAAGTCAATTAAACCTCTTTCCTTTACAAATTAGCCAGTCTTGGGTATATCTTTATTAGTAGTGTGAGGATAGACTAATACAGAAACATTATTCATAATAGACAAGTGTGGAAACAACTCAAATGTCCATCAGCTAGTGAGTAAACAACGTGGTCTGTCCATACAATGGAGTATTATTTAGCCATCAAAAAGAATGAAGTACTAATACACACTGCAACATGTATAACCCTCAAAAACATTATGCTAAGTGAAAGAATCCAGACCCGAAAAATACCTACTCTATGACTCCATTTATATTAAATGTTCAAAATAGGCAAATCTATAGAGACAGAAAATTGATTAGTAGTTGCCAGGGGCTGGGAGTCGGTATGAAGAGTTAGTACAAATGGGCCCAAGGTTTCTTTTTGGGGGCGATGAAATGTTCTAAAAGCAGGTAGCGGTGATGGTTGCACAACTCTGTAAATTTACTAAAAATTAATTATTGCAAAAATAAAGAGTGGGAAAAAAAGTAGAATTGGAAAAAAATATTTTTAATCCCTGTATAATTTTGAGTTTAATGTGTTCATGGTTATTGTAAAGAAAATTAAAAATAGATAAATGTATTATTTTAATGTTAATTACCTAGAGAAATAATCACCACTTACAGTTTTATGTATGTCTTTCTAATTTTTCTTTAATCATATATAGATTTTTAAATTAGGATCACACTATGTTTTCAGTTATGTCTATTAATGACAAGATTTAAAGCACTTATATGTATATATATAGCTACTGAACAACAGAACCTGTCAAAAAAACTCAGTGTTTTTTAGCTAAGTGGAAATCCTGTTTGGACAAGGTTTTGCATGAAATAAAATCCCTGAAATTTAAATAGACAAAAAAAAACCACACATAAAAATTGTAATCACAATAGGTTTGTTAAGCAATGCACACAGTAAACCAATATGCCAAGACACCGGGTTGCAGCAGAGAAACAGGTTTAATTATAGTGTTAATGGAAAGGGGTCATGATCCAGACCCCAAGAGAGGGTTCTTGGATCTTATACAAGAAAGAATTCAGGGATAGTCCACAGAGTAACGTGAAAGCAAGTTTATTAGGAAAGTAAAAGAATAAAAGAATGGCTACTCCATAGAGCAGCCCCAAGGGCTGCTGGTTGCCCATTTTTATGCTTTTTCTTGATGATATGCTAAACAAAGGATGGATTATTCATGCCTCCCCTTTTTAGACCATATAGGGTAACTTCCCGATGTTGCCATGGCATTTGCAAACTGTCATGGTGCTGGTTGGAGTGTAGCAATGAGGATGACCAGAGGTCACTCTCATTGCCATCTTGGTCTTGGTGGGTTTTAGCCGTCTTCTTTATTGCAACCTGTTTTATCAGCAAGGTCTTTATGACCTGTATCTTGTGCTGACCTCCCATCTCATCCTGTGGCTTAGAATGCCTTAACTGTCAGGGAATGCAGCCCAGTAGGTCTCATCCTCATTTTACCCAGTTCCTATTCAAGATGGAGTTGCTCTGGTTCAAACACGTTGACAACAGAGTCATAGAACGAGGAGATGGGAGGGAACCTCAAAGCCATCTCCCCAAGGAATTTGAGGTTCGGGTTTTTGAGGACTTTGGAGTGGGCAGAAGTATGGAGATCCCTGACTGGTAAGAGTGCAGAGTGAAGTCTTAGGAAGGGGCGAGGAAGCAGGTGTATTCTCATGCTGATCCTGTTCCTGTGTGGGAGACTTCCAACTGGTTGCTGGAATTCAAAGGAGGTGTGTCTGAAAAACATCTTAAGTGATCCTTAAACAAAAGCCTTATGATTCTAATGTTAGAGATCTCGTCTATAGGAACAATGGGGATGCAAATCAATTCTTAAACAGTCTTCTGGCCTTAATGTCAGAGATCCTATCTAGGGGAACAGTGGGGATGCAAATGGCAGGATCTAGTGCTACTGTAACTGAGGAGCTGGTTAACCACTCACTGCAGGAGAGCCCAGTTAACAAGATCCAGGCCTGCTACAAGAAAAGTGAATTTATTTTTGAAGTTAGCTTGGAAAGACACAAAGTGTCCTGCTTTAAGTGTGCTGCTTCATCTTTGGAGCAAAAAGCAGACATTTTTATACAGTTAAAGGGGAAGTGAGCAAGGGCAGGAGGTCCCCCTGCTAGCCTGGTGTCTTATCTACTAAACAGTTGAGTTGACAGTTGAGTCGATGCCTTCCTGGGCAGAAATAAGTTGTAAAAGTGGCCAAGTGGGCGTGCTTTCAGTATGTCCTCCTGAGGCCACCCTGGAAGTGAGAGTTCCCTGGAGATGTGCTTTGATCTGCAAATTGACTGTCAATTCTGGAGGAAAGATCCCTGGGGCATATAGATGATCTTGCCTTGTAGGGAATGTCTGATGAGGGGGAGTTTAGAGATTATTTTGCATTTCCAAAAGGGCTAGGTAGGAAGCAGGCTGAAAGGAGAAAGGAGAAGAGAAGAGAAAAAGGTAATTAAACCACCTCAGAAAAATCGAGGAACTTGGTTACAATACATGACCTATTGCAACAAGGAAATGGGCAGGGTGTAGGCTGATTAATGCTGAATTAAAACTGTATTTGTACCCAGAACCTGGCATGCAATTCCTGTGGGGATGGTTTCAAAACCTGGCCCTGTTTCTCATTGCATCCACACCCACATCGTCAAAGCAATGCCAGGAGAAACGTGCGTGGCTCCTGCTTCTTGGAGGAGTCCTGGTTCAGTTCTACAGGCTTCCCACACAAAGAAAATACTGTTGGTCATGTAGGTAAGAAAAGCACAGGAGACTGTTTTTTACCCTTTCTACCAGTGTTTAGTACCAACCACAAGCACCAAAATACTCAAACTTTGAGCTCTGCGGCTCTGGCTCTTACGGACAGGGAAGTGCTTTACAATTGCCAGTCATTCCGTTCGCTTTATGGAATAGCCAGAAAGCTCCAGGAATGGGGATGCCCTACCATGGAGCCACAGCTCTCAAACAGGTGACATGCTTGTGACCGGAAAGGGGTCCCGATCCAGACTCCAAGAGAGAGTTCTTAGATCTCACGCAAGAAAGAATTCAGGACAAGTCCATAAGCGAAAGTGTAGCAGGACAAGCTGCAGACAAAACCCCTCAGACACCAAGTTAAAGAAGGAAGCGATTTATTCGGCCAGGAGCATCAACAAGAGCCAAGCTCCCCGAGTGAGCAATTCCTGTCCCTTTTAAGGGCTCACAACTCTAAGGGGGTCCACTGGAGAGGGTCGTGATCTATTGAGGAAGCAGGGGGTACACGACGGGGGGCTGCATGCACCGGTAATTAGATCAGAACAAAACAGGACAGGGATTTTCACAGTGCTTTTGTATACAATGTCTGTAATCTAAAGATAACATAACCAATTAGGTCAGGGGTCGATCTTTAACTACCAGGCCCACGGTGTGGCGCTGGGCTGTCTGCTTGTGGATTTCATTTCTGCCTTTTAGTTTTTACTTCTTCTATCTTTGGAGGTAGAAATTGGGCATAAGACAATATGAGGGGTGGTCTCCTCCCTTAAAAGCAAGTATATTAGGAAAGTAAAGGAATAAAAAAAAGGCTACTCCACAGACAGAGCAGCCCCAAGGGCTGTTGGTTGCCCACTTTTGTGGTTATTTCTTGATGATATGCTAAACAAGGGGTGGATTATTCATGCCTCCCCTTTTTAGATCATAGAGAGTAACTTCCTGATGTTGCCATGACATTTTTAAACTTTCATGGTGCTGGTGGGAGTGCAGTAGTGAGGGCCGCGAGAGGTCACCCTTGTCACCATGTTGGTTTGGTGGGTTTTGGCCGGCTTCTGTACTGCAACCTGTTTTATCAGAAAGGTCTTTATGACCTGTATCTTATGCCGACCTCCTATCTCATCCTGTGACTTAGAATGCCTTCACCGCCTGGAAAAGTAGCCCAGTAGATCTCAGCCTCATTTTACCCAGCCCCTATTCAAGATGGAGTTGCTCTGATTTAAATGCCTCTGATACGCTGATGTTAGAGTACCTTAGACATGTTCCTTAATCTGAGTTTCCAGTTTTCTCTTCTAGAAAATGAGAAAAAAAACTAGAAAGTAGACCCCCATGTGCTCAAAGCAACAACCTGCCTGGTTGGCTTGGACTTTTCCTAGTCTGTATAACAGCAGGCACTCAATTCCTCTATGTAAATCTTCACCATTTATTAATTATATTACCCTGCGTCTCTTAGAAAATGCACAGTTCTGCCCTCACTACACCAAGATCACAAAAGGCTCAGTATAAATCATGAGCCAATCAGACCAACAGTAAGCCAGGCAGGCCTGGTGCAATGCCCAGGTGGCCAACTTGGCCATCTCATAGGCAGTTATCACTGCTCAACTTGAAGAAATACAAGGTTAATTGTTGGAGTTTGAAATCCGGCAGTAGAATCCATGTGGTCCTATCGTGGTCATATAATGTACTGAGTCTCTTACAAGCTGTCAGTGCTGAGTGGGAATGACAAAGCCAGAAACAAAGGCAAGCAGAGGTCGAATGCCAGGAAGACCATGGCAGGGTGCCAAGTCCATGAAGCAAAAGACTACCATCGTCTAAAAGGCATAGTCCTCTAGAGCAACAGAGCCAGTAACCCAGATCCAGAGGAAAGAAAATGGTAACCCTTTCCCCCTCAAGACTTGCCATTGTATCAGCAAGAGGGCTGTTTGCAAAATAAATAGCCCACCAACATTTGAAGGTTGGAGATCTCTCAGTCAAGAGTGACAGGCTGTCACTGAAAACGGGTTGGAAGGAAAACTGTCGTTCCTACTAAGCAATTTTAAATAGGCTTTGTTGCCAGATATCCTTGCTGCAAGTCCTCATTTCCTCATTTGGAAATGAGATTTGATATGATTGTATTGGGGGTAAAATTAAAAATATCTCCTTACATCCCACTCACACTGCTGCATGATGGAATTGCCAACCTTGTAACCAAAAAAAATGTCTTTCTAATAAGAAGTCAGTGACACAAGCGAAAAGAGATTCCTGCAGCTAAGGTTTGCTCCTGGTATTTTCCCCATGATATCGCCCAACACAACGTACACTTTGTGGGTGGAGAAAAATGGGGGAAGACTTTTTAGCTTGTATACTTATTTCAGAACCTTAAATGAGATGCCTATTAAACTATCCATGTACACAAATAGGCTCAATATTAAGAAAAGAGGTAGTATGAGACTGAAAGACATGCTTAAGAGAAAGGAGGGAGCCATAAGTCAGGAATGGAGAAATGAAGAAAAATCTATACTGACTAAACTCAGGTTAGCTAGGAGGCAACATATGAGGAAGGCCCAAGTCTTACGCTCCTAGAAGCCAGGGCAGAGGCAGTAGACTGGTAAGGACCACTGGCCATCTTGGGAACATGTGCTCCACTGGAAGCCATTTGGATGAAAAACAAGAATTCTTAGAACACTGGATATCCCAGAAACATAATGAATTAGCAGACCAAATGCCAGTGTGCAACTACTGGTTAAAAAGAAAAAGCCAATTACTTATAGCACTGAATATAGATCAGCAGAAACTCCTGGCATCAAAGAAACTCTGACCATAAAGACTTAGCGCATGTTTTTACCAAACACTTCACAGGGCCTTGTGGATCAATCATGCATTCAATTTTGTCCTACAAATTAAAATCAAGCCATGTTTAAAGCAGTCTCCTTAAATTGCTTGCCAAAGGGTACACATAGTACCACACTCCTGGTGTGACATGATCATTCTTATCATTCGTTTTTGGAACCTTCCTTTCGTGGATACACCACCCCTCACCTCGCTTCCCTGCTTCTGCCTGAACCGTGGCTTACCTGGATTATCACAACCAGATCCCCTGCAATTTTCAGCCTTGCCAACATCTGAACATGTCAAAGAAAACTGGGCAGGACAGAGTTTGAAGGTAAAGGCTCAATTCAAGGCTACAATAAAGGAGAGAGATTGAACTAACTCTGCTGAAACAAACAATGGGAGGGTTTTTAAGCCCTGGGATGAGCTAATGGAAAAGTACTGGAGGACATTTGTGGGGAGGTTGGTCCACGTGATTAGGCATCTGTGTTTGCTAATGGGTGTTTATTGGAGTTAGGCTCCAACCCTTCCACAGAGACTGAGACACAGAGACGCTATTCCTCTCCATGATTACATTTCAAAGAGGTACCAGGTCCTTGAGAAAGGTGGTTCTGGGTTGCAAAACTAGCAACAGGTTGGGAGACTTATATCTCACAGGGACAGAGAAAGAATATACAATTGCAAGTTTCTAAAGTAAATGCTTCAAGAAAAGAGAAGTCAGGGCCTGTATTAGGCCATTCTCATACTACTATATAGCTACTACTCACGACTGGGTAATTTATCATGGAAAGAGGTTTAATTGGCTCATAATTCCACATGGCTGGGGAGGCTTCAGAAAACTTACAATCATGGTGGAAGGCAAACGGGAAGCAAGAACCTTCTTCACATGGCATCAGGAAAGAGAAGTGCTAGCAGGTGAAATGCCAGACACTTACAAAACCATCAGATCTCATGAAAACTCACTATCACGAGAATAGCATGGGGGAAACTACCTCCAGGATCCAATCATCTCCCTCTCTCAACATGTAGGGATTACAATTCAAGATGAGATTTGGGTGTAGACACAAAGCCAAACCATATCAGGGCTCTAGAGTCTGAAAGAAGCCCATCTAAAGTGTAGTCCAGCACAGGGGAAGGTTATGGCCCTCTTGGTCAAGGCTATCTATCCTTAGGAGGTAAGGAAGTTCTTCTAGCCCTGCCTCAAAGCCAGGGTGAGAATTAGTATATGGTGATTCTCCTGGTGGCTGAGCCACAGGCTCCAACACTTTTCCCCACTCATGAGGCTCTGAACCACTACCCCACAGAGGCCCATTTCCATAAGGTCCTGCTGCCAAGATTCCTCCTTTCTCTCCATCCTTATCCCTCCCCCTTCCCTGCCTGGCATGGTCTTGTAGCTGGAAGACAAGGCCTCAGCTTTGGGGTCTAGTTTCTGTTTCACGAACCTCCATCAGCACAGACTGTCCCCATGTGGAGCCCAGCCCCCTGCTGTTATCTCTGAAAAAGATCTACTCCACTCTAGGATCATTTTTGGCTACTGAGCTATTCCTCCTGCAGAAATAGTAAATGCTATTTTACCGTGCATGGCCAGTGATAACCAGCAAGCCTCGGGCATTGGTCCCAGCCCCCATCCTGCCTATTGTCCTGCTACAGGGACAACTATGACTATGCTAGCTGGAACTGATGATTCCTTGGGGACCCAGCCTGACTATGACACAGGCTGGGGGCCAAAGAATCACTAGTTCCAGCAAGCAAAATAGGAACAGGAAGCTAAGAATGTCAAATACATTTAGAATGGCCTAGTCAAATGCCATTTCTCTTTTTTTTGAGACAGAGTCTTGCTTTGCTGCCCAGGCTGGAGTGCAGTGGCACAGTCTCAGCTCACTGCAACCTCCGCCTCTTGGGTTCAAGCGATTCTTCTGCCTCAGCCGCCAGAGTAGCTGGGATTATATGCACGTGCTACCATGCCCAGCTAATTTTTTATATTTTTAATAGAGACGGGGTTTCATCATGTTGGCCAGGTCAGTCTCAAACTCCTGACCTCAAGTGGTCTGCCCGCTTCAGCCTCACAGAGTGCTGGGATTACAGACCTGAGCCACCGCGCCTGGTCTACCATTTATTTGTGGGAAAAAAAAAAAAAAATCCACTTGTATGAGTTCCCCAGAGTCATAAGATTCATAGAAACAAGAAGTGGAATGGTGGCTGCCAGGGGCCAGGGGAAGGGGAATGGGGAGTTGGTGTTTAATGGGTCAGAGTTTCAGTTTTGCATGGTGAGAAAGTTCTGGAGATGAATGGTGGTGATGTTCCTACAATAATTTGAATGTACTTAACACCACTGAACTGTACACTTCAAAATGGTTAAAAATTGTCAATTTTATGTTATGTATATTTCACCACAATTAAAATAATAGCTCATAAGAAAAAAGCTATAAATAGTAATAATAATAACCTGAAATTATGGTTTGGGGATTATAGTTTGCTTTCATGGTTAAAATGAGAGCCTGCAAGACTCAAGCTATGTAATAAAAATTCTGGTGGAGAAAGTGTAAGTTAATGCTTGCCTAGAGAAGGAGGCCTGATACTCACAGTGTCCATTTGAGCCTGTCCTAAATCTCTTTAGACCTCAGCCTCACCATACCTACAATGAATGGGTCTCAGATCTTCTGCTCTAAACTTGCACCAAGCCTGGGCTTGCAATTTGGGTGTCTGTGGACCCCTCAGGTGTGTTTCTAAATGCAGGTATGTTTCTCTGGAGTCAGGGGCCATGACTTTCAGCAGATTGCCAATGGGAAACCCACCTCCCAACTATGTTGAAGACCTGAAAGCTGGAGTGGTTCTTCTCTCAGCAGTCCTTCCAGCTCCTAAGATTATAGAGACAGAAGCCCCTACAAACTCAGCCAGACCCCCACACATTTAGAGGTTGGACTTCCTCTGATCCTTGAAATGGCCACCCTGAGAACACGGCCCCGGGGCTTCCTCCAAAAGGGAGCTGCAAAGAGGGAGTCCCATTCTAGCTCCATTTCTAGGTGTTTTGCTCAAATTGACGCTTTTTCCCTATTGAAAGAGAAAATTCGGATTGGGCATGGTGGCTCATGCCTGTAATCCTAGTACTTTGGGAGGCAGGCAGATCACCTGAGGTCAGGAGTTTGAGACCAGCCTGGCCAACATGGCAAAACCCCATCTCCACTAAAAATACAAAAATTAGCCAGGCGTGGTGCTGCATGCCTCTAATCCCAGCTACTCAGGAGGCTGAGGCAGGAGAATTCCTTAAACCCAGGAGGCAGAGGTTGAAGTGAGCTGAGATTCTGCCACTGCACTCCAGCATGGGAGACAGAATGAGAGACTCTGTCTCAAAAAAAAGAAAAAGAAAGAAGGGAAGGGAAGGGAAGGGAGAAGGAAAGGGAAGCGGGAAGGAAAGAGAAGGGGGAAGGAAAGGGAAGGGGGAAGGAAAGGGAAGGGGGAAGGAAAGGGAAGGGGGAAGGAAAGGGAAGGGGGAAGGAAAGGGAAGGAGGAAGGAAAGGGAAGGGAGAGGAGGGGAGGGGAGGGGACGGAAAGAAAAGAAAAGAAAAGAAAGAGAAAATTCGTAAAGGAGGGACCCTGTCTTCACTGTGCCTTGGTTCGATTCTTGGTTATGAGTGGTTCCATGGTGGTGGAGGCTGCTGATGGAAAGGGGAACAGAGGGGTGAGGGATTTTTGCTGAAAATCTAGAGATTACTTAGAAGCCCCCATATTTCCTGGGCCCCTGAAATGATTGGATCCAAATGGGCTTGTGAGGAATTTTGAAATTTTGAATTTCACCTGAATTTTGGATGTGATTTTTCTCTATCGTGTGCACAGAGGCTGAGAGAGGCTCTTTCCCTTAGGATTTTGTGAATCTTGTCTTTAACTCATTGCCCAAAGTAATGAACTCATTTTACTGACTTCGGAAAAAGACATCACCAGCCTGGCCTGGGAATAACACATGGGAAACTGAAGACAGTAGTATAATTAAGTTCACAAAAGGCCAATTCTTACGGCCATATTTCAAATGCTCACAACGCCTTCTCATCCATTCTACCAAATGACTTGGCTTCACAATATATTCAGAGTGAAAAAACATAATGGATTCTTCTGAGATACTCAATTAGTTCAATAAAAAGAGAAAAATAATTTTTCAATAAAGAAATTTAGCTAAATGACTAAAGCTGACAGTGAAAAACCAACTTCAAAGTAATTATGCATTTCTTTTGAGTTTGCGCTCTAACAAAAGTTGATGATATGCCACCATTAGAAATAGCCATCCTTCAAATGATTAATTGCATTTGTGTTGGTATTTTAGCAGACATTTATTTGAATGTTTACTCTGTAACTGTCTTCGGGTGTTGATATATTTAAATTTCCACCAGCCCTGCTGAAAAGTATCAGCTTGCGCTTCTTCATGACTCACTGCTCAACTTCCTTTAAGCTGGTTTTTTCACCATTAATGGAAACTTCTTCCAAAAATGTCACCAGTAACATTCTCCTTGCAAAATCCCATTACTTCTCTTTACTTCTTATCCTTGTGGGGGTCATGACACACTTAATTATGGGTCACTGACTCCCAGTTCTCTCCTGTAAAAGTAGCATCTGCTCTTTAAACTTTGAGGTCTCTCAGGATTCCGTATTCCACCCCTCTGGCATTCTGAACTTTCACCTTGGGTAACCACTTTGATAGAGAAGTTTCAAAGGCATCTATGTGTTGATGACTTCCCAACCCCTGGCTCAGCCTGGGCACTTCCGCCAAGCTGCACACATCTGCGCAGGTGCATTGAATTCGACGGGCCATTAGCACAGTCAAGGCTGAACTGCTGGTCTTCCCACTTCCCACTGCACTCTGCTCTTCTTCGGGCAGGCTCGTCTGAGTGCTTGATCACCTAGACAAGACACTGCTTTCCTGCTCCAGCTGCACGCGTCATGCCTCTCTTCATCCGTGGCTGGTCCGCCTGCCTGCAGTGTCTCACATTTCCTATCAATACAATTGTGTGCTTTCTGAAAATAAGTCAGGTCCGATTGTTCCTGGATCACTGCCTTCCTGGAAAGCCTCTGCACTCTGTAGAATCAGTACAGGCCCCTCGTGATGCTACTCAAGGCCCTCCAGGAGCCCATGCCACCATCAGTGCCCTTAGCTCTGGGGGAGCAGCTCCACTACGGCACCCCACGACTTTGCATGTAGAGCCACACGGGGAGGGTGTGACCTGCAGCTGCGCCGAGTCTTGGCAGAACACCCTGCAGTCCCCCAGCCAGTTTCTCGTTGCCTTCCAGGTTCTATGAGGTGCAGGGGCTTTCTGCCTGCCCCTCTCAGGACACAGCTGCTGCTATAAAACTGCTGAGAAGCAGCTTGGAGTTGGCTCTGCTGCAACATCCCTTCTATCTGTTGCAGTTGTCCAGTCCCTTTTATTTTGCCATGACCTGCACCAAGGCCACAATGCCCATGCCTCCTTTTACTGTCTAAGTAATAAACTGTCTGCATCTAAAGAGGTCTCCCTGTTTCTTCGCTAGGACTTGCCTGTGTCCTGTATGCCAACTTCAAATACTCTCTACCCTTCTAACCCCCAAGTAACTCGATAGCCTAACTGCAAACTTAATGTCATTTCCAAACATAAATATAGTACAAGATAAAGTAAAATTATACTTGGAAGTCTGGCTAAGTGAAAATAAGGATTAGAAAAAGGAAACCAAGCCATAGGTTAGGTTAGTACTGTATCGTATTACTTTTTAAAACTGATAAGAACAGATCTACACTTGCTCTTAGCCAAACGCCAAGAAACGATTGTACTACTGAATAAAATTATGGTGCTGTCATTTTAGAGGTGCTTCAAATTCTTTTGGGAATCAGGCAAATCTGTATACTTAAAATGTGTGACCTATGAATTTGGCTCTAACCTTTCTTGCAGAAAATTAGAAATTACTAACCAATGGTTTGTCCCAAGAGCAAACCTCTAATGCACAAATGATTGAAAATGAATTCAGAGAAAACTTAAATAAAGGCAATCTGAGTTTTATTAACATTAAACGCCCTTTCTTTAAGTGAAAGGCATTATTAGGGCCAAGTGCAATGGCTCATACCTGTAATCCCAACACTTTGGGAGGCCAAGGCAGGTGGATCTCCTGAGGTCAGGCATTCGAGACCAGCCTGGCCAACATGGTGAAACCCCATCTCTACTAAAAGTACAAAAATTAGCCAGGCATGGTGGTGCACACGTGTTACCCCAGCTACTTGGGTGGCTGAGGCATGAGAATCGCTTGAACCCAGGAGGCAGAGGTTACAGTGAGCTGAAACCGCACCACTGCACTCCAGCCTGGGCGATAGAGCAAGACTCTGTCTCAAAAAAAAAAAAAAAAAAAAAAAAAAGAAAAGAAAGACATTATTAGATTGGTGATTATGAGGGCCATTATCTTAAAATAGTATTTCCTAAAATGCAAAACATTTCAGGAAGTAGCTGAAATATTAGGAAAAAAACAAGGCTTTAAAAATAAGGCCCAAAGGTTGAATGATGATTGCTTCTGTGCCCCTGTAGCCAGCTGCTGATCTCATTTCTCATTACTAACCCACATTCCTAAATCTGCCCTGTCCAGCAGGGTCAGCCATCCCAGCCCCCAGTGGCACCATCGGCCATCTGAGACTCTTTTTCAGCCCCAGAAGAAAATCTCTCAGATTCAATCTTTCCCTCTTTAGTCAACTCCCTAGTTAGAGGAGAGCTACAGCAGGGAAACCGTGCTCATCCCTCATGGAGACTCCATCCTCCCCCTACCACCAACATGCGTGAATACCTGGCTACTTATGTAAAAGATTTAATTTGGTAAATGAAGAAAAGTCATATTTATCTCCATTCTTTGAATAGATTTCAGTGTGTGAGAATGACTTTTTAGTGTGTCAGAAGCTTGGTATTCTAAGGGTAAAGTATTAAGCCTAAAGAACTTCAATCAACAGTCTTAAGGCCAGGCGCGGTGGCTCACGCCTGTAATCCCAGCACTTTGGGAGGCCGAGGCAGGCAGATTATGAGGTCAGGAGTTTGAGACCAGCCTGGCCAACATAGCGAAACCCCATCTCTACTAAAAATACAAAAAATTAGCCAGGCGTGATGATGGGCACCTGTAGTCCCACCTACTCAGGAGGCTGAGGCAGGGGAATCGCCTGAACCCAGGAGGCGGAGGTTGCAGTGAGTCGAGATTGCACCATTGTACTCCAGCCCGGGTGACAGGGTGAGACTCCATCTCAAAAAAAAAAAAAAAAAAAAAAAAAAAGTCTTATATATGATAAATGGTTTTGTAAACCACTAAACTTTGTACCAAAAAAAATCTGTTATTGTTAATCTTGTTTGCAACTATTAATAATAACTGAGAAATGGGCTGGGCATGGTGACTTACGCCTGTGATCACAACATTTTGGGTGTCTGAGGCAGGAGGATTGCTTGAGGCCAGGAGTTTGAAATCAGCCTGGGCAACATAGTGAGACTCCCATTTCTACAAAAAATACAAAAAGTATCCTCTGAGATGCAAACGCTAAGCCGGGTGTGGTGGCGTGCGCCTGTGGTCCCAGTTACTTGGGATACTGAGGTGGTAGAATTGCTTGAGCCCAGGAGGTTGTGGCTGCAGTGAGCCTTGATCACACCACTGCATTCCAGTCTGGGTGATAGAGTGAGACCCTGTCTCAAAAAATAAGATAAGTGCAAGATAAGTTTACAATGTAAAAAGTACTATGGTAAATTGCTCTCGCATATACCAGTTGCATACCAACATCTTCCCTTTTTCCCACAGGCAACCCTCCTGCTACGGGCACTGGGACTTTGCTGATAACCCTGGAGGACGTGAACGACAATGCCCCCTTCATTTACCCCACAGTAGCTGAAGTCTGTGATGATGCCAAAAACCTCAGTGTAGTCATTTTGGGAGCATCAGATAAGGATCTTCACCCGAATACAGATCCTTTCAAATTTGAAATCCACAAACAAGCTGTTCCTGATAAAGTCTGGAAGATCTCCAAGATCAACAGTAAGTCTAGCTAAAGCATTTCTCCCTGTTCTTCCAGCTTTCAGTTTAGTTTCTCTTCCCAAAATGCTCTTTCTCTACTATTCTCTCATGTATTCTCATTTGGTTCATTTTAAGTTATTGGCTTATTATAAATACTGACAATTTTCCCACCAACAAACAAATGCAATTTATCTGTTTCAAACATAGACGTTTTCTCTTCTGCTTCCTCTCTGATGTTTTCTGTACTGTACACCCTGTGTTGTATATCCTAACCTGTCTGCTACATACTGTAACTCCAATATTCTCTCTTTAAAATTTTAATATATTTAGGGGGCACAACTGCAGGTTTCTTATATACATACGTTGATTGCATAGAGGTGAAATCTAGGCTTTAAGTGTCCCCATCACCCAACAGTGAACTTTCTCTTAACTAATCTGTAGTTTCTGCCATCCCAGAGTTCCCAGCAACAAGACTGTGATTCTTTGTTCTTCCTCTTTCTCTTTTAATTAAACTCCACAGATTCTTTCTTTGTAACTAGCTTACGAAGAATATTGGCCAACCTGCCCAGTCTCAGCAGTCTCTGCTTCTCCCCAGCTATCTCTTGGCTCAGCTGTCTCTCCAATCTCAGAGACAGAGAACTGTGTTAACATTAACTTTCACCAGCGCATTGGAGAGACTTTTCATGGTATACTTGCCATCATAAAAGACTAAAGGAAAGAGAAGCACTAGGATAAGAATCTTTATAGTCTTCAACCTCCAACCTTCCATAGTATGCTGCAGACTGCCTCAAACTTGACTTGGTCTAATGATGACCTTGGCTTTTCTTTCAAATCCTTGGCCATCATTGACTTTGATGTCTTCTTCCATGCATCTTCTTTCTCCTTTATGAAACTTGCAAGCAATGTCTCCTTCCACCAGTCCTTCCACATAGGCAGGTGGAATTCAAAACTTAACCCAGCTTCTATCACTTGCCTTATCAAGACTGAAACACCAATGTATTAATATGGAGTATCCCTATATCCACAATCTCACCCACCTTCTTCCCCAAATGTAAACTAACTACTAAGTTCACCTTGTCTTCCAATAAAGTAAGAGAAAAAACAAACAAAAAAAGGCATTAGATACTATGTCTTCAATAATATACTTATCCTGCTGTTGACCCAGTCAGGGTTCCCACTTCTTATATAGGTGGTAGAAGTTTTGAGGGAGACAGAGAATTACCCATTTCATTAGATTTTGCCTAATGTACAATTGTGCATAACATTTTCTATTTAAAAATCTCATATCTATTGTTATAGCCCTATCTCATATCTTATTTTATTAGTGCCTTTTGCTTGTTATTGATTCTATTTGCCTGTTTATTTTATTGCTTTTTGAAGAATGAATTCTGTTACACTGATTATTTTTATTTAAAACAGCCCTTCTCTTGTTTGAGGGGTTAGTGTTTTATTTGCTAGTTTTTATGGCTGTGGCCAATTTGAATAAACATCTCCAAATCTTTCCAATCGGAACTTTCTCATTCAAGAGTTTCTTTTGGTGGGGGGTGGTGGAGGGGGTGAACATCAGGATAAATAGTCAATGCATGCTGGGCTTAATACCTAGGTGATGGGTTGATAGGTGCAGCAAACCACCATGGCACACGTTTATCTACTTAACAAACCTGCACATCCTGTACATGTACCCCGGAACTTAAATTTAAAAAAAAGAGAGAGAGAGAGTTTCTCCTCTGCTCAAGGAAGATGGGAAAATGCCGTTTGATTTAATCTGCCATCTCACTAGGTGACCATCACATTAGTCATTGCTGCTGCTGTCACCTTCTAGAAATGATCATGCTTCATCTATTTTTATTTTCCTGTCATTACACTCTTGTTTTTTTCTCCTCGTTTTACCTAATGGAAAAAAAATGCCTTCTAAATGATTTTGTTGTCTCACACTTTTTTTTCTGAATATTTAGCCCTGTTTATTCCCAGAAAGGGGTACCTAAAAATATGTATGCCCCTAATCATGTCAGTGACTTTATCCCAGGGTTAAAGAATAGGCCAGCTGGTACAGCCACTGCCAAGTGTCTCCCAAGGGCCTGGGTGATCGTGGCTATCGCCAACGCATATGACGTTAGGGAAGTGGAGGGGAAGCTTAAAGATCCAGTGTCTGTGTTGCGGGTTCCCACCCAAATCTAGAGCTGTGGACTGAGGGTTGATTAAAAACCAAAAACAAGGCTGAACACAGTGGCTCATGCCTGTAATCCCAGCATTTTGGGAGGCTGAGGCAGGCAGATCACCTGAGATCAGGAGTTTGAGACCAGCCTGGCCAATATGGTGAAACCCCATCACTACTAAAAATACAAAACTTAGCGGGGCGTGGTAGTGTGTGCCTATAATTCCAGTTACTCAGGAGGCTGAGGCAGGAGAATCGTTTGAACTCAGGAAGTGGAGGTTGCAGTGAGCTGAGATCACACCACTGCACTGCAGGCTGGGCAACAGAGTGAGACCCTGTCTCAAAAAAAAAAAAAAAAACTGAAGACAAAAAACGTAGGCTATAGAACCTATCTCCATGATAACACATCAGGGTCCTGCCCACATTGAGAGCAGGTGGATTTTCACCTCAGCTTTCTAGATGTGGAACGCAGTCTTTGTCAAGATGACTTTTTCATGTAATAAATTTGCAGGGAGGAGTTCTTGGTAATCAATCATCTTCATGAAAGGAGCTCTCCTTGAAATTGATTATGATGGCGCTGAGGCACCGAACTCTGGTGATGGAAGCACTCTGTCTCTGTGCTGTTCATTACAAGAGCCACCAGCCATGTGTGGCTTCTGGGCACTTGGAATGTGGCAGGTGCCACTGAGGATCTGAACTGGTATTTTCACTTGACGTTAATAAATTTAAATTTAAGCATTCCCACGATTGTAAATGAAAATGCAGCACCTGTTTGGTGTGATTTTAGTCACCAAAACCTCACTCTTTTATTGGAAAAAGTCTCATCCACTCTCACCAGGACCCTCCTTGCCTTTACAGATACTCACGCCCTGGTAAGCCTTCTTCAAAATCTGAACAAAGCAAACTACAACCTGCCCATCATGGTGACAGATTCAGGGAAACCACCCATGACGAACATCACAGATCTCAGGGTACAAGTGTGCTCCTGCAGGAATTCCAAAGTGGACTGCAACGCGGCAGGGGCCCTGCGCTTCAGCCTGCCCTCACTCCTGCTCCTCAGCCTCTTCAGCTTAGCTTGTAAGTTGGCATAACTCCAGTGCATGCACGAGTAGGAAATTGTAACTTCATGGGGTTCATGAAGCCGGCATTTTTCCATATACCTTTCCAAGAAAAAGTATCCCAGAAGAATCATTCATCTTTAGTGTATGTCTGTATGACAGAACATGTTATATGTAGAAGTGCTCCCACTAATGTTTAAAGGCATCTTAACAATCCCTTCCAGCCAGTCTGAGGAATTGTGCAAAGGTGTTCATTGGTAGCCTGCAAACCAGCTGCCACTCAACTTGAGCTAATGAAAATGCACCCAGATTAGTTAACTGGTCTATCAGAGGCCTGTTTCTCTCTACATTATGCGGAATAATCTTTTGCAAGGTTAAAACAGATATGATGAGACTTTCTGAGAATAGTCATGAGAATTTATGGATGGAGGTTGGGCTGCAGGGAAAATGATCAACGCATAATTCACACTGTTTTTTCACTGGCTAGTAATAATGACTATAATATAATGAAACGTTGTTTTAAACAAATGAGTTATTATGCCAAGTAATATAGATGTGAGGATAAAATGAATAAATACATGTGTCAGATATTCCTTATTTATGAAATACTAGTCCAATTTTAACTTTAGCAGTTATTCATATATAACTGTTACCATCCAAAAGCCGTTTGGGCCTTGCTATTTACGTTTTGAGAAGGTATTGGTGTAATTGCAAATTAGGAAGTTGGGAAATTGGCAGAAAAAGAAAACAGAAGGTGTTATACCCTAGTGACAGTGGTGAGCTGCCAGGAAATCATATAGTCCAACACTGGGCATTCATGTGTATAAAGCTCTGTGCAAGACCAGAGTCCTGTGAGTAGAAGGAAAAAGAAGGACTGGGCACGGTGGCTCAGACCTATAATCCCACCACTTTGGGAGGTCAAGGTAGGTGGATCATTTGAGGTCAGGAGTTCAAGACCAGCCTGGTCAACATGGTGAAACCTTGTGTCTACTAAAAATACAAAAATTAGCCAGGCATGGTGCCATGCGCCTGTAGTCCCAGCTACTCGGGAGGCTGAGGCAGCAGAATTGCTTGAACCCGGGAGGCGGAGGTTGCAGTGAGCGGAGATCGTGCCATTGCACTCTAACCTGGGTGACAGAGCGAGACTCTGTCTCAAAAAAAAAAAAAAAAGAAAGGAGGGAGGGAGGGAGGAAGGAAGGAAGGAGGGAGGGAGGGAGGGAGGGAGGGAGGGAGGGAGGAAGGAAGGAAGGAAGGAAGGAAGGAAGGAAGGAAGGAAGGAAGGAAGGAAGGAAGGAAGGAAGGAAGGGAAGGAAAAGAAGAAGCCATTATAGCATCTCACTAGCCCTTCAGACTGGGCATTTCTGAAAGCGAACGTATCATCTTCCCCTACTGACCTGCCCCTCTGCCTGCCTTGCCTCTGATGACTGTACCACCATCATCATCATCACCATCATCTCCATGTCTCCTTCCCAATCTTCCCACTGCAAAGCCCAACAGAGTCTAAGGGTCCAACACTTTCCATCCATACCTGCCTCCACCCTCCTGTCTCAGGTGCTAATGTTCACTTAACCTCGATTATCTCACTGGCTTTCTAACTTTCTCTTCTGCAAAGAGAGAGAAAATAGAAATCAGGAGGCTGCCCCTCAGAGACTTCTCCTGAGTCTTTTCTGTAAAGTAGAGACAATTTCAGATGAAGGGATAGAGATGGGACTGGGGGCTGAGAAGAAATTAGGAAACCTTGTCAAAGGGCAAATAATTCGACTGTACAGCAGTTGGGCTGAACGTTGAGCAGGGGTGGTCCAGAGGAGATGGGATACTGTCTTAGTCCGTTCAGGCTACTATAACAAAATACTATAAACTGGGTGGCTTATAAATAACAGAAATGTATTGCTGATTGTTCTGGAGGCTGAGAAGTCCAAGAACAAGATGCTGAGAGATTCATTGTCTAGTGAAAGCCCACATTTTGGTTCACATATGGAGCCTCCTCCCTGCATTTTCACACGATGGGGAGAGGCAAGGCAGCTCTCTGGGGCCTCTTTTATAAAGGCACTCATCCCATCCCATCCATGAGGACTCTGACTTCCTGACCTACTGATTTCCCAAAGGCCCACCCTCCTAATACCATCACCTTGGGGATCAGGTTTCAGCATATGACATTTGGAGGGGCACAAACTTCAGCAGATACTATTAACCACCCAGTTTATAGTATTTTGTTATAGTAGCCTGAACAGACTAAGACAGTATCCGATCTCCTCTGGACCACCCCTGCTCGACGTTCAACCCAATTGCTGTACAGTCGAATTATTTGCCCTTTGACAAGGTTTCCTAATTTCTTCTCAGCCCCCAGTCCCATCTCTATCCCTTCATCTGAAATTGTCTCTACTTTACAGAAAAGACTCAGGAGAAGCCTCCCAGGGGCAGCCTCCTGATTTCTATTTTCTCTCTCTCTCTTTGCAGAAGAGAAAGTTAGAAAGCCAGTGAGATAATCGAGGTTAAGTGAACATTAGCACCATACCATAGCAGATACCATGAATTTATAGCAGCACGTTATGCTTGTTTGCCCCCTTACTTTGCTGACAGACATCCTAGACCTAGATTTCTAGAGTGTAGGAATGTTCCCTTTGTGAGAGTGTACTGTCTGGGGCCTGGTTTGCTGAGTCATCACCAGCAACCTGCAAGTCACTCTTGTATAGCATCAGCTGGGGAGATGGTGGTGGATCTCAAGTCTGACTGCACAATAGAAGCACCTGGGGAACTTTTCAATATAGCTACCCATACCCGGGCCCTACCCTATGACTGGAAGGGCAACTCAGACATTTGTCCGTTTTAAAGGCTCTCCAGATGGTCCACAGATACTGGGAAATCAGGACCATCCTGGTGTGATTACAAGCTTTAGGTACAGGCTCCTGGACATTCTAACAGTGTCCTCTAATCTTGTCCACACCCTAAACATGTGCTGGTTCCTTCAGTTCACAACTCAATAGGAAACAGGTGGAGGAGGGCAAATTTAAGAATATAAATGTGAAGATGTTTGCTACTGATGGTGCCAGGAAACCTGGCACCATCCCTCCTCCAGGGAGGAGGGTACAGTGAGATGACAGAACACATCCAATATGAGAATTTCTATAGCACCAACTTTCCAAAAAGTGTTTCAGAAGCTTACAGAATTAAAACGTGAACAAGACAGGAAGTTAAACTTGACAAGGAAGAGAAACCAACTAGGAAGAGTTGGGGATGGAGCTGACTGACACTAAATTTGGCCTGAGCTTCTTGTTGGCTTGCCGTACACACTTGCTGCTGTGTGATAAGAGCAGCGTGTTAATTGCACTGGTAGTTCCTAAATGCTGTTGCACATCAGAACCACTTAGGAAACATTTTTAAAATGCTAATTTCTGGGCTCAGTGCCCTAGAAACTTTCATTTGTGGTCTGGATTATGACTTGAGGTTGGGGAGTAGGGGGTTGGGAAATAGAAGTGAACGGACGCATGGACAGACAGATGGCTAAATGAAAGGAAACATGTATTTCTCTCTCTTTTCTTTTGTTCTTTTTTTTTCCTTCATCTTTCTTTTCTGTTTATTTGTTTGTTTATTTATTTGAGACAGCGTCTCACCCTGTCGCCCAGGCTGAAGTACAGTGGCACGATCTCAGCTTATTGCAACCTCCACCTCCTGGGTTCAAGTGTTTGTCCTGCCTCAGCCTCCCAGGTAGCTAGAATTACAGGCAAGCGTCACAGCACCCGGCTAATTTTTATATTTTTAATAGAGACGAGGTTTCACCATGTTGGCCAGGCTGGTCTCCAACCCCTGACCTCAGGTGATCTGCCTGCCTCAGCCTCCCAAAGTGCTAGGATTACAGGTGTGAGCCACCACACCTGGCCCCTTACTTTCTTTTTCTTCAAAAAATAAAATATTACAGGCAAAGGTAAAATGTTTCTCTGCCCAATTTTATTTTCTGTTCTCTCTCCTCAGAAACAATAGTTACCATGAATTAGCTATTCATGTGCATGTCCAGATGTTTTTATACTTTTACTACACACAAACACTCACATTCACACATAACACATACAGTTCTATTTTGTGCAGTTTGTAAAACCTCCTGTAATTCATATTATATTGGGCATACCATTCTACAACTTTTCTTCCTCCCTGTGTTACATTCACAAGGTCCATCCATGTTGCTCTAACTCAGCGCTCAGCAAACTTTTTCTGTAAAGGGCCAGATGGCTTTGTGGGCCATATTAGTCTCTGTCATCTATTCATCTTTATTTTTGTTTGTTTGTTTGTTTCTGTCTTTTGTACCACCCTTTAAAAATGTGAAAACCCTTCTTTGCCTGGGACCTATCCAAACACGGACTTGAGGTTAGCCAGCCCACAGCCTTCCTTGGCTGAACCCCACTCTGCTCCATTCATTCTGACTGCTGGAGGATCCTGTCATTTGAATACGGTGCAGTGGATTCCCTTATCAGCAGACACATTAGAATCATTTACTGTGACCAACGCTACTACAGTAAGAGATCTCCATTTTCCACCAGCTCCTGGAGTGACTGCTAGACAGACCACAAGCCCAGCACTGCCCAAGGACCAGCACTTAGAAGCCACTGCTGTACAAGCAATGCTTGCATCCCGGTGTGGTGGCTCACCCCTATAATCCCAGCACTTTGGGAGGCCAAGGCAGGCGGATCACTTGAGGTCAGGAGTTCAAGACCAGCCTGGCCAACATGGCAAAACCCCATCTCCACTAAAGATACAAAAATTAGCCAGGCGTGGTGGCAGGCACCTATAATCCCAGCTACTCGGGAGGCTGAGGCAGGGGAATCACTTGACCCTGCGAGGAGGAGGTTGCAGTGAGCTGAGATCATACCACTGCACTCCAGCCTAAGTGACAGAGCAAATAACAACACTTGCAGAGGTCCAGGAGCAACTGGAACTCAAGTATAACAGAGTTTGGATAAATTGGAGAGCAGTACTTCCTATGTGATTGCAAAGAGATAAAAATTCTATGTGTGTGCAGTGGGAATGCATATGCACATGTGCATGTATGTGGTGTATGTGCACGCACATGTGTGTACACAGAAAGAAGACAATTGAGGGGGTCACGTCACACATCGCCCTCTGTAAATCCAATTTCGGGACATCAAAGCCTGACTCAGTGACATCTCTTTGAAGAACAAAGGCACTGCAGGACGCTGCTCGCAGGCCAGCCACTCTGGACTGGAAATGAGTGTTTTTAAATGGAGACCAGAGCCGCTGTGCCCCTGCTTGTTAAAATACAGATTTCCAGGCCCATCCAACGTATGGCGTCAACATCCCCGGTGACAGGGGCCTCTAGCACAAAGCCCAGTGTTTGGTTATTTGTATACAATGTTTTTATAATAATACACATTCTGCTACCACCACTCCACATAGTAAGTATTAGTAAACCTGGAATAGTTTTTAGATTTAAAGAAAAAGACTTGGCAGTATTTTTTTCTTATCAACAAGGGATTTTCTTGCGGCCGTCACTTTGAGACTCCTGATCTACAGATGTCAATCATGAGCAGGTTCCCAAGGATGTCCCACTTCTCATCTCTCAACTGAGCTCTTGGATCAATTAATCTAAGGCGGAATTGCCTGATAACCCCTAAAGAATTGCTTCACAGTTAGTATCACTGATAAAAGACAGACACAGGTACACCAGGTGTGAGATGCCACATGTGCTTTATGTGCTCATCTAAGGGGAGCCAGCCCATCTAGCATCATGTGATTATATCCCACTGTAAGTAGGGGCACCTGTATGTAAAGTCAAAATTATTCCCAAAATGAAACCCTGGATCTCCCCGTGTAGCTAGAAAGGTACTCAGTTGACACTCCAATGGTTTGCTCCACAAAGACAGGTAGTTTCAGCCCCCAAAAAGCAGTTAAAAATAGGTGTTACCAGTTACCTTCAAAAACACACCTTGTCTGGTCATGTATAAAAGGCATAAAATTTTCTAATACTGTTTGTTTAAATGTTAGAGATGCCTGCCAAATGTCATGATTTATGTTTTATTATATACCTAGTCCAAGACATTCTTCCTAACCAAAAAGGGATGGACATAATAAGACATGAGAGAATCTGGGTCAGAGGTAGCAGGAACAGGTAACCACGAGTGCCCAACCACTCAAATGCTTAAGAGCAGACATCAAAGTGTCCGACCCCACGTGTGTTACCATTTATATGACATTGACAACAGGCTGCACAGAAATGAAATGAGCCTAAACCGTTAAGCAAGGGTTGGAGACGGGGCAGGGTGATTTCAAAAAACACTGAAATTAGCAGCGTTCTTTTTTTTTTTTTTTTTTTTTTTTGAGATGGAATCTCGCTCTGTCACCCAGGTTGGAGTGCAGTGGTGTGATCTCAGCTCACTGCAACCACTGCCTCCCAGGTTCACCTCCCAGGTGACTCTCCTGCCTCAGCCTCCTAAGTATCTGGGATTACAGGCACCTGCCACCACGCCTGGCTAATTTTTTTGTATTTTTAGTAGAGACAGAGTTTCACCATGTTAGCCAGGCTGGTCTGAAACTCCTGACCTCAAGTGATCCACCCGCCTCGGCCTCCCAAAGTGCTGAGATTACAGGCATGAGCCACCATGCCTGGCCTGAAGTTAGCTTTTAAAGTACATAGCTTCCTAACTCAGCCACAGTCCTTACAGTAATTTTGGGAGCCAGGAAGTCAGCTGGTAGAATCTCTTTGATGTTTCTTTAAGGCAGGGTCAGCCAAGTCTAAGACACAGACTAAATCTGGTACACTGCCCATTTTTGTAAATAAAGTTTTATTGAAACACAGCCGTGCCTATCATTTCCATATCACCCGTGGCTGTTCTCTGCTGCAGTGGCAGAGCTAGGTAGCTGCCACAGAGTCCACCTGGCCCAGTAAGCTGAAAATATTAACTCTCTGGCCCTTCCCAATTTAAAGCATCGTTCATAAAATTGCATGTGATGTAGGAGAAGATAATCACGTCACACTCATGGCAAGAAAAAATACTCAGATCCAAGTAGACGAGCAGCAACCAAACACGCTGATGTTTGGGGACTTTTTTCTGTATTTTCTTCGGTGATTATCCCATTTTCTAGATGAGAAAACTGATGTTCAGACAGGTCCCCAGGCGAGTAATCAGTGAGGCCAGCATTCACCATTGACTGCGTCCCTTACGGAAAAGGATAATAGTAGTATTTCAATTTAGTATGATCTGACCCTGTAGGTGGCTTTACTGCAACTGAGAATTGAACTGAAGGATCGGCATTTCCTTCTTTGACATCTGAAGATAAAGGAAATAAAACTAATGATATTGAAAGTAATAAAGAATGAAAATGAAATGATTTTTACCATCAGTTGTTGTATAAAGTGCGTGTCAGTGGCATGAAGCGGATGTGTAATTCTTCTCCTAGCTCCGTCCCAGTGAAGGAAGCTGGCATTGCCATTCAGCTGTTTCTGTGGTTTTTCTAGCACGGCTTTGCATGGTATGGCAAGTCTCAAAAAAAAGAACTTGTCCGGAAACCATTTCTGACCATTGCTTTAGACTTAATTAACTAGTATTAGCAAGACTGTAAAAGGACAGATCAGGTGAACGATCTTAAATACCAAAATTAAATGTCTCTATATGGGGGGTAGGAGGTAGACAAACTCAGACACAATAAAGAAGCTTAAAGAGGTGAGTGGGCCAGGCACAGTGGCTCATGCCTATAATCCCAGCACTTTGAGAGACTGTGGCGGGAGGCTTGGTTGAGACTAAGAGTTTGAGACCAGCCTGGGCAACATAGTGAGACCCCCCATCTCTGGAAAAAAAAAAAAAGCAAGAAAAAAGAAAGTCCTGCCCCATATCAGCTAAAAATTAACAGTAAATAAAATGTGGACCAGGCATGGTGACTCACAGCTGTAATCCCAACAGTTTGGGAAGCCTAGTAGAGCTGATCACCTGAGGTCAGGAGTTCGAGACCAGCCTGGCCAACATGGTGAAACCCATCTCTACTAAAACTATAAAAATTAGCTGGGCGTGGTGGCACACATCTGTAATCCCAGCTACTCAGGAGGCTGAGGCAGGAGAATCGAGTGAGCTTGGGAGGCAGAGGTTGCAGTGAGCTGAGATCATGCCACTGTACTTCAGCCTATAGGACAGAGCAAGACTCCATCTCAAAAAAATAAAAATAAAATGTGCATGCCTGGCTGGGCGGGGTGGCTCACACCTGTAATCCCAGCACTTTGGGAGGCCGAGGTGGGTGGATCACAAGGTCAGGAGTTCAAGATCAGCCTGACCAACATGGTGAAACCCCGTCTCTACTAAAAATATAAAAATTAGCTGGGCGTTGTGGCACACGCCTGTAATCCCAGCTACTCAGGAGGCTGAGGCAGGAGAATCGCTTGAAGCCAGGAACCGAAGGTTGCAGCGAGCCAAGATTGTGCCACTGCACTCCAGCCGGGGAGGCAGAGCAAGACTCTGTCTCAAAAAAAAAAAAGCCAAGATGAGCAAAAGATAGCCACTAAACTCTTCTTAAATTTTATTTTTTAATGTATTGTTTGCATGCAACAAAATACATCCATTGCAAGTGTACAGTTTGATGCATTGTGGTAAGTGTACAGAGTTTTATACCACACCCTAGTCAAAATACAGTTTCCTTTGCTATTGATCCCTTTCCCCAATCCAGGCTCTCATTGATCTGCTTTCTCTAATAATGGTTTTGTCTTTTCTAGAATTTCCTAAAATGTATCAGTATTTTGTTCCTTTCTATTGTGAAACATATTATGGGCAGACACAGGGTCTGAAAAGGCATTAAACCCAGGCAGAGTGGGCTGTCCTCGGCCTGCAGACAGCCGCAGTCATGCTTGCAGAGGAGCTGTGGTCCCTTTAAGTGACATGACATTATGGACAATGGCAGTTGACCCTTGGGGGCTTTTCCTGCACCTTGCACATACAAGCTAAGGGCTTTACCTAAATTACATAAATTTCCTCAAGTAACTATCTCAGTAGCCCTGGGAGGAATCACTTATGTTATCATCTAAATTGACTTAAAACAGGAATTTGAGACTCTAATTTGAAAACAAGAGATTGGAGCCTATTTAGTAGATTTTATGCAGCCAAAGCTGTTTCTGTTTCATTTTGTTTTGTTTTGTTTTTCTATTTTTAACTAATTTGCCTCCCAGGAGACAGTTGAAATGTCTAGAGACATTTTCATTATTATGCCTGGCGGGACGCCACTAGTGGCGTCTAGTGGGTGGAGGTTAAGGGTGCTGCTAAGCGTCCTCCCATACACAAGACAGCACCCTCCACAAAGAATTATCCAACCCCAAATGTCAGTAGCGCTGAGGCTGAGAAACCCCACTCTGCTCTCTAACCAAAATTAGACACAGAAAGTAGAGACATTCTACCACCTGACAACATAAATGGCTTTTGCCCATTTAAAAACATAAAGAGGAGTAAGTATCCAACCTAAAACAACATCTCAAAGAACATTCTTCCTAATAGGCTTTTGCAAAAATAGCTCATATTTTACAACTGTCTTGCAGCGTGGGTGTAAATGAGACCTAATCATTGTAAACATGAAAAGAGTGCCTCAAAACGTCTGAAGTTCTGAGCAGAGAGCAGCCTTTTGGATGGAGGCAGGACTGGGGTATCAGTAGGAGTGAGAACAATGGTCAGATAAATGAGTACACAGCACTTGTAGACTGATTAAGTCCCTTTTTTTTTTTTTCCTTCTTTTGATGGAGCAAGACTGTAACAGAAGCCTGAGAGTGAGGAAGAGCTTTGGCAACTGTTACTGTAGACACAATAGTTTACTCAATTTCATGAACTCTTAGTCCTGGGCTGGAATTCACACCTCTGCTGGAATTGCACAGACAAAACGTGCTTGGAAGGAGTAAGGTGGCAAAAACAGAAAAATGCAGGCGAAAACATGCCTCATTTTGAAACTGGATCTGGGCATCCTAGAGCCAGAGCCTCTCCCAGCCGACGTTGCTGAGTTGAGCAGAGTGACAGCGTCCACGCTGGAGCCCACCCCCAAGCTGGCCGTACGGAGGAGCCACGAGCAGGCACTGGGAAGACAGGCTCGTGAATGCACACTATGCTGATGTCTCCTTCTGTGAAGTTTTCTACGTGAATGACATGTTCTCAAAGTCTGCAACACAGTCTGCCACGAGATGCCTTTTTCCCTCTGGGAACACAATGCTACTTTCGTGGTTGGCTGAGTAATAGCCCCCAAATATGTGTTCCTTATCCTAATCCCTGGAACCTGTGAACATGTTACCTTAGATGGCAAAGGAGACTTCGGGTGGGTGCCTATAATCCCAGATACTCAGGAGGCTGAGGCACGAGAATCGCTCAACCTGGGAGGCGGAGGTTGCAGTGAGCCAAGATCGTGCCAGTGCACTCCGGCGTGAGCAACAAAGTGAAACTCTGTCTCCAGAGAAAAGAGACTTCTCAGATGTGACTAGGTGAAGGATTTTGAGATGTGGAGATTATCCTGAATGAGCCAGGTGAGCCTGATATAATCACAGAGTCCTAAGAGGGACAGAGGAAGAGTCACTTAGAAACAGACCATGCGATGACGAAAACAGAGGGAGGCCAGAGGTGAAATGAGAAGATGCTGCAGTGCTGCCTCTGAAGATGAAGAAAGGGGCCATAAGCCAAGGGCTGCAGGCAGCCCTTAGAGGCCAGGAAAGGCAAGGGAACAGATGCTTTCCTAGAGCCTCCAGAAGGAGCACAGCCCGGCCAACACTGATTTTAGCCCCGTAAGACTCATCTCAGTCTTCTGACCTCCAGAACTGGAAGAGAAGAGATTTGTGTTGTTTGAAGTTTATAGCCATTTGTTACAGCAGCAACAGGAAATTAATATACCATGTTTGGGCCAGGTGCAGTGGCTCACAGGTGAGCCTGTAACCCCAGCACTTTGGGAGGCCAAGATGGGAGGATCACTTGAGGCCAGGAATTCAAGACCAGCCTGGGCAACATGGCAAAACCCCATCTCTACAAAAAATATAAAAATTGGCCAGGCATGGCGGTGCATGCCTGTAGTCCCAGCTATTCTGGAAACTAAGGTGGGAGGATTGCTTGAGCCCAGGAGGCAGGGGTTGTAGTGAGCCAAGACTGTACCACTGAACTCCAGCCTGGGCAATAGAATGAGACCCTGTCTCAAAATAAAATAAAAACATACCATGTTTGAAGAACCACCAATAGGTGTCTTGCTTTGTGACTTGTGATCCTTAAGTGTGTGTGTGTATATATATATATATGTATATAGTCACAGGAAGTCAATACATATATGGGATAATCACCAATCTCTAAAATACATAGTCAGTGTGCTCATAAAATAGCCAAGCTCTGGCTGGGTACGGTGGCTCACACCTGTAATCCCAGCACTTTGGGAGGCCGAGGCAGGTGGATCACGAGGTCAGGAGATCGAGACCATCCTGGCTAACACAGTGAAACCCCATCTCTACTAAAAATACAAAAAAGTAGCAGGGCGTGGTGGCAGGCACCTGTAGTCCCAGCTACTAGGGAGGCTGAGGAAGGAGAATGGCATGAACCCAGGAGGCCGAGCTTGCAGTGAGCCGAGATTGCGCCACTGCACTCCAGCCTGGGCGACACAGCGAGACTCCATCTCAAAAAAAAAGAAAAAAAAATAGCAGTCTCTGCGCTAACAGACAAAGACATAAGGCTCATTGGTAATAGTGGTAATAGCAGCTCTCGGTCTGAGCAATGTCTGGCATCTGAAGTCACCATTAGCATTTTCAGAGAAGTCCAGCTTTTTACGGTATAACTATTTATTCTGTCTTCCAATGTGATCCATAAGGAAAAAAAAAATCTCCCGAAGTCGTGTGATGTTTAAAAATGTGTTTATTATAGCTTGCCTGTCATTTATCTGGTTTTTAGCTAAAATGTTTTGAATTGACTGGTGATATTCCCGACTTAACTCTGAACCCTCTCTATTCAGGTCTGTGAGAATTCCTGACGTCTGAAGCTTGACTCCCAAGTTTCCATAGCAACAGGAAAAAGAAAAAAAAAAATCTATCCAAATCTGAAGATTGCGGTTTACAGCTATCGAACTTCACAACTAGGCCTCAATTGTTCCGGGTTTTTGTTTTCTTTGCAATTTCACTTAGTCTGTACTTCATCATTTTGACAGCATCTTCCTCCCTCCTTTAATTAATGGAATCCTCTGAATTTTCCCTGAATGTTTAAAGATCATGACATATGACTTGATCTTCTGGGAGCAGGAACAATGACTACTTTTTCTGGTGTGTTAACATGTCGCTAGCCAGGGTTCCAGGCACCCAGTTTTGTCTGTGGGTTAGTATTGGTGTATGTATGAGTATCTGTATGTGTATATACACGGTATTTATAGAGAGAGACTATCCCGGAGAAGCCTCGTTTTGATGCCATTCTTCCTTGCAAGGTTAAGCAAGGTGGGTGAAAACTAAGACAACTGAACCCTCCAGGGCCTCCCGCTTCAAGGTCAGCATGAGGACAGACCACAGAGCTGTCACTTTTGCTCTGAAGCTGCTTCTCCACTGTCCCGTTCAGTCTGAATGCTGCCACGACCAGCCAGGCAGGTCCACAGAGAGGGAGAGCAGAGAAAGAAGTCCTTTCTCTTTACTGAGTTCGAGGACTGCAACTGATTTTCACTGCCATCTGATGCCGTGATCCTGAGCCAAGGTGGTGAGGAGCAGGGCGGGCAATTTCACCACCACATGCCAAGAAAAGGGCTGACATTTTCTTTCATGGGCACCAACCTGCATTTGTCTGTGTCCCGAATCCACAGTCGCACTGATTCTTATGGGGACACAGATCATGGTAAAGAATCTCTCCCTCCTCAGTAAATGTGTAACTGCAACTGTCATCACGGAGGTCACACCTGCATACAAAGAGGTCTACAGGTACCATCTTGTATACACATATATACCCACATGTACAGACATACATTTATGCACATTCACTCCGTTTGTTTCATATATACAGGCATAAAATAGAGTAAATACAGGTAGTTTTAAAAGTACCCTTTTGTGTGAATTGACTACCGTTGTTTGCAAACCTGAAAATAAAAGACGTTCATTATGTATGAAAAGTAACTGATTTGTATTCTGTGAGCATGTAAAAGCAGAAAGTTAGTGCTTGTTCTAAGATTCCCTTCTTGTTGATAAACCGTAAATGAATCATCAAAGCTCACACCAAATTTTTCTATCAAAACTAGTGACAGCTTGTGGCTTTTGATTAGAGCTCGCCACGAACTAGGGTAAGGTAAGTGTCTTAGCATCTTTTAATGCAGTTGCTTTACTAAAGGTTTTAACCGCACACGCACACACACACGCTTTCTTATGCAATCTATGTTTGCACTTGTGCTTTCAGTTAGCCTTCTGTAGGAAGTAGAAGTCATATGTTGTCTTTGTTGTAGTGAAATTATACAGATAGAGTTCCATATATTGTATTTGTTTCCATAGTAAATCCTTTTGGAACATATAGAATGCAGAGATTTTTTTTTCCATTAAAATAAATGGGTATTGGTGGTTAAAACTGCTGGACAGTAACTTTTCTCTGATTTCTATCTTGTGTCTAATGTCACTGATGCTGGCTGGGTCTTGTCTTAGCGCAAGTTCACTTTTTGACTGACCATTTGGGGTCTGTCGTACATCTCTGGTAGGTGAGTGGGTCTATAAAGATACCAGTTGTCAGCATGGGCAATGGACTCATGTTGTCCACCTCATGATATGATCTGAGGGTATCATAATCAGCTATAAAGGTAATTGCATACTCAAAGATGAGACGGACCCTTCTCAATTTGATGACCACATTAAGCACAGTCACGGCCATCTGTCAACAGTCCGAAGACCTGGGGATTTTTCTCTGGAACAAATCCTGTTGCTGGATCAGGAGATGCCATACCTTGAACTTGATAGGGTCATTCTCCACGAGCACATGCCCCCGACTCAGGGACAGGGGAATCTAAGCCTGTGCATTCACACTTTACAACATTTCCTCTACTGGCTTATAGGGCACTATCACGTGCCTCCCTGGCGCACCTCGCTGCCCTCTTCCTGCAAGCCAGGGGGAGAACGTTCACCCTTGAACAAACCAAGAGCATCCTCAGCCAGTCAGGCAGCTGGTAGCCGGACACGTATGCTAACTGGCAATCAGGAAGTCGCCCTCCAACGTAAACTTCAGCCACCTGCAAGGAGATACACAGCAGCTGAGTGACCATTCACTGAAGGAAATAGATACGAGACGACTCCTTTTCTCTCAAGCCAGTAAGCTCTCCTGCACTTTGCAAACCAAACCAGAAGCTTAACTTAGCTGAAAATTCAGAAAGGAGTAAAGTGCACACTTCATTAATAAATAGAATATGCCTCAACTTTACCTTATTTAAACATATTCTCTGTCCCCACAGTTCTAATCAGGACAGGGAAACTTCCGTCATGTTGTTCTTTCTAATACTTTCCAGAAAAAAAAGAAAAAAGAAACCAATTCTTATAGGCCAAAATGATAGCATTTCCTGAATCACAGGATGTTTTGTTAACCTACTGGAATATATTACATTGTTTACTGAAAACCATAGTAGAATCAAAATGTTATTTCATTATTACCTATGCATTTTATCTGAGTCCAACTTATTAAAAAATGAAGTCAAGTAAGAACCAGAAATTGCTTTTCCCAATTACTGAGCACAGGTTCTGAGGGTCTTATTTCCACTGAGCAAACAGTCACACCTTCACTTCTTTTTATTAATACTCAACCACCTTAGTTGATTAAAAATCACATTTTCTCCCTCATTTTACATACGATTAATTAATTATTTTGGATAATTTGTTTTAATAAGAATATGCACACATTTTCTAATTTCAATGAAAGTCACCTTCAATACTGCCAATTCTCTCCAAATGAGCATCATTTCAGGTAGATATACCTGCTATGCCTCTTGGCCGACACCAGCAAATCAAAGCATCATAACGAAATAAATCCAGCCAGATTTCATGGTAGGTATCAAATAAGACTTTAGCTCTTAAAGAACATCATTAGAAATTTTGATAGCTCATTCCAGAGTTTCACAATGTCAATTTAAACAGTGTGATAAATGGAACAACCATCTACCATCACACTCATAGAGTAGCTCAAATGGCATTTTACCCAGAATAAATGCATTGGGTCTTAATCTTAAGATGTGACAACTAAAAAATTTTTAACAAGTCTGTGTTTGATCCTGGATTTGGTGCAGTTGCACCCAGGCACAAGCTCTCCAGATGATTCTGAGGAAAGGAGTCTACAATTTTCCTGGGGGGTGTATGAACATGGTACCAAAAAGGTGATTAATAATTATAATGGTTTATATTTATCAACTGCTTATTATGTGCCCATACTGTACAAAATCCTTATAGATAGTAACTCATTAATCCCTCCAGTAACATATGAGGCAAGTACTACTATCTTCTCCAACTCACAGATAAAGAAGGCTGAGGTTCAGAAAAAATTGAATGACTTGCCCAAGGTAAGTGGCCTCCAGAACCAAACCCCAGGCTGTCTGGCTCCAGGGTTCATGTTCGTCCCACGACATCACAATGCCACTCTCAACCCTGGAGCAGAACCAGACCATCTGCCTACTGCAGACCAGGAGACCCTAGTTTGAAGCCTCCGATAGCATAACTATGCAGCTAAACCAACTTACTGTTAAGCAACAGTACCTTTTACTATGAGGTATCTTTTACTATTAAGTACCTTTTACTAACAGTATCTTCTATTACCTACTATTAAGTTCCTGCTATACTTCTTCATTCTGAAAGCTTTCTGTTTAAAAAAAAAATGTTAACATCATTCTTAATTAATATTGAGACCTTAGAAATTTTTCCTGTACAAGATAACATAATTATTTGCCCCTTCCCTTCCATGGCTTATTAGCAGGTAGATGAGGGGCTTCTCCTAGATTAATTTAACATCTCAATTAATTAAAAGCTGGGCATGGTGACTCATGCCTGTAATCTCAGCCCTTTGGGAGGCAGAGGCGAGTGGATCACTTGAGGTCAGGAATTTAAGACCAGCCTGGCCAACATGGTGAAACCCCATCTCTACTAAAAAATACAAAAATTAGCTGGGTGTGGTGGTGCACACCTGTAATCCCAGCTACTCAGGAAGCTGAGGCAGGAGAATCGCTTGAACCCAGGAGGCAGAGTTTACAGTGAGCCATTGCACTCCAGCTGGGGCAACAGAGCAAGACTCCGTCTCAGGAAAAAAAAAAAAAAATTATGAACTCCAGTGTACCCATTCACTACCAAACCAACTGAGGCGAGGGAAAACTGAGGGAGAAAGTGGGGTGGGATCTTGAAGGATTTACACTGTGCTTTGCTATAAATTATTCAAAGAGGCAAATTCTAAAGGATCTCTAAGTAGTTTCTGATTTTGTAAAGGTAGCCCATTAATCTGTTTACGTGTAGCTGCCTTAAACATGAGTCAACAGGGTAAATCACACCAACAGGAAACCCAAGCACCGAAAAAGCCACCTACATTTTCTGTTTACCAAATACTAAGAATAATAATCTAATAATCTGGCTACATCTTTCATAAAGACCTCCATCTTCTCTCCTTAACTGACTGTTGAGATTTGGTATTTTTCATAGTCTAATGATAAAATGCTTTCAAAATTGTACATCCAATGCAATTAACAATTCTTTTACTATATCCAGTGTGTTACCCTTACTATATTTCCTATTGCTAATAGATTAGCCCACTATTGAAAAAAATTCTGCAGTTGTGACTGTGTTCATATGAAAGCATGTACAAGATATAGAGAGACAGCAAAAAATAGTGGGAATGGATGTGTGTATGCGGGTTTCAGATAAGAACTTCAATTATATAATTTAAGAGTAAGTCTATAATTTAAGCAGAAATAATTTAGATACTCATCAAATTAAGTAAGCAGAAAAATTTCCTCTCTCTCATGCTACGTTGCTATCATCACATCTTTTGTTGGAGGGTTGCTAAGCTTGATAAGCCTTTGAACCATTTTATTTGACTTTCCACGTGCCAGCTGGTTGGTAGGGAGATGGTGAAATGCCTTGGGTGGTGTAGGATTAGGGAAGTTTTCATTCTGAAGCTATGAAGACTTGGAGAAAGGGGTTTATAGAAGCACTATGAAAATAAGCTGGAGCCTCTATTTTCTGCTACTTTTTAAAAAGCTTTTTCTTTAGAGAGTAATAAATCCATTATGTCTATCGTATACATGAATTCAGACTATTAGAGAGTTGACAATGCAGGCTATATATATATATAAAATCTGTGTTGTCATGCACATGTCAACACTGTCCTGATGACAAAATTTTATTTATCCCCCCAGATAAAAATTTGAAGAAATTTTAAATGCTTTTTATTCATAAACACTTTTCAAAAGGGATAAAAGTTAATCATGTTAAAATATTCATTCTATGGCAGATGTCACTCCTTTGAGCCCTCCCTGCTGAATTGCTTACAGTTTCTGAGCTGTAAACTAATATTTGCTTTACTATGTAGTTACAAAGAAATGTGTAACTTGTTTGTGAAATATTCAAATAAAGCTTATCTGGGATTTTTAACTTGTGTGTTTAGTCTTAGACCATCTTTAGTACAGTCTAGTCTAAACACTGTGACAGAGCAAAGGGACCTTTTTGTCCAGTGGTGCGCAGTGTCGTGGGTGCAACTGGCTGGTGCCAGTGTTTTGGGTGGCAAAGGATTTACCAGCAGGGCATGGTGGCTCACGGCTGTAATCCCAGCACTTTGGGAGGCCAAGGCGGGCAAATCACCAGAGGTCAGGAGTTTGTGACCAGCCTGGCTAATGTGGTGAAACCCCGTCTCTACTACAAATACAAAACTTAACTGGGCATGGTGACACGTGCCTGTAATCCTAGCTACTTGGGAAGCTAAGGTGGGAGAATCGCTTGAACCCAGGAGGTAGAGGTTGCAGTGAGCCAAGATCAGGCCCCTGCACGCCAGCCTGGGTAACAGAGTGAGACTCTGTCTCAAAAAAAAGAAAAGAAAAAAAAGAATTTACCAATTTAACAAGACAGTTGTAGGTAAAGAAAGGCCAATTACTCAATTACTCAAGGGAAAGTACGTTGCAAGGAAGCAACGGGCAGCACAGCAGAGAAGGGGCTGTCTGGAAAGAGGCAGGGGCTGGAGGGAAGTTTTAGGTCATGCTGGAGGATGTTACACTCGGAGCGAGGTAGTTGTGCCAGCGTCTTGTTTGTGATTAGCTGTCTCTTGGAACAGTTGTTCTCCCCTACTTGGGACCCCCTTCTTCACTGTTGCTTACTTATCAGGACTCCACACCATGTTAGTCTATGATGTTTAAAAACCAAGACTAAAACCAAGTGATTCCTGCTTAATAATTGGCTCTCTTCTGCTTCTTTCATAAAAGTCAATCATTCTGATTTGGAAAAACAGATATATAGATGATAGAGAGAGAGAGAGAGAGTGAGATAGACAGGTAGATCAGACAGATAGACAGCAAGAAAGTTACTTAGTGAGATCATTTTTAAAAAAAAGAAGGGGGCCAGATGTGGTGGCTCACGCCTGTAATTCCAGCAATTTGGGAGGCAGAGGTGGGCCGATCACCTGAGGTCAGGACTTCAAGACCAGCCTGGCCAACACAGTGAAACCTCATCTCTACCAAAAATATAAAAGTTAGCCAGGTGTAGTGGTGGGCACCTGTAATCCCAGCTACTCAGGAGGCTGAGGCAGGAGAATCACTTGAACCCAGCAGCTGGAGGTTGCAGTGAGCAGTGAGCCAAGATAGTGCCACTGCATTCCAGCCTGGGCAACAGAACAGAGCAAGGCTCTATCTAAAAAAAAAAAAAGAGAGAGAGAGAGGGAAGGGTGTGTTCATAAGTGCTTCCTATAGGCCGGATACTGTATTTATCTATATAGACGTGTATATACACATTACCTTGTAGTTATATGTGTAATTTATGTGTAATAATTATATATCATATACATAATTTATGTAATTCATGGGATATTGAAATAGACATTAACTCCATTCTATAGCTGAAGAAACTGAGGTTCACACAGTTAAAACCATCTCATGGTAGGTCTCACGACTACTGAGTGGTATGCATGGCTCCACCCTGGCACTTTTCCTGCTATACGCTAAGGCAGCACCACCACATTTATCACCAGGAACACACTGTGTCATCAGAAACAATGCATGAAAATGCTGTGGACTAAGCAAGTGGACAATGACGGGGGAGTAAAGCAGAGGAAACCTAAACTTACAAATCTGGTCTATAGGAAAACTTTCCTTCCCCCCAGGCAGTCTGTCTCCAGGAAACTGCTACTTTGGGTAAATAAATAGCAAACAGATGCCTTGGCAGCCAGTCACGGAGATGCTAATTTGGAAATTTGCCTCCAAAGAACATAAGACACAGAAACCAATGCTTCAGTCCAAAAGCAAGAGAATTTGAGATGTATCAGATGTATCAGAACCACCATCGATCACACCATTCTTCCCCAGTAAAGCAATTTTCTGGGTTTTTTTGTTTTGTTTTGTTTTTGCAAACAAGGCCTCAAAGAGACCTCCTTGTGCTTTAGTAACGTGCTTGTGCTTTGGTAATGCAAGGCAAAATATCCACTCATTCCAGCCAGGGCACACCTTTGAGCGTGCAGCAACGCTGGCTTTTTACATGGGAATCCAAGCCAAGAGGACTGGTGCCAGGATGGTGATATTTCTAAATTACATCTGCCGTTCTGTGTCTGTAACGAAGCCCTACCTTTGCTTGGATGATGACTGTCCTGCCCCAGCCCCTCCTCGTACCAGCAGGACCGCATCCTCCTCCTGAGGCTTGCTAGCACCTGAAGGATTGTTCTGTGAAAACTAGGGACCCAGCACCTGCTGACATTCCTTAGCATCCTCTCTGACTTTATCCCCAGGGAGAAGCGAGTCGATATTACCCTGATGCAGTCATAGTTCCTCTGCTTCCCCTTATCACATTATATGACCATGTTGTTTCAAAGCACACCCAATCCCTTTACCCTTCGGCTCCCTGCCGTCTTTCAAGGCAGGATTTTCTAAACTTTAATCCCAAGAGAATAGAATCACGATTTAGCCATCTCCCTGTCTCATCTCTGCACCTTCACTAACTCTGCCACACTGAAATGCCACCTGTACCATCAGCTACAACTCTAGTTTTAAACTATGTAATTTTACATTTATAATTTTGGCTTAAATTTATTTTAAAAGAAGCCGGTACATTGGCCGAGCATGGTAGCTCATACCTATCATGCCAGCATTTGGAGAGGCAAAGGCGACTAGGTAGATAGTTTGAGCCCAAGAGTTCAAGACCAGCCTAGACAACAGGGCAAAACTCCAGCTCTACAAAAAATACAAAGATTAGCCAGGTGTAATGGCGCATGCCCATCACAGGAGGATTGCTGGAGCCTGGGAGGTTGAGGTTACAGGGAGCCATGACTGCGCCACTGCATTCCAGCCTGGGTGACAGAGTGAGACCCTGTCTCAAAAAAAAAAAAAGAAAAGAGAACTGTACATGCTAACATGAATGAAAAACCAGTATCACTTGGAATACACTAAAGCAGCAATCAAAATAAATACAATGAAAAAATAGGCATAATTACCTTTTAGCTAGATACTATGTCTACTTAAGGTCTGTGTATGAAACTCTCTGTATTAAAAGGAGAGATAAATAAGGAGTAGAGAGGTCTCAAAGACACAGTAACATCCACCTGGCTTATGTAGCACCTGTCCACACAGCACCTAGAATCATTTTAGTAGAAGCAAAACAAGCAAAGTTGCATGAACAGGAGGTAAGGAAGTGGTTCCAGTAACTAAGACGATAAGTCCTTCCTTTCTAGAAACTCGCCTATGAGCCGTAGCTCAACAAGAGCACACAGTCAGTGGAGGGTCACCTCGGTTGTTCTGGTTTCCATTTTCTATTTGTTTTTTGTGCGGCAGGGGTGGGGCGGGGCAGGGGGGGGGGTTGGTCACTGTTATGTGCTGAGAAGGAGGAATCATCAGAAAAAAGAAAACGACGGCAGGAAGCAAGTTTCTGGAGTTGAGGAAAGAGAATGGGATCAGGGCCCAGGTCTCTCTGCCTTAGACGAACGCAGAGCCCTGTGCGCGAGGAAGGACACTTCTTCCTGAGACAGAAAGCCAGTGACACCAGGGTTGGCCAGTGGCACCAGGGTTAATGCAGGAACTTATGACTGCACGCAGGACGGGAGTTAAGGGGTTTTGATAGACAATCTCTATTTTCTCCACAAAATAGAATATAAGGTCATCCTCTGAAGGTGAAGGGGATAAAATCCTGGGGTTGGGGAGACCAGAAAGGTTTGAAATGGCTACTGAAGGACCGGGGCTAGGGCAGCCCAGGCCACTAGAAGGGAGGGGCACCCTTCACCCACCCTGCTGTGGCACCGCCCATCAGGTGAGGGGAGCTCAGCAGCAACATGAGGCAACCTGGGAGGAAAAGAAACCAGGGGAGCAGCTGCTGGGCCCCAGGGCTGGGCCTATAGAGCTGACGCAGGTGCAGCTAAGCAAAGAACACATTCCAGCTCCTCCAAGTCCTCACTAGGATCATTCCATCACTGCTCACACAAGGCAAACGCACAAAGCACCTCACTGCATGTGGCCACATGGACACACCAACACCTTCCATAGTTTTTTTGTTGTTTTTTTTTTTTTTTTCCTGAGACACAGTCTCAATCTGTTGCCCAGGCTGGAGTGCAGTAGCTCGATCTCAGCTCACTGCAACCTCTGCCTCCCTGGCCGGCCTCAGCCTCCTGAATAGCTGGGATTATAGGTGCACGCCACCTAGCCCAGCTAGTTTTTCTATTTTTAATAGAGATGGGGTTTCGCCATGTTGGCCAGGCTGGTCTTGAACTCCTGGTCTCAAGTGATCTGCCTTTCTCAGACTCCCAAAGTGCTGGGATTACAGGCATGAGCCACCATGCCCAGCCACCTTCCATAGTATAGATCCAAGAAAGGAGGCATGTCAAAAGAATGGCCCAGAGAACCAAAAAGGGATTATAAAAGTACCATAATAAGCACACGTAAAACAAAACTGTCTTGAATGGAAAAAGGGAGTTACAACATGTAATTAATCTAGGAAGAGCTTTAAAAAAATGCTAAGAGGAGATAAGACAACTGTGACACTTAAATAAAGGTTAAAAATGAGAGTTGTTCAAAACTGAAGTTTAAAGGTTAATTACCAGTGCCTTACACGTAATACATTAGTTTTGCTAATGGGACAATATTCAGTTAGGTTCGGTGTGTCAGCCCCATAAGGTGAGTATGTCAGCCATGAGTATAAATTAGTGAAGCTTCCATGAAAAGCAGCTCTTTAACTGACCTTGGTCTCCACACAGAGAAAGCATTCTGCCTACCTGTTTAAGTGCAAAAAATAAAGGAACAAATAATGCCTCCACTAAAAGAGTATCAAGTTTGTTTGTTGTTTATGTAAAGCAAATTTCCAATTGGGATTTGAAAAAAAAGAAAAAAAAAAAAAAAAACAAGTGTCTTATCAGAAAGAAAAGGAAAAACTCCAGATTCTAGTGCTAATTCATGTTCTTGAGTAACCCACAGCCATAAGACAGATCTGCCCAGAAATTCATGGTGCAGGCACTCACCTTTCTTTGCTGAGTGTGGGAGTCCCAGGGATTGGGATCTAAAGTCAGAAGCCTGAGGCCTTTCTTCACCTTGGCTACTCACTAGTTTTTAAGGAGTTCTGAAGTTTTGTGAAAAGTCTTTTATGATTAGTTTGGCGTGGTCGTGCACACCTGTAATCCCAGCTATTCGGGAGGCTGAGGCAGGAGAATCACTTGAACTGGAGAGGCAGAGGTTGCAGCGAGCCGACATCATGCCACTGCACTCCAGCCTAGGCAACAGAGCAAGCCTCCATCTCAAAAAAAAAAAAAAAAAAAAAATATTTTAAGAAAACTGAGATACTGGCATCTAGCAGGTAGAAGTCAGAGATGCTGCTCAACGTCCTACAATATACAGGGCACCCGGTCACCCCCTCCACCACCAACAATAAAGAATGACTTGACTCAAATGCCAGTATTGCAGCTCTTGAGAAACTCTGCTCTAAGCTCAAAAAAATCAGAGAATTCTAGAATGGTGAGAAAAAAGGAAGTCCTGCATCTCTTACTTCCTTAATTTGATGACCTTGTTCCAGTTTCTTAATGCCTCTGCGTCTGTTTTCTCAATAATGTAAAATTATGATAATTATATCACAGGGTCTTCTGAGGATTAAGTTAAAACACTGAGTATGTTTATTTCAAGTAGTCGGGTGAAGTACTAGCCAAACACCAGTTGACAACAGCCAAATACAAAAAAAGTTGTGCATCCTTACACAGAAAGGAAGATCTCTCTGTAGGGAAGGATGAGGTGTGTAGGGTGAGACGCAAAGGTGTAAGTGAGGGGGAAGGGGTGGTGAAGGGAGTTGAGTCTTATGCCTCAAGGCCAACTGGATTCCAGGTTTGTTAGAGACACTGGTGGGTCTCACAGAGGCGTTTGAACAAGAGCAACTCCATCTCGAATAGGAGCTGGGTAAACTGAGGCTGAGACCTACTGGGCTGCATTCCCAGACAGTTAAAAGGATTGTAAGTCACAGGATTGGGATAGGAGGTCAGCACAAGGTACAGGTCATAAAGACCTTGCTGATAAAACAGCTTGCAGTAAAGAAGCCGGCCAAAACCCACCAAAACCAGGATGGCAATGAGAATGAACCCTGTTTGTCCTCATTGCTACACTCCCATTAGCGCCATGACAGTATACAAATGCCATGGCAACATCAAGAAGTTACCCTATATGGTCTAAAAAGGGGAGGTATGAATCACCCACCCCTTGTTTAGCATACAATCAAGAAATAACCATAAAAATGAGCAACCAGCAGCCCTCGGGGCTCTGTCTATGGAGTAATCATTCTTTTATTCCTTCACTTTCTTAAACTTGCTTTCACTTTACAGACTCGCCCTGAATTCTTTCTTGCAGGAGATCCAAGAACCCCATCTCTTGGGGTCTGGATCAGGACCCTTTCCTGTAACAGGTCTAACCCCTTACAGACTCTCCCCACCTAAACTCAAACTGGAGCTGACCCTCACACACAGCAGTCCTTAAATGAGATGTGTGAAAGTTTCCAGAACTTTCACACATCTCCTTGCCAGGCCCGCAGTCAAGGACTCTCCTATCCCCTTGCCCTGAGACCCAATCCTAAAGACCATCTGTGGGGTTGGAACTAGAGGTTCCACCTCAGCAGTGCCCACCTCCTTCAACACCCAAACCCACAGTCTAACCCTGATGCCGGAAGCCTTCCCCACTCAACAGTAGGCATCGCGTGGAGTGCAAGAAGCCAGACATGATGGACAGCTTCCTGTCTGAATCCCCTCATATGAACCTGACGGGCACAATGAACCTGCAGGGTTAAACTCCGGACGCTGGCCACCCTCAGGGTGGAGATGACAGGACAGGACAGGACAGGACAGGGGCCATGGGGCTTCCGGGGGGCTCATGTTCCTTGACTTGGGGGCAGTTACAAGGGTATAGTGGGTCTTGTTGAAGGACAAAAGTTCAGTAAGTTCGTCCTGACAGGCCAAAGAAACCCAGAGCCGTCTTTCGACTGACTACAGCCTGGAATGGGGGCCAAGGCCACTCCCTGCCTCTATTGCTCCATTTCTGAGTTGGTCTCACTTCCCACCCCACCAACGGCACGCTGGGGAGGGGAGGGGCTATGCAAAAGAGGGCGGGGAGCGTGGGGTGGGGCCGCTCCTTGGAACGGAAGCGCTCGGCCTCGAGGCCCTTCCGGTGCGGGAGAAACTACTACTCCCATAATGCCCCGCGGTCCCGCGAGCAGCCAGTCTCGTCGCGAGAAGCAGCGGGCGGGGGCGTCTGAGCCGACAAACGGAAGTGTAGGTTACGGTCTGAGACATAACCGCCAAGCTGGGCGTCGGGGAGATGGCCGAGACTGACCCCAAGACCGTGCAGGACCTCACCTCGGTGGTAAGGGACGGCTGTGAGGGCCCGAGGCCGCGGCCTTCTCGGGCGGCGCCGGGCCAGGCCCTGCTGGACAGAGGCGCGCCCACCGCACCCGCGCTTGGCGTCTGCCGAGGCCCGGTTTCTGGAAGCGTCTCTGGCCGAGGCTCCCGGCCACCTTGACCCCCTGGGCGCTCGGTGCGGACCCGTCTACCCGCGAGCGCTCCTAAGCCCGACCCCCTCCGGTAACCCCATTCACCTGTCGCGAACGCCCCCCGGGTCCCTCCTGCCTCGCTCTGACACCCTCCCCGCCCTTCGACTCCTTACACACCCCTGGGTGCCTCAGCCCGGCAGAAACAGCCTAAAGACCCTGAACTTTGAGTCGCAGCGGCCTCCCCAGCCCACCAGTCTAATTAGACAGGTGGGAAAACGGAAGCCCCGAGAAGGAAGATCCTTGCTGAAGGCGGCACAGCTGCCCAGAGGCAGAAATGGGGCTGGAACCCGAGATCAGAGCTCACGTCCTGATCCCAGGAAGGTGTCTCAGGATCAGTGTGGACCGTGTTTGTTTGTTTCGGTTTTTCTTAGGTGCAGACACTCCTGCAGCAGATGCAAGATAAATTTCAGACCATGTCTGACCAGATCATTGGGAGAAATATCCTTTTTATCTGTAGTGGGCCTCCTGTGGGCCTTTGGAGCCTCTTTGCCGGGCAGCGGTGGGGATAAATGAGTAGTTTTCAGGCCAGCTTCAGCCAGTCACTTACAGAATTTGAGCTTGGATTGTACTGTGTTTCCAAGAAGGACTGCGCCGAGAGCTCGGGGTACAGCTGAGCTAGACAGATCCCTGGCTCAAGGAGCGTACATCTACCAATCCTAATAGCTGGTGTGGTTGACCATGGACTGTGAACTAAGCGCTTTTGTGTGTGTCTTTCTTTTGATACTCAGCATGACCTTATGAGTGGGTTGTAGTGTTACCATCTTTAGCAAATGCATAAATTGAGGTTTAGGGGTTCCATCACTAGTAAGGGTCAGGGCCGGAAACCGATGCTGAGTAGCCATGCCCCAGAGGCCTATACTCTTACCCACCAGCCTGTAACAGTGTCTAAAGGAAATTGGAAGACCGGTTTCCCTAAAATCGTTGTGTTTAAGGCCGTAGTCCACAGGGACGGAAGGAAAGGGCTCAATGAGGAGATGTTGGCACGCGTTGTCTTTAACTTCACCACTTGATGATATGAGTAGTCGCATTGATGATCTGGAGAAGAACATCGCAGACCTCATGACACAGGCTGGGGTGGAGGAACTGGAAGGTGAAAACAAGATACCTGCCACACAAAAGAGTTGAAGGTGAGGAAGGGGGCAATTTTTTTTTTCGTTTCTTTTTTTCTTTTCTTTTTTTTTTTTTTTTTTTAACACGGAGTTTTGCTCTTGTTGCCCAGGCTGGAGTGCAATGGCACAATCTCGGCTCACCACAACCTTTGTCTCCTGGGTTCAAGGGATTCTCCTGCCTCAGCCTCCCGAGTAGCTGGGATTACAGGCTTGTGCCACGACGCCCAGCTAATTTTGTATTCTTAGTAGAGATGGGGTTTCTCCATGTTGGTCAGGCTGGTCTCGAATTCTGACCTCAAGTGATCCGCCCACCTCAGCCTCTGGAAGTACTGGGATTACAGGTGTGAGCCACCGTGCCCGGCCTTTTTTTTTTTTTTTTTTTCCCTTAAAAGAATAGAACCTGTAAATATAATTTTGATGTAGTCAGACATTCTGTAGATCAGTTCCCAGCCATGATCCCAGCAAACATCCCTGTATTCTTTACCCGCTGTGGACTTCATGTTTTGGAATTTTTCATGCCAAACTCATTCTTTACACTGAATTTATTTTCCCAGGTTTTATTAATTAGACTTCTGTCACTGTTAGTTAAGACAACTGGCTAACATTAGATAACCACTGAGTTTTTATCATTCCAGCTAATAAAGGGGTTTTTGTTGGCCTATAAAGCCTGTCACTGGAAGATTTTCCATTGCTTTTCTTGGGAGGCGGGGGGCGGTGGAGGGGATCGCTGATAAGTCGCCCACATTACCACCTTCTTAAATGGCTTAAATTCTGGAGACTTTCTTGGTAACTTGACATTGGTAAACTAGATTGTGGCCACATTAAGCTTTTACTCTGGAGTTCATTTAAATTTCCACTGAATAGTTTCAGATGTCAGAGGAAAGCCCATTAAAACTACCCAATAGCAAGATAGGTAAATGTACACTATCACTCAGCACTGAGTGCACAGTCCTTTTCCTCTGTATATGTGAAAAATAAGTTTTAAACTCCCTTTTCTCATGTTTCATTTATAACGTTTTAATTCTCTATAAAAATGAATGTTACCCAGGGAGGCAGAGGTTGCAGTTGAGATCGCGCCACTGCACTCCAGCCTGGGCGACAGAGTGAGATTCGTCTCAAAAAAAAAAACGGTTGCTGGCACGTGGTGGCTCATGCCTGTAATCCCAGCACTTTGGGAGGCAAAGGCGCGCAGATCACTTGATGTGAGGAGCTCGAGACCAGCCTGGCCAACATGGTGAAACCCTGTCTCTACAAAAATGGGCGTGGTGGTGCACGCCTGTAATCCCAGCTACTCGGCAGGCTGAGACAGGAGAATCCTTTGAACCCAGGAGGCAGAGTTTGCAGTGAGCCATGATCATGCTACTGCACTCCAGCCTGGGTGATAGAGCAAGACTCTGTCTCAAAAAAAAAATAAAAAAATAAATCAAAATCCTGAGTATTTTTAGATAGGTAGTGTACCAAGCAGAATATACAGTAAAAGATGCCTAGTTTCCTATTTTCTGGGCTTGCTCTGGACCACATTTTAAGTTATGCGAAATACAGATTTGGGATATTGAAGACAGACTCTTAACTTTGCTTTTATCTTTACGATAGGTAGGGTTTATTCACTATGTGAGTACATCACATAACTGCTTTCTATGGGTGATGTCATCATTATTCTTATCCAGAGATAATTTGGAAAAATGTCCTACCAGTCTTCGATGCATCTGTGGGTCTCTTTTTATGTTATGTGGCAGCCAAAACTCCCATCAACCGACTGAGAATCTTGCCACAAGAATTTCAGGATTGTAGACTGGCTAGTGATGGGGGTCATTCAAAGAAAAGAATGGGAGTAGGAAACTGACTCCAAAATTTTAAAAAATATTTCCAGTTAAATCTATTTTTGCTAAAATATTGTCCAAAGAAAATAAGTTTAACTCAATAGGAGAGTGTAAAGGGATTTTTAGTTGATAGTTCTGTATGTCATTTTTACTTGCACTCATACAATGAAAAACATGTTGATGATTTTTCCTTCTTCAACAGGTTGCTAATAATTTATACTGGAATCTGGAACACCATGTTTCCAAGCCAAGAGAAGATCGAATGGCTTTTTACAGCTAACTACTATGTGTAGACAGGTTTTATATTATAAAGTATGCATTCTTATCACATACTATATAGTTAGTTTGTAGAGTGATTTAACCCCCAGTTTCTTGAACATAGTATCTTCACATCTTGGACCTTGGTCAGTTGTGCTATTCATCATTAAACACTAAAACTTTGGCGGTTCCTGCATAACATTGTCAAATCTTTTAGTGTATTTCTGTGAAGTCATTTTTTTTTTCTTGTCATTCCTTTTGTAGTAGTTGCTGTTTGGATAAAAGTTGCTGTGTGATTTTTTTATTACACAAGTAGTAAACCCTTCGATTATAGTCTTGGTGAAGTAAGATGTTTGTAGACTTTAGAGTTCTTTAATTCTCAGCACAAAGTGACTGTTGAGCTAACACCAAATAGTGTGTTGGCAATACTTTTCGAATGGCTAAAAACACCTAAAAATTGTTTATTCAGAAATATCTGTCACTGCTCTGTTGCCAAAACTCAGAATAGAACTTAGACTTATGTCTGAGTCCCTGAGGTCACATGCTAAAGTCAATGAAAAGTAACCACTGCCACTTTCTTGTGTTAGAACTTTTACAGTACAGAAAATGACAATAGCCTTCTGTAATGAGGCATTTGTTAGAGTTTTGCATGAGATTCTAATACTTCAGCAGGACCCTACATGGTTCATCTACAATGGTTACCATAAAAAATCTGGCAGGATTTTAAAATTCAGTCACTCCATCTTTTACCATAAAAAATCTGGCAGGATTTTAAAATTCAGTCACTCCATCTTTCCTTTGAGCTACTGACTGGAAAAGAAAGCGAAGGAAAAGAGACCATGTTAAGCCCATGCCAGCTGCTTGGCTGGAATATGATCAGTGGTGTGTGGTAGACTCGAGTTTTTAAGAAATACTATTTTACTTAAACTGTTTCTTATCTAAATTCTTGCAGAGTGACAATATTATTGATTATAGAAGACAGGGACAATACCTTTTAACTCTTGCCACTCAAAAATGCAGTGCCAGGAGTGCTAAACCGAGAAGCCAATATTGATGACATGGAAGGTGATCCATGATTGTCACCACAAAGTGCTTTTACACAAAAACTTGAAAAATTGAAAAACATGATGTTTTTTAAGTTTCTCGTATCACCAGTCTTGGTGTTTATATTGCAAATCTATCATAGTAAGAAATAATTTGTCCTGTATACAAGTTACATGGGGAACATAAAGGAGTCAGATCCTTCTGTAATAAAATGAATTCACCACTCTGGTTACTCAACTGCAGAACCTCCTTTGATCAGGCCAGTTGTGATGCAGGCTGGAGCCCCTGAATGCCCCGCACACACTGCAGGCATTGACCAGACCAGCTGAAACCTGCATCCCTGCTGATGTTCTCAAGCCTCCTAAGTGGCAAATGGAAATGATATGGCCGGTTGCAGTTGTAGGAGAGTTGTGACTTAGGCAGGAGTCGACCTCCTCAAATAATGGAACGATTTCAAAGGCAGGCTGCCCTGACCAAAAATATCTGCCATGAATAAAGGTGCCTGAAATCCTGCTATGAAGCTTCCTTTGTGTCAAAAATCTGTTTGGTTTTCAGATTGAAATGCAGAAATCACATTAGAGTATCAACTAAAACCTCTGGATGGATTAAGTACAAGTAGCCCAAGGCAAAGCAGGAGGGGCGTGTTGGGGGAGGTTGCCTGCTGGAAGGGGAAGCTGAGGAGCGGGAGGAGGGCTTGCGAGGACTCGCATTGCAGGAGAATTGTCTCAGGTACATTCCCAGAACACTTGCCCCTAGAGATGCTGCAGGAAAAAAGGGTTATGGTCACTTGGGTTTAGACGACATGCTGTGAACCTCATGAAGAAATTAGCGTATTAAAGGCTCGGAAAGTAGAGCAGAGAACTCATCTTTAAACCTGCTCGCCTGCTGGATTTCAAGTTCTCCTGCTGTTGCCCAGGCTGTAGTGCAGTGGCATAATCATAGCTCACTCGGAACCTCAAGCTCCCAGGCTCAGGCAGTCCTCCTGCCTCAACCTCCCAAGTAGCTAGTATTACAGGTTCATGCCACCACCCCTGGGTTTTGCTGTGTTGCCCAGGCTGGTCTAGAACTCCTAGGCTCAAGCAGTCCTGCCTCAGCTTCCCAAAGTGCTGGGATTACAGGCTTGAGCCACCATGCCTGGCCAAGGGTCTTTTTTATACTGTATGAAGTACTCTTTCTCCAACTCTTCTTGTTCATTTACCAGCCAGTGAAGATTCTCTTGAGGGCTGACAAATACAGATGAGTATGGGGGCCCTTGCACCAAGGAAAACAGCCTTACATTTAAGTGCCCTGTCTCCCAAACCCCAAGGCCCCACAGCTTCTTCGTTTGGCCCCTAGTTCATCCTGCTGTCCTTTGAGCCACAGGATTTTTAAATATTTTAATCTTATTTTCATAGCAATTTTTTGTTTCATTACCAGTAAAGTGCAGTCATTGTTTGACCCTATCAGGACTAGCATACAATATTTCAGGTAACTAAGAGTTAATTTGCCCCAGTGAGTCCTTGGAATTTTAACCCCCACTTAGAGCACTGTTGCTATGGGAACAGAGTCCTCCAAACAATGAAAAGTGAACTTTTTCAACATGCTGATTGTAAATGGAAGCCTTCCCAAACAGATACTGTGTACCTCTTTTCTTTGGATTTTGCAGATTATATATTTTGATTAGAATAAAATGGAGGCATTTGCAGCATGTGCTGTCATATCTAGCCCTGAAAGTTGACTGGCTACAGTTACCGATTGTTCACAGCTAGCACCATTGAAAGCATTGACTATAAACCGCTGTACTGCGCTAAGCATTTTGTTTGCACTATTTGGCTTAATCCTCATGACCACACTGAGAGGTTTTCATTTGATGAGTCCCATTTAAGGAAAAGGAACCCGAGACTGGGAGTCAGGGGCCGGAGGTCACAGCTGGCAGTGATGACCCTGGAATGTCCTCACAGCTGCACGCCTGCACCGCTCATGAACACAGCTGATCATCTGCCTCTTCATGTGAGCCGAGCTCCAAATCTCATCTGTCCAGGCTGTCTGAAAATCATCAACCCCACTCGCTGGGTCTCGAAATTTAGTTTCAAAAGGCTGATGTAGTGTTTTCAATTAAACATGACCTAAAATTAAGTAATAAACACACTGGATGTGAGTTTTTATTTGCAATTTAAACTATTCAGAGCTGGTAGAAAATGTGTGCTCCTGGATCAGTGCCTTTTTCTCCTAAATCAGTTGAGAACAACGACAGAAACTAAGTTCCTCAAACATCTGCCCAGAGCACAACCGCGGGGAGTACGAACCGCAGGTTTTCACATTGGTTTTCCATGCCTGTACCCGTCCCGTCTCCCACAAAAATTATTGCTTGAGGCCCAACCCGGGGGAGAAAAAGACACCCCCCCAACTCCATGACCTATTAGCTTAGCATCCTATTGGAGCACGGTTTTTGTTGTTGTTTTACAGCAACGAAGACTTTAAAATGCACTCCTGAAGCCGTCACCTGGAATCTGAATCTTGCATGAATTGTAAGTGTCTGATTTTAGCTGCAGCCAGTTGAGAACTTTTCAATGGGTGAAAATGAGGGAGGGGAGACGTTAGTCACTGCCCAGAAACAAAACCAGAGGAACTGTGATGGAACATTGCACCTATCAACCCCACAAATTAATATGAAAATAGGAAAAGAGTTTGTTATTTTAAAAAAGAAAAAAGGGCCAGCCTGGGCAATATAGTGAGACTCCATCTCTACAAAAAAATAGAAAAATTAGCCCTGAGTGTGGTGGCACACACCTGTGCTCCCAGCCACTCAGGGGGCTGAGGTGGGAGGATCACTTGAGCCCAGGAAGTCGAGGCTGCAGTGAGCTGTGATCGGACCACTCCACTCCAGCTGGGTTGACAGAGCAAGACCCTGTCTCAAAAAAAAAAGAGGGGGGATCCTAAGGCTTGGTCCTCACCCCTTAGGCTCTCACTAAGAGGTGCCTGGAAGCTCCTCAGACCCCTGCCTAGGGTTCAAGTGACCCTAAAAGCTGTACAGCATCAGCCTCTGTGGGATCCCCGACACTGATGAAATGTAATGTGTGGCTGTCTCCTCAACAGAGCTCCATCTTACCAAAGCTTATGTAGACACCACATACATGAACTATCATGTAGATGCTACCCTGCCTCATAAGAACAGGCTTGACTGTCCTGCTTCACAATAATAATCTTCACGATAATGATCTAATAATGGTCAAATTCTGTGTCCCTACCGTAGAAAACAGAATTTGACCATTTAGTCACATTGGTCTTGCAAAATGTCCACCTTTCAAAAGAGAACAGTATTGCTTCCCAATAATTAAGAATAGTCTGGATTCAGGATCCAGCAGCTTAGAAGCATTTAGCTGCCAATAGCAGAAATCAGCCCTTTTAATAATGGTGGGATGTATTATTTCACATGGCAAGAAGTCCCAAGGGAGGGCAGCTCTGGGGCTAGTAAATTCTGCACCTCAGAAAAACTAAGAGCAAGATCGGGCTGGGCGCGGTGGCTCACGCCTGTAATCCCAACACTTTGGGAGGCCGAGGTGGGTGGATCACCTGAGGTCAGGAGTTCTAGACCAGCCTGGCCAACATGGCGAAACCCTATCTCTACTAAAAATACAAAAATTAGCTGGGCGTGGTGGTGGGCACTTGTAATCCCAGCTACTCCGGAGGCTGAGGCAGGAGAATCACTTGAACTCAAGAGGCAGAAGTTGCAGTGAGCCAAGATCGTGCCATTGCACTCCAGCCTGGGTAACAGAGCGAGACTCCATCTCAAAAAATAATAAAATAATAAAAATAAAAAATAAAAAGGCCGGGCGCGGTGGCTTAAGCCTGTAATCCCAGCACTTTGGGAGGCCGAGACAGGCGGATCACGAGGTCAGGAGATCAAGACCATCCTGGCTAACACGGTGAAACCCCGTCTCTACTAAAAAATACAAAAAACTAGCCGGGCGAGGTGGCGGGCGCCTGTAGTCCCAGCTACTCGGGAGGCTGAGGCAGGAGAATGGCGTGAACCCGGGAGGCGGAGCTTGCAGTGAGCCGAGATCGCGCCACTGCACTCCAGCCTGGGTGACAGAGCCAGATTCCGTCTCAAAAAAAATAAATAAATAAATAAATAAATAAATAAATAAATAAATAAATAAAAATAAAAAGACCAAACCCCAGATTTGTCCCACCTGGGTGCATCCAGCCAGAGAATGCCTTTCTCCTTTCCTTTTGTCTCTCAAGAGTGAAGAAAATGTTTCTTTGAAGGTGTTTCCACACCACTGCCTGTGCCTAAAATGATCCTGGCAAACAGGACCTGCATGATAGGTTCAGCAGTGTGGTTATTGTTTTTTTGTTATCACTACTCAGGTTGGGGGTGCTACTGGCACCGAGAGGGTAGAAACCAGAGACGCTGCTTTCACACCCATGCATAGGACAACCCTCACCCTAAAGAATGGCACAGTCCCAAGTGTCAACAGTGGTAAGATTGAGGAATCCCAGCTTAACTCACTCATGAGACCACCTGAGCCTGGTGTAATGGTTCTGCTGTCAGTTTCTGGACCCTCAGAGGTAGAGACATACAAGAACAAAACCAGGGTTCCGTCAGAAAGGAAATCAGAATGGTTACTGGGTGGATAACCTACAGTGTTTGCTACAGACCTTCCAGATGTAGCTTCTAGATTATAAACACTGGTAACACTGGAGGTGGTTAAATCGTAATTAGCTGGCTGCCAACCTTGGTGGCACATTAGAATCACCTGGGGAGCAGTTCAAAGGCCCAAGACTGGGCAGCACCACAGAACCCTCACATCAGAATCTCCGTGGGTGGGCCCAGACAGCAGCGTTCATTTTAGACGCTAGTGTGCAGTCAAAGTCAAGAACTTCATTCAAGAAGGCTTGTCTACTGCAGACCGTTCGATGATGTAGTTCACCAAGTTCCATGGGATTCTTCCACGCCTGTGTCAACCCAGCTGACACCTCCAACTTGGACAATCAGGGCTTTGGCCCCTGTTACCTGGCATTCAACTCAATCCATGTGTCATGCATGCCTCAACAATTTGATTGTGTCCCAACTGTTTGAAAATAAAGATTTCTGATCCCTCGGTAACCCGATTCAGCTTCAGATCCACCTGACATTTTCCCTGCCTGTCCTGTGCCAGGTACGGCGCTAGGTGCTTTCACCTGTATCATCTCATTCACTCCTCAGAGACGCTCGAAAGTTGTTGACATTATCAAAAGGTTTTCCAGCTGGAATTCATCTCCCTCTAATCAACCTTCAAAACCTCCATTTGTAAACCATTGCTGTAGTTTTATTATCTCTTACCTTGGTCTTTACAAGCTGCTGTCAAAAACCCAGTAAGTGTTTCCAGAAAGAAACTTTAAATATTACATATCTTAAAGATCTTTTATGCAGAATATCCAGTTAATTTTGATGGGCTACGGATAATCATCAGAAGAGCCATTTCTGGAAATGTAAATAATATGGCTGTTTCTTTTAACAGTGCGTTCTCCTGAAAATGTAAGACCATTTGACTGATTCTGCTCCAGAATCTTATTGAGGCAAAGGACTGGATCAAATTCTTCATGGAACAGAAGCCCAGGACTGGTAAGTCCAGGAAATGCTGCAAAACAATGTCCTCAAAAGAAATCAGCCTTTCCTGGCCGGGCGCAGTGGTTCACGCCTGTAATCCCAGCACTTTGGGAGGCTGAGGCGGGCAGATCACGAGGTCAGGAGATTGAGACCATCCTGGCTAACACCGTGAAACCCCATCTCTACTAAAAATACAAAAAATTAGCCGGGCGCAGTGGTAGGCTCATGTAGTCCCAGCTACTCAGGAGGCTGAGGCAGGAAAAATCATTTGAACCCGGGAGGCGGAGCTTGCAGTGAGCTGAGATTGCGCCACTGCACTCCAGCCTGGGTGACAGAGGGAGACTCCATCTCAAAAAAAAAAAAAAAAAAAAAGAAAGAAAGAAAAAAGAAATCAGCCTTTCCCTTTGATAGGTACCTCTCCTGTTAGCCAGGCTCAGGTGCGCCTCAATTAGGACCTGTGTTCACTGGGGCCATAATTAAGAATCTTAAAGGGAAAGAATCTTTTGAAAGCCATCTGTCAAGAGTATGCAGTCTTGCTTATAGAATTTTACAGAGGTTCATGGTTACTGTGGGTCGGTACTGGGTCTGTGAGCCCTCATCTCCGGGGCTGAACTTCCTATCAGAATCCTTGTCTGGAAGGTTGATTGTATCAGATGCACATGTTGCCAGCATCCTCAGAAGGAGACACCAGGAAGATTCTTTTCCTGGGCCACTCCCATTTTCTCAAGCTTTGACAAGTCTTGACAGTGATCTGTGATCCGACTTTGTCTTCCCCATCGTGAAAAGCAGAACCCATAGAGACTCTCTGGCACAAAATCTCTGGAATCACCGACCCGGAAATTGTTCCCTACCATCAACTCTGCCAGAAATTTCTTGGATTTATTCAAGCTGACTTGTATTCCAGAACAATTGTGGACAAGATTTGCTAGTAATGCTTCCAACAAGTTACTGTTTAGCAAGTTCAGAACTTAAAGAATCCCTGTTATCCTAACACTGACTAATAAACTGGTGAGAATTCTTTGAAACACCCGTAACGAAATGGATGTCGTAATTTGCTCTTATGCTGAATTAAACACCTTTGAGATGTTAAGCTCTTTCTTGCTTGGGAACCAACCTGATGTTCTCTTCTGGACTCTTCATAACCCCTTCGGCAGACGACCCTGTATCTGGTCTTGGTTCTGAAAGGTTTGCAGCAGCACCTGAATCACTGAAGTTCTGACAGTATTCATTCTTCTGCTCTCTTCTGATACTTGTTTTCCATAATCGGTCAGAGAATGATGGATTTTTTTTTTTTTTTTTTGCCTCAGATTTCAACAAAACATACATGGAAGAATATTTTCTTCCTTGGAGACATTTCCCATAGGGCAGTGGTTCTTAAAATGCGGTCCTGAACCGGCAACATCAGAATCCCCTGGGAACTTGTTGGAAATGCAGATCCCCAGGCCCTACCTAGCCCTACTCAATTAGAGACCCTGGGAGGGAGGTCCAGCAGCCTGTGTTTTTACACATCCTCCAGGTGACTCTGAGAGTGAGAGAGCCAGGGCCTTAGGGCATCAACCAGCACCTGAGGGCATCAACCAGGGCCTTGGGGCAAGGGTGTTGGGTTGCCCAGTATCCTTTAGTCTAATGGCTTTAAGGTCAAAGATGTCTAAACCAAAAAGCCTCACGTGGCACTGATTAACATGCAGGTCCCCAGGCCCCCTTTCTGTAGATCCTGATTGAGAATATCTGGAACAGGGGCTGGAGATTCATATTTTTAATAAATTCCCTCATGTATTATATTTGTATATCATTTCCCATACACAAAAGCACTGCGTAGAGAAATGAGAGTGTGGGCGAAGCTCCCATGCTGGGAGTCTCAGGCCTGGGCTAGTCCTAAAATAATTGAAAAGGAATTGATTCTTAATTACCAGAACATCCACGCTCTCGGACCAAGTGTGACCTCTTCCGCCTTCTGAACCGAGGAGTCCACTCCTAAGCCCGAGGAACTGAGCATGAAGAGCCCTCACACCATGAAGACTTGAATCACTTTAAATCAATTTGCCTCTGATTAAAATGTACTTCAGTAAAAAATCATTTCAACTCTTAAGCCACAAAAGGATATCCAATCATTGAAAGCTTCCTGAGTGTTTCGGTTGATTAAAAAGGTTTTAAAGAGCATAGTAAATATTTTACCAGAAGGATAAGTTATTCAATACAGAGATTATTTATTAAAAACTAGTAATTTATTAGTTCATTTATCTTTATTTTCGTGTAAGTGCATTCTTTTAATCTAGGCACACTCTTTTCTATTCCCTCAGCAGGTTAAGCCGCCACTTGACAATTCTGTAATACATAAATGTATTTAAATAGAATTTAACTTGTGAAAATAACAAGATTTCACTAATAATGGGAAAGATAGCTGTACAATTACGGTTTAATTTGAACTTTCGGAGAGTTTTAAGCACAGTTTCATGCACTTAACAGGGAATCACATTTGCTCTTTTGAAAAAAGAACAAGATTCTCATGTATCACTTGGGTCATTGATCCTGAAGGAAATAACTAACGCGTAACTTCTTTTTCTTATAGCTGGAAAGGAAAACATGTAATACATTAGCCCAAAATCAAAGTACTGGGTTCAAGTACTTACGATTGCATATTTTTTTCTCTAATAAAAACATTAGAATGTTTTCAGCTTTAAGCAATGACTAAAAATGGTTTAAATCACAAGGATATTGAGGGACCTCATGCATGAGATGCCCAGAGGAGGCTGTGCTGTGGATAGGAGACTTGTCACCCCTTCTGTCCACCCGTGCTGCTGACTGTTCTGTGGGGCTTGTGGCTTTCTTCTCAGGGTGACACAGTATCTCCAAGCACCGCCTCTGTGGGCCACCCCAACACCCTTGTTCCAAACCTTTCCTCCCTGCCCACCTCAGTTGTGGGTGGAATAGTGTCCCCCGCAAAAGACTGGTTGAAGTCCTAACCCCTGTACCTGTGAATGTGGCCTTATTTGGAAATGGGGAAAACCAGCCTGGGCAACATAGTGAAACTGTCTTGAAAACAAAAGTTGAAGGACGTGTGCTCACCGACCGCTGCCCCTGTAGAAGGAAGGGAGGCCTTGCGATACCGGCTTGCTGCTTCCCTTGTTTAAATCATCCCAACTCGGATACACGTTTCACAGGCCCCATCCAAGGCAGGGAGGCAGAGCGGGGGCTTTGGGTCATCCTCTCTTTCTCTTTCCCTTTACCCTCCCTTCTTCTTCTTCTTTCCTCTTCTTCTTCTTCCTTTTCTCTCTCTCTCTCTTTGTGTATGTGCGTGTCTCTGTCTCTCCACCAGGAGCACACTTTCCTGTGATCTTCCAACAGACCTGCCCTTCTATCTGTTTGGCCAGGTGCAGGTCACTCGCCCACCTCACAGCCATCACTGGTAAGGGGGTCCCAAATAACCTTGACTGGCTAAGGGCCAGCTGGGGGACAGCCTCATCTTCTCTAAGCGAGGGACATACTTTCAAGAAGGGGAGGGAAGGCACCTAAGAAGCACCAGCTGCCCACCCACCCAAACAGGTCACCCAGGCTGGCCCAGCCCTGGTGACGTCACTGAGTTCCACGGCATGGCCCCTCCACTCACTGGGCTCCAAAATGACCGTGTAGTCATTTTCAGTGAGAAATCAAAGTATGAAGGAGTCCTCTCTGCTGGCCAGTCTGCCCAGGCAGCTGAACTCCACTGAGAAAGCAGCTTGGAGCATGTGCTCCCAAAGCAAGCAGGACACACCTACCTCCCCAGCAGAGACCAGCCACTGCAGGGACCCAGTACCCAGAAGGTGGGAGGCAGAGTACCCGTGGTTGCTCCCCAGCTGTCTTTGCATGAGGTCCCATGGCTGGCCCACCTCCTCCTGGGTGCTTTTTGTCCTTTACTGATAATGTTGATAGAGTCAGATCCTAGACTAAGCTGGGCTCCAGGGTCCCGCTGTGTCTCTGAGCTGCCTGCAGGAGACAGGAGCAGAGAGCGAACGGACAGATGCAGTGCTCTGCTGTAAGACAAGACACAGAAGCAACAAGCAAGGAGGACTGTGGGTGTTGACACCAAGGGCAGACGAAGGTCATGCTGGGCCCTGCAGCAGCAACTCTGCAGACCTCTCTGGGGCTCCACTGTCACCCTGTGTGTGACTGTCCTGGGGCTGCCCTAACAAAGCTCCACACACCAGGGGCCTTAAAATGGTACATCTGTGTCCTCTCACGGTCTGGAGGCCAGACATGCAACATCAAGGGGTGGGCAGGGCTGTGCTCCTTCTGGGGCTCTAGGGAAGGGCCTTCCTTGCCTCTTCCAGGTCCTGGTAGCTCCTAATGGTTCCTGGCGGCTCCTGGTGATTCCCAGCATCCCGTGGCTGGCAGCTGCGTTGCTCCCATCTCTGCATTCATCATCACATGGCCTTCCTCCCGCCGCAGGTCTGTGTGTCCTCACGTTCTGGTCTCCTCTTCATGTGTCTGTGTCCAAGTAAACCTCTTCTTATAAGGACCCGAGTTGTTGGATTAAAGCCCACCCAAATCCGTGATGACCTCATCTCATCTAGTTATATCTGCGAAGACCCTAGTTCCAAATAAGGTCACATTCACAGATCCCAAGGGTGAGGATGTCAACATATCTTTTTGCGGGGGACGCAAGTCAAAGGACAACTCTGTGCCTGTTTGCCCAACCCCCATGCCTGGAACCACCAAGCCACATGTTAGATACAGAGAGAGGCTCCGACTGGCCTCATTCACCCTTGCTCATCAGAGCAGCTGGCTCCCATCTGTACCTGATCACAGGCACCATCCGTGCTCTCCCTTTATCCTGGTGTGCCTGTCCCCTCCTGGGCTCCCTTTGTGTGTGCATGGGGTTTGCCATTGTCCTGCAAACTCTGAACACCCCCTTTTTCCCCCGTTTTCATGAATTCATTTGGACTATCTCATGCTGCCTGGCTTGGCATCTTATAGCCAGCTTTTCAAAGCAATCATAGCTGGTACACCAAGGGTTGATTTGGTGTGAAGAAATTAAGCTTTTTTTTTTTCTCATAAGCAAGTAAATTGGGAATTAAATTAGGTCCAAAATTCATCTGAGGCTTCTGAGAACTTGTTTGCAGAAAGTAATTGCTCTGGAACTGGCAACTTTAGTAATCAAAGAGAAGCTAAAGAAAAACAGAAAATTGAAAAAAAAAAAAAAAAAGGAGGAGGGAAATAAATTTGAACCAAGTTCATTTTTTCCAACATTTTATTTTGAAAATGTTTAAACGTTCAACAAAGCTAGAAGAACTTCTATAGTGAACACCTGCGTACCACCTAGAGTCAACTGCTAACATGTGACTCTGCTTGATGTACGGTATCTCTGACTCTGCCATGGCACAGGTCACAAGAGACTGCCAGGAGAGGAAGGTTCCAGGCTCCCCCTGAGATGGGCCAATGTCTCAGAAGCAAACTGTCCTCAAAGAACCTGTGTTATCAACATTCAAAGCCCTTCAAGAGGCCAGCATGGCCATCAGATTCCTTGTGGAAATATCCATTTTACCCTGACAGTAACACCAGCAGCCAAAATTTGTTTTAAAAATTATTGCACCAGCTGGGTACAGTGACTCATGCCTGTAATCCCAGCATTTTGGGAGGCAGGTGGATTACTTGAGGTCAGGAGTTCAAGACTAGCCTGGCCAACACAGTGAAATCCTGTCTCTACCAAGAAATACAAAAATTAGCCAGGAGTGGTGGCGCGTGCCTGCATAATCCCAGCTACTTGGGAGGCTGAGGTGGGAGAACCACTTGAACCCGGGAGGCGGAGGTTGCAGTGAGCCAAGATCATGCCAGTGCACTCCAGCCTGGGCAACAGAGTGAGACCCTGTCAAAAAAAAAAAAAAATTGCACATTCCTTTTTGTCCGTTTTTTCTCATGACTAGTGTGGTAAAATTTGGCTACCTACTACTTATCTGTTTATTGAAGTGTGCAATAGGTTTAAATATTCTTGCAACTACTTACATACAATAATAATTGAATAAATAGAATTCTTCCGTACTCTGCAGCCTGCGATTCTGAAAATGGTCTAATGGCGTGCACTGGCTTTTCTGGGCTGGCCTGGAAACAGAGTCTTCTTTACAAGTTCTGTACCAGCACAGTGCCTGGCACAAAGTAGATGCCCAGCAAACATTTGATCATTGGATAGATGCATATCCTGGAAAGCTGTGGTCAGACAAAAATAAATAAATAAAAATAAATAAAGGATCCTATAGAGTCAGTATCAAAGGTCTGCAGTTGCACTGATTGGGGGGAAAGATCTCAGGATCTCAGGATGCCATCTTGGCTGAAGGCAAGACTTTGACTCGGGTACCAGTGCCATTTGCTCCTTGAATGCATCTCTCACTCCGGACTGAATATTCAGCTCCCTGCAAATCCGTGTAAGGTGATTCAGGAACCAAGGGACAGGAAATTTTGTTCAGGTTATTTACATTCCTTATCGCTTGCTTTCAGCTGCAAGTGACCAGTAATCTACCTCAAGGTACTGAAGCAAGGAAGAGCATTTGTTGACACTTGGAAGCAGGAGTTTTGGGGTAAATTCAGACATTGCTGAATCCAGATGCTGAAATTCATCAGGAATGGATGCTGCCAGTCAACTCTACCATCCTGTATGATGCCTTGGCCACCATGGTAAGATGCCCACAAGCAGTTCCAGCTGCATTCAAACCCCTCAGGCACCAACCCCTGGACAACAAGAGCTTCTCTGGGCCAAAGTTCCCGCAAATGTCCCAAGGTTGCATCTCATTGGTCTGGTTTGGGGTATATGCCTATCTCTGAGCCAATCACAGAAGCCAGCCGAGAGGAATGGAATAATCTGATTGGCCAGGCCTGGATTGGCACTCTACGCTGAGACTAGGCATGGGATTATCCCACTCATCAAAGAACTGGAATTGAGGATGGGGGAGAAGAGTTACCTAAGTGGGATCAGGTGCTATTTCTAGGCTACGTAAATTTAAGGCTCACCAAGCTCCAAATATTCAGGAAGGTGCACCTAATTTCCAAGTCTTTCCCACTCTCTCTCCCTCTCCAGCCAGCCCCAGGCGGCTTCCTCCATTGCCTGGCAAACTCCGAGCTCCTAGTCTGGCGCAAATATGGATCCCAAAGTTGAGTCTCTTCTTGTTCACGACCCAGTTTAATTCTCAGCGTAAGCCCTCCAGTCAATTCGTTGCTCTAAAAAGTTGGAAAACATTTATTAAACACCCAGGAACTGTGCCAGGCTCTACAAATGGTGCTGTAGTCTACCTACTCATTAGAATCACCTGGAAAACCTTTTCCACACAGCAATGCCAGGGGCCCACCCGCAGCATGCTGGGCAACATGCCCAGACCATTAGTATTTTTCCAAAGCCCTCCCTCCCCTGGGTGTCCAGCCAGGGTGAGAATCCCTGCGTTAGGAAATAAGACATAGTATCCTCTAGGTAATGGAGCGCCTTCTTGGGAGTTAAACGTTGAGCTGCCAGGTGTGCCTTCTAGAAAGAGCTCTGGAGGAGACAGTAAAGCACTGGGGTTGGAGTGAAGCAGGCCTGGTTGGAACCCACAGCTCTAACAGCAGAGCAGACACAAACTTTCCAGGCCCAGTGCAAAAATGGAAATGCAGGGTCTTTTTTTTTTTTTTTTTTTTTTTGAGTCTCACTCTGCTGTCGCCCAGGCTGGAGTGCAGTGGCGCGATCGTGACTCACTGCAACCTCTGCCTCCCGGGTTCAAGTGATTCTCCTGCCTCAGCCTCCCAAGAAGCTGGGAATTACAGGCACCCGCCACCACACCCGGCTAATTTTTGTATTTTTAGTAGAGACGGGGTTTCACCATGTTGGCCAGGCTGATCTCGAACTCCTGACCTCAGGTGATCTTCCTGCCTCGGCCTCCCAAAGTGCTGGCATTACAGGCATGAGCCACCGCACGTGTCCAAGAAATGCAGGGTCTTGTGTTCATAAACTATTAGGAATCTCAAGATGACAACGGCAGAGCATTAAACCGAGCACAGGGCCCTGTGCGTAGGTCACAGACCCCTGAAGCCAGCCCTGTTTTCCAGCTTTATAGCTCCTAATCTTGGGAAAGTCATCTGACCACCGCAAGCCTCCTGACTGTCATTTCTGCGAAGGGGATAGCAATAATTACCTCCAGGTTTTTGTGCAGGTTGCAATAAGATTATGAACGTGCCATGCTTAGGGCGAGGCTTAAGCATCCATTCAGTGGGTGAAAGGAAGAGAAGAGTGGAAGGGAAGCCCCATCTCCACGCAAAAACAGAGCAAAACCGGGGTGAAGGCTACCCACAAGGTACTGTGTCCTGCCCTGCTCAGTCGCCTCGCCCAGACTTCCATCTGCGGCCAGCAGAGGGCAGCGTTGTGCAACTAAAGCCCCAGGATTCGGGCAAGGCCCCAAACCCAGAGGACAACTTTGCTAGAAGGTCTGGCAGGGAGCCTGCATAATTTACGCCTAATTCTCAAAACTAAAGCAAACAATGCCCCCAAGAAATGATACCTAAGAGGCACATGACCTGCATGCAAATAAAGAGGTAACATGAAGTAATCGCTTTCGGGTACGGTCTAATTTCCCCCTCGCCCCAACTCCGCTCCCAGGACCCTGCATGGTTTTCCCAAGGCTGGAAGGAAGGATGTTTGATAGGGACTTTGCTGTGCCATATTTCATTCGATTTTCCCGATAATCTGAAAGTTGGGCATTTTTCTATATTCTTCTGTTTCTAAACAGAAGAGTAAATGATTTCTGCAAGCTGTTTCTGGGACGTGCTGGCCTCCCTTCTACCCCAGGACCTTTGCTTGTGCTGTTGTTTTTGGCAGAAATCCCATCCTCCCACCGCACAGCTCCTTCACTTGGCGAACATCTCCATATGTGTACATCTCAGCTCACACATCATGTCCTCAAGGAGCTGTGCTCAAATCTTGCACACCTGGCCTGGTGCTCTGGTTTCTGCTTTCATACCAGATTGTTCTTTTCAGAGCTTCTATCATGGTGGGATGTGTATCTGTGTGCCTTTGATTGTCTTTCTCCCTCATTAGCCTGTAAGCACCAAGAAGGCAAGAACTGTTTTTGCTCATCATTGACTCCCTAATATCCTGGACATTGCCTGGCACACCCTACCAATGTTTATTTGTTGAATGAATGAAGGAAGGAATGAACTTGCCCAAGGTTGCACAGCTGGAAGAGGTGGAACTGGCCTTCGACCCAGATCCTCTGACCCACTAATCAGTCCACATCCCACTTTATCTTGTTGCCAAATATGAGCAAATGTTGAAAATTGTTTTTTTGTTTTGTTTTGTTTTTGTTTTTAGTCCTCCCACCCAAGGGCATCTGGGGGATTTATATACCAACACCTGTCAGTCATGGTTGGGGGCTGCTGCGGTCAAGAGGTGGGTTAGCAGTGGTGCTAATTCCCTGGAACGGATGGTAGCATGAAATCCTGCGGCAACAGAAAGCTCTCAAGCAAAGAAGTGCAGTTGCTGGAGGTCAGATGTCAGGCCAGAGTTTACAGAAGTGACAAAGGTAAGGGACATGGGAAGGTCACTATATAGATTGTGTCCCCCAAAAAATGTGTGGAAGTCCTAACTCCCGCTGCCTGTGAATGTGATCTTATTTGGAAACAGGTTCTTTGCAGATATAATCAAGTTGAGATTAGGTCGTACTGAATTAGGGTGGGCCCTAAATCCAATAACTAGGGTCCTTCTAAGAAGGTAATTTTCACAGATAGGAAACACCCAGGGAGAAGGCCAGGTGATGATGGAGGCAGAGACTGGAGTGACGTAGCTGGGAGCCAGGGAACATCAAGGATCACCAAGCATCAGCAGGAACCGCCAGGAGCTGGAGGGGCGGGAAGGATCCTCCCAGGAGCGTGTATTGCAGACACCTTGATTTTGGACTTCTGCCCTCCAGAACTGTGAGAGGGCAAGCGTCTGCTGTTGTAAGCCCCTCACTTTGGGGCGCTTTGTTGCAGTGGCCCCGGGAAATGAATACGGGCCCCTACAGTGCCACAACGGTCAACGAGGAGCTTCGTGCTAGTGACTGGGAGTACCACACCGTGCTTGCAGCTTGGACTCTTAGTACAGGGTCACACAGTTTGTAGTTGGTAGAGGCCAGATTTCTGTGCTGTCATATCTGCTTCTCGAGGCCATGGAGTGAGTTTCTCTCCTCTTCCTCAATCAGCGGTTCCCCCACCCCCAGCTTTGCAGTGCATCCTTTCTCATCTCCCAGGGCACTCCTATCCCATCCACACTATTAACAGAGGGTGTGCAGGGCTGGGACCCATGTGAGGCAGACCCAGGATGGCGTTGCTGTCTGAGAAACTGTGCAAGTCTTTATTTCAGTTTTCCGCTGCTGTGAAGAGGCCACACGGACCTAACAATAGGGTTCCAGTCTCTCTGTGAGCCTCCCTGGACCCCTCACACCCCCAGGTGTGTCCGTGCCCAGGAAAACCTCACCGTCTTGGCCCAGGAACCTGCAGCCCTCCTCACCCTCCGACTTGCCTCCAGATTCTACTTCATGAAAGCACCTCTTAAAACGGTCAGTCCGCCACTGCACTCCAGCCTGGGCTACAGAGCGAGACTCCGTCTCAAAAAAAAAAAAAAAAAAAAAAAAAAAAAAAAAAAAAAACGGTCAGTCCAAGCCAGATCCTCCTTGGAAGACGGGAGAGCAGAGAAGCCGATGGCAGTGCCCAGTCTGCCCTGGCAGGACAGAGGATGAGGGAGTCGGAACAGGTCAAGGGTTCATCATTTTCATGGCCCAGACTCATTGATGGAGAGACCCTCAGAATACTCAGTCCTGGCCAAGACTAGAGAAGGGGGCTGAGACCTCCATCTTGAAGATAAGGGAGAGGTCAGAGGATCAGCTGGGTGGCAGAGCTACACTTTGAACAGCCTGTTCCCTGGGACTGGAGTGAAGGCCTCTGAGACCTGAGCCATCCTACCCAGACCACCATCTTCCCTGCTCCTCAGCCCCTGTGACTAGGTGAGGGCACAAGCCTAGGAAAGAAGGTGCTCCGCACCTGACTATTACGAGATGAGAGAGTTGCACCAGCCCCTGGACGGGCACTGGGTCCCTTGACAGCAGCAAGAAGGAATAGGGGCTCAGTCCTCACTAAAGTGAGGCCCCACATAGCAAGCACAACCATCTCCTCTGACATGTGGCGTCAAATTGCACATCAGTATACGGAACCCTGGTAGATTTTTATTTTTATTTATTTTATCTATTTATTTATTTGAGATAGAGTTTTACTCTTGTCTCCCAGACTGGAGTGCAATAATGTGATCTCACTGTAACCTCCACCTCCCAGGTTCAAGCGATTCTCTTGCCTCAGCCTCCCAAGTAGCTAGGATTACAGGCATGCGCCACCACGCCTGGCTAATTTTGTATTTTTAGTAGAGATGGAGTTTCACCATGTTGGCCAGGCTGCTCTTGAACTCCGGACTGCAAGTGATCTGCCCTTCTCATCCTCCCTAAGTGATGGGATTACAAGCCTGAGCCACCTCTCCTGGCCCTTGGTAGATTTTTAGAAACCTTCATCTCTGTGATTCCAGAAGCTCCAGGAGGCCAACAGCAGCCTGGGAAGGTGGAAAGCCTATTCCCCCTAACTGGCCCACAGACAGAGGCTTTGGGACCCGCTGGGGTGGCTGGGTCTGCATCCTAGAGGAATGTGCACAAGTGCACAGGGAGGCCGAGGCACTGGCCAGGCCTGAGTGACCTGCTCCCTGGCCCCCTCTCCTCCCTCCATGCCCCTTCCTCTTTTGCTTGCCGTCCTGTTTTTCACGTAGAACAAAGGCGTGCAGGTAAATTAACACTGAAGGATGACACCACAGCGTCTACCTACAGGGAGGCGGGGAAAAGGGTGATTTCATTTGATTTTGTACATTGATTTATTGTTTGCATTTTTTAACAGGCACATTCACGCATAACCTCTATAATCAATTTTGTCTTCTGTTTTCTTAATTCCCCAACAGGCAGGACAGCCGTGTCCCACGTTTCCCGCCATTTCCCCATGGTGACTGAGCTGCAGGGGTCCTGGGAGAGGGACGCTCACAAGGTCCCCGCACCGCTTCCCGGGGGTCCCAGAATGACAGATTTGTATTCTAAAGGTGAGTCTGTCAATTGCATTCTGCCCTATGGCAGTCTGGCCAAGGGGATGGCGCCGCAGAGCCAGGAGGGCAATCCCAGTTCATGGTCACCAGGCTCAACCACAGGCAATGGGGGCTGCTTGCATTCGCGTGCCAGGTCCTAGCTCCCGTATTGTGTGGACAGGAGCGCGATGGGCGGAGCATCGGTCGCAAACGCTTGCCGGGGGCGTGGCCACGTGACTTGGTTGGTCCAATGGGATGTGAGCGGGGAAGACAGAGCCCGCTCCATCCTAGGTCGGTGCCTGAGGCGCTGGAGCTGAGTGTCCCAGCCACTTGCGCATGCTGGAGCGGAGGGGCTGTGCCTGGCCCGTGCTGTGTATGGGGGTGCCTCCGTTTCATGTCAGGTCAGTTTAGGGACACGGCATCATTGCAGCAAAAGCCTGACTCCATATCGCTGAGAAATCACCTTGGCTAATGGAGAAGCTGAAGTAGGGTTATCTCCCATGTGACTCTGGCAAAAAGTCATGTGACTTATTCGGGTCACATGACAGTCCCCCAACCCTGATCTGAAGGTGGCCACGTGGCCGAGGCAGGCCAAGCAGAGTGCTTTTGCCAGCGTCGGTACCAAGGTGCGTTTCTTTCTCGAAATCACGGCTGTAGGAAGCGGCAGCCTGGGCACCCTGTTGCAAGGTGGAGTCTGTGGGACATCCGAGACAGAGCAGAGCCACTTTACTCATTAGGTGTAAATGACCCAGCACTGGGGCCTACGAACTTCTCAGGACCTGTACATTTATTAGAGACTTCTGTGGGGAAGGGGATGGTTATTGATACCAAAGTGAAATTCCAAAGTCCAACATGTTTGAATCATCATCTACAAAAGATACCATTCTACCAACCTCATTAACAGATATATTTAGCATTCATAGAATGTTGTGTTGGTAAGTTGTAGGTTTCATTTTCTTGTGTCAGAAAAATTCCCAAGTATGCAGGATAACTGCTGAGAAATTGTAGCCAACAGTAGAGGGAGTAACTTGCTGTGGAATGCCTCGGGGGAGGAAGGGTTCAGTAGCGGGTAGCAGAGACCCCCTTGATGCTGGGTCATAGTAATAGGGAGGGGTTTTTCTCACAAAGCCAGAAGTCTGAAGGGGAGAGGTCACTCAACGTATATTTAGCCGGAGACAGCCACACATCCATTTCTGAACCAAATGCTGGTAAAGACAATGAGATTGAGATTTTATTTAACAAAACGCTCTGTGCCGGGTATCATCCTAAGCACTTTACAATATGAGCTCAGTCCTCTTAAAGCCCTATGAAATGTCTGTCATTATTATCCACACACTTTACAGCCAAGGAAACTATGGCCCAGAGAGGTGAGGTTACTTGCTCAAGATTGCACAGCATGTAAATAGAAAGGCAGGGATTTTAACCCAAGCTGTCTGACTCCAGAGTTGACAGCAGTGCACACCACATCCTTGTCTCTCGATGCCAGTGGAGGAGGCGGACGCATCCAGGAATCAGGGGTTGGAGCAGCTTCTTCTGAGGGGTGGACTGCTTTGAGCACAGGGTAGATTCCAGAGTGAAACTGGAATTCCTTTAGGAAGAACAGGAATGGATGCAGAGCGGGTCCCAGTGCTGCCTCTCCTCTCTCCACTCCTCCCTCCTCCCTTTCTGCTCTTACTCCTCTCCCTTTGCCACCTCCCTGGGGAGGTGCTTGCATAAACTGGGAAACTAAAAATCCAATAACTGCTCCTCTCCCACCTGCGACCCTCATCATCCGGTCTGCCCTTGACCTTCGCTTTCCGCTTCTCAGACTTTGATTCACGTAATAAAATGACTTTTGCAATGTCAGCCATAAATAGATTATGAGAAGAAAATCTTTTGTTTAAACAGAAATTCTAATTTTCTGAAAGGTGGTGAATAAACACTCTGGAATGCATTAGAGATCAGCAAATCTTGTTTGCTTAAAATCCATGCTTCTATTTCTTTATATAAGCGGAAAATACTAGTTCTAACGTCCTTGCCAGAAGCTTCTTTGTACCAGAGTATTGGTCTCACTATTTCTATTTGAGTAGCTCGGAAGGTACTAAAAATCCCTGGCTAGGTGAGAGGGTGCCTCTAACAGAACCAGGTGAAACAAAGGCTTGCTCGGGGATGCTGTGGCTCTTCTTTCTACTGCATTGCCCCAGTCCTTTCCCAGAAAAAGCATTTTTGAAGGTGAGAATGGATTATAAATTGCTTTTACCAATGAGAAGAAATGCCCATGGCCTGGATCCAGGAGGACTGAGCCCTGGGATTGGAAGAGCCCCCAGGGATTGCTTAGTTTTTGCTGCCATCAAAGCTGAAGGTTCTTTTCAGCATTTCTCACCAGTGGCTCCAGTGTCTGCCTAATCCACAGGCCAAGGAGGGTCTTCAGGAGGCTTGAGTGGGCATCACAGAAGCCACCACACCCAGTCTAAGCAAAATGGGGGCATTTCCATGAAGGGACAGGCGGGTCTCATGGAAGCAAAGCAATGTCCCAGTTGCCTGTGCTTTGTGACACAGCACCCAAAACTAGGCAGCATAAACCACCCTTTATCCCTCCAATGGGGGTGAGGACTCAACTCTTAAGGTAAGTCTTGGACACCAGACCAGGTAGACAGGGACTGGGTGGAAGCACCTTTTTATAAGACACACCTACCAGTGTTCCATGTCAGTTTACCATAGCCATGGCAACACCCGGAAGTTACTGCCCCTTTCCATGGCAACAACCTGATGACCCAGAAGTTACTACCGTTTTCCTTAAGATTTTTGCATAATCCTCCCTTTAATTTGCGTGTAATTAAAAGTAGGTGTATTAGTCCATTTTCATGCTGCTGATAAAGACATACCTGTGACTGGGCAATTTACAAAAGAAAGAGGTTTAATTGGTAGTAGCTGGGGAAGCCTCACAATCGTGGTGGAAGGCAAGGAGGAGCAAGTCACATCTTACATGGATGGCAGCAGGCAAAAAGAGCTTGTGCGGGGAAACTCCCACTTATAATAACCATAAGATCTAGTGAGTCTTACTATCATGAGAACAAGATGGGAAAAACCTGCCCCCATGTTTCAATTACCTCCCACTGGGTCCCTCCCACAACACATGGGAATTCAAGATGAGATCTGGCTGGGAACACAGCCAAACCATATCAGTGGGTATCAATATGATGCAGACCTGTCCCTGAATTGCTACTGTCAGCACACTGCCTATGGGATAGCCCTGCTCTGGAGGACCAGCCACAGAGCTGTAACACTGCTGCCTCAGTAAACCTGGTTTCTTCCACCACCAGCTCTCTCTTAAATTCTTTCCTGAGTGGAGCCAAGGAACCCTCCCAGGCTAAGCCCCAATTTGGGGCTGCCTGCCCTGCATCAGGAGATTTGTGTAGGGCAAAGCAGGAAGTGCATGTCCTGCTCCAGGACTGGAAGGCTGCAGACTCTGCCTCTCACTTGGCCAGTAGGTGATACTAGTGATTGGCTGGGACCTCAGCTGGGACTATCAATAGGATTGCTACACACAGCTGCTGTCCATGGCCCAGGCCTCAGTGAGAAAATGTCTTGCAGGCCTCTGACTGCAGGGAGGGTGACAGCCCCACAGCCCCAGCTGCTGAATCCTGAAATCCATTGCCACGTTTGCAGCATGGCCGTGCTTGCCATAAGCTGCTCCCAGCCAGCGACTGAGCATGGCAGAAACATTGAGCCAGGCCCCTTCCTGCGGGATGCAAGACTCTGATGGGGGACCCTGACTCATAGACTCCCTGGCACCTCTGCCCAAGCTTTCTGAAAACCACACTGCAAGAGGAGAATAACTCCCTCCTGCTTAGATGTGGGCAGCATGCAGTGACTTCCTTCCAAAGAGGGGACAAAAGAGTCACTTTATTTATTTATTTTTGAGACAGGGTCTTGCCCCATCACCCAGGCTGGAGTGCACTGGCATGATTATGCCTCACTGTAGCGTCACCTCCCAGATCCAAGTGATCCTCCTGCCTCACCCTCCTGAGTAGCTAGGACCACAGATACACAGCACCAAGCCTGGTGTGTATAATTTTTTATTTGTAGAGTCAAGGTCTCACTATGTTGCCCAGGCTAGTCTCCGACTACCGGCCTCAAGCAGTCCTCCTGCTTTAGCCTCCAAATGTGCTGAGATTTCAGGTGTGAGTCACCGCTCTGGGCCTAAAAGGGTAACTTTAAAGTGGAATAACATGACAAACATGACCCTGGCTGGGTGACCAAGATCAGCATCAACAATGACATTCCATTCATTGGGGGCATCCTTGATATAATGTGATGAGAAGGACATTTTACCACTATAAAGTCTTTGTCCCCAAAACTCACAACCCCAGTCCTATGAGGAAAATCATCAAAGGCCAGTAAAGAACATTCTACAAGATACCCAACCAGTATTCCTCAAAACTATCGAGGTCGTCAAAAACAAGGAAAGTCTGAGAAACTGTGATAAGGTGGTATTGTTTGGGTCTGTGACCCCACCCAAATGTCATCTCAAACTGTAATCCCCATGTGTCGAGGGGGGAGCCTGGTGGGAGGTGATTGGATCATGGGGGCAGTTTCCCCCATGCTGTTCACTTTATAGTGAAGGAGTTCTCAAGAGATCTGATGGTTTAAAGGTGTCAGTTTCCCCTGGGCTCTCTCTGTGTCTCCTGCCACCATGTGAAGAAGGTATTGCTTCCCCTTTGGCCATGGTTGTAAGTTTCCTGAGGCCTCCCCAGCCGTGAGGAACTGTCAATTAAACCTCTTACCTTTATAAATTACCCAGTGTGAAAACGGACTAATATGTAAGGGGTATGAGAAAATATAGGGTGTTTTGAGAACCTGTAAAAGGGAAGCTTCCCTTGTCTCAGAGGAAGTGAGCACAGGAAGATTTTACCAAGGAGCTGAAAAAGTCTGAACAAAGAAAGTGGAGATAAGACTGAAGCAAAGTGACTATTATTATTATCATTATTTTAACCCTTGCTGTAGTCTAGGGAACAAAGTGATCATTTTGTGTGCAGGCTCTTGGAACAACCACTTTCAGAGCTTCCAGCAACTCAGAGAAGACCTCTGTGCTGGAAGCCAGACACGGGGAGGAGGTCTTAAGGAAAAGCCAGAGCACTTTGACAGAGGACAAAGGACCTTATTCAGACTTTTATTCTAAAAGACTCAGGAAGCCATTGAGAGGTTTTTAAGCGGAGACGTAACGTAGTAAGATTTGTGGGTTTATAACCCACTCTGTAGTTCATTTGCTTGTTCCAAACCAGCCACTGCAAGGAAAATGGGGCTGCCCTAACTGGCTTAGAGTAACCAAAATCTATCCCTGGGTTGGAAAAGGGGTCACTTTCCCTTGAGTCTTTGAGTGTTTTTATAAAGTAGGACTCGGGTGTTGGTTGCCAGACAGGCACCAAACCATGTCCACGCCAGAGCTAGAGGGGATTCCCAAAGACCCATGGGAAGTCTCTGCAAGCCTCCAGGCATGACATCACTGAGGTGCCTTGGACAAGCAGTAAATGTTGGGAGGACTGGATTAGCTGATGTGCATTCAAGAGGTAGAATCAATCGTTTTTTGTTTTGTTTTGTTTTTGTTTTTGTTTTTTATGGATTGGCTAGCTTGGTGCAAGAAATCAAGGTTTTATATGGATTTACTACATGGTGGTTTTCCTAAATTCAATTTCCTGGTAATCACATCCCAAAACCACCACAGAAAATACCATTCTACTATAAATGTGAGTCTTCAAAGAGGGGTGTCAGCATTCCCTGTTAGTAACATAATATGAAATTCCATGAGAAGGACCTAATAATTTACCGAGGATATTTTCTATCGCCACCTACGACTTCACCAAATGTTCCAGTCCTGAACACTTAGAAACATTTCAGCCCAATTTGGAGTAATTTTTAATGGGAAAAAACCAAAAAGACATTGTATTCATCCATTTTATGTGTAATAAAATTATGCCACTTAAGACTTCAATGTGATTAAATTTAAAATACAAATGTCTAGGTATAAAGTAAAACATAATGGCTTTTATTTAACCAGCTCCAGTCAAAAGCCCAGTTCAGATTTCCTGTGGTTTCTCATCTGTGTTTCCTGCTGAGTCATTCTTTCCATAAACAGCTTCTGAAATGATAAAGCATACATTTATCAACATAGATATTGCCATCTTTTCTTGTAGAGAACATTATCACGTTTCTTCCACTCAGAAGGAAAGGTGGCATGCCTATTTGTATTATTACCCCCAAAATAACTCTGTAATGAATAAGCCCTCGGCAAATCATGGATCCGCTGTTCATCTATGCTCTTTTTCTGATAGGAGTCTTGTAAGTTCTTTGAAATTGCTCTGAGCTGCTACTTTGATATCCTTTGGAGCCATACATTTTGTGATATACCTTAAACTTCATTTGGAGGCAAATTTAACCCTCAATTTATCCACAAACTTAAACTGGGCAATTTCCTGAAGCAAAATATTCCTGAAATATGCGCAGTGTCTCATAAATGTGGCCACGTGAAAACTGGTAAGGACTGCTCTGGAAATTAGGACAATTCAAATTCAAGCTAACTCAATAGTGACAAAATGGGTCTTTTGTTGTTGTTTTTGTTGTTGTGTTGTTGGTTTGTGGGGATTTTTTTTTTTTTATCCTTTAGGTTGTTAAAGATTTAAAGATTGGCAAAGGGATGGGTATTCTCATAATATGCTGATAAGATGCAAATTGGTTCAGCCTTATTGGAAGGTGTCATAGCAATAGCTACTAAAATGTTTAGAATGCACATACCATTCGTTGGAATAATTTTGCTTCTAGATTATAGAAATACTTCTCCACGTGCCAAGAAGCGATAACTGAGGTGCCCCTGGTTGCAGTGGTTGCAATAGGATAAAATCATAAACAACCTAACATCCATTGAGATTTAAATGAGCAGTAGTGTATATCCATTCAAAAAGAATGAGCTGGACCTATCTGATGATTATTAAGATACGCTATTGAGAGAAAAATATGGTAAAAAGTGAATCAACTTCAAACCCATGTTAGAGAATACTCTCCTAGGGAATTTTCTATTGGGGAATGTATTTAGGTAGGTGCTTGGAAAAGGGTCTGGAACTGCAGAATCTAGTAGGTGCTCAGTAGTTGAGTGAATACATGGTTGAACCAATATATGTTGTTAATAATTTTTCCCATTTGGTACCTGCCTATCTGATTTCATTCATGGAGTTTTAAGCAATAAACTTTATTTTCAAAATCTCTAAGTAATTGTCTTAGGATGGAGTAAATGCCCTTTTTCATTGTCCAACTTGGCAACTTTCTTTACTTGGTCTTGATTTCACTCCACTGTAGACAGTGGCAATTCTCAAACGAAATCTTACCTTTCAGTGACTTTTTCCATGGCACCCTTTTTCTTCTCCCCACCCTTCCCCTTTTCCCTTGATACCTCTTTTATCCTTCAAGTGAGAGTTTGGACATCCCTTCCATGGAGAAGAGCCCCTAACAATCCTGGAATAAGGCAGGTCACCTGTGGCTCATACTGTGATATTATAAGGTTGTTGTGAGGACGAAATATCTTAATGCTTATAAATCATTTAGAACAGTGCCTGGCACATTATATTGTGGGAACTCTGCAAGTGTGAACTGTCATTACTAATTGTAGTTACTAGACTGCAAGCTACATGAGGGTAGGAGCTCCATCCATCTCATTTGCTATGGTGAAATGCAAAACATGGCCACATTGCCCCAGATTCCTCTCATCCTGGTATATATGTCCCTCTGCATTGTGATTTTGCCACTCCTCACATCCAAAGGTAGAATCCTAGTTCCTGCCATCTAAAGGAGCTAGTCTAACCTAACTCCCACCTGGTGGAGAACTGAGGCATCCCACCAATACCCAGTACCAACAAATTCATATGCAAGTGAGCTATATTAAGATTTTCAGCCAGCAGAAGAATTATCCAGCCAACCCACAGAATCATGAGTCAAGCAATATCATTGCCATTTCAAACTAAGTTTAAATACTAAGTATTGGGGTGGCTTGTTAGCCAGCACAGAATAACCAATACATTTACCATTGTATCCTCCAGCATAGAGGATGCAGGGCTGGTGCTAGTAGATGCTCAATAAATACTCGTTGAATAAATGAATGAGTGCATGATGCAGTGGAGGAGAGGGAGAAAGGAAAGGAAAAAGAAAAAAAAAGGAAGAAAGGAAAAAAGAAAAGAAGGGGAGAGAGAGGGAGGGAAGAGAGAGAGGAGGGGAAGAAAAGAGAAAGGAGAAAAGGAAGGAAGGAGGGAGAAAGGGGAGGGAGGGAGGAAGGAAAGAAGAAAGGAAGGAGGACAGAGGGAGGAAGAAAGAGATGCAACCTTCTTATTCCGTTGGAAAGATTAATGCCACAGAGTAGGAGGATCGAGTTACAACAACCATGATCTCTTTTTAATTGTCGATTTCATAGGCTGTGTACTTAGAAAGGGAAATGTGACCAGCTGTAATCATGTAATCGCATTGGAACTACTTGCGGTGTCTTTTCTACGGAGAGTAAAAGAATGTCCAGATTTCAGATCCAGGTCCCCTGACTGCTTTAAAAACTAAAATGTCCATTAATACATTTCAGGAAATGACACTCATATTGGTTGTCTTAATTATTAGTAAAGTTGATTATTTCTCCTTCCCTCAAACACCGATGAAAAATGTCATTTGTGAACACTGACAATAATTTGAACTCTATTGAATTATTTAGTTTATCTTTATCATGTATAACCAAAATCTTGGCCAGGCACGGTGGCTCACATCTGTAATTCCAGCACTTTGGGAGGCCAAGGCAGGCGGATCACCTGAGGTCGGGAGTTCGAGACCAGCCTGACCAACATAGAGAAACCCCATCTCTACTAAAAATACAAAATTAGCTGGGTGTGGTGACACATGCCTGTAATCCCAGCTACTTGGGAGATTGAGGCACAAGAATTGCTTGAACCTGGGAGGAGGAGGTTGCATTGAGCTGAGATCAGGCCATTACATTCCAGCTTGGCAATAAGAGCAAAACTCCATCTCAAAAAAATAAAATAATAAAATAACAGAAATCTTAATTTTCCACTTGTGTTAAGCTCTTCTTATTCCTGAGCAGAACCAAAAGGCACAGAATCTCCAAAGCCAATTGATTATGTTCATGTCTTCTTAGATTTCAGCTTTAAAACAGAGAAGACAAAACAGATTAATTAATTCAAGTGTCACAATTGTTGTTATCTAATTTGCTTTACTCCCAGATTTTCAATATTTTAAATTCAGCCAATAGTTAAGTTTTGAGGATTTATATGGCATAACATTTGTTAATCAACTGCCATAAAACCAAGATTTTAAAAAAATGATTTCCTGGGGCTGATAGGGAGAGGAATATGATGAAAAAAAGAAATGGGACAGGTTTTTTTTCATTTTTCATGCCAGAGAGTCAACAAATACTGTCCAAAGTTAAAACATGGAGTTTAAGAAAAAGCTAATGACTTCAGCCTCTGCTTTTTCTAAACATTTTTCTTAACTTTAAAGGAACAGAGAACTCATTTCTCTTGAGTGTGTATGCTCCTGTGTCCTTTGTGTATTTCTGTGTGTGTGTGTGTTTCTGTGTCTGTGTGGGTGTCTATGTTTGTGTGTATCCAAAGGTCAGCAATTTCTTTAGTTTAACTTCAGATTCTTTTACTGGCAAATCTAAGTAAAATCAAACATTTTCATTTTAAAAGTAGCATCTACAGTAAAATTCCCTATTTTCAACTAATGTCTTTTTATTTGTCTTTTCATCCATGCAGCAGAGACCAAAGACTGATAATAATGACTATTTCTGGGAAGCAGGAGATTGAGTGTCTTTCCATTCGCATTTTTATCCTTTGCACTTTTATACATTGTTCAATTTTTTTAAATACCATATATAGTTTTATGAATACTATAAAGTTGTCAACAAAAAGAGTCAAACTCAGTAAAATATTTAAAGAGGTTTATTCTGAGCCAAATATGAGTAACCAGGGCCTGAGACACAGTCTCAAGAGGTCCTAAGAACATGCGCCCAAGGTGGTTGGGTGACAACTTGATTCTATACATTTTAGGGGGACAGGAATTACAGGCAGACATCAATCAATACGTGTATACGTTGGTTCCATCCAGAAAGGTGGGACAGCTCAAAGAGCTGGGGGTGGGGGAGTGGGTTCCAGGTCACAGGTGGATTCAAAGATTTTCTGATTGGCAATTGGTTGAAAGAGTTATTAGCTAAAGACCTGAAATCAGTAGAAAAGAGTGTCTGGATTAAGATAAGGGGTTGTGGAGACCAAGGTTCTTATTATGTAGATGAAGACTCTAAGTAGCAGGCTTCAGAGTGAGTAGAAGTTAAATGGTTCTTATCAGACCTAAGTAGGTGCCTGCCTGTTAATCTCTCCTGAGTCAGGAAAAGACCTGGAAAGGGAGGGGAATTATCTAGAGAATGCAAAGACAACTTTACAGGGCCATTTCAGAATATCTCAAAAAATATATTTTGAGGTAAAATACTTCAGTTTCTTTCAGGGCCTGCCATCTGTCACGTGATGCTATACTAGAGTCAGGTTGGAATTTGGTATCTTCTGGCTACAAAGAGTCTGTTTTATCAGCCTAACAATCTCTGTTTTAATGTTAATGCTGGTCAGTTGTGCCTGAATTCCAAAGGAAGGAGGGCATAAAAAGGCACGTCCAACTCCCTACTTCCCATCATGGCCTGAACTAATTTTTCAGGTTTACTTTGGAATCCCCTTGGCTGAGAGGAGGGATCCATTCAGTCAGTCAGAGGGCTTAGAATTTTATTTTGGGGACTGGGCGCAGTGGTTCACACCTGTAATCCTAGCACTTTGGGAGGCCAAGGCAGGCAGATCACTTGAGGTCAGGACTTCGAGACCAGCTTGGCCAACATGGAGAAACCCTGTCTCTACTAAATATACAAAATTAGCCAGGCGTAGTGGCGCCTGCCTGTAATCCCAGCTACTCGGGAAGCTGAGGCAGGAGAATCGCTTGAACCTAAGAGATACAGTGGTTGCAGTGAGCTGAGATCGCGCCATTGTACTCCAGCTCAGGCAACAAGAGTGAAACTCCGTCTCAAAAAAAAAAAAAAAAAAAAAGAAAAGGCTGTGGAGACCAAGGTTCTTATTATGCAGATGAAGCCCTCAGGTAGTAGGTTTCAGAGTCTCACTCTGTCGCCCAGGCTTGAGTGCAGTGGCACAAACATAGTTCACTGCAGCCTCGACCTCCTGGGCTCAAGCAATCCTCCCACCTCAGCCTCCCAAGTAGCTGGGAACACAGGCATGCACCACTATCCCGGCTAACTTATTTTACTTTATTTTATTTATTTTTTGTAGTGACCAGATCTCACTATGTTGCCCGGGATGATCCTAAACTCCTTGATTCAAGTGATCCTCCCGCCTCAGCCTCCCAAAGTGCTGGGATCACAGGCAAGAGCCTCAGCTCCAGATGTAAATGTTTCTCATCAGACTTAAAGCATCTGTTCTGTCAGTCTTAAGGTCTCTGTTTTAATGTTAATGCTGGTCAGCTGTACCTGAATTCCAAAGGGACGAAGGTATAATGACAGATGTCCAACAACCCATTCCCATCATGACCTGAACCAGTGTTTCAGGTTTACTTTAGAATGCCCTTGACCTAGAGGAAGGGTCCATCCAGTTGATCGAGAGGCTTACAATTTTATTTTTGTTTGACGGAAGCCATAAAAGACAAAATTGATATATTCGCTGTAAAAATAAGCTGTTTGGCCGGGCACGGTGGCTCATGCCTGTAATCCCAGCACTTTGGGAGGCTGAGGGAGGTGGATCACTTGAGGTCAGGAGTTTGAGACCAGCCTGACCAATATGGTGAAATCCTGTCTCTACTAAAACAACAAAAATTAGCCGGGCATGGTGGCTTGCACCTGTAGTCCCAGGTACTCAGTAGGCTGAGACAGGAGAATCGCTTGAACCCGGGGGGCAGAGGTTGCAGTGAACTGAGATGGTGCCACTGCAATCCAGCCTGGGCAGCAGAGCAAGACTGTCTCAAAAAAAAAGAAAAATTAAGCTGTTCTGCCCAGAAATGTATACCATAAACACAGTAACATGACAAACTGAAAAAGACCTGATTTCTTTGATATGAAGAGAGCTCCCATGTATGAATTGATGAGGCTCAGGACACCACCCCAAAATATGAACCAAGGAGACTGGCATAGGCCACCCAAATATGCCTCTTTGTCATAAGGATTATTTTGACCTGGTTATTTTGAAAAACTGCAGATATAGAAGATCTGAAAAGTTATCCTTTGTAAGAGAAATTGATATCTGTAAAGGAAATCTCCTTTTGAAAGGATGTCTCCCTCTAAGAGTCTTCATCAATGGAGAAGGCTTCAACTTAAATCTGCACAAGCTCACTTTTGCTTTCCAGGACTTTTCCTGACCTTCTCATCTTAAAGGGGCCTTTCCCACCCTCTTGGCTTTGTTTCAGCAAACAATGATATTTAAGCCTGAAGCTTACACTCTTTTTTTTTAAGATCGACTCATTTCTTTGGATCATCTCCCATCTCTACAGGAGGGATAAACGTTCTTAAACTTCTGTTTGTTCTTCTCCTGTGCATCTGTCTTTTGTTTCAGGGATTCCCGGCTAAGAACTATGAAGGACAGAGAGAAAATTATTTTTCTTCCCCTGGAGAATCAATAAGAAAGACTGACAATTGTGCAGAAAAATGAGCAAGGCTATCAACAGACAGTCCCCAGTAAAACAAAAACACTCACTCACTACTCTTAAATAGATGAGAAGCTCAGTCTCACTTGGGAAAAGAGAAATGAAACTTAAAATGATGCAAGAGCTTCCCTTTTCCATCTATCAGACCCTGCAAGGGGAAGAGGCTTTAAGAGCCTGGACGAGGGGGTGCTTAGTGTTTCTATTTACGGTGTACACTTAAGTCTTATGGCCTTTTTGAATTTCATACCATGGACATGTTTTGCCTTTTCAAAACTAAATGTGTTTTAATACAGAAGTCCTAAGCAAAAAGGTTTGAAATGCAGAAGTTAGATGTTAACTCTTCTCCCACGGGGCAGCTACTCATTCACTCATGCCACTGACACTCCCTGAGCAACTGCAGTGCCTGGCGTTCTGGGCCCTGGGAAACGGCTGTGAAGAAAGTAAAGTCCCCAGCCTGGTGGCCCTTGTGTTCTGGCAGCGGGAGACAGACAATAAACAAATGAGTCCCTATGTGGTCTGCAGGTGATGACAGGTGACATCGAGGACTGGCAGGGAGGGGAGGTGAGGAGCACTGGGAGAGAGCTGGGTAGACTACGGATGCTTTCTTAGCATAGGTTGCTCAAGAAAGTCCTGAGCAAGACAGTGACATTTGAGCCGAGTCCTCAAAGAAATGGGGGAGCCAGGCCAGGCACAGTGGGTCATGCCTGTAATCCCAGCACTTTGGGAAGCTGAGGCGGGCAGATCACCTGAGGTCGGGAATTTGAGACCAGCCTGACCAACATGGAGAAACCCCATCTCTACTAAAAATACAAAATTAGCTGAGCGTGGTGGTGCACGCCTATAATCCCAGCTACTTGGAAGTCTGAGGCAGGAGAATCGCTTGAACCCGGGAGGCAGAGGTTGCAGTGAGCCAAGATTGTGCCACTGCACTCCAGCCTGGGCAACAAGAGCGAAACTCCATCTAAGAAAGAAAGAGAGAGAGAGAGAAAGAAAGAGAAAGAGAGGAAAGAAAGAAAGAGAAAGGAGAGAGAGAGAAAGAGAAAGAAAGAAAGAAAAGAAAGAAAGAAAGAAAGAGAAAGAAAGAGAAAGAAAGAAAGGAAGGAAGGAAGAAAGGAAGAGAGAGAGAGAGAGAAAGAAAGAAAGAAAGAAAGAGAAAGAAAGAAAGAAAAAGGAAGGAAGGAAGGAAGGAAGGGGGGGAGAGAGAGAGAGAGAGAGAGAGAGAGAGAGAAAGAAAGAAAGAAAGAAAGAAAGAAAGAAAGAAAGAAAGAAAGAAAGAAAAAAGAAAGGAAGGAAAGGAGGGAGGAAGGAAGGAAGGGAGGGAGGAAGGGAGGAAGGGAGGAAGGGAGGAAGGGAGGAAGGAAGCGGGGAGCCAGTCATGGAACTATCTGGCCAAGAGGAAGGTGTTCTAAGCAGAGTAACTGCACATGCAAAGACCCTGCCTGATTCAGCAGCTGGGACAAAAGACAGAGGTGAGGCTGGTATGCACCAGGAGCAGCAGGAAGGCCTGCCAAGCTGTGATGCAAGAGTAGGAGGGAAAAGGGGAGGAGGAGAGACGGAAGAGACAGGGTTGGGTTAAACAGAGTGGGATTCTGTACATCACTCTAGGGTCGGGGGAGGCAGGGTCATGCCGTGGTGCAGTGCCGGGCACAGAACCGTGCACCTCTGAAAATGACTATTGGATTTGAATTTCAAACGCAACATGTCATCGTGTTAAGGGAAAACTCCCTTTACTATTTTTCCACTATTTTATGAAAACAGAGTGTTGAATAATGTTTTAAAATTGTCCGTTTCAATTATTAATGCCTTTAAATATTTTCTCTTATTCCATGATAAATTACCTTAAGAACAAAGCTTATTTGGCCTTGGTGACTTTTCTTTAATGAGTTGTTTTATGCTGGTTGGCAAAATTTTATGAAGGACTTCTGCATCTATCATTACAAATGCTATTGATCTGTAATATTTTTGAGAAAAGATTTTTCATGGTTCTAGAATACTCCATTATAATAGGGTACCATAATCATTTAAGTTTCTGGGATTGAATATTCAAGAAGGGTTTGCCTTAATAGTCTCTCTCTCTCTCTCTCTCCCCCCCCCCCCTCCGTCTCTCCCTCTCTCCCTCTCTCCCTCTCCCCCACTTCACTCTCATGTGTGAGTGCACGCATATACACACACACGCACAAATGGGATAAAAAAAAATATGTATTTAAGACACAGATATATAGTGGGATTCAGATTTCTGTACCTGACCGCCTACCTCCTCATATTCTATAGAATTCATCTGGTCTCTCCCGAGGCCCCGTCTCAGGGGTCATGGAATGAACCGCCTTTTGTCCCAGCTGCTGAATCAGGTCACAGCTGGCCACTGGCCGTGCTCAGCCTCTCAGTTCTGTCTCTGCTTGCCCACCCCTCCCTGAGATGGGGTCTGGGTGTTTGGGAGACCAGGGGCCCCCATGGTACCCCTTACAGCAGAGGGAAGCACTTCTCAGGTCCAGGCGGTGACCGTGATGTGGTGCCAGGAGCCCCGTGGGCCTTCAACATGTAAACTGCGGGCTGGGGTAAGCTTCCAAGATGGGCTTGTTTGGGACCCGAGATCCCATGGCTGCCTCAGTCTCACCCCAGCCCTCTCCAAACTGGTCTCCTGTGAGTCTCCACCATGTCCTCCATTTGCTTCCCTGTCCCAGACAGCCCATACCCAGCCTCTGCCTAAGGGCCACCTTGCCCCTTTCTACCTGGGAACCAAAAGGAGCCCAGTGAAGCCGGGATCAGGTGCCCCGAGCAATCCCTGCCCCCTTCAGAGAAGTGTCCTCCCCTGTCCCCGAGCCTGGTGCCCAGAGACGCCTCTGCCTGTGGCTTCCAATTGGGTTTGGCCAACAGGCAGCACCAGCTGAAGCAAAAAGGAGGGAGAACAGGGCCTCGGGTTTTATCCTCATTTTCTGATTCCCCCACTGTTCGGTCCTCTCCCCAAGGCCCAGCACCTATCGGGAACCTGTCTACCCAGCACCACCCACCACTCTCAGGCCTGGGAGCGGCAGTGGCTCCTGCCTGTGCTGGCCCCAGGCCCTGTGGCCCCCTGCAACCTTCTCTGCGCTCTGCTCACACATGGTCAAGTTCCCAGCCGGTGTGGGACATCTGTTTCCTGCCAGGGGCCTGCTAGATATACAAGGCCTTCCCTCCTAGTCTTACTCCATTACTGACTTCTCCCTGATGCTGAAGTGGTGTCCTCGTCTGGGGTAATCCCCGAGGTTCCTTGCCTCATGCCAAGAAAATTAAGGACATCGACACACACAAGGAGTGAATTTAAGAGTGGAGGTTCAGGCCGGGCACGGTGGCTCACAGCTGTAATCCCAGCACTTTGGGAGGCCAAGGCAGGCGGATCACTTGAGGTCAGGAGTTCGAGACCAGCCTGGCCAACATGGTGAAATCCCGTCTCTACTAAAAATACAAAAGTTTACCAGGTGTGATGGTGCACACCTGTAATCCCAGCTACTCAGGAGGCTGAGGCACAGGAATCACTTGAACCCAGGAGGTGGAGGTTGCAGTGAGCCGAGATGGCACCAACTGCACTCCAGCCTGGATGACAGAGCGAGACTCTGTCTCAACAACAACAGAAAAAGAGTGGAGGTTTAATAGGCAAAAGAGAGAGGAGAACATCTCTCTCCGTTGCAAAAGAGAGGGGTGCCAGAATGGGACTTCGGCCTGCAGCAGAATGCAGCAGATTTTATAGACAGGCTTGAGGGGGGGGTGTCTGATTTACAGAGGGCCCACAGACTGGTTGGACCAAGTGTGATGTTTACGTAGCATTTGGGGAAGCTGGCCATCCCACCCTCATCTTATTAAGCAAATTGGCTTTCCACTTGGTGGGTGCCATGTTATCTGCTCCTTACTGTACACTTGGCTGGCAAAGGGATGGGAAGATGGAGCCACCGTGCTGGACTTGCGTAGACCCAGGCAGCCCCTTTCCTACTGGCACAGCTGCCAGCATTCACCCACGCAAGGTTCTAGCCTGCCTTTCTATGTGCGTAGCTCGATTTTACAGGCTGCTTTTTGTTAGAAATGATTTGGGGGCTGCTTTTCATTAAAAGGAAAACCTTACTAAGGACATTCTTACCCTTCCTTAGTATCTGCCTAAATAATTTTTTTTTTTTTTTTTTTTTTTTTTTTTTTTTTTTTTGGTGGTGGAATCTCATTCTGTCGCCCCGGCTGGAATGCACTGGTGTGATCTTGGCACACTGCAACTTCCACCTCCCCAATTCAAGCAATTCTCCTGCCTCTGCCTCCCAAATAGCTGGGATTACAGGCGCCCGCCACCACACTAGGCTAATTTTTGTATTTTTAGTAGAGACACGGTTTCACTATGTTGACCAGGCTGGTCTCGAACTCCTGACCTCAAGTGATCTGCCCACCTGAGCCTCCCAAAATGCTGGGATTACGAGTATGAGCCACCGTGCCAAGCCAATAATTTCTTCTTAACTGCTGTATCAACGCAGTCAGGATAGCAGAGAACTAAACAGGAACCAGAAAAGAAGCCCTCCCACTCGGGCTCCCTCCCAACTCCCTACCAGGGGTCTCCTCCAAGAGACCCAGCAGGCCCCATGCATCCGATCTTCCCCTCTGCTCCCTTCAGGTCTGTTCACCCCACAAACTTCGGGAGCCATGAGCAGAGGGCTTCCCCAGGCTGCAGTTAGTCTACGCAGTGTCTTGGTGTAATTTAGAAAGAGGCATCTCCTTCCTCAGGACACTTTACTTCTATCTGGAAGAACAATTGCAATATTTATTTTGTATCTAGAAAACTGTCAGGACAAATCTATAAATCTACAGCATGTCTGACATGAATGAGAGGTGTCCCTTACGTGAGATCCTTGCACAGTGTACAACCTGTACTCCCGGGACCTGCCTTCCTGGCTTTTCTCTAATATGTTTGTGTTCCTCCAAGCTCTACTCTCATGACTGAGAACTAAGCATTTCTGCATCTTGGGAGGATCTCTAAGGTCAAGTGGTGAAAAACAACATCTTCCTAGAGAGATCAAGTACCCACTCTGTCCCAAGGGTGATACCTTCCTGATTTAACCTGAGGAGGCCGACTGCTTCATGGAGGACCTGTTAAAAAGGGGAAGTTAAAATGTGGCTCCTTAAATATTGGCAAATATATTTTGTCTTTTACATGTGCTAGAGACCTTACGCATCTCAATCTTCACATGCTTCATTCCATTTTACAGATGTAGAAATTGAGCTACCCCATGGCTTAGCAGCTCCTCCTAACGTACCCTGTGAAATGCTATATGGTGAGGCTCTTCCCACTTCCAAATCCACTAACTGCTCAGTAAATTGGAAAACAAGAATTCGAAGAGCATAGGAGATCTGTCTATTCGGACTCACTGTCCTCCACCCTGCTTTTTTTTAAATGTGGCTCTGAGGCATTTTTGGCCATTTGCATGCCTGGGTTTGCAAGCTTGGATGCCAGTTTTCACTTAAGGAAAATTTTTACACTGCAGTCAAAAGCCATTTAAGAAATAAACGCTGGGAAGATGATAATGGAAGTGCTGGTAACCTTTAATGACGGTGGCGCTTGCAAAACGTATAGTTCAGGAAGTGCTGATGCTTGATCCAAAAAGCTCTTGTTAAAATCCAATCTTCTTCAGCAATGAGCATTAGCAGGAAATGCTTGCGATGAACAAAAACACAGGAAAGGTTAATGGCCTTCTTTGCTGTAACAATTCAGGGTTTTATCTCACGTTCCAGCTCATCCTCGGATCATGCATACATTGAACCGTGTTTTTTTTTTTCTTTTTGGTAATCAGGAGAAAAATTGATTACCAAAATTATAATTAAGAGCTGGGAAAATATGCAACAATTTGGCTGCTTCATTTAGCACATATTTCAGGTTAATTGCATGATTTTACTAATGAAGATATTTGCATGAATATTTTCAGTGGCTACATTCAACCTATTGTGTAATGAATACTCTGCTAAGCAGATCAGTTTACTTTTTGTTGGACTGAGAACAAAGGCCACAACCCTCAGTGAGATGTGCAAGGAGACTGTTCTAGGCTTATATGTCAGCCTCTCAATTAGTAATCTGGTATACCTCCCTGGCAGAATTTACACTGTCCGCTGTAAAACCAGATCCTTTTCTAATTTTGAAAAAGACTGGAAGATTCCAAAGAAAGTGGAAAAACCACCTCTATTATCCCTTAAAAAAAAAAAAAGTATGTTAAAGGCCAGGCACAGTGGCTTATGCCAGTAATTCCAGCATTTTGGGAGGCTGAGACAGAAGCATCACTTGAGCCCAGGAGTTCAAAACCAGCCAAATGGGTAATACAGACCCTATTTCAAAGAAAAGATAGCCACTGTTAAGGTTTAGGGACATTCTATTCTAAATATTTCTTCTTTAGAAACTTCTAAAGAAACAAGAAGTTTCTTACCAAAATGAATTACACTGTACATAGAGTTTTGTATTTAATCTACCTTTTTACTGAACAATATAAATTGTGAACACTCTTTCAATTAGTAAACGGTTTTCTATCACCGTGTAAGGGTGCAAAGTTTTTCATTGCGTGGAAGCGTCACAGTTTATCTAGGTGATCCCCTTTTATTGGACCTTTAGGTTGAACTCAGCTGTTCACTGTTGTAAGTAGCAGACAGTGAACATTGTTGAAGCTCTTTGAACACATCTGGAATTATTTCCTAAAGATACATTTGTAGAGACTAAATGATTGGAAAGCCCCGATAGAGACTGCCAAATCTGACACCCTAGGAAGATACACATTTGAAATCCCACCAGCTGGGTGGGATAAGGCTTGTTTCCCTGCAGTCTCACCAACACAGGAGCCAACGCCATCCTTTGAAATGAGACCCAAAAACCTGATCTCTTTGTTGATTTCGTTTCCATTTCTTTAGTTCCTAGTGGAACGAGTGACTATTTATGGGCCGTTTATGGTTCTTTGTAAACTGCTGGCTCAAGTGTTTTTGCCCATTTTTTTAAATTGGGGTTAATTTTGTTTTTACTGCTTTGTAAGACCTTTATTTATTTATTTTTTTTTTTTGATCTTAAGAATATGGCCATTAAACTGCTATATATGGTACAAATATTTTTCCATTAATTGTAATATTTTTGTATTTGTGCAATAGCCAGCTTAGCTGCAACCCCCTGGTGAGGCCAGAGCTCCCAGCAACAGAGAGTTTGCACTTTGAGCAGCTGCATGTGGAGAAAGCTGGGCCTGAGAACCAGAAGGCCACGTGCCACCTCCCCCCAATCACCATTAGTGTCCTGAGTGAGGCAGAGGCTCCCTGGGGTGCAGATGGAGAAGGGTGGCTGGAGACAAGGGAGGGCACTGGGCTTGGCCCCCCCAGCATTGGGCCAAGCTAAGGTTGGGTTGGGAAAAGCTTTTGTTCCCAAGCAGAGACTTCGCATGAGTTAAATCTAGAAAGCGTGAGGAAATCTCAAAAAAACACAAACGACTGTTCCTTCAAAAAGATATTTAGGCCAGGCACGCCGGCTCAAGCCTGTAATCCCGGCACTTTGGGAAAATGGTTTGAGGCCAGCAGTTCAAGAACAGCATGAACAGCATACATAGCAAGACCCCATCTCAGCAAAAAAGAAATGATATTTAGTATGATTCTGAAATACAGTGAAGGATCTTAGATTGGAGCCTGAGTTATGGAAAATATTGCTAGATGGCCTAGTATTGAACAGCGGAGTATGGATTATTTAGATAATAGTGTTGAATCAATATTGAGCTTCCTGAACTCAATCACCTCATTGTGATTATAGAAGAAGAGGCCTCGGTTCCTAGGGCACACGAGCTGAAATAGTTAAGGATAAATATCACGCTGCCTGCAACTTACTACAGCTTAGAGGCTTCCTGAGAGGACCTTGGAAGACACTCTTGGTGAACATGTGTGTTTAACAAGGCAGGGACCTAGGAGAAGGGTCTGTGTGTGGCTGTTCACTGTTCTGTTCCTGTGACTTTTCCATAGGTTTGGACGTGTTTTCAAATTAAACATTTTTAAATGCTACTAAAATTCTAGGCCTGGCCAGGCATGGTGGCTCACACCTATAATCCCAGCACTAAGGGGGGCTGAAGCAGGAGGATCACTTGAGCCCAGGAGTTCAAGACCAGCCTGAACAATATAGGGGAACCCCATCTCTACAAAAAAAAAAAAAAAAGGGAGCCAGGCACGGTGGCACATGCCTGTAGTCCCAGCTACTTAGGAGGCTGAGGTGGGACGACCACCTGAGACTGAGAGGTGGAGGCTGCAGTGAGCTGTGATGGCACCACTGCACTCCAGCCTGGGTGACAGAGTGAGACCCTGTCTCAAAGACAAAACAAAACAAAAAAAAAAATCTAAGTGTAACAGCCAGGCTTGTTAAAGATGAACAGTTGTTGGCAGAACAAAGTCAGGATTCCTGAGTCCTCCATCTCAGAGGCAGCTTCCCAGGGGCCAATCTGCCACAGCAGCCCCAGCTCTGCCCCTGTGACCTCCCCCGCACACCCCTCAAGTCCTCTACCTCACCCCTGTTGTTCCCCACACACATCACACAGGAAAGACCTATGTTTCTTGAAAACGGTGTTATTCACACTATTTCAAACACACACAAAAAGAACAACGCAATGAACGCCCGTGTTCCCCAAACAGCATTATCACATCTTAGCCGAATGTCACATTTCCTCAAATCTCTCTGTTGTTGTTCTTTTTTTTAAGGAATAAAACATCATGGAATCGCTGGGGCCCCCATGTAGCTGCCTCTAAGCCCTGTCGTCCCCCCTCTCCTGTGGTTCCTCTCTCATCCACTGGGTGTTTCTCCTTCACCTGTTTGTTTTCAAACTTTCAATACATATGTATGCATCCACAAACAATATGTGGGTTTTTCCAGGTTTTAAAACTTTACATAAATATTATGCAGAGCGCATCATCACGCGACCTACTTTTCTGGCTCTGTATTGTTTGTGAAATGCATCCAAGTGAATATACATGTGGTTCTAACCCATGGAATTTAACCTATGTTTCGTATTCCACTGAATTTGAATATCCCCTCATAGATTTTATCCTTTCCCCCGTAGATGGATGTGCACCTGGTATCCCCTTTTACAGGCAGTGCTGCAAGTCACCTCCTCAGCCACAGTTCCTTCAGCACCTGTGACAGTGTCAAAGGTGTTTACCTGTTAAGGAAATAAAGGGGATGGGAACTGATAGTGTGCAGCAGGAAGCACCTTCTGAATCTCAGACAGAGCACATGCTCAGAGTTCAGACTGTGCGACTCAGCTCCCTGTTTTCTGTCCCTCCTGTGCTTCTTGCACGTTGTCCCCCAGCACCTGACACAGCTACTGTATCGGTCAGGGCTTTGCTGCACTAATGCTGTGTCATAAACAATCCCAGATTCCGGGGGCTCTCAAGTATGTATTGCTCGCTCATGCATCAGGCTCAGCTCTGCGCCAGCCGTGGGCTAGATTTGTCTGCTCTGTGGGTGTTCGATTCCTGAAGGGTCACTGGTTTCCCGGGACTTGCTCTTCTCCTGATGAAAGGCCAAGCCAAACCATGAAAGCACAAAAGCACATATAAAGCCTCTGTCCAATGCGGCGGATATGATATCTGCTCATACTCATTGGCAAACAAAAGTCACATGGCTAAGCCTGAAGTCAGCAAGAAGGGAATAGACTCTAACCACGGTGGTGCCTTGGGCAGGAGGGGAGGCAGAAGTATGTACTAAATGATGCCATCTACCCCAGGTACAGACCTTCTCTTCCTCTGTTCCTCCCACCAAACACACAACACACACACACACACACACCCCAAAGGCGTTCAAACCAAAGCGACTCCATCTTGAATTGGGGCTGGGTAAAATAAGACTAGGACCTACTGAGCTGCATTCCCAGGAGGTTAAGGCATTCTTAGTCACAGGATGAGCTAGGAGGTCAGCACAAGATACAAGTCACAAAGACCTTGCTGATAAAACAGCCTGAGGTGCCGGGCGCGGTGGCTCACACTGTAATCCCAGCACTTTGGGAGGCCAAGGCAGGCGGATCGCCTGAGGTCGGGAGTTCGAGACCAGCCTGACCAACATGGAGAAACCCTGTCTCTACTAAAAATACAAAATTAACCGGGCGTGGTGGTGCATGCCTGTAATCCCAGCTATTCAGGAGGCTGAGGCAGGAGAATGGCTTGAACCCGGAGGCGGAGGTTGTGGTGAGCCGAGATCGTGCCATTGCACTCCAGCCTGGGCAACGAGTGAAACTCCATCTCAAAAAAAAACAAAAAAACAAAACAGCCTGAGGTAAAGAAGGTGTCCAAACTCACCAAAACCAAGGTGGCGATGACAGTGCCCTCTGGTCGTCCTCACTGCTGTTTCTATGCTAATTATAATGCATTAGCATGCCAAAAGACACTCCCACCAGCACCATGCCATTTACAAATGGCCATGTCGGGAGGTTACCCTACATGGGCTCAAAAGGGGAGAAATCCTCAGTTCTGGGGATTGCCCACCCCTTTCCCAGAAAACTCGTGAATAATCCACCCCTTGTTTAGCATATAATCAAGAAGTAACAGTAAGTCTAAGCAGCTGAGCAGCCTGTGCTGCTGCCCCGCCCATGGAGTAGCCCTTCTTTATTCCTTTACTTACCTAATAAACTTGCCTTCACTTTATGGATTTGCCTCAAATTCTTTCTTGCTGGAGATCCAAGAAGCCTCTCTTGGGGTCTGGATCGGGACCCCTTTCCAGGAACATGCACACACACGCACGCAGGCACACACACAGATGCACAGATGCACACATGCGCGCATGCACACGCACACAAATACGCACGCTTGCAGACTCCTTCTCACCTCTCCTCCCCAGTTACCTACTGCCCGCTCCCTGGTTCCTACCAGTTGTTTCCGGGGCTGGATTGGGTTGGAGAGTGACAGCTAGTCAGGTGCTGGGTGCACTGATAATAAGGGCAGCAAATGCATCATCAGAAGTGTAGCAAGACGAAGAAAACAGAATCTGCCCACAAACCTCCCCAGGAGGCTGAAATCATCCATTGGAAATGATCATAGGATGAGCCCCTGGAGTGGAAAGAGGGCCCCACGGGGCGAGCTCAGCTCACAAGCCAGGCTAGCGGCTGCCCTCCCAGAGGTAGGATGTGGCTCACTGCCAAGCGTTCGCCCCTCACGCCCAGGCAGGTTTTGGACCCCCAGGCAGAGCTGAGTTGCTGGGGACAAGAATGCTCAGCAGTACATGACTCCTCCCAGCCTTCTCCATTCAGCGCTCAGTCTCTCCTTAAGTAAATGTTAGTAAAATAGTTAAAGAACATGAGTTTGAGGGATTCCAAGGAGAATTCTGCTAGGATCCCTATATATCTTTGTTAACCTTAATGGTAGATTTCAGATTTCAGGACCCTGATGCAACCAAATAACTTATATTTTTGTCATTAGAGTTCTATTTTTCCAGGCTTAATCTTTTAATTTTTTTTTTTTTTCTTGAGATAGTTTCTCTCTTTTTGCCCAGGTTGGAGTGCAATAGTGCAATCTCAGATCAACACGACCTCTGCCTCCCGGGTTCAAGCGATTCTCATTCCTCAGTATCCTAGGTAGCCGGGATTACAGGTATGCACCACCACACCCAGCTAATTTTTGTATTATTAGTAGAGACGGGATTTCTCCATTCTCTGTATTGGTCAGGCTGGTCTCGAACTCCCAACCTCAGGTGATCTGCCCACCTCAGCCTCCCAAAGTGCTGGGATTACAGGCATGAGCCCAAGATTGGTGCCCAGCCAATCTTTTAATTCTATGAAGGAAAATCTATTGAGGAAACCAGCAAGGGCTCTTAATAAAGTGGTTGTTGTGGGTGTTTGTTGACTGCACAACCAACATGCATGCCCTCCCTGTCCATCTCCTCCACGGCCCTGTAGGGAATGCACCCTTCCCCATTGTCAGCCATGTGGCTTGGTGAGACGACCCTGCCCTCAGCAGGGGGTGGGCCCCACGGACTTGAACCCAAGTCTTTTGGGTCTAGCGGTAGAACACAGGTTCAGGACGGAGGTTGCTGTGTAGCCGTCAGGAGTGGGCAGCCCCAGGGTAAAGCTGATATCAGAAGAGGCAGAGCCAAACTTGATGCTGTCTTTTGAGCCCTAAAATGAGGCCCTGGGAAAGCAAGGCCAAGGCGTATTTCAGATCAACATGCTCCCAGGTAATGAGCCAAGGAGCCGTTATTCAGCACACCCTAGCCTGTTCATTTGGTGCTGCTTGGAAAAACGGAGCCATCAGTGAGGCAGCGTCATTCTTCTGGGGTAATACCCAAGGTTTGTTGCCTCCTGCCAAGGAAATCAAGGACAGGGACACACGTGGAGTGAGGTTAAGCATGGAGGTTTAATAGGCAAAAGAAGGGAAAAGAGAGTAGCTCTCTCTCCTGCAGAGATCAAGGGGTGCCTGAGTGGGTCTTCCGGTTTTGTGGTGCAGTGCATGGGGTTTCATAGACAAGACGAGGAGGTGGTGTCTGATTTACATAGGATCCAAGAGATTGGTCAGACCAGGTGCGACGTTTGCATAGTGCCAGGAGAAGCTGGTCACCCACCCTAATCTTTTATTATGCAGGGGGTCTCTGCTTGGCCAGCGCCGTGCAGGCCAGCGCCATGTTATCTGTTCCTTACTGTACATGTGGTCAAGAAAGAAAAGGGAAAATGGAGCCGCCATGTTGAACATGCCTGGCCCCCTGGTAGCCTTTTCCTATTGTCACAGGGGCCTCCATTCACCTATGCAACCTTCCAGCCTGTTTATGTTTGCAGCTCAATTTTACAGGCTGCTCTTTGTTAGAAAATAAATTATTTGGGGGATGCTTTTTGTTAAAAGGGAAGCCTGACCGAGGACTTCCTTACCCTCACTATCTGCCTAAATAATTTCTTTTTAACTGCTGCATCACTTAGCTGCGTTACTTAGGGTGAGGAAATCAATAATGAGCCAATTATTGATAGGCATATGCCATGAAGCCTACTGAAAATATCACTTGAGGGCGTTAGGAGAATGATTGCTGTGTTTCTTAGAGGAATGACCATACAATTCCAGCTTTCAATTCCTGGTGCCACACGGGCACTTTGCAGCGATGTAAGCTGACGTGTGCCCTTTGGCTCGAGCCAGTTGAAGGCCTCTCTGTCGTTCCTGACATACAGAGGCCAAAGCAACCCAACACCCAGATCTCCCCGGGCTAACACTGGAGGAAAATCTCCAAGCCTGGAGCATCCACAGAGCCTCAGACCTCAAATGCTTGTCCCCACATACCACCATCCCCTGGGGAAACCCAGGCCAATACTCACTCTCCCCACTACACAGGGTTTGGAGGACACCACGCCCCATCTGAAGCTCCAAACTAGGGCAGGACACAAAGGATCTTGATTCCACCTAGCATCGTGGAAGAGTCCAGAACTATGAAGTCCCATGTAGGAATTATGCTCTGCGGTCACCATCAGAAGGTCTGGATCGGGTTCCATCAAGGGATATGATGGATTTCTTAAACTGTCATCAAGACAGGATCTGAGGGCATGGCCAGGCATGGTGGCTCACACCTGTAATCCCAGCATTTGGGGAGGCCAAGGTGGGATGATCACTCAAGCCCAAGAGTTTCAGACCAGCCTGAGCAACACAGCAAGATCCCATCTCTACAAAAAAACTTTTAAAATTAGCCACATGTGGTGGTGCACACCTGTAGCCCCAGCTACTCAGGAGGCTGAGGTGGGAGGATCACTTGAGTCCAGGAGGTGGAGGCTGCAGTAAGCCATGATCGTGCCACTGCACTCCAGCCAGGATGACAGAGCAAGACCCCATCCCGAAAAATATATATACGTTTTGACTGCAAGGATCACAATGGACAAGGCAGGGTCCATATCCCCGCGCTGAATAACAGAAAACAGCACAGACGGCGAAGAACCCCATTCATCCTGAGCAGTGAAGACCTCCAAAAAATAAACCCACTTTGAGAAGTCGGGCCATCTCTTACACTGTTGGGAGAGAGACGCCAATGTCAGTTTTAAAGAGCAAGCTATCTTCTCCTCTGGTGGCAACAGAATGAAAATACCAGAGAGCACGTTCCCTTCAAGTATTTAGCTTCACATAACAAATATTTATTGAACACCCAATATTTACAGATACTCCTCTGGCCTGATAATGTGGAACAAGGGTTCTTTGCTAAGAATTTGAATAGGGTTCGTCTTATACGAGAAGTGGATGCAAGCCGTAGATCCACCCTAAGTTGTCATGAAGCCACTGGCCCCCACACTCACAGAGCCATGACAGGTGTGCGTGCGCGACAGCTGGTGGGTCTTATGTTTAGTTTGTTAATGAGGATGAAACTGGATAGCCAGAGCACACCCAGGGAGGGACTGTGGCTTGTTTAATTGAACAACAAGAGAATGGTACAAAAATCAATACTCAATTCCATTTTCAAAGCCAAAGACACCCAAATTCTGCATAGGTCATGGGTGCTTCAGATGAACACGCTCCCAGATAACAAGCCAAGTAGCCGTCCCTCAACCTACCCTGGCCTCTTCATTTGGTTCTGGCTTGGAAAAACGGAGCCACTAGCTGCATTACTCAGGGTGAGGAAATCAATAATGAGCCAATTATTGATAGGCATATGCCATTAAGCAGACTGAAACAATTACCCTAGGGCTTTAGGAGAATGATTGCTGCGTTCCTTAGAGCAATGGCCATACAATTCCAGCTTTCAATTCCTGGTGCCATATTCACCAAGATTTACGGGCTTTTGTAATACCTAATTGGAATTGGTAACAATACCGGAGCCTCCACCCTGTGGAATGTTTTAGGCGTGTATGAAAGCCAGATGACAAGGAAGGAGGAAATCAAATCACACCCAATCCTAGAAATGTAGGGAAGGGCCCTAGGGGTAATTGAAGGCCTGCCCTGCACTATAGAGAACTTGTCTCCTTTAATCCTCACAATCAATGTATTGTTTCCCTCTGCAAGGCAGTGAAAATGAGGCTCAGAGAGGTGAACTTGACCAGTGTCACTCAGCTGAAGTGACACTCCAGTAGGATGGAGATTCGAAAGGACATCTGATTTAAAAGGCCACGCCCCTCCTGGTGAACCTCATTCCAGGTTTTCTCAAAGCCCCGATAGTTGCTTTGTCAATAAAATGATCATAGAGTGGGCAGGGCAACAAGATGAGGAAGAAGGGGAAGGAGCTCAGTAAGAGTGTGATTTGTGGCCAGGCACGGTGGCTCACGCTTGTAATCCCAGCACTTTGGGAGGCTGAGGCGGGGGGATCACAGGTCGGGAGTTTGAGACCAGCCTGACCAACATGGTGAAACCCTGTGTCTACTAAAACTACAAAAATTAGCTGGGTGTGGTGGCACATGCCTGTAATCCCAGCTACTCAGGAGGCCGAGGCAGGAGAATTGCTTGAACCTGGGAGGCAGAGGTTGCAGTGAGCTGAGATCACACCATTGCACTCCAGCCTAGGCAACAGAGTGAGACACCAGCTCAGGAAAAAAAAAAAAAAAAAAGGATGAACAACACGTCAAGAACAACTGCCTCTCCAACAGGACCATTCCCTCCCTTCATCTGGACCTAATACCTTACTTAATACAACCATTCGTCACATTTACTTTATGACCACCACATCCCATTGCTGGTCTGAAAGTGGCTAAACCTTGACAGATATTCCGCAGGAATGTCTCTTAAACTAGGTCTCCCCCATACTATATTTGTGGGGGTTGGGAGGTATATGAGACTACTACTTAGCATTCACACTCTTTTTGACTTACTCCAGTGGGTCTCCAACTTGCCTTTCAACCTGCTAAGATTTTTCGAATCTTAATTCTGCCATCCAGAGTAAGAGCCCGCTCTGTTTGTTCTATGTAATCTCTAGATCTGATAACTATGCTTCTGTTTCAACCAAGACAGGCAGATGGATGAGTGTGCCCATGAAAATGAACCATCAAGAACATCTTCTGTGCGACATGCCAGCACTCAGCCAAGATGGGCAGATCGCTGACAAAGTTCTCTAATTCCCTCCAGTTTATTCTAACGAGTAATGGTGCAAAGCTCCTGTCTAAGTATCCAAGACACTTTCTTTAGCCTGTTATAATCCTTGACTGCAAGCCCCCTGAAGGCAGGGATGGTGTCAGGTTTTGCTCACCCCTAGGTCGCCAACACCCAGCCTACACAAGTGTGCACACAGGTGACGAATGAAGGGATGAAGACATGCTGCTGCGCTGTCACTCCTCACTCTCCACCCACACTGTCCATCCATCAGGGTGGTATGTTTGCATGTAGCCACTCCTGTTGGAGTTTTAGAGTGGTGGTTCTTGAATGGGAAAGTTGTCACCTACCCCGGGGGGACTTTGGAAGTTTGTGTGGAGTTTTCTGGTTGTCACCATGCCTGGCATGAACAGTGGCCTTCAGGGGGATGCTAGAGATGGTGCAATGCACTGAACAGTCACAGAGAAGACAGTCACCCCTGTCCTGCAAGACCCTCTGTTATTTCAACAAGCGTCCATGAAAGTGGACAATTCTGTTTGCGTGCAAACACACGGCATCTTTTTACAGTTTTAATGTACGTAGAATACACTAGTTTATACTTTCATGTGAATGAGTGCACAGGCGAGCAGGAAAGATGTAGCAGAGACCTTCTAAGGAAGCTCCTTCTGGGCATAAAAAAGGGAGTATGCAATGGGAATGGACAAGAGGAACTCAGAGCCCTCCAAGTGGACAGGGGAAGGGTTCCTTGAGGAAGTGATGCTGGAGCAGGGAAGGTTTCATGCAGGGTAGGTATTCATGAAGTGAGGGGAAAGCAGAGTGAGTCAGGCAGAGGCAACAGCATGTGTAAAGGCCCTACAGCAAGTGGGACAAGACATTTCAGACAGATTATTATTTTTTTCATTCTGCCTTCTATTGCTGTTAATTTATGTTCAGGTCTGATCCCCACATTGGATTGAAAGCTTCTTAAAACCAAGACCATATCTTACCCATCACTGTATCTTTCCCAGACCTTGCACAGTAACCAGAACCCAGTACACACTCAAAATATGTTAGTTGCCACTGATGCACGGTCAGGAGATACTCTAACGACCAGTCCATCCAGCAGGAGGGGTAGCAATCAAGGCTCCCGGGTCTCCTACTGCTTCATTTGTTTGATAAATTGCAAGTGGGAGATCAGCTGATCAGGAAGACCCTCCTGCAGTGATGAATAGAACCTCATTTCCTAGCATTACCTGAAACATGTGACATGTGACCCACGCATGATCAAGGTCAAGCACGGGTCTGAATGACACTGATTTCAATACAAATGAGGTGACTCAACCTCAGACACAGTGTTCCATTTTGTTTTTGTTGTTCTGTTTGTTTGTTTTGAGACAAGGTCTTGCGGTGTCGCCCAGGCTGGAGTGCAGTGGCGCAATCACAGCTCACTGCAGCCTCAATCTCCAGGGCTCAAGCGATCCTCTTGCCTCAGCCTCCTGAGTAGCTGGTACTATAAAAACTCATATAATTTCGTATACGCTCAGCTAATTTCTTACTTTTTGGTAGAGACGAAGTCTCACTGTGTTGCCCAGGCTGGTACCAAACTCCCGAGCTCAAACGATCCTCCCACCTCGGCCTCCGAAAGAGCTGGGATGACTGGCATGAGGCACCATGTCCAGCCCAGCCCTCTATTTAGCAATGGAGCTATTTAAGAGGTAGAGAGGATTGGAGAGGTGGGATTACAACCAGCTGTCATGGCCACTCTGCTCATGGTTGGCTTTGGGGTTTCAGAGGAGGAGGAGCTGGTCTTCATCCTCTGTTTCTGATTCCCTCTAAGGAAACAAAAGGGCTTCTTCAGAGAGAAAGAACTGCTGAGGGATCAGGAAAATGTTCCAGGGGCTCTTGGTGCCACCCCACAGGCTTTGAAATGCTCGCTATTACAGACCCAATCATAAAGAAAATGCCATTTTGGAGATCTCTGTGTTAATTACCATCATTGGAGAGACATCATCTATATTTACGTAATAGCTTCCCAGGTTTTCCTAGTTTCGAGTCAAGCTAACAAATTTGTAGCTATTATGGAACACAAATTGCTCCGGTATGTTTTAAATTCTGCAAATGGAAAACCTTGCCTGTTGAGAGAGGTGGCCACACCTCAGAACAATTAGTGTCTAATAATTTGTTAATGTCCGAGATACTCAAAGATACAGTTTTAAATGCCTACCTTAATGTCTTATGTGCAAAAAGGAAGGCATTTGAAGAAGCCATCATCGGGTTAGGCATATTAATATAATTATATGATTTTGTGAAATGTAAAAAGCTCCTGTTATGTCTCTAAAAAGGGACAAATGAAGCCAGCATCCTTATTTTTATCACTTAATTTCCCTGCTTAAATACAAATGATTGGCTGATTATTGCTAATTGTAGAGGGAGGCAGGTGGAGGACTGCTGGATTGAGGGGAGAGGTCAAGGGTTGAAAGACCCCTGACTGGGAGTGCACGTGGCGAAGGCTGGTCACCAGGCCTGCCCAGGGCACCTGTGCTGGAGAAGTCACCGTACTGCATGGTCTGAGCTCCTGCAAGCTCTAAGATGTGAGCTTATCAAAACTTGGTGAGGACTCACTTCACTAGGGTCAGAGAAGCTAGTGCAATCATAGGCAATGATGTTTTCTGCCCAATACCCTTCTCTTCCGACAGAGCAGCTCCCCTTCATCTAGCGCAATGGTTCTCCCAGCCGATGGTGCATCAGGATCACCTGGAGGGCTTGTTAACCAGATGCTAATTTAGTACCTCTGCAGTAACCCCCAAATGCCCGTTCAAGTTCCCAGGTGATGCTGATGTTGCTGTCATGGGACCACACTTTGAGGATCATTGAGGTGGGGGAATTGATCCTTACGGAATCAATGTTAACCTTCAGAGAAGGTCATGTGACCTACAACAGGCTTTCCCATTGATTGCTCTCAAATCTGGATAAAAGACGCCTCTTCCTTACTCATGGAAAAATGTGAATCTGGAAACTGGATCCAGCTCATGGACAAAGCGGACGGAGAGAATGAAGACGGTGCGCAGAGAGGGAAAGACAAGGGGAAGAGGAAGGATTTCTGGTTCCAGCCCCGATGACTGTCCTTTCCAAGGTTTGACCTCAGCTAATGAGCTGCCCTTTTTGCCTAAGGTAGTTTACAATGTATTTCTGTCACCTGTAACCAAGAGAATTCTGACTACTACAGAAGGGCAAACAAGAATGCCAATTTATGAAGATACAGTGAGGCCGTAACTGACAGTGGCTTCAGTGTCAGTAGAGTCTTTCACTGAAAGAGGCCAGGCACGGTGGCTCACCCCTGTGATCCCGGCACTTTGGGAGGCCAAGGCAGGAGGATCACTTGAGCCCAGGAGTTCGAGACCAGCCTAGGCAACACAGGGAGATCCCTTCTCTACAAAAAAAAAAAAAAATTATCTAGCTGTGGTGGTGTGCACCTGTGGTCTCAGTTACTCAGAAGGCTGAGGTGGGAGGATCACTTGAGCCCAGGAGGTGGAGGCTGCAGTCAGCCATGATTGTGCCACTGTACTCCAGCCTGAGCAACAGAGTGAGACCCTGTCTCAAAAATAATAATAATTTAAAAATAAAAAGTCTTTTGCTGAAAAAGTTTAATAGGATTACCAGATAAAATTCAGATAACAAATACTTTTTTAGGGTAAACAATGTCCCAAATATTGCAAAAGACATACTTATCCTTAAAAAAAAAATCATTTGTTGTTTATCTGAAATTCAAATAACTGTACATCCTGTGTTTTTCTTTGGTAAATCTGGCAACATTAGCTTAGGAGCAGGGCAGACCTAGGTTTGCCTCTCAGCTTGATCACTGACCATGTGACTCCAGCCTGCGTCTCCCAGGCTCCCGGGGCAAGCTGGTCTGGTCAGTGGAGATGTCAGCAATGACTGAGGTGCAGGAGGAAGAGAAAAGCTGCAGTGTTTCTGGGCCCATCTCTAATGGTGGCTGCCTTCCCTCCAGGGCCCCCACTTCAACTGAACAGCCCACCATGGATCCTATTGGTACATGTATCATATTGGTATGTGTATCATAAATGTACATATTTTGACATTTTTCACCCAGGATCAGTTCTGTTTGTCTGAGACTCCATTCCAATTAAATCATACACTGTGCACTGCTGGGATCTGGCCTCTATCACTTGGCATGTTTCTGAGATTCATCCATGTCATTGCGTTTATCAGCAGTTCATTTCTTTTCATTGCTGTGTGTATTCTGTTGTCTGAATATACCACCTTAAAACAAATTTCTTCTCCTGTTGGTGGAGACTTGGTTAGTTTCCATCTTGAAACTATTGTGAATAAAGCTATGAAGAACATTTGTATACATGTCTGTATAGACACATCTTCATTTCTCTTGGGTGAATATTTAGGAATTGAATTGTTTGACTGTAGGGTAGATGAATGCTTTGTTTAAAAAAGAAAACTTTCTGACCTTTTTCCAAAGTTTACCATGTAGCTACACGTGAGCATTGAATGTCTGTTATGACATGTTTCTTAGGATGAGACTACAAATCAGAATGGCTGAGATCCTTTCAAGTCTGGGGTTCTGTGCTTCTTTTGTAATGACTGTGTTAGTGTTTTCTAATGCAAAATTCCCCAGGTAATTAGGTATGCAGAAGGTGCCGGGTCAGCAAATCCTCTTCTTTCCCAGAACTTCTGCAAAGATGAGGAATAAGAGGCAAATACACTCACTGCAATGTTATATTAATACATTTAACTCACACAGTTGGGGAAGTGGGTGTGAAGCTGCTAAGTTCCTGGTTGATGCCTGCTATGGTTTGACTGTGTACCCACCAAAATCTCATCTTGAATTGTAGCTCCCGTAATTCCCACATGTCATGGGAGGGACCCGGTGGGAGGTAATTGAGTCATGGGGGTGGGTCTTTCCCATGTTTTTTCTCCTGATGGTGGATAAGTCTCATGAGATCTTTCGGTTTTATAAAGGGGAGTCCCCCTACAGGAGCTCCCTGTTGCCTGCCGCCTGGTAAGACATCCCTCGCTCTTCCACCATGATTGTAAGGCCTCCCAGCGATGTGAAACTGAGTCCATTACACCTCTTTCCTTTATAAATTATCCAGTCTTGGGTATGTCTTTATTAGCAGTGTGAGAACAGACTAATGTAATGCCCATCAGGTCTAGCTGAGCTGTTAGACTATGGGAGGGGCCACGATGAAGCACACCAGTAATATATAATCCATAGGAAAGCCTTCGTGGTACAACCACCCCACCTGTGCCTTTGCTGAAGACCTTTAGAGAGAGGAAGCCAGCCTTGAGTCCAGGACAAAGATCAGGCAGAAGCATCCTTAAAAGATACAGAACAGCATGCAGCTGGTAGTTTTTGGAAATAACCAAAAGCAACCCTAACAGCCATAAATAAAAATAGGGGACGTGGTTCCCATCATGGAGGACAGGCAAGGCTAAAGAAGGAACTCAGATGACACCGTCAGGCCTCCTGCCAGCTTGCTTTCCTCCTGTTGACTGTGTTTCTAAGCAGACTTCCTCTGGTGGTCCACATTTACATCCTCAGGTTTGGCAAGCTCCATGCAAAGGGAGCATCTCTATAATAATATTCCAACTAATAATATTCCAGTTGGGTCTCATTGGCCTGGTCTGGGTCACATGCCCATCCTTGAGCCAATCAGGGCCAGGAAGATGGAGTAGGCTGATTGGCTGGGCCTGTGTCATGTGACTCCCTTTTGTGCTAGTGGCACAAAAACTCCATGTGCTGAGAGTGGGAGGATCCCCTTAGACCAGGAGTTCAAGACCAGCGTGGGCAACATACCAAGACCCCTTGTCTACCAAAAAAAAAGTGTTTTTTTAAATTAGCTGGGCATGGTGGCAGCACCCTGTAGTCTCAGCTACTCAGGAGGCTGACACCAGAGGATTGCTTGAGCCTAGGAGGTCAAAACTGCAGTGAGCCATGATTGTGCCACTGCACTCCAGCTTGGGCAACAGAGCCAGACCCTGTCTCAAAAAAAGAAAAAGAAAATTCCATGTGCTCAGAGTAAAAGGGAGGATGATTATACCAAATCAATGTGCTGATAGTGGGATGAAGGAGTGAGCTGGGCCAGCAGAGCCTCCTACATCTGCCACATCCTTTTGTCAGCCTACCTGATCCTATGCTGGGAGATATTAGATAATCAGGGTTAAAACTGTTGTGATTAGCAAGACCTTATAAAAGTAAACACTCAGGACATGAAGACAAACTGCCTCCATTTTTTTCAGTAATATGTAAAATCAGGTAATACTGTGTCCGGTACTTTGTAAAAGTCTACTGAATAAGATTTTAAATATACAGAAATCTCTTTTGAGATTACTTAGTGAAAGACAAGAGAGACATATGTCATTGGGGAAATGCTTCTTCTTTCCACTGCAGTAAAAAATGGGTAAAATAATATAGAGTGAAATGCAAATACCAAAATGCATTTCTTTGTCAGCATGGTCATTAGAAAAGGCATAGAAAACTTGGAACATTTGAAAAAAGTAGGATTAAAAGAAATTATGCTGTGTGGGAGGTTTTTTGTACAACTAGGTGAGAATACATTTTTTTTTCTTTCGAAAAAAACATGTCACAGCTAATGGTATTTGCTAGATTTTGTTTCAATAAAGAAATACACAAAAGGCCACTTTTTCATGAGCCATTAAATAAAAGATGTACCAGGGAATACATATTCTCCAAAGTATATTACTTTTTTAATAGGAATACTGTCTAATGGAAAAGCTGTAAAGTATAGGTTGTAATGGAATAAAATAGAGCTCAGGCTGTGTGTGTGTGTGTGTGTGTGTGTGTGTGTGTGTGTGTGTATGTGTAAAAATTTTAAATATAGGCCGGGCGCAGTGGCTTACGCCTGTAATCCCAGCACTTTGGGAGGCTGAGGCTGGCAAATCACCTGACTTCGGGAGTTTGAGACCAGCCTGACCAACATGGAGAAACCCCATCTCTACTAAAAATACAAAATTAGCCGGGTATGGTGGCACATGCCTGTAATCCCAGCTACTTGGGAGGCTGAGGCAGGAGAATCACTTGAACCCGGGAGGCGGAGGTTGCAGTGAGCTGAGATCACACCATTGCACTCCAGCCTGGGCAACTAGAGCAAAACTCCATCTCAAAAATAAATAAATAAAGTACAATAAAGGTAGCACCATAAATTAGTAGATAGACAGTAGATTGCTTCATAGATGGTATTAGGAAAACTGAGACAAGATTCCTGTGTAACATCTTACAGAAAAGTGGCCTCCAGTGAATTAAGAGTTAAATGTGAAAGACGAAACTATAAAGCCAATAGAAGAAACTTAGGAAAATGTCTTTCTGAGTAAAAACAGAGGAAGAAATTATCAAAAAACATTTTGAAGCATAAACCATAAGGCAAAAACAATCAATGAATTTGACTACATCAAAATTAAGGCTTATCAGCTTAACAAGTTTTTGGGCTGAGATGATGGGGTTTTCTAAGTATAGAATCATGTCATCTGTAAACAGTGACAATTTTACTTCCTCTCTTCCTATTTGAATACTCATTATTTCTTTCTCTTGCCTGATTGCCCTGGCCAGAACTTCTAATACTATGTTGAATAGGAGTGGTGAGAGAGGGCATCCTTGTCTTGTGCCAGTTTTCAGAGGGAATGCTTCTAGCTTTTGCCCATTCAGCATGATATTGGCTATGGGTTTGTCATAAATAGCTCTCACTATTTTGAGATATGTTCCATCAATACCTAGTTTCTTGAGAGTTTTTAACATAAAGGGATGTTGAATTTTATCGAGGACTTTTCTGCATCTATTGAGATAATCATGTGGTTTTTGTCGGTTCTGTTTATGTGATGAATTATGTTTATTGATTTGTGTATGTTGAACCATCCTTGCATCCTAGAGATGAAGCCAACTTGATCGCGGTGGATAAGCTTTTTGATGTGCTGCTGGATTCTGTTTGCCAGTATTTTATTGAGGATTTTCACATCCATGTTCATCAGGGATATTGGCCCGAAGTTTTCCTTTTTTGTTGTGTCTCTGCCAGGTTTTGGTATCAGGACGATGCTGGCCTCATAAAATGAGTTAGAGAGGAGTCCCTCCTTTTCAGTTGTTTGGAATACTTTCAGAAGGAATGATACCAGCTCCTCTTTAACTCTGGTAGAATTCAGCTGTGAAACCATCTGGTCCTGGGCTTTTTTTTTTTTTTTTTTTTTTTGGTTGGTAGGCTATTATTGCCTCAATTTCAGAACTTGTTATTGGTCTATTCAGGGATTTCACTTCTTCCTGGTTTAGTCTTGGGAAGGTGTATGTGTCCAGGAATTTGTGCATTTCTTCTAGATTTTCTAGCTTATTTACATAGAGGTGTTTTATAGTATTCTCTGATGGAACTCTATATTTCTGTGGGGTCAGTGGTGATATCCCCTTTATCATGTTTTATTGTGTCTATTTGATTCTTCTCTCTTTTCTTCTTTATTAGTCTATCTAGCAGTCTATCTATTTTGTTAGTTTTTTCAAAAAACCACTTCTTGGATATATGTTTTTTGGAGGGTTTTTTGTGTCTCTATATCTCCTCCAGTTCTGCTCTGATCTTAGTTGTTTCTTGTCTTCTGCTAGCTTTTGGATTTGTTTGCTCTTGCTTCTCTAGCTCTTTTAATTGTGATGTTAGGGTTTTGATTTGAGGCCTTTCTAGGTTTCTGATGTGGGCATTTAGTGCTGTAAATTTCCCTCTTAACACTGCTTTAGCTGTGTGTCCCAGAGATTCTGGTACATTGTCTCTTTTTTCTCATTGATTTCAAGGAACTTCTTGATTTCTGCCTTAATTTCGTTATTTACCCAGGAGTCATTCAGGAGCAGGTTGTTCAATTTCCATGTAGTTATATGGTTTTGAGTGAGTCTCTTTATCCTCAGTTCTAATTTAATTGCTCTGTGGTCTGAGAGACTGTTATGATTTCAGTTCTTTTGCATTTGCTGAGGAGTGTTTTATTTCCAATTATGTGGTTGATTTTAGAATAAATGCCATGTGGCATTGAGAAGAATGTATATTCTGTTGATTTGGGGTGGAGAGTTCTGTAGACATCTATTAGGTCCACTTGATCCAGAGCTGAGTTCAAGTCCTGAATATTCTTGTTAATTTTTCATCTCATTGATCCATCTAATATTGACCAAGGGGTGTTAAAGTCTACAACTATTATTGTGTGGGCGTCTAAGTCTCTTCGTAGGTCTCTAAGAACTTGTTTTATTAATCTGGGTGCTCCTGTATTGGGTGCATATATATTTAGGATAGTTAGCTCTTCTTGTTGCATTGATCCCTTTACCATTATGTAATGCACTTTTTTGTCTTTTTTGATCTTTGTTGGTTTAAAGTCTGTTTTATCACAGACTAGGATTGCAACCCCTGCTATTCTGGCTTTCCATTTGCTTGGTAAATTTTCCTCCATCCCTTTATTTTGAGCCTGTGTGTGTCTTTGCACATAAGATGGTCTCCTGGATATAACACACCAATAGGTCTTGACTCTTTATCTAGTTTGCCAGCCTGTGTCTTTTAATTGGAGCACTTAGCCCATTTACATTTAAGGTTAATATTGTTATGTGTGAATGTGATCCTATCATCATGATGCTAGCTAATTATTTTGCATACTAGATGATGCTGCCTTCATAGTGTCATTAGTCTTTATATTTTCGTGTGTTTTTGCTGAGTCTCATGATACAAAATCAGTGTGCAAAACTCACAAGCATTCCTGTACACCAACAACAGACAAGCAGAGAGCCAAATCATGAATGGACACCCATTCACAATTGCTACAGAGAATAAAATACCTAGGAACACAGCTTACAAGGGACGTGAAGGACTTCTTCAGGAAAACTACAAACCACTGCTCAAGGAAATAAGAGGGGACATAAACAAATGGAAAAACATTCCATCCTAATGGATAGGCAGAATCAATATTGTGAAAATGGCCATACTGCCCAAAATAATTTATAGATTCAATACTATTCCCATCAAACTACCATTGACATTCTTCACAGAATTAGAAAAAACTACTTTAAATTTCATATGGAACCAAAAAAGAGCCCGTATAGCCAAAACAGTCCTAAGCAAAAATAACAAAGCTGGAGGCATCACACTGTCTGACTTCAAACTATGCTACAAGTCTACAGTAACCAAAACAGGATGGTATTGGTACCAAAACAGAGATATAGACCAATGGAACAGAACAGAGTCCTCAGAAATAACACCACACATCTACAACCATCTGATCTTCGACAAACCTGATAAAAGCAATAGGGAAAGGATTCCATATTTAGTAAATAATGTTGGGAAAACTGGCTTGCCATATGCAGAAAACTGAAACTGGACTCCTTCCTTAACACCTTATACAAAAATACAAAAATTAACTCAACATAGATTGAAGACTTAACTATAAAACCCAAAACCATAAAAACCCTAGAAGAAAACCCAGGCAATACCATTCAGGACATAGGCATGGGCGAAGACTTCATGACAAAACACCAAAAGCAATTACAACAAAAGTCAAAATTGGCGAATGGGATCTTACTAAACTAAAGAGCTTCTACACAGTAAAAGCAACAAGCATCAGAGTGAACAGACAACGTACAGAATGGGAGAAAATTTTTGCCATCTACCCATCTGACAAAGGTCTAATATCCAGAATCTACAGAAAGATTTTCTTGTAAATCTTAAATTTACGAGAAGAAAACAATCCCATCAAAAAGTGGGGAAAGAATATGAATAGACACTTCTCAAAAGAAGGCATTTATTTATTTATTTATTTATTTATTTTGTTTTATTTTATTTTGTTTTTTCTTGAGATAAAGTGTTGCTCTTGTTGCCCAGGCTGCAGTGCAATGGCGTGATCTTGGCTCACTGAAAACTCTGCCTCCCAGGTTCAAGCGATTCTCCTGCCTCAGCCTCCTGAGTAGCTGGGATTACAGGTGCTCACCACCGAGCCCTGATAATTTTTGTATCTTTAGTAGAGACGGGTTGACCAGGCTGGTCTTGAATTCCTGGCCTCAGGTGATCCACCTGCCTCAGTCCCTGAAAGTGCTGGGATTACAGGTGTGAGGCACCGTGCCTGGCCAAAAGAAGGCATTTATGCAACCAACAAACATATGAAAAAAAAAACCTCATCATCACTGATCATTAGAGAAATGCAAATCTCTAGAGACATTATTAGAGAAATACAAATCAAAACCACGATGAGATACCATCCCGTGTCAGTCAGAATGGCAATTATTAAAAAGTCAAGAAACAATAGATGCTGGCAAGGCTGTGGAGAAACAGGAATGCTTTTGCACTGTTGGTGAGAATGTTCAACCACTGTGGAGGACAGTGTGGCGATTCCTCAGGGATCTAGAACCAGAAATACCATTTGACCCAGCAATCCCATTACTGGGTATATACCCAAAGGAATACAAATCATTCTAATATAAAGACACATGCACACATATGTTTATTGCAGCACTATTTACAATAGAACCAGCCCAAATGTCCATCAGTGATAGACCGGATAAAGAAAATGTGGTACATATACACCATGGAATACTATGCAGCCATAAAAAAGAATGAGATCATGTCCTTTTCAGAGACATGGATGAAGCTGGAAGCCATCATCCTCAGTAAACTAACACAGGAACAGAAAACCAAACACTACATGTTCCCGCTCATAAGTGGGAGTTGAACAATGAGAACACATGGACACAGGGAGGGGAACAACACACACTGGGGTCTATCAGGGGCTAGAGGGGAAGGGGAGGGACAGCATTAGGACAAAGACCTAATGCATACAGGGCTTAAAACATAGATGATGGGTTGATAGGTACAGCAAATCACTATAGCACATGTATACTTATGTAACAAACCTGCATGTTCTGCACATGTATCCCAGAACTTAAGTAAAATAATAATAAATAAGTGATACCTGCCTAATAAAATAATTAAAGTTTTTGTGAAAATACAGGACACTATGAATAAAGTTAATAAAAAGGGGACAGAAATTGGGAGAAGACATTGTAAAATGTCTAAAATGGACAAGACTTGAGTACCTAGTCCAGCACTTTTCACGAGAAGTAAAATGTAAGCCACTTACATAATTTCAAATTTTCCAGTAGCCATATTTTAAAATGCGCTTAGTAGCCACCATACTGAACAGCACAATTGTAGAATGATTCACAGGACTCCTGAAAGTCAATAAGTAAAAGAGGACAATCCCAATAGGAAAATGGACAAAGACATCATTCAGGCAACTTATTAAAAGAGGAAACCCAAAGGGCTCACAAGCATCTGAAAAGATGTTCATACTCATTAGTAATCATGAAAATTAACATTGAAACAATGAGATAAGCACTTGACACCTATTAGACTGACAAAAATTATAAATCGGCTAAGTGTTGGCAAGGATGTGGATGCTTGGGGGTCTTCATGTATTGTGTATAGGGGTACAGAATGGCATAAATATAATATTTGGGAGGAGGAGAAGACTAGCATTTAGTCAAATAAAAGAAGCCACACATACTCCAGGACCCTGCAATGCTGCTCTTGGGTCTATATTTCAAAAAGGTACCCAGATTTTTGTTTCAACTTTATTGAGGTATCATCGAGAAATAAAAAATTACGTATACTTAAGGTTTACAACTTGTTGTTTTGCTATACATATGCATCGTGAAGTGATCACCACAACCAAGCTAGTTAACATTTCTTTCACCTCACATAACGTGTGTGTGTGTGTGTATATGTGTGTTGAGAACACTTAAGGTCTACCCTCTTAGCAAATTTTAAGTATACAACAGAATATTGTTAACTATCATTACCATGCTGTATGTTAGAACTCCAGAACTTACTCATCTTGCACAACCGAAACTTTGTACCCTTTGACCAACACCTCCCCATTTCCCCACCCAGCCCCTAGCAACCACCATTGTACTCTCTACATCTGTAAGTTCAACTGGTTTAGATTCCACATGTAAGTGAGATCACACAGTACTTGTCTTTCTGTGTCTGGCTTATTTCACTTAGCACAATGTCTTCCTTCATCTATGTTGTTGAGAATGACAGGATTTCCTTCTTTTTATGGCTGAACAATATTCCATTGTATATATACCACAATTTCTTTATCCATTCATCCACTAGTGAACATAGGTTATTTCCATATCCTGGCTATAGTGAATAGTACTGCAATAGGCTTAGGAGCACAGACCTCTCTTTAACATACCGATTTTATTTGCTTTGAATATATACCTAGAAGTGGGATTGTAGAATCATATGGTAGTTCTATTTTTAATTTTTTCGAGAACCTCCATACTTTTTTTCCATAATGGTTGTACTATTTTACATTTCCGCCAACAGCGTTCAAGAGTTCCCTTCCCTCTGCATCCTTGATAACTTAATTTTTTTTGTCTTTTTGATAATAGCCTTTCTATTAGGTGTGTGAGGTGATAACCTCATTGTGATTTTGATTTCTTTTCCCTTATGACTAGTGATGTTGAGCACTTTTTAATTTACCTGATAGCCATTATTATGTCTTCTTTTGAGAAATGTCTTTTTTAGTCCTTTGCCCATTTTCTAATCAGACTATTTGTCTTTTTTGCTATTTAGTTGTATTAGTTCCTTATATATTTTCAATATTAACCCCTTATGAGATACTGGCTGGAAAATATTTTCTCGCATTTTGTAGATTGGCTTTTTGCTTTGTTGATTCTTTCCTTTGCTGTTCAGAAGCTTTTTAGTTTCATGTAGTCCTACTTGTTTATTTTTGCTTTTGCTGCCTATTTTTCAGTGTCATATCCAAAAAATCACTGCCAAGACCAATGTCAAGGAGATGTTTCCCTATGTTTTCTTCTAATAGTTTTACAATTTCAAGTCTTATATTTATGTCTTTAATCCATTTTGGGTTGACTTTGATCTTTTTTTTTTTCTTTTTTTTCTTTTTTTTTTTTTTTTTTGAGACAGAGTCTTGCTCTGTCACCCAGGCTGGAGTACAGTGGCGCGATCTCAGCTCACTGCAAGCTTCGCCTCCTGGGTTCACACCATTCTCCTGCCTCAGCCTCCCGAGTAGCTGGGACTACAGGTGCCCACCACCACGCCCGGCTAATTTTTTGTATTTTTAGTAGAGAATGGGCTTCACCATGTTAGCCAGGATGGTCTCGAACTCCTGACCTCGTGATCCGCCCGCCTCAGCCTCCCAAAGTACTGGGACTACAGGCATAAGCCACCGTGCCCAGCCTTGAATTGATTTTTTATGTGATGTGAGATAAGGATCCAATTTTGTTCTTCTGCATATGGATATACTGTTTTCCCAGCACCATTTGTTGAAGAGACTATCTTTTTCCCATTGTATGTTCTTGGCACCCTTGTCTAAGATCAGTTGACCATATATGCGTGGATTTATTTGTCCCCTCTAGTCTGTTCCACTGGTCTGTCTTTACACTAATACCATACTGTTTTGATTACTGTAGCTGTGAAAATGGAAAAGTAGGATTCCTCCTGCTTTGCTTGTCTTGCTCAAAATTGCTGTGGCTGTTCATGATCTTTTGTTGTTCCATTTGAATTTTAGGATTTTTCTATTTTTGTGAAGAATGCCATTGGGATTTTGATAGGGATTACACTGAATCTGTAGATCTCTTTGGGTAGTATGGACATTTTAACAATATTAAGTCTTACACTCCATAACATAGGATGTCTTTCCACTTATTTGTGTCTTTAAATTTCCTTCATCAATGTTATACAATTGTCATTGTACTCACCTCTTTGGTTAAGTTTATTCATAGATACTTAATTTTTTGTTGTTGCTATTATAAATGAGATTGTTTTCTAAATTGGTTTTTTTTTTTTTTTGGATAGTTGTTTGTGTATAGAAACATCACTGATTGTTATACATTGATTTTTTATGCTGTAACTTTACTGAGTTGTTCGTTAGTCTTGACAGTTTTTTGTTAAGATGACATAATCATGTCATCTTTGAACAGAGATAATTTTACTTCTTTCTTTCTGATTTGGGTGACTTTTCTTTTTCTTATGTAATTGCTCTAGCTAGGACTTTAGTACCTTGTTGAATAGAGTGGCAAGAGTGGGCATCCTTGCCTTGTACCAGGCCTTAGAGGAAAAGCTTTCAGTTTTTCTCCATTGATTATGATGTTGGCTGTGGACTTTTCATATATGGCCTTCATTGTAGAAAGGTAAGTTTCTCCTATACCTATTTTGTTGAGAGTTTTCATCACAAATGGATCCTGAATTTTGTCAAATATGTTTTCTGTATCTATTGCAAATATTATGTGTGTTTAATCTTTCATTCTGTTGATGTGGTATGTCACATTGATTGATTTGTGTATGTTGAACCCATCATTGTATCCCAGAGATAAATTCTACCCAGTCATGGTGTAGAATCCTTTTAATGTGCTGTTGAATTCAGTTTGCTAGTATTTTATTGAGGATTTTTACATCTATGTTCATTAGGGATATTGGCCTGTAATTTTCTTCTCTTGTGATGTATTTGTCCGGCTTTAGTAGCAGACTGATACTGGCCTTATAAAATGACTCTGGAAGTGTCCCCCTTTCTTCTATTTTTAGGAAGAGTTTGAGAAGGATTGGTATTAATTCTCCATTGAATGTTGGGTAGAATTTATCCATGAAGCCATCTGGTGCCGGGCTTTTCTTTGTTGAGAGGTTTCTTGTTAGTGAATTTATTTGCTATTTGCTATTGGTCTGTTTAGATTTTCTGTTTCTTCTTAATTCAATTTTGGTAGGTTGTATGTTTCCAGAAATGCATATATTTCTTCTAGGTTACCCAATTTGTTGGCATATAATTGTTCATAGTAGTCCCTTACGATCCTTTTAATTTCTGAGGTATCCATTGTAATGTCTCCTCTTTTATTTCTGATTTTATTTATTCGAATTTTCTCTCTTTTTTCCTTAGTCTAGCTAAAGATTTGTCAACTTTATCCTTTAAAAAACCAACACTTAGTCTTGTTCATTTTTTTCCTATTGTTGTTCTATTCTCTATTTGATTTATTGCTGCTCTAATATTTATTTCCTTCTTATGTTAACTTTGAGCTTAATTTGTTCTTTTTCCTTGGAGTATAAAGTTAGGGTTGTTTATTTGAGGTCTTTCTTCTTTTTTAATGTAGGCATTTATCACTGTAATTGTCTCTCTCAGTGCTTCCTTTGCGCATCTCTTAAGTTTTGGTATGTTATGTTTTCATTTTCATTTGTCTCAAAATACTTTTAAAATTACTTTGGATCCCTCTTTGACCCAATGACTGTTCGAAAGTGTGTTGTCTAGTTTCCATATATGTATATGTGATTCTCATTTTCTTTTTCTTGATTTCTAGTTTCCTTTCATTGTAGTTGGAAAAGATAATTGCAATAATTTCAAACTTCCTCAGTCTGTGAAGACTTTTTTTGTGACCTAACACGTGATCCATCCTGGAAAACATTCTGTGTGCACCTGAAGAGAAGCTGTATTCTTCTGTCACTGGGTAGAACATGCTGTATATGTCTGTTGTCCCATTTGGTCCATAGTGTTGCTCAGGCCAGCTGTTTCTTTATAGATTTTCTCTCTGGATATTCTGTCTACCTGCACAGGTGTACAAAAGGACAGCTAGAAGGATGTCCAATATACTATATTTTGTGGCAGGTTATCAGAAGCAAGTTGAAGGTCTATCCTTCGGAGAAAAAGAAGTAAAACATGGGGCTGTACATCATGGCAGGGAGTTAGAACGGCCAGGCTTTTTACCTCCCCCCAAAAAAAACCATTTAAATGTATCATTTATAAAAGTGCTCAAAGCTGCATGCCTAAAATCTTGGAAATGAACTATTCCAACCATTTTTAATATCTTTCAGGTAAACAGTTTTAGTGAGTTTTGAACTCACTTGTTAAAAATATCGAAAGGGAGCACCTTCCAATTAGTTTGCAAGAACAACATCAAGATTAGGAAACATGGGAATTTACTAGCCAGATGTCAAGAAAAATCTGTGCATAATTGGCAGTTGGGATTGAAAAATGAATATCATTAGCTGCTTCTGCACAGAGCCACGAGCATTTGTGTGGAATATTTTCCAGTTATGATAGCCTTTCAAACCGTGTATTCAACTCTATGGAACCTGCCTGGGCACAGTGGCTCACGCCTGTAATCCCAGCACTTTGAGGGCCAAGGAGGACAGATCACTTGAGGTCAGGAGTTCGAGACCAGCCTTGCCATCATGGCAAAATCTCGTCTCTACTAAAAGTATAAAAGCATTAGCCAAGTGTGGTGGTGCATGCCTGTAATCCCAGCTACCCCAGGAGGCTGAGGCATGAGAGCTGCTTGAACCCAGGAGGCAGAGGTTGCAATGAGCCAAGATGGTGCCAGTGCACTCTAGCCTGGGCAACAGAGCAAGACTCCTTCTCAAAAAAACAAACAAACTATGGAAGTTTAGAATCAGTTCTTTAAATTATAGTATCAAAAAGCATTAAAGAGTTTAAAAGATAATAAAACAGGTTCAATTTTTCACTCTGATTAAATATTTATTAACACTACTTATGCAAATAATTTTAGTGATAACCACAAGGATTTTATACTGTTAGTACATTAATACGTACAAAAATGCATTTCAAAACATTTGTTGCATCCTCTTTGTCCTTTTCAATTTCTGTTTGTTTGCTCTATAATATACATGATGAATCTGTGCTGTAGAAAATTTTTTGCTAATGAGTGAAAATGTTTTGCTGAGGGGTACAATCAAAAATGTCTGGAGACTGTATCAGTTTCCCCTTGCTGCTGTAACAAATTATTATGACCTTTGTATCTTTTTTTTTTTTTTTTTTTTTTTTTGATGGGGTCTCACTCTGTTACCCAGGCTGGAGTGCTGTGGCGTGATCTCGACTCACTGCAACCGCTGACTCCCTGGTTCAAGCAATCCTCCTGTCTATGCCTCCTAAGTGACTGGGATTACAGGCATGCACCACCATGCCCAGCTAATTTTTGTATATTTAGGAAAGACGGGGTTTCACCAATTTGGCCAAGATTGTCTCAATCTCTTGACCTCGTGATCTGTCAGCCTCAGCCTTCCAAAGTGCTGGGATTACAGGCGTGAGCCACCGCACCCAGCCCCGACCTTTATATCTTAAAACAACATAGTGATTATTTCACAGTTCTAGAGGTAGGAAGTCCAACATGGCTCCCACTGGACTGAAATCAAAGGGTCAGCAGGGTTACACTCCTGGAGGCTCTGGGGAAGAATCACTTCTTTGCCTTTCCACCCGCAGAGGCCACTGCATTCCTTGGCTCGTGACCCTCATCACTCCAGTTTCTACTTACATCATCTTATCTCCTTCTCTAACTCCTGCCTTCTCCTTACAAGGACTGCTGTGATTCCACTGGGCCCACCCAGAGAATCCAGGGTTATCTCCCCATCTCAGGTCCTTAAGTCAGTCACTTCTGCAAAGTCCTTTTTGCCATGTCAGGTGTCATATTCACAGATTCTGGGAATTCCAATGTGGACACTGTTAGGAGGGGCATTGTACCACCTGCTACAAAGACCTTGGGCAGGAAGAGTAAAACAGAGCCAAGGAAGAAAGTCACTGTGATCTTCAGGGTCAGATTCGGTGTGTCAGCTCCTCAGCAGGGCAGTCCCCACAAACTCACTCTCCGGGCTGTGCTTTGAGGGAAAACTGGGCCTTATCTTCAGCTGACGCACATGGTATTTCTTTGGTCACATTTCCATCCTTTTGGCTAAAAGCAGTAGACCTTCTCTTGTTTAGGTGATAGGGTATCAAGATGGTTATTTCTTTTGCTTTCTACTGAGTCAGCTGGACCAAGGTCCAGATCTTGATTCAGGCTCTTGCTACCCTATGTGATCTGGGCAAATTTCCTTACTCCTCTGATCCTAAGTTATCCTCTCTCTAAAACAGAGACACTAATCCAGGCTTTGCAAGGTGGCTGGGGATTAGAGGAGATAACATACAAGTTGCTTGCACAAGGAGGCTGCTGAATGAATGTCCGTTCCTTTCCCTCTTCTAGTTAAAATTTCCAGTTCTTCAATTCTGCATCCAGGGAAAAAGCCTCATATGTAAAGATGCAGAAACTTGAGGGTAAATTGAGTCTAAGAGTGAAGGCTCCTTGTAATAATTTCTCTTTTCATCTGGGGATTAAGAAATGTGCAGCTTCATTCGTGGCTTCTTCAAGAGTGCCAAGCCCAACAATGAAAGTGAACCAATGTAGAACAAGAAGCATACTTGTCCCACAATAGTTGTCAAAATAATTTCCCCCAGACCCCTTCAAGACAAAGATCGTATTAATTTAACAATGATGTGCTTTGACAATTTCCCAAATTTTTGAAACATAAACACAGTTACCAGCCCGCATGTTCTACAGACTGCCTTGATTCTCATCTGAGGTCTCTAAGAGGGATGGGTGGTGGGAAAACCCTTTCACGAGTGGACATCTTCATCTCAAAAGGAAGCATCTTCATTTTCCTGTGTTGGAATGTGAGGCTTATCAAATTGGTTTTCTGCTAAAGATTTTTCCTTTCATGCAGTAACATCCCCCTCTGCTGGAATTTGTGGGTTTTGCTACAAAAATTTATTAAGAACAAGTAAAAATTAAATATGAAATGCATGTTACATCTAAACTGGTAGTTCTTAAACTCTCTTATGTGTAAGAATCTTCCAGGATGCTGTGAAGGGGGCCAGCCCCTCCACACCTGTGGGTATTTCTCATCGGGTGGGACGAGAGACTGAGAAAAGAAATAAGACACAAAGTACAGGGAAAGAACAGTGGGCCCAGGGGACCAGTGCTCAGTATACGGAGGACCTGCACCGGCACCGGTCTCTCAGTTCCCTTAGTATTTATTGATTACTATTTTCACTATCTCAGCAAAGGGAATGTGGCAGGAAAACAGGGTGATAGTGGGGAGAAGGTCAGCAAGAAAACATGTGAGCAAAGGAATCTGTGTCACAAATAAGTTCAAGGGATGCGGCAGGAAAACAGAGTGATAGTGGGGAGAAGGTCAGCAAGAAAACATGTGAGCAAAGGAATGTGTGACACAAATAAGTTCAAGGGAAGGTACTATGCCTGGATGTGCACGTAGGCCAGATTTATGCTTCTCTCCACCCAAACATCTCAGTGGAGTAAAGAATAACAGAGCAGCATTGCTGCCAACATGTCTCGCCTCCCGCCACAGGGCACTTTTCCTCCTATCTCAGAATGGAACAAATGTACAATCAGGTTTTATACAGAGACATTCAGTTCCCAGGGGCAGGCAGGAGACAGCGGCCTTCCTCTATCTCGACTGCAAGAGGCTTTCCTCTTTTACTAATCCTCCTCAGCACAGACCCTTCACCGGTGTCGGGCTAGAGGACGGTCAGGTCTTTTCCATCCCACAAGGCCATATCTCAGGCTATCACATGGGGAGAAACCTTGGACAACACCCAGCTTTCCAGGGCAGAGGTCCCTGCGGCACTCCGCAGTGCATTGTACCCCTGGTTTATCGAGAATGGAGAATGGCGATGACTTTTACCAAGCATACTGCCTGTAAACATTTTATTAACAAGGCACACCCTGCACAGCCCTAGATCCCTTAAACCTTGATTCCATACAACACGTGTTTCTGTGGCTCAAGATTCAGGCACAGTTACAGATTAACAGCATCTCTAGGCAAAGCAATTGTTCAGGGTACAGGTCAAAAGGGAGTTTCTTATGTCTTCCTTTTCTACATAAACACAGTAACAGTCTGATGACTGTTTCTTTTCCCTACAATGCTGTTTGTAAAAATATATATAAAAGGAGACTTTTGTAGCCATGACCATCTTCTAAGGGGAGTTCACATCTACTTTTTTGTTGTTTTTGAGACAAAGTCTCGCCCCATCACCCAGGCTGGAGAGCAGTGGTGCCAGTTCAGCTCACTGCAACCTTGAATGCTCCCACGTTCAACCGACTCTCCTCCCTCAACCTCCCAAGTAACTGGAATTACAGGCACCTGCCACCATGCCTGCCAAATTTTTGTACTTTTTGTAAAGATGGGTTTTCACCATGTTGGCCAGGCTGGTCTCGAACTCCAGAGTTCAGGTGATCCGCCCGCCTCAGCCTCCCAAAGTGCTGGGATTACAGGAGTGAGCTAACGTGCCTGGCTCTCACGTGCATTTTGAAAAACTTTTGGAGGTTGAGAAGAAGAGGGGGTGAAGCTAGAATTAGTGTACTTGCAGTTGCGTCCGAGTGGAGTGCCCGCTGGGTGGTACTAACTATGGAGTACTGCCCATTCCTCTGTTAAACAGTTGAAACCATTGACCTGGAGAAAACGCCTTGTTCCTCACAAAGCTCATTATGCCAGGCCCCTCCCTCCCCAGCCCTCTGGCTACAGCTCCCGGCAATATGGCAAAACTGCATCTCTACAAAAAGTACAAAAAATGTACTGTGTGTGGTGGCACACACCTGTAGTCTCATCTGCTCAAGAGGCTGAGAGGATTGCTTGAACCTGGGAGTTCCAGGCTGCAGTGAGCTATGATCATTCCACTGCACTCCAGCCTGGATGATAGTGCCAGACCCTGTCTCAAAAATAAAAAATAAAAAGCAAAAGAAAAGCAAGTGAGAGTGACGTGGTTTATATTCGTTTGTTTATTTGAGATAGAGTCTTGCTCTGTTGCCCAGGCTGGAGTGTAGTGGCGCGATCCCGGCTCACTGCAACCTCTGTCCCCCGGGTTCAAGCGATTCTCCTGCCTCAGCCTCCCAAGTAGCTGGGATTACAGGTGTGAGGCACCACGCCCAGCTAATTTTTGTAATTTTAGTAGAGACGGGGTTTCACCATGTTGGCCAGGTTGGTCTCGAACTCCTGGCCTCAAGTGATCCACCTGCCTTGGCCTTTCAAATCGCTGGGATTACAGGTGTGAGCCACTGCACCTGGCCAAGAGTGATGTGGGGTGTTTTTGTTTTGTTTTGTTTTGTTTTTGAGATGGAGTCTCACTCTGTCGCCCAGGTTGGAGTGTGGTGGCACGATCTCGGCTCACTGCAAGCTCCCAGGTTCATGCCATTCTCCTGCCTCAGCCTCCCGAGTAGCTGGGACTACAGGCGCCTGCCACCATACCTGGCAATTTTTTTGTATTTTCAGTAGAGACGGGGTTTCGCCATGTTGGCCAGGTTGGTCTCGAACTCCTGGCCTCAAGTGATCCACCTGCCTTGGCCTCTCAAAGCGCTGGGATTACAGGTGTGAGCCACCGCACTTGGCCGAGAGTGATGTGGTTATTAATGTGGATAACTTCAAACCTACTCTTTATGGAGCTACAGTGCCCAAATCTTTAGCGTACAATTCTATGGTTTTTACATAGATACACATCTGTGTAACCCACTCAGATAAAAATACAGAATTTTCCCTACACCTCTGAAGGCTACCTTCCCTGTAAATACACATACTTCCTACAGACGCAGTCACTGTTCTGACTTCGATCATCATAGAATAGTTTTCCCTCATCTTTCCTTTGATGTCAGTGGAACACATGGTGCACAGTCTGTCTGTTTTCCTTTACTCATCATCATGTTTATGAGATCCGTCGATGTCGGGTGTAGTGGTTGCTTGTTCTTTTTTATTGCTGTGTAGTAGTCCATTCAATGAATATACCACAATTTATCATTCTCCCATTGATGGACATTATCTGTTCACCATTTGCGCTAGTACCTAGAAACATTCTAACGTTTGCCTTTCATAAATTCACTCCAGTTAAAAAAAAGTTTAAATCCCCTACAAACAGCCGTGTTTTAACTTTTAACAGAACCCAGTTATTTGGGATAAAACTCGTAACTACTTGAAACCCAAAATGCTGGAGCTGCCAGCCACTGCTGAGCAGCCGAGAGCGCTGGGAGTGTTAACAAGCTTGGAGCAGGAGAATGATGCAACAGTGTCGGATTTCACAAAGCGCATTCAGGCAACGGCTGAACACCACCGTTTTTGTGACTGAGCTGATGCCCTTTTTGGGGGCAGGCGTGTGCTTTGGCCACTGAAAACACGGAGGGTGTGACGGAGAAAAGAGAATGCCCACTGTTGTTAGTTTTGCTTTTCGCTCCCGCCATCTCTCATTCCATTTAGGGAAAGCCAACAGCTGAAATTAAACTTGCAGCTCAAAGGGGCAGATCTGTTTCTCCTTGTCCTGCATCTGTCAGAAATGACATCCATTCCACAGACTAATGTCCCTGTACCATGGTGAAAGCACTTCCCTGCCAGCTCCAAAGCTGGGGACCAGGGAGAGCACAGGGCACTGAGTTCTTGCTGCCCACCCCCTGTGCAGACAACCAGGGATCAGCCACCTGCCGCTGTCTCCCAAGAAGAGAAGACACAGCAATGTTGGTTTCGTCAAACCACCTGAAAGGGTGGGCAAAGCTGGCATAGGCTTGGAGGCTAACAAATGTGAAATGGGAAGTTTTGGGGGCTGCCATTGGAGCCTTCCCCCTCCCGCCCAACGAAGGAGTTCGCTGTGTCACTCAGGCCGGAGTACAATGGTACATCTCAGCTCACTGCAACCTCTGCCTCCTGGGCTCAAGTGATTCGCCTGCCTCAGCCTCCTGAGTAACTGGGATTACAGGCGCCTGCCACCACACCTGACTAATTTTTGTATTTTTAGTACAGGCGGGGTTTCACCATGTTGGCCAGGCTGATCTGAACTCCTTACCTCAGGTGATCTGCCTGCCTCAACCTCCCAAAATGCTGGGATTACAGGTGAGAGTCACCATGCACAGCCCATTGGAGCCATTTATATAGTATATCTGCTCCCACTGCCTTGAGAAGGAACTGCTTCTGGCCACAGGCGATTGCATCAGAGCTACACACTTGGTTCTGAAGCTGGAAATAAGGTTCAGAGCTGCTTCTCAGCTCCTGCTGGTTCTTCTCTCACACGTGAGCTGGGCAAGTGAAAGGGTCATAAGCTACCTCTTATCCAACAAACAAGGTATGTGTGGTCCCAGTCACTAACTGCATCCCAAGTAACCACCATCCTGACTCCTGACAGCAGAGGTGTTGACAATTATTGAACTTTATACCATGAGATCACACAGCATAGGCTCCCTTGGGTCCGGCCGCCTTCACGCCATCATCTGTTTGGAGATGCATCCCTATGGCTGCGTGAGGTTGCGACTGTTCATTCTCGTTGCTTTGGACTGCTCCACTGTGTGAATGTGCCATGCTTTATTTATGCATTTCGCCATTGACAGATGTGATAGGCAAACTTAAGGTAGCCCCCACAATCCCCACCTCCTAGGGTTCATGAGCCTGTGTGAGCCCCTCTCCTGGAGAGTAGGCAGAGTGTGATGTGATTCTAACCAATAGAATTACGGTGAGTATGATGGAATTCACTCACAGTTACATTACACAGGACTGTGACCTCTGCCCTGCAAGAGCACCTTCCCCCTTGCAGGCCTTGTTAGGGGCATTTTGGGGAGGCCCCTGTGACAAGGAACGGAGGGCGGCCTCCAGTTCACATCCAGAAAGAAACCGAGGCTGTCAGTTTTACCATAAGGAAATGAATTCTGCCAACAACATGTGAACTTGGAAGCGGACCCTACACCTGTTGAACCTTGAAATGGGACTACTGCCTAGCAGATACCTCTACTGCCTAGCAGACACCTTGCAATCGTGTTTCCAATAGGATTCCAACGTATGCAATCCTAACCTCCAAGGCGATGGTGTTAGGAAGTGGGGTCTTTGGGAGGTGATGAGGTCATGAGGGTGGAGCCTTTATGAATGGGATCAGCATCCTTATAAAAGAGACCTGAGACCCCTTATCCCTTCCACCATATGAAGACACAGCTAGAAGTTGCCATCTATGAACCAGAAAGTGGGCCCTCATTAGACACCGAATCTGCAGATACCTTGATCTTGGACCCCCAGCCTCAAGAACTGTGAGCAATAAATTTCTATTGTTTACAAGCCACCCAGTCTGTGGCATTGTGTATAGCAGCCTGCATGGACTGAAACACACCTGGCTTGCAGCTTTGTGGGATTCGGAAGCAGAGTCCCGACCTAACTCCTGATTGACAGAAACCACGAGGTCAAAAATATGTGTTATTTTAATCTGTTAATTTTGTGGCAATTTGTTATGTAGCAATATAAAACTAACACAGTGGACATTTGGATAGTATCCAGATCTGGGCTTTTTAAACCCTGGGCTACCATGAACATTCTAGTACATGTCTGTGGAAGCCAAAGCAACTCCATCTTGGATGCTAATCTACCACGTTGACTTGTGATTAATTCCTGTTATGGGAAGGCCTTTAAGATTTCCAGTTTGGCCGGGCGCGGTGGTTCACACCTGTAATCCCAGCACTTTGGGAGGCCGAGGCGTGCAGATCACAATCTCAGGAGTTTGAGACCAGCCTGGCCAATGTAATGAAATCCCATCTCTACTAAAAATACAAAAATTAGCCAGGCGTGGTGGCGGGCGCCTGTAGTCCCAGCTACTCAGGAGGCTGAGGCAGGAGAATTGCTTGAACCCAGGAGGTGGAGGTTGCAGTGAGCCAAGATCATGCCACTGCACTGCAGGCAACAGAGCAAAACTGTTTCAAAAAAAAAAATAGATTTTCAGTTTATCTATTTTTCCTTGTGTGAGACCAGGTACTTGCCATGAATGCTGCCCTTAGGTCAGGCAATGTTGATGTTATAGTACTTCAGTTGTCCCACGCAACCCTTCTGAACCACCCTTTCCCTATGGTATATAAGCCCTGGATCTCAGCGGCAGTGCCACACGGATCCACCATCTTGTCTCAGTGCCACCCAACACACAGACATGGCTTCTGCTCCTAAGTCCCTATTAAATGTTTCCTGCTAAGGATTTGTCAGCCTTTTTCTTAGGCTTCTTGGCTTCCTTTCACTTTGGGGTAGGTTTGCACAGACCTGCCCACCGCAGAACATGGATTTTGGTGAACATACGTGTGTACTCGTGTTAGATGTATACTCGTGTTTGGTGTACACCTTGGAGGGAACTGCTGGGCCATAGGAATGCATATGTTCAGCTTTCGTGGATTCTGCCAACAGTTTTGCAAACCAAGTTACATTTACGTGGGTAAAGATGGGATTCAAACCCAGGTCTGCCCAGCTCGGAATCAATGTCATAGCCTGTGTGAAGATTTGGGGTGGGCTAAGGAGATACAAGGATGACTTCTCTTTCCTTGGCACTGATCGCATATGTCTTTATAACTATGTTGAGATGGACCAGGAGCCACTATCTCATGGACTGTCATTTCTGCTTATTTAACATGAGGGGGTCTCATAATTTTGAGTTTCATAGTCTCATAATTTTAATCCTAAACCTCAGAAGCACCCTCTGTTTTTCTTATCAACAAATATTTGGAGGGTGTCTTGGAATGGATTCTCATCACAATTTAATTAGAGAGGAAATGTTTAAATTGCTACACATGTATTTCCAGGCAGCTCAGAACTGGCCCATATCTGTAATCTCACTGAGCATGCAAAACAGTAACCAATGTGCATGGAACGCCCACTATTCTGAGCTCCCACAGAGTAGTAAAGGTGCAGGATTATGAAAAATGGCAGGCCCCACGCTCACATGCCACAGCCCACATGGTACTTGTGCCAGCTATTTATTGCTGGGTAACAAATCAGCCCAAAACTTAGTGACTTAAAAGAAAAGTATTCATCTCTCAGGGTCTCTGTGGATCAGGAATTCAGGATGAGTTAGGCTGGGCAGCACTGGCTTAGGGTCTTAGGCTGGGCAGCACTGGCTTAGGGTCCAATGATGGCTGGAAGTAGAACCCCAAGGAATTGGAGTAATGGGGGCTGATCAGGCATTCTCTCTCTCTCTCTCTCTCTCTCTCTCTCTCTCTCTCACTCACTCACTCACTCACTCTCACTCTCTCCATGTAGTCTCAGGGCCTCTCCACATGGTCTCTTCATGTGGGCTCTACTTTAGGCTTCTTCACAGTGTGGCAGCCTCAGGGGAGTTGAGCTTCTTACGTGGTAGCTGAAGGCTTCAAGAGTGAGGGTTCTAGCAAGCAATGTGCAAGCTGCATTGCCTTTTGTAGCCTCATCCTGCAGGTCATGCAGTATCACTTCCGCAGCACTGTGTCACTCACAAACAAGCAAAAGGCTGCGTCAGATGGGTCCCCTGGGAAGCAGACCCTGAGATGGGAGTTAGGAGTGAAGAAGTTGAGTGGGGTCATACCTGAGACAGAGAACGGAAGGAGGAAGCACAAGGAGGAAGTCAGAAAGGCCTTCAGGACACAGTGTGGCTCTGACAGCTGTAAAGGGAAAGGAGTCGACACGGGATGGTGCAGGAGAGTCAGATGGCAGCATAGATCAGACAGGGTCTTGGCCAACCCACTTCATGCTCTGGGACAAAGAGTCCCATAATGAACAGAAACAGCTGGGCCCTAGACCCCTGCCCTGCTCAGTCATTGGTTAAGTCTGTCCAGAAAGACTGGCTTGAAGGCGAAGACACACCATGGTGGTGCTAAGATGTGCGGACGGCAGCTCAGCACTTTCCTTAGAGCTGAAAAGTAACTTTTTTCTTGACGGGAGATCTGAGAGGTGAAATCCGCAGCTACCAAAGAAGGCCACCCACATTCAAGGGAAGAGAATTAGGTTCCACCCCCTGATGGAGAATTGGCAAGATTCTAGAAGAACACCTGGGACAAGATTTATGATTCTAGGAACATTCCAAATTCTTTGGAACCTAAAATTTGCTCTAACACGCAAACACAGCTTGAGCATGGAAAGGTGCATAGGTTAGAGATGAGCGTCTTAGGCCTTGGAATCGGCCTAAAAATGGGTTCAAATCTTGGCATGTCCACTGACTAGCTGTGTGACCTTAGGCAAGTTACTTAACCTATCTGAGCCTCAGTTTTCTCATCTGTAAAACTGAGAAAACAGTAAAGCCCATCCTTCATGGGTTATTCTGAGAATAAAATGTGATCATACATGTACAAGTTTAGCACCTTGCCTAACACGTAGTGTTCAGAAAGGAGAATACATCATTATTATTTACTGAGTAGCAAGAAAACCATAACAGTCCAAGACCACTTAGTCTAAGCAATAAGTGACCCAGCGTGTCAATGCAGGAGCCCCCAGGAGCATGACGAAGTGCATCCCGTACAATACAGATTTATTCCCAACAAACAGTTTCACACTAACTCGGGTTTGGTGAGGACACTGAGTTATTAAGAAGAGATTGACTTGTATTTATTACAGATATTAAATCAGAAATTGCGAGCTTTTATAAACACAGAACAGAAGTCATTGCTTGGCACTCCGAGCTCTCTAAAAGCAGGAATTGTGCTTTATTTGTTCTTGTAACACCAGGGCCAATAGCTGGCACGGAGTCAATGCTCCCCAAATGTTCATGGCATTGAATTGCATCTAATAAAGATAAAACTTAGCTTGCTGGAAGATGCGTAGATTCGTAACATCTTATGATGCTAGATAAATATAGGTTCTTTTTTCTATCCAGAATGGAAATGGGAAAAAATATGACTCGTTCTTATTATTAAAAGTCACGCATGCTCGTTGTGATTTTAAAAAACCCATGCAACTCAAAAATACATTTAAAAGACAGTTTTAAAAAACCCATCACCCAGAAATAACTTCTATTCACATTTTGGTGAACTTTCTTTCAGAGTGCTTTTCTAAAAAACTAAGAATAGCATCATGGTATAACGTCTTGTAACTGGATATTTTTCACGTGGCAACATACAGCCACCAGATGAGTGAAAGCTGACACAGACATCGGCTGGGAATTCACAAGGGGGCAGGAAGACAAGGAATCTGCTTTACTGTTCTCTCGCCCTTTGCATGACCACCATTGTGTGGGCTGCTAGCTGTCACTGCAGGCTCAGCTGACGCTGCAGCCACCCACTGTCTGTGCCTGGAGATGCCTGGATCTCTGACCCGGAAGCCCATCCCTGTCCAGCTCAGCTCTCCCCTCAGTCCTGTGAGCCATTGTCTCCCGCAAGGTCTCTTACTGGTCGTCCCTGACCACAGCATCACATACTCTTCTCCCCGCCTCAGCTGAAGAGTGTTCGACTCCCTTCCCTTCCTCTCGTCTCTGACAAGCAGAAGGACTAACTCCACTGGGTCCTTGGGTCCCCGGGTCCCCAGCACTGTTCCAAGCAGTTTACATAAAACATCCCAATTAATTCTCCACAACTGCTCTAAGGAAGTTAGAGGGAGATGCTGTCACCAGCATGCCCATTTTACAGATTAGGAAGTTGAGACTAGAGAGGTTAAGTACCTCGCCTACCTAGCAAGCAAGTGATGGATCTAGGAATGGACACAGAATGAACACACGAAGGAAAGGAGACTCGGTATCTCTCCCCTGACCACTTAACCACTGTCCTGAATTACAGAACCAGACAAGAGGTGGAAATACATTTAGCGAGTGCTTCCTCATGAAGCAGCCTCGTTGTCTGGGGTAAGTATCAACGTTCTTGGTCTCAGAGCCAAGGAGATCCAGGTTGCGGACACACACACACACACACACACACACACACACACACACAGTGAGTTTTGAGCAGGAGTTTAACAGGCAAAAGGAAAGAACCGCTCTCCATCATGGAGAGGGGTCCCGAGCGGCCTGCCAGGTGGTAGTAAAAATGTCAGGGTTTTTATAAATGGGCTAGTGAGGAGGGGATGCCTTCTACTCCTAGAGCCCGATGGTTTAGTTGGGACCACATGTGCTATCTGTATAGACCAGAGATTTTTTATCGGCTCTCACCCCATTCCCTGACCACCCAGGCCAGCTCTTAGTCTGTGTTGCTTATCTGGGAGGGAGAGTTTCTGTGTCTGTTCCCAGAGAGCTTCTTGCAGCGGTAGACATCCCCCCCAACCCCAGTGCACTTTTAGCTCCATTTCTTACTGAGTGTGCCTAAAGGAAAGGAATGTGCTCATCAAGGCCCACTGTTTCACTGAGGCCCATTGTATGAGTGTGAAGTTTGGGGATTACCCAGGAGACTGCCCCCTTCTATGCTTGAGCTGTCTTATCTGTGTTTTACAGCTTGATCATTCAGGCCACTTGTTATTAGAAGAGAAGTGATTTATTTGAACTGCATGAGGTTAGAAAGGGAGCTGGGTTTTTTTGTTCTTTTTCCTTTTTTTCTTTTTTGAGACTGAGTCTCACTCTACCACTCAGGCTGGAATGCAGTGACACGATCTTGGCTCACTGCAACCTCTGCCACCCAGGTTCAAGCAATTTTTAGCCTCCTGAGTAGCTGGAATTATAGGCGCCCACCACCACAGCCGGCTAATTTTTGTATTTTTTGTAGAGATAGGTTTTCACCATGTTGGCCAAGTTGGTCTCGAACTCCTGACCTCAAGCGATCCACCTGCCTTGGCCTCACAGAGTGCTGAGATTACAGGCATGAGCCACTGTACCCAGCCCTTTTTTTTCTTCTTCTTCTTCTTCTGAGACAGAGTCTTGCTTTGTCGCCCAGGCTGGAGTGCCATGGTGTGATCTTGGCTCACTGCAACCTCCACCCCCCAGGTTCAAGTGATCCACCTCCCTCAGCCTGCCAAGTAGCTGGGACTACAGGCACCTGCCATTATGCCCAGCTAATTTTCATGAGTTTTTTTTTTAGAGACAGGGTTTCATCATGTTGGCCAGGCTGGTCTTGAACTCCTGACCTCAGGTAATCCGCCCACATTGGCTTCCCAAAGTGCTGGGATTACAGGCGTGAGCCACTGCACCTGGCCTGAAAGGGAGCGATTTCTGAGTTACTTTCTGTTAGAAGGAAAGTTTTCTGCCGGGGACTCTCTTTACCCTGTCTACCTAAATAATTTCTTTCTGCCTCCTATAACACTCATACTTTTCCTCCTGTCACTGAAGTGCCAAGCCTTGAAGGAAGAGTGTTTTGTTTTTTTTGTTGTTTTGTTTTGTTTTGTTGAAGAGGAAACTTAAGCTCAGAGAGGTAAAGTAGATTGCTTGGAGTTTCACAGCTAATAAACCAACAAACCAGGATTTTAACCCACACTGGCCGGCGCAGAAGCTGACTTACTCCACGGTAACAAGTGAGCTTCCGTGTCAGTGCAGGAGCCCCCAGGAGCATGACAAAGTGCATCCCATACAACATGGATTTTTCGCCAATAATTTCCCACCAACTTGGGTTTGGTGAGGACGCTGAGTTATCAAGAAGAGATTGACTTGTATTTATTATAGTTATTAAATCAGAAATTGTGAGCTTGCTCTCCCAATGGATTTGCCCCCACAGTTTTGCTCTACCGTATCTAGAAGCACTGCATGTCTTACTTGAAAGAAACCAATCTTTCAAGTCACCAAACACAAGCATGGCAGTGCGTGGCAGGGACACTACAGCCAGACTGCCTGGGCAGCCTCGAACAAGTTACGCAACCTCTTTGTGCCTCAGTTACCCTATCAGTGAAAAATGTAGATAAAAATAGTACCTACCTTACAGAATTGCGAAAGTTCAATGAATGGGTTTATGTGAAGCACTTAGGGCCATGCGTATAGTAGGAGCAATACCAAGCATTAGTTATGATTACTATTCATAGAGTCCAGAGCTTGATACAAAGTATTACTTTCCTCTTCGCATTTCCTTTTGGAGCAAACAAAGCCAGCCTTGAAAGATGTATGAGTTTCCTGTGGCTGCTGTAACATATGACCACAAGTTCAGCGGCTTCAAACAACACAGATTTATTTTCTTACAGTCCTGAAGGTCAGAAGTTCAACACAGGTCTCACTGGGCTGAAATCTAGGTGTCAGCAGGGCTTCATTCCTTCCGGGGGCTGTAAGGGAGCCTCTGTTTCCCTGCCTTTCCCGGCTTCTAGAGACCACCTGCAGCAGCTTCCAGCACCTACCCCACCACCCTTCCCCCCCCACATCTTCCTCAGCAGCATATAATCTTCACATTTTTCTCTGAATCTGACTTTTCCACCACCTTCTTACTCCCAGATCATCCAAGATATTCTCCCCATCTCCATGTCAGCTGAGTAGCAACCTTAATTCCATCTGCTGCCTTAATTCCCTTTTGCCATGTAAACTAACGTGTTCATAGATTCCAGGGATGGGGACATGGACATATCGGGGGATACATCTTCTGCCAACCACAGACCAGTGACTAGGATCCCTGTCAGTCTGATCCCCATTTCACTTCTCTTTACTCAGGCCTCCCCACCTCAACCCTGACTCCCTGTGGTCAAGGTTGGAGCCTCTGCCTCCTGGCATCCTCTTCAGATAGCATGGAGGTCCCTCATGGCCGCTTACCATTCTCTAAGGCCTGGACTTCCGTCTTTCAGAGTTAAGAAAATGAAGCATCTACAAGTTCTCAAACTTGCTGATAGGCACCACCTTTCTCAGCTTGAGTCTGAGGTGTTGTGTTAAAAGACTCCATCTTGGCTAGGCGTGATGGCTCATGCCTGTAATTCCAGTACTTTGGGAGGCCAAGGTGGGCAGATCACCTGAGGTCATGAGTTTGAGACCAGCCTGGCCAAGATGAAGAAACCCCGTCTCTACTAAAAATACAAAAATTAGCCAGGCATGGTGGTTTGTGCCTGTAATCCCAGCAGCTACTTGGGAGGCTGAGGCAGGAGAATTGCTTGAACCTGGGAGGTGGAGGTTGCAGTGAGCCGAGATTGTGCATCCACAATGCACAGACAGCCCCCATAACAAAGAAGGATCCAACCCCAAATATCACGTCAAGGTTGAGAAACTGGTCTAGAAAGACCGTTACACATGTGCCTCAGGACCAGGAGTCATGTCCATGGATGTTCATAGTAGCATTGCAACAGCATAGGCAAACCAACCCAGATACCACACCAATGAAAATAGAAATCTACAGCAGCACATTCATACTGCAGACAATGTCAGTGCACTGTCGGTGAGGGAAAGAGGCCGAAACAGCAGGGGTGAGAGAATAGGGGCTTCCCTGGTGGGAAGGGGGTCTCCTGGAATTGTGGCTGCATTTCCGATCCCCGGTGAGTTTATGAGTCTCTCTTCTTTCTAGGCTGCTTGGTTAGCTTGACATTTCATGGGAAATTTTATCCTATTTGGTCTTTTTAAGTAATGTGGGCAATTCAAGTAAAGAAAAAAACATTAGTATGCACGAAAGTATTTCCTACAGTACGAGATGTATATATAAAATAGCAAAAAAATAATTAGAAATTATGTAAATATCCAGAAATGGGAAAGTGATTACAACAATTATGGTACATACACTCAATTGAATGTTATGCAGCCATTAAAAAGGATAATTATGAAGGTGATTTAGAAACGTGGGAAGTGTTTGTAATATGATGGCAAGTGAAAAAAACCAAAATCAACAGCACAAACACAGTGATTACAACTCTAAAAAATATGTTGGCCTGTGGACAAATACTGAAAGGATTTGCAGAAATAAAAGCTCTAGTGATTAAGATGCTAGGATTATGGGTGATTATTTATTTTTTCTTTTTTCCAAGATGTTCTTTATTTTTATTTATTATTTATTTTTATTTTTATTTTTATTTTTTTTTTTTTTGAGGCAGAGTTTCACTCTTGTTCCCCAGGCTGGAGTGCAATAGTGCAATCTGGGCTCACTCTAGCCTTCACCTCCCAGGGTCAAGTGATTCTCCTGCCTCAGCCTCCCGAGTAGCTGGGATTACAGGCTTGCGCCACCACGCCCAGCTAATTTTTTGTATTTTTAGTAGAGATGGAGTTTCACCATATTGGCCAGGCTGGTCTCAAACTCCTCAGGTGATCCACCCATCTCAGTCTCCCAAAGTGCTGGGATTTTAGACGTGAGCCACTGCACCCAGCCTAATTTTTTTTTATACTTAAAGTAGACATCTTTTGGGACAACTGCCTAGCCCACACCCTTCTTATCTGAACACTGTGTCCCCACCCAAAAGGCTAAATCCCTAACACCTCTGAGGGCTCCACGCTACCCTGTATCCCAGTCTAGCCCTGATCCAGACTGAACCAATCAGATTCTCTCTACTGAGTCTTTGAAACTGATAGAGAAATGCTAATGCCTCTGAGGTAGTTCTGTTTTGTTTTGTTTGTTTGTTTTCTTTTGAGATAGAGTCTCGCTCTGTTGCCCAGACTGGAGTGCAGTGGCACAATCTCAGCTCACTTGCAACCTCCACCTCCTGGGTTCAAGTAATTCTCTGCCTCAGCCTCCTGAGTACCTGGGATCACAGGCACCTGCCACCACGCCCGGCTAATTTTTGTATTTTTAGTAAAGACGGGATTTCACCATCTTGGCCGGGCTGGTCTTCAACTCCTGACTTCGTGATCTGCCCACCTTGGCCTCCCAAACTGCTAACAGCCGTGAGTCACCGCGCCTGGCTAATTTTTCGTATTTTTAGTGGAGATGGGGTTTCACCATGTTAGCCAGGATGGTCTCGATCTCCTGACCTCGTGATTCACCTGCCTCAGCCTACCAAAGTTCTGGGATTACAGGCGTGAGCCACCACACCTGGCCAGAATTCTTTATATAATCCAGATACAGACCCTTATCAGATATATGATTTGCAAATATTTCTCCCACTCTGTCGCTCATCTTTTTACTTTATTGATGGTGTCCTTCAATGCATAAAAGTTTCTCATTTTGATGAGGTCCAAGTTATCTGTTTTTCTTTTGTTGTTTGCGCTTGTGATGTCATATTTAAGAAATAATCATATTGCAAAGTCATGAAGATTTACACCTATTTTCCCTTCTAAGGATTTTATAGTCTTAGCTGTTACATTTAGGTCTTTGATCCATTTTGAGTTAATTTTTATATATGCTGTGAGGTAAGTAGGGGTCTATGTTTGTTATTTTGCTTGTAGATGTCTAGTTGTCCCCATCCCATTTGTTGAAAAGACTCTCTTTTACCCACTGAATGGTCTTAAAACCTTTGTCAAAAATCAATTGACCAAGCCGGCACAGTGGCTCACGCCTGTAATCCCAGCACTTTGGGAGGCCAAGGCAGGCAGATCACAAGGTTAGGAGTTCAAGACCAGCCTAGCCAACATAGTGAAACCCTGTCTCTCCTAAAAATACAAAAATTAGCTGGGTGTGGTGGCACGCACCTGTAGTCCCAGCTACTCAGGAGGCTGAGGCAGGAGAATCACTTGAACCCGGGAGGAGGAGGTTGCAGTGAGCCAAGACCATGCCATTGCACTCCAGCCTGAGTGACAGAGTGAGCCTCTGTCTCAAAAAAAAAAAAAAAAAAAATCAATTGACCATAGATGTATGGATTTATTTCTGGATGTTCAGTTTTATTCTATTGATTTTTGTGTTTTATCTTTCTGCCAGTACCACATTATTTTGATTACTGTGGCTTTGTAGTAAGTTTGTTCTTCTTTTTAAAGATTGTTTTGGCCACTTAGGGCCCCCAGCATTTCTATATAAATATTAGAATACGTTTTTCTATTTCTGCAAAAAAAAAAAAAAAGGGCAGTTGAAAAATTTTAATAGGGATTGTATTAGATCTGTAGGTTAATTTGGGGAGTATTGCCATTGTATTAATCTGTTCTCACGCTGCTGTAAAGAAATACTTGAGACTGGGTAATTCAGAAGGAAAAGAGCTTTAATTGGATCATGGTTCCACAAGTTGTACAGGAGACATAGTGGTTTCTGCTCCTGGGGAGGCCTTAGGAGGCTTCCATTCATGGTGGAAGGCAAAGGGGAAGTGAGGAGCTTCACATGGCCAGAGCAGGAGAAAGAGAGGGGGTGGTGATGCACACTTTTAAACAACCGGATCTCCTGAAAACTCACTATACAGTACCAAGGGGGGATGGTGCTAACCCATTTATGAGAGCTCTACCCCTATGATCCAGTCACTTCTTACCAGGCCCCACTTCCAACACTGGGCTTACAATCAAACGTGAGATTTGGTTGGGACACAGATCCAAACCATATTAGCTATATTAACAATAGTACATCTTCCAGTCCATGAACCATGCATGGACCATTCCATTTGTTCAGGTCTTGTTTAATTTCCTTCAATACTGTTCTATGGTTTTCTATCTACCAGTCTCACACTTCCTTGGTTAAACACATTTCTTTTACCATTTTAGATGTTCTTGTAAATAGAACTGTTTTCTTAATTTCATTTTTGGATTACAGCAGTCTTTTGAAATAAGGACCTGAGTGGGGAAAAAGCAGAAGATGGCTGTTGACACCTAGAGAAAAACAAGTATAAACACAGAGAAAAAAAAACAGAAGCCAGAAATTACATTAAAAGGAAGGCACTGGGAAAGTTGAGAAAGAAACAGGGTTGTGGGGGTACGACACTTAGCAAATGCTTAAGCAAAGTCAAGCTTTCAAGACAAGATTCCTAAAGCAAGGCAGCAGTATCCTATGATAGACAAGAGCTCACTCAACAAGGAAAACAAACACCAGAGTTTTGACCAGACCGACTCCCTTAGCCAGCTGGCAATATGGTTTCACCACTTCTTAGAAAAGAGGAACGGAGATGTGTGCTCAAAAGCCTTCAGATTGTTTTGTGTGTGTGTGTCTTGGCAGAATGAGCCAAACATAGTTTCTTCGTGGCCCATAAGATGAGACACACCTAGCAAAAGCTGTCCTCATACAGAACTACTTCCCGGTGTCTTCATCCTGCAAGACCTGCACCAGAGGGTTCTACCTATAGAAATCCTAGCACCTAGATGTAGTCAACCAAGTACATGGCTCCCTCACCCTCCAACCAAAGATGCTATATTTCCATCTGAGTGGAACAAAATCCCACTGTTTCATAATGCCTCCGGCAATTTTGCATGTGGGAGACATGGTTGGTATGTGACATTCTCGTCTACAAATTGTAATGGATTGGGGAAGGAGGGAGAAATAGAGTTCAGGCCTAACTTTCTAGAGGACAAAATAAATCTCTCTTGGTAATTGCAATTATCTGAAAACTATTTCAAAGAAAACTCTGTGTCATCCTGGCATTTGCTCAAGGGCATGGCTTTCCATCAGTCTCTCTGTCTCTATGTCTCTCTTACATACATATGTATGTGTATATGCATACGTATGTGCATATACATGCCTACATATAGACATATTCTCTCTCTCTCCACACACACACACCCCTCCAACCTCTGTGGCTCTGGGAGTCATCTGTGTAAGAAGACCCTGACGCGAATGCTGAGTGCCTAGGCAGGGGTCAAACAAAGGCTACAGGATTGCCACAAACACCTTTAAGCACGCAGATTCTTTGGCTCCTGCCAGACACTGAATCTGAATCTCTAGGATTCTGATTTCAGAGCCCAGGAATCCTCGAGTACAGGAGTTCCCAGGTGACTCTGATGCACCTGGAGGCTGGAGGCGCTCAGATCTAGAGAGGAGGCGGCACTTGTGCAGTGCGGTCGGGGAAGAGAGGAGGGGCTGGGCCGGTGCCTTTAGGCGGCCAGGTGTTAGGACCAGAGGACAAGCCGCCAGCTGAGCCGGAGGAGGCACCGAAGCACCCCCGCCGCGGGCCGGTAACCTTTAGCCACACTTGGCCTAGGGCCTCCGCCAGAGCCGCTCCGCCCCCGCCGCCTCGCCCCGCCGCCCAGCCCTCCAATTGGCCGCCTCCCCATCCCGGCCCCCGGCCTCGGCCAATGGGGCCAGCGTGCGCCGGAAGCCGGAAGCCGGAAGCGCGGCAGCGGCGGCTGCGCTCCCCTTCGGCAGCTGTTTTCGGCACCATGCGAGGCCTCGGGCCAGGCTTGACGGCCAGGCGTCTCCTCCCGCTGCGGTTTACCCCGCGGCCGCCCGGGCCCCGGCTGGCTAGCGGGCAGGCGACTGGCGCCCTGGAGCGGGCCATGGACGAGCTGCTGCGCCGCGCGGTGCCGCCGACACCGGCCTACGAGCTGCGCGAGAAAACACCTGCGCCCGCCGAGGGTCAGTGCGCGGACTTCGTGAGCTTCTACGGCGGGCTGGCCGAGACAGCCGAGCGGGCCGAGCTGCTGGGCCGCCTGGCGCGGGGCTTCGGTGTGGACCACGGCCAGGTGGCGGAGCAGAGCGCCGGCGTGCTCCAGCTGCGCCAGCAGCAGCGGGAGGCGGCGGTGCTGCTGCAGGCCGAGGACCGGCTGCGCTACGCGCTGGTGCCGCGCTACCGCGGCCTCTTCCACCACATCAGCAAGCTGGACGGCGGCGTGCGCTTCCTGGTGCAGCTGCGGGCCGACCTGCTCGAGGCTCAGGCCCTCAAGCTGGTGGAGGGGCCGGACGTCCGGGTAAGGGGCCTGCACTCGACCCCCCGGCAGCGCGGACTGGCCGCCCTCCTCGAGTAGTCCTCATTTGCCCCCTCCAAGCCCCACACACCCCACCTTCCCTGCCTGAAACCACGCTCACTTCGCCCGCAGTTACAGCTCACCAACTCTCCCCTTCCCACGCTGAGTCCTGGCCTCGTCAGAGCACACCCCCGCCTCCCTCCAGTCTGTCCTTGAAGTCCTCACTTGTATAGTGTTTACTAAATACTCAGCATTTGGTGGCCTTGAAGGTAACTGTCGCCTCCCGTACCTGATTAGTGTGTGCTCTACAGTCTCTTTTTTAATTGTTGTAGCTGATTAAAGTGTTTCATCTATATGGTATACCTGAACTTGAGCATCAGGCTGAGCATCAGGCAGCCTTCTGAGACCCTGAATAGTGTTTCAGAGGTTAATTGGGCACCCGCTATGTGTGAGACATTGTCCTGAGAAGTCCTGTGAAATACACAAAGGTAAATAGGACTCAAGGTCACCACCAGCACCACTCCGGAGTCTCCATGGCTTCTGGCCTTCTCTGTGCTCCGTGACTTTTGGGAGGACATTTAACACCCTGAGTTCGGTACTTACTGTGATGATTCTGAGTTGACTTGAGGTAATCAGGCATTAGCACAGTTCATTCGTGTTAGATGCAGATACAGACTTTGAGATTTAAATGATTATGACCCGAAAGAAGGCCTAAAGCATATACTGTCCTTTTATATTGTTAGTATTAAATACGGCGAAACACTAGCCTGCCCCCCCCCCCTTTTTTTTCTTTTCTTTTCTTTTTTTTTTTTTTTTTTTTTGAGATAGGGTCTCACTCTGTTCCCTAGGCTGGAGTACAGTGGTGCTTTCACGGCTCACTGCAGCCTCAACTTCCCCAGGCTCAAGCAGTCTTCCCACTTCAGCCTCCTGAGTAGCTGGAACTACAGGCGCAGGCCACATGCCCGGCTAATTTTTGTTATTTTTTTGTAGAGGGTGCGTTTCACAATTTTGCCCAGGCTTAACCTGCCCTTTTAATTAATGAAAAATGATGTAAATGTTTCAGGAAGTTTTGGACATTCAGAAGTTTGTTAGGTACAGTTGGAGTTAAAAAAAAAAAAATTGAACGATTGAGTGGTTATGACCTGACCCATTTAAGAACTCTAATACTGGTTTAATAGTTTCATTTTCATTCCTTCAGTCTTACGTGGGTGATAACACGTATCCCTTTTACAGTAAAGGAGAAGATGCTCAGGTTGTGTGACTTGTCCTTAAATTCAGAGCAAAAAACTCTTGCTGATCACCCACCCAAATCCAGGGTTCTTTGCCCTATGCTGTATCACTGTCTTACTGTGTGAGTTAATCAGATGTTTATTAGAAACTTTCTTACCTTTTTTGGCTACTTAGATGCATAAAATCGGGCATAATTAAGTATGGGATTAATGTCAAGAGTGACAACAGTGGCCATGATTTGATTCCCCATGATAGCTGGTTAATTTACAGTGCTGTTACTGAGGGCCAGGCATCTTTGGCCATAAGATTCTCAGACAGAAAGCCCACAGTTGCTAATTGCATGACACGAAATCACTCAAGAATTCTTACCGTGTTGAATCGTCATGTTCTGGTCTCAAGCCCGGTCTGAATAGCTGAGCTTTTCTGATCCACACTTGCACATAGTACTTGGCAATATATCATCCCCCCAAGTAAGTGATCAGCTCCTCGAAAACTGGGAAACTTATCTTAAATTTCTTGCATAGCAGAGTGATGAATGAGTCATTGCAATAGATTCCTGGGTGCCCTGGCATGAGACATACTTGACACACTAATCATTCAGCATTTATGTGGAGGTGAGACTGCCCCACACTCTGTCGTAGATTTTTGAGCCTGGAAGGAAGCCACGAAGGGCTGGAAAGGTTTCTTCCCAGCTGGGAGGGTCCTCCTATCAGACACTGGCCAGCTTTGTCCCTCGTTGATTTCTCACATCCGGTCCAATTCTGAATTCCCTGGTTCTGTGAGATGTTGTGGAATACATCCTTTTGTTCTTCCCCACTCAGGAAAACTCTTGGTTATCACATCGTTGGGAAGGAACACGACTGAACACACTCACATCCAGACTTGACTGTTGAAAGAAAGGAGCTGGCCCCTGGGAAATACAGAGGCTGCTGAGTCCTCAGACATTCACACATTTCCTTGCTTTTTGACCAAGGCTGTCTGTATACATAAGGGGAAAAAAAATACATTGCATTCTGTAATATTAGGCCAGAAGTCCTGTGGACCAGAGATATCAAACAGAATGAATAATGGCAGCCTGATCTTTGCCTCTGCATATGGTTAGGACATAATGGCTGCAGGAGCCTTTTTGTGATTGCTTTATTGTGCCCCTTCCATTTCTTTACCTAGAAACCCCAACCTTACATTCAGTGCATATAACTGTTAGTAGCCGAACCTGTTAATTCCCTTCCCCTTCCCTTGCTCTGCGTAGTTTTCTCATATATACACATATATATGTATGTGTGTGTGTGTGTGTGTATGTATATATATAGATGGGTTTTTGTTTTGTTGTTTATGTTTTTTTTTTAGAGATGGGATCTTGTTGTGTTTCCCAGGCTGGTCTTGAACTTCTGGCCTCAAGCAAGCAATCCTCCAGTCCCAAGTGCTGGGATTATAGATCGGTGTGAGCCCAAGTGTAATTTTTTTTAAATCCCTGTCATTTAAACATTTAAATCAGTCTGAGAATAGAGTTACATTTTTCTGTACATATAAACTGTCAACTGGAATCTGATGTTGTAACCTATGTGATCTATTTTTTTATCTGATTTTTTTTTTTTTGAGACAGAGTCTTGCTCTGTTGCCCAGGGTGTAGTGCAGCAGCACAATCTCGGCTCACTTCAACTTCCGCCTCCTGGGTTCAAGTGATTCTCCCACCTCAGTCTCCCGAGTAGCTGGGATTACAGGCACTTGCCAACACTACTGGCTAATTTTTGTATTTTTAGTAGAGACGGAGTTTTGCTATGTTGGCCAGGCTGGTCTCGAACTCCTGACCTCAGATGATCTGCCCGTCTTGGCCTTCCAAAGTGCTGGAATTACAGGTGTGAACCACTGTGCCCGGCTGTGTGCTTTCTTTTTAAAATGTTCTTTTCCTCTGGTCCAAGTGAGTTTGGAGGTTTGTTACCGTGCCTGGATTTGTGGCCACAAAACGTGGAGGAGTTTGTAGGTATGTGTGTCCCTGTGGTTGTGTGGTAGGTGTGGGAATGAGGATGTGATGTGTCTAGGGAGTGGTGGTTTATAGGCTTTTTGTTTTTCTCCAGAGGCCCAGTTGGTTGATGACTTCAGTTTCTTGGAGGTGAAATCCCAGTGAAACCGAGTCGAATCCCCAGTAGAGGGGAAGGTCTGAGCATGGTTCAGCAGTTTGTGGGCACTCAAGGGAGGTTGGCCTTTAATTCGTGGAAGGGGTTCCTGATGGGCAGTTTGGACCTTGGTGGAATGAGAGGTGTTCGAACCTTAACAGAGGCACAGACACTAGAGAGGGACCTGGTTCCCACTGCCACAGCCACCCGGCCATGCTAGACCCTTGTGTATCCTCTGCCTTTTAGTTAATAGAGTACTCTTTGTTGGGTCTAGTAAATTCTGTGCTTAGCTGTGCTAAATGGTACTTATTTTGAGATAGGAAAGTATATCCATAGTATAAAGTGTACACCTGCGGAGTGGAAGCTTATGTGAGTGGGAATTGTCCCCAAGTTTCTCAGCCTCTGCAGTGCTACCCTCATCCATGGCTTTCCACTCCCTTCCCCAACCCAGGGCTTCTGGGCAAGGGAAGGTGACTTTTCTTCCATACCAAAATAAGCAGATCTTGATAGAGCTTCAAAAGAGAGGGAACCATTTTATCTTTTAAAAGGAAAAGTTGGCTGGTCTAAACAGTGTCATATAAGTCAATGGAATTAACAATACAGAATACACAGAGCTGCATGCAGTGGCACGCACCTGTAGTCCCTGCTACTTGCGAGGTTCAGCTGAGCACGGGAGTTCAGCCTGGCCAACATAGCAAGACCTGCCTCTGAAAAAAAAAAATAAGAAGCACTCCAGCAGAATACACTGAGAACTGTCGCTACCCTTAGCATCACCAGGATATTCCCAGCAGTTGTGTTTCTCAGTCTTGTATTGGTGATAAATGGTGGCTGAATTAATGCACGCACAGTCGCGGAGGCTTCTTTCCCTGGTGGTGTTTGTATCCCGGCAACCTTGCGGCGTGCCTGAGCAGCTGCTGCCGGTGTTAGAACTGAGCAACGGAGACTTCTGACCTTTAGCCCAGATTCCCAGTTCTCGTGTCCCAGTGTCACATTTTGTAGCTGTCAGGAGCCCAAAATAGAATGAAGAGATTTGTAGGGGAGGAGCTTTCATCAGCCAAACCATTTCTTTCATAATTAATATTGAACTGATAGTAAAACTAGGTATTTTCAGCTTTTTTCCTATCATGAATGTAAGAGAGATGCCGGTACCTCTTACACAGAGCTCAGCTCATCTGTTCCTAACCTGGGGTACAGAAGTCCTTCTGGCCCCTGGGATAGTCCATAGGTAAGTATCAGAGGAGTCCATGAACCCCAGGAAAACAGGTGCCCAATTTTATTAATGTGTTTGCAATGTTCTGGGGACGGGGCCTGTGGTTTTTAACACATACTCAAGAGTGTGAGAGGATCCCAGGAAGATTAAGAGCCGCTGTAGTCAAATGCAGAAAATACAGTTTTATAAAGGGCCATTCCGTGACACCTAGCAAACAGTCTCTCTCATCCTCCCCTCCCGCTACGTACTAATCACCGTTCGTTCCATTTTTCCATCTTTCTCATTTGATACCAATCTATTGGTAAACGCTTTGCGAACCGTAGAAATGAATCAGAAGTGGACCCTGCCTTTATGGAGTTTACAACCAAGTAAAGGAGATTCAGTGATGGAATGTAAAGTTAAAAGGAATTGCAGAGATCATCTGGTTCAGCCACCTATCCAATGCTTAAGTCTGTTTTCAAACAGCTCTGCTGAGTTCTGTCCACCTGTGCTTGGTGACTTCCAGTGCGGAGGGTCACCGTCTCCCAGGATGACTTCTGTGGACAGCTCCCGCTATTCAAAAGTTCCTCTTTACACTAAATTGAGTCCATGTCTGACTGTCCATCACTTACACCAGTCGGTCTAGATTTACTTTCCCAGTCCCCATGGGGTCACACAGAACAAATTTGTGGCCTCCTTCATGCCCTAGTGCTTAAACATGTAAAGGGAGATCTCACCTCCTTCCGAAAACGTCTCTGAGCCACCATTCCAAAACCTGCAAGTCTTCCCCAGGTGACAAAGTTCTGAGTCCTTTCACCCTTTAGCAGGAATTAAAAAGTAAAATGATTTTATAAAATTTGGAAGCTGAGGCAGGAGAATCACTTGAACCTGGGAGACAGAGGTTGCAGTGAGCTGAGATTGCACCACTGCACTCCAGCCTGGGTGACAGAGCAAGACTCCGTCTCTAAAAGAAAAAAAAAGAAAAGAAAAGAAAATAGCTGTTATAAAGCCACTCTTTATAGGTGTTGCCCATTGTGTTCTTCATGACCCTTATAGAGAGATTCAGAAGGTCATTCTTTTATCAGATGTCCTGAGATGTTTACTGTTATTTAACAATAATGTTCAGTGGATCTGTTGATACATAATATATGAGTAACAAAGACCCAAAATAGCAGTGATTTGAATATGACAGAAGTTTGTCTCTCATGTGAAAGTCTGGAGGTCGGCAGCCCAGAGCTGATTCTGCTCTTTGGTGCTCTTGGTGGATCCAGACTTGAATCTTGTCGCTCTGCCCAGAAAAACCTTCATCTCCAAAGCAGCCCAAGATGGCTGCTCCAGTGCCAGCCATCACACCGCCTTCCAGTCTGCAGTGGAAAGGACAAAGAGAAAGATGGGCCAAGGGCTTGCTCCTGCTGTCTTTCCAAGTTCCCCAAAGTGGCTGCAGGAGACCTCTGCTTACCCCTCATTGGCCAGAACTCTGTCACATGGCTACCCCCAGCCACAGGGCAGTCTTTATTCTGGACAGCTGTGTCCCTAGCTGAAAAGCGAGGCTTCTGTTAATTTGGAAGAAAAGGATACAGCCATTGGAGAACAACAAGCTGTGGCTGTGCAGGCGACACCGAGACGACGCTGCTTCTGCTCAGGGCCTTCTGTTCTGGTCTTGCTGGAAAAGCTTCAGTGCAAATATATCTTGGGTGGTCGAGTCAATTCACATCATTTTTAGAAGTAGATAAGAGATAATAAAGATATAAATAATTGAAGCAAAATTAAGATAATTTCATCACCTCTGAAATGCATTGGTTGCCACATATACTATTATGTCCCTCTAAGGTAGATTTAAAATGCTGCCAGTTATGGCGAGGCGCAGTGGCTCGTGCCTGTAATCCCAGCACTTTGAGAGGCCGAGGCAGGTGGATTGCCTGACCTCGGGAGCTCGAGATCAGCCCGGGCAATATGGCAAAACCCCATTTCTACAAAAGAATACAAAAAAAATTTACCCGGGCGTGGTGGAACTCACCTGTAGTCCCAGCTACTTGGAGGGCTGAGACAGGAGGATCACGTGAGCCCAGGAGGTCAAGGCTGTAGTGAGCTGTGTTCATGCCATTGCACTGCAGCCTGGGTGACAGAGTGAGACCCCATCTCTCAAAAAAAATAATGCTGCCAATTAGACTGTGACCTGCCGTCATTCAAAAGCTGCATCCTGACTTGAGAGATGTTAAAATATGAAAATGTACATCTCTCAGTTGATAAAATAGGGCTCCTGGACCAAGTATTTGTTTTTTTTAGGAAACGTAGGAGTAATGTTTTGACGTATCAAAGAGGGTTCCCAAGAGGATGAGGATAGTGCTGCTGACACCCTTGCTGTCTTAGTTTTCCCTTACAGAGCATCTTTCGTTGTTATGTTAATTCGATATAATTAGTGTCCTCACTATGGTGAACACATTGGAACATATTATTTGATTTAGGCAACTTAGTTCAAATTGAATTGTTTCCATTCAGGGGTCTTACGGACTGAAGTAGTTAAGTCTAAATAGAGTGTTGAATGAAAGCCTGACTCGGTTTGAGATAAGAGTCTCACAGAGGAATCTCGGGAAAAGCTGTTTGGAGAATCGTCTTGCGCAGTTGTCTGCTTGAGCATTTTCATTCCCTGTGCTGGCCACAACACAGAGATGGGCTTGATCTGTTGCCCATTGAAGGCCTGGGCTTTATCTTCTTTTCAGGAAATGAATGGCGTGCTGAAAGGAATGCTCTCAGAATGGTTTTCCTCCGGGTTCCTGAACCTAGAACGGGTCACCTGGCATTCACCGTGTGAAGTGCTTCAGAAAATTAGTGAGTAAGTATTAAGGTTTTCATTTGCTTTGTACATATATGTTTCATGTATATTTATGTATGTTTTATATTGGCTAAAAGCCAATCTATCTTCATTCACATGTACAGTTGATTTCAAGTCTAATAAAATCCAAACACAGTATTTGCAAATGCTGCCGCCGTCACCACACATGATACTAAGATCATGGAGGAAGAGGAAGGGGCACCAAGAGAAACCGATGTGTGTGTCAGGGACCTGCGTGGGTTCTTATTTATGTCCTCTTACTTAAAGCAAACACGCCCATTTTCTCTCTTCCCAAGACCCCATGATCAGAGTTGCAGAAACTCACTGGACCAAGCATATGCATTCGTAATCAAAACAGCATTTGGCCCACCTGGTGGTTAAGATGTTTCCCTGGGTTAAAATCTCTAAACAAGCTATATCATGCGTTACCTCCAGGACCCAGTATCACACAGGCTAGCATGTCATGGTGGCCTCACAACCCGGGACTCTTTGCACGTAGGTGTCTTCACATTACAAGTTGTCCCATGGAATCCAAGGTTTGAAAAGTGTCCTATTTGAAATGTAACCAATTCAAAGGACTGACAGTGCCTGCTGCCATTTCACGTGCTGAAAACAAAATAGCAGTGGGGTGAGGTTGCTAGAAGACACCAGATGAGCCCCGTGTTTGCAGCGCTGACAGGGCTTCACGGAGATCCCGAGGAAAGAGAAGACACAGTGTTCGACACCAAGCATTTGATTAGGTTTCACCTGAAAATCTGCATGAATCCTTCCCCGGAGCCTCACAAACTCCTCTTAAAACTGGGGTTAAAATTGGAGCACCGTTTTGTGTGTAAAATGGTCATTCACTGTAGTTCCTCTCAGTGGGTGCTGTTTCTCATGAAAATGACTTTCCTTGACTCTTCCAGAAGAGTCCATTAAAGCTCTATTTAAAGAACTTGTTTGACTTAGATGAATAGTATGAATAGGAGTCAGCAACCATTACTTAAGTTGTGAATTATGCATTTGTCTTATCTCTTTATAAATTTCGCCCCAGGGCTGAGGCTGTGCATCCTGTAAAAAACTGGATGGACATGAAGCGCCGCGTTGGGCCCTACAGAAGATGTTACTTCTTTTCTCACTGTTCAACTCCTGGGGAGCCCCTGGTCGTTTTGCATGTGGCACTGACTGGTGACATCTCCAGCAACATCCAGGTACCTGCGATGGTCAATCAGGGACAGGATAGGCACCCCACAGAGCACAGAGCCCCTCGTGTTTTTGTTTTGTTTTGTTTTGTTTTTACTTGATTTTATCCTCTTTTTTTTTTTTTTTTTCAAATAAATGGTTTTGGGCTTTTTAATTGGTTACATAAAATCTCCAGATTTGTAGGTGTAGAGTGTAGAAGTGTAGCGGGAAGACAGTTATGGAGCAAGGAGAGCATTCATCTGGCTGCATTGATCTTAGGTTGAGATACAGTTAAAGTCTATCACAGAACATGTTTGTGAGGCAGAAAATAATTGTGAAGGGAGAAGAGACGGGATACCTGGTTCATACATGGTTCACCTTTACAGCTTTTGTTAAGTGCCTGTGGGGAGTTTTGAAAGATACTTGATTAGAAAATTGAAAGAGACACATCTCTCATGCCTGATGTGGGCCCAGGACACTCCCCGGCGAGTGGAGGTTATGGGACTTGGGGTTGATAGCCCCGTCCTGTGGCAAGCTGCTCTGCTCCTGGATGAGTTTGGCAACAATGTCTGAAATGCTCCTGCAGGCCCACAGGGGCAGAAGAACCAGGGACCACATTGCAGGGTCTGGAAATGGGAGTGCTAAAGACAGGTGGCAGGGAGCATGAGACCCCTGGGGCAGCGCAGGTTTGCTTAGGCCAGGAGGACAGGAGGGCCTGTTAGGAAGCTAAGTGGATGATGGCCCATCACAAGGTGAGTGCCCTAAGCAGGTGTCCCGCTGAGAAGTTAGAGAAGTTGAGTAGGGCATATGAGCAGACGTTCCTGATCACCAAGGAGAAACGCATTCCCTTACAATGTTTGTGTGTGAAAGAGTCACACTCCAACGTCCTGTTGGTGCGACTAGGGGCCATTCTGACTTCTCTGAGGGCAGTTTGGCAACATGGATGAAAATTCAGAATGTGCATTCCTCCTGGCCTAAAAAGTCCACTCTTAGGAACTTCTCCTGGGGAGATTCTCAGCCCTGAGAGTCAGATGGCTGTTCTTGCAGCATTGCTGACAGTTTGAAAGGCTGGAGATGATATCCGAGGGCCCATCAGGAGAGAATGGGCTCCAGGAGGGCAGTGTAGACACATGGCGCGGCCTCACGTACATCGGATATCTGTACATGTGTTTAAATATTGATGTGGGTTTATATTTTGACATGGAAAACTAGTCTTGACCTATTGTCGAGTAGAAGTTCAGGTTTACACAGTAGCTTGTGTGTGGTGTGGTCTTATGAATAATATTAATAAAATCTGTTGAGTATATGCTCTGTGCTTGTCAGTCTGTGAAGCACATTTTGTGTGTTACTGTTCAGAGCATCCTGTGATTTAGGTGTTTTTTGTTTGTTTGTTTGTTTTAAACAGAGTTTCTCTCTTCTTGCCCAGGCTGGAGTGCAATGGTGCTATCTCGGCTCACTGCAACCTCTGCCTCCCAGGTACAAGCGATTCTCCTGCCTTAGCCTCCTGAGTAGCTGGGATTACAGGCATGTGCCACCATGCCTGACTAATGTTTTTGTATTTTTAGCAGAGACAGGGTTTCACCATGTTGGCCAGGCTGGTCTCGAACTCCTGACCTCAGGTGATCTGCCGTCCTTGGCCTCCGAAAGTGCTGGGATTATAGGCGTGAGCCACTGCGCCTGGCTGATTTAGGTATTACTATGAGAAAACTGAGGCTTAGGGGAACATCTGTAACTTACCTATGATCATAGAGCAAGTAAGGGTGGAACTGGAATTCAGACCCAGCTCACGTCCTGACTCTGAGGGGAGATGCCTTCCTTATGTGTAAATTGAGCATATGCATTTGGGCACGTGAGAATGTGTATGGGTGCGCAGTCCTGTGTACATTTGTGTGCATACCGAGAGCCTCTGAGACAGCCTGGAAAGGTGTTCATCAAAAGGGCAGCAGCAACAGGCATGGGGATTAGATTTTGGAGTAATTTGTTATTTTTTCTTCATGCATGGTTTTTTTTTTTTTTTTTTTTTGGCCTCTTTTTGTTTTATTCACTTTGCCTTACAATTCTTTTTGCCTCTTTGACATTACATATACCTCACTCGTATAACTGAAGAAAGTTTTGTTTTTATTTTGAAAACTTTAAAAAAAGATTGCTGGGATTTTTGCATAAGGAATCACAAGATAACTTACAGACTTCTTAAAAAACAAAGGAGAGCCGGGCACGGCGGCTCAGGCCTGGAATCCCAGCACTCCAGGAGGCCAAGGCAGCCGGATCACCTGAGGTCAGGAGTTCCAGACCAGCCTGGCCAACATAGTGAAACCCCGTCTCTACTAAAAATACAAAAATTAGCCGGTGTAGTGGTGTGCGCCTGTAGTCCCAGCTACTTGGGTGTCTGAGGCACAAACGAGAATCGCTTGTCAGTAGGCAGAGGTTGCAGTGAGCCGAGATCGTGCTGCTGTACTCCAGCCAGGGCGACAGAGCAAGACTCCGTCTCAAAAAAAAAAAAAAAAAAAAAAGACAGGAGATAAGCCTGGGAGTGATGTGAAGGGAGTTCTGTTCTGTGAACCACAGAGCTCTTCCATAGAGCACGGTGCGGGACAGCGGGCCCCTCTCGGTCCTTAGAGGATGTATCCTTCTTGTCATGAGCTCTCCCCATTTCCTCACAGCAGTGTTTCTTCACTTTGTAGGAGTCACTGACCCTATTAAGAATCTGAAGGGAAAAACACTGAGGGCGTTTTCCTCAGGACAGATATGCATAGACTCACACATTCCATACACTATTTCAGAAAGTTCCTGGACTGACTACCAGACCTCATCTGTGTGGTCTAAGCTAAACACTCCCACTTCCAGAATCGAAGGTAGCTGGTAGAAGTTAAAATAGTTTACATGGGTTCTTCAAAAGTAAGCTGGTGTAACCTGCTTCAAAGCAAATGAAAAAGTAGCCCCCTGCTATTCCACTGTTATCCAGTGAGCTTTGGAGTATTAAGGATAATGCTTCAGAGTATTAGGGATTAGAAAACGCTGCCATCAGAATGAGAGGCAGTAAACTCAGATTTCAGCTAAGCGACTTCCCAGTCTAGCTCGTTTCTTAGAATGCCTCGCCGGGACGTCTGTGTTACTGTTTAGGAAAAACAAAGATGGCATGAAACCCAAAAGGTACACGAGAAAGTCAAACAAAGGTATATTTCCTAAAAGAAAAGTATATAGGACTGCATATGGCCTCTTGAGCAATTTGAAAAACCTAGGGTTCAGAGAAAAGGAAGAAAAGCAGTTCAGTGGTGGGAAACATCAGCCCTTTAGGAGAAGCCGAAGGAACTGGAGCTGTTTGGTCTCGAGGATCCGTGTGTTACCGCTGAGTGTTGGCAGGAGAGTTACGGAGCAAGTTTTTGTTTGCACAGAGGCCTAAAAGAGACAGAAAGGGGCATACATTGCTCTTCAGCAAAGTTCGCATGAAAATTTCAAAACGGTAGAAACGATGCAGCACCGAGGACCCCCAGGGAAGCTGTGGAGTTGCCTCCTCCAGAGAGTTTTCGAAACAGGGCAGCTTTTAGGCTCCATAGCCTACACCCCAGTCGGGGAGCCGAGGTCTCTTCCGGCTCTTCCAGTGCTCTGAGAATTGTCTTCTGGTCCCAGCGACAGGGTTGCCATGTGGGCTGCAGAGTGGCCAGGCCAACCTTAGAACCATCGTTGGTGTTTTCCAGGCAATCGTGAAGGAATGTCCTCCATCAGAAACGGAAGAGAAGAACACAATTGCTGCTGCGATCTTTTATTCCATCAGTTTGACCCAGCAGGGACTCCAAGGGGTGGAGCTGGGAACATTCCTCATAAAGCGAGTCGTCAAGGAGTTGCAGGTAAGCGCCGCGCGGGGAGTCCCGGTCACGCTTGGCTTCCGTGTGGTCAGGTCCGTGAACTCGTGGGGTGTCAGCTGCCACGAAGGACATGGATGAAGACAGAAGCTAAAGGGAGCATCAGGGAGTAGAAGAAGTGCCAGAGGCCCCTCAGCAACTCCTAGGAGCCATGAGTCTCCCAGAGAGATGAGAATAATGCTGAGAGAGGCCTCCGGCCCAGCCTCCTGCAAGATGCACTTGTGTTCTGAGGTCATCAGCTCTCTAGGGCGACCTCATTCTGACCTGCCCAGGATACTCTTGATTTCATGTGTCGTCCTGGTGTAAGTGTCACTCTGAAGTGTCCCAGCCAGATGGCATAGCTGATGGTCATCCTGCCATGCCTGTCCTCCCCCCTGCCCCTGCCCCCACTCTCAGGGCCTCTGACACGTGACATGCTGTTAGCATGGGCCTTCTCATGGCCTGCGAGGGAGTGCTGAGGTGAGACCAGACAGCTCGAAGGTAAATGCATCAGCTTAGTTTTGATCTAACTCCCCTTTCTTGGCTGCCCTGTGAAAAACACATGCACCATCCTACATCAGAAATATTGATGTTCACTCTGGGCCTAGGCTTTCAAAAACCACCAACCTCATCAGGGGCTTGGATAAATTCCAATGAGTAGAATCTAATGATGAGGTGCAGTAGCTAGATGTTTGCTAGTGAGTGGCTCTGAGCAGAGTGTTCTCTGCGTTGGGGGCTGCAGTTGGCTGCAGCAGAGCCCTTCGAGGACGACAGTGTGGAGTGGGAACGTTTACATGCTCCTAGTAAATTCATAATCAGTTTCAAATTGAAGCCCTCAGGATTCAGCTGCGTATGGGCTTCATTACCACGCCGCCATGTTTCCCCCCCAGGTAACAATAAGCCACAGCTCCTTCCCAGTTTCCTCGTTCCTCTGTCTTCGCTGAGGGTGGTGATGAGCAGGGTGGGGTGGGGAAATGTAGCAGGGTAAGGAAGGCAGGAAGAGGAGGAGCATATCCCAGGATTCAGGGGAGTTAGGCCTTAGCCCAGCCGCTGTCCTGAGGGTGCCAGTTACCTGCCCCTGGGCAGCTGCCTAGAAGTCCTCAAAGGGGGTCTAGAAGGGAACGAATGGCCTCTCTGCATGGAGGCGCTCGTCAGGGTTTACAAAAGCAAACACAGGTGGGCGCAGTGGCTCATGCCTGCAATCCCAGCTGAGGCAGGCGGATCACTTGGGGTCAGGAGTTCGAGACCAGCCTGGCCAATGTGGTAAAACCCCGTCTCTACTAAAAGTACAAAAATTAGGCATGGTGGCGCATGCCTGTAGTCCCAGCTACTCGGGAGGCTGAGGCAGGAAAATCACTTGAACCCAGGAGGCGGAGGTTGCAGTGAGCCAAGATTGCACCATTGCACTCCAGCCTGGGAGCAAGACTGTCTCAAAAAAAAATAATAATAAAAGGCAAAAAATCCGAGAGCTACCACGAATGCCCAATGAGAGGAACATGGTGAGGAAAATCCTAATAGTCTTCTCTTTTCATATTACTCTGTGGTTAAAATTCTGTGTTTTTGAATTTTAAATGATAATGAGAAAATGCTCACGATATAAATTCATAATGCAAAATATAAAATAAGTGTCTCACCCATACAAAAATCACATCAGGAAACACCAGGAGTTTGCTTTAGCAGACTATTGAGAGTAGTTTTCTCAATGTAGTGGAGTATGATGGTTTTATTTTCTTCTGTCATTAATTTTTTTTTAAAAAAAAGCTATAGTGAGCATGTATTAGGTTTATAATCCGAAAGTAGTGGGTTGTTGGAAATGATCATGAGATCTCTACCTAGTTGGAACAATAACGATTGAACCGTGTCATGTGATATGGAGAGATACCTGCAGCGTCCCCCTCCTCCTCCTCTACCCCGTTCTGCACCCACTGTGGTGTGGCTGGGCAGCTCGTCGCTCACTCATCAGTCCCTGGCCACTCGTGTGCCCAGCAACAGAGCAGCTTCTGGGGCCTGACAGGTGGCCATGGGAGGAGCACGGTGTACGAGAAAGACAAGGTCTGCAGTGAGTAGCTGCGGTGCACCAAGCCCCACTCCCCACTGGCCAGCTGTCTGGTTTTAGGCAAGTCCCCCAGCACTCTAGTCTCGGTTTTGCCGACATGAGAAGGGATGTGGAGACGGAGACGCCCTGCCTCGGGGAGTCAGGATGCCTCCAGGGTCTGGCGCACATCAGGTTCCTGATAAATATTTCCTGCTGGGCCTGGTGGCGCGCGCCTGTGGTCCCAGCTACTCAGCAGGCCGAGGCAGGAGATGGCTTGGACTCGGGAGATGGAGGCTGCAGTGAGCCATGATGACGCCACTGCACTCCAGCCAGGGCAATAGAGCAAGACCCTGACTCTAAGAAACAAAAAACAACAGTTCCTTGAAAGAAGATAAATAACATGTACCAAATGTCCCTGTGACCACTACACTGCAGCATATGAGCCGTAGGTTGAGAGGTGCTCATCTGTTGGTAGTGTACCTGCTGAATTTGTGTGTTTTCTCCGCCTTCCCTTCCACCCCAACCATGCTTTACAGCGAGAGTTTCCTCACCTTGGAGTGTTTTCGAGTCTGTCACCTATACCTGGATTCACCAAATGGCTTCTGGGGCTTCTGAACTCGCAAGTGAAGGATCACGGGAGGAATGAGCTCTTCACAGATTCGGAGTGTAAGGAAATCTCGGAGATCACAGGTGGCCCCGCTAACGAGACCCTCAAGCTCCTCCTCGGCAGCAGCGAGTGGGTGCAGTCGGAGACCCTGGTGCGGGCGCTGCAGACTCCGCTCATGAGGCTGTGCGCCTGGTACCTGTATGGAGAGAAGCACCGCGGCTACGCGCTGAACCCCGTGGCCAACTTCCACCTGCAGAACGGGGCGGTGCTGTGGCGCGTCAACTGGATGGCGGACGTGAGCCTCAAAGGCATCACCGGCTCCTGCGGCCTCATGGCCAACTACCGCTACTTCCTGGAGGAGACGGGCCCCAACAGCACCTCCTACCTCAGCTCCAAGAACATCAAAGCCTCTGAGCAGGTGCTCAGCCTAGTGGCCCAGTTTCAGAAGAACAGCAAGCTCTGACAGTAAACCTTTCCTAAAGCACAGGGCCCCAGCTAAGAAAATGATCGTTTTCAGGAGGGGCCGGGAGTTTTATATCTGAAGGAGTTTTCCAAGCAAAGCCAAAGTTCACTGTGTTCTTGGCCCACAGCCGGGCCACGCTGTGAGGCCAGGCCTCAGCTTCCCTTGCCTTGGGCGAGACGCGCCCAGCGCAAGACGGTTGTGGGTGCGGGTGCACACGGATAGGTGGGTTGCTGTGCTGTCTCCAGAAGATTTCTCGTTGCCCTTGACCTGGCTCCCTGCCCGGGGCTGGTGCTGTGGTACTTACATCTTCAGGAAGCTGTGCAGCCTCTGCCATTATCGTCCCAGGGGGATCCGGCATCCTCCTAAGGACCAGGGCGAGGGGCCCAGATAAGAGTGGGTGTTCCTTTGCGCTCACAAAACAGAATGCGGCGATGGTTGCTTTAGCCATTTCTCACCATGCAATGCAAAGGGATAAAGGACTGGGCTACACTTCCCAGTTAAATTCTGAAGCTCATAAATGTATGCAAAGGTTTGTGACTTTGCACAACGTGTGTGTAGTAAGTTAAATCGTGGAACACAAAAATGCTGCTGCTTGAGGCATAAGTTGAATGATAGGCTTTAAAGATCAGGGATTCAGGTTCATAATGAACTTCACAGTATAGAACATGTTTGTTCTGTAAAGCATTAAACATCTGGTTATGTAATGGTGGTCATCTTTAAGATTAGAGACCTGGGAAGGCTGGAATCAGCCAGCCAGCCTGTGGGGAGTTTGGGATGAAGGAGTCTGGGGTGTGTGGGACGAGAACAAAGATGAAGGAAGGGGCAATCACTGTGCTTGTGGGAGGAAGGCGAGTGTGTTTGTGTGTGTGTGTGTGTATCAGGGCACGTCTGTGTGCGTGTGCACGAGCGTCTATCAGGGCACGTCTGTGCACGAGCATCTCTGTGTGTATCAGGGCACATCTGTGTGCGTGTGCACAAGTGTCTATCAGCGCACGTGTGAGTGCATGTGCACGAGCGTCTGTGTATCAGGGCACGTCTGTGTGTGCACGAGCGTCTGTATCAGGGCACATCTGTGTGCGTGTGCACGAGCATCTCTGTGTGTATCAGGGCACGTCTGCATGTGCTCACACATCTTCGTGTGTCTGTGTGCGCGTGTCCGCATTTGCCCTGTCCTCGGATTGGCAGACAGATCCCTCGCCTTCCTTGCCTTTCGTCTCCCAGACTGGTCCCAGGCCCCTTCTCTGTCTTCTGCGTACGGCATGTTGCCTCATGACAGACGGTGGGATGGTGGAAGCTGTCTCATGCCTCTTGTTCTCCGGGCTGATTCTGAAAGCACCAGAGTGGCTTGTAAGCCAATCACTGCAATCTTGGCAGCCTGCCGGCCCTTCCTGCGGGCAGAGTTCTTTACCACAAGCATCCCCAGACCCTCAGGCCTGCGGAAACCTGCTGGGCCTTACCGTCTTTGCTTAGCTTTTGGCCTAAAAAGCTAGGATCACCCGTTCCGGATCACTCCGGCAGCCTTTCAGATCCGGTGGCACCCTTCCCGGCTGTGTCCCTCACCTGTGCTGTCTGGTTCTCTCTTGTGTGGAGAGGGGGTGATAGGAATTCCTGCCACACAGGCTGCTGGGAGGACGGGCTCAGGTGACATCCGAGGAGGCTTTGGCTCACCAGAGGAGTTTGTAGATGTCAGTCATCCCCAAGTCACTAGGAACTAGCACTCCTGAGGTGGGTCTCGGAATAGTGTTCAAATCCATTTCACTATTGTGGCCAAGGAGCCCTCCCTCCAGCAAGGCCGCTCATCACATCACGTTACTCTTTAGGCCAAATGTGACCCCCGCCCCTGGGTTTTATTTATCACTAAGGCACAGTTTCTTAACTGTTTGTGAGTTACAGATCACTGAAATTCTGGTGAAAGCCAGGTGGGCCTTGCCACAGGAGAACACATATGCAGTGCACAGGAGAACACATACAGAGTGCACAGGAGAACACATATGCAGTGCACAGGAGAACACATACAGAGTGCACAGGAGAACATGCACACACAGTGCACAGGAGAACACAGTGCACAGAACACACACAGTGCACAGAACACACACACTGCACAGGAGAACACACACTGCACAGGAGAACACACACTGCACAGGAGAACACAGTGCACAGAACACACACAGTGCACAGAACACACACACTGCACAGGAGAACACGTACAGTGCACAGGAGAACACACACTGCACAGAACACACAGAGTCCATAGGAGAGCACACAGTACACAGCAGGACACATGCAGTGCACAGAACACCCGCCATGCACGGAACACACGCGGTGCACAGAACACGCAGTGCACGGAATACCCGCAGTGCACAGGACACACACAGTGCACAGGAGAACCTAGTGCACAGAGCACACAGTACACAGCAGAACACACAGTACACAGCAGACCACACGCAGTGCACAGAACACCCACAGTGCACGGAACACGCAGTGCACAGGAGAACCTAGTGCACAGAGCACACACCCCGTGCACAGTTTTGTTTTGTTTTGCTTTTGCAATTGCAGGGAGCTCCCTGGCCCCCCACAGCCATTCATAGAACCCATTCTGTTTGGGATAAAAACAGATCTCCGCCAGCTCATGTGAGGCTAGGCACCAGTTCCTCAAAACATTTTTGGGCAGCTAGCAGCTCATCTCACCAGGTTGAGGCTGCTGCCTGTGAACAGTTGACAGACCCAAAGGCAGCCAGAATGTTCTGTGTCAGAGAGCCTTGTCTAACGGGCAGAGCTGGGAGACACCCAGGAAGACCCCCAGCCCATACCTGTTCTCAGGCCTGAGGTTCATTCTCATTCTCTCCCCCTTCCCTTTCCCCTTCTTCCCTCCTGCCCTCGAATCTGCAAGGCCTCTCCGGGTGGCTGTGTTCTGCCCAGGCCTCCCAGGCTCCAAGATCACTGCCTTCGGGGAGCCCAGGAAGAGCTGCACATCCACTGCCTCTGTGTGGCAGGCGTGTCCAAGACTGCAACTCCTAGTTCCCACCTTTCACACCTCATCTCTTTAACCTCCTATGGAAAATTTCAAACATATGTAAAAGCAGGGAGAAATTGTATAACAAACCTACAGACCTATCACCCAGCTTCCACAGTCATCAGTGGTTTTCTGTTTTTACCAGACTTTATCTTGGTACTTATAATGCTTCACATTTAGCAGGTCCTCAGTGAAGATTGGATGGATGGATGAAAGGAAGATGGATGGATGGATGGATGGATGGATGGATGGATGGATGGATGGATGGACAGATGGACGGACGGACAGACATTAATAGTGGAGCATTAATGGAAGGAAGGAAGATGAGTGGATGGATGGATGGTGGAGGGTGGATAGAAGGAAGATGGATATATGAATAGATGGCTGGGTGGATGGAAGGATGGAAGGAAGGCGGATGGATGGATGGTGGAGGGTAAAGTGGGGTTTTTTTGTTTGTTTTGTTTTTGTTTTTGTTTTTGTTTTTGTTTTGAGACGGAGTCTCACTCTGTTGCCCAGACTGGAGTGCAGTGGCCGGATCTCGGCTCACTGCAAGCTCCACCTCCCGCGTTTATGCCATTCTCCTGCCGTAGCCTCCCGAGTAGCTGGGACTACAGGCACCCGCCACCTCGCCCAGCTAGTTTTTTTGTATTTTTTAGTAGAGACGGGGTTTCACCATGTTAGCCAGGATGGTCTCAATCTCCTGACCTTGTGATCCGCCCATCTCAGCCTCCCAAAGTGCTGGGATTACAGGCTTGAGCCACTGTGCCCAGCCAGGGCAGAGTTTTAATGGAAGGAAGATGGATGGATGAATAGATGGATGGAAGGAAGATGGTTGGATGGAATGATGGATGGATGGTAGAGGGTGGATAGAAGGAAGGAAGATGGATGGATGAATAGATGGCTGGGTGAATGGAAGACGGGTGGGTGGATGGATGGATGGATGGATGGATGGATGGATGGATGGATGGATGGATGGTGGAGGGCAGAGTGTTAATGGAAGGAAGATGAATGGATGGATGGAGGGTAGAGGGTAGGTGGAAAGGATAGGATGGATGGATGGATGGATGGATGGATGGATGGATGGATGGATGGATGGATGGATGGTGGAGGGTATATGGAAGGAAGAGGATGGATGATGGAAGATGGATGGATGGGTGGGCAGATGAATTGATGGCGGAGGATGTTAGGATGGGTGGATGGATGTATTAACATCCCTTCTCCATGCCTCAGTCCCCATCATAAGCAGAAAGAGCCTGTGGTCCCTCTATGATACTGCACTGAACCAAAATTCCCCTCACTTCATGGGTGTTACAAACCTCTCATTATCTGTTTACCTCTCACTCTTACTGTAGAACCTCTAGGAAGTCAGGTGGCTTCTAGCTCCTCACTTTTCCTGAGGGATGATCTGACCACCCAGTCTTCCCTATGTCGTCTTTCACACAGTGGCAGTGCAGAACAAAAGCAGACAGCAGCCGGGTTTGAGGGTGATAAAAGGCTACTCACTAGGTCCTAGTGTTCTGAACTGCATCCTACAGGAAAGTGCTCTCAGTGCCCAGGTGACATCATCACAAGAGGAACACAGTGCCAAGAGGGCAGGGGCTCAGTCTCACAGACCTGGTTTCCGTCCCACTTGCTCTCAGGAACCCTGGGCAACCACTCTGACGACAGTGTCTTCCTCTGGAAAGCGTCCAGCAGTGTTGGGCTCACAGTAGGTGCACAATAAATTGTCATGAGTACTTTCCACTGTGTCCCAAGTTCAAGGCTGAAGTCACAACCTCACCCCTGCCACAGAGCCTGCTCCCCTGAGAGCTCCCCGTCTCAGTCTGAGGCCCAACCTGTGTTTCTGGAGCCCAGGTCCCATCCCATCTCAGGGGCTGCCTTGCTCCGTTCCCCCCCATCCCAGACCTAAGTTCCAGCTCTCCTTATCTACTGGAGCCCTGTCATCTGTGGGTCAGGTGCTCCCCAGCTCCCTCCATCCCACCCACAGGGTTTCACAAGAGGCCCAACCCTGCACCCTGCTAGGGTTCAGACTTGAAGGGTGCACTGGATTGGGGTGCACCTGCTCTGACCTGTTCATGGGCTCCTTTTTCTTCTGAAATGCAGTGTGAGGCACAATGGAGGAAGCTGTAGACTTTGGCTCCGGCCAGTGCCCAGTTCAAATCCTGGCCCCACCGCTTCCAGCCGGGTGGCCCAGGGCAAGCCACCTACCCTTGCTTTGCCTCAGTTTCCCCATCTTTAAGTGGCAGTAACCATAGTACCGACCCCACAGCCTGCTGAGAGGCTCAAAGGAGACGATGTATATAAAGCAGTTAACTGATGCCTGCGCTGGGAAGCAGACCCGTCCCTGTCATGACAGGCGTTTCTATATCTGGACTTGGGCGCCACCATCATGCTCGCCTGAATGCGGGTTCTGGGATCTTTCAGCCTTATTTGGATATTTGAGTATTTGCTGGTTTTCTGGCTTCTACTCAGTTTCTAAGAGGTGACTAAGTGGATCCTTCGTTCCCGGGGGAGGTGGGAATGGCTTCTCTGTACACTGCATTGCACAGAGGCTTGGGGGCCTCCCGACCCCTGATGGCTGAGCACCCCTGTCGTAGTCCTCAGGGAGAGCCCAGGCCACCCGGTTAGCTCTAGACTGGCTCTGCAGGGCCTCACAATCTGAACTCGCTGTGGTCACTCTGAGGCCTCTCTGTCTCTCTTTCTCTTTCTACCCCTCCAGCCCTCTGAGGGTTTGACCTTCACTGACCTCCAGGTCAGGAACGACCAAGAGTCGCTCCCAAGAGGGCTTCCCTCCTCCCCATCCATTCCGTGTGACCTCAGAAATGGGGGAATCTCAGGGCTTTGTGCAGGCATTTGCTTATTCTGAGCTCTGTTTGAAATTAAACATGAGGTATACTGAAGATTTAAATCGAGCAAACACCTCTGTGGTTTCCAGTTGGATTCTGAGGCACTTACTGAAGTACGAAGTCCGTTTCAATCTATTAGAAACAAAAGCTGCCAGTGATTTCACCACAGGAAGTCTGCTTCCTTTGCGGTTTAGCAGACTTGACAAGAGATCACCCTAGATCTCTTTCTCCCCTTTGTTTGGTTTATTTCCAGATTGCATGTGCGTTTCCCTCCCGGCTAGTTCTTGATCATTGAGGAAGGGAGAGAGAAACGAGATTCTCTGCTCTGGGCATTTCCAAACTGCATTTGCGTTTCCCTCCCGGCTAGTTCTTGATCATTGAGGAAGGGAGAGAGAAACGAGGTTCTCTGTTCTGGGCCAGGCATTCTCTGTACACGTTCCTGGTCCCAGCCTCCCTCCTTCCCTAGAGGATCACCACGTCCAACCCTGAAGCTGGAGCGAGTGTTTCTCACTTAGAGATGAGGCGGTGAGCTGGGAGAGGGCTGAGCAGCTGGTGAGGGCAGAGCTAGGACTCAAACCGAGGCCCGACCACCGTCCAGCTCTCCTTCCACCCCGCTGGTCCACCTCCTGACCATACGTGGGGAGACCCACACGAAGGCCCAGAGAGGAGAGGGCCAGCAGTGGGTAGAACAGAGTGGGCCCCAGGTTTTGGCAAGCCTGGAGGGGAATAGGTCAGAAAGGTAGCCTGGCTGGGCGGAGAGACTGAGGACAGGGCGTGTTAGGGTGCTGACATTCTGGCACGGGGGTGGGGGTCTGTGGAAGACCACCCCAGGCTGGGGTGCCTTCTCTAAAACCCGAGCATGCACAGTGCTGGCCATGTCAGTCCGAGCCCTCGGCTGCCAGGGACGGAAGCTGAGCTCCCGCCAAAGCATAAAATCCCGGCCAGCGAGGAGCAGCCAGACCACGGGAAGACAGGAACCCGGACCTGGCTCTCCTGCCGGAAGCAGGCTGTGCACAGCTCCACCGCCACGGAGACAGCCTCCTCTCATGACCCCAGACTCAGCCCGGGCCGTGGCGGGAATGATGGTTGGCCCGGTTTGGAGATGGGGATCTGGCCCTGTGGGGAGAGCAGCCAGAGCACGTATCTCTCCGGGGCAGTTGAGTGGAACAACTGGTGTCCCCTCTTGATGTTGATAAGGGGAGATGAGTGGCCCAGGCAGTTCCTAGAACGGGGGAGATGGAGTGGGCCGCATCCCACCCAGCAGGAGAGCTTGCTTCTGAAGCTCCTGTGCGTCTGTGACAGAGGCTTGAACCCCCGGCCTGTTCTCTCAAGTCTGTTGCCATAAATCTGTCTGCATCGTCTGGCACATAGGAGAGGCGCGGCAAATATTTTTGGTTCACTGAGGAAAGGCAGCCCTCACTCCTGCTGCTCAGACAGCACCCCCTGAACATGAGTTACTGCCTCCTTGAGAGCTTTTGCAGGAGGGCAGGAGACCAGAGAGCTGCCTTCAAAGATGCCAGAAACCATTTTTATTTAAGCAGCGCTGCTCCAGAGAGAACTAGCCATTTCAGTCTCCACCCCAGTGTGACTCACGATGCCACCTCTCCTTGCCAGCTCTCACCGAGGCCCTCAGTGACCTCCTAGGGGGTACATCCAGCCAGGTGCCCCCTCAGCAATGGCCAGGGGCCACCATGGGCCACTCTGCACTTCCCAAATGCTCCCGGCACTGGCACAGATGCACACCCTCTTGGCCGTCCCCACCTGTCCTCCGCCACTCTTGGTCAGCCATTCCTCTCGGCTTCCTGGAGTCCACTCCTTCTCTAAGGATCTCACCCTCATCTATGTCTCTGCCGTCTCCTAACTACCAATAGCAAGGGCACCAGTGCCCCTGTTTGCCGGGGACAGGACCTGTCTGGGGCACTGTTGTGGCATCATTGTTAACAGAGCTGCTCTTCACTCTGAAGTGTTCAGTTAGGACAGTTACTTGCACGGTCCCCTCACTGGCGATGCAGACACCCCATACCTGTGTGTTTCCCCTGGATAGCTCAGCAGCAGCTCAGGCTCAGCACGGCCAAGGCTGAATGCAGATGCCCTCCCTCCAAAACCTGGCCTTCTCCAGCTGTGCCTTCCTGGCGAGGCCACCTCCAGCCGTCCGACTGTGTAACACAGAAGCCTGAGTGCCATCCCTGGGGCTCCCCTCACCCCCACCTCCCACCCCTTCCTGGGCCCCTGCACGGATCACTGGCCTTGTTCCCTTCATTTCCCTGGCCCAGGTTACAAAGTCTCCTTCCTGATCACGTGCAATAACTAACCTCGCAGCTGCTCTGCCCATCTGCCTACGCCACACCCTTCCAGATCCTTCTCCACCCCAGCAGGCAGAGTTGTCATTGTGAAATGCAAATCAGGTTCCATCTCTCCTCTCCTTTCCTCCCTTCCGCCATCCCTATCACCCTCCCTCTCACACACAGCCCCCTCCATGACCTCCCAAGCCTGCTGTGGCCTGACCCTCCCCTCTATACTTTTCCAGGCCCTCCTAGCACTCTCCTCCCTCAGTTTGGGACTCCTTGTCCTCCCTCCTTCCTGCCTGGTGCATGCTGCTCCCTTCTCCTGAAATGCTTTCCCCTCCCTGCCTCCCAGGCAATGCCCACTCTGCCTCCAAATTTCATCCATCATCCTCTCCTCAGGAAGCTTTCCCTGATGGCCTGACCAGGTCACATTCCCCCATTATTTGCTGTCCTCTCTGGGGCCTCTCCTTCCTGGTAGCTTCTCAGCAAGGCAGTTTCATGGGTGTATCTCCACTAGACTAGAAGCTCTCTGAGGGCAAGAGCCCTGCTTGACTTCTGGCCCAAGGTGGCTGCAGGGTCTGCAAGATCATCAGGGCCCCCTCCAATCTGACACTTGCAGAGGGGACCCCTGGCCTTGGGCCACGCTGGTTACTTGGGTACACTCCTTGCCCAGAGCTCCACAGCACCTTAAAGGCAGGGTCTTTCTGGCCATGCCTGGCCCTGGCCTGGCCTCCCTAAGGAGCCCTGCCGCTGGGGGTGCTGTGTGGGAACAGGGCACAGGCCCTCCTTCCCAGAGCACACGAGATCTCACTTTCTCCAAGCCCAACTCCCCCAGGAGTCAGACCCCAGCTGCCCTGCACTGAATGCTGGCTTGCCCTAACTCACTCGGACCCCACCCTGCACTGGGAAGGAGTGTCGCTGTCCCCGTTTGACAGGTGAAGACACTGAGGCCCAGAGAGCTGAAGGGGCTGGCCCAGGGGACGGGCTTGGGCACTTCTGTTCTCACACTGCTGCCACGACACCTAATCCATCCGGGGAAGTTCCCTTTAAACACAAAAGGGAATGGTGAAGCCACACGCGGCTGCCCTTCTCGGGAAACCACTGCCACCTCTCGCGAGCTAGACAGCGTTCCCCAAGGCCCTCCTCGAGCTGGGTGGGCTGCCCGGCTGTGAACACAAGGACACCTCCGATTCCGTCCTGTGAATGTTGATATTAGTGGTCCCTTCCTTCAGGGGCTATGGGGATCTCAAAAGATAAGGCAGGTCTGGAGTCCTGCGCGGTACGTGCCGCATGGCAAGCTCTTTACGGACAGCGCAGGGATGCGCTTTGATGCTGAAAATGATTCTCTGGGACAGGTGGATCCCAGTCTGGGTCCTCACAGGCGCTGTGCACCCAGTCGCCGCGAGATGGCGGTGTTGCGCCCCTCCAGCCTCCTCGACTCTGCACTTGAGCGCTGAATGTTAACAATCCTAACAGGTGAATCGCTTGAATCCGGGAGGCGGAGCTTGCAGTTAGCGGAGATGGCGCCACTGCACTCCAGCCTGGCGACAGAGCGAGACTACGTCTCAAAAAAAAAAAAAAAAAAAATCCTCACAGGTAGCAAACCAAGCCAGGCGTTAAACCTGCACTCAGAGCCTGCACAGCCGCTCACTGCTCCCTTGCAGGGATTCAGTAACGATACTCAGAACCAGAGCAGGCATTTGGGGCTGCCCCAACCAGCTGCTCTTCCTGCTTTCTTCGCCGAAGCTTCCCCGGGGCTCTTCCGGCTCCCAGTCCGAGCCTCCTGTGGTCAGCTCCTCCTTGCCCAGCCCCGTGGTCAGTCCTCCTTGCCCAGTCGTCGTTTGCGGTAGAGCAGGGGCGTGATCATTTGCAAATGTCCCAGAGGGCCCCCTCCAGCCACTTCACATGGGTCTCAACTCAGGCTGACTGAGGACATGACTTTCTGCTTCAGGAACGGAGCCCAGATCACAAATCCAAACCCCGCTAAATCTAGAGGCCATGGGTCCCAAACACCAGTCATTTGCTGACCACTGTCACAATTTTTTAATATCACTCCCATCAATAAAAGCTGGATTGTTTTCATGAAGTAGAAGTTGAAAGTAAAAAGTAATACAAAAACAAAACAGCGGCCGGGCGCGGTGGCTCAAGCCTGTAATCCCAGCACTTTGGGAGGCCGAGACGGGCGGATCACGAGGTCAGGAGATCGAGACCATCCTGGCTAACATGGTGAAACCCCATCTCTAAAAAACTACAAAAAAAAAAAAAAAAAAACTAGCCAGGCGAGGTGGCGGGCGCCTGTAGTCCCAGCTACTTGGGAGGCTGAGGCAGGAGAATGGCGTAAACCCGGGAGGCGGAGCTTGCAGTGAGCAGAGATCCGGCCACTGCACTCCAGCCCGGGCGACAGAGCGAGACTCCGTCTCAAAAAAAAAAAATTAAACTTCAGTTAGATATAGTTGCTTTCTCTCTCAAAAAAAATTTGGGCGTGGGAGGATTAATAAATGTTAAGGTTTTTTAAACATATATTAAGAACCAAACAGACTTTCTCTTTGAGGACTCAGAAAGTCCTCAAAAGACTTGTGAAGGAGCAAGAATTGGAAAAGACTTAAATGAGGTTATTGCTTCGTCCAGGAGCCACCAGGTTATCACACATCTCACACCCTGGGCAACCAGTGGTAAGCACTGGGACCAGAGGGAGAAGCTACGTGCAGGTGGAAGCCAGAGCTTGGCGTCCTGGGAGGAGGAGCTTCCCTACGTGACCAGGAGTTGGGGTACCCCAGCAGAACCTGGCCTCTGCTTGGCACAGGGGCGTTGGGGACCAGCCAAATCCTGCAGGCCTTCCAGAGCTCCGAAATACTTTACTTATTAAGCTTTCACTTAAAATCTCATTTGTAACTGCACTGGAAGTGGCCGATTCACAAATGTGATGCATCAGATATTAGCACGTTGGAACCACCAACCTGTCACCGTGTGGTATGAGGTCATCCCGACTCTGTAAGCCCTCAGCATACCCAGGCTTCTCCCAAAATCTGTGAGTTGGAGCACACACACAGAGAACAGTCTGAAACTCTTGTAATTTGCAGCTTTTTATCTGTGTGAATCAGAGTTCCCGCTCATTCCGGTGCAAGCACAGACACACGCTGGCTTAGAAACCAGCAGCGGACACAAACCTCTGCTGCCCAAGTGTTGCAATCCTCAAAGCAGCTTTGTGGTTGAAAGTGGAGATTTTTACCCACGACCTCAGGATCATGAAGGCACCACCCAATGGTAAAGCAGTCGATTGCCAAACCTCTTCTGAAACGAATGTGAGGCTTTCACAACAGTAATCCGCACTGGCCTTAGACCCAGGCAGGAGGGCACCTGCCACGGACCCCACACTTGAGAGGCCCTTACGTGTCACAGACCCACACACAGGACGGGTTCCTGTGTCCCTGAAATACAGCACTCAGTGCTGGCCTGGACTTAGCGTCCACTCTCGCACAACCACTGCCCAAGCCTCGAAGAAACGTTGTCTGCGTCTCCCGCTTGACAACATTGAAACAAAGGCCACTGTGTCTAAATGCGTGAAGGCAGGTAGGTTGTGCATCACCAACAGAGACAGACATTGTACTGTAGCTGAGGCAGGGTCTGAGGGGTGGGAGAGCTGAGGTGAGAGAAGAGGTGCAGTCATTGAGTTGTCTGGTCCTTGCTCTCTGATAGCAGGAGTCCAGGAGCCTCTTGCCTGACAAAGTCCAGCTTCCCATGGAGCAGGTGTAATTTATGAATCACAGTCGACTGCATTCAGTTACCCATCCAGATGGTGCCAGCGCATCCATATGACGCGCAGTCATCTCTGACATCTTGCTGACCTTTAGGCACATAAAAACACAGCTGTACCCAGTTTTTTCCAACTGTATTGTTACACAGGACAGAGGCTAGAAAATATTTTATTAGAACCCAGAGATGGGCCCTGAGCTGGCATTGTCACTTATGAGCCGTGTGGCCATTACTAAATTTACAATAAGTAAATGTATCCATTTTGGCTGGGCATGGCCGTTCATGCCTTAATCCCAGCACTTTGAGAAGCCAAAGCAGGAGGATTCCTTGAGCCCAGGAGCTGGAGCGCCTGGGCAACATAATGAGACCCCCATCTCTACAAAAAATAAAAATAATATTAGCCAGATGTGGCAATGAGCACCTGTAGTCCCAGCTGCTTGGGAGGCTGAAGTGGGAGGATTGCTTGGGTCCCGGTGGTCAAGGCTGCAGTGAGCTATGTTCACACCACTGCACTCCAACCTGGGTGACAGCGTGAGACCCTGTCTCAAAAAAAAAGTAAATGTATCCATTTTAATGTATAAAAACAATGTAAACCAGTAAAATTAACTTTTTATGTAAAATTTTTCATATTGGCCTTCAAGTGAGATGTTTGTTATTAAAATGCTTCTGTGGTCGTTTGGTAAACAGTTTGAAACTTGAGCACGACGATTAGCAGGCCCTGCCGAACTGCACTGCTGACGCTGCAGGCCGAGCCGCCGCCTCCCTGGCCCTCATGTGCATTCTCAGGTCGGCTCTCGGTGGCTGCCTGCAGTGGTGACGGTGCCACTGGCTCCAGGCAGCTCTTGGAATGAGCTGTGATTTGTGTCTCCTTTTGCAGCTCTGACCAGAAAGCCCACATCAACCCAGAAGGACACTTGCTCCTTCTGATCTGCAAAGGCTGCCTCCCAGAGAGGCCCGGGTGCCCACAGGCCTGGGCCCTGGGGCCGTTCCCACAGCTGGCACGGACGACCTTCTGAACATTTCTGATGTCATCCACCTTGTCTTCCTAGGATCTGTGCTGTCCTTAAGCCGCTGTGCTGTTCACTGGGATCTGGGGCAAAGTGCTGGTGCCCACCTGAGGAGGATAGGCGGCATCCCTGGGGGTGCAGAAGCGGCGCCGGGTGGAGATGGCTGCCAAGGGCAAGCGGTGGAGAGACAGAGGGGCTTCCCCCCCTCGCAGCAGCTGCCCATGCAAGGGTAGCTCTTAGGAGAATAACCACGGGCAGACAATGAATTGTGGGCAGAAATGTGGTGGTGAGGGGGTCTCAGTCCTCAAGGGGGGTCCCGCCCAGAGTCCCCCCAAGGCCAGCAGCCTCCTGAGCCTCATTCCCGTGGAGGAAGGCTCCGAGCTGACCAAGCCCTGGCCCGATTCTAGGTGTGTCGAGCGGTGGAGGAGTGTCAGCCCAGCAGGGAGTTCCGCGGAGAATTTCCTCCCGGGGAGTGGGATGGAGGCTGGACAAGTGGAGACCTCCGTCCCCAGGGCCCCCACACCCTCACAGCCAGCAGGGACGCCCGGGAGGAGGCACCGGGTGGGCACCGAGGTTGGTACAAACCTCCGTCCCCAGGGCCCCCACACCCTCACAGCCAGCAGGGACGCCCCGGAGGAGGCACCGGGTGGGCACCGAGGTTGGTACAAACCTCCATCCCCAGGGCCCCCACACCCTCACAGCCAGCAGGGACGCCCGGGAGGAGGCACCGGGTGGGCACCGAGGTTGGTACAAACCTCCGTCCCCAGGGCCCCCACACCCTCACAGCCAGCAGGGACGCCCGGGAGGAGGCACCGGGTGGGCACCGAGGTTGGTACAAACCTCCGTCCCCAGGGCCCCCACACCCTCACAGCCAGCAGGGACGCCCGGGAGGAGGCACCGGGTGGGCACCGAGGTTGGTACAAACCTCCGTCCCCAGGGCTCCCACACCCTCACAGCCAGCAGGGACGCCCGGGAGGAGGCACCGGGTGGGCACCGAGGTTGGTACAAACCTCCATCCCCAGGGCTCCCACGCCCTCATAGCCGGCAGGGCCGCCTGGGAGGAGGGCACCAGGTGGGCCCCGAAGTGGGTCTGGGTTTGAGCCCTGCGTCAGCACCTGCGTGCGTGTGACTGTGGGAAAGACACATCCTTCAGCAGGTGTTTACTGTATACCTACTGTGTGCAGGGCCCTGTGTACCCGTCATCACAGCAACCCAACCTGCCCCTTAGGCACACCTTAGCAAAATGTGGCCCTTTTCCAGGTGCCACCACCGAGGCTGCAGGTGCTCCAGAGGAGCTGTGGCAGAGGATGGGAGCGGGGCCGGCTGGGCCCTCTGACAGAGCCACCCTGAGGCTGCCCACCACCGACCGGGCACCCCAGCAAGCCCAGGGCAGGACTTTGTGATGCGACAAATGGCTCAGCCTGGCCTCTTTTCCCCCAGCTCCCCTGTTACCACGTTGGGGGGGGTCCCCTGGGGGAGGGCCAGCCCCACTGTGTCCACTCCTCCCCGGCCAACTGGTCACCTCTGTCGCACCCGGCCCCTTCATCGTCAGGTAAGGAGGGCCTGGAGCAGGAGGGGCACGGGCTGCTCCAGGAGTGGGTGGGGTGTACTGGGGGGGCCTGGTCGGGCCAGACAGGAGGAGGGGCTCCCAGGAGGTGGCCCTGGAGTAAGGAGGCTCAGCTTGTAGACTCGGGCGCAGGTGGCCGGGGTGGGAACCCGGTGCCGTTGCTTACCTGTCATGTGATCTAGGGGCAGTGTCATTACTTGTGAGCTGCAATCTCTCTGGCAGTAAAATGGGCTACTCGGGTGCCTTCCTCACAGGGATCCTGGGAGGTGAAGTGAGCCCCTCCGAGGGAGACCCTGGCACTTGCCCCGTGTGCAGAACGTGCTCGATAGACATCAGCCTTGTCATCAGGCCCCGGAACCGACCGCCACTCATGCCTGTCTCAGCCAGGCTTGGGCGCTGTCCTCTGGTCACCAGCCGCTCGTTGATTCCCCACCTACTGCCATGCTGGGGCCTGGCCCCTTCATCCTGGTGGATGGGGGAGAGCGGACGGCCAGAGCAGGTCTGCCCCGTGTACCTCTTTGCGTCTACATCCTGTCATTCTCGCCTGGCTGTGGGTGGCACTCAACTGGGGGAAGGCTTGGGTCCCTGGCAGAGGCCTAGCATTCGGTTTTCTGACCTTGAGTCTCATCTGTGAACGAGCTTGCCCAGGGGACTCTGTGTGCCCCACAGGGTGTGACTCAGAGAATAAACTACAGGCCCTCCAAGGACGCCCATGGCCACCCCCAGTCTCTCCCACTACAGAATGGCAGATGCTGCGGCCTCACTGGGCTTTCGGTTCCCAAATGTTCAAGACCATCCCCTTCTCTGTCCAGCGAGCTCCATTCAGGGCTGAGCGAGAACGGCCTCCCAGATCCGGATCCCACAGGGAAGGGCAGGGCTGCAGTTTGAACCTAGACCTCTCCAGACTGTTCCGCTACAACCCATGGCTGCCCATGAGAACCACCTGGGAAGCTTTGGACAACACTGGGACTGGGACACCCAGTTCCCAACCCCAGACCACAAGTGGAGTCCCTGGTCAGGGGACCCACCCAGGCCTGTGATCCCGGCTCCACCAGCAGAGGCCACAGACTGGGGGTCCAGGGCCTCAGTGCGCTGCCATCCCCATCAGGGCGCTCCAGCCCTGCTTCCCAGCCCCTCAGCCCTGGCTCCCGGTGCTCCAGACTCACACTTGGTTTTGGAGTCTTTGCCCAGGAGGAACCCCCAAACCTGTGCTGGTCCTTCCTGCGGCGGCAGGCACTGGGGAACCCTCAGCTCTGAGTGTGGGAACCCATGCTGAGACCTTATCGGCACGGTAGGTCCAGCCAGGTTTGAAGTTGGACAGGCCCCTCCCTGGAGGGACACCTGGTCCCTTGCATACACAAAGGCCACAGAGCCTGTTAGTTGGAGGCACCTAGGGCCTCAGCCGTTCTGACCTCACCTCAGGAGGCTCAGCTGCTCTGACCCCAGCCCTACCACTTCCTGGCAGGATGACCTTGGGAAGGCTGTTTTGCCTCAGTTTCCTCATCTGTAAAATGCCCGGAACAGCAGCTTCCTCATGGGGAGGCTGAGACGCCCCGTGGTGTAACACAGGAAAGATGCTGAGCTCTGCTGGTGGGGTGGGGGCGATGAGTGCTCCAGAAATGGTCCCCACGCTCCACCGTATGCCAGACCCTCTGCACTTGGGCCACCGTTTCCTGCGCCTTCTGTAGGAGCAGCATGGCCTCGGCGCACGCTCGCCCTGTGTGAGCAGTGTCACTCTCCTCCCGTGCCGTCTCTTTCCCATTTTAAACATCTCCAAGGTTACAGCCAAGGGCAGATGAGGTCAAGTACAGCCACACCGCCCCCCTTCTTCCCTTCATTTTGTGAAACTTCGCTTCTGGCAAACGCGAGGCCCAGAATGTTCCACCAGGGCAGCCGCAGGTGCCCAGCTTGGGGAGGGAAGAGGCGCCGAGCGACCCCCCCAGCCCCTGCCCTGTGCCTGCCCCTGTCCTGTGCCTGCCCCTTGTCTCCGATGCGCCTCCGCCACCCCTGCAGGGCCCCCAGCTGTGCTGGAGCCCAGACCTGAAACTTGAGGGAGAGATGATCCTCCACAGACTCCTCAACAATCCTTCTGTCGGCGTCTAATCCCCCTGCAATTCCTCCTGAATGAGTTTCCTGTACCTGACATCACCAGTGACCACAAACTAAGTGGCTTAAAGCAACAGAAACGTACCCTCTCATCGTTCCGGAGGCCAGAAGTCAAACTTCAAGGCATCAGCAAGAAACCCGCCCTCTGGAGCTTCCGGGAAGGATCTTCATTGGCTCTTCCAGCTTCAGGGGGCTCCAGGCGTCCCTTGGTTCTAACCGCTGCCTCTGTGGTCTCATGGCCTTCTTCCCTGGGTCCCCAGATCTCCCCCTTTCATACATGGACGCTTGTCATTGGATATGGGGCCCACCCTAAATCCAAGATAATGTCATTCGAAGATTCCTAACTGAATGACTTCTGCAGAGACCCCTTTTCCAATCAAGGTCGCATTTACAGATTCTGGACACGTCACTGGGAAGCCACCATTTGGTCCTCAACATCCCGTCTCCTCTCCCCTCAGATGCGATGGCGTCACAGCAGCGACTTGGAGCCATGCAGGGTTTCTGTTGTGGTTGTTCACTTGGGTAAGCTTCCTGCTCTTACCGACAGTGGATGACACACTCCCCACTCCCACGCCACTTCATGTTCCTTTGGGAGCGGAGGGGGTTGGAAGAATAAACACCCAGATCTTCAAGACGTAAAGTCCCTTGGAGAGAACCCAGACCAGCCCCCTTATTTATGGATGAGAATCCTGAAGCCCAGATTGTGGCTTTTGAACCAAGCTCGCAAATCCATCTGATTGTCTGCACCCTCGTCACCACCCTCGCCTCTGGCCCGACCTTTGCAGCAACAGGTCCTTCTCCCAGCAGCCAATGGTGGCCTTTCTGCAACCCCCATGAGAGCCTGCTCCTGCCCTGCTCTTCCTCCCAGCCCCAGCCCCCTCAGGCGACAGCAGCCTCCATCTCTGCCCCGCATACCCCAAAGCTCAGCCTTGGCACTGAACCCCACAGAGCCCCGTCCCCTCCTGTGTCGGCCTCGGCTTCTTTCCCTGCTGGGGGACATCGCTGGGCCCAGCTTTCCTGGCTAAGGTCTTTGGTCCTTAATCTTACTCCTGCAGAAAGTCTCTTAAGCCTCCTAGACTGGGTTGGGGGGAATCTTCTCAGCCCGCCCAGCAGCATGCGCCATGGGTGTGGCATTCACCTCCCGCTTGCTCCCCTCCTCCGCCTGTGAGCACCTCTGTCTGACGGACCCCGGCATTTGCCCCCCCAGAGTTAGCCCCATGCCGGATGAACAAATAACATGTGTCCTGCCCCAATTCCCTGGCCAGCAAGAAGCTACCTCTGGCCTGCTGGCCATCAGTTCAGGGCTCGTTGTGGCCTCTGCAAAGGGAAAGCCAGCAGCCACTCCTGGGGATCCAGGAGCTTAAAGGTGTCCTGCAAGGGCTGAGCCTTCTGGTGTTGTGTCTTCAGGGACAGAAAGGCCAGGCCCAGAGGGAGGAGACCGTGACCCTGTTCGTCTCTTGCTTAAGGAATGCATGTCGGCCCAATTCAAGCAAGGGTACGTAGGGAGCACCTACTATGTGCCAGGCAGTTGAGATACACCAGGGAAGAGAGCAGAGGACACCCTGCCCTCTGGGAACCTGCATCCCAAGGTGGGGATTCAGACAAATGATCAAGGAAGTGTGTAGCACCTAAAGTGCCAATGAGGCTGTGTAGAAAAATGCAGGTGCGTGAGGGGGAGGGAGTTCCAGTTTCATGCAGGGAGCGCTGGCCTGGCTGAGGAGACGCTGGAGCACAGACCTGAACTCACTGAGGCAGTGTCATGTGGACGTCTGAGGGAGCAGTGTTCCAGGCACAGGGAACAGCAAGTCCAAAGGCCCTGGGGTAAGAGTGAATCAGGAGCAGGGAGGAGCCCAGGGAGATGGAGACGGGGACACGGACGCAGCTCAGCAGTGACTTGTCGATATCTGGGGTGGTCAGCAGAAGGCGCTGTTCAGGTGTGGGTGTCCCGGCCGCTGTGTGGAGGGTGCGGTGGGGGCACCGTTCAACTGGGAGGCTCTGCAGCAACCCAGGGTCACAGGGAGGGGCCCAGGGGTCAGAATCCGAATCTATTTGCAGGTGGAGGTGGGGGGTTTGCTAAGGGATTGGGCTGTGAACGAAAGAGGGGGCAAGGTTGACTCAGGGTTCAGCCTGAGCCACTGAAGCAAGAGAGCGGGGCTGGGGAGGGAAGGAAGGAGGCGTGGGCAGTGCCAGCTTTGGCGCCCAGGCGGGGAGAAGTGCGAGTTCCCAGAGAGAGGAGGTGGCTGGGCATGTCCTGCCCCGGGTTCACCCTTTACCCAGAGGCCCCTTTCTTCTGCTGAGCCTGCAGGCAGGGCCTCACCCACCCACCCAGGTGGGACCCAGCCCCCCGGCCCACCCACAGCTGAGTGGCTCACACAGAGGGACACCGTGTCCCTAAGCACCTGGGACACAGCCCCACTGCCGTCACAGCCCAGCAAGACTCCCAACCCCGTCTTCGCTCCGCCCACTTCCCTGCTCCTTGCCACCCAGAGCAAGAGGCAGCATGCCTGCCAGGGCACCCAGCCTGTAGGGACGGGCAGGCCCACTAAGCCCTCCTTCCAGGACGTGGAAGTGTCAGAGACACAGCTCGCAGTTAGGGGCCTGGGCAGCACCCAGAAACCCTGGACCTCTGCCAGCTGCAGACTCTTCCTAGTCGGGGAAAAGACCCCAAACCCAGGCCGGCTGACCCAGCGTCCAGGCCCAGCTCTGTCTCCCCAGCTCCTTCGCTGCTAATCACAATAACAATGGCAGCGACCATTGCTGCAGAGGTTACTGTGTGCCAGGCACCATTCCCAGTGCCACCCGTCATTCTCAATCCCAAGAGATGGCTGCTGTCTTCCTCTCGATTTTGCCCTGAGGAAACTGAGACCCAGAGTGGTTAAGTCACTGGCCCGGGCCACACAGCCGGGAAGCAGCCCCTGAGGCTAGTTCCTGACTCCACTGTCTCTCGGCCCTGTGGGGTCAACCCTCTGTCCCCGTCTCCGCTATCACCGTCTTCACCGCCAGAGCTCCACGCCCCCGGGCCCTACTGCTGACCTCAGACCCACAGGGCCCTGCCAGTCCCCGGGCCTCCGCCTGTGCTCTTCTTTCCTCCTGGAGTGCTCTTCCCGTGGCTGGCTCCCCACCCACTCCTCAGGCCTCAGTGGAAAAGCCCCCTCTTCACAAAGGCCAGCCCTGGTGGCCCATCTTCCCTCCGCATCGGGACCCCGTCTCGCTTTCCTGCTCATTCATTCATTGAATGCAGCTGTACTGAGCATGCTGTGAGTGCCGTCTGGGCCAGGGATGCAACAGAGAATGAGGACAGCACGGTCCCAGCTTTGGCAGACCTGACCTCCGGCACAGGGTGTGCGTTCTTGGGCAGAACTACCAGCATGGCCCGCACTGTCATCTGACCCTTCTCCTTTCCATCCTGTTTCTTAAATATTCATGAGCTCATCGAATCGTGCCTGAGATTAGCTGGTCTTCCCGCATGACCCTGGAGAATCATTGATTGCCTCATCACCCAAGTGAATCCTTGTTGCCCTACCCTAGGTCCCCCTCATCTTGGGCTCTCCCCACCCTGCATCTGCCATTTCCACCCTCAGGAAATCCCTCCTGTTCCTCGGTGGGAAGGCAGAAACACCAGAGTGGCTTCAAAGGTGAGCCCTCAACTGACAGAGCTTAGGGCCGGTGTGGCAGATGGCAAGCCCTGAACTGGTTCCCGTGCTTCCCAGAATGGCCGCTATCTGTGGAGTTCTGTAGAGGACAGGCCTAGTTTGAGCCCCTCAAGACCAAGTTTTGAGTCTCCTCACTGTACTAGTTTCTCTGTTCTGAACATTTTCCAACTTGGTGTTTCCATTAAGCTGTGGGGCTCAGAACCTGGTATCATCGATCAATGACAAATCAAGCAGGACCATCACCTCCCACATTCTGTAGACTGTGCCCTTATTAATGTGACCCAAGATTGCAATATAGAAAGATCGTCATCCTCTTGCCTCTCCCACTGATCCTAGCTATAAGGCAGTGGTTCTCCCCAGCCTATACAATGCAACCATTTGAGAATTTTAAAAATCCAGTATTATCATCTCTGGAGATGGTCTCAGGTGATTACAGTGGGTAGCCAGAGCCGAAAGATGGAGGTGCTGGTGTCCCATGGCCTCCTAGTCCTCTGAGCTCCAACCACCATCCCTAACTCCTTAAGTCCCTGGTCCCCAGGCCTTTAAGGGTGATGGTCGGTATTTATGCCAGCTGCTAACCATGGTTCCCAAAGTGTGTTTCAGGGAGCACTAGTGCTACAGAGTGCAAAGCTGTGCATCTCCTTCCAACTCCACTGTTCAGAAATATTACACTGGTAACGTGAAATGGATCATGGTGGGGGTGTTCACACCACAGATATTGGCACACTGCCAAACAGTGCTTTCCACAGTGCCCCACAAGGCTGGTGGGGTTTTTTTGGTTTTTTTGTTTGTTTGTTTTTTTCTTGACATGGAGTCTCACTCTGTCACCCAGGCTGGAGTGCAATGGCACGATCTCGGCTCACTGCAAACTCCACCTCCTGTGTTCAAGTGATTCTCCTGCCTCAGCTTCCTGAGTAGCTGGGATTACAGGCGCCCGCCACCTAACCTGGCTAATTTTTGTATTTTTAGCAGAGACAGGGTTTCACCGTGTTGACCAGGCTGGTCTCGAACTCCTGACCTCGTGATCTGCCCACCTCAGCTTCCCAAAGTGCTGGGATTACAGGTGTGAGCCAGCCCCAAGACTGGTTGTTAAACATTTGACAACACAACACTGCCCTGATCACCCACTCCTCTCCCGCTCTGGACTCTGCCACAGCCTCCCATTGATCAAACCCAACCAGAAGCCAGCGGGCCAGAGCGCCTAAGGGTGCAGAGCCTGAGGCTCAGCCTCCTGGAGCTCAGAGCAGGACAGAGGAGGTAGAGAATGGATGGGGGAAGCCAATGGAAAATGATCATCCTGCCCACACCTGCTCTCAGGGAGACACGCACCTGGGTCACCATGTTCCTCCGTGTGAGGCAGACCTGCATGCCAGCACTGAGCCAGGTGACCACCTGGGAGCTGGGTGACCACCTAGGAGGCTCTGGTGCCCTGCTTATGTAATAGACCATGTCAGCCCCATGTACTAGAACCTCTTTTTAATTTTTTGGAATAGTGATAACATACTTCTACTTAACGAAAGCGATGCTCCATTTTGATTGATTTATCTCCAACACATTCCTGGGCCAGGAGTCAGGAGCTCTCACACTTGAGTATACATCAGAACCCCTGGGTTCGGCGGGGGGAGGTTAAGAACATGGTTGCAACCAGGCACAGTGGCTCAGGCCTGCAATCCCAGCACTTTGGGAGGCTGACGTAGGCGGATCACCTGAGGTCGGGAGTTCAAGACCAGCTTGACCAACAGGGAGAAACTGTATCTCTACTAAAAGTACAAAATTAGCTGGGTGTGGTGGTGCATGCCTGTAATCCCAGCTACTCAGGAGGCTGAGGCAGGAGAATCACTTGAACCCAGGAGGCAGAGGTTGCGGTGAGCCGAGATCATGCCATTGCACTCCAGCCTGGACAACAAGAGCAAAATTCCATCTCGACGAAAAAAAAAACATGATTGCTTATCCCCGGAGTCAGACCAGTGTTTCTGATTCTGTGAGTCAGAAGGATGAAGGGTGCCCACGAACTTGGATTTCGAAATCCCTAGGTGCTGCTGGCCTGGCACCCCACTTTCAGAATTCACTGCTGTGTGTAGACTAAACCGTAATACTCCCCTCCTCCGAAAAATACAAAGTGGCTGGCTGTGTTACCACACCAGCAGGCATGGAGGAGGGGCCCAGCCTCCTCCTCGTGGATCTAGGTGGCATGCGTGGACCAGAGTTTGCCTTGAATGAAAGGCCAGGTGTTTGCAAAGAGGGCACCAGACGTGGGGAGCCCTGGGCAACCTGCCTGGGAATCCTCCGTGAGGTGCCGAGGTAGTACCATGGCCCATGTATTTCAAGGATATTCAAATTCAAATGTCCTGAATTTCAAGGATAATTTGCCAAGAACAAGAAGAAGAGGCCTTGTCTACTCAGAAACCAGGAACTTACAGACCAAGCCCCACCCCAGCAGAGGAAGGAGACAGGAAATCGGAAGAGAAGTCTAGGGAGAGAAACAGTCACGTCCAGGCTAAGGAAAATGCCACATGTCAAGGCAGAGGAATTTGCCTCTCAAAGCAGGAGTGTGGCTGAATCTCAGAGACACGACATCAAAAGAAGCCAGACGCAAGAGAGGGCATTCTGTGCGATTCCATTTATGTCAAGTTCCAGAACAGGCATAACTAATCTATGGGGACAAAAAGCAGAAAGGGGTCAAAAAACCGAGGGGTCCCAGGCCGGGTGCAGTGGCTCACGCCTGTAATCCCAGCACTTTGGGAGGCTGAGGCGGGTGGATCACAAGGTCAAGAGATTGAGACCATCCTGTCTATCACTGTCTACTAAAAATACAAAAAATTACCGGGCTGTGGTGGCGGGCACCTGTAGTCCCAGCTACTCGGGAGGCTGAGGCAGGAGAATGGCGTGAACCCGGGAGGTGGAGCTTGCAGTGAGCCAAGATCGCGCCACTGCACTCCAGCCTGGGCGACAGAGCGAGATTCCATCTCAAAAAAAAAAAAAAAAACTGAGGGGCCCCAAGGAAGCCTTCCAGGAGGCTGGGCGTACTCCCCGTCTTGTCCTGGGTGATGGTCACAGGAACAGGCATCTACAGAGATTCATCCTGCCACCCCCTTCAGTGTGGAACTCATCCCTCAGCCTGCGCCCACCCACACTCGGTTTCACAGCTTGAGTGCAGATTTACTGAGGCCTCCTTGTCCTGCTGGGCTCTGTTGACACAGCTAGGGAGGAGAAAGTCACCACCCTGCCCTGACTGTACAGCATCCTCAGTGCGCTCAGACAGTTTGTACAACGCAAACCCAGTGTGCTCAGACAGCCCGAACCAAGGTGGCTTCGAGGAGGCAGGTGGAGGCGGCCAGAGGATGCTAGTCAGGGCCTCGGAGGAGTTAGCAGGTTGAGAAGATGTTTTAGACGTCTTAGAAGACAAGGAGGCTCTCCCCAGGAGGGCGAGGGAGGGACCTGTGCGCCAGGCAGAAAGGACAGAAATGATGTGTGCTCAGAGGAGAGTGGGCTTTTAATACGGCCGGAACATGAGGTCCAGGGTGGGGAGACCCGCAGGGCTGGGGGGTAGGAGGTCTGTGGCTCAGCAGAATCTAAACTTTTCCTCTGAAGGCAGGGCAGTCATCAAAGCGCTGTAAGCAAGGGAGGGGTGTGGCCTGCTTTGCAGGTAGAAAACTCGCTTGATAGGAGGGAGCAGGGGGTAGGATGCTGAAAGGCTGCCATGGAAACCCTGGTGCCGTGGGGGCAGCCCTCTGGAAAAGTGGGTGCAGTTTCTAATACACATCACCCTCACCTTCCCTGTGGCCCAGCAGTGCCGCTTCTCGGTCTTCACTCAAATGCCCGAATGCAAACAGATGGCGCACAAAGACTCCCACGGGAATGGCCCCAGAGCAAGCTGGTAACAGTGAGCCTCCATCCCCGAGAAACAGAGCTGCAGGCTCTTCAGACAGGGGACCCGTTCAGCAGTGGGAAGGGGGAACCGCTGGTCTGCACGTCAGTGTGGTGACCAGCAGAGACGCAATGTTGAGCCACAGAAGCCAGGCACAAGAGAGAACGTCCTGTGCGGTTCCATCTATGCCAACATTGAGAGCAGGCAAAACTGACGTATGGGACAGAAGTCAGAAAAGGGGTTGACTGCTGAGCCGGGCCCGGTGGCTCACGCTTGTAATCCCAGCACGGGAGGCCAAAGCGGGAGGATCACCTGAGCCCAGGAGTTTGAGACCAGCCTGGGCCATATGACATGGACACACGGGCAGGAGTGCCCTTTTTTTTTTTTTTTTGTGAAAGGGAGTATCACTCTGTCGCCCAGGCTGGAGTGCAATGGCACGATGTCGGCTCACTGCAGCCTCTACCTCCCGGGATCAAGTGATTCTCCTGCCTCAGCCTCCTGAGTAGCTGGGATTACAGGCATGCGCCACCACGCCCAGCTAATTTTATATTTTTAGTAGAGACAGGGTTTCACCATATTGGTCAGGCTGATCTTGAACTCCTGACCTCATGATCCACCCGCCTCAGCCTCCCAAAGTGCTGGGATTACAGGCATGAGGCATGAGCCACCACACCCGGCTGGAATGCCTTTTTTTTTGCCGCCCCCCCCGCCCCGCCCGCACGCAATACTGGGTCTCACCCAGCCTGGAGTGCAGTGGTGTGATCTCCACCTCCTGAGTTCAAACTATTCTCCCGCCTTAGCCTCCCAAGCAACTGGGATCACACGCACACATTACTACACCCGGCTAATTTTTTCTATTTTTAGTAGAGATGAGATTTCACCATGTTGGCCAGGCTGGTTTCCCAACTCCTGACCTCAAGTGATCCATCTGCCTTAGCCTCCCCAAGTGCTGGGACTACAGGTGTGACCCACCATGCCCGGCCTGGAATCACTTTTTGGCTCATCTGGTCTGGTTTTCAGAGCAGGAGCCTCGGAACCTCCTAGCCAGGAGTGCACTTATAAACAAGCACCGCCCACAGCAGGGCCTCAGAGATGCAAGCTGCATTCCCGCCGCTTCTCTGGACAGTGGAAAACTAGAGACAAATCTAGAGAGTGTTGCCCAGACCAGGGTAAAGCAAAGAAGGGCCTCCAAGCAGAGCAGAGCAGTGCAGGTGGGGGGCGGCAGGCCACGGGCCAGCCCACGCCCTGGAAGGACAGAGCAGAGAAACCAGGTGGGGAGGTCCTCCCAGGTCAGTCCCTGCAGGGGCCTGTCAGTGCTGGGCCGTCAGTCTGGGGTGGGCCTGGGGGCAGCAGGAACCCCTGCAGGGCAGGGTCTCATTTGTAGTATGTCAGATTCCGGGGGTGTGCAGGACCTTGGTAGAAAAGGACAGGACTCTGGAATCCTGCTTTGCCTAGTGACAGGAGCCCCAAGGCCAGGAAACTCCCCGGAATGCCAGGAGGTCCGGCGCTATGGCTCCTCTGCAGAGAAAGGTGCAGAGTTGACTGGGCATGGCAGCTCATGCCTATAATCCCAGCACTTTGGGAGGCTGAGGTGGGCGGATCACAAGGTCAGGAGTTCAAGAACAGCCTGGCCAACATGGTGAAACCCTGTCTCTACTAAAAATAAAAACATTAGCTGGGCATGGTGGCGTACACCTGTAATCCCAGTTACTTGGGAGGCTAAAAACAGTAGCTGGGCATGGTGGCGTACACCTGTAATCCCAGTTACTTGGGAGGCTGAGGCAGGAGAATCACTTGAACCCGGGATGCGGAGGTTGCAGTGAGCCAAGATTGTGCCATTGTACTGCAGCCTGGGCGACAGAGCAAGACTCCATCACAACAACAACAAGAAAGAAAGGGGCAGAGTGCTCGCAGGCTGCGCTGGCCCTGTGTCTGGGGAGGGGCCTGGCTCACATGACTCTCAGTTATGTCACTGACCCTACCTGTGCCAGAAGTCAAGGCCTGGAGTGTTTGTGGAGTCTGATAAGAGCAGCACACAGGGTTGGTTTGGTTTGGTTTGGTTTAAAGCCGCTGTGGGGAAAACGAAAGTGATGGTCCTTCCCCTTCCAGAGGGGCAGTGACCTCTCAGTCGAGGGCCAGGGACTCGTGCTGGAACGGTCACACACTCGTTAGGAAGGAATGGAAGTCTGGGCAAGGGACTGGAGTCTGCAGACCTCCTCATGCTGCAAAGTGACCTCCTGGTGTGCAGGGGACCCGGGCACTCGCCCTTAGAGCCACTGTCACTTCTGGGTCACAGGAAACCGTCAGGGCCCTTAAGGGCAGGGACATGCAGGTGGGGCTCCAGTTTCCTGCGGAACGAGGGAGGCATGTGCAAGAACCCCCGCCGTGGGGACTGACAGCCCTTCCAGGCAGAATTCTAGCACAGGCTTGTGGGTTAGGAGCCTGTAGGAATGGAGAAGCTGTCACCCAGAGGCTCTACCCTGGATTCCCCGAGAGGGCCATGCCACATGCCTGTCATTCTCGCTGTGCCTATGGACTGCTCCCAAGGAGGGTGTAGGCAGAGAGGCCCCTGGTGGAGTTTCTCATCCTGTCCTGCAGTAGCAGCTCTCAAACTCAAGCAAGCATCAGGACCACCCAGAAGGCGTGTGAAAGCGCAGACTGCCGGGCCCACACCCAGAACTTCTGATCTACTGGGTCTCGGGTGAGCCTGAGAATCTGCATTTCTGATGCATTTCCAGGTGCTGCTGGTGCTGCTGACGCTGCTGGCCAGGGACCCACACTTGGAGAATGACTGCCCTGGAGGACAGTTGTTGGGAAATGCAGGCTGCATGACAGGAAAGCCAGTGGCTGCAGAGAGCTGGACGATTAACACCCACAGGGTTTGGTGGACAGAGGTGGGGGGTACCCCCCATTTACTGAGGAGCTAGGAGGTGTCAGGCAACAAGTCACCTTGGAGAACAGGCATTACTATTCCTATTGTATAGATGAGGAGATTGAGGCTCAGAGAAGAGAAGCAACTTGCCCAAGAACACCCTGGGAAGTTCCAGAGCTGAGACGCAACCCAGAGTTCCTGACTGCATGGACAGGACCCTTTCCATTCAGCCCTCTTCCAGTAACAGAGCTGTGTCCACTGGAGAAAGCATCTCTAAGGGTGAGCCACAGGGCTCTGTCTTCACCTTTGGCCAATTCAAAATTATCATCAAAAATGTAAACATATCGACAGGCTCACTCCTGTAATCCCAGCACTTTGGGAGGCTGAGGCAAGCGAATCACTTGAGTCCAGGAGTTTGAGATCACCAGCGTGAGCAACATGGTGAAACCCCATCTCTACTAAAAATACAAAACTGAGCCAGGCATGGTGGCACATGCCTGTAATCCCAGCTACTCAAGAGGCTGAGGCACAAGAATAGCTTGAACCCAGGAGGCAGGGGTTTCTGTGAGCCAAGATCGCGCCGCTGCACTCCAGCCTGGGTGACAGAGCAAGATTGTCTCAAAAAAATAAAAAGTAAGTATATGAAAGGCGTGTCAATCCATATGTGTACAGTATAAAGCCAAGAGGAGCCACGCCTGCTGAAAAATGTTTTAAGAGTTGGCTTGGTGCGGTGGCTCATGCCTGTAATCCCAGCACTTTGGGAGGCCCAGGCGGGCAGATCACCTGGGGTCAGGAGTTCGAGACCAGCTGGCCAACATGGTGAAACCCCATCTCTACTAAAACTACAAAAATTAGCCAGGCATGGTGGGGCATGCCTGTAATCCCAGCTACTTGGGAGGCTGAGGCAGGAGAATCGCTTGAACCTGGGAGGCAGAGGTTGCAGTGAGCAGAGATCATACCACTGCACTCCAGCCTGGGTGACAGAGCGAGACTCCATCTCGAAAAAAGAAAGTCTATCAGCAAAGTCTGAAAGCAACAGGATTCATTCATTCATTCAATTAATATTTATGGAGCTACTATTATGCCCTGGGCCCTGTGCTAGCCATCTGTGATATACCGAGTAAACTCAGCAAAACACAGAGGGTCCTTGTCCCACTGAATTGCCTTTCCTTATGATTATTGTTCATTATACAAATATAATGGAAATTAGCATTTTAAAAACTCACAAAATTCCTTGGCCCCAGCAATCAGTCTAGCTTCTTTCTTTCTTCCTGATCCCTTTCCAGCTCCTGCCCAGTGGCCTACACGTCGGACGCGGCATCAGCCCGGTCTCATCATCTGCTTATCTTGTTGCTGCTCTGCCGCCTGGTTCTCTAACTCTGTTTCTTAAGGCTGTATCATATTCCTCTCTGGGCATTTGCCAGCGTTTGCTGAATGGTTCTCATAGTCGGACACCGAAGTTGTTCCCAGTTTTTCACTATTAATATTAATGTTAATGCTGCAATTAATGTCTCCTTGTCTGTTGTAACCATTTCTCGCTTGGGTGTTTTTCCCTTGGGACTTTTTACTTTAAGATTATAATTTGGGCCCGGTGTGGTGGCTCACACCTGTAATCCCAAAATTTTGGGAGGCTGTGGTGGCACTTGAGGTCAGGAGTTCCAGACCAGCCTGGCCAACATGGTGAAACTCCATCTCTACTAAAAAAAATAATAATAATACAAAAAGAAGATTGTAATTTGGGGCTCAGAGGATGGCCATGCTTAGGATGAATGACATGAAACACCCAAGGGGAAACACCAAGTTCAAAGTCTGTTGAGTTCAAAGTCCATTGAGTTCAAAGTTGGTGCTATGGGAACTGAGTCAGGGAAGGGCTTATCCTGCACACGGTGAATGAGCAAGGTGCCGATGGGGTTCTCTCTTCCAGGTGGCCGATTCAGTAGCCCTTTGGGCTTCCCATGAGCCACCCCCATACCAGGGTCACCAGCGGGCCCCTGCCATCCTGCTGGCCTGGCTCTTCTGAAGATGAGCGTTTCCTTTAGAACCTGTGGCTGTTCCTTCAACGGGGCAGTGAATGTATTTTACACAACAGATGGGCTGCCGGGTGGAGGGGGGAGTGATGTATGCAGCACCTCCACAAGCCAGGCAATTTCTAGGCTGCATCTCAGCTCATCCTCCAACGGCCGCAGGGACAGAGGCTCTCAGCCCAGGCCATCGCCGGGGACAAAACTCCCCATGTCCAGCCACACTCCAGCCCAGGGATGTCAGACCTCTCTGGGCCGGGACCTGGGCATCAGTGTATTTTAAAATCTCCCCAGCCAATCCGCAGTGTGCAGCGGAGACGGAGGTTCCGCCAGAACGCAGGTGCCGCTCTCCCCATCTCACACACAGAAATGGAAACGCTGAGAGGTTCAGCCACAGGCCCGGAGTCACACAGCCAACAGCGATGGAGCCCAGTCCTAGCTTGTCTGACGCCAAAGTGGAGGGCTTTTACACAGCTGGGCTGGACCGCCTGGCCGCTTGAACTCTGGGGCAGGCACATTCACTCTCCTGCCGAGACTCGCTCTTGGGTTTTAGGAAAAAGAGGGAGGAATCGGGGAAGACAGGATGTGGCTGCCTGAAGACACGGGAGCCTCCCCAGCCTCACCCCTGTGCGGCCACCCTTCCCCGCCCTCCTCCTATGGCTCCTGACCTCCCTCTACCCCATTCCCTGGGCCCTGAGTCCTCAGCTGTGGCGCCCTCTTCCCCCGGGGGTAACAGTGGCCCCGCGCCCCCACCCCCCGGGAGCTGGCTGAGGCTGTCTCCCCTGAGCAGGGCACCGGCAGCTCACACCCGTGCCCTCCGTGGCTTGGCCTCCAGACAGCCTGAAGTCTCAATCCCTTTACCCCACTCCATTTCCTGTGGCCTTGGGAAGGCTCCTCCGGCTTTCTTCCTCTGTAAACTGAAATCTGTATTGTAAATATCTGCCCATCTGTGTGCTCTGGGAGAATCGATGACACAGTGTGGGTGAAAAGGCTCTGTACACCTTGTGGCACCAAACAAATATTAGCTGTTTCATGAGCTGGAATGGCCTGATCTCTTCATGCCACCGCTCTGGGCAGGACGGGGTGACAGCCCTAGCTCTGCCACTGACCATGACTTGGGCCACACCTTACACTCAGGGCCTCCGTTTCCTCACCTGTAGTGTGGGGAGAATCATAGCACTGTGCCCTCCTCGCTGGACTGGTGTGCAGGTCTAAAGCATGGGTCCAAGAAATGCACCTACAGTGTGGGCGGCCGTGGACATGAGCAGGGCCTGTGGGCCGTGGCGTGGTGAACGTGGCCGAGTTTCTGGACCCGTGCCTTTGCACCTGAGGCAAGAAGGAGGCCTCCTTCATTCCTTTGCTCTGTCTTTTCCTGGAGGTGCCCAACTCTGCAGCTGGGTTCGAGCCTCAGCTCTGCCACTCACGTTGTGTGGCCTCAGGCTTGAGATCGGCCTCTCTGAGCCTCGGCTGTGCCTGAAGAACCCTCTGTTCGCAGTGCCCAGTGCCTGCAGGTGCCCAGCAGTGGTAGAGCTGCGGGAGCCGCTGGTTGAGGAAGAGGGAGGCAAAAAACAGAGGTGGGAAGGGATGAGGAGGAGTCAAGAGAGGCCCCTTTGAATGGCTCTGGGATTTCTTAGACAGAGAGGAATGGTGGTTTTCCAATAGGGGCACAGGGGATCCATTTCGATACCAGGACCACCAGGGATGCACCCTGAGGCCACCCCTACCCGCTCCTCCCCTGGCTCCTCAGCTCTTGGGCAGCCTGCATGGGGGCCGGGGAGGCCTGGGGAGGGGCCTACCATCCAGCACCAGGGGCTCCCCAGTGCCAGGCCCCTTCCTTCAGCCTGCACGGATCCGCCACCACCACCCCAACACTCCACGTCGGCAGGAGCAGTACACAGATGGGCAAACTGAGGCTCAGAAGGACAGCGCCTCTACTGGCCACACTGTCCACCTGGGCACTTGCGGCACTGCAGGGTGACCAACTGTCCTGGTTTACCCAGGCCTGGGGGTTCCTGGGACAGAGTGGGGCTTTCAGTGAGGAACCCTGGAATGTCCCAGCTCTTGTTAGCAACAGTGCCGAGGTCCACACCAGTAGTGTCCAACAAAGACCCAACAAGAGCCATGTGTGTCCTCCAACATCCCAGTAGCCAGGTTAAAATAAAAAGAGATGAGTGAAATTCATTTTAATAATATATTCTTTTTTTTTTTTTTTTTTTTTTGAGACGGAGTCTCACTCTGTCACCCAGGCTGGAGTGCAGTGGCGCGATCTCGGCTCGCTGCAAGCTCCGCCTCCCGGGTTCCCGCCATTCTCCTGGCTCAGCCTCCCAAGTAGCTGGGACTACGGGCGCCCGCCACCTCTCCCAGCTAGTTTTTTTGTACTTTTTAGTAGAGACGGGGTTTCACCGTGTTAGCCAGGATGGTCTCGATCTCCTGACCTTGTGATCCGCCCACCTCGGCCTCCCAAAGTGCTGGGATTACAGGCGTGAGCCACCGCGCCCGGCCTCTTTTTTTTTTTTTTTTAAGATGGAGTCTCGCTCTGTCGCCCAGGCTGAAGTATAGTAGCTCAGTCTTAGCTCACTGCAACCTCTGCTTCCTGGGTTCAAGCAATTCTCCTGCCTCAGCTTCCCCGAGTAGCTGGGATTACAGGTGACTGCCACCACGCCTGGGTAATTTTTGTATTTTTAGTAGAGACAGGGTTTCATCATATTGGCCAGACTGGTCTCGAACTCCTGACCTCAGGTGATCGGCCGCCTCAGCCTTCCAAAGTGCTGGGATTACAGGAGTGAGCTACCGCACCCAGCCTAATTTTAATAATATATTCTATCTAGCCCAGTATGTCAAATATTTTCCTTATTTTCATTGCAACATGTAATCCATATTAAAATTATGAATGAGATATTTTACCTTTTTGGTACTAATTCTTTGAATTCTGGTATGTATTTTACATTTACAACTAGAATTAACAAAACACAGGCTGCCAGGGAAATTTGAATTTTCAGGTAAATAAGAAATAAACTTTTAGTATAAGTATGTCACGTGCAATATTGAAGCTATACTAAAAGTTTGTTTCTTATTTATCTGAATTTCAAATTTCCCTGGAACCTCTATTTTCTTTTGCTGTCTCTGGAAACCGTCCTGTGGGCACACCTGAATTTGGAGGATCACGTGGCAAGCTCTCAGTAGCCACTTGAACTCATGGCCTCAAAGCACAAGGCCGGTCCAGGGGAACCAGGGCACCCACTGGCCCCCAAGACAGCCCCCTCAAGTCAGCCTGCAAAGACCCATTTGGCTCCTCCCCTCCCCGTGGCCCTTCTAACCATCGCCCTTTTGCCTGCCTTTAACAGTGTCTGTCTTTGTCTTAGTCAAACTTTCCAGGAGCAACTCAGCAATTCTGTTTCCAATAATCACCTAACAGGTAAACAAGACGGCAGGGAGGAAAGTCCACGTCCCGCCCCACAGTTCTCCATATCAGCAAATTTTCAAATTCTAGAACAACGTCAGGGTCAGCCGGGGCAGGACAGGTTTGGAGGAAGGGCCAGGCCAAGCCCAGGAGACGAGACGGGGTCCGGGGAAGCCCACCTCCTTCCCGGGTCTCCCCTCCAGACCCGCAGCCTCAGGCCTTCTCAAGCCCCAGCCTTAAGGAGTTGTGCACTCCAGGGTGGGGGGGGTCTCTGATCCTGGGTGCATGTCTCTCTCTGCCTCAGTTTACACACCCAAAATCTCTTGGAAGCTGCAGACTGGGCACCGTGGGATGGGGAAGTGGAGACCGAGAGGCTCCTGCCGGGGAAATATGCAGTGCAGACAAGAGGTACGTCGGCCGCAGCGGCCCCGCTCCCTGCCCTCATGTTCAAAACCCCTGTCTAGGTCCTGGTGTGTTGGAGCTGCACATTCAGAGTGTGAGAGATTGTTCATCACAAGGCTACAGCTGGAACAGAAGCCCAGAGAGGGAAGCTTCCCACCCCTGGTCACACAGCACACCTGTGGTGGGGCTAGACACTGGACAAGAGCCAAGGCTCAGAGCAAGGGGCTTCCTGCTCCCCCCGCCACCCCCCCACCACCCTGTGCGACACTGCTGCTGAGGGCCCCAGGAGGAAAGGAATACCAGGGCCAATTTCCCTTGGTTAAAACTGAGGCTGAGGGGACTATGCCTTGTCAAAGCCTACCCAGCCCGCCAGGGCTGAACCCACAGACAGCTCCCACCTACCCAGCCTCATGCAGGGTACAGCCCCAGGCTGGACGCATCATGAGATTTTGGGGCCTAGTACTAAATGGAAATTCAGGACATTCGTGTTCAAAATTAAGAATTTTAAGGCAGTGGCAGCAGAGCATTAAACCAAACTCTGGGCTCTCCGATCACAGGGTCCTGGGCACAGGTCACCCAGGGAAGCAGAAGAGGGGAAGGAGAGACCCAGCTCAGTCCTGGCTCTCTCCCCAGCCCTCCTGGCCCTCTGTGCACGTGGCCCCAACTGTGTCTAACCTCTTCCCTAAGCTTTTTCACCCCAGCTTCTCATTCTGCCCCCTAAACACTTACCCCCAGCCATCAGGCCCTCCCTTAGTGCCAGCACTGGCACACAGGTACACACACACATGCACACATGAGCACATGTGCACACATGCACAACATTCTCATTTTCTCTCTCTCTCCCCCTCCCTCCCTCCCTCCCCCCCTCCCTCCCTCCCCCCCTCCCCTCTGTAGGTTCCTGCTACTCTCACCTCATCAGAAGTGTTTTTCACCAGGACCCAGCCCCAGCCCTGCCAGCAGATGCTCCGGGGCCCTGGGCTGCGGTTTCCAGGCTGTACATGACTCCAGGGCAGGGCTGTGGCCACCCGGTCCACGACGAGGGTGAGGAGGGTGAGGCATCACCTCAGGCACAAAATTTTAGCGGCGCCAAAGCACCCCCATCACCAGAATACATACTGTGTACATGCAGTGTTCTTACAAATCAAAATTCATGAAAAAAAATCCAGAATGAAAAAAAGATCAAACTTTTATTAGAAACACAGCATCAGAAGTCCTGGTTCTCCTTTTGCATCAGCCCCAAGGCACTGCTCTGGAAGCTGTCTGGGTTTATCCTGGCTTTTTTGCATTAATTTAGATTTTTTTAATTGCCTCAAAATACTATTTTGTTTACTGGTTTTGGTTTCCTCTTAAAGTTTGCACTCAAAGGTGCACCCCCCATCCCCCACCCCTCCAAGGTGGCAGATGGGAGGATGAGGTCTACAACAACATCAACACTGAAAATAACAGCAAATGTACACTGAGGTCTATGTGTGCACCGTGTCAGCTTCCTCCCTCCCTCCCTCCCTGCCTTCCTCCCTCTTTCCCTCCCTCCCTCCTTCCCTCCCTCCCTGCCTTCCTCCCTCCTTCCTGCCCTCCTCCCTCCCTACTTCCCTCCCTACTTTCCTCCCTCCTCCCTCCCTACTTCCCTCCCTCCCTCCCTGCCTTCCTCCCTTTCCCTCCCTCCCTCCTTCCCTCCCTCCCTGCCTTCCTCCCTCCTTTCTGCCCACCTCCCTCCCTACTTCCCTCCCTCCCTCCTTCCTCCTTCCTTCCCTCCGTCCCTCCCTACTTTCCTCCCTCCTCCCTCCCTGCCTTCCTCCCTCCTTCCCTCCATCCCTCCCTACTTCCCTCCCCCCTCCCTCCCTCCCTACTTCCCTCTCCCCTCCCTCCCTCCCTGCTTCCCTCCGTGCCTCCCTTCTGTTTAAGCGATATTGGGCACCTATGTGTGCTAAGTGCTATTCTAGACGCTGGGTAGAGCAGTCGCGAATACGCCTTCCTGCCCACACAGAGCTCACGTTCTGGTTTGGGAAGAGAGACAATAAAATAATTCAGAAACAGGCCGGGTGCGGCATCTCGCCTGTAATCCCAGCACTTTGGAAGGCTGAGGCAGGCAGATCATCTGAGGTCGGGAGTTCCAGACCAGCCTTGCCAACATGGTGAAACCCTATCTCTACTAAAAATATAAAATCACCGGGCGTGGTGGCGCACGCCTGTAATCTCAGCTACTCAGGAGGCTGAGGCAGGGGAATTGCTTGAGCCCGGGAGGTGTAGGTTGCAGTGAACCGAGATCGCGCCATTGCACCCCAGCCTGGGAAACAAGAGCTAAACTCCGTCTCAAATAATAATAATAATAATTAGGAAACAGCAAGGTGTGGGGTGTGCAGTGCTACCCACACAAAACAGGAGAGAAGAGCCAGGGAGCAGGCTTCAAGTTCTAAGCATGGCAGCCCAGAAAGATGTCATTTAAACCCTCACAGCCACTCTGGCAGAGACAATCTGTGACTTGCCCCAGTTTTCAGATGAGAACACTGAGGTGTGGGCCCTAAGCAGCTTGCCAGAGCCCTGCAGCCAGGAAATGGCAAAGCTGGATTCTCAGCCCAGGCAGGCTGGTGCCAGAGGGCTTTTGGGGGCTGGAGGGTGCAGTAGAATCCAGGTGGAATGAGGGAACTGGACGGGTTTACTTTGTGCGCCGGACAAAGCCATCTCCTCCTCCTTGTGGGAAAGGCCAGGCTGGCTCATTCAGAGGTTACTGGTTCCTCCTCCAGAGACTGAGCCCTGGGGATGGGGGTCTGGCTGGGGGGAGGTGGCTGGGAGGGAGGGCCACCCTAGGCCCCCTGGCATGCTGCCCAGCAGGGGCCCTTTAAGGCTGGCCATGAGGCAGGCAGCGTGACACCCGCCCAGTGTGCAAGTTCATTCATCACGGGTCCTTGCTGACTCACGCTTATGAAAGTGATTTTCCTGGCCCCGCCCACTGCCTGCGCCGCCTCCTCCCTCCCTGTGAAATACCCTCACTTCCCTCTGGCCTCTCAGAGCCTCTTGGATCCCCACGGGGTAATGGGTGTCCCGATCTCACGGGGGACTCTGTGATCTGTGATCCCCTGACCCTCCTAGAGCACAACTTGGCCAGGCTCGCCGGGCTCCCGCACCACTGCCTGTCAGGTGAGTGTCCGGGGCCAGGCTCCGGGGCAGGGAATCAGGCACATCCCAGGCACCAGTGGCAGGCCCAGCTGGACTGGAGGGTCTGCAGAGCCCTGGCGCCAGGCAGTGATCCCGGGCGGTCCTGAGTGGAGGCCCTCCCCTGGGTTCTCTGGAGCCCGGCAGGATTCTCCCCTACCCCAGGTTCCTTCCAGATCCTCAGCTGTGTCCCTGGCACCCTCAGCCAAGCAGCTGAAGTGGCCACAGTCCCAGCATACCCTGGCCCATGTAACCGCCGTTCCTAGCAGGAAAGAGGGGTGTGGCCAGCCGGGTGTGCCGCCCGCTGTTCTACGACCACTCTGTCGGCAGCCAGGCTGGGTGCCCTCCCGGTTTCTGCTTCTCCTGCTCAGGAGGGACAGAGCCATGGATGCCCATGAACAGCCCCCAAGCCCCGGAGGTCCCAGCGACTTAGCTTCTCTCAGGAGGCTCAAGAGTGCAGTGGGTCGGTAGGGTGGCCCCTGGGAGGCTGGGGAGCTGCAGGAGATCCTGGGCTCCAGGTGTGCGGCACTGGGGTGAGGGCTCATCTGTGATAAACAGCAAGTGCCGCTTGCGTGGATAGACCACCTCCTCACACTTTAGCCCCCCAGGGCTTCATGTCACTTTCTTGGTCTCCCTGTAATCAGCTGTTTTACTGGAGGGGACTTGGCAGAACTAAGATTTGTCACATGGCCATGGTCTTGGACACTCCTAGGTGACCTGAGGCAAGGCGCCCACTCCTCCTGAAGGCCGTTTCTTCCTCTGCACAATGGGGATGAGAAAGCCCACCTCTTGGGGTGTCTTCAAAGGCAAATGAGTAAATGGCCACTAGAGGTGCCAAAGAAATGCAGACATACAGGTGTCCCAGAGTCTCAGAGCCGTTTGCAGCTTTAACAACCTCAGAAGTACAAATGCTGCACACTTGAAAGAAATATCAGTCGAAGGTGCAACTGTTTTCATTTCTTTTATCATATTTGCCTTTGTGGAATTTGAAACATCAATTTTTAATGTTAACTTCTTTCCATCTACTGCCGTCTTCAATCAAAGGGAGTTAAAAAGATAACATTAAAAATTGACTCTTCCAACCCCATAAAACTGAAAAGCACAAAAAGAACTGAAATGAAACTTTGGACGCTCTTTTGTAAGTTGGCAGCATACTTGTCTGAGGTAATGGGTGACAGCGTCAAGCTGCTTGGGACTTTGGGGCGTCGTGGGTCACTCTGCGCAGGAAGTGACTTCTCAGGTCCAGCCCCTGGGTGGTGACCTCACGTATGTGGCATCCAGAAGCTTCTGTTCAGGTGCCTGAGGACAGTCTCAGGAGGGAGCCCTGGACTTGGAGCCCCAAAGCCCTGGCGGTAAATCAGTGCCCTCTGCTGCCTGCAGAGGCTGGTAAGGGGCAGCCAGTTCAGATTCCTCACTGGCCAACAGGGGCTCCTGCAAGTGTGTTTCTCAGGGTGGTGGGAGAATCGCATGGCCCAGGGCGGGTGCACTGGGGCAGATGGAGCACGTTGGCTCACCCGTTTGGGGAAGGGGTTGGGGTGTCCGGGGGGTCAGCCCACGGGGATCAAATATTGGTTCCATCGCCCACCGGCTCGATAGCCTCAGGGCATGGCTTCACCTCTTCAAGCCTCAGTCTCCTCATCTGCAAAGTGGGTTGCTAGGAGGATCAAAGGAGGTAATGTGGGGAAGCCCCTTACCAGGAGGTCCCATGCTCCCCAGTGGCTGCTGTTCCCGTGGACCATGATGAGGACTGAGGGGCTCGGAGCCATTCGAGGGTACCAGGAGCAAGCCAGAGAAAGGTACCAGGAGCGAGCCAGAGAAAGCTCTCCGGGACTCGCAGTCCTATTCTCCAAGGCCTCTGGGTATACCCAGCGCTCAGGGTCAATGAGAAATGATCCCTTCCCGGCCAGAACACCAGGTCATCAGCTGTCCCTCTGCCTCCCCGCCTGCCACTAGCGCTGTGACAGAGCAGTGGGGGACCCTGGAACGGACACTGCACATTCCACCCGGCAGAGGGGTCTCAGCAAGAGCTGTCACAGCCCTCGGGGCACAGAGAAGGCTCTGGAGCAGGGCGACCTGGGCTCCGATCCAGCCCAGCCTGTGAAAGCTGGTTCAACCACCTTGCAGACTGTAAAGGGCCGTGAGAAACTCTCTGGCCCTCAGAGTACTTACAACAACCCGATTAAATAAGGATTCAATTTGTTAATGTGTATTAAGTGTTGAGATCATGCCTGGCACGCAGCCCACTCCACAGAAGTATGGAAATGTCAGCCACATGCTGCCTTTGTTGTTCTTGTGACTATTACTATTATAATTGGTGGCGGCGTCACCTGAAATCCCCTCCCCAGGCAGGCATCCTGGGGCCTCGCAGGGAGCCGGGCAGGGAGAGGTCACGTGGTCCCTGGCGACTGCAGGATGTCGCCTTCCTTCTCTCCGGAAAGGGAGGAGGAGGTCTCGGGTGCTGGGCATACGGGCTTGCCTAGACAGGACACGGAAGCTGTCCCTGGCCCCCGCCCCAGCGGAGGCAAGGAAGGCTGCGCTCAGGGGAGCAGAGAGCACCAACACAGGGGTCCCTGACAGACCCCTTCCCTGCTGGGCTCATCCTCACCCTCGGAGCCTCCTTCTCCTCACCTGCAAGACGGAGGTGACAGGGCTCACCTGTCAAGGCTGCTGAGTGGGCTGGATGCTACTGCTTACATGCAACCTCCTTCCCACTGTAGAGTGCTGTGAGAAGGTCAGTTGTTGTCACTGCGGGGGCAACACTCGGGTCCTCTCAGTGGCCCATCTGTATGGCAGTCTCTCATCCATCTCCTCGGAGCCTGCCTGGAGGTGGACGATGGTGTTTCTGTCACCCTGCGCACATCAGAGGCCACACACTGGTCTCAGCTGTGTTTGGCTGGCCTGTTAAGGATCTTCCAAAACCGTGCTTTCATTCATTGCGCACTTCTTCAAAGCAGATAATTCGCATAGAAATCCAGATTCCCACTTTCTCTGGAAGAATTCTGGAGGCAGGTGACCCTGGGCCCCCACCCCTGGCCACTCTGGATGGTCCAAGCCCAGTGCCCTCCCACTCAGTCTTTCCCCTGTGAGTGTGGCACCTGGATCTCCATGGGGGACAGGCCGAATGGCGTGGGTGGTGGCACTGGCAGGGCCTTGGCACCAGTGAGCCCTGGGTTTCAAAGCCAGCTGCACGACACTGAGAAGCTTGTGCGACCTCTCTGAGCCCCATTCACACATCTGTGGAAAGGGACATTAACACGGCCAGGACTGCACAGGGTCAGTGTGAGGCGGATATGAGAAAAAGCATGTCACATACCTGGTACAGAGTAAGTGCCAAATGCTCACCAACCCTGCGCCCACAAAGGTGTTGGCAGCGTGTGGCCCTCGGGTGAGGCTAGTGTCCTCTGCGAGCTGGTGTAGGGGAGAAGGTGGGTCTGATGCCCCTCTGGGCACTGGCAGCTCTAGGACCAGCACCTGAGTCCCTTTGAGCGATTTGGGCCTGGGGCCAGCAGAGGGCGCAGCTGCCCCAGAGATGGCAGGTTCACCCGCACGTCCCCAAACCTGGCCACTGCTTCCATTTCCCCAAGTCCAGCCCAGCCCCTGGGGCAGGCCACAGCACTGGCCCTTTCCCCATGGTAAATTCGCTCCAGGCAGGTGCTTCCCATCTGTGAGCCCACTGCATCCCTCAACCATCCTAGGAGGTAGGGACCCACTGCTTCCATTTTACAGATGAGGAAACTGAGACCCAGAGAGGCCCAGGAATGGGATAGGGAGCAACTTACCAGGGCTGGGTGACAATTCCAAAGTCCACCAGGCCACACTGGGACTCGAGGGCTGTGGCCCACAGAAGGGCCTGGCAGGGCTTGTTCCTGGGTTGGCCAGGAACGGCCTCTCGGGAAGACAGATAATGAGCTTCGGGGACTGTTGCTGCTCCAGTGAGATGGGAGAGTAGAGTGAGGCTCAGAGGGACAGTGGCTGCCTGGGGCGACCAGGCCAGAGGAGGGAAGGTCACGTCCTGCATGACCGGGGAGGGGTGGGGCAGACGGGCTGTTCGGAGCAGAGGCTGTGTGGGAGCAAGAAGGGAGTCCCATCAGATATGCCTCACGGGGACCCCGGACAAGACCCTAGGGGCCACAGGAGGCCACCCTAGCTGGAAGGTGAAGTGGCTGTGTGGACACCCAGGCCTCACCCAAACGGGCTCTTCCTTCCCCTCTCCCCCGCTCCAGGTCCACCGCCAGCCCCAAGCCCCCCACCAGCCATGAGCTCCTCCAGAAAGGACCACCTCGGCGCCAGCAGCTCAGAGCCCCTCCCAGTCATCATCGTGGGTGAGTGTCAGCGGCAGCCGGGGAGGGGCTCCACTGAGCCTTCCGGGTACCCCCCAGGTCTGAGGGCAGGAACTGGGCAAGTCCAGGCCTGGCCTCTTTTTTGTATTTCAGGGGGTTTTTTTGTTTGTTTGTTTTTGTTTTGAGACAAAGTCTCACTCTGTCACCCAGGCTGGAGTGCAGTGGTGCGATCTTGGCTCACTGCAACCTCCGCCTCCCGAGCTCAAGCCATTCTCCTGCCTCAGCCTCCCGAGTAGCTGGGATTACAGGCACTCGCTACCATGCCCAGCTAACTTTTGTATTTTTAGTAGAGACGAGGTTTCGCCATGTCAGCCAGGCTGGTCTCGAACTCCTGACCTCAAGTGATCTGCCTGCCTCAGCCTCCCAAAGTGCTGGGATTATAGGTGTGAACCACCATGCTTGGCCCAGGCCTGGCCTCTTTACAGTGGTCTTTAAGCCATTGAGCGTTTACTATGTGGCCAGTGCTAGGCTTAGCCGTTTATAAACTATCATTCCCTTTTACACCTCCGAGAACCCAGGGCTCTAGAACACACCCATCAGCTGGAGGCAACCCAGTGTGGGGCAGGGAGGCCTGGTCCTGAGCCCACAGTGGTCCCATGACTACCCTGTGCCCAGCACTGTGCTAGGTGCCCACACGAGAGGACACACAGCAGCTGCTTATAATTCCTGTCCTCTGTCTGCAAAAATGGCGACAGATGACCCCCCAGTATGCAGGCGTCCAGTTGAGCCACGTGAGATGGTCATTTCTGTAAGGCAAAAACAGATGGGTGCCTGTGATTTCTTATGGTTCCTCCTGGTATCCTACATATGAGTAATATTCTGAATCAGACGAGATAAGGAGAGGGGAAAGGACAGATAAAAAGAGAAGTGCTATCACAGGGCTGTGCCTGGTGAATTGCCCAGGAAGCACCACAGATGGTGGCGCAGTTCTTCAGACATGCAAGCAGCAGACCCAACAGGTGGCCCGGCACCCCTGAGCGCCCACGAGCACCCACCACTCAAGCTCGCCCCCAGGCCACGTAGCAGTCTGTGCTACATTCCCTCATCCATCTGACCTAGTTGTTAGCAATCTCAGAATCTCAGTCATGTTGTCAGAGGTTCCCTCTGTCTGGGTTTTAATCCCGGCTCATCTACCTTCCAGCCGTGTGACCATGGGCAAGTTACTTAACCTCTCTGTACACATTTCCTCAAGGATAAAAGGAGGAAAAGAGTAGCACTTACCTCACTGAAGCTATTGTGAGGCTATTGCGAAAGCTCTCAGTACAATTCCTGGCACAGAAGAAGCTCTCAGCAGTTGTCCATTCCTTCTTTTTAAAATTATCATTAGGCATAGTGTCTGGCACAGGCTAAGGGCTTAATCAATATTTTATTTTTATGAATGAAGGATAAATGAATGAATGTGCCACATCTAGATCAAAGCGTTCCACAGTAGTGTCTCCCACCTGAAAAGGCCACCCCCTTTAACCTCCACCCTCTCTCCCCAGGTAACGGCCCCTCTGGTATCTGCCTGTCGTACCTGCTCTCCGGCTACACACCCTATGTGAAGCCAGATGCTGTCCACCCACACCCCCTGCTGCAGAGGAAGCTCACCGAGGCCCCGGGGGTCTCCATCCTGGACCAGGTGGGTCAGCCTGGGGCCGGAGCTCTGGGGAGGACACACCCGCCCTTGGAAAACTACCGCAGCTTTCCCAGGGAAAAACAAAAGTGTGTGTTTGCTGGAAACAAGACCAAACACAGAATTCAAGAGTCCACAAAGTCAGCCACGGAGATCATGAAAGAGAAATCAGAGACCCACAAATGCCACATGGTCTAGGACTCACTATGCCCTAGACCCGTGGTTCTCAAGGAGGGGACGATTTTTCTCCTTGGGGGCACCTGGCAATGTCTGGCGACAATTTGGGTTGTCATGGCAGGGTGGCGGTACTACCAAATCTAGCAGGGTGGAGGCCAGGGATGCTGGCAAACGTCCAACACTGCACAGGACAGCGAGGGTGGTGGAACTGAAATATCTGCGGTGGAGTTTCTCAACCTTGGCCCCACTGACATTTAGATGACTTTGTTCTAGCTACAAAGAACGATCTGGCTCAAATGTCAGTGGGGCCAAGGTTGAGGAACTCTGCCACAGATATTTCAGTCCCACTACCTCCTGCCCACAAGGGTTTGCATATCCTCCCTCCATACCCTTGTTTTCCACTGTGCCCCTCCACGACCTCCCCTTGTTGACCTCCCTCGTCAGGCAGCATACATCCTCCTGTTCCCCTCCCGCCCAAGTTGGGGATGAGGAAATAGGTCTTGACCATTTGATCTGGATCAGTATTTTTCAAAATGCTCTCCATAGAATACTAGTTCCTCAGTATAACATACAGAGAAAAATGTCCCCACTCCAGTAAAACAGGGACACACTGGGCTTGGCAAAATTAAACAGGTAAATGATGGATGGCTGCAGGACTTGTCAGAACCCACCTGCATTATCTACTGTTAAGAGGCAGCACCGCCGGCTGGGCGCGGTGGCTCACGCCTGTAATCCCAGCACATTGGGAGGCTGAGGCGGGCGGATCACGACGTCAGGAGATCGAGACCACGGTGAAACCCTGTCTCTACTAAAAATACAAAAAATTAGCCAGGCACGGTGACGGGCGCCTGTAGTCCCAGCTACTCAGGAGGCTGAGGCAGGAGAATGGCGTGAACCCAGGAGGCGGCGCTTCAGTGAGCCAAGATCGCGCCACTGCACTCCAGCCTGGGCGACAGAGCGAGACTCCGTCTCAAAAACAAAACAAAACAAAAACAAAGAGGCAGCACCTCCCCAGCTGATCTGACCACGCTGATATTAGGGTAGGGATGTAGGCTCAGGCAATCGCCCCAGTCTCATCTAAGCTTGCCCATTTGCTCTGTACTCTGGGGCCCTTGGCCTCCTGGAAAGCCCTCAAAATGAGAGCTTCAAACTGCCCCCAGTGTGCGTATCTCTCTGAGACCCTCCAGTGCCACGGAAACGGCCCAGCCCCAGTCCCCACATTCCTGCCCAGCCTGAGACTCTGGGAAGACGACCCCGCTCTCCTCCAGCAGCCCCTCTGACCTGTGCCCCACTCCAGGACCTGGACTACCTGTCTGAAGGCCTCGAAGGCCGATCCCAAAGCCCCGTGGCCCTGCTTTTTGATGCCCTTCTGCGCCCGGACACAGACTTTGGGGGAAACATGAAGTCGGTCCTCACCTGGAAGCACCAGGAGGAGCACGCCATCCCCCATGTGGTCCTGGGCCGAAACCTCCCCGGGGGAGCCTGGCACGTAAGTGGGCAGCGAGGGCATGCCTTGTGGGGGGGGCTCTCTCCCTCATTCTCCCCACTTGGAGCTGGGACTCTGGCATCTCCCTTTCCTCATTCTCCACCCCACAACCCTGCCTCTCCCTCCTCCCTCCACCCAGCCCCAACCAAGGCCTCCCATGCCCTCTAGCCCCAAATGGGTTCAGGTTAGCAGAGGCCTGGACCAAAGCGTTCCTTTTCCTGCAGTCCATCGAAGGCTCCATGGTGACCCTGAGCCAAGGCCAGTGGATGGGGCTCCCGGACCTGGAGGTCAAGGACTGGATGCAGAAGAAGCGAAGGTGAGGCTGCCCCAGGATGCCTTGGGGGACACGGAAGGTTGGGCCTGTGAACCCAGAAAATCTGAGACAGGTCTCAGTTACTTTAGAAAGTTTATTTTGCCAAGGTTGAGGACACGCCCATTACACAGCCTCAGGAAGTCCTAAGGATGTGTAGCCAAGGTGATCGGGCACAGCTTGGTTTTAAACACTTTAGGGAGACATGAGACGTGAATCAATATTTGTAAGAAGTACACTGGTTCGGTCTGGAAAGGTGGGCCAACTTGAAGCAAAGGCAGGAAGCGGGGAGGGGCTTCCAGGTCACAGGTAGGTGAGAGATAAACAGTTGCATCCTTTTGAGGCTCTGATGAGCATCTCCAAATGAGGCGATCAGATATGCATCTATCTCTGTGAGCAGAGGGGTGACTGAATAGAAGGGGAGGCAGGTTGACCCTCAGCAGTTCTCAGCTTGACTTTTCCCTTTAGCTTCGTGATTTGGGGGGCCCCAAGATTTATTTTCCTTTCACAGGCCCCCCACACTGAGCCCAGGAGTCAGAGGTACAGGGGTTTCAGAGTGCATCTGGTCTGTCTTCCTCTTCTTCCAGAGGGGGAAACTGAGGCTCAGATAGGGAAAGGACTTGTCCAGCCCACATGAGTGGAGCTGAGCAACAGAGCTGGGCTCCCCTGATGACCCCCTGTCCCGTGCAAGCAGCAGACCATCCTGTCACATGGCCCCCAACTGGGCCTCCCCGGAGTGCCCCAGCCCCTAAGGAGGGGGTAACAGCTGGCCCCTGACCCTCACGCCCTGCGCCATGCCTCTGGCACAGGTCCCCCAGTCCGTGGTCTCCCTTCAGCCCCTCGGTCTATTCTGAGCCTGGCCTAGAACCATCTTTCTGGGTCAGCTCACAGGATGACTTTCTTTTTTCTTCTTTTTTTTAATGCTTTTGCTACAGGTGAGTTTCATCCTTAACCATGAGCCCACAAGTTGGGTAAACTAACTCACCTAAGGTCATGCAGATTATTGGAAATGGAGAAGGAAAACAGCTCACCCGAAACACACACTTCTCCCCACCCTTTCACTGCTGGGGTATTTTCTCCTCATCTGGCTTCCTGCCCCATCATGGCCACCCTAGAGAAATGGTTTGTGAACCTTGAATATCTGAGACAGGTCTCAATTTGGGAAGTTTAATTGCCAAGGTTGAGGATGCATGACCATGACACAGCCTCAGGAGGTCCTGATAACATGTGCCCAAGGTGGTCGGGGCACAGCCTGGCTGTGTACATTAGGGAGACTTGAGACATCAATCAATATATGTAAGATGGACATTGGTTCCGTCCAGAGGCGGGACAACTCCAGCAGGAAGGGGGTTTCCAGGTCTCCGACAGGTGAGGGACAAACAGTTGCATTCTGGAGTTTCTGATGAGCCTTTCCGGAGCAGGCAGTCAGATGTGCGTTTCTCTCAGTGAGCAGAGGGAAGACTTTGAGTAGGATGGGAGGCAGCTTTGCCCTAAGCAGTTGCCCGCTTGACTTTTCCTTTAACTTAGTGATTCATGGGCCCAAGATTGATTTTCCTCTCACAGTTTCAATCACTGAATAAAGGAGTTCCAGCCCCTGCTCCTCCCAGGTGTGTCCACCCAAGTGAGAAGCTGCCCCAGCGCAGATGCCCGGGTGCCGTCTGCCTTTTGGGAAGCCCGGCTTCCTCTGCCCCCAGGGCTGTGACCCGGCTTGTGTCCCCAACGGCAGGCACTCCAGGCGTCCCCCTCCAGGCCTCACTGTCTCTTTGATGCAAAGACTCTTCTGCATGTTTGGCAGGAAGACACCCAGGTTTGTGTAGCTACGTGTTAGTAGGCAGCCAGAAACTTGCATTTCACATGTAAGCACAGCCTTTTATAGCCTACTTTTGCGTTTTCACATTCTATCCCAAGCATTTCATGTGGCGATGTCACAGCGTTCAAAACCATCCTTTTACGTGGCCTCACAATATTCCCAAAGGCGGGTGAGCATCCCCAGTCCGGCAAATCACCAAATGCTTATTATGTGCCAGGCCTTGGGCTTAGACATCAGAGCACAAAACCACCGCAGACACACCCCCTGCCCTCACGGCGCTGCCAAGGTTACCCAGCCCCTGCCAGCCCTGGAGCGTTCATTCTTTCCATTGTGTCATTATTATAAATAACTCCGCACAGAACATGCTCTTGGGACCGTTCTGTATCACAACCTTTACAAAAACTGAGAAAAGGAGAATGGCGGCCCACAGAGATAAATTCCAGGGTCACAGACGAGCTGCGCTGGGTTGACTGGCACGGCCTTGGAGGTCCATTGTCAGCTCCTGCTACATGTAGCCAGACAGCAGGTGGCACAGGATTCTCCCATAAGGGAGTTCATCCTGAACCATGAGCCCACAAGCTGGGTAAATTAACTCATCTAAGGTCACACAGTGAGATACAGGAAGGTGCTAGGATGATGCCAAAGCCTGTCATTCAACCCCCACAAGAATGGGCCTGCAGTCACTGCCCCTGGAAAGAGTGACAATTAAAACAGCAACAACAATAATAAAATACCTCCTGCTGCTGTGTGGGCTGGGAATGATGGCGAGTGCCTCACGTGGGAGTCTTTAAATCAACTTTTAAATTGACTACATATGGGCCGGGTGCAGTGGTGCGAGCCTGTAATCCCAGCACTTTGGGAAGCCGAGGCCGGTGGATCACTTGAGGTCAAGAGTTCGAGACCATCCTGGCCAACACGGCAATACCCTATCTCTAATAAAAATACAAAAATTAGCCAGGCTTGGCGCTGCATGCCTGTAGTCCCAGCTACTCAGGAGGCACAGGCATGAGAATCGCTTGAGCCCAGGAAGCGGGGGCCGAAGTAAGCTGAGATCACGCCACGGCACTCCAGCCTGGGCAGCAGAGTGAGACTCTGTCTCAAAAAATAATAATAAAATAAAATTTAAAAAATTAGCTACATATAGAAAAGTACGTAACTCCTGTGAGTACCGGTTGATGAAATTTCTCAAGGTAAGCACAGAGAATCAAGAAACCGACCTTCTTCCCAGAAGCCCCCATGCCCTTTCCGACCAGGACCCCCTTCCCCATCCCCGGAGGTAACCCCTCTCTTGATGTCCAACTCCATAGATGAGTTCTGCCTGTTTCTGAACTATATAAAAACGGAATCATACCATATTTAATCCTTTGAGGTGACAATCATGGTGGCCCATCCTAAGCCCTTTGTTTTTATCGGCTCACCAAATCCTCTCCACAACCTCACGAAATAGGTCCTGCCACCAACATCTTCCTCATTTTGCAAACTGGGGAAACAGACACAGCTCCCTGATGGCAGAGTCAGGATTCGAGCCCAGGCAGTGTGGCTCTGGAGGCTGCACTCTGAACCCCGCCCTACACCACCCTACACTACCCTATACCACCTCTCCTGAGGGAGGTACCCTTGTTAGCTCCATTTTACAGAAGAGGAGACTGAGGCTTGGAGAGGTTGAATTACCTGGCCCAGTCCTACAGCTACAGCCTAGTCCAGCTCCAGGGCCTGATACCGCCCTGGACCTCTCCCATCCCACCCAGCCCCCCAACCCTTGACAGTGTCTGACTCTGGCCTCCTGCATCCTCCCCAACAGAGGCCTTCGCAACAGCCGGGCCACGGCCGGGGACATTGCCCACTACTACAGGGACTACGTGGTCAAGAAGGGTCTGGGGCATAACTTTGTGTCCGGTGCTGTAGTCACAGCCGTGGAGTGGGGGACCCCCAATCCCAACAGCTGTGGGGCCCAGGACTCCAGCCCCCTCTTCCAGGTGAGCGGCTTCCTGAGCAGGGACCAGGGCCGGCAGCCCTTCTCGCTGTGGGCCCGCAACGTGGTCCTCGCCACAGGCACGTTCGACAGCCCAGCCCGGCTGGGCATCCCCGGGGAGGCCCTGCCCTTCATCCACCATGAGCTGTCCGCTCTGGAGGCGGCCACAAGGGTGGGTGCGCTGACCCCAGCCTCGGACCCTGTCCTCATCATTGGCGCGGGGCTGTCAGCGGCTGATGCAATCCTCTACGCCCGCCACTACAACATCCCCGTGATCCATGCCTTCCGCCGGGCCGTGGACGACCCTGGCCTGGTGTTCAACCAGCTGCCCAAGATGCTGTACCCTGAGTACCACAAGGTGCATCAGATGATGCGGGAGCAGTCCATCCTGTCGCCCAGCCCCTACGAGGGTTACCGCAGCCTCCCCGGGCACCGGCTGCTGTGCTTCAAGGAAGACTGCCAGGCCGTGTTCCAGGACCTCAAGGGTGTCGAGAAGGTGTTTGAGGTCTCCCTGGTGCTGGTCCTCATCGGCTCCCACCCCGACCTCTCCTTCCTGCCTGGGGCAGGGGCGGACTTTGCAGTGGACCCTGACCAGCCACTGAGCACCAAGAGGAACCCCATTGACGTGGACCCCTTCACCTACCAGAGCACCCGCCAGGAGGGCCTGTACGCCATGGGGCCGCTGGCCGGGGACAACTTCGTGAGGTTTGTGCAGGGGGGAGCCCTGGCTGTGGCCAGCTCCCTGCTAAGGAAGGAGACCAGGAAGCCACCCTAACACCCGGCCAGACCTGCTGGCTCCCAGGCCCTGAGAGGACAAAGATGACCACATCTCTGCTGGATGTAGGGTCCGTCCAAAGATGCCCCAGGGAGGGGCGTCAGCCCACATAGCTGACCTTTGGGGTCAAGAGGAGTAGGGATCCCAGTGTCTGAGGTGGTAACAGTGGCCGCAGGCCAGGGTCGGCCTAGACCTAGGATTTGGGGGTAAAGCTGCTGGTGTGAGCTGGGATCACCAGGACCAGCTGAGCACCCAGCAGGAGACCTGCAGGCCTGCGCCTTCCAGAAGCAGGTCCCAAATAAAGCCAGTGCCCACCTGCACTCATGCGTCTGAGGACTCTGTGCTCAGGGAAGGAGCTGTGTTCCCGGGACCCTGCACTGGGCTCGGGGGAAGGGAGGGAAGGCGATTGGGGGAGGAGTCCTGGGGCATGTGGTCCTGGATGAGGTCCATGACTGGGGCCTTGGGGTACAAAAGATGGTGCCCCAAGTGTGGGAGCAGTTGAGCGGGCAGCTGTACTACAGCCTGGGGGTGGCAGTGGCGGGTGTGTGCAGGGAGTGGTGTCCCGGAGGGCACTGCAGTTCTGCCCACCCCCCCCCCCGCAGTCTGTCCCCTCTCCTCTCTGTTCTGCCACGTGGCTTCCTTTCAGTCCCTCCTGCTGGCCAGGTCCCTGCCTGCCGCAGGGCCTTTGCACAGAGGGTCCCCAGCCCAGGACAGTTTCCCGCCTTTCTTTAATTCCTCTTCCTTGGGGTCTCTCAGGGTAAGAATCACTTCCTCTAGGAAGCCTCTTCTGACACAAATCCCTCCACTGCCATCGCAGCAAAGACTCCTCTCATGGTCCAAGGTGCTACCTTTTCATAGCAGTTCAGTTTTTATTTTTCTATTTTTTTGAGACAGAGTCTCATTTTGTTGTCCAGGCTGGAGTGCAGTGGTGCTTGGTTCACTACAACCTCTGCTTCTGAGTTCAAACGATTCTCCTGCCTCAGCCTCCCAAGTAACTGGGATTACAGGTGCCTGTCACCTCACCCAGCTAGTTATTTTATTTTTAATAGACAGGGGTTTCACCATGTTGGCCAGGCTGGTCTTGAACTCCTGACCTCAAGTGATCCGCCCTCTTTGGCTCTCCAAAGTGCTGGTATTACAGGCATGAGCCACCACACCCTGCCAGCAGTTCAGTTTTAATTGTTCATTTATTTGTGGAATCATTTCAGTGTTTGGCTCTGCCCACTTGGATGTAAGCTCCAGGAGCTCCAGGAGGCCAAGTACACCATCTGTTTTGCCCATTGCTGGAACTCAGCACTTGGGCACCTGCCTGGCACCTAGTGGGTTCTCCTTAATTCATCTTTTAAATGAATGGGTGGATGGATGGATAGATGGGAGGATGGTTGGATGGATGGGAGGATGATGGGTAGGTGGACGGGAGGGAGGGTGGGTGGGTGGATGGATGGGAGGGAGGATGGATGGATGGATGGATGGATGGGAGGATGGTGGGTGGATGGATGGATGGATGAATGGATGGGAGGGTGGGTGGGTGGGTGGATGGACAGACAGATGGGCAGACGGGCAGATGGATGGATGGATGGATGGATGGATGGATGGATGGATGGATGGATGGATGGGAGGATGGTGGGTGGGTGGATGGATGGATGAATGGATGGGCGGGTGGGTGGGTGGATGGATGGATAGATGGATTGATGGACAGGTAGGAGGGCGGATGGATGGATGGGTGGGTGGGTGGATGGATGGATGGATGGATGGGAGGATGGTGGGTGGGTGGATGGATGGATGAATGGATGGGCCGGTGGGTGGGTGGATGGATGGATAGATGGATTGATGGATAGGTAGGCGGGCGGATGGATGGATGGATGGACGGACGGGTGGGTGGGTGGATAGATGGATGGGTGGATGGAGTGTAAAAGAAAGATGTTCTGGGGGTGAAGACTGGTTCTGGGCGTTGTGTAACGAAAGGGGCGGCCTGAAGGGTCGTCCACGCCCGCGGGAGGTAAGGGTGGGCGCTCTCGGGTGTGACAGGGCCCGCGGTGCGTGGGCGCCGCTCCCTGGGGCTGGAGCCGGCAGAGGGCGCTCCGGGCTGGCTGGACATCCGCGCTCCGGCCCCTGCAGCGCGCCGCGAGTGGGAGGGGGGACTTTAGAAGCGGGGACAGCAGGAGACTTTTGGGGAGCAGACCCCAGGGGCGCCGCCCCGCCCCCAGGCCCCACCTACCCCGCGCCTCTGGGTAGCCCCATCTGTGGCTGCGCCCGCGCCCCTAGCCCCGGCGGGCAGTCCTCAGGCCCCGCGCCCGGCCGCCGGGGGTGGGGGCGGCGGGGAGCGGGCACGTGTCTCGGGGTCCGGCCGGCCCGCCCCCCGGCGCTGGCCAGTCCCCGCGGTGTCCGCGGCCGCGGGGGCAGCGGGAGAGAGGGCGGGGCAGCGCGGCCGGCGCGGGGAGGGGGTCGCGCGGGGGCGGGCCGCGGCCGGGCGGGGGTCGGCGGGCTTCCGGGCGGCGGCGGCGGGCGCGGCGCGATGTGCGAGCGGGCGGCGCGCCTGTGCAGGGCCGGCGCGCACAGGCTGCTCCGGGAGCCACCGCAGCAGGGCCGGGCGCTGGGCGGGCTGCTGCGCTGGGTGGGCGCCAGGATGGGCGAGCCCCGGGAGCCGCTGGCCCCCGCCGTCCCCGCGGACCCCGGCCCAGCCTCGCCGCGCGGGGGCACCGCCGTCATCCTGGACGTGAGTACGCGCCGGCCGGGACCCGGAGCCCCATCCGCCCCTCGGGCGGACCCCGACGCCGCGACTCGCGAGGCCCCCCCTACCCGGGCAGGAGACCCCCAGCCCCTTTGCGTGCCAGAGCGGGAGCCCCCAGCCCCGCCACGTCCAGGCCGGTCTCCAACCCAGTTGTCTCCCTGGGCCGGGAGACCCCCTCCGCCCCTCCGCCCCTCCGCCCCTCCACCCGCACTTCTCCGAGTCCCTGCCTGCCCACAGTGAGGACCCGTGAGCCCCCGGACCCGGCCACTGTCCCCCTAGTTTTGTCCAAGCCAACCCCCCACCCTTTACCCCGCGGGACCGGAGTCCCTCGCCGCCTCCAGCCCCCTCCTCCTCCCTCGCCGCCTCCAGCCCCCTCCTCCTCTCCATCCCGGCTCCTGTCCGGAGCGATACTTTTCAGAGGCCCCCAACAACCCCTACCTCTAGCCCACCTCTCTTCGCTCTAGACCCTGAGCCCCTGCTCATCTCACGCCCAAAGACCCTTCGCCCCAGCTACTGCCACTTTAAAAGTGAAGCTCCCTCCCCACCTTCTGTCTTCTCGTCTCCTTTCCGTAGAGCCAGAGCCATCGCCCATCAGCCCTGAGCCAGTACCTCTCTGGTCTTCCCCACCCCGCCCCCTTCCATTCCAAGCCCTCTCCTGTCTTCTGTTCCCTTCCCCACACCCCTCTACCCTAGCGAGAGCTGGGTCCTCTTCATGGACCAGACTCACCCCTCACCACCCCTCCTAACTCCCCTGGGACGCAAACCACCCACCTCTGGGAAGCCCACCCCACCCGGGAGGGAGCGGCTTGGAGGAGGAGGACTTCTCCCGGCAGAGAGCACTCGGAGGAGGTGGAGGGGGCTTCTGGGGGTGTGGACTGCGTGTTTCAGCGAGGGTCCTTCTGGGATGGCGCTGGGGGCTGCCTCTGCCTGTGTGGTGGATTTCTGGGAGAGTGGTGGGTGTGTGTGAATGTGTGTACACGCGTGTACAGCAGATCCCTGTGAGTCGGGGGGGCTCCTTCCCTTCCTCTCTCCTCTTTCCTGCTCCTGGAACCCTTGGCAGGGTCTGGACTCGGGGCGGGGTTGTGCTGGACACAGCAGGGGAAGCTCTAGAGTGCCACACTCACAGGCACAGACACACACTCGCACACAGCCAGAGAAACACCTGTGCAGCCACACACACACACCCCACCCCGTCTCAGGAGGACCCCCACAGAGCTCCCACTGAAAGTCCTAGGCAGAGCCCTGCAGGCCCAGGCTGCCCTGCACGGAAGCCCTGCCCAGTGAGGGTGGGGGCTCTGAGCCTCCATCTCCTCACCAGCCAAATGGAGTGAAGAGCAGGGGCGGGGCGAGGGGTGCTCCTGCAGACTCCTGGAGCTGGCTGACATTACCAGGTGTCAGCCCTGCCATGTCACTCATGTGTTCAGCATTCCTGCCCAGAATCGGCACCTGCCTGGTGCCTGGCCTCAAGGGGGATCTGGGACACCCAGATAGGGCCCCAGCTTTGAGGAACCTTGCCCAGTCAGGAACAGGGCTGCAGGGTGCCCAGGCTGGATCTTTGAGGAGGGCCTGGGGGTCTGAGGTTCAGCCGGGAGGAGGGGTGATGTTTGAGAGGCCCTCCCGTGCTTCAGTCTCACCGCCCAGGTGCCTGGAAATGACCGAGGGTGCCCCTGTCTCGTTGCTTGGAGGGATGGGGGTGGAGGGCATCTGTCCTTTACCCTAAGGCGAGGACAGAGGGTGGAAGGGTCAGAGTGAGTATTACCTCCTCCTCCATGGCTGACCTGGCCTCAGCAGCCCTCCCTGGTGTCGGGAAATGTGCACATGTTGCTGCCCCTCCCTGGGTCTCCGCACCCTCCTTGCTACAAGCCAGTGAGATTGGGGTGGGGGCCACCCCAGACCCTGGGATCCTTCTCAGGCTTTAAAGTGCTGGTGGGCCAGGCACCGTGGCTCGTGCCTGTAATCCCAGCACTTTGGGAGGCCGAGGCGGGTGAGTCACCTGAGGTGAGGGGTTCGAGACAGCCTGACCAACAAAGTGAAACCCCGTCTCCACTAAAAAATACAAAAATTAGCCAGGCATTGTGGCAGGTGCCTGTAGTACCAGCTACTCGAGAGGCTGAGACAGGAGAATTGCTTGAACCTGGGAGGCAGAGGTTGCAGTGAGCCAAGATCGCATCACTGCACTCCAGCCTGGGCAGCAGAGCGAGACCCCATCTCCAAAAATAACAAATAAAAAGTGCTAGTGAATCAGTCCCCTTAGGATCTGGTTACGGTGAAAGGTCTGACTCCACTACAGTGCAGAGTAGGTGGGACGTCCTGCATTGCAAACAAGCGCCTGCAGGACCCCCGAAGAGCTCCTGTGAATAGCAAGGTCTTAGCACACAGGTGTCAACATTGTGCCTGGGAAGCTTTAAATATGCTGAAATCAGAGCGGGCCTCACAACAGCTGATTCAGTCACCCTGGGGTGTGGCCTGGGCTGAGGAGGTTTTGAAAGCTCTCCAGGTGATGGAGTTGGAATGGGCGGAAAGCTGCCTTCGAGCCTCAGCCTGGCAAGCGGCACTGCCAGCCAGACCTTGAGGGAAGGGGAGCAGCTCTAGCCCAGGGATTTGGATGTCACTGGAAAGGCAGGAAGAGGAGGCACCTGGTCTGTAGGTTCAGGCCAGCCTTGGAGCTGCCCTTCACCCATCCCTGCCTAATGCAGCCAGAACCTCGTCTGTGGCTGCTTTTCCGAGCTCTTGGCGTCCTATTTCTCCTCCTGCACCCCAAAATTAACACAGTCCTGCCTGTGGCTGGCATTGTCACCAGGCCTTGCAAACACCTCCGTCGGACTTATCCCAACCTCCCTGGAAACACACCAGGGGTTCTGGAAGGACTGCAGTGGTAAAGGTTGTGGCGCTCCCTGGGACACTGATTGGGAGTGTGGTTGTATGCAGCTGAGCGTTTGGCGGTGGTTGAAGCCGTGTGGACTGATGACTGTGGATGTACACCTGCAGGGATGGCCGTAGGCCTGCGTGTGTCTGTCAGCATGGCTGGGGGCAGGCTGGTGGTACTGGCAGCCGCTTCCGCGTGGGCAAGGCGAAGGCCTCTGCCTGCAACATCCCTCTCCCGTTGGCCCTGGATCCCAGCCCAGGGATGGGGAGAGGGAAGAGGGGCTCAGCTTCCCAAGACCCTAAGCTGCTCCTAGGAGAAGAGAAGGATCCCAGTATCCGGTCAGAGGCCGCCGGAAGGGCTTGCCTCTCCCTGGCCCAGGGCTGACTCGGCCTCTCTTTTCTGCAGATTTTCCGCCGTGCGGACAAAAATGGTGAGTTTCCCTCCCAGGCAGTCTGCCGCCCCGCTCCTTCTGTCCTTGTGCTTCACGGGGAAAGGATCAAGGATAGGAGACATGTGCAACCTTGAGCCTAAAGGCTTGGAGCGCAGGGGTCTGAAGTTAGAAGGCCAAATCCTGCTGCTGCTCTGTGCCTCAGTCTCCCCATCTGTAAAATGGGAATCCTAGTAGGGCCTACTTAGCAGGGACACCTCCACTCGAGGGCTCAATGAGTCATGTCTGTGATGCCAAGAACAATGGCTGGCTGTGGTAAGTGCTGGGTGTACTTTAGGCCTTTTCCTAGCTGGGTTGAACCAGAGGAGCCCAGGCCAGGGCTCAGAAACCCTCCTTTAAAGGAAGCCCCCAGCTTCACGCTAGGCCCTTTACAAACCTTGGTGCACTTCTTTGTAGCAACCTGAGCAGTCAGTGCTCTTGCCTCTGTTGACACCATAGCGACCCAGAGAGGTTAAGCAATTTGCCCCAGGGTTGCCCAGCTGCATGAAAGAAGTGGAGGCTCTCCTGCAGACCCGGGCCCTTTTCCCCTTATCAGCCTCTTCGAAACGGTGAGCAGCATCTTGTGGCCACGGAATTCATAGCACTCCACTTCTCCCGACTCCTTGGAAGGGCTCCACTTGGAGAAGGAGCCCAGGCCTTGAGAATAAGCACGGTTAGGAAGGCCCAGCTGAGCCTCAGCTAACACAAAGCACCACACCTTCTTAAAAATACCATACAGGTGCAACGCAACTCACCGTGGACTTTCGCCAAGACACATTCCCTCTGTGGGCCTTGGTTTTCCCGCGGGTAAAGTGGGGCAGTAACACTTGCCCTGCCTCTTTCCCTGGGTTTTGGGGAAAAGCCAGAAAGGGGGTGTAGGTGACAAATGTGTTTAAAGAGAATTGAGTGCTCCTGGTGTGTTCATTCATTGAGAAAATCCACATCAAGTACCAAGCCTGTGCCAGGGGAAGAGCAGGCAACAGAGACCCTGTGACCTGCCCCGGGGCCCTTGGTCCTCAACACCTCTGGCTCCGGTTCCTCTCCTGCACAAGCTGGAGTTGAGGATGGCAGCTCTGGCCTGGGTCTCCAGCACCCGCCTCATCCCTGGGAGTTCCTGTTGACGGCTCCCACCCAGGGCGGTTGCAGGGTTGAGTTGGAGGCCTTGGGTGGGGGTGGCAGTGCACAGGCCTGGGCTGGAATCAGTTCCGATAAGTCTCCCATCCTGGCCTCCTGCATCCCTGGGGGTGATGGTGACCACTCCCAGGCTTCTGGGGAAGAAGGACCATCAGCAGTGATTCCCCATGGAGGAGAGGAGGAAATAAGAGGGACGTAGGGAGATGAAGTGGCTCTGGAAAAACAGCCGTAGCACCACGGCCTGAAAAGCCTTGGAGATGAGCCAGGGGAAACGGGAGGCTGTCCCTGAGATGGGGTCACTGGAACCCTCAGCGTCATTGCCTGTGTGCTGGTCTGGCTCCTCCAGCAGGTTGAGAGGCAGGAATTTGGGTTTGTACCTTGTCCTGGGCCCAATACCCAGCACACAGTAGGTCCTCAGTAAATGTCTGTAGACTTGGTGGACGTGTTTGTTGGTGAGAGCGTAGCTGTGCGTATCTCGGTGACTCAGCAGCGTGCAGCTGTTGTCAATGCGTGTGTCCAGTGTGGGCCTCTAGCGACGGCTGTATATCCTGAGTGTGTGTGCAGTTTGTGTGTGTGTGCAGTTTGTGTGCAGAGCATGTGTGGGCCTCTAGCCACAGCTGTACATCCCCTGTGTGTGTGTGTGTGTGTGTGTGTGTGTGTGCAGTTTGTGTGCAGAGCATGTGTGGGCCTCTAGCCACAGCTGTACATCCCCAGTGTGTGTGTGTGTGTGTGTGTGTGTGTGTAGTTTGTGTGCAGAGCAGTGTGGGCCTCTAGCCACAGCTGTACATCCCCAGTGTGTGTGTGTGTGTGTGTGTGTGTGTGTGTAGTTTGTGTGCAGAGCAGGTGTGGGCCTCTAGCCACAGCTGTACATCCCCAGTGTGTGTGTGTGTGTGTGTGTGTGTAGTTTGTGTGCAGAGCAGTGTGGGCCTCTAGCCACAGCTGTACATCCCCAGTGTGTGTGTGTGTGTGTGTGTAGTTTGTGTGTAGAGCAGGTGTGGGCCTCTAGCCACGGCTGTATATCCCGTGTGTGTGTGTGTGTGTGTAGTTTGTGTGTAGAGCAGGTGTGGGCCTCTAGCCACGGCTCTATATCCCTAGTGTGTGTGTGTGTGTGTGTGTGTGTAGTTTGTGTGCAGAGCATGTGTGGGCCTCTAGCCACGGCTGTATATCCCTAGTGTGTGTGCAGTTTTTGCGTGTGTGTGTAGTTTGTGTGCAGAGCAGGTGTGGGCCTCTACTATGGCTGTACATCCCGAGTGTGCAGTTTGCGTGTGTGTGTCTTCCTGTCTGCGGATCTGCAGGAGCCATTGCAGTGTATACACATGGGCGGGTGGTGCCTGGCTCCCTCGAGCACAGATGGGGTTCTGTCCTTGCTGCAGGCTCCCCCCGTCAGAGGTCATGTGTCCCCCTGAGCACAGCTGTGGGACCCTGAGTTTCATTACTGCAGGCCCCCAAAGGCCAAGCCTGTTCCTTCTTGGGGCTTACATCTTCCCAGCCACCATGTGACCATTGGGGGCTGTCACCAGGGTGAATGTGGGTGTCAGATGCGGGTTCCAGCAAGAGCTTCCCAGGTCCCGGAGCCTGACTGCCTAGGCTCAAGTCCTGGCTCAGCCGCGGCAAGTCACCAAACTCCCCAGCCTCAGTTTCCTCATCTGTAAATGGGAACGATGATGACAGCACCCACCTCGGAGGGCTGTCTGAGGGTAGAGCTGCTCTCCTGTCTTGGCTGACTGAAGAGCTCAGTAACTCCCAGCTGCTCTGCCTCAAATGCCTTGGAAATGGGAGTCCGCGGGAGTGGCTTGTCCGGAGGGGTTTGATTCCTCTGTGCTCAGCAGGGAGTTTGGTCTGGTGGAGGCTACCAGCAGTCACCGAACATCTATTATGCACCAGGACTTGAATGCGCTTTTTCCTTTAATCTTCATGGTGATCCTACTGAGACAAGAAGTATCAACCCCCACCCTCCTTCAAGATGAGGAAAACAAGGCTCGGAGACAGCACGTGATACTCTTCACATGGTCGGGGGGCAGCGGTGCAGGCAGGTTCTGATTCAACGCAGCAGCTTAAAGCATGTAGGAGTGGGGATGGGACTTGGTGTGGGTATAGATAGGGGAGTGGTGTGTGGGAATAGGATGGCTAGGGAAAGAAGAATGAATGTAGGGGTGCGAATAGGTGTCAAGGAGGTGTGGGTGCAGGGATGAGACCAGGCATGCAGGGAAGTTTGGGTCCAGGGATGAGAGCAAGTGTGCAGGGAGGTGTGGGTGCAGGGATGAGAACAGGCATGCAGGGGGCTGTGGATGCAGGGATGGGAGCAGGTGTGCAGGGAGGTGTGGATACAGGGATGGGAACAGGTGTGCAGGGGGCTGTGGGTGAAGGGATGGGAACAGGTGTGCAGGGAGGTGTGGGTGCAGGGATGGGAACAGGTGTGCAGGGAGGTGTGGGTGCAGGAGTGAGGACAGGTGTGCAGGGGGGTGTGGGTGCAGGAGTGAGGACAGGTGTGCAGGGCGCATGCGTGCAGGGATGGGAACAGGCGTGCGGGAGGTGTGGGTGCAGGGATGGGAACAGGCGTGCGGGAGGTGTGGGTGCAGGGATGGGAACAGGCGTGCAGGGAGGTGTGGGTGCAGGGATGGGAACAGGCGTGCGGGAGGTGTGGGTGCAGGGATGGGAACAGGCGTGCAGGGGGGTGTGGGTGCAGGGATGGGAACAGGTGTGCGGGACGTGTGGGTGCAGGGATGGGAACAGGTGTGCAGGGGGGTGTGGGTGCAGGGATGGGAACAGGTGTGCAGGGAGGTGTGGGTGCAGGGATGGGAACAGGTGTGCAGGGGGCTGTGGGTGAAGGGATGGGAACAGGTGTGCAGGGAGGTGTGGATACAGGGATGGGAACAGGTGTGCAGGGGGCTGTAGGTGAAGGGATGGGAACAGGTGTGTAGGGGGGTGTGGGTGCAGGGATGGGAATAGGTGTGCAGGGAGGTGTGGGTGCAGGGATGGGAACAGGTGTGGGAGGTGTGGGTGCAGGGATGGGAACAGGCGTGCGGGGAGTGGGTGCAGGGATGAGAACAGGCGTGCGGGAGGTGTGGGTGCAGGGATGGGAACAGGCGTGCGGGAGGTGTGGGTGCAGGGATGGGAACAGGTGTGCAGGGAGGTGTGGGTGCAGGGATGGGAACAGGTGTGCAGGGGGTGCAGGTGTGGAGGCAGATAGGCACACAAGCACACACCAGACTACTCAACACTGATGCTAGCCCTGCCTCAGGTGTCCACAAGAAGGATGGAAGGGATGCCTCAGAGGAGTGGGGGATGGGGGTGCAAACTCAAAGGAGCCCCTAGGCTGCTCTTAGGCCTTAGAGATTACAGGAGCAAAGGCTCAGGGCTGGCCTATCAAGGTGGCTCCTGTGACAGAGACTTGTTTGGCTGAGATGGACACCAGATGCCTAGTCCCTATGGGAAGGTTAGCATGAGGGGCTTGACTGGCATCCTGGGACATAAACCCAGAGGGCGGCAGAGGGCTGAGTGCCAGACAGCATTCCCTCCAGGGACATGGCCACTGCAGGCTCTTGGCATTTGAAAGGTCATGGAGATGCTGAGTTCGTGCTAATTAGCAGAGACACCTGCAAAAGGCCCGCTTGGGGTCTCTGGCAGAAGTGTCGGCGCTGACCCGCTTGGCCTGTCTAATTGGACTGGGGGCCTGCGTAGGCCATGTTTTTTCCTCATTAGCGGATTCATTAGGCCGGTGGTCAGGCGTTCAGGGAAGGCGGAAAGCTTTGTGATGGGGCACCTTGCTGGCCTCTGTCTGCCTGCTCTCCCTGTGCAGAGGGGGACCAAGGTACCTCGACAGGCACATGGGGAGATGAGGCAGCCAGAGGGAGACTGGGGTTGGGGCTCACTATGACCTTCCTGTTATGCCCATGGTGACTACCCCTCACCCAAAGTGGGGGTGCCTGAGCCAGCACCCACCCCCTGCTGGGTAGGTGGCGATCTCGCCACAAGATCCTACCCCTGGATTAGGTTGAGAGCCTGGACTTGGGAGCCAGATGGCCTGGGTTCAAGCTTCAGCTGTAGGACCTAGGCAAGTACCCTAATGGCTCCGTGCCTCCATTTACCTCTCTCTAAAACGGAAGTGATAGTACTACCTGTGTCTTGTTATGAAGACTAAAAGAGTGAGCATGTGGAAAGAACTCCACGTGTGGCTTGACTCCATGCTGTGATTCCTGGGTTTTAGCTTCAGTCTTGCCGAAGACACTTGGAAGGCGTTCTCTGTCACAGAACACAGAAAGCCACAACTTCGGTTTCACTTATCTCATGGCTGACTGTGGACTTTTTGTTGTTAGGTTTTGGGTCTTTGGTTTGTGCATGTGTGATTGCATTGGGGTTTTGTTGGCGTTTCCTTTGAAAGTCAAATTCTTCCCACTGTAATTTTGAAATCTGTGCTGCGATGTTGGGGGCATCTTGGGATATTGGCCCTAGCCCCCCACGCACACATGTTCATGTTCTTTACCAGCCTCTGATACTTTATGCCCTATGGGGTTAAAGAGAAAAGTGGTGGCATGAAACCATGGTAAGATCTGAAGGCCCCCCTCTCCTGAGCTTGTGCTCTCACCCTGTGTTGAGCTCCAGCAGAGCTGCTGGGAGCACAGACAGAAGCACTAGAGCCTTTAAAGTTTAAGAATGACTCATTCTGAACCCAAGTAGGTCTGCCACGTCAGATTAGGCAGGTTGTGCGCTGCACAAGGGCACACACCTGAGGAAGTGGAGGGTTTCAAATCCAGGCTACAATCCACTTTCAACACGTGCGCCGACACTGGTCTCATCCTCTCAGCAGAGAAAGGAGTGTCTTTTTCTAATCCACAGGAAGGTGCCATGTGGACTCGCAGGGCCCTTGTCCTAAGCACCTAGCTTTGAATGCAGATCCTCTGGAAGTAATGCGAGGGGTGTATGTAGAGAGGCTGGGGGCCAGGAACCGTCGTGGGCTCCCTATTTTCCCTGACCTGCATGCCCCTCACATAGTTTCTGTTAAGGAGGAACAGATCCTTGAGGAGGGGGTGGCTGCAGGGCAGGTGGGGGATGAGCTTGCTGGCATTTGCTCAGCAGGTCTGTCCAGGTGGAAGGAGCTGAGGGTGGAAGCTTGGGGACCGCCTTCCAGAGTCCCTGATGTTCTGCTCAAGCCACCTCCCCTGGTGGCCCAATCTGATCCAAACCCACAAGACCTTCCTGGTGGGGCCAAAAGTGTCCCCAGAGCAACTGCGAGTAAGGGGAGAAGGTGATGCGATGGGCAGGACAGGTGGCATGCATCAGCTGTGGACACCCCTCTGTGGAACTCCACTTCAGAAGCACAGCCTCTGGCCAGAGCATTGGCACCTCCAGGCCTGGCACCTCCTTCCCGCATGGCTTGACATCTAGATGGTTGCATCTGTGGCCTGGGAGAGGAGGTAACAGTGAGAACCTCATGCCAGCCATTGGCAGGCATCTCGTGCTGCCTCAGAGAAGGACCTGAAGTTTGCCACATAGATGGGGCAGAGAAGAAAGGGTTGTTCTGTACTCTAAGAACAGTGCTGAGAGAGTCAGGGCTTAGGGGCTGGGTTGGGGATGGGGATGTGGGGAGACCACTTGGCGTTTGGAAGCTACGGAGTGGTGGCTCATCCAGCTGCTGGGCTTTGGATCCACTTCATACCAATGGTGTGACATGGGGCAAGTTGCTCACATTGGGTTATCTTATATAGCACCTGCCTCCAGGTGGCCATGTAAATTAATGAGAGAAAATTCCCTGGCAGGGGCAGGTACTCTGTATTTGTTGAATGCATAGAAACTGTTGAGTGCATGGTGAGCCCAAGAAAGCTAGCTATTGCATTATTGTTGGTTTGAGGATTATGTGTAAACAGGCATTGGTCTGGGAATTCGCTGGATGAGGCAGTGATTCTCTGTGTACTGGAGTTTACGGGTTAGTGTGGGAATTAGCTGGGTGGGTAGGGATTATCTAAAATGGAATTTGTCTTTTAGTTTGGGAGTTAGCTGGAAGGGCAGGGATTATCTGAGCAGTCAGGGCCATATTCCTCTGTCAGTCAGGGTATTGCCTGGATTTGGGGGCCATGCATGCACTGGCCTCAGCAGCCTTATCTCTGCAGACACCAGCTCTTTTCCCTGCTTCCTTGCAGATGATGGGAAGCTGTCCTTGGAAGAATTCCAGCTCTTCTTTGCAGATGGTGTCCTCAGTGAGAAAGAACTCGAGGATCTCTTTCACACTATTGATTCTGACAACACCAAGTGAGCCTCAGTCCTGGTTGGCAGAGCGGGGGCATGTGTGGGCCATGGTGGAGGCATCTTTTCATCTAGTCTCCATTCCTAGTCCCCTGTAAGAGGCAGGAGAACTGAAAATCCCCAAATTTGCTAATCCAGGAGTCAGCTCCTCACCGGCTGGGGTGATTGGGGCATGTGCAGATTCATATTGCATTGGCTACTATTGCAAGTGTGTCTCTTTTGAGTGCACATGGCCAACTAAGGAGAGACTCCCGGTTTTGCACAGTGGACATAGGATTATGAAAATGGGAAGTTGGCAATGACTTCATCTTTCTGCCATCTTCAGCCAGCAGCCGGTTCTGACCTTAGCCCCAATGCCTGTGCATCCTCCTAGTTCCAGCATTAACTGTGAAGTTGAACCTCGCCCTAACACTGACTCCTGTGTTAAACCAAACACGAATCCTGACTCAACACTACATCTACCATTATACCGTATTAAACCTGTTCTCCAACTCAGTCGTAACCCTAACCTGCATCTCAGAATCAGTCAAAAAATCTGGCTCCACCCCATCTCTAAATCGAGTGGGAAATGCAGATTCTACTCAGACTTACCCTTGATCCTTCCCAACCTCACCTCCAATCTTGCCCTTTTCTTGGGATTCCACAGACAGGATGAGGTCTGAGCCCTCTCCTCAACCCCACCTTCAGGAGGGATCAGAGCCCCACCTGGTCTCCTTTCTCAGGCCTACTTGCGTGATGAGGACCCAAGTGTCTGGAGGGCTGCTTAGGGCACATTTGGTAAGTTGAGGTTCTCTGAGACTGGCTAGAGATGGTCTGGACAAGGAGCTACCACAAAACCAGTGTGCAAGGGGCAGAGTACAATGGTGGCTTGGACCAGAGGCTGGGGCTGAGAGTGTCCTGGGGGGCACTGGCTGGGCACCAGGATGTGGTAAGTGGAGCATACACCATCCTCTGGGAAAGGCCACTTTAAAGAAATGGCTTCAGGCTGCAGACTGCAGAATGGAGAACTCTCTGGAGCCAGATGGAGATTTCTGAGCTGTTACTGCAGCTTCCTGGGGTGCTTTGAAGGGGCCAGGCAGGTGCCCAATTGATTTAGACCTTCTCTTTCAGGGCCTTTTGTGTTAGGGCCAGCAGGGTACAGGAGGGGGCGGAGGTGGAGGGAGGAGGAGGCACTGGTTTGAGAGTCGAATCGTGAGAGTGTGTGGGTGGGTGGGGGTGCAGGGAGGACTCGTGGTTATGGAAGGTCAAAGCTCTGAAAGACTTTCAGGATTAATCTCCTCAACATTCCCTAAGGTGTGAGCCACAAACATTAGCTCCTGGGGATGCTAAATAGACTTTGTGCCCAAAACAGTGTATTAACAAAAAGATTTGTGAAACACGAATTAAAGCAGAATGACAGGGTCGCTTTCTGCAGGACTTGCCAGAACTCTGAGTATGAGATGGAGGTTGGAGGCACCTCCTGACAGAACATGCAAAGCCTCCGAGTGCAGACTCACTGGGCCACAGAAGCCTTCTGTCCAGATGCGCCTTGCTGAGCCTGGGCTCCACTGAGCACGAGGAGGGACCTGGTCCCAGAAAGGGCCACCACTGTACTGGGTCCCTTGCACATTGACTTGGCAGTTGCTCCTTATCTAGACCATTTCTAGCCAGTCCCAGAGGGCCCCAGCTTATCAAATCTGCTCCTAAGCTGCAGAACCACCATGGTTTCCAGCACTGCAGCCCTGATCTTGGGGCTGGTGTATCCTCCTTCACTGCCATGGGATAGGCTCATGCTCAGCCCGCTCCCCCAGGAAAGGACAGGACCCTTCTCCAGGCTGCAGGAATGGGGATGTGGGACCCAGGGGCTGGGACCAGAACAAGAAGGGCTCTGCCACACCCCCAAGGACTCCAGGACCCAGCAGGCAGGGTCACCGGGGGGTGGGTCAGTGGGTCAGGTGAGAGCTTTGTTGACAGCCCGTCACAGTAACGGGTCCCCACTCTCTGTCCCTTTACCCTGTTCCCGGCCCCTGGCTTGGCCCTACCCTTGGTGTCATTTATTCATGATGGGGTCAGCAGACTCAGAGAAAACAGAAGGGTGGGTGGTGTCAGGGGTCAGACAGACGTGGGCCTTCAGGAGTGGGGGTGTCACCTACCTGCTGCACCCTCATCTGTAAGGCGGGGCTTGTGGGGCCAGCACACAGGCTGCAAAGAGCAGGCGGGATGTGTGTGTTCGCAGGCTGTGCAGGGTCAGGCCTGCTAACCCCCTTTCTGTCTCTGTCTGTCTCTGTCTGTCTCTGTCTGTCTCTGTCTCTGCAGCCACGTAGACACCAAGGAGCTGTGTGGTAGGTGCTGGCTATTCTGGGACCAAGATGGGGGTGCCGGGATGGGGCTGGAGGAGAAGGTCCTGAGCAGGGGAGGCTGGGGTTAGCGCAGGTGGGAGGGGCAGGAGTGCTGAGTGGGAGGGGCAGGACCTGTGATCCCTGACCTTTGCCTTTCCTTCCCCAGATTACTTTGTGGACCACATGGGTGACTATGAGGATGTCCTGGCCTCCCTGGAGACCTTGAATCACTCTGTCCTGAAGGCCATGGGCTATACCAAGAAGGTCAGTGGGTGTAGGTGGCCCCGGGGGTCCAGGGCTCCAGTGCTGCTTCAGTTCCACCCTTGCCTAAGGATGCCTGGATTTTTGAAGACAGGTGCCAGGGAGGCCTATCTCAGGGGTGGGCTTGGCCTGGGCCTCTTCCTAGCAGCTGAGATAAACTGGGAAGAGAATGGAATGGCATGGTGAATGGCTCTGGTTGGGAGCAGGAGGCATTTTCCCAGAGTCAGACCTGATCCTGGGCTGGGGTCTTAGAAAAGGTGGCTGCAATCACCCTATGCCCTTAAGGGGTCCCCAGACAGGTGTCATACCCTCTAGGTCGGGCTTATAAGACTGGGGATGGGGGTGGGGTGGGGGTAGTTCATGCATCTGAATCCGGCCCCATATCAGGTTCTCAATGCTCAGTACCTGGTTTAATCCTCACAGCAACCCTATGAGTGGTTACTATCATCTCCCCATCTCACAGCTATGGAAACAGAGGCTCACAAAGGCGAACTCAACAGAGTCACAGCCAGACAGCCATAGCTGCTGGCTGGGATGAGAGGGGAAACTGAGTCAGGGGCCTGACAGGAGGCATGGGAGTGCAGCATGACACTCCAGGCACACCCAGGAGGCAACTAGAGAGTCAGTCAACCAGGAGCAGAGGGCAGCCATTGGGCACACCAGTCCAGGCCCACGGTGAGGGAACTGGGAGCATGCAAGGATGAGGGACACACAGGTGCTCAAGGCAGCAGCCACCATCACCCTGAGTTTTGGGAGCCCAGAAAAGCCCAGCCCTGTCTGCCAGTTGAGGCCGGGGAACTTAGCTGATAAAACCAGCCAGACCTGGCTGAAGGATCTCAGCTGGTCATTTCCCTTTCTGAGCCTCAGTTTCTCCATCTGTGAAATGGAGACATCCATCTTATGAATTATGAAATCCTTCAGAGATTGAGCAAAGTAAGGCTTCTGAGCTATTGAGCATACAGGACAGAACACAGAGCAAAGGCACCTGCTGGTTTGTATCAATAGGTTCCTACTGTATGCTCAGCCAGACGTTAAAACCCATTCTTGGCCGGGCGCGGTGGCTCAAGCCTGTAATCCCAGCACTTTGGGAGGCCGAGACGGGCGGATCACGAGGTCAGGAGATCAAGACCATCCTGGCTAACACGGTGAAACCCCGTCTCTACTAAAAATACAAAAAATTAGCCGGGCATGGTGGCGGGCGCCTGTAGTCCCAGCTACTCAGAGGCTGAGGCGGGAGAATGGCGTGAACCCGGGAGGCGGAGCTTGCAGTGAGCCGAGATTGCGCCACTGCACTCCAGCCTGGGAGACACAGCGAGACTCTGTCTCAAAAAAAAAAAAAAAAAAAAAAAAAAACCCATTCTTTGTGATTTTCCCATGCTTCTCAGTTACTTCCTGCCATGTATTAGAGAGTCTCTGTTTTGCCATATATCTAAAAATAGCTGGGCTTCATTCGGAACCTCCACGATTCCACATTTCCATTTCTGTCCCAGTATCATGCTGTTTTGAGTCTTGCCATTTTAGAGTATATTTTAATACCATGTAAGACCTGCTCCCTCCAATTATTAATCTTTGTAGAATATCGTTTGATATCCCAGAGTATCAATGTGTAGGCGGTGGATTAGAAGGTAGCATGGAAAGATCCCAGGCTTCTGAGTCACCCAGACAAGGGTGGCAACCCCAGCTCTGCTCCAAACAGGCGGTGTGAGGTCACCATATGCTCATGGGTGACCCTGGGAAATGGAAATCACCTCCTTGAGCCTGGGTTTTCTCACCTTAGAAGGGCCCATGACCTAGCCATGCTGTGAGGCGTTCATAACATCCATGGTTGCATCTTAGTCTTTAGTCAGACTTTTCAGGAACATAACAGAGTTCTCCATCAGTGTCTACCGATACAAGTTAGACCGGTTTTAGAGATCTTGCTCTCGGAAATCATATGCGTATGATGTCAGGGGTGGTCTTTGGTTTTTTTTGGCAGTCGTGGTGATGATAGGTTGTTGCATCCATGATTGGCATTTCTTTTTTTCCCTTTTTGTTTTTTTGTTGTTTTTTTTTTTGAGACAGAGTCTCACTCTGTTGCCCAGGCTGGAGTGCAGTGATGCAATGTCAGTTCATTGCATCCTGTGCCTCCTGGGTTTGATTCTCCTGCCTTAGCCTTCTGAGTAGCTGGGACTACAGGCGCCCGCCACCACTCCTGGGTAATTTTTGTAGTTTTAGTAGAGATGGGGTTTCATCACCATGTTGGCCAGGCTGGTCTCAAACTCCTGACCTCAGGGGATCTGCTGCCTTGGCCTCCCACACCTGCTGGGATTCCAGGTGTGATGTGATTGGCATTTCTTGTGCTTGCGTAGTTCCTCACTGGTTTTTGTTTATAGAAATGCAGCTTGTCGTTTGTTGTTTTCAGTGCTTTTCTTGTATGTGCTGTTTGCTTTCGTCAAGCCGTAGCCTCAGTTATTAAGAGTGCTGTTGTCTCTGCATTGTAACACGTGCCCCTCTTGCTTCCCTGTCTATCCTGTGGCATTTCCCCCCATGTTCTAAAACATCGTGGTGGGGACTGGCCAGGCACGCTTGTTTGGCTCCTGATTTTCGAGTACATCTCTAGTACTTCTCTGCTGATTATCATATTAATACCGGGTCTTACTTTAGAATCCTCATCAGCATGTTGGAGAAATATTTTTGCATTCCCTTTGTTCCATTTTGTCTTAGGAGGGTGGTAGTGAATGTTTTCAAATGCCTTTTGGTATTTTTAAATGATCATATGATTTTTTCCCCTAAGCTATTGATGGGGTGGATGCTATTTTTAGATTGTTTCATATTGAACAATCCTTAGCTCCCTGTGATAAGCCCTAATTGGTACATTATTCTTTTATCACATTACTGAGTCCTTGTCATGAGCCAAGAATTTGATCTCTGTCTCCATTGGGAATGGAGATTGGATGATAGCTTGGAAATCATTTTGTGAGGTGGTTTTGAATGTGTTCTGTGTATGAATCAGCTTCTCTAACATAGAATCATTTTTCTACATAAAAATAGAATTTATCCATAACTCTTGGGTCTCGGTGTTAAACAAGGGGAGGGGATTATCTTCATAGTTATTTTAATGTCATCCTTACTTTAGTCAACTTTTTCACTTTTCCATTGCAGTATATTTTTAAACAAAACTGCCCTGGGCATAGTTGTTTCTACCATCAGTCCTACATGGAATGTTTTTACGATTATTTTTAAAAATCTAAAACATTGTTTGACACAAGCAGCCACTTAATGCAGATTAAGTTCAATAAAAGATCTGCTGCCCCTCACGGTGGCTCACGCCTGTTATTCCAGCACTTTGGGAGGCTGAGGCGGGAGGATCACTTTAGCCCGGAAGTTCAAGACCACCCTGGGCAACATAGTGGGACCTCGTTTCTACCAAAAACAAAACGAAACAAAACAAAATTAGCCGAGCATGGTGGCATGCGCCTGTAGTTCCCACCTACTTGGGAGGCTGAGGTGGGAGGATCTCTGGAGCCTGGGAGGTCGAGGCTGCAGTGAGGCACAGCATGCCACTGTACCCCAGCCTGGGTGACAAGAGAAACCCTATCTCTCAAAATAGAAATAAAAAAATAAAATTTGCTGCTATAGCTCACATCCTAAGTGTCTCCTATTTTTCTACATTTTAAAACTTTCTATTTGACAGTTTTGCCTGTTTTAATTAGCTGTTTGAAATATCAAGCTCCTGGCACATTTATTTAAATTTCATGACATGTTTTCTCATTTATTTATAGTTCCTATCATTATTATTTCCTCCCTCTTAAAACTTTAGGTTTGTTGTTTTTGCTGTTCTTTTTCGTATGTGAAATGGAATGCTTGCTTTTTTTGATAATGTTTGAAATTTTAAAAATTTACTTTTGATGGGGGCTGGGTGCAGTGGCTCACACCTGTTATCCCAGCACTTTGGGAGGCCGGGACAGGCAGATCACCTGAGGTCAGGAGTTCGAGACCAGCCTGGCCAACATGGTGAAACCCCGTCTCTACTAAAAATACAAAAATTAGCTGGGCGTGGTGTCAGGCACCTGTAATACCAGCTACTTAGGAGCCTGAGGCAGGAGAATCACTTGAACCCGGAAGGTGGAGGTTGCAGTGAGTGGAGTCTGCGCCATTGTACTCCAGCCTGGACAACAAGAACAAATCTCTGTCTCAAATAAATAAATAAATAATGGCCGGGCACGGTGGCTCACACCTGTAATCCCAGCAGTTTGGGAGGCCGAGGCAGGTGGATCACGAGGTCAGGAGATCAAGACCATCCTGGCCAAAATGGTGAAACCCCGTCTCTACTAAAAATACAAAAATTAGCTGGGCATAGTGGCAGGAGCCTGTAATCCCAGCTACTCGGGAGGCTGAGGCAGGAGAATCGCTTGAACCCGGGAGGTGGAGGTTGCAGTGAGCCAAGACTGTACCACTGCACTGCAGCCTGGGCAACAAGAGTGAATCTCCGTCTCAAAAAAAAAAAAATTACTTTTGATGTTCCCATAGCAATCATAGATGTTAATGTGTAGTATTTTCACCCTCTCTATTCTTTGAGCAGCCTGTTATGTTCTCATTTATTTTTCAGTTCATTGTGTTAAGACAAAACTGAATGACCAGTGAGGTTTCCACTCTATTTTTTAAATGTACTGAGATTTTTCCATTACATTTGTGTTTGTTTTTATAACTATCTCATGAATGCTTGAGATGGTGTGGATTGTGCTTGCAGAATTATCAGATTTGAAAATAGCTATCCTTTCTTTGTTATGAAATATGTGCTGCTAAGAGACAATTTTTTAAAGGTAAAATTATGTCTCTTCTGCAAGTATTAAAATGCGCACATCAAATATTTTTTCTTTTTCTTTTCTTTTTTTTTTTTTTTTTTTTTTTTTGATACGGAGTTTCTCTCTTGTTGACCAGGCCAGAGTACAATGGCTTGATCTCAGCTCAATGCAACCTCTGCTTCCCGGGTTCAAGTGATTCTTGTACCTCGGCCTCCCGAGTAGCTGGGATTACAGGCATGCACCACCACGCCCGGCTAATTTTTGTGTTTTTAGTAGAGACGGGTTTTCACCCTGTTGGCCAGGCTGGTCTCGAACTCCTGACCTCAGGTGTTCCACCTGCCTCGGCCTCCCAAAGTGCTGGGATTACAGGCACCAGCCACTGCGCCTGGCCCAAAGATTTTCTTTAACTCAATGTGAGAATCAGTAAGATGTTGGAACTGGCTCAAAAGAGAATTGAAAGAACTTGTGCACTAATATATTAGGTAAATAGCAGTTCCGAAATCAATTGGTGAATAAATACATGACTGGTCACTATCCCAGGGCAGCAACCAATTGCCCTGTGGAGAGTGCCAGACAAAATTCCTGGGCATTTCTGTGGAAGAGAATTTTTTTTTTTTTTAAGATGTGGTCTTGTGTTGCCGAGGCTGGAGTACGGTGGCACAGTCATTACTTGCTGCAGCCTCAACCTCCCAGACCCAAGCGATCCTCCCACCTCAGCCTTCCAGGTAGCTGGGACCACAGGTGGGTGTCACCACTCCCGGCTAATTTTTTTCTTTCTTTTTTTTTTTTTTTTTTTTTTTTTTTTTTGGTAGCGACAGGATTTCCCTATGTTGCTTAGACTAGTCTCAAACTCCTGGGCTCAGGCAATCCTCTCCCACCTTGGCCTCTGAAAATGCTGGGATTACAGGCATAAGCCACCATGCCCAGCCGGAAGAGAACTCTTTGAATTATTATAAATGGTCTGTGTCCACAGAGTTGTAAAAGTTGCTCCAGGGAGGGTAGGAGTGGGGTGAGGGTTGAAACATTATCTCCGGCCGGGCGCGGTGGCTCAAGCCTGTAATCCCAGCACTTTGGGAGGCCGAGACCATCCTGGCTAACACGGTGAAACCCTGTCTCTACTAAAAATACAAAACAACTAGCCGGGCGAGGTGGCGGGCGCCTGTAGTCCCAGCTACTCGGGAGGCTGAGGCAGGAGAATGGCGTAAACCCAGGAGGCGGAGCTTGCAGTGAGCTGAGATCCGGCCACTGCACTCCAGCCTGGGCGACAGAGCAAGACTCCGTCTCAAACAAAAAAAAAAAAAAAAAAAGAAACATTACCTCGTAGGTACAATGTTCAATTTGTGGGTGATGGGTACACTAGAAACTCCACCCCCACCATGACGTACCCGTGTAACAAACAGGCACATGTACCCTCTGAATCTGAAATAAAACTCATAAAACATAAAACCCAACTTTCTGTCCTCTGCTTCCCTCCTTTAACAAGTTCTCAAATCCATCTTTCAAATAAATCAGTTTTGGAAAACAAAACAAAGTAGCTCCTGAATAAGGAAAGACTTAGATAAACTAGAAAAAATAGTGAACTTAGAAAAACAAGAAACCCAAGAGTTGTTTTTGCCCATTTCAAAGACTTTCACTATTCTTTCTAACAGTGCCCTTTGCATCCTTATTTATTATTATCTAATGTTTCTGTCCTGTGGGACAGGGGTTAGCTAATTTCTCATACTAAATTGTGTTTTGTCGTTAAATCTTTGTGTTTCTAATGGTTTTCCTTTCTATATTTTTAGCCATGTTGTTTGATGCATATAGACTTGTTACAGTATTTTTGTTACATATAAATGGTACGTAGTTGATATGCAAAATTTAGGGAGTAAAGTATAAAGAAAATTCAAATTCCTTCTAATTCCCACTATCCCTAACCACTGGTAACATTTTAGTTTATTACCTTTAGCATTTTTTATGTGTATTTCTTAAATTTATAATCTGTGTACAAAAATATATTTCCTGCTCTTTTACCTAATATTTTAACATTTTCCCCATGTTATTAAAACTGTTCAAAAGCATCATTTTAAATATTTTAATGTACTTATTTTTCTTCTTCTGTTAGGTATATTAGATTATTTCCAAGTTTTTGCTGTTATGAATACCTTGTGGGAAACATAGTTGTCCATATTTTGCACTATTTCTTGAGGATAATTTATCAGAGTTGGGGAATTACTGGGTTAAAAAATCTGAGCAGTTTATGGCACTTGACATATAGCAAAATGGTTTGATTAGATGGCTGTAAGCATTGAAGTCCCCATAGCTATATCCTGTGTCAGTACATGAAGATTTAATAATGGCATGTCCTTGTTATAACTTATGCCTTTTATCATTATATTCCTACCTTTCTTGGGCAATACTTTCTCATTTAAATTCTAGCTTGACAGTGATATTGCACCTTATCCTGTTCATTCAGTCACAGGTGGTTACTGAATCTTTACACAGGCTTTTCTTTATAAGTCCTTTGTGCTGTTTTGGTTTAGGTGCGCTTCTGATGGACCTTGTTTAATCAGATCTAGGACTGTGTCTTTATATAAGGGAATTCGGGCTGCCTTTTTCATTATGATTGTTTTATTTGGTCTGACTGTTGTGTTTTATTCTTCCCTTTTTTAATGCTTTCTTCATGTCTTTTACATTTTACCTTTTGGTGCTCTGCCCTGTTTATATCATGGATTATGATTTGGAGTGTAGAATTCCTAGTTTTCACTTTACAAAAATACATTATTAACATTCTTAATCCTATTTTTATACTTAGCTAATAAACACTTTCTCTTCCCTTTGGGAATAAAAATAATTTTTAAGATTTTAGGCTTTTTTTCCCTATACTTTATTGACTAAATCCAATATAGTTGAAATTAAACCATTAGTGGTCAATGTTTTTATTTCCTAACTTGTGTAACCTGAATGTTTAATTTGAGTGATCGCTGTTACTTCTTTTCACAACTTCCCCACATGAAGAACTTTCATTGAAGCCCAGATGACTTAGGACAAATTTTTAAGCATTGTTTGCAGAAAAGGTGCTCATCTAGTAAAATTTCAGAAATTTGCAGGTTTCTGGAGATCTCCCAGTTGTTCTACCAATGAGTAACTTGTCCACTGGATGCAAAATTTCTCCATCTGAGACTTTCCCTATGGAGCCTGTGGAGCTGGTCTCTTGTCTGAGGCAGCTCAGTCCCCTCACCATGATGTAATATACTCATGTAACAAATAGGCACCTGTACCCCCATGTCAAATCTGGGATTGTATCTTTACGTTGGGGAATGTAGGCTGCTTTTCAATTGTGGTGGAGGAGGAATCAGGAAAAGCTTCATTTTTTTACTCCTTGGAAAATAACTTGTCTTCTTTGGAATTCAGCTAACTGGTAACACTGATCCCTGACACATCTTCAGTCATTGGTCTGGGTGCTTTTAACACACACTTCAGCCCATTTTTCTGCTTGATCACTTCTAGCAGCCTTTTTCTTTATGTTTAAATATTTTACCAAGCTATGCCTTTATGTCCATTTTTGGCCATTCACGTGTCTGGAGTCTGTTGCTTGCTGGATCATGTGTGGTTTCGGTCATTGCCATGTATCAGGCTGCCGGAACCTGCCAGGCTGTAAGAACCTGACGTACTTTTGGCCATGTACTCTCTCAGGGTCTGTCCCCAGCAGGCCCTGGTCCAGCCGTCAGCTCGGGGGGTTTGTCCACCTCCACCGTGCCTTAGCTGTCTTCTTGTGTGCCCCTCCTCCTCCTCCTCTGTTTCTCAGTCTGTCTCTCAGCCGTGTTTCCCATTGTGCAATTATTGCTAATTAATTCCCAGTCAGAGTGATGGATGGTTTAATTTGCTTTCCTTGAGAGCCGTGTTTTTCCTTGCCTTGCCAGGGACTGGGCAGAATTCCAAGGCGCCTGGGGCAGGTGGCTTGGGAAGGGCGGGGTCTTGGCAGAGGAGGCCAGGAGAGCAGGTCAGGGTTTGGGAGACCCAGGATCCCCCACCACAGCATCATCTTCATCATCTTGTCCTTGAGCGACATGGATAAGCAGAGCCTTCTCCCTTCTGCTGTAAAGCCTTTGCAACCCAAAGCATCTCCACTGGATCCAAAAGCTTGAGAAATGTCCTTGCAGAGTCTCAGGACAGAGGTGGAAATTCTATTCCACACCACAGAGCAAAACTTGGAGAAAACTCTTTTTCATCTTTTCCCCAGAGTTCTGGTCGCAGCATCTGCTAAGACCCCCTCTCTGATTCCCCCCAGGGTCCTCTCTCGCCGCCTCCTTTTGATTACTAAGCCCTGGGCACTTTCCTCCCTTGAGCGGCTTTTGATTCCGTTTTGTCGTTTTCCTTAGTAGCAGCCTGGAGATCCAGAAGCCCTAGGAATCCTCCTTGGAGGAGCAAGGAGGGTGGGAAGGTTGTGGATTCTTCTTGCCTCATGATTATCCTTGTCACAGCAACAACAAAACCACCAGTCGCTATCACTGCCACCATCACCGTCATCTTTACTGTAGCACCTACTGTTGATTGAGTCTTTGCTGTGTGGCAGGCCCTGTGCAGAGCATTTTATACACATGTCGCCATTTAATCTTTACTAGAACCTTGTAAGATAGATAATTCAGTGACCCCATTATACTCGGGGAGGTCACAGAGCTAGTAAGTGGTGAAGCCAGGGTTCAAATTTGGTCTCTAAACCTCTAGCCTCTGCATTGGACACACTCCAGCCTCTAAGACTGGACCCCAGGAGGCCATGGGGTCCTCCCTTCCCTTTGCAAAGCAAATTCACCAGCACTAGCTTCCCCCCGACTCCTGTGCTAGACCCCACCTCAAATTTCCCTCCCACCCGTTTCCCCTCAGTGCCCCTTCCCTTCCCTCTACAGGTTTATGAGGGCGGGAGCAATGTGGACCAGTTCGTGACCCGCTTCCTCTTGAAGGAGACGGCCAATCAGATCCAGTCACTGCTGAGCTCCGTGGAGAGTGCAGTGGAGGCCATCGAGGAACAGACCAGCCAGCTCCGGTGAGTCTCTGAGACCCTGCAGGGTCCCATGGGGGTATGCCGTGCTCACGCATGTGCCCACCTGCTACTTGGTGGGGGTGTCTGTGTACCTAAGAGTTGGGTGACCTTGGGCAAGTTGCCACAGCTCTCTGTGCCTTCAGTGCTCCGCTGTGTAATATAGGCACGATAATATGCCTGAAACCTCAGCCATTGCAAGGACTGAATGAGATAGTAAATGCTCAGGAGAATGCCTGGTGCACGTATTTATTAATATAGTGAAGACACCGTTTCCCAGACTCTAATTTGTTTTGCCACATCCACATACTACTTACTGTTTATGCAGAACTGTTCTGTGGTTTGGCCCACATTTTATTTTTAAATTTTTTTAATTTTAGACAGAGTCTTGCTCTGTCACCCAGGAGTGCAGTGGCGTGATCTTGGCTCACTGCAACCTCTCCCTCCCCAGGTTCAAGCAATTCGCATGCCTCAGCCTCCTGAGTAGCTGGGACTGCAGGTGTGCAACACCATGCCTGGCTGATTTTTGTATTTTTAGTAGAGATGGGGTTTTGTCATGTTGGCCAGTCTGCTCTTGAACTCCTGGCCTCACGTGATCCACCTGCCTCAGCCTCCCAAAGTGCTGGGATTACAGGCGTGAGCCACTGCACCCAGCCTATTTTCTCTGTCTCTCTCTCTCTTTCTTTCTCTTTCTTTTTCTTTTCTTTTCTTTCTTTCTTTCTGTCTGTCTTCTTTTTCTCTTTCTCTTTCTTTTCTTTTCTTTTCTTTTTTTTGAGACCGAGTATTGCTCTGTTACCCAGGCTGGAGCGCAGTGGTGTGATCTCAGCTCACTGCAACCTCTGCCTCCTAGGTTCAAGCGATTCTCCTGCCTCAGCCTCCCTAGTAGCTGGGATTACAGGTGCCCGCTGTCACACGCCCAGTTTATTTTTGTATTTTTAGTAGAGATGGGGTTTCACCATGTTGGTCAGGCTGGTCTTGAAATCCTGACCCCAGGTGATCCACCCACCTCGGCCTGCAAGTGCTGGGATTGCCGGCTTGAGCCATGGAGCCCAGCCTTATTTTATTTTTTGACACAGGATCTCGCTGTGTCCCCCAGGCTGGAGTACAATGACACCATTGTGGCTCACTGCAATCTCCAACTCAGGTTCAAGCAATTCTCCCACCTCAGCCTCCCAAGGATCTGGGGCTACAGACACGTATTCCCACCACACCCGGCTATTTTTTTATTTTATTTTTTGTAGAGATGGGGTCTTGCCATGTTGGCCAGGCTGTTCTCAAACTCTTGGTCTCAGCAATCCTGCTGTGTCAGCCTCCCAAAGGGCTGGGATTACAGGCAGGAGCTGCTGCACCCCAGCCCACTTTTGAAAATTAGAGTTCAGTTTAGGAAATGGCATATGGTTATAACTGCACTCTCAGCACCACATGCTGTAAGTGAAGTAACTGTAAAAACAAGCACCCATCATTGCTTACCATCCAGCTTGAATCCTGAGGCTTGCCACCCCTCTGTTAAAACCAGAGACTGGGAAATGAGAGAGAGGTGTTGCAGACAGTAGTAGCAAGTTGAGACTTTCTCAGGAGGACCGAAAGAGACGTGAAAGCAGGTGGTTTTCTCACAATATTTGGTCTTGTGTTAGGCCTTGTTTGTATGCTTGGAACCATGGGAATGCATCTGGGGTCCCCTCCCAGGTGGTAGATGCTGTGTTAGGGCTGTGACCTGGTATTTAGAGAGAAGTGGCATTCTCTTGGCTCAGCAGTCCCAGCTCCCTGGGGACCACGAGCACACCCCACCTCCATTTGCTGTTCTGAGTTGAGACAAACCCCTCTTTGCCCAGTTCTTCCCAGAACAGCTCATGTGCTTGGCACAGAGAAGAAAAAGAGAAAATGCAAACAGATGAGGGCAATAGCCAGGTGTCGGCACCCAAGCTCGATTGAGCCTTGAATTTCCCAGGCAGAGGCACGTGAGGTCCAGGATGTTGGTTTGCTGGGGACAGGAGTTTGATTGTGTGTTTCTTCGTGGGTGAAGAGCTGGTCCTGATCAGATATGATTGTGAATGTCGCTCTGAGATACTGTTTCCAGATGAATTTGCTCTGAGCATTTGCTGTTGAATCACCTGGGAAAATTAACACACAGATTCCCAGGCTCCTGGCCATACCCACTGGCCAGAATCCCTGGGACCGGAGGCCAGAATTCTGCATGTGTGGTCAGTCTTGTGATTCTTGGGTTCCCTCGAATTAGCAGCCATCACTATGAAAGCTGACACTTAGATTTCCTTGGTTTTCCTGTTCCTATCTTGATGAAAACTTGCTGTTTTGATCCTGCCACAGAACAGATAGTATTGTTGCACGGTTTTCAGAGCTGACTTTCCGCACTAGGCCAGCTCCGTCACGTGTCAGCAGTTCCGTCCACCTGCCCCCACGGTGGGACCTTACTTGGGGATGTGGTCGGAGGGGCAGCTTGTTGTGATGCCTCGTTCCACACGTGCCTCCCTTGAACTTCCCCAAATCTCAGCTAGTTTGGCTCTAGGCTGTGTGTCCCTGAGGACTGTCCTGTTTCCCAGCCCCGGGACAGTCTCCCAGGATGTCGCCCCTAGCACAGGCTACTGGCTCAGACCCCACCGCCCAGGAGCCCTGAGCAACCTGTCATGGTCTGAGGGACACATTTAATTTCCTGCTGGTTTATAAAGAAGCCATGATTGACACCACAAAGACTCTGCCAGCCTCTCCCCTCCCAAGGCAGGAATTGAGTTTGCTCCCTCGGCATGGGGGAGAGCCTGGCTGAGTGCGCAAGGTTCACAAGGGTGAAATTCCAGAATGCACCAAGACCGTGGTGCACAGACACCAAGGGAGTGTGGGGGCCGTGCACAGGGCACTGTGTGTGTCTTCTAGGGGGAGTGTCTGTGTTTCTGTATGTCTGCCGGGAGCTTTTCAGCATCCTTTTGCACGGGAGGATTTGGTCATTCACTGAGCATTTTTTGAGTCACTACTATGGGCTGGGCACAACGCAAGGTGAGCAGTGTGCGTGTGTGTCTGTCTGACTCTGGCTAGCTGTGCCTGTCATGGCACAGGGGTGTGTGCACATCAGTGTGCACAGGAGTAGGGGTGTCCAGGGCCAGGAGATGGGGCCAGGCCCACGTCAGGATGACAGCTTTTGTCGTGTTACATCCCCACTGTCTCTTTAGGTCTCGCTTTTATGTGTATGTGTTGGAAGGAGTCTTGAAACCAGGTCCACCACCCCAGAGGGCAGCAGACATTAAATTGGCTTATGAGGGAGGGGGACTTGGTCACGCCACAGCTTGGGCTCTACAGGTGCCCGAAAGCTTCGAGCTGTTAGGGTGGGGGTGGGCGCCTGGCTCAGTCTCACCCTGGAAATGAATCTCTTGGGGCAAAAGGCCTGGGCCGTGGGGTCCTAGAATGGAGCTGAATTCAAATCCCAGCTCCGCCCAGCTAGCTGCGTGGCCCTGGCTGAGTCACCTGCTTTACGAACCTCATTTCCTCCTCTGTCAAAACAAAGGCCATGATGCAAATTCTGTGCATGTGTGAGCCCACTGTCGGTGCTTAATAAATGCCTGTTGAAGCTGCTAGAAATGGTCAGGGCCCTGAAGCTGCCGTCATAGTCTGTGTGTTTTCCATTCAAACTGCAGACAGAACCACAGCAAACCGAGCCACGGTGTGACACAGACCTGGTATGGAAGCCCCACTCGCGCCTCTGCCCCCAACCACAAGCTCATGGCCGTGGAACAAGGCAAGGGCCTTCCATCTGGTGAGAGAAAGCAGGGGCCCTGGTGGGGGTAGCGGCTGGAGGTCCCTAGGAGTTCTGAGAGTCCTCTGACGGGGACTGGGGAGATGAGGGGCCAGTTTGACGCCCCTGGAAGGGCTGGGTGTTTCAGCTTCCCCCCAAAGCCCTCGCCCTGCCCCCCACTGAAGTCTGTGTGTCTCTTTCTCTTCCGCAGCCACCGAGGACTCAAAGGAAGAGGGTCTGGAAGCGCAGATCAGCCGCTTGGCAGAGCTGATTGGGAGGCTGGAGAGCAAAGTAAGCCCTGGCGTGACCCCCGCCTCTGTTCCTTCCAAGCCCTGAAGGAGTGCAGAGTTAGGGCTGGAGTTCAGGACAAAAGTCTGGGCTGCAGAGGGGCCAGGGAACCATGGAAAAGACATCCGTCCGTGGGGCGTGGGTGCCGAGGACGAAGCTAAGGATGAAACCCCGGGGGATGCGTGTGTTGTTCAGGCCCAAGGAGGGGCTCCTGGGAAAGGGAGTGTTGGAGGGTTGCGTGGGCCGGCGGGCAGCAGGAGCAGCTCCAGGAGCAGAGGGTGGTCAGCAGGGTCCCGTGTTGCAAGGCCCTAGTTTCAAGGAGACTTTGCTCTGAAATGGCTGGAGCAGGTATTGGCCAAGAGGCAGCCCCAGGACGAGAGAGAGACGGGATGATTCGGGAGAGATTCAAAACAAGGAAGGAAGTGACCAGCAGTAGCACATGTATTAAGTGTGATATGGGACATCCACGGGTGATAGAAAATGGCACAGCCCTTACAGAAGACACTTTCAGAGAATGTCTCATGACTCGGGATAGAGTGCTCATGATATGACCATTGGTGGAGAGAAAAGTTTGTCTTAGGGACTACGGACAGATGGGCTCAGGGATCAGTCAGAATTCTGGTTGTGCCGCTTCATAGCTGTGGAGCCCTGGGCCAGGGACTTGTCCTCTCTGAGGCTTAGATTCCTCCTCTGATGATCAAGAAAATACCCTGGAGAATGGGACCCCTCCCTCACAGGGGTGTCATTAGGATGAACCAAAGTGGTGTCTCAGTGGTTCAGCACAGGGCCCGGTGCCGTGGTTTGCATTGAATATGAGCAATGTTAGCAATTATTATGAGGCATTCTGTTACCCAAGCCTATCCACATGCACACACCACACCCATATACCCACAGAAGCCAAGGTGACTGAGCTCCCAGAACCCTGGGATTGAAGTGGTTTTATGTTTCTCCTATTTTTCGGTATTTTTTTTTTACACCTTTTGTAAAAGGTATTGCTACTTTTAGTTTGGGGGTTCTGAGGAATTCATGGGGGCAGGAACAAGGGGCCCCCCACACGGAGAAAGGCAGAGGCTGATGTGGAACGAAGTCGGAGGGAGGAAGCTCAAACTTCCTCCTGCAGGGATGAGGCTGAGGTGGAGTTACCCTCTTGTTGAAGTCGGCTGGGCTGCGGGAGCGGCTTGGAGGGGACCCCGTGGCCCGGTTGTCATAACAACTCAGCGGGCGCCTCGGGAGGGAGACTCTTTGAAGTTTATTTTTAGAGCCCGGTCGCCCTAACAACCAGGCTGGCTGGTAACCACGGAGTACCTGGGCGTCCTGGAGACGGGGTGGGACCAGGTCCTCCTCCCCAGTCTCTAATTGGCCCGGGCAGTCAGCAGGGGCCAATCCAGGCCTGGCTTCAGGCCCCGCCCTTCACCGGCCAACCTGGGCTGCCAAGGATGGAGGCCCTAGGGGCGGCTGGCTAGGAGAAGAATGGGGCAGATATGGGGGCCATAGTGCCTCTCCTCATCCTCTTATGGCTCTTCCAGCCCCAGCCCTGCAGGACCCCTCACGGATGCTTGTAAAGCCATGGAAACAGACCTGTTCTTGCCAGGCACAGCTTCATCACTTGCCAAGGCGTGTTCATGCTGTGTGACCCGGAGCAGGCAGTACACCTGCCAGGATCAGCTACTACAGGGCCCCTTGCTCAAACATTTAGAACGTCACGGTGGTGACTGCACAGACTCAGCCACCTGCTGCTGTTTTCCTTATTAACCGGTGTTCTTTACCTGTGCCCTGTGTGACTCCCACAGACGGTCTGTCCTCATGGAGGATGGACGGAGACAGCCGCAGAGGTGGTGGTTAGTGGGCTGCCCAAGCTAAAGGAAGCAGCAGCAGGATCCTGTGCGTTAGCGTCAGGTAGAGACGCTGGGTTTAGACCCACGCTCTGACACTTACATGGCTTTCGTGCCTTCAGAGCCGGGGTTGTCTGCAGTGACAGAGTGACTGGGGATCATCTGTGAGGGCTTGGCCCTGGGTAGGCACCAGGCATGGGTGAACAGAGCAGATGTGGTTCCTGGAGACTGAAACTTACAGTGGGGTAGCACCTACCCTGGGGAGTCTGGAAGATTGAATGTGTATTTGTAAACCATCTAGGCCAGAGAGAACAAGTCACCCCATTAGATCCCTGAGGCGCTGGGGGGTTATGATTGGGGTGAACTGTAAGTTATAGGGAATCTAAGGGCTGTTGCTCATCATCGTGGCAAACCCCAGCATCTTGGACTCAGGCCTCTGGATTCCCCAGTGCTGCCTCTCCCAAGCTGTCCTTGCCCCAGCAAGATGTTCTGGGCCCCCCTTATGCCCTCTGTAGAGGATCACCTGGGCCTCTCTGCCTCCCATTGCCCCTAGATGCCAGGGCCAGAGGGAGTCTCTGCCACTTCCTAGGGTTGGTCTTCCAGCCCTGTGTAACAGGGCCCAGCCCTTAGGAGCTCCCAACAGCCCCAGGGATCCCAGAGCTCCTGGCACCTGGGGCGGAGTGGGGCTCTGGGTCTAGCATCACTGTGTGCTGGATTGTTTCAGGCACTGTGGTTCGACCTGCAGCAGCGCCTCTCAGATGAAGATGGCACCAACATGGTGAGTTCCCTTCCCACCTCTCTCCTGGGACCATATCCCTGCCCATACCAGGACTGCCAGGATCCAAGTGGCTCAATGCCCCGACCCCCCTCTCCCTGCCTGGGACCACCATGAGGGGAGATGTGGCCCCAGTACTTGGCCCCCAGACCCTGCCCTGGCCCAGGAGCCACCCCACTGACTCTGGGGTTATTTCTTGAGGCTCCCTGGACCTTTTTTTTTTTTTTTTTTTTTTTTTTTGAGACTGAGTCTCGTTCTATTGCCCAGGCTGGAGTGCAGTGGTGCGATCTCAGCTCACTGCAACCTCCACCTCCCGGGTTCAAGCGATTCTCCTGCCTCAGCCTCCTGAGTAGCTGGGATTACAGGTGCCCGCCCCCATGCCCGACTAATTTTTTGCATTTTTAGTAGAGATAAGGTTTCACCATGTTGGCCAGGCTGGTCTCGAACTCCTGACCTTGTGATCCGCCCACCTCGGCCTCCCAAAGTACTGAGATTATAGGTGTGAGCCACCATACCTGGCCCAGAGGCTCCTGGACTTTGATCCAAAAAAAGTTTGGCCTAGAGCAAAGTGGTCAGCCGGACAGTCATGTGAAAATGCTGAGTCCATCAACTAAGTTTTTCTTGTCAGTGGATGTGCTGTGTCTCTGGGCCCTGGAGGCCTTGGAGGCCGCTGTGGACATGGGTGGGGACTGGGTAAACAACTCGTCCGTTTTCCCCGTTTGTGGGGGCTACCTCTGCACTGGGCTCTTGAGGTTCTAGTCCTTTCTTATACTTTTCATTATACAATGAAAAGTCGGGGAGGTTTATTTAGACCAAGGGAGGGAGGTCATGGACGCCGGATGGGGTCTTTAGGGAGAAGTTCTGGCATGGAGCCCCACACTGACTCCTGCTGTGGCCCGGCAGCACCTGCAGCTGGTCCGGCAGGAGATGGCCGTGTGCCCCGAGCAACTCAGCGAGTTTCTGGACTCCCTGCGCCCGTACCTGCGGGGGACTGCCGGAGCGAGGAGCTGCTTCCAGTGAGTGAGCTGCAGAAGCGTGAGTGGGAGGGATGGTGGCAGGGAGCTCTGCCTGGCAGTGGAGGAACAGCGCGGGACTAGGCTTACCCCTAAGTACAAATCGCACCCCAGGGAGACACATAGCTGGGTGAATAAGAACTGGGTTCAGGTCATGCAAACGTGGCAGGTGCCTTCATCTCCCTGTCCTCAGCTCATTCATCTGTAAAAGGGGGGGGGGGCCACCCACAGGACTCCTTGTTGGGGTGATCACAATTCATATACAATCAAGTGTGTGAATCTCAAGTGTGAACGGCTCTGGCCGGGCCTGGTGTGCCACGTGTGCTCAGTCAGCCTTAGCTGTTGCTCTTGCAGGAGTTGCTGCTTAACACCAGGCTCAGAATGTAGTGTGTGCTCAGTTAACAACCGAGAAAGGAAAGGAGAGTCGAGTCAGTGAGGCTGAAGGGAAATGCCCAAAAAATGTAGCCGCCCCTCTCCCCTTCCCCACGGATGTGCTGAGATGGAAACGTAGCGGCCATTCTCTCCCTCCTCCCTATGGGTCTGTGCTGAGATGTCTAGGGCGGGGCAAGGGGCCTCACCCTCAAATTCCTGTTCATCCCCCCAGGATTATGTAGCTCCTTGGTAAAGCTAGGCCATGGCCACAGTGGAGGGGTCCACAGAAGACAACAGCCGTTTGTTCTTGCTGGTAGTAGCCCTTAAAGAGCATGAGGCCCAGGTGTTTCCCCTGCCCTTCATTTCTACACCAAGGCTCTGCCCAACTCCCTCCCTTTCCAGGGCTTTCTTCCATCCCCAGGGCACACATTCATTCGCCCCGTTGCCTGGGGGCATGGCTGTGAACCAGGCAGGCCAGGTCCTGCACGGGGTCTTCCTGGGCCCCCTGTGCACTGAGGCCTGACCTGTAGCACTAGGGGAGGAGCAGCCTGGGCAGGAGTGCGGCTGTTTCGGAGACCCGGGGTGGCCATCAGGGGCCACGCTTGAGTAAGTAGCCAGGGTGGTGGGCAGGACCCACTCCCATCCAGCAGGACAGACTGTATAGGAGCAGGGGCCAGACTCAATCTTTTCTGTTACATGAAGAAGTGGGAGGCCCCAGAGTGAAGTAGGGCCACCCCGATAGGCTGTGGAGAGGAGGCAAGGTGGATATAGAGGCTCTGGTTTCGGAGCCTCAGTAGAAGTAGAGGACAGTGCTGTTTGTTGAACTGGAGACGGCCAGCTTGGAGAGTCAGGTGAGACTGCACTTGCCAGGCACGGTGTGTCTGTCCCCCTCCCTCCAGGCTGAGCACTGTTACCCCTCATCCCCTGCTCTTGGCCCCCCCCTTTATGGTCACTTGGGGCTTCCGCGTTGTAGTGCACTTGCAGAGAGGAGCCCGGAACGGCATAGGCTATCTGCGCCTTTAAAATGAGGTGAATGCTGTCCCCTGGGTCCCAAAGAGTGAAGGGGGACTTGCTTGCAGCCCCTTCCTCTGTGAACGGCCCCCTCCCGCAGCCTCCTTCGGTCAGGTACAGTGCAGTGGGGTTGTTGCAAGGATTAAATAAGATGACAATTAGGAGGAAGATGCTTTGATAATTTAAAGATAGGGTTTATATGTATATATATTTTTTTTGTTCTTGAGACCAAATCTTGCTTTGTTGCCCAGGCAGGAGTGTAGTGGTGGAAGCTCAGCTCACTGCAACCTCTACCCACCAGGTTCAAGTGAGTCTCAAGCCTCAGCCTCCTGCATAGCTGGGATTACAGGCCTATGGCACCAGGCCTGGCAACTTTTTTTTTAAGAGACCAGGTTTTGCCATTTTGGCTAGGCTGGTCTTGAATTTCTGGCCTCAAGTAATCCACCTGCCTCGGCCCCTCAAGACTTCCCAAGTTCTGGGATTACAGGTGTGAACCATCACACGCAGCCACCTGGTTTTGTTTAAATAAAGGTGAAGATTTTAACATGACATTTCAGCTGGGCACAGTGGCTGAAGTTTGCAATCCCAGCAGTTTGGGAAGCCAAGGCGAGAGGACTGCCTGAGCCCAGGAGTTCAAGACCAGCGTGGGGACCATAGCAAGACCCCAGCTCTACTAGGACATTTTTTGAATTAGCCAGGCCAAGTGGTGCACACCTATAGTCCCAGCTACTTGGGAGGCTGAAGTGATTGTGCCACTGCACTCCAGCCTGGGCAACAGAGTGAGACCCTGTCTCAAAAGAAAAACTACATGTCATTGACAAATAGCTATTGGCCACTATAAGAAACCAGGCCTTGTTCCAGGTGGTGGGGGCACCCTGTTGAGTCTCGCTGGAGGACCAGAAAGGTTGAAGGCAGCGGTTGTGTATAGGGGTGGGCTACAGGACTAGGGTGGCCACGGTTGAGCCCCAGCCTCCCTGCCTGTCTGTCTCCTGTTGCAGCATCACTGCCGTGAGGCTCTCGGATGGCTTCACCTTTGTCATCTATGAGTTCTGGGAGACGGAGGAGGCATGGAAGAGGTGAGACACTGGGTCTCCATAGCAGGTGTGGGGGCTGTCTTCCTGGAGCCAGGAGCTCCTGGTGGGTAGAGAGACCCCCCACCACGCTCTTTCCCTGTAGAGCACCTTGTGGGCCAAGGCACTGCCTTCTTTATCACCCTGTAGAGCTGAGGACCTGACCTAGAAGGTACCTCAGTCCCCATGTGATCAGTTGTTCCAGCGCTTAACCTCCCCCCCAGCTGAGTGCCTTGTAGGAGGGAGGGAGATGGGGTAGGGTGTCATCAGCTCTGATGGGCTTTAGGCCTTTGTCGTCTGCTCCAAGCACATCTGGGACAGGTTGTTCCCCACTCTGGGCGGAGCCTAATTTCTGATGCGCCAGACCCCACAGGCAGGAAGCAGGGCCTGGGGGTAGCTCATGCCCCGATATCCTGCTTCCCCGGTAAACACAGTTTGCAGAGAAACTCAGGACCCCTGTGGGAACAGGGGCTGTCATGAGAAGTGAGGGTGTCCCCTGCCTGTCCGTACTTCAGTGACTCATAAAATGAGGGACTAAAACCCTTCACAGCTGCTGTGTTGTCATCCGTCCCAGGCGGAGGATGGCCCCACTCCTCCTCCTAGGGTAAAACAGGAGGTCGATGCTCTGTGCACTGAGTAGGGGGATGCCACTGCCCATGTAAGGCTCAGTGCCTACCCCAGAGTCAGCCTCCCTAGGCACCCCCTCACCTTCCCACAAAGGCTTGGAGTCCAAAGACCCCCCCCCCCGGGCTTATTTATAAGCTCCCCATTTTGGGCAGAGCTAGGATTAACAGGGGATCCACATGCCAAGCTCCACTCCTGGTGCCCCTAACACATCTCCCTGGATCGCAGGCACCTGCAAAGTCCCGTGTGTAAGGCGTTCCGGCACGTCAAGGTGGACACACTGAGCCAGCCTGAGGCCCTCTCCAGGATCTCGGTGCCAGGTAGGGGGCGAAGGCCTGGAACTGCAGTGGCCACTTGATTGGAGAGCCGGGCAAGAGCCTAGAAGCCACCCCGCCTCTCCCAGGGACTTGCCTGCAAGCTCCTGACCCCAATGCCAGGTGTGCAGGGAGGGTCCTAGGGGGAGAGGAGAGCTCCAGGCTCAGAGCCAGCCCTGAGGTGGCCCCACATCCAGGCATGCCGGCCGGAGCTTGCACCAGAGCACCCCTTCCACAGCCCGCTACTTCTAGCCAGACTGAATTTCCCTTCCCAGGTGTGTGGTTTGCTCCTGGGTGACCAGCAAGCACCCGTGGGTCACATAAGGACTCAAAGCCATCTCCCCACCTGCCCTTCAAGACGGCCCCCACCAGCTACCCACATTCGCACTCCTTCCCTCTAACCTGTCTCTGTCCTTCTAGCTGTTTGGTGCACGGTGGGACGGGACTGACAGCCTCCCAGAGGCCCGCGGAGGAGCCCACCCCTGGCCCCTTCTGCTTGTGAAGGACATCCCCTGTGTTCTAGAAACTGGTGCAGAGGCTGTCTTTTCAACCCGTCTTCCACACGGTGTTTCCCTGCTGTGACGTGAAGGAGGCCTCCCCTGCCCCCACCCGAGAAGGCAGAGCAGTCTCTGTGCTGCCCGGTCCTGGTGAAGCCCAAGGTTGTGGGTGAAGGGGGCGGCTTCCTGGGGCCAGCACCCCCACCTCCTGGTCCTGGCCTCTCCCCGACCCCTCAGACGGCCACGCATGACCCGCACTCACCACGCCCTGCCCTCTTCAGTGACATTCTTCTACCTGGTAGGAGTTAGGACCCTGTAGTGCCCAACCTAGCCAGGCCGCCGCCACTGGGCCCAGGCGCCGAATAAACCCTGGTTGGGAAGGGCTGTGTGCTCTGTGTCTGTTCCTGGTTGACAGCAGCAGGGGCCTGGGCACCCTGCAAGTGCCCCCAGCCTCCGTTTTCTGAACCATAAAATGGAGGTGTTCACTCTATGCGGTATTTTGACACATAGGCTCATGCCTATTCAGGAGCCCAGAGGGCACCACCCCCACCCTCAGGTCAGTAATTCACTCAGAGGACTGGGCGCAACTGTCAAAGTCAAGGTGGATGACAGACAAAATCCAGCAAAGAAAGAGGCTCCCGGAACAGGGGCCAGGCAGGGGCTGCCAGTAAAGGCCACAGACATCACTGAACCCTCCCAGCTTCAACAGACAGAGCATCACCAACCAGGGATGCAGTCCCAAGTCTTACTGGGGTTCGGTGACATAGACACGGCTGACACCTTGTGGCTCAAGCCCCCACCATAAGTCACATGGTTGGCACAGACCACGCAGTGTGGCCCAACTAAGACACTCACCAGGCACGATGCTCCAGGGACGGGCGAGTCTCTCCCAGCACAGCTGTGCATCAGCCATTCAACAATGCAGGAGAGCCCGACTATGAACTGCAAGTCACGTCTTAAGTCTTACTCTGAACGCTTTGTAACTTCTTCCTCTGTCTCAGTCCTGGTTAGCAGGAGAGAAGTCACTCACGGCCCAGTGCAGTGGCTCACACCTGTCATCCCAGCACTTTGGGAGGCCAAGGCAGTTGGAACACCTGAGGTCAAGAGTTCGAGGCCAACATGCTGAAACCTCGTCTCTACTAAAAATATAAAATTAACCAGGTGTAGTGGTACAACGCCTGTAATCCCAGCCACTTGGGAGGCTGAGGCAAGAGAATCGCTTGAACCCAGGAGGTGGCGGTTGCAGTGAGCCGAGATCACATAACTGCACCCTAGGCAACAGAGCGAGACTCTGTCTCCAAAAAAAAAACAAAACAAATCACACACAAAAGTTCAAAGGACAAAAGAGGGTAGTGGGTCTCTCTCCTAAAACAGGGCAGAGCCAAGACCATCACAGGCCGGGGCGCAGGTGGGAGCCCTGGGGTGGGGACAGGACCCAGAATGCACACCTTTCTACCTCCTGCGCAGCGCCCGGAGGACTGGCCAGCGCCACCCAGCGAGGTCCCTGCCCACACTGTCCAGCCCCCTGTGGTTGCCGGGAGCTTTGAAACCCCTGCTCCCAGGGCAGGTCCCCCCACCTTGGGTCCTGCCACCTCCTTGCAGGGTGTGATGCCCACTGCCGCAAAACCAGCGAAACACAACATGAGCTTGCAGGAAAAGAAAAGGGGGTTCAAGAACCATCCATGCATCTCCAAGCTGAATGTCCCTATACCAGCCCCTCAGGGCCTGTTTTCTCACCCGTAAAGTGGGGGAAAGACCCCTCCCCTTGAAGGCTCAGGGGCTTCACTGCCTGGTGCACGAGAGCGCCACTTACAGGCTCCTGCTGCCCCACCCACCGCCAGGCTGGTACATTCCAACCAGCTCAGCTATTTTAAGAAGAACATTATCAAGGGCTAAGGCTTTCTGGGGTACAACTGAGGAACCTCCTTTAGCTGGGCATGTTTCCCTCCCACATGTCACATCTACCCAGCCCTCCATGGGGGGTGGTATCTCTGCTGATTGCAGCCCAAGTGCACTGAAAGCCTTCAGGGGCCCTCAGAACCTGAGTGGCCGGGGATGGGCTGTGACAAGAACATGTTTCAACCCTAAAAGCTCTATAGAGCTCCCAGTTAATTCACACTTCAGAGCCTGGCACAGTCAAACACTTGGCAGGCCCATCTCCCTCCATGCTCCTTAGGCTGTCCTGCTCTTGGCAGGTGGGGAGACGGAGACAGAGAGGACAAGTAAGTCACCAGAGGTCACACGGCAAGTAGCTGGCTCAAGTCAGATCCACCCCGGAGTTCTGCGCCCAAGCCCTGCGCCACACAGCATCAACCCACGAGGAAGAATGGCTCCAGATTAACCCATTAAGATCAGAATCAGGTTCCTCCAAATGCTAATGGCGAAGTACCATAACCCATAGAAGTACCGTAACCCACAGAAGTACCAAAGTACCGTATCCCATAGAAGTACCCTATCCCAGCAATTCCACTTCTAGGGATATATTCTACCTGAAATGGAAAAAAGCATCCAAACACTCACTTGGCCCATGTACTCATAACAGCACTATTCACAATAGCCACAAGGTAGAAACGATCCAAATATTCATCAGCCGATGAAGGCATAAACAAATGTCGTCTCTCCAAACAGCTTATCATTCAGTCATCAACAGGAGTGAAGGACTGGGCCGTCGGTGACTCAAAAACCCCACACTGAGTGAAGGCAGGCAGAGACAACAGATGGCATCTAATATTCCACTTACGTGAAACATCCAGAATAAGCAAATCCAGACAGAAAGCACAGAGTGGCTGCCTCTGGGATGGAGGAGAGGAAAAGGGGAGGGACAGCTCATGGGCAGGGGGCTTTCCTTGGGATGGAATGTTCTAGAATTAGATGGAGGTGATGGTGACGCAGCACTGCAAACGTACTAAAGGCCGCTGAATTCTATGCCTTAAGATGGTTAGTTTGATGCTATGTGAGTTGCATTTCAATATTTAAGAATCTCAAATCACTCTCAAAAACAGTTCACCACCTGTCCTTGGCCAGTAGAGCTGCATACTCACCAGGCCCGGTTCAAAACCTGCCACTTGTCCCTGGGAGGCATCTGCGGGTGGGCAACTCCTCCTGAGGCGCTTGGGGCCAGCGGTGCCCTAGGGCTGGGCCCCTGAACCAAGGGAAAGGTCTCCCCTGCAGCCTACCGTGCTCAGAACCGGAGCACAAGGCACTTGCACTACGAAGCATCACCGGGCCATGTTCAAAGCTGTTACTTCTGACTCTCCACTGACACACAGCTGTCACCCTTGGCCAGGTGCTGTAACAGGGTACGCTCTGTGTAGAGGGCTTTGCAAGGACCTCAGCTCAGACTCAGCAATCCTGGGAGGGAGGGGCTGTCCACAGCTTCATGTTAGAAAAGGACAAAGAGGTCTGAACTGGAAGGCTAGAAGACATCCAGAGGAGGGGTGCTGAGGCCGAGGAGAGCGCTGGCAGGGATTTTCCTGCAGTCACCACCCTAGGAACAGGCTTTGCCGAGGCCACACAGCTAGTAAGTGGCAGGCAGAGTCAAGTCACCTGCCAGCCCCACAGCCCGTGTGCTGGAAGCCCTACACACTGTCACCTGGCCTCTGAGGACATCTGGCTGGAAGGTGACATCCCAGCTTCTACCACTGTGATTATATGAGTGTGTCCTTGCATTATGATAATTTGCACACAGTCATGGGAGGATCACATCAACCTGTCATAGAATCAAGATAGAAGCCTTTGTCCTGAGTAATGACATTCAGTTACCCCTTAAAGAGCCCCAGCATCACTGCTTAGCACTGAATGCAGTGCCCTTGCCTCCTGAGGTGCTTGCCTGCTTTGGGACGAGTCCTCAACCTCCTCATACTTCCCTTTTCCCCTTGGCTCCCAGGAAACTCAAGTACCCCTTGCCAACCACAACCTTGGTCTTCTGGGAATAAAGCTACATTGCTTGGGTTTCCATTGTGTGCGAGGTATCCCATCAGTTACTCTGGATCCATCATCGCCTTTAATCCTCACAAGAGACCTGCTTCGTACTGAGTAAGCCTGCTCCATTTTGCTGGTAGGGAAACTGATTCTGCAAAAAGGTTCACACACTTCCCAAGACTATGAGAGATCAAATGGCAGAGCCAGTGTTCAAAACCAACCGTCCAACTCCAAAGCCACTTCACACACAGTCTTCTTTGATGGCATGACCCTCACCCCGCCACACTTTGATATCTCAGGACTCTCCATAAATAGTACTAGCACAGCCCCAGCCTTCCTGGCCAGGGCCACAGAGCCTGACAGAAGCAGACAGGTATAAATAAGAAATGAATGACTATTCAGCCTCACCTCTCACTCCAGGGTGATAAATTCTCCATTACAGCAATCTGGGCTCAGTGCAGTGGCTCACGCCTGTGATTACAACACTCTGGGAGGCCGAGGTGGGAGGACTGCTTGAGGCCAGGAGTTCATGACCAGCCTCGGCAGAGTAAGACCCTGACTCTACAAAAAAATATACAAAAATTAGCTGGGCATGGTGGTCCCAGCTACATGCCGGTGGTCCCAGCTACTCAGGAGGCTGAGGCAGGAGGATTACTTGAGCCTGGGAGTTGGAGGCTGCAGTGAACCGTGATAGTGCCACCACTGCACTGTAGCCTGAGTAACACAGTGACACCCTCTCCCCGCAAGAAAATAAATAAATAAAAATAAGGCCTGGCACAGTGGCTCACACCTGTAATCCCAGTACTTTGGGAGGCCGAGGAAGGCAGATCACCTGAGGTCAGGAGTTCGAGACCAGCCTGGTCAACATAGCAAAACCCCATCTCTACTAAAAATACAAAAATTAGCCAAGTGTGGTGGCGGGTGCCTATAATCCCAGGCTGAGGCAGGAGAATTGCTTGAACCCAGGAGGGGGAGACTGCAGTGAACCGAGATCACGCCACTGCACTCCAGCCTGGCAACAGAGTGAGACTCCATCAAAAAATAAAAAAACAAGAGCAATCTGCCCGCACATGTTCCAATTCCCAAGGCCCTTGCCTGGGAAGATGCTGTGGCCCTTGAACATAGGGTGTGACAGATCACGGTGGGGTTGGTCAGACATTGAAGAAGGGTCCTGGGTACCCTCCCAACACCCCCACAGGGTCAGAGTCTACACCTGCAGCCACACTTCCCCCATCCCCCAGCAGCCAGGCTACAGGAGCCCCAGGGCCAGGCACCTATTCCCACCCCCTGCCCCCCAACTCTGGTGTCTCCTCAGCGTGGCATGTAGAGTGGGAAGGAAAAGAATTTAACCCCAAATGAGTTCTGATCTGATCTCTGTACCTTGCAGGACACGCAGCCTGGATTTTTCCAAGCCTCAGTTGCCTAACCTGTAAAATGGGCACGTCTAGAAACATTATGCTAGGTCCAAGGAGGCACACACAAAGGCCCATGTACATGTGAGGCTGTTCAGAGAGTGTGCCTGTAAGAGGCAAATCCAGAGACTAAGCGCAGCTGCACGGATGCTGGGAGCGGAGGGAGGGACAAATGGGGGTGACTGGTAATGGGCACTGAGTTTCTTCTGAGGGTGACGAAAATGGACTAGAATTAGTGGGGCAGCTACACAGCTCTGTGAGCACACTAAAAACCACTGGATTGTACACTTTAAAGAAGTGAGTCTTTATGATATACACCTTCTATCTCAATTTTGAAAATTCATGCATGTGGATAAGCTGAAAAAAAATACGGACCAGTCACCAGCAGCCTTGCACCGTCACGTACATCATACCACGTGACAGCAGGAAGGGCCCGGCCTACTGCCTACCCTGAGGAAGGCATCCTCAGATGTCAGTCCCACCCTCCCCTGACTCTGGCCCTGCTGGCTTCTAGGAGGACATCCCAAGGCAGAGAAGCGTGGCCTGAATTGAATCTAGCAAGCGGGGCCTGTGCAGGGTCAGTGCCAGGGAGGATGCAAAGGAGCAGCTGGGTCCCTGTCTGCCTCTCCATTGCCTTTTTTTTTTTTTTTAATTATTGTTGTTGAGATGGAATATCGCTCTGTCTCCCAGGCTAGAGGGCAGTGGCACAATCTCAGCTCACTGCAACCTCCCTCTCTCAGCTTCAAATGATTCTGCTGCCTCAGCTTCCTGAGTAGCTGGGATTACAGGTGCCCCCTACCACGCCCAGCTAATTTTTTTGTATTTTTAGTAGAGACGGGGTTTCACCGTGTTGGCCAGGCTGGTTCTCAAGCTCCTGACCTCAAGTGATCTGCCTGCCTCAGCCTCCCAAAGTGCTGGGATTACAGGTCTGAGCCACTGTGCCCAGCTACCTCCTTTTCTTTACCCAGGTCCTGGAACAGACCTCTTGACTCCTTGTCCCAGAATTGGGGAGGCCACCAGGGAGAACTGCGGAGCAAATAGTCCACTTGGCTTCCAGGCTCTTTGGGTCCAGCTGGTGGGAGGGAAAGCACAGTTTCCTTGGAGTCATCCACCCTCCGTGGGGCATGGGCCAAGTGCATGGTGGTATGGCCTGTTCCAGGCATACATCTCCTTGGGCCTCTCACAGCCAAGGGCAGGATTTGGGCGTTTCCTGCACCCTGGCCAAAAGATCGCTTGAGTCCGTCACCATCGCCAGCCACGCCTCCTCCACTCCCTTCGGGGCTTCCCAACCCTGTGCAATATCCTCGCCTGACACCCTTGGTCCTGACAGTCTGAAGCCAATTATGTAGGCCTCAGCCCCTAGCTCCCTTTTTATGGGCTGAATCTTATCTCCCAGAAACATCCGTTGAAGCTGAACCCCTGGAACCTGTGAACATAACCTTATTTGGAAATTGCATCTTTGCGGGTCCTAATTCATACAAGATGCAATCAACGTAAGATGAGATCATACTACATATGGGGGTGGGAGGAGCTCACTTAATGATGGGTATCTTTGTAAGAGAGGGATTTGGTCACAGAGGATACACAGGGGACAGTCACATGAAGATAAGAGAAGAAGCTGGAGTGAGGCAGCCACAAGCCAAGGAGTGCCGGCCACCTCTAGAACCTGGAAGAGACAGGAGGGAGCCTCCCCTAGAGCCCACAGAAGGACTATGGCCCTAATGACATGTGATTTCAGACTCCTGGCCTCCAGAACTGTGATGCAGTAAGCATCTGGTTGTTTGTTTGTTTTGTTTTGTTTGAGACGGAGTCTCACTCTGTCGCCCAGGCTGGAGTGCAGTGGCACGGTATCTGCTCACTGCCAGCTCCACCTCCTGGGTTCATGCCATTCTCCTGCCTCAGCCTCCCGAGTAGCTGGGACTACAGGCACCTGCCACCATGCCCGGCTAATTTTTTGTATTTTTAGTAGAGACAGGGTTTCACTGTGTTAGCTAGGGTGGTCTCAATCTCTTGACCTTGTGATCCACCCACCTCGGCCTCCCAAAGTGCTGGGATTACAGGCGTGAGCCACCGCGCCCGGCCGCGTCTGTTGTTTTAAGCCACCAGAATGCAGTTGTGGTCACTTATCACAGTGGCCGTAAGAACTTTCCTCACCTTTGTACCAGAAACCCTTCGAACCAGCAGAGCCCAACCAGCAGCCCGAGGAGGCAGAGGCATCAGTCTCTCCAGTATCTTTATGATGAGAAATGACATCGGTCTCCCAGCCGCACACAGCAGCCACGTGGGGTCAGCCTCCGGAGGGCCCCTTCCTGCCCGGCACTGGCTGCCCATCAAAACATCTCCCAGACCGCTGCCACCGTGCTCTGCCCGAAGATGAAGGTGCCAACCAGCACAGAGACCACTCCCCAGACCTCCAAGCAGCACCTGCCAAATCAGTAAACCCATGTCAGTGCTTTTCTGGATTATTACACAAACAAGCCATGCACACACAGAAAATTCACTATGTAAAGCCCAGTACGGGGTTATCAATTTGGAAAAAAGAAAAATTCAGAATATTCCCAATTACCTGTAGGGACGGGCTTCCAAGACAATGGGAAGCAAAGTGCAAAGTACCCAGGCAATTTTTTTTTTTTTGGAGGTAGAGTCTCGTTCTGTTGCCTAGGCTGGAGCGCAGTGGCACGATCTCAGCTCACTGCAACCTCTGCCTCCTGGGTTCAAGCAATTCTGCCTCAGCCTCCCAAATAACTGGGACTACAGGCACGCACCATGACACTGGGCCAATTTTTGTATTTTTAGTAGAGATGGAGTTTCACCATGTTTGCTAAGCTGGTCTCAAACTCCTGACCTCAAGTGATTCGCCCTTCTCGGCTTCCCAGAGTGCTGGAATTACAAGTGGGAGCCACCATTCCTGGCCCCAGGCAATTTTTAAAAGCCCTCCGATCCCACCTGTTATTTCATAACCCATTTCTCCCCAGTATTTTATCAAATAAAAAGACATGGGGGCCAGGCACGGTGGCACCCACCTATAATCCCAGCACTTTGGGAGGCTGAGGCGGATGGATGCACCTGAAGTCATGAGTTCAAGACCAGCCTGGCCAACATGGTGAAACCCCATCTCTACTAAAAATAGAAATAAAAAATTAGCCAGGCATGGTGGCAGGCACCTGTATTCCCAGCTACTTGGGAGACTGAGGCAGGAGAATTGCTTGAACCCAGGAGGCAGAGGTTGCAGTGAGCCGAGATTGCATCACTGCACTCCAGGCTGGAGGACAGAGCAAGACTCCATCTCAAAAAAAAGAAAAAGACATGGAGAGAGGGGAGACACTGCTTTGAAAGTCCCCCCACCCTCCTCCCTTTCTGCTCCTCAGCCTCTGATGAAACCCTATGAAAGTGAAGGAGAAGACGAAAACTCTAAGTCACACACCATCTCAGAGGGGCAGGGGATGAGGACGCAGGAGGCAGAGGTGGCTGGGACCGGCAGCCACCGAGGCCACATTTGTGAGCTTCGTAATGTAACCAGAGACGGGGTAGACAAGGAGGTCAGAGCGATAACAAGATTCCCACAAAATGGCAGGGCCACCAGAGGTATTTCTGGCCCCATTAACAAAGGCCAGAAAGATGGGCTGTCATGGAAGGAACATTTCTAACCAAGCAGCATCTCAGCACGGCTGTTCAGCGCCATAAACATCCATTCATCTTTGCCGGCACTGTGAGGCCAATGTGCCCGTGGGCTGCGGCACTCCTGGAACAGTGCTGATGTATTAGAAGGACGTAAAGCAGTTTTAGCAATAAAAATATCTTGAAAGCTCATCAGTAAAAACTGTTGTGAGCTCAGATCAAGGGAGAAAACAAAAGCACGAAGACTCCAAACAGCGCTCCAGGGAATGAGCAGCTTAGTGGGTTGCCAGACATTGGGAGGCTAGTTCTAAACCCAAGGCAGGTTTAGAAACATCCAGAAAAACTGCTCTCAATCCAGAAGAAACCAGGCCAGGCCTGCTCCTTTGCAAAAACCAAGCATGGGCTCAATGGGGCTAGAGGGACGGGGGCTAGAGGGGAACAGACCTACACCTGGGCCCCAAGTTCATGGTTGCTGTCATTTAACATTATCTGTGGTGGGGTGAAGGGTGGCCCCCAAAATTCATGTCCACCTGGAACCTGTGCTGGCGAGCGTATCTGGAAACTGGGTTTTGCAGATGTAATTAAGTGAAAGATCTTGACAGAAGATGCAACCTAGATTTAGGGTGGACCCTAAATCCAATAGTCGATATCCTTATAAAAGAAAGGCAGCCAGGTGTAGTGGTGGGCGTCTGTGGGCCCAGCTCCTGTGGGAGGCTGAGGCAGGAAGATCGCTTGAGCCCAGGAGGTTGAGGCTGTAGTGAGCCATGATTACACCACTGCACTCCAGCCTGAGCAACAGAGCAAGACTCTGTCTCAAAAAATAAAGTAAGTAAAAGCAGAGGGATATGTGAGACCCAGAGACACAGGAAGAAAGCTAGATAAGGACAGAGGCAGAGACTGGAGTGATGTAGCCACAGGCCAAGGAGCACCTGGGGCCACCAGAAGCTGAGGAGCCTTCAGAGAGTCCAGCCCTGCCAACACCTTGATTTCACACTCCTGGCTCCAGAACCGGGAAAAAAAATCATTTCTGTGGCCTGAAGCCTCCCCACCAGGTCCCAATTTGTGGTAATTTGTTACAATGACACCAGAAAACTAATACCTCATCTCTTTACCTGTCTCAGCCTCAGTTTCCACATCTGTGGAATGGGAGGGAGTCACCCGGACCCTCAGGCTCCCCAGGGGCGGCTGAGGAAGAGCCCGTCATTCATGTGCACGTCATCCTCTTCAGTGGGTCAGACTCAGCTGCCCAGTGGCAAAGCAGACAGGCTCAGTTGTGTCTGATCCACAGGCCCGCTCAGGGATAAATATTTGTCAGATAAAGGAAAGATCCAAATTCCTTGGTCTCAACAGCACTGTATGCCAGGCAGGTGGGTTAGCACGGGGCCTGGGGGCCAGGGGCCTGAGTTGCATCCTAGTTCTGTCCTCACTAGCCTCCTGGCCCGCCTCCTCATCTGTAGGATGGAGACATCCGGGTATGGTGGGGAGGTGAATATGTAAAAGGACCTAGCACAGTGCCTAGCAGAGGAGCCTCGGAACGGCAGCCCACTGCTGTGATAGAACATGTTGTTCTGGTGTCTGGCCGGCCATGCGGTCTCTCTAACTCAGCCTGCACCCTGATCCTGCCCTGGGTCCGAGCCAGGTAGCAAAGGAGGGTACAGATGCACCACTGGGTGCTTCCAGAGGCTGGAATCTACATGAAATCCCAACTACAGACCCTCAAAGCAGAAGGGAAAGCCCTTGCAGGACCCGGCATCACTGGCCTGGGCTCCTGTCCTGGCTCAGATGCCCTCATAGTGGGTGGACACAGACTCTCTTCCTGTGGCCTGCAGGTTTCTCATCTGCAGGATGCGGAGGATGGGAAATAGGATGTCCAGGGTCCCCTGAGGCATTCTTACTCTGATCCGGGGCACGCCCAGGTTGCCACTTCATCTTAGGGACACTTACTTGACTCTTGGTCCTATAGGCTCGATGCCCATTGCGCAGATGAGGCACAAACCTGCAAAAAAGACAGGGTCACCCTCAGCTCTTCGTTATCAAACCCAAAGCAACAAAGAGGTCCCAGGAGAAGTCCTCAGGGACCCAGGAGGCCAGCAAGGCCTCTGCCCACAGGTGCCCCTGGCTCAGGCCCCCTGGAGAGGCAACGCAGTGGAACTGGAAGGATGGGGCTGGAGTCCCAGCTCAACATGCCTTGTGACTCAGCCAGAGGTCTGGCAACAACTGGCTTCCCAGAGCCCCGTGTTTCCGGCAACCTTGACAACATGCCCTCCACAGCAGGGTCTGTGAGGAGATGGTGAGAGTCCATGCCTGACGCCCAGGAAGGGCTCAGCAACTGGCAGCTACCATTATTACTATATTATTTTTTTTTTTTTGAGACAGAGTCTCACTCTGTGGCCAGGCTGGAGTGCAGTGGTACCATCTCAGCCCACTGCAACCTCCACCTCCCGGGTTCAAACTATTCTCACGCCTCAGCCTCCTGAGTAGCTGGGACTACAGGCACATGCCACCACGCCCAGCTAATATTTGTATTTTTAGTAGAGACGGGGTTTCACTATGTTGGCCAGGATGGTCTCAACCTTGACCTCGTGATCTTTCCGCCTCAGCCTCTCAAACTGCTGGGATTACAGGCGTGAGCCACTGCACCCAACCTTTTTTCTTTTTCTTTTTTTTAATAGGTCTGCTAGGATTCAGGGCCATGTAGCTCGACCTAAGGTTCCCAAAGAATCCTCTCTTTTCCCAAACCTGTCCTGGGCCGTCCTTCCCAGCACAGGAAACAGCCAGTGCTACAACTGGCCACCTGATCACAGAACCAGAACTTAATCCAGCAGCCCAGACCAGGCAGTGTGACGGAGGAGCCACGTGGCCACACCCTCACCTCTGAGAAGCTCCACCCACAGCTGGAGTGAGCAGCAGTGTGGCCACACCCTCAGCCCTGAAAGCCCCGCCCAGAGCCTGAGGGAGGGGCTGTGTGACCACACTCTCACCTCTGAAAGCCCCACCCAGAGCTGAGGGAGGAACTGCATGGCCACACCCCTCATCTCTGAAAGCTCCAAAGCCTGAGGGAGGAGCCGTGTGGCCACACCCCTCACCTATGAAAGCCCCGCCCAGAGCCGAGAGGAGCTGTGTAGCCACACCCTCACCTCTGAAAGCTCCACCCCAAGCCAGAGGGAGAAGCCACACAGCCACACCCCTCACCTCTGAAAGCCTCACCCAGAGCCTGAGTGAGGAGCTGCATAACCACGCCCTCACCTCTGAAAGTCCAGCCCACAACTGAGGGAGGAGCCGTGTAGCCACACCCCCATCAATGAAATCTTTGTCCAGAGCGTGCAGGAGCAGTTGTATGGCTACACCCCTCACTTCTGAAAGTCCTGCCCAGAGTCGAGGAAGGAGCTTTGTAGCCACACCCTCACCTCTGAAAGCTCCACCCCAAGCCCAAGGGAGAATCCACGTGGCCACACCCCTCATTTCTTTGAAAGCTCCACCCAGAACCTGAGGGAGGAGCCACATGGCCACACCCCTCACCTCTAAGAGCTCCGTGCAGAGCCAGGAGCAGAGTGGGTGGCTGTTCTCCTCCCCTCCCTTCACTTCCGCAGTTTTTATCCCTTAATCCCAGTAGACCCCAATTTACAGGAGCTAGGGCAGGTACAGTTAGATTCTCAAGGGACTATATCAAAGACAACCCCTGAATCTTAACTCACCTGCTAAGAACCCGCTTTTCATATTCCACACATCAGTTGGCCTCTGATAACCAAGGTTTCTCTGTGGACCTCAATTCTTCCATCCCCCACCTCCGGACTATTGACAAAGTTGTCACCACCCACTTACCTGGGACCCTGAACAATGTTTCATTTCATTTCATTCCCTCATTCGAGTTTTGGAAAACCTCTAAGAGCTTCTCCTGTGCTTTCTGTAAGTTTCACCAATGAGCATCTACTTCTTGTCTGTTTGACATAAGGGCTGCATTAGGGTACTGGGGATATCTGGCTAAGGGTCCCTAAGCTCAATGTCTCCTTGACGGGGTTCCTCTCACGGCTGAATCACAGGGTCCACTCACGGAACACGCACTGAGGGACCCTCGACTGTGTACTTAGCATTTGCTGTGCGTGGGGCCCTGGAACAGCCCCCACTGCGGATGTAGGGTCTCTGTTCTGGGCTCCAGTGGGTCACTACAGTGTTCTCTCTTCCTCTGGAAGAAGCATCCCTCCAGCTCCTCCTTGCTGGCTTCCCCTCAGATAACGCTTGGGCTGTTCTGAATTGGAACAGCTCTCCATCGCACACTAACTTTGGGAAGGTTTCCTAAGAAACCATCCTTCACAGAAACAGTGTTTGCCTCCAGGGCCTGGGGGCAGGAGGGGAGGGAGCCTTCACAGGGTGCCTTGAGCCACGTGACTTTCACATATATGATTTTCTTTTTTAATAAAACAAAATCCTTTACCAGGAGGTACCAGCAGTAGCACGGACAGAGCTGTATGATTGACCCTCAGCCCTGCTGCACACTAGCTGTGCCCCATGGGGGGTTCAGGGCCTCGGTCTTCCCATCTATGGAGTGGGATAATAAAGGTTCCTCTGTCAAGGATGTCCATCAGGAGCTGTATTAGTCTGCTTGCGTGCTGCTAATAAAGACCTACCAGGGACTAGGTAATGGTTTGTTTTTGTTTTTGTTTTTTGAGGAGTTTCACTTTTGTTGCCTAGGCTGGTGTGCAGTGGCACGATCTTGGCTCACCGCAACCTCTGCCTCCCGGGTTCAAGTGATTCTCCTGCCTAAGCCTCCCAAGTAGCTGGGATTACAGGCATGTGCCACCATGGATGGCTAATTTTGTATTTTTAGTAGAGAAAGGGTTTCTCCATGTTGGTCAGGCTGGTCTCGAACTCCTGACCTCAGGTGATCTGCCTGCCTCAGCCTCCCAAAGTGCTGGGATTACAGGTGTGAGCCACTGTGCCCGGCCAGAGGCTAGGTAGTTTATAAAGGAAAGAGGTTTAATGGACTCACAGTTCCACATGGCTTGGGAGGCCTCACAATCATGGCAAAAGGTGAATAAGGAGCAAAGTCATGTCTTACATGGTGGCAGGCAAGAGAGCTTGTGTGGGGGAAGTCCCATTTATAAAACCATAGGATCTCATGAGACTTATTCACTACCACGAGAACAGTAGGGGTGGAACCACCCCCTTGATTCAACTATCTCCACCTTGCCCTGCCCTTCACAGATGGGGATTATCACAGTGCAAGGTGAGACTTGGGTGGGAACACAGCCAAAGCGTATCAGGAGCTACTGAGATGTTCAATGAGTGAGCGAAGGTATGTAAAGCCCAAGCCCTGTGCCTGGCTCAATAAACAGGGCACCTACATGGGGCCTTAATCCTACCTGTATGCGTCTCCCACCTTCCAGAACCTTGACCTCCAACACGGGGAGTCCCCACAGAGATGAACAGGGAAGAACGAGTGGGCAGAAAGCCTGGAAAGCAGGGGCCTCACCTGGGAAGATGAAGATGAAGAAGGAACTGATGCCTCCGATGATGCTGACGATCTCGCTGAGGTCGGGCATAAACAGCACCATGGCGAGCGTCACGGTGACCCACAGGACAGTCAGCGGCATCCGGACCCACAGCCCTGAGGGGTCAGCCAGGGCCCTGGGCCCCCATCCCCGCAAGCAGCTTCTCCTCCAGAAATCCTGCATCACCGACCTGGAGGTCACGCCCAACACAGACAATGGGCATCCCAGGGGCACCAGCCTCCACCTGCCAGCTGCTCCCCCAGTCCTCCAGGAGTCCCCCCCACCCCGGCCAGGGCTCCTGTTCCACAGTCAGGCATTAATTCCCCAGGAGATCTTGCCAACCCTCAGGGGTTCTGCCACCATCAGGCAGCCCATGGGACAGGGGATAAAGCACATGGTTCGAGTTCCAGTCCTGGCTGTGACACACACTCACGGGGTGACTTTGGGCAATCTACCTAAATCCTCTGTGCCTGTTTCCTCCTCTCTACAACTGGAGATGATGGTAGTCCCACAGCCATGTAACCCACACCTGGCACATGCTGAATCACAGCACACGTCAGCAGACCATGCTGAACGGTGCCCCCCACTGAGCCAGGCCTCACCTCCCCAGGAAGAGCACGATGGGGTAGACAGTTACGATGGAGACAGCAAAAAGGACCCGGGCCACAATGATGACCATGTCATTGCCTGGGTAGGACATCAAGATGTCAGCAGAAACTTCTGTCCCAAAGGTCAGGAAGCCATAAACCCCTGAAGGTGGGAAAGGACGGAAGCCAGAGAGTGAATTAGGAAAATGCTGTCCCCTCCCCCACCAACAGATGGAGAGTGCCTGGCTTTACCACCTAGGATTTTGGAAGGGATAGCCCAACGCTTTCCTGTCCTAAGCCTATACATGACTCTGCTCCACGGATTCAAAACTCCTGCAGACAAATCCGCCACTTGTCCTTCTTTCAAATCGCTCACAGAGCTGGTGCACAGAGCTTACCCATAGCACGTGTGTTGACTAGAAGCACAGAACACTCTGAAAAATACAAACACACCTCCCATGCCCTGTCCATCTCACTCCTACGACATCTAAAGAAAGCAGCTAGCTGTGCACACATTTCCAAATGGGGAAAACCAAGAGCCAGGGTGTCAACGAATGCCTGGAATCACACAGCTAGTTTTCGTGGACTGAGGACTACAGCACCAGGCCCTTTGCCCCAACAGAGTGATGCTGCTTCCATCACCCCCGGTTGCCTGCCCTGTCCTGAGACATCTGCCTCTGACTAACAGCCACATCCCTTTCACCTCTCTGCAAGCCCTTTCTGAGAGGTCCCATGGCCCTGGCAGTGAGAACATGTGGAGGTGACACTGAATCACTGAGTCTGACCCATGGACTACAGACTGATGGGACCTCCTCTGCTGGGGAGGGAGTCACCCAGCAAGTTTCCTGAGTAACCACAGTATCTTAGTCCATTTTCTGTTGCTTACAACAGAATACCTGAAACTGGGCATCTCATAAAGAAAAGAAATTTACTTCCTATAGTTATGAAGGCTGAGAAGTCCAAGACTGAGTGACCACACTGGGAAGGCCTTCTTGCCAATGGGGACTGTCTTCAGAGTTCCGAGGTGGCACAGGGCATTGCACGACAAGGAGGGTGAGCTCTGACTCAGTCCTCATTCCCTCTTCTTATAAAGCCACCAGTGCCATGTCCATGATAACCCATCAGTCCATTCACCCATTAATCCATTAAGCCCCTGCCCCATGCCTCTTATGTGGGCTCTTCGGCTGGACCTAGAAACTAAAATCGACACCAGTGAGACAATCAGATCAACAGGAGAAAAGCCTACAGGTCTTATTAATTCTCCATGTACATGGGCTCTTAACAGAGTGATGTCTGAAGAAGCGGCCAAAATGAGATGCCTTTATACTTTTTAGACAAAGAATAAATCTGACAAGGAATAACAGGCCAAAGGGGATCTGGTCAGGGGCAGTGAATTTCTAGGGGAGTCACTAGGAGATATATGGGGTGGGTATAAAACTAGCAGACGCTAAGGGCTAGTTCAGTAAGTGGATTTATTCAGGTCCATTGCAGCCAGAAATCCCCCTTCCGGTGATGATGACCATTTCCTCACCCTGGCATGGGGAGGGGGCCCCTCCCAGAGGAATTTTTATGGCTTAACTCCTGCAGGAAGAGTCCAATCAGCTAGCCCTTTCTGAAACTACAATTTCTCGTGTGTGTGTGTGTGTGTGTGTGTGTGTGTGTATAATTTTTTTTTTTTTTTTTTGAGACAGAGTCTTGCTCTGTCTCCCAGGCTGGGGTGCAGTGGCCGGATCTCAGCTCACTGCAAGCTCCGCCTCCCGGGTTTACGCCATTCTCCTGCCTCAGCCTCCCGAGTAGCTGGGACTACAGGCGCCCGCCACCTCGCCCGGCTAGTTTTTTGTATTTTTAGTAGAGACGGGGTTTCACCGTGTTAGCCAGGATGGTCTCGATCTCCTGACCTCGTGATCCGCCCGTCTCGGCCTCCCAAAGTGCTGGGATTACAGGCTTGAGCCACCGCGCCCAGCCTAATTTTTTTTTTTTTTAAGATGGAGTCTCACTCTGTCATCCAGGCTGGATTGCAGTGGCACAATCTCGACTCACTGCAACCTCCACCTCCCACGTTCAAGCGATTCTCCTGCCTCAGCCTCCTGAGCAGCCGGGATTACAGGCACGTGTCACCACGCCCAGCTAATTTTTTGTATTTTTAGTAGACACGGGGTTTCACTGTGTCAGCTAGGATGGTCTCGATCTCCTGATCTCGTGATCCACCTGCCTCAGCCTCCCACAGTGCTGGGATTACAAGCATGAGCCACCATGCCTGGCCTCTGATATTTTCAACCCGAAATAATCAACGTACCAGTTTGGCATACTGGCAGATGGCGCATCCTTCAACCCTTCACCACAAATGGATTAATCTGTTCATGAGAGCAGCATCCTCATGACTTCACAGCTTCTTAAAAGCCTCACCTCTTGATACTGCCATACTGGCAATTACATTTCAACAGGAGTTTTGGAGGGGACAAAGAATCAAACCACAGCATTCTGCCCCTGGTCCCCAAAACTCATATCCTCCTCACAGATAAATACCCTATAGTTATTCCAACCCCATGGCCCCAAAGTCTTCATGTGCTCCAGCACCAACTCAGAGGTCCAAACTCCAGTGTCTGGTCTGCGAGCCTGTGCAATCAAAAGCCATCTACTTCCAAGACACAATGGCAGTGCAGGCAAAAGAAACATTCTCATCCCAGCAGACAGACCAAGGCCAAAGACAAGGAGTAAAGGCTCCAAGCAAGTCTGAAACCCAGCAGGGCAGACGCTCAAGCTTCAAGCTGGAGGATCATCTGTTTTGACACCACGTGCCACCCCCTGGACACACTGGGGCAACTCCACTCCTACGGCTTTGCCGGGTACAGCCCACGTGTCTGTTCACAGGGGCTGGCGCTTGATGCCTGAAGCTTTTGCAGGCAGGCGTTGCACATTGCTGCTAACTTCGCGGTTTGTAGCCCCAGCGGCGGTCCCACTCTCACGACTCCACTAGGCACTGCCCTGGCAGAGATGCTCTGCAGTAGCTCCAACCTGCATTTCCACTTGGCACTGCCCTCATGGGGGCTCTGTAGAGTGGCTCTGCGGCTGTGACAAGTCTCTGCCTGGACTCCTACGCTTTCCACAACATCCTTTTTTTTTTTTTTTGAGACAGGGTCTTGCCCTGTCACCCAGGCTGGAGGGCAGTGGCACAATCACAGCTCATTCCAGCCTTGACCTCCAGGGCTCAAGTGATCCTCCCGCCTCAGCCTCCTGAGTAGCTCGAACTACAGGCTCACACCACCATGTTCTGCTAATTTAAAAAAATGTTTTGTAGAGACAGGGTCTCACTACATTGGCCAGGCTGGTCTTGAATTCCTGGCCTCAAGCAGTCCTCTCACCTCAGCCTCCCAAAATGCTGGGATTACAGGCATGAGCCAACACACCTGGCCTGAACAACATCTTTTGAAATCTGGGCAGAGGCTGCCAAGTTTCTGTAGCTCTGTCTGCCAGGCTGCAGAATTAGTGCCACATGGATCCTGCCAAGGTTTACCACTTATACCTCTGGGGCTGTGGCACGAGTCAGACCAGGGGCCACTTGAGCCAAGGCTGGTGCAGCGAGGAACCCTGTGCCAGGGTCCAGGGAGCAGAGACACGAGGGCACCTAGGATAGCCTGTGGAGGCACCCTGGGTCTGTCCCCAGAACCATCCTGCCCTGGAGGCCCCTGAGCCTGCGATGGGAGGGGCAGCCTCTAAGATCTCTGAAATGCCTTCAGGGTCTTTCTTCCATTCTCTAGATAATCCTTTCTCTCCGTACTAATCTCCTTAGCAAAAGTCTCAGGGCCATAACCTTGGTTTCCTGTCCAGAACACGCGCTGCACTCTACACGGCCAGGCTGAAAGAGTTCCAGATCTTGCTGCTTTGCTTCTCTTTTGATGATCAGTTCCCTCTTCAAGTCATTTTTTGCCTGTCCCAGCATAACGTGAGCAGCTAAGAATAGCCATGCAGCATCGTGAACGCTCTGCTACTTGATATCTCTGCTGCCAGATACCCTAGTTCGTCCTTTTTTGCCGGTGGAGACAGTCTCTTGCTCGTCGCCCAGGTTGGAGTGCAGTGGCACAATCTTGGCTCACTGCAACCTCCGCCTCCCAGGTTCAAGTGATTCTCCTGCCTCAACTTCCCGAGTAGCTGGGATTACAGGTGCCCGCCACCATGCCCAACTAATTTTTTGTATTTTTAATAGAAATAGGGTTTTACCATGTTGGACAGGCTGATCTCAAAATCCCGACCTCAAGTGATCCACCTGCCTCGGCCTCCCAAAGTGCTGGGATGACAGGCATGAGCCGCGGCACCCGGCCAGTTCTTCCCGTTCAAGTTCAGCCTTCCACAAAGCCCTCGGGCATGGACACGGTTCAGCCAAGTTATTTACCAGTTTCTAACAGGTTTGGCCTTTACTCCAGCTTCCAAACCCTTGTTCCTTGGTTCCGTCTGAAACCTCCTCAGAATAGCCTTTACTATCCATGACTAGCTACAGCATCTAAGAAGTTCCAAATGTTCCCTAGTCTTGTCTCTAAGCCCTCACCAGAATCTAGCCTTTTTCTAGCCTGCTCCTCCGAATTCTTCCAGCCTACACTCATTGCCCAGCTCCAAAGCCACTTCCACGTTCCAGGTAGTCAATCATCAACTCTTTATACCAATTTTCTGTCTTAGTCTATTTTTTGTTGGTTACAACCGAATGCCTGAAACTGAGTAATTTATAAAGAAAGGAATTTTATATTTTTACAGTTATGGAGAAGTCTGTACTTCTCCATATGAGAAGTCCAGGATTCTCAGTTATGAGAAGTCCAGGATCAAGAGGCTGCATCTGGTGAGAGCCTTCTTGCTGGGGGGTACTTTGCAGAGCCCTGAAGTGGCACGCAGGGTGTCACATGGCGAGGGGGCTGAGCGTGTGAGCCCAGGACTCTCTTCCTCTTCTTACAAAGCCACCAGCCCCACCCCCATGATAACCTATTAATCCATTAATCCATGAATAGATTAATCTGTTCATGAGGGCAGAGGCCTCATGCCCCAATCCCCTCTTGAAGGCCCCACCTCTCAACGCTACCACATCGGGGATTAAATGTCAACGTGAGTTTTAAAGAGGATAAATATTCAAACCATAGCACACAGGAGTCCAAGGCTGCCTGACAGACCCACTGCAGCCCAAGAGCTTCCTAGATTGGAGGATACGATGTGAATGAAAAAAAGACTGGAGTGAAGGGGCCAACCAGAAGCCAGCCGTGCCAGAGACCTGGGTCTGTGCTTCCGACGCACTGTATGACCTTGGGTGTCACAGCCCCTCTCCGAGCCACACTTTCCTCACCTTTAAAGACCCTCTGCCTCCCACACACAGTTTGTGAGCACCTGAGTCCACTGTACCCACAAACGTTTTGTAAACCACCACCCAGATGTTACAATGTCATGACCGACAGCAGTCAATGTCCTTTGAACAGCAGGCAGCAGGGCTGGGGTGTGGTGTGTAAGAGCAAGAGCTGTGGAGATGGCTAGGCTGGAGTTCAGTTCTCAGCTTTGCACATCTAACTGTGAAACCCTGAACAAGTTCTGGAGGGCCTCTGAGCCTCAGCTTCCTCATCTATGAAATGGGGCCTTTTCCTATGGACACTAAGAATTAAACGAGTCCAGGGGCTCAAAACGTGGAGTATTGGGCCCAGCACATGGTAAACTCTCTAGAGAGATTCTCACTGTTACTCCCCACCCTCTGCAGGGGTGCCTGGGAAGGGCCTTACCCGTCAGTGAATAGATGAGGCAGCAGGCCAGCAAGGACAGCACGGAGACCAGGGCCCAGTGGGGGAGGCTCCGCTTGTGCATGCTACAGTAGATGGAGACAGCAGCTTCGTGACACTGCAAGACAGAGGGCGGCTCAGCAGGATGCTGGCATCCCCCGGAACCAGAGATGCGAAAAAGCACTCATATCCAAAAGGTGGGAAATGTGGGATAGGATGAGGTTTCTCTTCAAATAACCTGATCAATCCTTTATTCTTTAATTCATAGTACACCCCCACCCCTTTTCCCTTTTTTTCTTCCTTCCTACCTTTGTTACATGTCCAAACACGCCACAGTACCAGGTGTTATCAATACCAGCTCACATTCCTTTTTCTTTTTTTTTTTTTTTTGAGATGGAGTCTTGCTCTGTCGCCCAAGCTGGAGTGCAGTGGCGCGATCCTGGCTCACTGCAAGCTCCGCCTCCCGGGTTCACGCCATTCTCCTGCCCCAGCCTCCCGAGTAGCTGGGACTACAGGCGCCCGCCAGCTCGCCCGGCTCATTTTTTGTATTTTTAGTAGAGACAGGGTTTCACTATGGTCTCGATCTCCTGACCTTGTGATTCGCCTGCCTCGGCCTCCCAAAGTGCTGGGATTACAGGCGTGAGCCACCGCGCCCGGCCACATTCCTTTTTCTTTAAAAAAAAAAACTAGCTCTCTAGCTCATTACAAACACCCCTTCCCCTTTCCCCTCTCCTCCTTACCTGCCCACCTTATCTCAAAAAAGTTCCAATGTCTAACCAACCGAGACTGGTTTAGATTGTGCGGCTCAACCCCAGCCAGTGGGAAAAGCGTACAGGGGCAGGACTTGCGTCAGGAAGAAAGGCCCTCGTACCCCTTTGTTCAGGTGTGCTCTCATGGCAACTGGCCAAGAAAAAGCACCCCTCTGCACAAAAGTAAAATCACTTTGCTAAGAATCCTTTGAGTGTTCAATTTCGTTAAGATTTTGAGCGTCTGCCGGGCGCGGTGGCTCAAGCCTGTAATCCCAGCACTTTGGGAGGCTGAGACGGGCGGATCACAAGGTCAGGAGATCGAGACCATCCTGGCTAACACGGTGAAACCCCGTCTCTACTAAAAAATACAAAAAACTAGCCGGGCGAGGTGGCGGGCGCCTGTGGTCCCAGCTACTCCAGAGGCTGAGGCAGGAGAATGGCGTAAGCCCGGGAGGCGGAGCTTGCAGTGAGCTGAGATCCGGCCACTGCATTCCAGCCTGGGCGACAGAGCCAGACTCTGTCTCAAAAAAAAAAAAAAAAAAAAAAAAGATTTTGAGCGTCATTCCCAACAGACACAACCCACATGCCCACCAAGAGCAGAGGGCGTAAATCAGTGGCAGGATGCTAACACACAGAGCATGACATGGCTCTGACAAAGAACCGTGCACCTCAACACAGAAGAATCTCGCAGACAGAACGTTGAACAAAAGAAGCCAGATAGGGGCCGGGCGCGGTGGCTCACACCTGTCATCCCAGCACTTTGGGAGGCCAAAGGGGGCAGATCACTTTCGGTCAGGAGTTCGAGACCAGCCTGGCCAACATGGCAAAACTCCATCTCTAAAAGTACAAAAATTAAGCTGGGCATGGTGGTGAGCACCTGTAATCCCAGCTACTCGGGAGGCTGAGGCAGGTGAATTGCTGGAATCTGGGAGGCAGAGGTTGCACTGAGCCAAGATCGTGCCACTGCACTCCAGCCTGAAAGACAGAGACTCTGTCTCAGAAGAAAAAGCAGCCAGACAGCAGAGAATGTTTCCGTTAATAGATGCAAAGTTCAAGTTACAAGATGAACGATTCTACACCAGGGTTTCTCAGCCTTGGCATGATTGGTGTCCAGTGTGGGATAACTCCAGCAGCCGCCCTGTGTGATGATTGGGGCAGGGGGATGTTGTGCAGTGTCCCTGGCCGGGACCTACTAGATGCCAGTAGCAGCCCCCCTCCCCCAAGTTGTGACAACCCAAAATGTCTCCAGACATGGCCAAATGTTCCCTGGGGGTATAACCAACCCACATGAACCTGTGCTAGAAGGCAGGATGGTGGTTTGGGTAGGGTGGGTGCTACTGACTAGAAAAGGTCATGAAGGGGGTCCTGGGGGCTTGACCATGTCACGTGGGTGCACACCTACTTAGAATCTACATACTGTATATGTGACATGCCATATTGGGGTTATAATTTTTTTTGGTAGAGATGGGTTCTTACTGCATTGCCCAGGCTGTTCTCAAACTCCTGAGCTCAAGCAACTCTCCTGCCTTGGCCTCCCTAAGTGCTGAGATTTCAGGTGTGAGCCACCATGCCCAACAGGGATAAGAATTTTAAATGCAGGAGGGAGTGGTGGCTCATGCCTGTAATCTCAGCACTTTGGGATGCCGAGGCGGGTGGATCACCTGAGGTCTGGAGTTGGAGACCAGCCTGTCCAACAAGGTGAAATCCCATCTCTACTAAAAGTATAAAAATTACGTGTGGTGGCACACGCCTATAATCCCAGCTATTTGGGAGGCTAAGGCAGGAGAGTAGCTGGAGCCTGGGAGGCAGAGTCTCACTCTGTCACCCAGAATGGAATGAAGTGGCGCCATCTTGGCTCACCGCAGCCTCCGCCTCCTGAGTCCTCAAAGGACTCTCCTGCCTCAGCCTCCAGAGTAGCTGGGATTACAGGCACGCCCAGCTAAGTTTTTATATTTTTGGTAGAGACAGGGTTTCACCATGTTGTCCAGGCTGGTCTCATACTCCTGACCTCAAGTGATCCTCCCACCTCAGCCTCCCAAAGTGCTGGGATTACAGGCGTGAGCCACCAAGCCCAGTGCAATAATTTTTTTTAATGCACAACATACACAGTCAATGCCAAGAGCCCATGAGTCACGTGGATTCATTTCTTTGGGTGGGTTGTGGACACTGGTGATTCATGAACAGCCAAGGGAACACTGATGTACAGCCAGGGCTGCGCGGGGAGGCTCTGCTCTGTCCAGACACGAGGGGCAGGGAGGCTGCTCTGTCCAGACATGAGGGGTAGGGAGGTGCTGCTCCGTCCAGACACACCGGGCAGGGAGGCTGCTCCGTCCAGACACACTGGTGGGTTTGGCGTTCTTCCCAGGCTCCCAGGGCTGGTTCCCACCATCACACCCACTCACTCACTCACTCCTGGTTAAAACCAAACATGCCGAGGCCTCGCTCCTGCCCACCCTGCAAGGATCCTATACAAGGAGCTCAGATTGGCTGGGTCTCCCCTCCCTGCCTCAGGGCCTTTGCCTGTGCTGGTCCCTCTGGCAGGATTTTCTCCTGGTCCAGCCAGCTCCTCCGCACCCTCCCGGGGAGTCCTCCCTAGTGGGCTGGTTTCCTCTCTCACACGGCCCGTGTCTTCAACATAAGCAGGCTTTTCATTTTGTCTGCTCAGCATCTCTCAACCACACGACAACAATGACCACGTATGCCTTGCTCAGGGCTCTGAACTTGGGCCCGGATTGGAGCCTGCACCCAGCTGAATGAACACTCCAGGGGTTACCCACCTACCCATCCCGTGAACCCACCCAGTAGCCACCAGGCCTCCCTTCACCCAGCCCCGCTGTCTGTCACTCATGAGTCCTACTCGGTGCAAGTGAGCAAAGCCAAGGAAACAAGCCCAGCACAGCCATCCTCCCACTCCCAGGACACATTCTGTAGATGTAGGAGGGCACAGTGGCCTCCTCCCTCTGGCTTCCAGCCCCTACTGAGCACACCCCTTCCACTGACCTCACGTGCCGTGCACCCCTGCTTTCTGCCCCCAGGTTTCCCTGACCTATGGGAGGGCTCCACCAGCAGTGGGGACTCGACACCTCTGGGACTCTGCGGATCAACCCTCTGCCTCCTGCACCTCCACGGCACTTGTGGGGTTCACCCCACACACTCAGGTCAGCCCTGTGGACCTGGAGCCCCAGTGCCGACAATGGGGACCTCCGTGATACCCCTTTCCTGTTCCTAAAGGGGCACCAGCACCTCAGCCCCATCGCAGGCTCTGCCTTCAGGGCACTACAGGTGCCCCAAGGTGGGGGGGTCCCAGAACGGCAGCTCTGCATATAGGGGCACAGCTGAGTTCAGTATAAGGGAGAAGACAGTCAGTAGTGCCCAACAGGCTGGCGGGCAGGAGGGTGCCTCCTTTTCTCCCCATTGACTCCCCAGTTGGGTTTCTACTGGTGTTTTTTGTTGTTTTTTATTTGAGACAGAGTCTTGCTCTGTAGCCCAGGCTGGAGTGCAGTGGCATGATCTTGGCTCACTGCAACCTCCGTCTCCTGGGTTCAAAGGATTCTGATTCAGCCTCCCAAGTAGCTGGGAGTACAGGCCCGCGCCAGCATGCCCAGCTAATTTTTGTATTTTTTGTTCAGATGGGGTTTCACCATGTTGGCCAGGCTGGTCTTGAACTCCTGACCTCAGGTGATCCACCAGCCTCAGCCTCTTAAAGTCCTGGGATTACAGGTATGAGCCACTGTGCCTGGCCTCTACTTGTTTTATAAGGGGAAGCAGAGCAGACCTGCTGAGGGCGGGTGGCACCCAGGAGCTGGTGGCAATGTACAGACACTCATTGCTCGGTGATGGAAAGAGATGGGGAGATGGGAAGACGACACAGTGGCCAAAAAGTGGACCCCACCCAGATGTCCATCAAAGGACACAGGGATAAAGCGCAGCTTATCCACACAATGGAACGTTATTTGACCACACATAGGGTGGCTACAACATGGATGAATCTCACCAACACGGTGGGGAGGGAAGCCTGTCATTAAAGGCCACAGTGGGATTCCATTCCTAGGAGAGGGCCATCGTAGGCAAATCCAGAGAGACAGAAAGCACAAAAGCTGCGGGCAGGGGTGGAGAATGGAGAGCGACTGACGGCGATGGGTTTCCTCTGGGAACAACAGAAAGGTTCTCAACTGACTGTGATGGTGGCACAGCTCTGAATATACTAAAATCCATTACGTTGTACACTTCAGAAAGGTGAATGGCATGGTATGTGCATTCTATCTTAACAAAAATGTTTTTTAAGACCACAAAAACCAGCTGGGCACAGTGGTTCACGCCTGTAATCCCAGCACTTTAGGAGGCTGAGGTGGGTGGATCACAAGGTCAAGAGATCGAGACCAGCCTGGCCAACGTGGTGAAACCCCATCTCTACTAAAAATACAAAAATTAGCTGGGCATGGTGGCAGGTGCCTGTAGTTCCAGCTACTCAAGAGGCTGAGGCAGGAGAATTGCTTTAACCCAGGAGGCAGAGGTTGCAGTGAGTCAAGATCGCGCCACTGCACTCCAGCCTGGGCAACAGAGCGAGAGTCTGTCACAAAAGAAAAAAAAAAACCACCAGAAATCCTGGCATAGCCGCACTGGCTGGGGGTGGACACGACCCCTCTGCTCCTGAGTCCCTCTCACAGACTGGACAGGCCTGGGGCGGGGGTGCCCCATTGCCAAATGTGTTTGGGTGGGGATGCTGTGTTTGAGTCAGGTCAGAGTTCCTGATGATAGTATGTGACCGTCCCTTCCCTGCAGCCCTCTTCAGCCTCACCCCCTTTCCCAGCACCTTCACCTACATTTATTCTCCCCCGCTTCAGATCCTGGCAGCCCCCACCTCTACCCTGAGCCCCTACTCCCACTCCTTCAATTCTCATCCTTCCCCGCTCTTCATCTCAGCATCTCGTGTCCCTGGAGACGCAGCCCAGGCCTGGTTGCTAGGAGAATCGGATGAGGGCTGGAGGCAAAGGTGAGGGGCACCACTTGCCAGCATCGGGGAGGCGGCCCCAGTGTGGGTCTGCTGCACCATATGGCGCTTGGGCACAGAGAGGCGTTGTTAAACCCAGTCCAGACAAACAGTTGACAGCAAAATCAGTTCTTTAGATCTTTCAAAATATTGGGCATGCAAGAAGCAATGTGAGAAATCCATGTAAGTGGCTTGCTGAGGCCCTGAAGCCCCACGCTGACTTATTATGCGGAAGAGAAATGGAAATCTTTCAGAATTTTTTTCTTTCCTGAAAAGGGTTCTCAAAGAAAAGGCAAGATGAAGAACAGAAGCAGAGCTCACTGATGGTCAAGGGAAGAGAAGAGCTCAATGGCTACTAAGCTGAGATCCAGTGGTAAACCCTGAACGCATCTCCCTGTGGACTTGATTTTACTTTGGAATGGTTTTGTTGGTGCTGGTAGTAGGCAGTGGATAGGTGGTTGTTTTTAGGAGATAGAGGTAAATCTTCCCTAAAATAAGCAACATGGCCAGGCACGGTGGCTCACGCCTATAATCTTAGCGCTCTGGGAGGCCGAGGTGGGCAGATTGCTTGAGGTCAGGAGTTCGAGACCAGCCTGACCAACATAGTGAAAACCCCCTGTACTAAAAATACCAAAAAGAATTAGCTGGGCATGGTGGCGCATACCTGTAGTTCCAGCTACTTGGGAGGCTGAGGCAGAAGAATTGCTTGAATCTGGGAGGCAGAGGTTGCAGTGAGCTGAGATCCACTGCACTCCAGCCTGGGCAACAAGAGTGAGACTACAACTCAAAAAAGAAAAACAAACAAAAAACAATGGAAGAACAGTGTCTGCTGCCACCTACTAGGAGGGCTAGGGGTACCCATGACAGCCCAGAAGCAGGGGACTGAGCCCAGGCCCGCCGCCTCCCTGCTGTCCCCCCATCCCTGGCCACCTTTCCCCCAGCACCGTGCCACAGAGCCCTCTGCACGTCTCTCTCCAGCTGTGCCTGGGGTCTGCTCACCTCAGCGCCCACCTGTGCTGTCCTCTCTACCTGGGGTGCACTCCCAGTCACCTGGCTGCTGCCCATATATCCTTCAAGATCCCCTTCAGACCCTACCACCTTGAGCAGACACCTCTGACTCTACCCCTCTGCCAGGATTCTACATATACAGCCTCGTCCTCCCTCCCATGATATTCTATTAAAAATTCTGTATTCCTGTCCCCTCCCCCTCTCTAATCAGCTACCTATACACCTTCCAGCTCCTCTACCCTGTACCCCTCAGGAGGCAGGATCTTTCCTGCCCAAGGCCCTGGGCAGAGTCCACCTGGGTAAAACTGTCCTGCCAGAGTTAAGTAGAAAGCTCTAGGCCTCCAGGCCTCAGGTCTGATTACAGCCCTGTGGGGGTTCTGCAGAGGAAGCGACAGGTCTCAGGTCCCCACACTCTACCCGAGACCCAATAAACATGGTGCTGCTTTTGGCCATCAGTGGGGGCTGGATTCCCAAGTTCAAGGCAATTCCCACCTCCCTGAACCCAGACACCAACCCACTCTCGTGGTCTCGAAAGACAGCCTGGAGACCACAGGTCGGCAGCAGAGAGCCCAGTGTATCCTAGAAGTCCTCAAACGCCTCCCTAACAGAGAAAACCAAGGTTTCCGGAGGGAGCAGAGACTCACCCACAGCCTCTGCAAATGCCACAGTCTTCAACACAGATGCTCAAATTACCTGAAACCCGAAGCAGATGGTGGGGAAGACACTGAACACAGAGGTCCAGGAGGCAGGGCTGTAAACAGACAAGAACAGGAGTTTATTAAAGAAGGGTCACACCCGGAACAACCTGCGGCTACAAGGGTGAATTTTAAAGGATGCTGGGAAAATGTAACAGAGCATGGCTGCAAGTTGTATTTTTAATGACTGTGTCCGTGACCAGGCTTTTGGGAATGGAAAAGGATGCTGGCTAAATACTGCACTTTCTAAATACGTCTTTGCTGACATTTGGTAACATGACATTTTCCATGTGGGCAGAATTCGGGCAGGGAAACAGCAATAGGAACTCCCAACTTCCTTCTTGAAGGCTGCTGGCTCCCAGTGCAGTTTGGTAATGGGGGGGCACCCACAGCATCCACGCAATGATCCCAAATAGCACAAGGATGGTTTGAGCTCCGTCCAAGCCACCTAAGAGGACAGAGGTCTGCATGGGGAGAACCTCCAGGTCCAGCCTCTTGGGATCCCCGCCTGGTTCCCAGCTTCCTTTGACAGGTTTTCTAGGTGTAATTATTGAAAGTAAGATGAGGTCATGCTGGATTAGGGTGGGCCTGAATCCAATGCCTGCCGCCGCGATTGGAAGGGAAAACAAATACACAGAACACGGTGTGAGGATGAAGGCTGAGACCCAGTGATGTGTCTATCAGCCAACGAACACAGATCGCTGCCCCCAGAACTGGGAAGAGGAAGGAAAGATCTGCCCCTGGAGCCTTCAGAGGGAGCATGGCCACACTTTGATTCTGAATTTCTAGGCACCAGAAATGAAGGAAATTTCTGTTATTTTAAGCCACCGAGTATGTGGTCACTTGTCACAGCAGCCCTTGGACACTCACATATCCTAACTCACCACCTCCTGTTTTTACCAGGGCCTCCTCATCCCCCCAACCTGCCTGTGCTAAAGTACCACCAGCTCAGTGTACGGATCTCAGCACTCACAGTCTTGAACGCCGTCTCTGGGCCAATGTCAGCCACGTTTCTCCTGCCAGCCCGGACCTCTCTCCCGGAACTTCAGACACACAGACCTGCCCAGCTGCTTGACTTCCCTCTTAGACGTCTCAAGGTCGGCTCCACCTTGACTGTTCCAGCCTGAGCTGCTCCCAGGGACCTGCCCTTCTCAGTCCTCTCTAATCCAGGAAACGGCATCTCCCTCCTTCCCCTTGTTCAAGCTGAGAGCTCCAAGTTACCTTGACTTTCTTCTCTCTCTTGCTCACCGTCCAACCCACCCGCAGCACTGGCTACAGAATTCACAGGGCCAGGTGCAAAAGGAACGTGTGGGGACCTTTGTTGGACAATGATTAAGAATTTTAAGACAGCAACAGCAGAGGGTTACACTGAGCATGGGGACTGGGTGACTGCAGGGGTCCCACACCCACGAGCCAGCCCTGCCACTGGGAAATCTGGTCTCAAGCATATCCAGAGTCTGACTCTTCCTCACGGCCTCCTCTGAAGCCACCAGGTCTGGGACCTGGGATCTAGGCAGGGGCCTCCTACTTGGTCTCTGCTGCTACCCCTGGTTCCCAAAGACGACAGAACAGCCAGCCCTTTTTTTTTTTTTTTTTTTTTTTCTTTTTTGAGACAGAGTCTTGCTCTGTTGCCCAGGCTGGAGTGCAGTGGTATGATCTTGGCTCGCTGCAAACTCTGCCTCCTGGTTCAAGCAATTCTCCTGCCTCAGCCTCCTGAGCAGCTGAGATTACAGGTGTGCACCACCACACCCGGCTAAATTTTGTATTTTTAAGTAGAGACAAGGTTTCACCATGTTGGCAAGGTTGGTTTTGAACGCCTGACCTCAAGTGATCCACCTGCCTCAGCCTCGCAAAGTGCTGGGATTACAAGTATGAGCCACCACACCCTGCCCAGAATGACCATTTTTAAAAACAGGTCCTGTCACATCCCTGCTGTACTCAAAACGCTGCCAAGTCTCCCAACTCATCCAGAGCAAAACCAAACTCCTTCCTGTGGCTCTGAATCCCTACACGACATCCCCGCCCACGCTCTCTGCCCTTGCTCTGGCTGGCTTGGCCACACCGGCCCCCTCGCTGTTCCCCTGCTCCGGCACTTGCGGCTGGCTGGCTGCCAGGTTATGTACCTCCACGCTGTGGGGACAAGTCTGCAACAGCCTATGACCCCTTGGCTGCCACAGCCTTTGGCAGTTTTGCGTCCCTTGGCCCGTCCCGGTCATCACTAGCCACAGCCAGGTCCCTGCAGCAGAAGGAAAGTGGCCCTCCCTTGCCTTCACCGCATCAGAGACGGAAAGAACTGCATGCAAGGAGCCCAGGCTCTGCAGTGAGCCACGAGAGGCTCCTCCTCCGAGACTCCGCTGGAAGACTCCCCTGCCATGCCTCCCCACAGAGGCTGCCGGAAGCTGTTCCCTCAGACTTACCTCAGTGAAGGACGGGACTCGCGCACGAGGCCCTGGGGCCAGAGGTAGTACTGCACGGTGATGACCAGGGCCAGGTAACAGGCAGCCAGGGTGCCTAGGATGCTAACACACAGTGACCATGTGAGGGACTGCGCAGTGGGTGACATGTGCGGTTGATGCACGGGAACAGATGGCGGGATCTGAATCCCAGCTCCACCCTTGACAATGAGGTGCTGGCCAAGCTCTCCATCTCTGCCTCCCTGTCCTCATCTGTACAGGGTGTGCGTGCGGCAGGGCTGGTCTGGGGTCCAGGGGTCAAATGTATAGAGGTTTTTGTTGTTTTGAGACAGAGTCTCACCCTGTCGCCCAGGCTGGAGTGCAGCGGCACAATCTCGGCTCAGTGCAACCTCTGCCTCCCAGGTTCAAGCAATTCTCCTGCCTCAGCCTCCCAAATAACTGGGACTACAGGCACGCACCATGACACCGGGCCAATTTTTGTATTTTCAGTAGAGATGGAGTTTCACCATGTTGGTCAGGCTAGTTTCAAACTGCTGAGCTCAGGTGATCTGCCCACCTCAGCCTCCCAAAGTGTTGGAATTACAGGCGTGACACCGGGCCCAAATGTGTAGAATTTTCAATGGCACCCAGCGCCCTTGGGGATGGCAGCTGTAATATTGTTTCCTTCCCACCAACAAAAGCTAATCAGCCACTCAGCCTGACGCCTAAGGCAGGACGCCAGCAGGCTTGGTCACACTTCAGAAGGGACAAGCCCCCCTGGCTTGGTCCAAGTGGGACGGGAGCCTTGCAGGGTAGAGGCCTGGGGGAGGCTCCAGTTTGCTGCCTGCTGTTTCTACACAATGTCTATTGTTCATACACAACAGGGGAAAGGAAGGCGGCAGAGGGGAACGGATACTGTTGCCAAGCTTTGTTTCTTCAAAAGTATACAGAGCCTTAGCCACAAAAAGAAAACCGCGTGTGTGTGTGTGTGTGTGTGTGTGTGTGTGTGTGTGTATGTGTGTGTATGTGTGTGTATGTGTGGAAAAAGGGGGTGTGTGCACGCGGGGGGGGGGCGGGGGGCAAGGGGGTGTGTGCACGCGGGGGGGGGGGCGGGGGACAAGGGGGTGTGTGCACGCGGGGGGGGGCGGGGGGCAAGGGGGTGTGTGCGCCCGGGGGGGGGCAGGGGGGCAGGGGGGCAGGGGGGCAGGGGGACGTGCGCGCGCGGCGGGGGCAGGGGGCGTGTGCAAGCGGGGGGCGTGTGCAAGCGGGGGGGTGCGCGCGAGGGGGCGGGCGAGGGGGGGTGCGCGCGAGGGGGCGGGCGAGGGGATGTGCGCGCGCGGGCGAGGGGGGTGCGCGCGCGGGCGAGGGGGGTGCGCGCGCGGGGGAGGGGGGTGCGCGCGGGGGAGGGGGGTGCGCGCGCGGGGGAGGGGGGTGCGCGCGCGGGGGAGGGGGGTGCGCGCGCGGGGGAGGGGGGTGCGCGCGCGGGGGAGGGGGGTGCGCGCGCGGGGGAGGGGGGGTGCGCGCGCGGGGGAGGGGGGGTGCGCGCGCGGGGGAGGGGGGGTGCGCGCGCGGGGGAGGGGGGGTGCGCGCGCGGGGGAGGGGGGGTGCGCGCGGGGGAGGGGGGGTTCACGCGCGGGAGGGCGTGCGCAGGCGGGTGCGGGGGGGGCTGCGCGCGGGGTGGGGGGCGCGCGGGTAGGTGCGGGTGGGTGTGTTGTGGGGAGGTGTCTCTCTGAGCCCATGTGCAAAAAGTCCAACAATGAAACCGTGAGTAGCACTGATGTTGTTACAGGTCATTTTCTTTTTTTGGCTCGTCTGTATTTTCCATCGGGAAAACATTTTACTTGCATAATTTCATATTGTTTTCCCCTTCTCCAAATGGGAAGGCCAATCCCCCAGCTCCTCTGACCCCAGATGGACAGAAACCCTGACACAAACACTTAGCAAGGTGGGGGCCCCCACCGGGCAGCATCCCCAGCCTTACCTTGTATATTTCTGGAAGGCGATCTCCCGTGGGGCGGATAGGGGCAGGATGACCAGCGCGGAGAGCAGGGGCAGGGTGAAGCGCTGGTCTGTGTACCACGGCTGCGGGGCGGGCGGGGTGCCAGACAGGAGGGAGTCACACACTGCCAGAGACACGGGGAGAGCTGAGCCACAGAGCACAAACGCCGTGGGTTCTTGGCTCCTGCCTGGCCCTTCAACCCTGAGTGGGGTTGGACATCCACCCTCAGTCAGCCCCAGGAGCCCAGGGATCGGATGACAAGTGAGATGGAGACAGGTCACGTGCCCCACACAGGAACAAAACCTGACACATGAATTAATTCAACAAATATTCACTGAGCTTCTTTCCCACAGCCAGCACTACTCTAAGGCCCGAGATGCGGCGATGACCCGACAAGCCATCTACCCTCATGCCTCTTACATTCTGGTGAAAGCCTCTTTTTGTTTTGCTCAGGAACTCAACGGTATCTGGGGTCAAATGGGGGCCTGAAGTAGATTTTTGGTCACTGTGCAGGCAGCACCAGGCTGCTGTCCATCAGAATAGCAGGTTCCCATGGTTGCAGCAAAACACATGACCCCAAACACAGTGGCTTAGAACCACTTTATTACAACAAGTCATAGCTTGTAGGTAGAGAATTAAGTTCAGGGCCAGGCTGGCCAATCCTTCTCCATATAGGATTGGCTGGGGTTGTTTGGGGGTCTCTGGCTGGCAGTGGGGCTGGTCTGGAGGGCCCTTGATGGCTCCCCCCAACACCTGGTGCCTGGTGGGTACACCCGGGCCTTCCCTGAAGTCTGGGAGTCTCTCCACATGGGCCTTCTAGCAGGTGCCTCCAACTTCTTCCTTGGCAGCTGAGGGATCCCAGAGACAGAGGCAGAAGCTGCCTGTCCTCTTAAAGGCCAGGCCCAGCACTGGCGCAGCGTCCCATTTACCACACACTGTTGGACAAAGCCATACAGGCACACCTAATTCAAAGGCAAGGGACACAAGCTCCACTAACCTCTCCATGGAAAGAATACCAAAGAATCGGGGGCCATTTTTATTCTGCCACAGTGGGATGAATGATTTGGAACCCCTCTAGGAGACAAGACAGATGGGGGAGGGGAAAGCACAGGAGAGTGGGAGGGTGGCTGGAGGTGGGAGCCACTGGGAACCACCTGGGTGGGTGAGGTGGCCCCTGCAACCACTGGAGGTGGGAGGCTGAGCAGCTTGAGATGTCTTCATTCATTTCGGAGGTCGTTGGCACTGAGGTGTCATATATGCTTCTTTGATCTCACTCAACAAGGGGAGCCGTGTGAAAAATGAATGCATGTGAGAACAGCTCATGTGTACAAAATGATGAAGGGGAAGGTTCCACAAGCAGATGGTCACAGCAGCATCCACGTGGGACAGCCAAAGATGCCAAGGGAATGCACACGCCCCAGGACTGCACCCAGGCGGGTTTTAGACCTAGGCAGCGTGGGATGCGGCAGGCCCTTTTGTCTGCATCTGGACCTCCCATAGCCAGGATCCTCAGGGCCAACAGCAGGACTACACCAGCTCCTTCCTAAACCTAGCGTTCTTGGATGCTTGAGATCTCTGGCACCAAAGACACGGCCATTTGTACCTCATGCCATGACTCCCCCAAGCACTCCAACCTCTATCTAGCACTCCCTCTCAGAAGCTTGGCCTTCCCTACAGAGACGCATCCTCAAATATCTAACCAGATATACACAAGAACGCTCTCTCCACCACAGTCAATCCACCCAGACCTGGGGTGGCCCATATCCTCATCTGCCCTCTGACTAGTCAGGGGCCTCTGTTCCCAGTGAGGCTCAGAATCCCTCTTAACACAGCAACACTACCAGTTCACTGGAGTTGAAACTGCAGACGAACTCTACTTGCCACTGGTGAGCAGAATGTTTTTGTGCCCACTTACCCATTAAGAGGTTCAGATACGCCAATCTCACTTCTTTTTGGTATAAGATAGTGTTTACCAAGACACAGCAGCCTTCAATCTCAATAACCCCCCTCCCCAGTCAGGGGCCTTTTGCTTCAAGGATCAAAACACACACAGAACACACACATGGCAAAATGGTAGACTAAATGTCACCCTATCAACAATCACACTCCAATTAGAAGTCTGAACATTCCAATCAGAAGACTGAGACTGTCAAGCTGGATAAAAAGGCAAGACCCTACGATATGCTGCCTACAAGAAATGCATTTTAAAATCCCAAGCCATTCTCAGGCTGGTGTTGCAAAAAGGAATTATAAACACGTTAAAAAACAAACAAACAAAAAACAAAAAACAAAATCCAAGTCACAGTTAGATTCTAAGTAAAAGAATGAAAAGAGAACTAACTTCTATACAAACACTAGTCTTAAGGATGCTAGAGTGGCTACGTTAATAGTAGAGAAGACAGATTTAATACCAGAGATAAAGAATACTTCATAACAATAAAAGGATAGAGTTTCAAAGACCATGAAGCATGAAGCTTGACATAACAGGCTAATCTGCAATTACAGCTGGCAATTTTAACATCCTTTAACATCCTTTTCTTAGGAACAGAACTAAAGATTAATATGGTTGCTATGGGAGATCTAAACACAGCTGTTGACTGCCTTGACCTAATGGACATTGCCAGCACACTGCGCCCAGCAACTGCAGAGTACACATTCTTTGAAGAGCACACAAAATGTTCTCCAAGACAGCCAGACCATGTGCTGGACTACAGAGCAAGTCTCAGTGGATCTCAAAAGACAGAAATGACAGATTCCCTGACCATGATGTGAATTAAGGTAGGAACCATGAAGGAATCGAAAAAACTCCCCAGGTGGCAATTAAACACCACAGCTCTAAACATCTCATGAGTCAAAGAAACCACAGTGAAAATTAGCAAATATTTTACATTTTCCATTCATGAGAAATGAGTCAAATGAAAATGAAAATAGGACATCTCAAAGTTGGTAAGATGCAGCTAAAGCAGTGCTTAGAGGGAAAATCTTAGTTGGGAACTAGAGGCCGGGTCTGCCTGAGGGCTGAGAGCCACAGTCATCCCAAAGTCAAAGGTGTTACTGGTTCTCTCTCAGAAGGAGCTGCTTACTGGTGGCTCCATTTCCTCATCTGTGAAACGACTTATCTCCACTGGACATCCTAACTGCAGCCACAACCTCTCTCATGCGCTTGTGTGCCCATGACTCTCACCCCACTGGTGACTATCCATGCTGAGCCTCCCTTCCCCACCATGTTAGGAACAAGAGTGTGGTTTCAGCCTCTGCTGTCCCTCAGGGCCCAGGCCAGTGCCCCATGTCCTGCTCATCAACTGGAAACCCCAAGAGGTCATTAGAGGTCCAGCACCCTGGGCCACCCCAAGTCCCACAGAAGTACTTACGCTTCTCCAGCTGGTCCCCGATCACCCTGAGGAAGGCCACGGAGATCATGAGCAGGTTGACAAGGAAGCAGGCCTCACACAGCTTCCCGATGGCGGGGCCACAGAGCCCCCTGACCACGCCCTGGTAGGTGGCCTGGCCACTGACAGCAGCAGCATAGCCCAGGATGACCAGCCCGCTGACCAGAAAGACCAAGGAGACCTGCGGAGCAGGACCTGGAACTGGGGTGTGCCCACAGCCCACCCACCCCCAGTCAACCACCCCTCAGGCACACTCTCCACATGGCTTCTTGTCCACAGACGCCAAGGCTGCTGCCAGCATGGGAGGTGTTCTACCAGCTGTGTCACTGCACCCCCACCCCCCCTCATCCATCCTGAAATCAGAGCTGCAGAGCAGGCTGATTCTGGCAGCCTCACTGGCTCTAGGCTGTGAACCTGGGAATCTGAGACCATCCTGCCCCAGTCGGACAAGTGATACATCAGAAACCCAGAGTTTAAATTACTCTCCTGAAATTGCCTGGCCTGTGGGTAGAGAGGCAGTAGGCACGGTGGCTTGGAACACGAGGTGGAGCGGGCACAGCTGGGCTCAGGTTCTAACCACCGCTCACCTGCTGTGTGGCATGAGGCAGGCTGGCAACCTCTGCTTTTCCATTTGTGAAAGGGGGGTAGCACTGCCCCCTTGCAGGGCTGCTGTGACACATCAGGACGAACAAGGCCTGTGACACACTCGGCTCAGCACATGAGTGCTCCAGAAATGGTGTTCCGGCTGGGCACAGCGGCTCATGCCTGTAATCCCAGCACTTTCAGAGGCTGAGGTGGGTGGATCACCTGAGGTCAGGAGTTCGAGACCAGCCTGGCCAACATGGAGAAATCCTGTCTACTAAAAATACAAAAATTAGCCGAGCATGGTGGCAGGTGGTGCCTGCAGTCCCAGCTACTCATGAATCTGGGAGGCAGAGGTTGCAGTGAGCCAAAATTGTGCCACTGTACTCCAGCCTGGGGGATAGAGAAAGACTCTGCCTCTAAAAAAACAAAACGAAAAAAGAAAAGAAAAGAAAAGAAATGGTGTTCCCTCTTTTTCAGCTTAAATTTATTTATTTATTTTGGAGAAGGAGTCTAGCTGTCACCCAGGCTGGAGTGCCATGGCATGACCTCAGCTCACTATAACCTCTGCCTGCCAAGTTCAAGCAATTCTGCCTCAGTCTCCCGAGTAGCTGGGACATGCCATCATACCCAGCTAATTTTTTTTTTGTATTTTTAATTATTATTTTTTGAGACGGAGTCTCACTCGGTCGCCCAGGCTGGAGTGCAGTGGCACAATCTCGGCTCACTGCAAGCTCCGCCTCCTGGGTTCAAGCCATTCTCCTGCCTCAGCCTCCTGAGTAGCTGGGACTACAGGCACCCACCACCACACCTGGCTAATTTTTTGTATTTTTTAGTAGAGACGGGGTTTCAGTGTTAACCAGGATGGTCTCGATCTCCTGACCTCATGATCCGCCCGCCTTGGCATCCCAAAGTGCTGGGATTACAGGTGTGAGCCACCACGCCCGGCCTTTTGTATTTTTAAAATCTTTTTCCGAAATTATAAAAAATTTTCAGGCCAGGTGCTATGGCTCATGCCTGTGATCTTAGCACTTCAGGAGGCCAAGGCGGGTGGATCACCTGAGGTTGGGAGTTTGAGACCAGCCTGGCCAACATGGTGAAACCCCGCCTCTACTAAAAATACAAAACTTAGCCAGGCATGGTGGCACATGCCTGTAATTCCAGCTACTTGGGAGGCTGAGGCAGGAGAATCACTTGAAGCTGAGAGGCAGAGGTTGCAGTGAGCCGAGATCGCGCCGAGCTGCGAGTGGGGACAGAGCGAGACTCTGTCTCGGTGGCGGGCGCCTGTAGTCCCGGCTACTCGGGAGGCTGAGGCAGGAGAATGGCGTAAAAACCCGGGAGGCAGAGCTTGCAGTGAGCTGAGATCCGGCCACTGCACTCCAGCCTGGGCGACACAGCGAGACTCCGTCTCAAAAAAAAAAAAAAAAAAAAAAAAAAATTCAGATGTACAGGAAAGTTGCAAGAATGTTACAGTGAACACCCCCTGTGGGCAACCACCCGACTTCCCCATGACAGCTTGCTGTACTTGCTTTGACTTCTCTACCCTTCCACCCATGCCTCTGTGTGGCCATCCATCTTAATGGATTAGCATTTTGAAGCAAGTTGCAGATCCCGGTGTACGTACCGTGGAATACTCTGGCGTGCCTACCAAGCATTAGAGCTTGATGTTTGTTTGTCCACAGGCCTTTTCTCTTGTGGGGTGAAAATTTACATATAAAAATGCACAAAATCTTAAGTGTATTGCTGGAAGATGTACAATGCACATGTGCCAGCCAAACCTCTACCCACAGGCAGAACATCACCACACCCTGGACGGTCCCACAAGTCCCCTTTCTGTCTCCTTTCCATCCCCACTGGTCTAGTATTTTCCACCTTTACGTAATTCCCAGCTCCTCCCACTCCACCACGCGTGTGTGATTGATCCGTATCGTGCGCACAAGCAGCTTGCTTCTGTTTTTTGCTAACAGGCCATTGTCTGAATAGATCACAATTAGCCAAGCATGGTGGTTGAGCATTCCACATCTAATCCCTCGAGTCTGTGAATGTGGCTTATTGGAAACAGTTTTTGCAGATGTCCACAAGGAAAACCTAAGTGAAAAACCGTTCTGCCTATGTCATTAAGGATCTTGAGGTGAGGTCATCTTGGATCTGGTGGGTCCTCAACCCAATGAGGTGTGTCCTTGTAGAGACAGAGGAGGAGGAGGCAGAGATTGGAGTCATGCGGCCACAAAGCCAAGGAGCACCTGGAGCCACCAGGAGCTGGAAGAGCCTTTGGAGGGAGCGAGGCCCTCCTGACACCTTCATGTCAGACTCCTGACCTCCAGAACTGTGAGAAAATACATTTCCAGTGTTCTAAGCCCTCCTTTTTGTGGTAATGTTATAGCAGCCCCAGGAAACGGACACATCCAATTCTAAAATATTGAGGGATTTCTCCAATGCCCTCTCACCCAGGTTCTAAGCTCCGTGAAGACTGGGCAGTGTCCTTTTTTCTATTTTGCCCCAGAGAAGGACCTGACAAACGCAGACACTCAGAAAACATCTGTGGTTGAAAGGCAGGGGCGCCGGGTGCTGTGGTTCATGCCTGTAATCCCAGCACTTTGGGAGTCCGAGGCGGTGGATCACATGAGGTCAGGAGATCGAGACCATCCTGGCCAACACAGTGAAACCCTATCTCTACTAAAAACACAAAAAACTAGCCAGGCGTAGTAGCATGTGCCTATAGTCCCAGCTACTCGGGAGGGAGGCTGAGGCAGGAGAATCGCTTGAACCTGGGAGGCAGAGGTTGCAGGGAGCCGAGATCACGCCATTGCACTCCAGCCTGGGCAAGAGTGAGACTATCAAAAAAGAAAGAAAGGAAAAAAAAGAAAAAAAAAAGAGGCAGGGGAAGGTGTGGGTGCAGGGAGACTCACGGTGAGCCATCCCTGAAGGATACGGTCACCACAAGAGGGACTGAGCCTCCGGGCAGCAGAACTGCAAGGAGCCCCGGCCACCGTGCCAGACCCAGCCCCTCCATAGGTCCCAAGAGGGGGTTTGTCCATTTTCATCAAATGTCTCCCATCTAAGTACGAATCAGGCCTGACCCTGCTTAGTGAGATCAGATGAGATCGGGTGCATTCAGGGTGGTATGGCCCTAGACTGTTTTCATCAAATGTCACTAAACCTCCAACCCTAATGAGTCAGGCTTCCAACCTCTGCCCACTGACTTCACGTTTAAATGCTCCCCATGCAGAAGCCTCACAAGCTAAGTGGAGGGAAGCAGCCTCCCCCAAATCTTCCGTCGTTCAGTGACATCACCCCAGCCCACCTCCATCTCCCCGGCAGCCCTGGAGGCTGAAGGAACAACTTGGAGTGGCGGGAGCTTGTCAACAGCCAGCCTGGCTCCTCTACTCTGCCATGAGTTTCCACTTATTCATGTCCGGGTTTCCTTCTCAAGTGTGCTGAGCGAAGGGATCTCGAGCTCATCCTAAGCAAAACGAAACAGCCGTTTGCTCAGGGCCAAGTCACAAACGCGGTCTCAGGCCTATCCAGCCCTGCAGGGCCAGCATCTGATTTCAGCAAGATCTGCAGGAGATGCCTGCATGGTGCTCACGGAGCAGGGATCCCCCTTCTCTGGCTCATGGCCATTCCTGCTACCCAGGGATTGGCCACAGCCCTACCCCCAAGCCCCGACTGCCTCACCCTGGGCCTTCTGTGGCTTGAGATCCGGTTTCTCCCTCGTTGCCGTAAGGGCAGCCTTCCTGACGCACTAGTCCCAACACAGGCGTGCCGCCCCCTCACGTGCACCTCAGGAAGCTCTTACCATTTCCAATGGGGCTCAGTGCAAAGGTCACCTCCTCCGAGAGGCTTCTGACCACACTGTGTTGTATCATCCCCCCATCCCCAGAGACACATGACCCTCCCGGCATGATCCACCATCTGAAGCTGATGACATGCATCTTGTCTGACCTCCCGTTAGAACAAAGTTCCATGAGGACAGGGACCGCACTGCCTCGTCCATCCTAGGCCAGGCACGGGGCAGGCGCTCGCCAATGCCAGGGGTGGCATGGGTTACACCCGACACTGCAGTTTCCAAACAGACACGAAGAGCCTCAGGGCACACAGTTGGAACTCAGCCATTATCCACCAGCTGCTATAAAACATGTGAGATGAAACCCGCCAAAGAGCTCACCACAAAATGTAGCAATTCATTCCATCAGCCACGGGGAAAAGCATCTTAGAAAATAAAGCTGTGCTCATGAGTGGCTCTCCCACAGCAAAAAGAGCGCGGCGTCCGCGCTTCCCCAGAAGGGAATCCCGGCTCTGCACCTGGCAGGCAGAAGAGCCGAACATCCGACACCAAACAAGGCTGGCCCGGCTCTGCGTGGGGAGTATGGGGGTGTCACACCAGTTAACGGCTCAATCTGCACACAGCAGTCCAGCTTTGTTTTTGTTTGAGATGGAGTCTCACTTTGTCGCCCAGGCTGGAGTGCAGTGGCACAATCTCAGCTCACTGCAACCTCTGCGTCCCAAGTTCAAGCGATTCTCCTGACTCAGCCTCCTGAGTAGCTTGGATCATAGGTGCCCACCACCACACTCGGCTAATTTTTTTATTTTCAGTAGAGACAGGGTTTCACCATGTTGGCCAGCCTAGCCTTGAACTCCTGAGCTTAGCTGATCCGTCCACCTTGGCCTCCCAAAGGGCTGTGATTACAGGCGTGGGCCACCATGCCTGGCTCAGCTTTAGTTTTTGAGCTGAGACCAGCAGGCAAGAAAGAGCAGCTGACCAGGCAGGGTGCCCAGAGAGCCTCCTTCCCGGGTGAAATGTCCACTTCACAGACGGAGCTGCGACGCCTCTAGCTCCATCCCAGGAGCTGTGTATCAGACATCACCGGGGCCCATAGGGGATATTCTCGCCCCAGGGCTACAGTGGGATTATCTTCTCCCCTCATTAGCTGAGCAGGATAGCAGTTAAAACCCCGAAGCTATAGCTTACAGGACACGCAACTCCGCAGAAGCAATGCAGAGAACCCCACCCAGAAAAGCCAAAGCCACCTCGTACCCGTCCCCTAGACTCACTCCCCGGGGACTTACCAGCTCCACCAGGAAGGCAGGGACCACGCCGCCCGCTTTGGAGAAGGCCCAGGGGAAGTTGAGCAGGCCAGCTCCCAGCGCGGACTTCATGAGGATGAAGACGGCACCCATTGAGGACAGAGTGGCAGCGGCCGCGGCAGGGTGAGACTTTTCTGGAAGGTCTCTGCTTCCTAGGGTCTGTCCCTCCATGGCTAGAGGCAGCAGAACGGTGGAGAGAAAGCATGACCTTCACGCTTTCTTCCCTCCCTAAGTTCTAGGTATCCTTATTTCTCTCCCCAACTCAGTGAGAGCTCCCTGAGCCGCTCTCGCCCGCTTCCTTGGCAGCGGCTCCCCCTTTCCAAAGGGTGCTGCATGCATCTGCCTGTGACTTCTGGTCCCCCTTCCTCTCCCCCATCCCCTACCTACATTATTCTCACTCCTGCCCTCCCGCTAGACCCCAAAACCACCTCACCCTTCCCCCCTCTCTCTTCTCCCAAACCCCCAACCTTCCTCATCCCCATCAATCCTCTCTCCCCACATTCCCATCCACCTCCTTTGCTTCCAGCCAAACTTCTGTACAGACAGAGCCCCAGTCCCTGGTCCTGACCACCAAATCCAACCTTTAAGGTGCCAGACAGTCCTTGGCTGTTGGGGATGGGACTCAGGCTCACTCCAGGTGGCTCAGCTGCATTTCCTGGGGCCAGAGGGGTGGGAGAAGGAAGATTCTAGTTTGGAGGGGTGGGTGAGTCATTAATTAAAGGAGCCCTAGCTAGTGTGTGTCAGAGTCAGGCCCCTCCACACCTAGGAGGACAGCAACAAGTGGTCAGGGCCATGGGTCCCAAGAATTTGCAGCTTTTGAGACTTCTGACCTGAGCAAGGAAGGCTTACGACTCCCGCCTCTCTCCAGCCCCCTGCAGGCCCGGCCCCGGGGGTGGAGCTTTCTCAGCTGCCCTGGAGGGTGACAGGGAGCTCAGCTAGTAGCAACATGGGGCCGGGGAGCAGGCACCATGATCTCATGGCAGCTTCTGCAGCACCTCCAACCTCAGATGCCTCTCCGAGGCCCCCAGCCCAAGGGAAGGGGTGTGAAAAGCGCACTGAGCCCAGCCTCCTCAGCTGCAGAACAGGCTCCACTGTCTGCAGGTGCTGCCTCCAACGTGGCTTCCTTTACCTCCTCCGCCCAATTCCAGCAGGTGTGCCTGAGAGCTAATCCCATGCACAGGAGTCACCCACGGGGCTTGTTGAAAGCTTGGAGGCGGCGGCGGCTGCTGGTCCCTAGGCCACGCTTGAGTAGTGAGACATCTCTCCAAACTGATACGTGGTTAGCTAAGGGGCCAGAATATCCGAGACGGCCCCGTTCCGGAAAATGCTGGCACATGCAGGTCAGATCTGGAATTTGACTGTTTATTCCCGGAACCCAGGCTCCTTCTCACCTGCATTCTTTTTTTTTTTTTTTTTTTTTTTTTTTTTTTTTTTTTTTTTGAGACGGAGTCTTGCTCTGTCGCCCAGGCTGGAGTGCAGTGGCTGGATTCAGCTCACTGCAAGCTCCGCCTCCCGGGTTTACGCCATTCTCCTGCCTCAGCCTCCCGAGTAGCTGGGACTACAGGCGCCCGCCACCTCGCCCGGCTAGTTTTTGTATTTTTTTTTAGTAGAGACGGGGTTTCACCGTGTTAGCCAGGATGGTCTTGATCTCCTGACCTCGTGATCCGCCCGTCTTGGCCTCCCAAAGTGCTGGGATTACAGGCTTGAGCCACCGCGCCCGGCCTCTCACCTGCATTCTTAAACGCCAGTTTGCATCAGAATCCGTCGGAGGGCTTGTTCAAACAGACCACCAGGCCCCAACCCGTGTTTCTGACTGAGCAGCTCCGGGTCGGGGGCGGGGCCGGGGCACCTGCCTTTCTAACGGGTTCCCAGGTGACTCCAATGCTGCTGGTTCGGCCCCTTGTTGAGAAGCACTGCTTTCAGTTAAACATTTTCAATGCCCAGAGTCCCCCGCTGCATCTAATCAGTCCTTATCTGTCCCACACCAGATCATCCCCAAAGGCTTCTTTTTCCTGTGGTTTCTAACGGTCTCAACCCCCTGACTCCTGTCACCTTCTGATGAGCTGGCAGGTTCCAACCTCTGTGGCTCACACAACGGCTGCTCCATGAATGCCCAACCATCAGAGTCGGTGGCTGGCTTCTCAGCAGGGGCAAGTAAAGGGAGCCGGGATTGCAGTCCCGGAGTTCGAGGCTGGACAGTGACCCGGATGGCACTGACGCCACTGCTGCTTAAGTGTGCTGCTGAGAACCCGGCCTGGATAAGGTCACGTGGATTCCCAAGCGCGTGTCCCCACTGTTCACCCCAACTCCCACCCCGCACCAAGCAGGAACTGGGCTCAGGCAGGTGGAGCACGTGGCTCACAGCATCACAGCTGACAAGCAACAAGGCTGGGATTCACCCTGAGTCAGGCTCCTTTCAGAGGCTGCAATGTCCCAGGGCCGCCGGCCCCACAAGGATTCTGACAGTGCCTGAATGAGTGAGTGTGTGAGAGAATGAATGAATGAAAACACAGACGCCAGAAAAGAAAGGAAAGGGAGCGTCGTTTGATTGTTCCCCTGTATTAGGCTCCTGAGGCTGCCAACACAGACTCGGGCTTAGAACAACAGAAAGTTATTCTGTTACGGTCTTGGAGGCCAGAAGCTGGTCAAGGTATAAATGGGGACATGCTCCCTCTGGACGCCATGGAGGGAGGATCCTTCCTGCCTCTTCCAGCTCCTGGGGGCTCAGGCACTCCCTGGCTTGTGACTGCATCGCTGCCGTCTCTGCCAGCATCATCTTCCCACGCTTTCTCCTCCGTCTTCTCTTTTCAGGAAGGCCCACCCGGATAATCCAACATGATCCCATGTCAAGATCCTTAATTATATCTGCAAAGACCCTTTTTCCAAATAAGGTAACAGTCACAGGCTCCAGGACATGGCATAAATATGTCTACTGGGGGCCACCATCCAGCCCATTACACCCCTCACATCTGAGATCTGAGTTCTCATCAGTCATTCAACAAACACTGATTGACTGAGCACCTACTGTATGCAGGCACTGGAGCTCAAAGGTGAAAGAGAAGGCTCCTCCAGAGAAGAGGACGGTCCCGTGGGGAGCTCACGATGAGACAAGCCACCCCAGCCCAATGGGAGAAGGACTGGACTATGATACCCGAGAATGAAGGTGAATCTGGAGGGGCTTCCTGGAGGTGTGGGGGCTGAGGGAATGTCTGTGCACCATTGGTGAAGGGCTGGGAGGATGTTCTGGGAAGTGGAGACTCCAGTGGCAGGTGCATGAGCCAGTGCTCCCGGGAAGGGCCCTAGGGGACTGGGGTTCCCTAGGGTAGAGACCTACGTCAGCGCTGAGCTGGGAAAAGGCTTAAACTCTGTGTCTCACTTGCTGGAGGGTCACTAAACCGTGTGGAGATGGCACTGGACACAGCAGGGAAGGCGGGGGCTGCGGGTGACACTGCAGGCAGGGCCTGTGCACTGCCCAGGCTGCAAGAGGGCGGGGGCCACACGGAGTATTCACACAGCTCTCCCCGGCCTGCCACAGAGGCCAAGTCAGTCCCACTCCCCCCACATCCAGCCTCCTGAGAAAGGAGATAAAGGGCGGCTGGGGGCTTTGTAGTCCTTAATCTCCACTTGGGGCTGGGGGGACACTTCCCTGTCCCTGCCGGTGGGTCCCTCATTAGTGGTCCATTAACGTGCATGACTTAGAAATTGGCCACTGGGCTGTGAAATTCCAGGCAATGGGGAAAACCTCTTAATTCGGAGGAGCTTTGATATCCACTCTCTGCCGGCCTCACAGGGCTGCGTGACCTTTCCCTGCTGGGCCCCATCTGCAGCCGGTGGGCCGGCGGGCGGGCGGCCACCCTCTGCTTAGTCGGCCCAGCCCACCCAGACCTGACACTGGCTCCAGTGCAGCAGGAGCACAAGGAGGCCACACAGAGGTGCCCGTGTGGATGCTGCCGGCCGTGGCCCACACTGCACCCTGCACAGGAAAGCCCAGCACGGGGTGGCCTCTCTCCCCTGTGGTGTGGGGACCCACCCCACCAAGGGAGCTCCTGAGGACCCCTCCCTTCCTCCCTCAGAGTCTGTATCAGGTGACAGGCTTAGGAACTTTCACAACAAAGTGGACTCTGATAGTTTCCCCAGACCTTTCTGCTCATGTCTGATAGAAAATTCTGGCTCACACAGAGGCAGGCGGATCACCTGAGATCAGGAGTTCAAGGCCAACCTGGCCAACATGGCGAAACTCCTGTCTCTACTAAAATGACAAATATTAGCTGGGCGTGGTGGCGGGCACCTGTAATCCCAGCTACTCAGAAGGCTGAGGCAGGAGAATCACCTGAACCTGGGAGGTGGAGGTTGCAGTAAGCCGAGATCGTACCATTGCACTCTAGGCAGGGCGACAAGAGTGAAACTCCATCTCAAAAACAAAAAACAAAACAAAAACAAACCCAGAAAATTCCAGAGAACAGATAAGGGCAGGCCTCAGGAGCTAGCCGGCTGCAGCACATGGTATCGTCACCCTGGCTCTGGGGTCTCAGGCCCGAGCCTCCCTCGGGTCACCTGCGAAATGGGAGGACACAGGCACCTGCTCTCTGGGGCCGTCAGGAGGGCCCGTGGAAGGTGCGCACAGCCCGGGAGTGGCACGTGGCAGCTGCTGAGCTTGGAAAGGAAGTGTGTGCCATACTCCATTATCCAAATTTCCGTTTTCACTTGGGCCCAATTCGGAGCTTCTAGAACAGAATCCTGAACCTTAGCTATGCAAGAACTGCCTTGGGACTTTTCACACTCCAGATGCCAGGCACACCCGCAGAGCTGCACATTAAACTGGCCCGGGGTGGCACTAGGCATCAGAATTTTTTTTTTTTTTTTGAGACAAGAGTCTCACTCTGTTGCCCGGGCTGGAGTGCAGTGGCACAATCTCGACTCACTGCAGCCTCTGCCTCCCGGGTTCAAGCCATTCCCCTGCCTCAGCCTCCCAAGTAGCTGGGATTGCAGATGTGCACCACCATGCCCAGCTAATTGTTGTATTTTTGGTAAAGATGTGATTTCACCATGTTGGCCAGGCTGGTCTCGAACTCCGGACTTCAGGTGATCTGCCCGCTTCGGCCTCCCAAAGTGCTGGGGTTATGGGCAGTCAGAATTTCTACGAACCTCCCTCAGGAGGGTCTACCGTGCTGTGAGGGTAGAAAACCGTTTTTAGGGCCTCCCGCTGACCCTGCTGTCCCCGAGACTGAAGCCCCTCCTTTTTCCGAAGCTCTCAGCCCCGGGCCTGGCCCGCCAAGGCTGCTTAGTAAGCAGCTCAGCAAGCCCAGTATGTTGGAGCAGAGCTGGCGTCTACCTTCTCAGATGGCAGAGGGACCCCACCTGCAGCAATTGCCAGGGACCCAAAGTCCTGGGATGGGAGACAGATGTCACAGGCCCAAAGTCCTGGGATGGGAGACAGATGTCACAGGCCCAAAGTCCTGGGATGGGAGACAGATGTCACAGGGATAGAGAAACCGTTTGTGGTCGGTGAAATGATGGCCTCAAAGGTGTCCTCATCCCAACCTCCAGGCCCTGTATGTTACCCCACATGGCAAAAAGGGGCATCACAGATGAGATCGGGGACCTTGTGGGGAGGGACCCTGGGCTACCCAGGTGGGCTCTGTATGTAATCAGTGTCCTTCTAACACGGATGCAGGAGGGGCCAGAGGTCAGAGAGGAGACAGTGGCGTGGAGACAGCAGCAGAGGCTACATGGGTGTGCTTGGAGGAGGGAGGAGGGGCCACTGGATGCTGGCAAAGGCAGGGAAATGGGTTGTCACCCCGGGCTTCAGGAAGGAAGCAGCCCTGCCAACACCTTGATTTTAGGCCAGTGAGCCTGAATTTGCACTTCCAACCTCTGGAACCGTAGGAGCATAAATATGTTTTAAGCCACTGAATTTGTGGTAGTTTGTCCAGGTGGCCGTAGGACCCACACACACCCGCATCCTGAATTCCGATCCTTGAGCAGCTCTGAGAGGACAAGCTGGCGGGCTCTGCATCCTGAATTCCGACCCTTGGGCAGCTCTGAGGACAGGCCTATGGGCTCCCTCTGGGCTCAGCAGCAGAAGCTAGGTCCCTCAGGAGACACAGTCACAGGGCACAGGCCTTGTCACATCCTGCAGTCCCCGCCTGGGGCCTGTCTCCAGAGCTGCAGTCAGGGGGTGAACTGTGGGAGTGAAAGCAAGAATCCTTCAGGCTCACTCTCCTCCTGCCACTGTGTCCAATGGAGAAAACACAGGGGGTGCAGCGGGGGTCGGTCAGCAGCCAACACGGGCCGGGGGCAGAGGGCAGGGAGGAGGGCATGGTGCCAGGGCTGAGCCCACAGGGTCTTCGTCCATGGGGTTCTGACCCCTTGTCCACACTGACACTGGGGGTCAGAAGGGCACAAGAACCTCTTCCAGGTTCTAAGCCAGGGCTCCCAAGGGGGCCGCCTGTCGACAAGAATCTCCTGCGGAGGGAGCGTGTGTGTTAAGAGTTAACATGACATAAAATTCACTTTAACTCCATCTGGGGCTTACCATTTTAGAGTGTGCAGTCCAGTGGCTTTAAGTACTCACAATGTTGTGCCAGTATCACCACTATTTCATTCCAGAACATTTTCAACAGCCCCAAAGGCACATCCCTTCCCCCAGCTCCTGGCAACCACTGATCGACTTCCTGTTTTTGTGCAATCTGTTTACTGTGGATATTTCATCATACATGATGTGGCCTTCTGTGTCTGGCTTCTTTTACTCAGCATGTTCTTGGGGTTCCCTCACTTGGGAGCATGTGTGACAACTTCGTTTCTTTTTATGGCCGTGTTCAATGGCATGGAGAGGCCACCTTTGTCCATGTGGCCATCACTGCTGGGCGTGTGTGCTGGCCCCGCCTTCTGGCTACTTCGAGTAGTGCAGGTGGGAACTTCCGCACAGAGGTCTTTGTCTGAACAGCTTGGTTTCAGTTCTCTTGAGCAGAGGCTTAGGGATTGTTGGGGCACAGCTCCAGTCGCTGTTTGCTCTGGGGAGCTTTTAAAAGAGATTCCTAGTCCCTTCCCAAGGAACAGATGATCTAGTCAAGCTGGGGTGAGGCCGGGGATCTGTATTTCTAGCACACTTACCTGCAATGCCTCCTTGTTACCAGCAAATGAAACCAATATTCCATGAGTTAATATCCAATTAAGGGGGTGGCACCAGCCATGTTTTTAATGAAGAATTTCAATATTTCTCTAGAAACGTCTATCTAATCTGTATATAAAAAGAGAGACAAACCTTTTGCATATCCTTGACTCTGTATTTTGTGTCCTGTGAAATCAAAGTCTAAGTTAACCCTCGCGTTATTTCCAGTAGGCAGCACCCTCCCCCGCCGGGGAGGGAGGCAGCCTGGCAGTGAGGGCTTCAGAGCTCAGGCCTAGGCCAGCCCTGGGGTTTCTCCTGAAAAATGGATCTGAGAGCCCTGGGTGGGATCATGTCCACAAACCATTGGCCTGAGGCACAGAGAGGAGGGCTCAGCAGGTCCCAGGGCCGTCACTGTGGGCCAGGCTCACCTATTGTGCGTGGCATTCCCAGGAGGTCTCCTCGGAGCCATCGTATGTGGGACATGCTCTGCACGGAAAGGACAAGTGTGTGTGCAAAGGAAGATCTAGACTTGAGTGTCCTGTACAGGGGAGGGGGCCAAAGGTGGAGTCACTATTTGCATCTCATCTTAAAGATTCCTGTAGTCGGGGCCACTGCGTGAGTCTCCAGAGAGAGCCAGGGCGAAGGATGACACCTGACGCCGCTCAGGGTCCCCAGGCCCCCTGTGAACCCCAGGTCTATCTGTGGCTGTGGCTGGTTGGTCTTTTTTGTTCTTTGTTTTTTTTTTGGTAGAGACAGAGTCTTGCTTACGTTGGCCGGGCTAGCCTCAAGTGATCCTCCTGCTTCGGCCACCCAGTGTTGGGATTACAGGCAGAGTCACTGCCAGCTGGCCTTTTCTGGCTTGTTAAAAAGATGTAGCTGTTCACTCGGACAATGAGAGTCTACGCCAGGGGCAAAAAGGAATCCTTTCGAAGTGGGGGTTGGCCCAGCCGAGGACCACATGAGTGGGCCCAGGTGACAGAATGTGGCCTCAACCTCCAGGCACGTGTGTCCCTGTAATGGCTGACATCAGCACTGGCTGTCAGGCACACGGCTAAGCACACAGCCTGGGTAACACCACACACCCAACACACAGCACTCGGTGGTGTGGAGGCCCCTGGCTAGGGCCCACAGCAGGAGTGGCCGGGCTGAACTGGACCCAGGCAGCTTGAATCTAGGGCCAGGGCCATGACATCCTCTCCAGGACCTCCAAGGCAGACCCCGGAATCCCACGGCTGCCCCCCAGCAAGGGGGCGTCCCTCCAGGGCCTGTTCTGTTGGGTGGCACATGTGAATGCCAGACCCAGTCACCTCAGCAGACCACATAGATCTGGTTCCTCCCGGAGACCTAATCCCCCTTCTACCTAAACTCTCCACCAGGGGGCCTTCTCTCCAGGCTCACCCTCAGCTGCTCCTTTACTCAATCCTCTCAGACTCTGTCCCAAGGCCCCCCAGCATCTAGGTATCCTGTTGGTGTGTCACTGTCCCTTTAGAGAGAGACAGACATGGGGCATCACACAGACACCAGCAGGAGAGAACACGGGTTAAGTACACAGGTTTTGGAACTGAGGGCAACCTCAGTTCAAATTCTGCCTTGGCTACTAGTTATATGACTGGACAAGGTGATGAGTGATCTCCAGGCTTCCGTTTCACCTGTGTGATGGGCCCAGTGATGCCCACCTTACAGTGTGTGGGGAATGAAACAAAAACACGTGTTATAACTAGCATAGCATGCCTGGCACACAGCTCCTCATGACATCATTCCGGCAACCGGACAGAAAGGGCCCTCACTTCCTGGTTCGAGGCAAAACCTTTAACATAACCCTGTCCTTTATGGTCCTGAGCACCAGACAGTGAGCAGCCTGCACCTGTGGAGACCTGTGAGACGAGAGGCTCCAGAGCCAACAGCATGGAAGACCCCTGTGTGGATAAGGAGACTGGCTCAGAGCCACAGCCACCTACTAAGGACGGCAGGGCTCCTGAGTGCCAGATGCTTGCAGCCCTCGGACTGCTTGTGAGGTCCTACACCCTTCGGCCAGGAACGAATGCCTCACGGGACCTCAGCAACACATTCGGATTCTCGAAGCACCGACAGCAGAGTGCAGTGACAGCCGCAAGGTGAGCACGTGACCTGCCAGGGACGAAACGAATCACAATGGACAGACGGCCCGGCGGCTCCTCCCCTGCGTGGGCCAGGATGTTCTCTGCCCATGACCTCAGCAGCACCCTGCACGGCCTCTGCCCTCCTTCCCAGTCACCCTTACCTTTGCTGTGTGGACTGGTGCTCGGCCAGTCAGCATACAACACCCTGTTCAGGTGGGGATCAAAGATTAACAGGCTATCTGGGATCAGGCAATGCTTTCTCGGATATGACCCCTAATGCACAAGCAACCAAAGAAAAAACAGAAAAAATGGACTTCAAGATGAAAACCTTTTCTATTTCAAAGGATGGCATCAAGAGAGTGAAAGGCCAAAGAACAAGAGACAGTATCTGCAAGTTACATCGCTGATAAGGGACTCACCTAAGAACTCCTACAATTCAATAAAAAGACAACCCAATTAAAATATGGACAAAGGCTCTGAACAGACATTTCTCCAAGGAAGACAGACAAATGGGCAATAAACACATGAGAAGACACTCAACACTGTTAGTCTTGAGGGCAGTGCAAGTGAAAGCTGCAGTGAGACAGCGCTGCACACCCACGAGGACGGCCAGCATTTTTACAAGACGGGGAACTGCAGGTACTGACGAGGATGTGGAGAAAGTGGAGCTCTCGCACGCTGCTGGCAGGAATGCAAGATGGTGCAGCGGCTTTGGGAGCTCCTCAAAAACTTAAACACAAAGAAGGATTTCATACCCAGGTATACTCCCAACAGAAAAAAAAAAAAAAACTACGTTCGCACAAACCCCCATACACAAATACTCAGAGCAGCGCTGTTCACAGCGGCCAAAAAAGTGGGAACACACAAATGTCCACCAGCTGAGGAAGAGAGAAACACAACTGGTCTAGCCACCCCACAGGACACTGCTCAGCCACAAGGAGGAATGAGTCTGAATACCTGCTACAGCACTGGTCAATGAACCCTGAAAACATGACACGGAGTGAAGAGAGTCAGATGCCAAGGACTCCGTACTGTGTGATCCCATTGAAAGGACATGTCCAGAACCGGCCAATCCACAGACAGAGCAGCCTGGCTGCCGGCGACCTGGGGGCAGGGGATGAATGGGGGTGACTTGGGGTGGGAGTGGGGTTTTCTCTGGGGTGATGGAAATGTTCTGGAAACTGCACAGCCTTGTGAGTACACCAAAAACCACTGAGCTCTACACTACAAAGTGGAGAATGTTATGTGAATTATGTCTCAATAAAAACAAAATTAGCAGGTTGATTCAGAACCCATTCCAGACTGTCATCAAAGAGAAATGGGACAAGTGGAAAGAGTCCGTTACACAGTATCTTTAAGCTTCCGACGGGTAATACATATTTATTGAAAATTTTCTTCACCGACAATGGTGAAATCAAGACCTCAAATTACAAAACATGGTGGCAGGTGATACTTACAAAAATAAAGCGAAGGTCTATGTTTCACAGATTGGTGTACGTTTCCTTCAAATCTCAGTCTGTCCTATCATTAAAAAGATCATGGAATCTATGTTGTTCCTCATGATGGAATAGTAAAAAAACCGCATTCCACTGACAAAAAAAATAGTTTTGCTTCCAAATAGCACAAGTCTTTAAAGTGACTTTTCCCAACAATAAATATAGAAAATAGCCTTTAACAAGCGTATTTTAGCTTGGTCAGGGTTGTATCATTTGTTTGGAAAGTACATCCTTCCCCTCCAGTCAGAAGACCCCAGACAGCCTTTCCAGGTTCTCCCGAGTCTTTGGTGCGCACAGCTGCCCGGCGGGAAGTCTCACTGGCAGCAGAGCCTCTGAGTCCCTCCTGACGGGACGGGACCCACAGGATTCTTCTCGATGTACCAGGAGGCTCTGCCCATCACAGGGGGCAGGCCCATGTAGAACAGACTCTAACAAACCTGCAGCTGGAAACTAGATCCCTTTTAAACCGCCACCACAGCTCAGCTCACCCACCAGCGCCGTCCGTGAAGGCTCTCTCTGGCCCTCACGGTCAGCCAGGCTGCCGGTCACACCGAAGGGGGCTTTGGCGGGTGCACCTGCTGCATGAGCTGCGGGCGCTTCACCCTGGGCTTCCTCCGCTTCGGCCTGCTCTTGGCCTTGTTGATTTGTACCACAAAGAAGGCCAGGACCACCATGGCTCCCAGGAAGGCGAAGACAGGAATGGTCTGGCCCACCTCCTGGTTGTAGCGGCCAGGCATGATCCCTGCAAGAGGACAGACGGTGAACAGGCAGGAATGCCACAGAGCTACCGTGACAGCCTTTTTCCATGACAGCTGGATTCATCAGAAACTAAATGCGAGCTAATTTCACTAGCTGGGCTTGCAGGGCATGCATCATTTTTAAGCCTTAGCTAAAGTAACCCAGGCCATCAGTAAACAGTGGATGAGAGCAAAGGGCAGTCATGTTCCCAGTCCGTGGAGAAGCCACTTCCCACGGGGTAGAGGGCTCAGTGGGCTCTCTGCTGCTCCTCCTCCCTGGGCTCCCCACAGGTGGATGATCAGGCCCAGCTCTGCTTCCATCACAACCTACCGAAGGGAGGCCCAGAGGCGCTCTGTGTTTCCCTAAAAACGAGGGAAGATGGGCACGTCTCTATCCAGGGGAGAAGGAGGGGCCTGTGGTTCCAGCTGAGTGGGAGGAGAAGAAAGGAGGCGTGGCGGAAGCAGCACCTCTGGCAGTGCCCTGCCTTTGGGGAAAGCCCTCCATGGAGGAGACGTGTGGCTGAAAACCAGGAGAGGCCATCAGAAGACCCCTGGTTCAGAATGTCAATACGATTGACTGGGCAATGCTAAGGGCTCTGGAATTTATCCTCCACGCACCCCCTGACCTACGCACAAGGCCCTCAGGACCCTGGTACCACCACCACCACGCAGTGTCCAGGCCTGGACTGCACGGACAAGGGTGCCCCTTCCTGATCCCATTTCTGGACAATTCCTGGAACCCAGAGAAACTCCCCTTGGTAGCTGTAAACTCTTTGGAAGAGTACAGGGGACTCTAGAGCAAAAGACCTGCCCAGGTTCTGCTGGAAAGGCCTGGTACCAACTGCCCTGGGTAGTGGAGAAGAACCTGCCCCAGGCAGTCTATCGAGTTGCCCTCAGAGTCTATCGGATCCTCGCAGAGACAGACAGGATGAGACCACCCCAGCTCAGTCAAGTCCCTCCCAGGGGGAGCAGGGCAGAGAACTGGAAGGGCCTTCTGGGCTGAGAGCTGGGAGCCAGGGCGGCTGCTGCCACTGGCTGGGACCCAAACCAGCAGACAGGCGTCCTGTGAGGGACATAATAGGTGGCTGGCAGAACTTTCATAAAGAGCGTGCAAGTTACTTTGAACATCTTTAAGTAGATCACCCGGTCGTTGTAAAAGAAATTCCAATGTGAAAATCTAGGTAGCATTTTCTAAGGGAAACAACAATCTCAATCTCTCAGGTCTGCCCTTGGTCGTGCTGGTTTGTGCCACAAAAGAAGCCAAGAGCCAAGGCCACCACAGCTCCCACGAAGGCAGAGACAGGAAGAGTCTGGCCCGTCTCCTGGGGGGAGGGAGGGAGAGAGACTCCCTTGAACAAAATACAGGATGACTGAGCACAATAACAAAGCACCCGAGAACGCACCTCCAGGAATGTCCCAGGCACCGCTCTCTCCAGGGGACAAGGGCCTCACTTGAGGGCGATTTGATCGAAAGTTGGGTAACACCACCTTGTCCAGGTCGATGGAGAGTAGCTTCTGATGTTTCCAAAGGTTACTTCAGAAAATAGATTAAAACAAAATAAAAATAAGCCATTGTACTAGTCTAGGAAGCTCAACTAAAACCCAAGAAAGAGAAAGTGATCTACAGGGAGATGTGAAATGCTATTTGCATCCACGTCTACCTAAATGCCACTGAACAGCAACTGTGGTGGCCGTTTCCAGGTCCTGAGAAAGATCAAAATCAAGTCCCTGTTCATGAGATTCTACTGAGTTTATAATATGACCAGCATGAGCCTGTTTTTGCATAAAGCTGGCAACATGACCAAGCAACTCGGAAGGACACTCATGGTGAGGTCCTGGAGGGAGCCTGTGGGCGGGAGAAGCTGAAGCCTGCCGGGTGGACATGAGCCTGGGGCCATCGAGGTCCTCTCCCTAAGGCCTGGAGCAGTCGGAGGCGATGGTGACTCCACAACCACTGCATATAAGGAAGCGGGCAAACCGGTGCCGGGAACCAGACAGCATCTTTGTCTCTGAAGAAACCGCTGTCTAGAGGGAGAATAGGAAACATACAAGGAAGCAACCGTGGGGAGAGTCTGAGCAGCGAAACGCGGGGTCCCCATCTGCCGCGCCCGCAGTGGGGGTATGATCAAGTGAACGAGTGCGCTTTCTGCACTCTGGTGCACAGTATCATTATTAACTTTGGGATCTGAAAAACTTCAGGCCAATACAACTTAGACCCAAAGAACACAGAGAGGTTGATACGCTGGCAACAGCGGCACAGAGCCTGGGAGGACACCGGAGCTAGAGCGAAGAGCGCGATGGGAAAAACACTCCTCTGGCTTCAGTGAGGGGAGAATACAGTAAGTTTGCCAATGAAAAATTCTCTGTTTTTCTGTTGTTGAGTCATTTGGAAACTGTCGGCCTGTCTCTCTCACTCTGGGCAAGGGAAAGCAAAGATGTCCAGTCCTATCAGCACCTAGGCTGAAAGTCAACGCCAAGCTGGCAGGCAAGGGCTGGTCTGAGCAGAGGCTTCTTAGGCAGGAAAGAGGGAGACTCCCACTCGATACTCCCAGCTCGGCCACTGCCTGAATACCAGTGAGCACTCATTATAACCCTCCTATTTCATAGGATGTAATGTTACACTTCAGGTTTAATCAGTCTGAAAATTAAACTGACAGTGTTAAGTTATGGAATCAATGACATTTAGGCTTTATGACTTTGTGGCTGAATATATACGGGCTATATTTCCATTCTAACAGTGACATCCTGTTCCAGAATCTAATTCTTTGGTGATGGCACTTTCTAGTGGAGTAGTCCTGGTAACAGTCCACACCCATTACCATGTGGCTGCTTTACAGCATACTGATGGAAGGACTGCGGAGCCACCGGCGCAGGGGTTCCTCTCAGGGAGGACGCTGACACTTCCACAGCTGCCCTAGGTATGGGCACCTGATGCCCGACAAAGAAACGCAAAGCGCCTCTCCACTCCACAGACGGGAACCTGCCCCCGGCACTGGGCTGACAGGCATCTGGAGCTGTCTCCTGGTCTCAGATCTCTTTTAGAGACTCAGAATATGCGTCGTTCTAGGTCTCTGGGGACTGAAAATAATTTTCAACAAGATGTGAAAAGCAAGATAAATGTAAAACACAGCGGCGTACTGAGAAGGAGGAATTACTGACTGACTGTAAAAATCAAATTCCAGGAGCTGTCCATTGTCAACATGCTGGATGAGCCAGTCCAGAATGTGATGGATTATTTGATGTGAACAGGTAGATAGCCAAGGATAGAAAGGACATTGTTATCTGCTTCAAATCCTGAACAACACTGTGGAGAATAACTGGGTTTCTGGAACTTCAGCTAACACTGTTCACTGAGTATGAATTGCTGACCATGGCTGGAATATAAACTCTGGTTTGAATGCTAGGCTAGTAGAAGGTTATAAATAAATAGGATGCAAAAATGGAAACTTATCAGAAATTTTTAAATGATGAGATGTGAACTGGAATGGAAAAGTACCCAGTAATTAAGGTTCAAAAAGAAAGCTGCTGATGAAACAACGTGATGATTCTACCATTTTCCTGTGTTCTATTAAGCATATTCGAAATGAAGACATATGGTCAGTGCGTGGTGTGTTTAGCACTTTTGGTTTATGATGAGCAGTAAAGGCGGAAGGCGGCCTCACCACCTTCCCACGGGCATTCTCCTCTTCACCTTACAGGATGGAGGGTGGCCTCTGTCCCTGGCCCCATACCATCACTGGAGGAAAAGGGGGCCTGTCTGGAAGGGAGCCTCCTGCCTGAGGGGCTTGGGGAGAGGGGCCGGGTACCAGGTGGCCAGGGAGGCTCGGAGGGCAAGACTCCTGCTTGATGGGGTGGGAGGTGTGCCTGCGAGGCCAGGGGCACAGCTCTGACAGCTGTCCCTGGCTTCATCCCCTTGCTCAGGAGAAGCTCCCCCTTTCTTCTGATACTGTCCTGCTCAGGCCAGGGACGTCACAGAAGAAGTGAGAGGGTGGGATCTGAGAAAACAAGGACCAGTCACACCGAGCTGGCTCGCCTTAGCTGTAGAGGGAAACAGCAGAGCCACCTCGAACACTGGGTACGGAAAGGAAACAATGCAAATGAAGAAGCCGAGTTAGTGAGCTGGAGAAGGGACCGGGCGGCACTGCACCCAGGAGTGCAGTGACAGCAGTAGAGGTTACAGCCTGTCATCGGAGGCAGGTGCTTTCACCCCCAGTCACAGTCAGCACAGGACATAATGACACAGAAGCATGCTCTTCTTGGAAAGGCTGCAACCGCGGCCCCCGGGAATGACAGAAGAAGGGAACTCTCTGTATCTTATCATCAATGTCTCAAACAGGGAACACACTGCAGCCGGCAGCTCTCAACTCCCCAGCTGCAGGACTCAGAGCTCCAGCTCACATGAAATCACTCTGGGGCCGGGCGCGGTGGCTCAAGCCTGTAATCCCAGCACTTTCGGAGGCCAAGACGGGCGGATCACGAGGTCAGGAGATCAAGACCATCCTGGCGAACACGGTGAAACCCTGTCTCTACTAAAAAAATACAAAAAACTAGCCGGGCGAGGTGGCGGGCGCCTGTAGTCCCAGCTATTCGGGAGGCTGAGGCAGGAGAATGGCGTAAACCCAGGAGGCGGAGCTTGCAGTGAGCTGAGATCCGGCCACTGCACTCCAGCCTGGGCGACAGAGCGAGACTCCGTCTCAAAAAAAAAAAAAAAAAAAAAAAAGAAATCACTCTGTTGGATCACAGCTTTTTAAAAAAGAATTAACCAAATGTAACAAAATGCTAATTATCCAAAGCACTTTTTATGCACGATACCACCAAAGAGCCTATTTCCAAAGGCCAATACGGGGTTCACTAAATAACTACCACAAATGACAAACTTGAAGATCTGACAATTCAATAGTGACGTCAGTAAAACTCCATTCTCTCCTGTAAGAAAAGCAATGACTCACAAGCCCCACAGAAAGAGTGGAAGGGCACAGGCGGACACTAACCTGGGCGCCGTCTCGTTTAAAGGCTGTGGCTTGGCCCAAGACAAATGCGGACAGGCTGGCAGAGGCCGAGGTTTTGGGTCCCCCAAATGGGCCTCCAGAACCTTGGAGTACCGATGAAGATGGTTTCCTGTGGTTAGCAACAACATCAACAAAAAAGAAAATCATCTCTATTATTAAAATGCAAAGGAAAAAAGAGGACTTTATCATGAGTTTGTCTGCTTTCCCACAACAGAGCACAGAGTCCCTGTGCTCTGTTACGCTGTCCTCCACGTGCTGCAGGAGCCACGCCTGATTGGTTCCTCCCGGACAATGTGTGTTTCCATTGCTGAAGGTGGGTGAGAAAATAGAACTGTTTCCTCGAAGATGGGCAGATGCGTGCACGGCACTGGCTGGTCAACCTTTGCTGACCACCACCGACACACACAAGGCTACACTTGCAGAATCTAAGCTACAGACCAGTTTCACAGAAAAAATCCTTCTCTTCTAAAATATTTAATTCTCTGGCCAAATAAAAAAAAACTCAGCATTTTCAAAATTCTTTCGATTTCTTCAATCTGCACCATTGAACACTGTAGCTGCCAACCACATGTAGCTATTGAGCAACTGAAATAAGGTATCACGTGTTTAAATTCTAATATTCTTCTTGTCTTCAGCTCAAGTATATTATTAAAATAGTTTCATCTGTGTTTCTACTTTTTAAACGCAGCTCCTGGAAAATATTAAACGACACCTGTGGTTCACATGACCCTTCTATGGGCAGTGCTGTAAGGACCAGCACACCAGGGACTTACAGGCACTGATACCCACCCCGCTAAGTGCCAAGCAGCTAGGGGGCCCATGGCACCGGCACAGGCCCCAGAGGCGGGTTGAGGCTCCACCACCACATACCGCCCGGGGGATCTCAGGCAGTTATCTAATTTCTCTCAACTCTCGTTTCCTTATCTGGAAACTGGGAATGATAGTATCTATTTTCACAGGATTACTGAGAGGGGACAGTGAGGTAATCCATGGGAGCATCCCAGCCTGCGGCCTGGGACCTGGCAAGTGCTCTAGACGTCGGTGATTCTTCCTGAAGGCCTGTAGGAGCCAGTGTCCTCACCTGTGAAAGGAGGTAAACACACTTGGAGGGGCGTGAGGGGCGTGAGGGGCGTGAGGGGCGTGAGGGGCGGGGTGCATGCGGAAAAGCAGCTGCACACTGGGCCCTCAATCATGTCCCTCTGGGGACTAAGGATGGCCTCTCGGCGGGTTAGAGCTGCTGGGTGCTGGTCTACCTGCAGCCATTATGAAAACTGCTCAGCTGTGCACACAAACTGGCCCCACTTGCTGGCAGGCACAGCCACTGGCTGAAGGAGCATCATGTTCAGCTGGATCCGATTCCCTCCCCAAGGCATCTTGCCCATCCACTCACCTTCCATCCTCTCTGGAGTGACTGAGCCTGCTCCACTGGGAGGGCGCTGGCGGTTCCCAGAGTGACTGAGGCTAGGAGGTGTCACCCCATACGATGTGTACTGGAGGAGGGCATCCAGAAGCCAAAAGCAGTCTGCGAAGTCAACAAGCCTGTTCAGGAATTCTTTTTTTTTCTCAGACAGAGTCACGCTCCTGTCACCCGGTGCAGTGGCGCAATCATAGCTCACTGTAGCCTTGAGCTCCTGGGCTCAAGCGATCCTCCTGCCTCAGCCTCCCGAGTAGCTGAGACTGCAAGCACATGACCCCATGCCTGGCTAATTTTTTATTTTTTGCAGAAATGGGTCTGGCTGGTCTCAAACTCCTAGGCTCAAGTGATCTTCCTGCCTCAGTCTCCCAAAGTGCTGGGATTATAGGTATGAGCCACCACACATGGCCCGGAATTTCGCTTTTAAAAAGAAATCTCTAAAGGAATTTTTTTTTAAGGTAGTCCCCAAAAGAGGGGGAAATGGGAGTTCAGAAGTCACGAGTTTAGGCCAAAGTAAATCCAATACGTTCCAGATTCCCCTATTCTCGTAAGACATGCATTCTCAGTGCCAGATCGGCACACACAGGCCTGACCTGACCAGGGCTCCGCTCCCCAGTGCCTCGTGGCTCCAAGTGGTTAGCACCACTGTCCACCAGGCTGTACCAACTGCCTGAGTGCCACACTCAGCTTCTCATGGATGGGGGCAGAACAGAGTTCATTCAGAGACAGTGAGACCATGTGACACCCACTGAGAAAAGAAGGGCCTGAGAGCGGGGGCTCAGGGGCAACAGGGAGAGGAGAACGGGGAGCCATGGCTCCTGCTGCGTCCCAGAGGCTCTCCTGGGGAGAAGGAACTGTACTGATACCCCAGGGCATGGAGGCAAGGCCCAACACCCATGGAGCATCTGTTCACTTGAGCTGGGCTTCGAGTCAGCAGGGCCCTGACCACTGAAAGTGCGACAACAGAGAAAGGGCAGTTTGTTTTCGGGGACACCTCAGAGTCGAGGCACTGGGCTAGCAACAGCTTCTGTTCACAAAGGATCCTTTCTGAGCGCGAAAGCGTCACCCGGTATTGAAACCTGGAGCTTCTGTTTCCATCTTGTTTCTCCTGTGTCTGCCCCTTCAAGTCCCATTAACATCAACCTGGACTAGACAAGATCCATGCAAGAAAAATGCCATTAAGTCCTCTTCTCTCATTAAAGGGCGCTTCCGGTCAAGTATTTAATGGCCCTGAAAGATTAAAAAAGCTACCATTTTAAATTTAAGGCCTAGGACCATCTTTGCAGGCATTTAAAATTTAATACAGATTCTTACCAGGAGATCTCAGGTCTTAAAACCTCTGTGGAGATAAAACATTAATCTCCTTTAACTGTGACTTTAACCCTCACTATTTATTTTTATTTTATTTTATTTAAACAGTGTCTTTCTCTGTCACCCAGGCTGGAGTGCAGTGGTGCGATCTTGGCTCACTGCAACCTCCATCTCCTGGGTTCAAGCAACTCTCCTGCCTCAGCCTCCTAAGTAGCTGGGATTACAAGCACATGCCACCAATTTTTGTATTTTTAGTAGAGACGGGGTTTTTTTTTTTTGGATGACAAAAAAAAAATTAGCCTGGCTAATTTTTGTATTTTTAGTAGAGACGGGGTTTCACCATGTTGGCCAGGCTGGTCACAAACTCCTGACCTCATGATCCACTCACCTCGGCCTACCAAAGTGCCGGCATCATGGCCGTGAGTCACCGCACCCAGCCCGTTTTTGATTTTTAAAAAGACCCATCCCAGTCTAGGGATTTACATAAATGCCAGGAATGTAGTCAACTTCAGCCTGAAACGGAGGGGCACACACACACCTCTCAGTGCATGCTCTCAGGGCCTCATTCCTGTCACTCACCACCTGCCCTCTGCCCCAAGTTCCCCAGTGGTCACAGTGCGTTAGAAGGCTGCCCTTCAGTCCTGGTGGTGTCCTCATCTTACCAAAGTGCTTACTATGGAGCACTTTTACCATTCTTTTTCCCCTTTACAAAATGAGAAAAATAGTCTGTGCCCAACCTTAAGCCCCCTGATCTAAACGATGCATCGAGAGACTGAAAAAGAGCGGAGGGAAGAGGACTGGTGTGCCCACTTGCCTTCCCTTCACGCCTCAAGATAACAAAAGCTCTTCACTGATAAAAGCTCAGAGAAGCCCAAATTCCAGGTCTGGAAGGACAGCCAAGAACCAGCCCTCCAGGAAAAGAATGTGTCAGACCAGAGAAGGGCGCCCCCACATGGCAGTGCCCACAAAGTACAGGCAGCACAGGGCAGGAAGCCTGGGAGGGGCAGGCCCCAAGGAAGTCAGGAAAGGGGCTCTCCACCAGAATGCGGGGATCCCGCCTCCACTGACCTCAGGAAGGTGAAGATGGAGAAGAGGCAATATGGCCCGAAAAAGTAGTTTTGTTTTGCTTATTAAATGTGTGCAGACTCAGACACCTATCAAAATATTCCAAGCAATCAAAGTGACTGCAACGTCTCCAGCTGAGCCTGGCTCAAGTGAACAGATGTCGGCTGATCTGCCAGCATCTCACGGCGCCTTTCCAGAGACAAAGGGAAGAAAGGATCTGAGTGCTGAAGTCACTAAGCCCATTTGCGGTTTTCATACCCTTCTGTCGGTGACTGTCATCCAAGCAATTGGAGTCCCCATACAGTACAATCCGGCCACCACCCTCAGCTGGAATCTGATAAAGTCCCAAAATAGGGACGTTTTCAACAACTGCTGTTTCCTGCTTTAAAACCTCCAATCCTGAAACAACACAACAAAAACAACAGACATGAGAGTTTCCACTGAGCAGTGTTATTGCCTGAGATTTCATCCACATGACAAATAAACCACATTTACAAAATCTAATATTCAATTAAGACATTGCAAATTTTTAGAACAGAAAGCCTTAAGAATAAGCCTTTTAGAATAGAAATGTCTTAAGTGCCATTAATTTGTTTTAGCAAAATTCACTTTGTATTTCCATATCTATCCACTTTCATTTTTACTTGCCATGGCGGTACATAATATTCACAATTGTAAAGGTACTGCCTCTATCTTAAAAAAAAAAAAAACCTAAATTTTGTCTCCTCTTATTATCCTGAAAGGCCTATGTTTTCAGACAGTTACACAAAGGGCAGCCAGCAGCTCTTGCTAAACACACAGGTTTCTCTATGAATACAGTAATATATACTAATACCCAGATTTCATGTTTTATTATGAAAAACTAGGACAAATGTAACTAATTTTTAAAGTATTTCCACATATTTTTTTTTTTTTCTTTTTTTTTTTGAGACGGAGTCTCGCTCTGTTGCCCAGGCTGGAGTGCAGTGGCCAGATCTCCGCTCACTGCAAGCTCCGCCTCCCGGGTTCGCGCAATTCTCCTGCCTCAGCCTCCCGAGCAGCTGGGACTACAGGCGCCCGCCACCTCGCCCGGCTTATTTTTTTGTATTTTTAGTAGAGACGGGGTTCCACCGTGTTAGCCAGGATGGTCTCGATCTCCGGACCTCGTGATCCACCCGTCTCGGCCTCCCAAAGTGCTGGGATTACAGGCTTGAGCCACCGCGCCCGGCATTTCCACATATTTTTAATTTAGGTTTAAGACATTGGTTACATTAATTTCACAAAGACACATATTCCAACAGCACAGCCTCCTATCTTTGCCCAGATGACATAATTTAAAATTTGTAATGAATCAAGAAGTCAAAAATGTATAAATGCCACAGGCAGCATCATCAGTGGCACCGCCAGATAATCTAGGAGTCTCTGCCCCTAATTCAATTGCTTTCCTCAGCACTAGAACATGATGTATGTCATCAGAATCTAGAATTCTCCGTGTTGATAACCTCTGAAATGTCTGTAGCTCTAGAAACGTGACATTCCCTGCTCTCTGTGCAGGAATCCTAGCAGGAGCTGAGTAGAAGAAAAAATATGCTTTTCTTTGGAAGAGGGAAGAAGTCAGGAGAAACTGGAACACATTCACCGCCATTTGCCTTATGGTATTTGATGGGAGTTTTATTTCTGCCATCAGGGTCTTTTCTGATGAGGCATAACCCAAATTCCTATTTTCAAATTCTTATTTTGTACCCAAAAGATTATTCAATTTAAAGTCTTTACGGGAATAAAATGCCCCTTAAAAAAATTTCATTTTCGCACTGTAGTAGAACACCAAAAGAAAGCATGTATCCTTAAATCTACTTCTGATTCTCCCACCCACCAACCAAAAACAAGGATCTTCCAGAGGGTACAAGCCAATGAGACCACCGCTTTGAACCCTTGCTTATAGCTAGGACCTGAAGTGATACTGTCTACGAGAAATGCTTTTAGAAAGAATCACTAACCCGTGGCCAAGTGACTGTGAAAACAATCATTATGTGCCTAAAGTTGAAATATAACCCTCTGAAACACAGATCTAGTTACTGATCAACCTTGCTTTTGATAAAAGGAAAAAATCCCTTCCAGGTAATATAAAAATAAATTCTATATTCCAGTTGCAAGTAGTAAGGTGAGAAATCCTCTCTTTTCATCGTTTTCAACTAATAAAACTATCCTTAACCTCCACGTACAGAAAATGGCAACCTTTAAATGGAGGGGGCCTCTCATTCTGAAATACACAGTATCAACTTGCATGACAAAAATGAATCTTGTACATTTTCACAAGCCTATTGTTTGGGGCACGTTAACAGTCTCAAAGCTCCAGCACCCACGTGTGAGAGCAGACACACGTGGTTCAAAATGACAGCTCTGGGCTGATAGCTCACAGGAAGGCTGTACTGTGGCTTCTGCTCACCTGCCCATACCCTCCTGCACCTGGCTTTCCAGAAGGCAGAGGCAGCTACTCCCACTGCTCTCCAGCTCACCAGGTGGGCACGGTGCACTAAGCACAGGGTGAGCACAGGGTGCATCACGAATACCAGTTCTAGGAGAGCTTCCTGGGTGATGCCTCTACACAGCTGAAGCAAAACTGCATGCAAACACTGCTCTTCAGAGAATTCTGAGAGGCTGCTGTATAATGAATGTTTCTTATCTTTAAATAGTTCAGAACTCTAAAACATGGTCAAAATTTTTCTAAAATCTTGGTAATCTGGCAATCACAGAAGCAGAACAATTCATAAAGGATAAAAAAAAAATTCATCAAGTAACCTTGAAGGTGGTTTTTTTTTTTTTTTTTTTTTGAGACGGAGTCTTGCTTTGTTGCCCAGGCTGGAGTGCAATGGCAAGATCTTGGCTCACTGCAACCTCTGCCTCCTGGGTTCAAGTGATTCTCCTGCCTCAGCCTCCTGAGTAGCTGGGACTATAGGTGCGTGCCACCACACCCAGCTAAATTTTTGTATTTTTAGTAGAGACGGGGTTTCACTGTGTAAGCCAGGATGGTCTTGATCTCCTGACCTCGTGATCCGCCTGCCTCAGCCTCCCAAAGCGGTCAGTACCATTCAAGTAATAGTGCAATAAATTTTAAAAGAAACCAAAACATCAAATGGGCATGGGAGTTCTTATTCGGGTGATAAAATTGTTCTGGAAGTAGACAGTGGTGATGCTTCCACAATTTTGTAAATACACTAAAAACCACTGAATTGTACACTTTAAAAGGGCAACTGTTATGGTATGTACACTATATGCAATAAAGCTTTTATTAAACAGAGACAGAGATGAGAGACAGAGAGAGAAGTGGGGGGGAAAAGGGAGAGAGAGAAAGCAGCAGCAAAAGGCCCATGAATGGCACCCTTTACCTTGGTCCTTGAAAGTCTGTGTTATCACGACGCCATCTTCTGGAAACTTCGCGATGCTGCACCCCGATGCATAATACACTAGGAAAGAGCGTTCAAAGTCAAGGGAGCGCAGGAATGCCGAACGCTTTAATAAATAATAGCTACTCGTTTACCCAAAATACATTCTTCAGATGCTATGTATTTTTTTTAATTGTTTTTAATCTTGAGGGAGGAGCTGCTATTGCCTTGTCACACAAAGTACAAGTAATCACCTCAAAATTCAAGTGAAAAACACTACTAACATCAGGTTTCTGAATATATTTTATAATTCAAGGAAAAATATTAATATTAGGTTTCTGAATAAATGTTAAAATTCAGAGCAGTCAAAGGCTCAAAACAAGCTGCCCAGACCTGCAGAATGGGTATAAGAATGCTTAAGATGTTCTTCTCAAAACCAGCTACCAAAACCTTATCTGTGGGGAAACTTCCTACATGAGAAACACAAAGTTACTTCATGAATAGAACTTTGTAAATAATTAGGAAGCTAGGAGGTAGTTGCTATTTAGGACTATTACATAAAGACTCTAATAGGTAGCACTAAAATTAGGAATGGCTACATAAAATATTTTCATTAAAAAAAATCTGGATAAAACTAGAGTCTCACAGATGTACTTCTGAAAATACTGATGAGTTATTTCCACAGACTCCACTAACTGAGGGATCATCATTTTCTTTCTCAAGAAACCTAGACCTCAGAGGTGTACAACTTCTGCTCTCACACCTAAGACCACGCCCTCGGGAAACACACAGAGCCTTACTGTCATGGTTGGCCAGCGTGAACTCTCCTTCATACAGGCCATCGCTGAACCCCATGTTCCACACAGACAGCAGCTCATTCAGAGCTGGGATGTTAGCTCCTCCAGTATCCGGCATCCACCACTGCCTGGGAAAGTGGTAACAGACACACAGGGAACAGGGAACGAAGACACCCCATACACAGTTATTTAGTCTCTATGACAAAACTCAATTTCTCCTGCCATAATCCAGTCCTTCCACACTAAGGTTTCAACGGAAACCAACTGTCTGGGTTTGGGTAAAACTGCAAATGTAAATGCTTCTGCTGATGTGCAGAATTAATTAAAGCGAAATTTATTTTATGAAATGAAAATCAGTACTTCACTGAAACACACCAGAGATAACTGCTTAGCCTAGACCCAGCAAAGCTCAGTGAAGGAAGAGGAGAAAGAAGCACAGAAAGATTCAGTCACAGATTCTAAAGAAACCAATTCAAAACATAAAGGTGATTATGTTTATAATACATTGGGAATCCTTGATCCCAATTAACGGGAGGACATCTTCCCCTTGAGTAAATTAATTACTATAAATATAAGTAAATTAGTTATTGTAAATATACAATAATTAAATATAAAATAATTAATTTACTCGAAATATTCTTTAAGTAACAGTTCCTTTGGTGCATTTAAGTTTATATATACTCAGTAATAGAGTGAGAGTGGAGAAGAATTAAACAGAAATTTAAAGTAGAAGTATCTCATATCTAAGATCAACAAGGAAAGACAACCCTCTATATTATTAATAGTACTCACGGTCAGTAAATGTCTTACTTTATGAGCAACTTTCAAGAACATGAGCAACTTTCAAGAACATCTCTACTGTATAAAGGACTATTTTCTTTTTTGTGTGTTTTATTTTTCCTCTTTAAGATAGGGTCTCTCTGACACCCACGCTGGAGTGCAGTGGCTTGATCTCAGCTCACTGCAGCCTTGGCCTCCCAGGTTCAAGCGCTCTGCCCAACTCAGCCTTCCAAAGTGTCTGGGATTACAGGCATGAGCCACTGCACTCAGTTGAAAGGGTTTTTTTTCTAATCAAGCTCTCTGAATATGTCTGTACTAACTGAAAGACCACCAACAGGTCAAATCATCACGTAAGTATTTGCTGGGTAGAATTTAATTCACCAAAAGTCACATTTCTTATACAAACACCAATGCATATCATCAGTACCTTGTGTTTTCATCATAAAACTTCACTTTTCTCATAACGGAAGTGTTGTACCAGTCACTGAAGATGACTAGCGAGAGGCCATTGTCCACGTCCCTCCTGAGCTTGGCGATCTCTTCGGGAAAGTACTCCTCCTCACTGTCCACCATCAGCAAAGTGCCTGGTGAACAAAGAACCAAGGCTGGGAACTGTCACCTCTGAATGACAGGACACCACCACTGCAGAAACACAGTGTGTCACCGGGTCCATGTCTCAGGTTACTGACACCTAACAGTCTGGTTATAGCCCACTTTAAAAGGGGCTATAAAAAGTAGAGGACCAGGGTCCAGCAATACACAGGGACTAACTGTGATCTGATTTCATTTGTGGTGCTCAGGATAACGATTTTTCACTCACTTGAAAAGGAGCAAAATATAAGGCAGAGCTGCTTTTAACTTAAAAGAAAAAAGAGTACGAATGCCCCTGTCTCCAATCAGTCTGTCTTGTATTTCAGCTGAATGTCACACCCACCAACACCTGTTTCAGAGCCTCACCTCAGGCTCACCCAGCTGTGGAACCCACGGTGCATACTCCCTTCGTAGCTATCACTGAAAACTGGGATTCACTCCTCAAACATTTAACAGACATCCACAGTGGGCGGAAAGACCATCTGGCTAGCACAGCATTGCCACTTACCATACTGACTGGCATCAAAACATGTGAAGGGGGCCCCGAGGACCTCCACAAAGTAGCCCATGCTTCTCAGATGCTGGTACATATCCCTGAAATTGGTGTGGATGTGATCACCATTCCTGAAAAACAATAGGCCACAGCATTAAAATGATCAATCTTTACTGGCAATGAAGGCATATCCGTTCACAGGGCCTCCTCTGCAGGAGCACCATGCCGTGGCCCACAGAGAAGGCCTGGATGGCTGGCCCACTGGCATAGGCTTCAGCTTAGGAGACCTGTGTGCTTTGACCTGGACACATGGAAACGGCTGATAAGAAGGAACTATGTGCCTGGCAGGTGCATGAAAGAGACAAAGTGACAGAAGAAATGGCCAAAGACATGTTTAAAGTGTACTAGACCATCGCTGTAGCGGTGGCATTCATGTCAATTGCTGGCAACCATCTGCGTCTGACAGAAGAGCTGAGCAAACGGCCGCAGGAGAGCAGGGACGTTGGAACAAGCCACGCAGGGTCACGGTGCTAAGACAGCGGCAGAACTAACTGATATCACTGCCACTGGTCAACCTTCCATCCCCATCCCTCCCAAATGTGCTCACTTTCCTATGGGACACTGTATACACCCTCCAGGGGTCACCCCATTCTCACTTCCCAGCCCCCCAGCACCTACTCCTCAGCAGCACAGACTCCAGGTGCTCTTCTCCAGGCCCACAGGCTCACCTTGGTCTATGAACTTCCCACCACTTCCTGTCTACCCGTCTCTGGTCTGAGGTCCTCCAATCTGGCTGCCAGAGACTTCTTATTTTAAAAGGCAAATCTGACTCTATAACTATCCTGGTCACATCTTCAGTGCTTCCCCTTCCCCTCCATTCAGCATGGAGTTCAAACTGAGTCCAAACATGAAAGCAGAAATGAGCTTGGCTAATGGGCCAAGAGAAAGTCAGCCCAGCTGCCCTGCAGGGAACAGGCACAGGGAGAGGAGGTATAAGGACTGCGGGGGAAGCAGTGCCAGATTCTGAAGGGCTGCATGGGTCACACCAGGGGGCTTGGCTAGGTGAGGAAGTCAGAATAGGCAGTCACTGGAGAGCTTGAGGCAAACTGTTAGCATCTATGTTTTAAAAAGACTACCAAGGTTGCTACAAGAGGAGTGGAATTTAGGGCAACAATAGCAACACAGTGGCATTCAGGAGCTACTGATGCCGTCCAGGCAAGAGATGACAATGGCCTGGACTAGGGTGGGAGAGGGGAGAAGGCCAGGATGGAATGATCCAGGATGTAGTCTGAGGGTAAGACTGACGGATTTGCTGACTGGCTCAATGGGAGAAGGAAGGAAAAGAGAACAGTTAAAGGGAACTTCAAGCTTTTACTACACAATCATACTTGTGAAAGTTTCAAAAGAGAAGTCAGGCTGCCCTAAGAGCACGGCAAAGGCCTGAACATCGCAGCATCACCAGAGTCCAGGCTCCACGAGAAGCTGAGCAACATCTCCTTTCCAAGAGCTGCGGGAACAGTGGTGCCTCCTCCCACCACGGCGGCTGGGGAGGTAAAGTGCATCCTGTGGGGTGCTTACCAGTCTAAAGGGTCATTCTTCATCCTTAAATTATCCCTGGGGAAATAGCCAGGCGGATAGCGGAGGTTGTGGTACTGATCCCAGAGAACTCTCTTGCTTCGTGGGGGAGTGGGAATTATCTTCACTTTAATGGGGAGCTTTACTGTTGAAGTCTGTTCTGCACCATTTTTTGACTAAAAAAAAAAAAAGAAACTTGAAATGCCCTCACTGCCCAGAACGAAACTTTCAGCTTTAAAAACATCATTTATATTTATCAATTTAACCTAAAAGATTTGAACACAAGAATTTCCAGTAACAAATGTCTGATAAAAGATTCATGTATCACAACTAAGTCTATTCAAACACCTAAAGAGTTTAAGAGTTAAAATTTAAGGCATATTCTATTAATAAAAACTACTAGAGCCTCATAGGATTAACCCTACATTTCCTTTTAGAGAAGGTATATTTTTGGTGCACTTCTTTGGAGCTTGAAATCTGGTACAAAACAGTCTTCTCTGCTGTTGTGTGGCCACAGAATGGCAAGCACTAGCACTCGCTGATTGAGCTAGTTCTTCAAACTCCAGCAGCTCCGGAGGCCCTGGAACCACCAATTGTGGCCATCGAGGCTAAGCCTATCTGTCAACTGTACTTCCAACGGAGACCCCAGGCATTTGGCCTGTCCCTCCCTGAAAGGTGATGTCCAACAGCTAAGAAAACAAGCCACTTTCCCGCATGTCCTTGCCTCTGTCTCTGCTGGGGAAGCCACAGTGATCATGACATGGCCCTGAGCAATGCCTTCCCAGGAAGCCGCTTTCTTGGTCACAGAAATGGAGATGGCCAGGTAGCCCGACCAAGGCCATAAGACCGAGGAGTAGGAGAAGGCGACTTCAATGTTGTCTCCGTTCTGTGGCAAATAGGGCTGCCAGTCAGGCTGCAGGAAAAAGAAATGAGGCAAAGGCTGAAGTGAAAACCTCCAAGAGAAAACACGTGGAAACCAGAAAAACTCAATTCTTACCAAAACTGGTTCTGAGAAACATTTCTTTAAATAGGGGAAAATAAAATTTATACACAGATACTAAGTAACTACAACCAAAGTAACCTATGGACTGCCTGGAACATACCACTAGAAAAGTCTAGAAACCGCTATTTCTGACAGCCTCCAATTTTATGGAGACTTTTTTTTTTTCCACTATAAAACAGAGGAACTCTTGTCAAAAGTTCTTTGATGAAGAACTTTTTATCTGGCTGCGAGAACTTACACAGATGAAAACTCTCAGATTTAAGGTTATTTCCCAATTAGTTGTATGCTTAAAAAAATCCCATTAATTGAAAGTAGTAACATGACAGGGATACCAGCTGTCCAGAGTCACATTCTGAAGCTAGAAACAGGTGGCCGGAGGAAGGGCTGGCTCAGCTGCGAGATGACCACCCTTCTACTCTCCAGGTGGGAGAAAAGCAGAAAGGGAAGCATGAGCAGAGGCCATCTGGAAGAGACGCCAATGAGAGCTTGCAACTAACCAGTATTTCAGATGAATCTAAATTACTCATTTCCCTCACGATCCACACAGCCAGAACTTACTTCCCAAGTAAGCCAGTGTGTTAACAAAAAAGTAAGAAAAAGAAAAATATCTGTAGGATACGGTGTCCCAAATAATGAGGAAGAAAAGGGATTTTTAAAGAATGCTCTTGGGGCCACTGGTTTGCAAGTGAAAAACTTTCGCTCATCTCTTGTAACACATACCAAATTAACACATATGAAAGAATATTTAACAATCATATACATAAAAATTAGAAAAAATTGAAATTTTATTCTATCTCTGGAAGGATGTTTCTCATCTGTAAAACAATAGAAATCATAAAACATAAAAATTCAACTACATGAAATGTAAAACTTTTACAGAAGCAAAAAAAATCCCCACCACAATAAGTAATATTAAAGGGAAAAGAACATCACCTGGAGGAACATTTTGCTTAAAACACAGCAACGGTTAATTTCTCTACGACAGGACGATCTTGTTAGGTTGATAGAGATAATCCCAATTCCAGGAGAAAAATGGGTTAATGAAATGAACGTGTAACTCATACAAGAGGAAACACAATTCGTAAACACACCAAAGATATCCACCCCACAAAGAACTGAAGTGCACATTACACAAGGCACCCATTACACAAGGCACCCTCTAAGTTGAAAGCTGAAAGATGTACCATCTAGAACAGCCACATGCCCAGCAACAGACGAACGGAGAAACACCACGTGGCCGACCCGCCCAGTGGAGCACTACTCCGCGTGGAAAGCAGCACGGCACTGACAGCGCCACGGCGTGGACACACCGTGAAAACCTGAAGCTGAGGGAAGGAAGCCGGGCACAAAAGAACAGATACTCTAGTATTCCATTGATATGAGAAGTCCAGAACAGGCAAGCCCACAGAGACAGAAAGCAGGCTGGTTGCCAAGGGCTGGAGGAAGGAAGAAGGAGTGGCTGACAATGGGTATTAAGGTTTCTTTTAGGAAATGTTCCTGAAGGAGATATTGGCACAACCTTGTGAATACACTAAAACCCACCGAACTGTATGACCTAAAAGGGTGAATTTCATGGTACGTGGATTTTATCTCAATTTTTAAAAACACTACTGGAATAAAAACACTTTAAAAGGCAAATCCCCCAGTGAAGGTCTGGTGGAGCCACCTTCTCCTGAACCCCACCGGCAGCAGTCTAAGCTGACAAACTCTACTGGACAGAATTGGGTAGGATGTGCCAAGAGCCATCCTTGACTGTTCACACCCTCTGATTCAGGGAGCAAATCCAGGGAGTTTATGTTAAAGACATAATTCAAAAGAAAAGAAAACCATATATGCAAAAATATTCAGTGAAATGTTTATAGTTGAAAACTACTTAACAGTTCAAACAAAGGAAAATAGTAAACAAATTATAATTTACTATTTCTACATAAACAACCATTAAGAAGTATACTGGTGTAGGCCGGGTGCGGTGGCTCAAGCCTGTAATCCCAGCACTTTGGGAGGCCGAGGCGGGCGGATCACAAGGTCAGGAGATCGAGACCACAGTGAAACCCCGTCTCTACTAAAAAAAAAATACAAAAAATTAGCCGGGCGCGGTGGCGGGCGCCTGTAGTCCCAGCTACTCAGGAGGCTGAGGCAGGAGAATGGCGGGAACCCGGGAGGCGGAGCTTGCAGTGAGCCGAGATCGCGCCACTGCACTCCAGCCTGGGCAACAGCGTGAGACTCCGTCTCAAAAAAAAAAAAGAAGTATACTGGTGCCATGCATAGTTGAATTTTTCTTTTCTTTTCTTTTTTAGAGACAGAGTCTTGCTCTGTTACCAGGCTGGAGTACAGTGGCATGATCTCGGCTCACTGCAACCTCCGCCTACTGGGTTCAAGCGATTCTCCTGCTTCAGTCTCCCGAGTAGCTGGAACTACAGGTGTGTGTTACCACGCCCAGCTAACTTTTGTATTTTTAGTAGAGACAGGGTTTCACCATGTTTGCCACGATGGTCTCGATCTCTTGACCTTGTGATCCTCCCACCTCGGCCTCCCAAAGTGCTGGGATTACAGGCTTGAGCCAACATGCACGGCAGTTGAATTTTTCAATGTTTATGATATAATGAGAACCACCAAAAAAATTGTAAATTTTTGACAGTTGCACAATGATAACAAAAAAGTAAGTATTGCAGAAAAGGGCTGGAAAAGAATATTTAAAAAACAGTGGCCAAGTTAGTATTCTAAGGCTGGAAGCGAGTTTTCTATTCTTTTTCTCTATTTTTAATTATTGTGATAATGTCTATACAGTTAAGATTTTTAAAAATTTACAAAACAATATTTAAAAAAAAAGACTATCTTTCAAACACATTAAAGGATAAAATACTGGCAGGCGCGGTGGCTCACACCTGTAATCCCAAGACTCTGGGAGGCTGAGGTAGGTGGATCATCTGAGGTCAGGAATTCAAGACCAGCCTGGCCAACATGGTGAAGCCCCGTCCCTACTAAAAATACAAAAAATTAGCCAGATGTGATGGCAGGCACCTGTAATCCCAGACACCTGGGAGGCTGAGTCAGTAGAATCGCTTGAACCTGGGAGGTGGAGGTTGCAGTGAGCCGAGATCGTGCCATTGCACTCCAGCCTGGGCAACAAGAGCGAAACTCTGTCTCCAAAAAAAAAAAAAAACAACAACAAAAAAGAATGAAATACTACAACTGGGCCTTTAATTATAGGCGCAAAATTGTATAGATGAAAAATCAAATGTAATTAGCTGACTTAGGAGCCAAAGTCAAGATGCCAAAGCAAAAAAGCAAAATTGGTTTAATTCATTTATGCCCTGACTTACTCTGTAACAGACTTAGGAGATAACAAATCACTACTTCCAACAGCTCTGGCACCCTAGACAGGGCTAGTTCCTTTTTTTTTTTTCCAGACAGGGTCTTGCTCTGTCACCCAGGCTGGAGTGCAATGGCATGATCTTGGCTCACTGCAGCCTCAACCTCCTAGACTCAAGTGTTCCTCCCACCTCAGCCTCCTGTGTATCTGGGACCACAGGCACATGCCACCATCCCTGGCTAATTTCTTTATTATTTGTAGAGACAGGTCTCACTTTGTTGCTCAGGCTGGTCTTGAAGTCCTGGGCTCAAGTGATCCTCTCTCCTCGGCCTAGAACTTTTCATTTTTTTGAGTTATTTCTCAGCAGAAATAACTGTGGCCTAAAGGTCTGGGCTGTGTCTAAGTTCACCATCAAGTCAGAGACCAAGTCAGAGAGAAGTTTCACCTTATCTACAATTCTTCCTGTGACTCCCATGCCGTTGAGGATGGTGACATTAACAACTGTCGGCATTCCTCCATAGTAGATGGGCTGGGAGCAGTAGGGCCACATGTAGGGACACTCAGTCAGATCTATGTAGCTGGGGCTCAAACTGAAATAAAGAATACAGTGTTAGAGTAGATCATATGAGAAAACTTCAATGAAGCAACACAACTGTACCAGAAAGAGTTAACAAAGCAGACGGAGCTTGAGAAGGGCTTGCTTACAGGGCTGCCCTAGGCTGGCATCTGGGGACTTGGCTCTGGAATGCTCCTGCACAGATAAGGCCTCTGTGCCAACCTGCTGTCTATACAGATAGTGCGATGTGCAGGGACACCTCTGCTTTTGCAAGTCTGGAGCTGTGGGAGTTGTGACTGGCAGAGAATGAGTATGTGACCAGCCCTAATGGAAACTTGGACTTGAGTCTCTAGAGGGCTTCCCTGGGCACAAACATGTACACATGTCAATGCAGTCTGCTGCTGGGAAAGGGGCCAGCTCTGTGAGACTCCACCTGGCAGGAGAGAGGGGAGAGCTTAGGAAGCTGTGCCTGGATTTCTCCAGGCTCTCTCCGTGTGAGGTGTCTTTTTCCCTTACAGAGCCGCTGTGCGTCCTTGCTGTGCCACTACAATGAATCTTAGCTGGGAGTGTGACCACAGGCTGAGTCCCATGAGTCCTAAAGCACCGAGCGTGGGAGAGGTGCTGGGGAACCTGACGTAATTTGTGTCAGAAGTGCTGACACAAGTGCTCTGGCAATTATGTTGGTTTCATGGTTTCCCCTTATCTGAACTGAGTTTGTGTTGGGTTCACATCACTCCTAGTGCAGCAGCGGTGTCAGCTACGCCCGAACAGGTGAAAAGACAGGCAAGAGACAAATGTTTCAGGCAAGACGTGACCCAAGACGGCCTCCCTGAGAACACCAGGCATATGTGGATCCTGCTTCTTAAGCTGCACCCACGTGCAGTGGGCATGAGGCTCTGCTCAACTGCTTCACCTCATTACAGGAGATGCCAGCCTTTCTCAAACAGCAACTACAGTATAAGGAGTATTTTTTATTAGTTTGTAATAACAAAGATGTATCTGAGCCAACTGAATTGCTACATAAGAAACCAAATGGAGTATCTTTAGGGACACTGTGACTTTCACAGGCAGTTATAATCAACAAATATCAAAGTCATCTAAATAGATACCAGCTTCACAAATCTAAGGTTCACAAAAAAAGAAAAGGAAATAGGTACCACCTAGTTTTAAAAATCTGAATGGATTGGCCATGTGACCACAATTGTATGCATCAGCAAAGGTATCTATCCTACCTGAAATGTGTTTGTAAACTTTGCTGGTAACTGTGCTCTGTAATCAGTTTAATTCAACTACTAATTCAACATGATTTAACTAAGAAATCATTATTAGCAAACAGAATTCAACATCATATTAAGAAAACAACACCGCAAAACCAGTGGGATTTATTTCAGAAATGTAATATGAGAAACTCATTAACATCATAAACCATATATACTAATAGGTCTAAAGTATTCATATGATTACCTTTCTAGATGCTGAAAAAGCCTACAAAATTCAATCCACAGTCCTGATGAAAACACTAAAAAAAACAGCACTAGACAGATAATCTACCAAAAAAAATACACACACACACACACACACCCCTACCTTAGGGATAAATCCAGTATCTTACTTAACGGAGAAACACAAGAGGCATTTCCATTAAGATTAGGAACAACAAAAGGATAGCCACTATCTCCACTGTTGTTCAACACTGTGCTAGAGATACCAGCCCATGTAACTAGACAGAAAATAATCAACGAAGCCTTAAGAATCGATAAGGAAGACGTAAAACTATCTTTATTTCCATATGACAGGTTAGTATACCTGGAAAACCCGAGAGACGCAATAATAAAACTAACTCAAACAATAATTCAATTAGGTAGCAGGATATAAAATTAACATATAGAAATAAATCAACCAGTTAGAGAATATAAAAGAAGAGAAAACCCCATCTACAACAGCAACAAAAAGATTAAATACTTAAACTTACCAAGAAATGTGTAAAACCTATATGAAGACAACTGTAAAACCTCCTGGAAGACACACAAGACTTGAGCAAATGGAAACACATCCTTTGCTCTTAGACAAAATAACAGCACTGTAAAAATACTACTTCTAAGTTCATTTAAAATTTGATGCAACAAAAACTCCAACAAGCTTCTCTCATAGAATTAAGTTGATATGAAAATTCATATGAAGAAAACAAACATGTAAGCATAGCCAAGAAGGGCCGGGTGCAGTGACTTACACGTGTCATCTCTTTGGGGGCACTTTGAGAGGCCGAGGCGGGAGGATGGCTTGAGCCTAGGAGTTCAAGACTAGCCTGGGCAACATGGCGAAACCCTGTCTCTACTAAAAACAGAAAAATGAGCCAGGCATAGGGGTGTGTACCTGCAGTCCACCTACTTGGAAGGCTGAGATGGGAGAATCACCTGAGCTCAGAGGGCAGAGGTTACAGTGAAGCAAGATCATGTAACTACACTCCAGCCTGAGCCACAGAGCAAGACCCTGCCACAAAAAAAAAAAAAAGAAAGAAAAAAGAATACTCAAGAAAACACTGAAAAAAAAAATACAAGAGGAACTGGCACTAACAGACATTAAAAACATGCTACAAAGTATTTATAATCAAAACAGTGTGGTACCAGTACATGGACAGACAGACCAGTGGAACAGAATGGAAACCTCAGGGATAGACCTAATACACATGAAAACTTAATACGTAATAAAGACAGTATCTCAAATCACTGAGGCAAAGATGAACTTTTTAATCACAAGAGCTTTAACAAATGGGTGGCCATTTGGCAAAAGAAAAAATTAGATCCATACTTCCAAACAATACACAAAAATAAAACTCCAAATGGATCAAGGAATCTCAAGTAAATAAAAGAAAGCAAACAAGTATTAGAAGAAAACATGGGTGCATTTCTCTTTTATCTACCTCAGTGCAGAAAAAGACTTTCTAAGGACTCAAAATCTAGAGGCATCAGCAGAAGAGTAACAAATATGACTATTAAAAAACAACAACTGCATGGCAAAAACACCTTACATTAAAGTCAAAAGACAATGACAAAGTGGCAGAAAAATCTGCAACATGCATCCCTGACAGAGGGTTACTAACCCTAATATATTGAGAACTCTAAAGAGGGGCCAAAAACCCCATTGAAAAAGAAATGAACAGACAATTCACAAGAAAGGTAAAAAAAAAAAAAAATAGCTCTTAAACACAGACTTAGGTGTTCAAACTCATTCATAAATAGAGAAACGCGAATTAAACAACACAGAAATACTATTCCTTACCAATCAGATTTGTAAAAGGTAACAAGTATGACAGAACATTCTGTCGGTGAGGCTCTGGGGAAACCGGCACTCACGCACACTGCTCACACAACACAAACAGGCACAACCCTTCCGCAGAGAAACAAAGCAATGCCTAACAGAATTACCCAATGCTCTCAACGCTGACCAGCAATGCCACTTTACCTAACAGAGCTACCAGACGCTCTCAACCTGGACCAGCAGTGCCACCTTACCTAAGAGAGCTACTGGACACTCTCAATGCTGAGCAGCGTAAATTTTTAGGAATTTACCCTGAAGGAACACCTCCAACAAAACTAAGACACACAGGCCTGAGGTTATTCATTGCAAGTTTATAATTACAAAATACTGGAAACAATTTAAAAGCCCACATGTAGACAAGTAATGGCTTAAACAATTGTACATTCACAGGATATGATTGTGAAAAAGAAGGAGAATCTCTATGCACTGACGTGGAGAGATTTCCAAGACGTTAAGTGAAAAAAGCAGAATCCAAAAGAATATCCACAACGATGCTATCCTTCTATGTATGTGCTCATTTGTGGGGTGGCAGGGGTGGGGGGAAGGATAAACCCAAACCTGATGTGATCGTTACCTAAGGCGTGTGTGGAAGCCTGGTAGAAATAATGAGCGAATGGGAACTGACATGGTTTGGATGCTTGTCCCCTCCAAGGTTCATGCTGACTTGTAATCCCCAATGTTGGAGGTGGGCCTGGTGGGAGGTGACGGGACCATGGGGGCAGATCCCTCATGGCTGGTTTAGCACCATCCCTTTGGTGATAACTGAGTTCTCGCTCAGTTCAGGCAAAATCTGGGTGTTTAAAAGTCTGGTACCTCCCCACTCTCTTGCCATGTGATGTGCCGGCTCCCCTTCACCTTCTGCCATGAGTGGAAGCTTCCTGAAGCCTCCCCAGAAGCAGGTGCTGGCGCTATGCTTCCGGTACAGCCTGCAGAACCAAGAGCCAGTTGAACCTCTTTTCTTTATAAATTACACAGTCTCAGGTATTTTTTTATAGCAATGCAAGAACAAACTAACACATCCTTAGAACCACAGTAATGTTTCACACACCCAATAAGTTCTAATCAATCAGGATGTGGGGGAAATCTAAAAAGGAATACAAATATGAATAAATGAGTCCAACTGTATTAAAAATAGACACCAAGGAAAGAATTAACCTAAGTAACTGAAGAAAACATTATAACTATATTCTGTAGGGCCAAAGATAATGATGCACTATCATAAATACTATATTTAAAAAATTCACAAAGACACGGGTTAGCAATTCCAAAGCTGCTCAGTATGTATATACTAGGACTAAGCAAGTAAGTCAATATATTGTGGATAATGAGAGCCAGGCTTCTCACTGTTGGAGAATGGAGCTGAAACAGAGGTTTAACATGACCATCTCTGTAAACAAGAAATAAATAAATAAACAGAAACAAGGAGAGGGAAAGGCTGGAATGAACACTGAGATACTGGGTGGAACCTGGAGGTGGCATTCCTCATGTTTCCAGTACATACACCGATAGGCAGATACAGAAGCAGGCGTGTGTGTCTGTGCACGTGTCCATACACTGCCCAGCTCTGTCTGAAGAGTGCAGTAACCACTGTGAGCACAGCAGCTGTGAGCACCCCGAGTGCCCAGGTCTTGGTGTCTCAATACCATTAGAACAGGCCATCAGGAAAGACTTGCTTGGAGAAAGAACTGATACCAAGGCTAGAGCACAGAAGTGCATGACAGGACATCCTGCGCTGCCAAGAAGACAGAAAGTGCTCAGAAAAGGCTGGACACATGCTGAAAACACACACAAGCCAACTAGACGGAGCTCCCAACAGCCAACTCTGCGACAATTTGAACGACCAACTAAATGATGATATTATTACAATCCACAGAGTAAAATAAATATCTATGCTTCCATACTGATATAAAGAACTGAATAAATAAATGGGAGAGAAAGGACAGTTCTTCCTTCCAGCAGAGTTCCAATTAATAAATACAAATGGAACAAAGGAAAAAGAAAATCATCATGTGTCAAAGTCCTCAGGAGTAATCACCAAAAGCAAGAACCATCAAGGCATGCTAACATGAGTGAGTGGAAGTATGTGAAGAAACAAGACCATCTCAAAACACGCCTCCACAAGACACTGAGAAGTCACAAAGGAAACAGGGGCTGCACAGTGGAGACATCTGGCAGGTGCCACCTCTGGCCCCACAGGGCCAGCAGCTCAGGTCTCCTCTACAGGAGGACACCTGCAGCTGCTGCCCTCGGGTCCTCACACGTCTGTGCCAAGCCCATGCTTCCCCCTGGGGCTGCTCCCAGCCAATGACTAAGCACAGAGCAGGCACTAGGGCAGGCCCATTCCTGGGGGACACAGGACTCCTCCAACAGGCAATCTGGTTCAAGGATTTCCCATGAGCTAAAACTTTTTCAGGCCTGTGCGAGCCTCCTCCTCCCCAGTTCTCCTAACTTTTCGGTGTCAGATCAGCACTGCAGTTCTTGCCTATTCTCACACCCTTGCCTTTATCCTTCAGAGGCCCTCACTCCCCACAAATCTTTTGAACATCTAATCCTAGCTTGGCGTCTGCTTCTTGGAGGACCCAGACTGACAGACCACATTAATCAAATGATGAAAATGAACACCACCAGTAATAAGATGAAGGAAAACGGAGGAACCATCTGTGATTAGAGGAAACTAAGAAGACAGGAAAATGAAATCTAACGTGGGATTCTGGACTGGATCCCAGAGAAGGAACCTGTGGGATGATGGGTAGAATCTGAATGAAGCCTGCAGGTCAGTCAGCAGAGCTACACCAAGGTTCATTTCCAGATTCTGAGGCTCATGCTGTGGTCAGCAGTGCTACCAAGATTCATTTCCAGGCTCTGGTGCTCATACTGAGGTTTCGGAAGATACTAAGGTTAGGGAAAGCTGGGAAGGACTTAGGGGTTCTCATGAACTATTTGTGAAACTTTGCTATAAATCTAAAATCATTTCAAAATAAAGGGTGAAAACAAAGCAGGGCACAGGCTGGACGGGAGCACCATGGGAGCTGGCGAGATGCACGTGGTCTGCGGGTGAATGACAGCACAGGGCCAGTGTTCGTAGGTTAGTTTTAACAGCTGTACTCCAGTGATCTGAAACAGTGGCATCAGGGGAAACTGGGCAATCTTGTTATGACAACTCTCTCCTATTTCTGCAAAATTTCTGTAAACCTAAGATTATTTCAAGTCTAAAAAAGTAAACAAAAGCAAAAAAAAAAAAAAACCCAAACCACTCAGAAATCATTACTTTTAACCATTTATATTATAGATAACATCGGTAAGTCGAAAGTAGCTACCAGTTCTGCCAGCAGTACCCTGGTAGAAACAGCAGAAAAACCTCTCTGAGCACCCCGAGAATTCTGTGCTTAGTCATCATTTTTTGTTTCGAGGCTTGTATCAGTGCAGAGGGAAAATTTGCCCAGAGCCCAGTGAAGGAGAGAAAGTCCCATTGGCAGGATGGCGCACTGACCTTGCCTGTGGCTTGTAGCTGTTGAGGATCTGATAGGCTCTGAGCAGATCGAGCTTGCCGTGGCCTTGCTCAAACATGTTGACCCCGGGGAGTCTCCGGGCTGACGCAATCAGGGCCTGCTTCATACTGGCAGGATTCACCAGCTCACGCTTCTGGACTGTGCTGGAGGAAAAATCAAGCATTTGTTCATTTTCTCTCAGTAAACGGATGAAAATCAGACCACTGAAACCTAACCTACAAACGTGCACACGAGAGGCCTGCAGTCTTGTTTCATATCTAACGGGTGCTTGTCTGGTGCAGCCTGTGTGAAAGCATGAGAGTGCACTCATTTCTGTACCTGCTCCAGCACTGACCGCTCCACAACCTTCTACGGGACCCATGGGCTAGGGCCATTTATGCTAAATGCACCAGTAGCACGTATGTTTCTGATAATTCAACTGAACAACCATATAGGCTGCAGAAGGCATAAATGTGTAGGACGTCCTGACTCCTCAGGGGAGGGGAAACCTGCTGGCCACAGGAAGAAGATGCCATGGGACACCGCCTGGTTGGGAGGAAGAGGAGCACACTCAGATCCTGGGGAGGGGCCACAACACAGGACTGGCAGGAGGCACAGGTCTGAGTGAGGACCGCTGCCTCCAAAGCCAATCCTCACCTTTTTGTTTCCAAATTGGGAGGCTTGTCTGGGACGAGCCACCCTGATGGACGATGCCTTTCAGAACGACGCAGACCTAAGGCCACCTTCAGTTTCACCATAAGAATGCATCTGAACAAGCTTTAACACACAGTGTGACCTGGCTAGGAACTCAGCCTGGTGATACTAACATTAAAACATCTATTTTTATGTATCTATGTATTATAAATACAAGTCAATTTTAATTCCTAAAATTGAGGGGGGAATATCAGTATGCAAAAAGGGAAAACTTACTCTCCTAAGTTCCTAAATATTTGTATGTGATAGTGGTTGGTCTTGGAGTCTAGGCAGGTTTTCTAAATGGGAAATCTGACATAAGAAGACGAGATGAAGCAGAATTAGTTTTTAATGACAGAATAAAAGAACTGCTCAAAGCTACAGGTCAACAATCTTCCTCCTCTTCCTGCCTATAAAGTGAATTCAAGGGTTGCGTTCCACTGCCTTTCACAGCATCATCAGGCTGGAGCTCAGGAGGCCCGCCGCTGCTGCTCGGCTTCTATTAGGAGCGACTGTCACATACAGAGGTGTTTCTGAATGATCACAATGGCATTTTTATCTGCTGCAGTGGGATGATGAGATTGAAAGGCTTCCTTGTTGCTGAAAATATCTGTACTTAAAGAAGCTGCCGGGAACAGGAACGACCCCTCGGCTGCCCGCTTACTCAACAGCAGAGAGCTAATGGGCTCAACGGTGAAGGCAGAGCCCTCACTTCCCGCTAACAATCATGGCGTGTAGGAGAAATGAACCAGTATTTTCTGTTTCTAGAATCAACAAAATTAGAAACAGGAGCCCTAACTGAGTCCTCTCCACCTGGCAAATACCAGGGTGCAAGCAGGCCAGGTAGCCCACTATCCACCTTCCCTCCACTCTGTTCCTCACTTGATGTAACACTGGAGAGAGGAAAACAACTGGAAGAGAAGACAGTGTTTCCAGCAAGCACACAGTTATTCTCCAGAGGCCAGTCTGGCCAACGTCAACATTCTCAAGAATTTGGCTCCAAACTGTAAGGGAAGAACAGAGAAAAGGGGAAAGAGATAGATATCTACCCCCTTTTTTGGTAGAGATGGGGTCTCACTATGTTGCCCCAACTGGTCTCAAACTACTAGCCTCAAACAATCCTCTTGCCTTGGCCTCCCAAAGTGCTGGTATTACAGGTGTGAGCTACCACAACCAGCCCAATATCTAGCTTTATTAAGGATTACTAACAAAATAATATCTGGCATTAGAAGCTAAAATCAATATTCAATTTACTTAAAGAGAATTTAAAATATAAAGACATTTAATACTATTAGCCTATATTAATTAATTTTTAAATTAGCATAGAATAACTTCCAAATATGCAGAGTTTTGAGTGTTATCACAACACTCAACTAAAACTTCATCTAAATAGAAGAAGTACAATTTATTTTGGGGGAAGATACAGTGACAAGATAAATGCCAGCCCCAAAGACTTCTTTTTATAACTGAGAGTAAGGAAACACGGGCCTCCGAAGAAAGTGACAGCATGTGAACATCAACTCTGGTCTACTCGCTTGGAGAACTTTATTTATTGATTGGCTGATTGAGACAGAGTCTTGCTCTGTCAAACAGGCTGGAGTGCAGTGGCGCGATCTCAGTTCACTGCAGCCTCCTCTTCCCGGGTTCAAGCAATTTTCCTGCCTCAATCTCCTAGTAGCTGGGATTACAGCCGCCCACCACCACGCCTGGCTAATTTTTGTAATTTTTAGTAGAGACGGGGTTGCACGACATTGATCAGTTTGGTCTTGAACTCCTGACCTCAGGTGACCTGCTCCCTCAGCCTCCCAAAGTGCTGGGATTACAGGTGTGAGCCACTGCACCCAGCCTCTTTGAGAACTTTCTTCCAGTTTCATTATCTGCAAGATTAAGTTCCAGTCACTAAGCTCCACTCCAACTGCAGGAGATTCAGTGAGACAAAGCGGAGTGGTGACTGTCAGTCCCTGGCGGGTTTGACATCCTTAGCTACAGAGAACATTAAAAGGTGAGTCCCTGTCACAAAAACAACAAATGGGTAACACTGAGAAGATGGATGTGTGAATTCGTTTCACTAGAGTAACCTTTTTACTATCTATATGTATCCCATAACATCATGTTGAATATCTTACATATATGCAATTTTTTTTTTTAAGTGAATCCCCAAGGAAATGGAGGATATATGGCAGGGACATATCTTACTTTTTGTTCCCTGCCTGATACATACGCTTGCTTGGATATAAAAAGCACACTTCTAGCACATAAATGGGATATTAGAAAACAGAACACAAACAGAGAAACAGGTATTTTGCCTATGTTTACTTGAGCTTATAAAGTGTGTTCACATTCAAGTCATCTAACTATCAAAGAAGCGACTCCTACTCTTTGCAGAGATGAAGGAGGAGAGACAGAGCAAGGCTGTGAAGGGCCTAAGCTCTCAAACCCAAGTCAGGGCAGAAGTAAGACACAACTCCTGCTCTGCTGGCACCGAGTGCTCCTGTCCTGACGTGGGAGCTACTGTTCTCTGGGGGGCAGCACTCACCTCACTAATAAGGTGACAGCGCCTGCAACCACTGGAGAAGCAACACTGGTTCCTGAGAGGGCCCGGCACCCCCCTTTCACGCCGGAACCCCGCACGCCAGCACCATAGGTGACAATGTCAGGTTTCACGCGACCGTAGCCTCCTGGTAGCTCCTATGAATAAAAGCAGCTTGGTTTCTATGTCTCATACTTTGCTGTACAGCCACATGCAGTTATGAGTGAATCAAATCAGAACAGAGATATGGGTTACACAGCATAACCTTAGGAAGGCACTGGTTTTAGTCTGAAATTCACTCCAGGCCGGGCGCAGGGCTCACACCTGTAATCCCAACACTTTGGGAGGCCGAGGCAGGTGGACTGCTTGAGCCCAGGAGTTCCAGACCAGCCTGGGCTACACAGCAAGACCCCCATCTCCACAAAAAAACCCAAAAATTAGCTAGATCTAGTGACACAAGCCTGTAGTCCTGGCTACTCAGGAGGATCACCTGAGCCCAGGAGGTCAAGGATGCAGTGAGCCGTGATTGAGCCACTGCACTCCAGCCTGGGCAATAGAGTGAGATCCTGTTCCTCTCAGCCCCCGCCTCCAACAAAAGAGAAAAAAAAAACAAAGAAATTCACTACAATACAGAAAATAAGCTTAAATGATAACGTAGAAAGTAACATTTTAAAAATATATTTTATAACAACCAGAACAACGGCAAAGGCATAAAGCAATTAAAAGATAAGTATTTCAATTTTGCTGACATGCCAGACTAGAAAGCGCACACTAGCTTATCACCAAGACCAGAAACCGGAAAATGCTTTATCTCTAGATAAGTTAAACTTAGAAATATGTTAGAAAAATTAGAAAATTAAAATGTAAAAAAACCCAAACATGTTTCTTTACAAGGAAAAAAGTAAAGGTATGAGTGGATGTTTCAAATGGTTGTAAAAGAGGAAATAAGAAACCACTGAGAAGGAACAAGATAACCACCCGACTAACTTGGGATAAGGTTTTAATAAGTACTCGCTTAAGCTTCTTAAGAATTGGGGCAAAACAAGAAATATTCCGTCAGAAAACATGAGACCAATTTGAAGGGAAGGCCAAGGACCGTGGACACACACACTGGGACACCGAGTGAAGGCACCCTCCACTGCAGCTGTGATGATGGAGGGACACTTCTCAAATGCCATTAAAAAGCTGGTTGGTGATGAAGGCCATGGACGTGACATCTCGTCATGGTTCGGTGAGAGCGTTTACACGGGGAGCTGGGGACAAAGTGGCGGATGCAGTTTCCTAGTATCTGGCAGCACAAGGAACATGCTGAGGGAGCATGGATGGGAGGACATGCAGCCTGCCCTGGACAGACTATCACATGAGAGAGTGGTCCCCAGCCAATGCGTCAGCTCCAGGAAGAGGCATGTGAGTGTGGGAGGCGGGGACCCCTGGTGAGGCTGAGTGGCGGGGACGCTAGGTGCTGACACTGTCACAGTACAAAGGCTCAGTTTGAAGGCACAGTACAAAGGCTATCCCGTAAAGTGCTGCAGTGTGGACGAGGCCCACAGTGTTCCCAGGCAGTTGGGAATCTTTGCAGGGACTTATCTGAGGCCTCCGAGTGTGACACGTGAAGTTAAAGCAAGGAGAGATGCTCTGACCCTGAAGAAAGCGAAGGGCGGGTGCTCCCCTCAGCCACCGTGAGGGCAAAGGTACACAATTGCTGTTCTGCATGAGCATCTAATTTTTCATCAAACTTTGACAGGTAAAGGTGGGTGAATTTGCTGCATAATTAAACCCCGAACAGCTGAATTATTAACTGTAGCAGTTATTTTGAATTTGTCCAGCTAAATGCAATTGTTTCTGGGTTAGCAGAGTTGATATTAAGCTGTTCTCAATGGCTTCTCCAACTTCTTAAGGCCCCCCGCAAAAAAAAAAAAAAAAAAAAAAATCACCTCACCTACCACTGAGGAGGACTGCTTACCACTACTAGATAGGGTAAACAGTTACCACTACTAGATAGGGTAAACGGTTACCACTACTAGATAGGGTAAATGGGCAGGAACCCAATTCACCTAAAGATGAGTTCAGGCCGGGTGCGGTGGCTCAAGCCTGTAATCCCAGCACTTTGGGAGGCCGAGATGGGCGGATCACGAGGTCAGGAGATTGAGACCATCCTGGCTAACCCAGTGAAACCTTGTCTCTACTAAAAAAATACAAAAAAACTAGCCGGGCGAGGTGGCGGGCGCCTGTGGTCCCAGCTACTTGGGAGGCTGAGGCAGGAGAATGGTGTAAACCTGGGAGGCGGAGCTTGCAGTGAGCTGAGATCCGGCCACTGCACTCCAGCCTGGGCGACAGAGTGAGACTCTGTCTCAAAAAAAAAAAAAAAAAAAGATGAGTTCCTCAGAAATCAGTTAATAACTGAAACTGGGAGACACACTTAGAATGATCACAGCAGCTGTGCACTTGCCAGAGTGAAGGGGCAGATGCTGAAGGGGCCAGATCTCTCGTCCTCATGGCTGGGCAGGCACTCACAGCCCCAGCTATTCACCCGGGAATGTGAGGGTGTCTGTGCACTTACAAATACACCCCACGGCTCATGAACAACCGGTGCCACTAACCACAGTAGTCTGTCCAGCTAAATACAGTTATTTAGCAAAGAAAAGTGTACCCAGGTAGTCATTCCCCTTGAAGAAAAGCGGGCGATGTTATCTTCAAAGTCAATGCCGCCTACTCCAATCACATCCATTTGATCAGCAGGGTTATTCAGAGTGCTATATTGAGACAAAAAAAAAGACAAAAGAAAAGAAGAAAAACAAGAGAAATAATTTAAAATGGATGATTCAAACCAGGGCAAATACTCCCAGAACAATCTAAGACTGTATGAGCTTCTTCTGCGGGAAGATGTGTGCAGCTCCTCACGGCTGTCCTGTGAAACGCATGACCCTGCCACATTCATATTGTGCTCCAATTACACCCTCTCACCTGGAACGCCCCTCCTTTCTTCTCCTCCCTGTCAACTTGGCACACTGGGGCTAAAAAGTGAGACTCAAGGCTCACTTTTTCCCTCCAGCAATCCAAGCCTTAAGGATCTGTACTTGCCTTGAACTTCACAACACTTAACATGATCACAGTTCATCATCTAATGACACATTCTCACATCACTTTCAAACTGTTCCCAGTACATTCATCTTAACTCCCCAACTAAATCACACACTTCTCTGGGAAGAAACCGTAACCACACATTTGCATCTGCCAAGGTCAGGAAGTGGTAAGTTTTCAATTGACCTTCTGTGGTGGTGTTCTACCCTCCTCCTAGGGAACTGTGGAAGGACTATCATTACTCTGTAATCTTGAGCTCCTTAGATCTCTCCAATACCTTAAGTGCACTAGATCTGCAAAGAAATTATAGTGAAATAAATAATGGCAAAAATGTGTAAACCACAAAGTCAAGATAAAGGTGAACTATTTGAAAATATGAGACACTCAGTTATAAAACTGCATTGCTAAGCTTTATCTATTATGGCTATACTACCAAAAAAATGAACTCTTTGACAACTCAAGAACTACAACTGATTCCAAGTGGCTTACAAGATAATAGCAGCATGAAGTTCTCCTTCTAGAGTGTTTTTAACTGACAATTCCCAACACACCGAGACAAAGTGGTACTGCCTTCTCAGCCCACTGGCCACCAATATCCTACCAGCATTCAGAAGAACCAATAATGATTTTCTGATGACTGATGCTAGATGTTTACACATTCCCAGGAACACAAGGAGCAGAGGTTGGTACAGAAGTCACTGATAGAAACTCCCACCGAAGGTGACCAAAAAAATACCACCTTTCCACCCTCCTCTACCTGTCAATCCCTATAATGCTTAGTGTACTTTAAACTCTTTTTTTTTTTTTTTTTTTTTGAGACAGAGTCTCGCTCTGCCGCCCAGGCTGGAGTGCAGTGGCGTGATCTTGGCTCACTGCAAGCTCCGCCTCCCGGGTTCACGCCATTCTCCTGCCTCAGCCTCCGGAGTAGCTGGGACTACAGGCGCCCGCCACCTCGCCCGGCTAGTTTTTTTGTATTTTTTAGTAGAGACGGGGTTTCACTGTGTCAGCCAGGATGGTCTCGATCTCCTGACCTCGTGATCCGCCCGTCTCGGCCTCCCAAAGTGCTGGGATTACAGGCTTGAGCCACCGCGCCCGGCAAAATAAGAGAAGGCATTAAGAAATCATTGCTGGTACTGAAAAAGAGGGAGCTAAGGCTGCAGGCTCGCTAGCACCACAGAGCGCAGGACCCAGAGAAAGAGACCACAGCAAAGCGGACCGGAGGATGTGTGCCTCGCTCCCAGAGGAGCTGACGTATGCACGTTACTGTCCTCAGACCAGCCCTGGGAGGAGTCCCACCAGATGCCCGAGCAGAAAAAACCACACCCACCACAAGCTGGGCTGCTGTGATCATATGCCATGTCCCATCACTGCAACAGCCAGCAGGTGCCCAGGTCTGTGTGAGGCAGCACGAGCGTACAAACAAGGTGGAGACGGGGCCTTCCTTGCAAGGCTCTGCTCCTCCAACCCACTATAAACTCACAACTCTGATAAGAAGCTATCGAGTGCAACCACCCACAAAAGCCACAGGGTTTCAGAACGGCAGCCAGCATGTGAGAAAGCAGTCAGAATAGTATGTGAAAGAGCTGACAATCCAGACAGGCGTGGCCAGGAAGATGGGCAGAGGGACGGGGTGCAGAAGACCTGAAAGAAACAGAAGGCGGACGCTTATTCCAGGAAGGTGTGTGTGGGGAAGTGGAAGATCAAGGTGAACCGAGATTCTGGCTGGAGTTGGCCAACTACGGCCCATGGGCCAAACCAGCCCACACCTGTTTTTGCAAATACAGCGTTCCTGGAACACAGTCATGTTCATTTACATATAGATCACCCACAGCTGCTTTCACACCATAAAGCCTAAACTATTCATTATCTGACCCTTTATAGAAAAAGTTTGCAATTCAGTCCAGAATACTGAAGACCTTGAAAACCAAAAGAAAAATGTGGATTTCATCTATTAGGCAATAATAATCTGCTGCAGATTCTTGATTAGAAAACTGCTAGAATATGTTTGAACGGTAGAAATACACACAAAACAGAAAGAGAGCAGCTGTCATTCACAGAGCATCGTTGGCATTCATAGTGCTCTCCTCCCCGCACTGTCTGATTTCAGCCTCACAGGCACCATGCGGGCTGCTCTCTGCTCCCATGACAGGTGAGGGAGCTGGGGCTCAGAGAAGTGACGGTGCCTCAGCTGTAAGCGGCAGGTCGGACTTGTCTGCTTCCACACCTACTTTCATCCCTGTCCATGCTGGAAGAGCTGGGGTGGGAAAAGACTCAGATAGGAAAACAGGCTAGGAAACACTGACACCCAGTGACTCTGAACTGGTGAGTGCCAGCCATGAGTGGGGACATCAAAAATGGGACGAACATTTAAAAAGGAGACAAGAACACCTGACGAGATGACTTAATAACTGGAGTTTGTCACGGCAGAGCTACAGCAAGGGTATGTTCGTGCCACTTGCATCTATGGCTCCTGATACGTATCACTGATGCCACAGCAAAATCCAGAACGCTGGACCTCTAATGAGGGTTAGGATCATTTACTCAACTACCAGGCTAGAATCCTATGAATGCCAATATCCACGTTTTCTGAGATATACAAACATGAACTTCACATAGCTTCACCTCCTATTACACCCTGGATTTGCATAAAGCATCCTACAGAAACTGAGCACAAGAAATGACTTATAAATATTATCTAGAGAATAAAACGAAGCTGCTGGTGGAAAGAAAACTGAGACCTCGAACCAGACTGGAGTGTACTGGCTGGGATTCAGTGGCAAATGTTTCACATCTCGTGCTGCTTAAGTTCAGCACGAAGGCCCCCCTGTGACACCGTCCTCCCTGCCTCCCTCCTACATGATCCCTCTCATCAACTCCCAAAGCACTGTCCATGTTGCCATCAGGCCCGCCAGCACTTCGTCCGCGAACGAGTGTCACTGTGCTTGCACCTGCTCTTTCAGAGATAGGCAGAAACCTCTTCCGTTTGCCTCTTTACCCCAGTGCTTCGCACACAGATCTCATCAACACTGCAGAATCCCTTTCTAATAGATTCACTTTTCTGATTGATTTTTTGGGGAAAAAAATAGTAGAATAAAAACTTTAGGCTTCTAAATTACTATTTGTAACAAAATTTTAAAGACATATAAATAGAAGGAAGACTGGCCTTGAGGTGACAACTGCTGAGGTGGGTGGTGAGTACCTGGGTGTTCATCATACATCCTACAGTATTTTTTTACATGAGGAAAACATCCTTAAGACAAAGTTTTAGACAGATATAAACAGGTAACCATAGGTGGATACACAAACAGATAACACTTTTTCAGTTATTTAAGGGGGAAAAAATCCCCAAGGTCATCCCTGCTGGGGCTACTTACCCATAAAGAGGTCCGTCATTGCCAATAGCAGAAACCATGATTACGTTGTTAGCTGTTAATTCCCACACCTACAAAATGAGCATTTATTTAATGAAAGTATACCACTCTTAATGTATAATTGTCCAAAAAAAAAAAAAAAAAAAAAAAACAACCATACACAACATCAAAAAACAGTTCTAAAAAAGCAGCACTGAACCATTATAAAGGTGGATGTGCTGGCAACTTGCAGGCTTAGAGAATACCACCCGGGACGGAGAAGCACGCAGCGCACAGAGCAGATGCTGACTTTCTAGTCACTTTCAGGAAAACACAAATTGCATGTTTAGGTAAGAAAGAATCGGCAGGGCATGGTAGCGCACGCCTGTAATCCCAGCACTTTGAAAGGCTGAGGTGGGTGGATCACCTGAGGTCAGGAGTTGGAGACCAGCCTGGCCAACATGGTGAAACCCCGTCTCTACTAAAAATACAAAAATTAGCCGGGCATGGTGGCAGGCGCCTGTAGTCCCAGCTACTTGGGAGGCTGAGACAGGAGAACCGCTTGAGCCTGGGAGGCGGGTTGCAGTGAGCCAAGACCACGCCACTGCACTCCAGCCTGGTCAACAAGAATCAAACTCCATCTCAAAGAAAAAAAAAATACAAAAAAAAGAACCAGCAAGGCACCATGTGCTCCTTATAAACACCTACTCTAAGGCCTCTAACCCACTCAATTTATGACATGCACATCACTGAAGCGCACGTCATTAGCCATATGTTCTCACAAAGCTGTCACCACCTGGATGAAAAGCTACCAACACACTAGATATGATGCAAAGTTGGGCTGCGAAAGAGCAGGAGCTGTCACCCAAACCCTGTGTGCAGTGACTCCACAAACCTTGTCAACAAAGGGATGATCCATGAAGTCCGGGCCGCCGATGCTGAGGTTTAACACGTCAATCTTCTTTAAGATGGCATAGTTGAAGGCGTCCAAAAACCAAGATGTGTAAGATACCTAGTTAAATATTAAAACAGTCTGCTTAGTGTTTCAATTAAGTCTTAAAGAGCTAGGACAGTTTTTATTTCTAAGGCTCTTAAAATCATAAAGTATTTCCCTCAATTTTTTTTTTAACTTAAAACCAGAAATAAATCCTGAGTATGCATAATGCTCTGGAGAGTAAAATACAACACCTAGAAGTTCTAAGTCCTTGGAGCTGAACCTAAGGAAGAGACAGCTGTGTTCCGCAGGTGGCCTGTCTCTCCAGGTTAAATGCACAGCTCTCCACACAAAGAATGCCTTCCTAGAAAACACCCACGCTTCCAACTGCCCCTCTCCTCTCCTGTAAAAGGACTCATCCCAAGGCACTTCTATGAAGTTAAGCATTTTGGAATAGTTCAACTTATCTATCTAACCTTCTTCATTCCTAAACAGACTGAAGGACAAACGGCAGCGGTAACAGTTATTTCATAGTATTAGTCCCCTGATGTTCAAATGCTCCTATGTTCCTTACAAAAGGTACATTACTTTGTGGATCACCTTCAGCTGTTGCTTTTTTAAAAATATAAAATTAAGGTTACAGTACGAACAGAAGCAATGCAATGATTAAGATTATGTTTTTAAAAGACTTTTAAAAGACCACGTATCTATATTTTGTTACATACACCAAAGAAATTCTAGAAGGAGGTATAAGAAAGGAACATCAGGCCGGGCGCGGTGGCTCAAGCCTGTAATCCCAGCACTTTGGGAGGCCGAGACGGGCGGATCACGAGGTCAGGAGTTCGAGACCATCCTGGCTAACACGGTGAAACCCCGTCTCTACTAAAAAATACAAAAAACTAGCCGGGCGAGGTGGCGGGCGCCTGTAGTCCCGGCTACTCGGGAGGCTGAGGCAGGAGAATGGCGTAAAAACCCGGGAGGCAGAGCTTGCAGTGAGCTGAGATCCGGCCACTGCACTCCAGCCTGGGCGACACAGCGAGACTCCGTCTCAAAAAAAAAAAAAAAAAAAAAGAAAGGAACATCATCACACAAGAGACACGGGCAAGTGAGGAAAGAACCTGCTGGACAGGGACAGGGGTGGGGGCCTCACTGTGTTACCTTTTGACATTTCTGAGCTATGCATTAATATTCAAAAATTAACCTTAAAATATAAATGATGAAAAAAGAAACAAATACTAGGACCCTCTCCCTTTTCTATAGTTTCCAAATGAAGAGTGAAGGAATAAGGCTTGTAAACTCACATTACCCAACACAATGCCAGGTGTGGGGACACAGAGGTAAATAAAACAGCTGAAGGTGGTAGGAACCCAATCAGGGAGGCAAACACACTTATTCTATGTGCAACTGTTCTATTCTATCATGCAGACACCCGACCCAGGGCACAGAGGTCTGGGGAAGCCTGGAGGTAGAGAAGAAACAAGGGAAATCAAAGAATCGTTGTAAGTAGTAGCCTCAGCAGGGTCTTCAGTGTTCAAGTTAGGTTGACACAGTGGTTGGTGGGAGAAGGGTGGAGCTACCCAGGAGGCAGAGGAACAGTAAACTGGGCACGTGTGCTGCGGTATGAATGGCTCAGCGTCACTGACGTGCACTCCTTTTACACAAGTGTGTAAAGTCCAGTGATTCTGCTTTTTACATTTCAGTATGAATTCCTCAAGTTTCAGGGGTCCTCAAAACACCTACCTGATTATTGGTAAAGACCCTGAAAATGTGAAGCTCTGCATCTGGAGCAAATCCTTGGCACTCCCTCATGCTGGCTATCACACCTGCCACGAATGTACCATGGCCCAACCCTGTAGTCCATAAAGAAAACAATCCCATTAAACACACTGGATAGCAAGTGCCAGGATGCAACATTCCAGGCCATGAGTTTCACAGCCTTCCATTTCCAAGTGCTGGAGAGAGAAGGGCCTCTGCTGCCGCTCTATGATCCCCTTGGACATCACTGGCACAAGCACCCCTTCCAGGTCTAGCCACCTCCCGGCTCTTCCGGACAGGGAGCTGCCCCCGCAACAGGCATCCCCACTCTCTCCTGAAGCGCTACTTCCCGACATCCTCTGAGGTATTCAGAGCAGTTTCTGCCGCAACAAAAGGCACAGTAACAACTTGGGCTTGTCTGAATAATTGCTGGACAGACTGTGGAATCATGCACTAAACACACTCTCAATCAATCAGAGAGGACGGGAGTGATGTCCTACGTCCACACATGACCACGTTCTCACTGCCACTGAGACCCACCATCGTCCAGCGTTCGCTCGTTGGTCCAGTTGGTTCTCTCCTTCACATTTTTGAAGTGGGGATGCTTCTCGCTCAGCCCAGTGTCAAAAACAGCAACTCTTACGTTAGCACCTTATTCGGAAAAGAAAGCAAACACAATCATGTCTGAAGAAATCATCTTTTTGGATTTTGCCTGTAAAATACATTCTTTCCTGGGACCCACAGAAAATGACATCCTGTGGAAGGCCAAAGCCTGCTCAGAGCAAACAAGTTAGGCCAGCTGCTCCCAGGGTCAGCCGGCTAAGCCAAGGCCAAGCAAAGAGGACAGCAGGAACAATGCCATCATCTGTCGCCAAATAAGATTTAAGGATAAGCAGAAAATCCTTCTAGACCCTCCTCAATTGCCACCAGCACTCAGGATGGAACCACCCCTTCCACTCCTAGCGGGCTTCTCAAGGCTCCAGGATGGCACCTACCAACACTCTCCTTCTGGCAGTTTATCACAGGTCTCCACCCCCACTTCTCAGAGGCCCTGCAAAACACTCACAAACCACACAGCCAAGGAGCAGGACACAGAAAAGGGGAAAAGAGGGAACCATTCTTATTCCTGACAAGGACAGCAGTTTACTCCATGCAGCTCATTGATAAAACAGCAAACGCTGCCACGAGGAACAGCTAACACCACATGGCGCTCATCACACCTAAGAAAAATCACTGCAGCGTACACTTTTCTAGAATAGTAAGTCTATTCCAGATACTGGCCAAAGCCATCAACACCAATGTGAAATACAACTGGCCTGTCCGACCAAAAATTCTAGAAAGTATCTAGAAAAAGTACAGAATACCTGTATGACTTAACAGCTAACCAGTGTAAAGAGGGTAATGTCTTTCTGGCAAAAGGGCTGTGTACATATCAGTACTATGTTGAACAATCTATTAAACTGAGATAAATATAAAAATCAATGCTACTTTTAAAAAATGCACACACAAAATCAGAAACCATTTGGTTTGGGGGGAATAAAAAACTATTTCTGACGATTAGAAAACTTGTTTTGTGAAGGAGTTCTCACTCTAAAAAGGTAAAACCATGGGGAGACACACATTTTAATGAAATGCCAGTCCACCAGGTATTAAAAGTTGAAGTATCTCAGACATTTTGGAGGGCAGGGTGCCAAGGAGATCAAAGGAGAGGTAAGGGTCCCTAAGTCAAGGAGATACCAGAAAGACACCTAGGCAAACCGAGATTTCCTGGGAGCAGGTGAAACTGGTTTACATTTAGAAGGTAAAAATCTTCATATTAGATAAAACAGGAATGTTTTGTCATGATGAATCAGCAAAGGAAAAACCCTTATTGTTCTGAGTTTTATCTCACAGGACATGATCATTAACACCGCTTTCTGTTCCCAAACAAATCATTAGCAGGTTGATAGTCAATTACTTAGTCACTCTGCATTCAGGGCACCAAATTCAAGTGATAAACTAATTTCCATGGAATTGCCCAGATCAGGGACCATCTTTCCCCAAGAAGTGCCAGCAGCCGGCAGTGCTGTGCTCGTTTGTGTATGTGTCAACAGGAGAGAAGTGCTCCACAGTCTGCCTCTTCTAACCTCAGAAATGGTAACAAAAATAAGACACAAATGGTGGCAATTAGAAAAGCCACAGAAACAGATGCCTGGCATAACAGGAGTCAAAGACGAGGAGTACTTGGCTACCTTCCAGCTCAACAAATAGTAAGGTTAGAAGTGGAAGGCTGCAGGGCTTTCGCACTAGGCAGTCCCGAACACGGAACTCTTAGATGTCTGGACTTTCCGCACCTTCCCTGGGTAATAGCACACACCTGTATATCCCATCTGCCAGAGCACGTCTGCCTGCAGTGTCTGGGCAACCTGGCGCGGGATGGCTCTCAGCAGCCGTCTGCTCGAATGCCTTCCCGTAGCATGCCAGAAGCCAGAGCCCAGGGAGAGACTGGCTCTTCGCAAGGGACGTGATGACTGCCACTTCTGGCTCCATCGGGTTTCATTGCAGGGTACTGTGGGGTCAGCTAGAGGCAAGGGAGAGGAAGGTCAGAACAGAAGAGCAAAACACGACACCCACCAGGCAAAACTATCCCAAACACAGCGAGGATTACCATTTGCCATTCTGTTTGAGGGAAAGTGGGATTATCTTCTTTTTCTAGGACAGTCTCAATGCAATTATAATTATAGAATGTTATTTAGCTGTCATATTATTCCTAAATAGTTCTCTACTTGAAATTTTCTAACCAATGTAAGGCAGAGAAAGACTGATTAAATTAAATAATAATAATTTTAAGAAGCTAACTGTGATACTAACACTAAAGACAAACCTGATTTTTCATCAGCAACTTGTTCTCACTGAACCAGAAAGGGGAGAAGTTAAAGAAAATGACCCTAAGCATTCATGGAGTTTTATTTTCACTAGACGTTTCACTAGATTTCTGGGGTAGGCAAAAGCCATGTTATCCCATTGAGCATCAAATATCAACAGGACTTTAAAAAACCATATATTGCTCAATATTCTCAATATTCTTATCTGCTAGAATTTCACCTTTCAAAAAACAAAAGAACTACAAAGGAGTGAGAGACGGGGAATTTCTAAGGGTGATGGAATTATTCCATATCTTGATTTTGTTGGTGGATATTTGATGGTATACTTTTGCCAAAACTTGCCAAACTGTACTCTAAAAAGGACGAAAAAAATAAGTAAATAAAAATAAAAAGGACGAATTTTACCACCTGTAAGTCTCTTTATTTTTAAAAACCGGAGGAAAAAGGAAATACCACAGAAATGGCCTAAGAGTTTTCCCTTTACCTTTCAAAGACCATGTTACAATGAACAAGTCATATTTCAAATCAGTTTTAAGAAGAGAAAATCTATAATACTAATACAGTTCTGTTTCTAAAGCAAATCATTGTCATTTTTATTCCAGCCTTACCAAGCGACACCCATGTAAGTACAGGGACCTGGAAGCATACACAGTCACGTCAATTCTGGTAAGTAAATATTTGCACAGTCCAGCTGAAATGGTTCTTAATTGAAATTCCTATGCTGAGTCTGATCTTTCAGTCAACAGCACAGGACAGTGCTGGAGGTGCTGACTGAAGAGCAACACCGAGACCAGGAAGGGGTCTGCTCCGCTCGACCCTGCACAGGCCAGACTACACCTCCAGTATTATACTCAGTTCAGGGCTTCACAGCTTTAGAACAATTGAGAAAAATTAGTACATTCAAAGGAAAACACTTAAAATGATGAGCAGACTTGAAATCATGTCATCTGAGTAACTATGGAAGGAACTGGGGATTAGCTTGGAGAGAAAAAATTGCCAGAAGAGACACACCATGGGTATCTTCAAATATCAAAAAGACAGCTATCTTCATCATATCTTTAACTATTGTCTTGTAGAAAACAGGTAGGCTTTGTCTTACGGCCCATGGGATAGAATCAAATGGGTGGGATCCAGAGTGAGAATGGTGTCAGCCCAAAATAAAGCATAAAGCAAAACCTTCTATGAACAAGAGCCATAGAAATCGTTAACATTTGGTTACTTACAACATCCTGAACACTCTACTGCTTTCCTCATATGCATTACTTCGTGTTATCTTCATGAGAGCCCTGTGAGGTAGGGAGTATCATCTCCATTTTATGAATGAGAAAAACTGAAGCTTCAAGATGGAAAAGGCGCCTACTGCTGAATGTCACAGCTAACTTCAAGGGGCATGGGCGTGCAATGTGGGCAAGTTTCCCCTCACAGGGGTGTCAGCCACCCAGGACACATGCAGTGGAGATGGTGTCCAAGGGAATCCCACCTCCAGAGAGTCTAGGATTCTTGTGCTAAAATTAGGCAACTCCGTGTCTCCTAAAGCATTCTAGAGCTCTTTAAATAAAGTCAAGTAAAATACCACAATGTATACATTTGACTAATTGTATCAGGTTTGACTGGCTTTTATCTTCCTGGATTATTCTGAGGTGTCACTGCTTTTTAAGGAGAATAATACATAACATCTGGAGTAGCAGCAAACGCTCTGAAAAAGTCAGATGCCTGAAGTTTACACCTGGTTTTACTATGAAAATTAAACTTCTCTTCGTGTGTGTGTGTGTGTGTGTGTGTGTGTGTGTGTAATGCAGCAAAACCTCAGAGGCTCTTAGGCCTAAAATATGACAGATAAAGAAGAGTAACATTTTAATTTCTTCTTCCTTCTGATGAAAGAAATGATAGTAAACAATAACAGAACTAGCAATTTGTTAACCTGATTTAAGATAAACAGGAAAAAAAAATCCTTTTCCTTTGGTAATATATATCTTTGGAAAATATCATTTAATAAATATGCAATTTATTATTTGAGGCTAAACTCTATCTTGACAAGCCCAATTGTAATGAAGTAGGAAGGACTAAGCCCTGGAGAAGAAAAGGAAAAGCCAAATTCCTTCCATCCTCACACGTGCACAGCTGATGACTTAAATAAACCCAGCTGATGCATGACCATTGCTGGTCATGAGGCTTTGAGAAAAACAAAATGAAACCCAAGGAAAACATTTTTGCAAGAGTGCCTTAAAAAATGGGGCCGGGCACAGTGGCTCACGCCTGTAATCCCAGCACTTTGGGAGGCTGAGGATGGCAGATCACTTGAGGTCAGGAGTTCCAGACCAGCCTGACCAACATGGAGAAGCCCCATCTGTACTAAAAATACATTAGCTGGGTGTGGTGGCCCATGCCTGTAATCCCAGCTACTTGGGAGGCTGAGGCAGGAGAATCGCTTGAACCCGGGAGGTGGAGGCTACGAAGAGCCAAGATCACGCCACTGCACTTCAGCCTGGGCAACAAGAGTGAAACTCCGTCCTGAAAAAATAAATAAATAAAAAGAAACACACACACAGACACACAGACACACACACACACACAGACACACACACACACACACACACACACACAAGAGTGAAACTCCGTCCTGAAAAAATAAATAAATAAAAAGAAACACACACACAGACACACAGACACACACACACACAGACACACACACACACACACACACACACACACACACACACACACACACACTGAAAGAAGCAAAATGCAAGGAAGAAGCAGACGTAAGGATGCGTCTTTCAGCACGAGAAGGCAGCCGCAGCCTTGAAGTCTGAAAGCTCTGAGACGAAGCTGGCGAAAATCACTTCCAACAGAAACAAAGATCACTACCATCTACTACTGCAAACCCTCAGATTTTCTTTTACCAGAATTAAAAAATAATTCCACCCCCCTACCACCAACCCTGTGCACTAAAAAAAAAACTAAACTAAAAAATTCCTACCAGGAAAATGTTCACAATTAGCAAACTAGATGGAAGGACACAGATACTCACTGTACTATTTTTCAAGTACTCTGCACTTTGAGATTTTTCAAAGTAAATGGCAGAGACAGAAATTTGCCTACAATCACGATACTCACATTCTGCATACTTGAGGGAACGGAAGACTTTCCGTTGGGGCGTGACCCGTTTGATGTTTGGATGATCTTCAAGTGTCAGCAGCCCTGCTTTCTGTTTTTCTTTTATCTGAATCACCTCAAAATCACTAGGGTAGTCACTGGATGGATTGTTTCGAGGTATAATTCTCCAATTGTCTACTTCACTGCTCTTCAGGGCACTTGAAATAAATGAATTTCTAGCTTTGGCTGTAAAGTATCCATTGAAAGCCACAATATATTCTGAAACCAATCACCACAAACAAAAATAAGAATTTATGCACATACATTATAACATATACTACATTGTATCTAAATCTGGCAAAACAAAAATTATCTTAAAGCCCACAGCAGATGAAAGGAAAACACAAAGACTAGTTTAAATGCCTAGACAGCTGTCTGCAGAGCTTTGAGTAAAAATCATCTACGTGGGGCTGGGCGCGGTGGCTCACACCTGTAATCCCAGTACTTTGCGAGGCCGACGTGGGCAGATTATGAGGTGAGGAGTTTGATACCAGCCTGGCCAACATAGTGAAACCCCATCTCTACTAAAAATACAAAAAATTAGCTGGGTGTGGTGGTGGGCGCCCATAATCCTGGGAGGCTAAGACAGGAGAATCACTTGAACCCGGGAGGCAGAGGCTGCAGTGAGCTGAGATCACGCCACTGCACCCCTACCTGGTGACAGAGCAAGACTCTGTCCCAAATCAATCAATAAATAAATATCTGTATGAATCACCTAACCACACAGAATACATCATTCAAAACCAGATACCTGTGATATTTTTAAAAAAGCATATACCTACAGAAGTCTGAATACACAACAAAGAAATGCATATAATTTTTTTTCAAACAGGAAAAAAATTCAGAGAACTGAATGCTCAGTTAGTGTTTCTTAAAATGAAAACAATAGCAAAATTCCAGAGTGGATTAAGTGACACTGTTTGCTTAGTTCTTCACATAAACTTTAGAACATAAACATTCAGCACCTCCCAGCTCCCCATCCTTACCAACTACAATGGCACCTGTTCCAAAGAATCAAGGTGTAGGCTGGGCACAGTGGCTCATGCCTGTAATCCCAGCACTCTGGGAGGTCAATGTGGGTGGATTGCTTGAGCTCAGGAGTTTAAGACCAGGCTGGGCAACATGGTGAAACAAAAAATTAGCTGGGCAGGCCGGGCACAGTGGCTCATGCCTATAATCTCAACACTTTGGGAGGCCAAGGCAAGAGGATCACCTGAGGTCAGGAGTGCAAGACCGCCTGACCAACATGGAAAAATGCAGTCTCTACTAAAAATACAAAATTAGCCGGGCGTGGTGGCGCATGCCTGTAATCCCAGCTACTCGGGAGGCTGAGGCAGGAGAATGGCTTGAACCCGGGAGGCAGAGGTTGTGGTGAGCTGAGATGGCGCCACTGCACTCCAGCCTGGGCAACAAGAGTGAATCTCCATCTCAAAAAAAAAAAAAAAAAGAAAGAAAGAAAAAGAAAAAAATTAGCTGGGCATGGTGGCAGGTGCCTATAGTCCCAGCTACTTGGGAGGCTGAAGTGGGAGATCACTTGTGCGTGGGAGGTCAAGGCTGCAATGAGCTGAGATGGCACCACTGCACTCCAGCCTGGGTGACAAGAGCAAAACTCTGTCTCCAAAAGGAAAAAAAAAAAAGGTGTAGGTAAATAATTCATGTCAATTTCCTTGTATCATATAAGCTTACTCTACTGGGAAAACAAACTTATGCAAAGTTAATATTCATGAGCTGTGCAGTCAACCCATTGGAAATTCACTACAGAAGACCACGTATCGTGGCTCATGCCTGTAATCCCAGCACTTTGGGAGGCCAAGGAGGGTGATCACTTGAGGTCAGGAGTTCAAGACCAGCCTGGCCAACATGCTGAAACCCCATCTCTACTAAAAATACAAAAAAAAAAAAAAAAAAAAAAAAATGCCATGAGCCACCATGCCTGTAGTCCCAACACTCTGGTAGGCCAAGGTGGGCAGATCATGAGGTCAGGAGTTCGAGACCAGCCTGGCCAAGATGGTGAAACCCCATCTCTACTAAAAATAGAAAAAATTAGCTGGGAGTTGTGGTGGGTGCCTGTAGTCCCAGCTGCTCAGGAGGCTGAGGCAGAATTGCTTGAACCCGGAAGGTAGAAGCTGCAATGAACCGAGATCGCAGCATTGCACTCCGGCCTGGGCAACAGAGTGAGACTCCATCTCAAAAACAAAACAAAACAAAATATTAGCCAGGCACGGTGGCAGGTACCTATAATCCCAGCTACTTGGGAGGCTCAGGCATGAGAATTGCTTCAACCCAGGAGGCAGAGGTCACAGTGAGCAGAGATCATGCCACTGCCTCCAGCCTGGGTGACAGAGTGAAACTCTGTCTCCAAAAAAAAAAAGAAATAGACTGTAGAAAAGACGAACGTGTTCTTCAGCAATAGCTAATTTTATATTAAGTAAACTTGAAAAAAATAGGATGGGAGGTCCTAATATTTAAGACAACATCATTACCATATTCCACAACTGTTGATGAGAATTCCACCTTCAAAGTCAGGTGGGAACAGCCAGGGCATGGGGCCTTTTCAAAAGATTTCTTTTCCAGTCTGTCGCCCAGATGTTTCTTCCCACAGAGCAAAACCACTAGCAGAAGCAGCCAGATGTTGACAAGCTTCATGGTCATAAGCGAATATGATCATAAAATTGCATACGTTCAAATCACACTTTTTTCTTCTTGATTAGAAGTAAATTTTTGTTTCGGCTAAAAGCTGTAACATTACTGATCAGCCATCTTACAGTCTTGTCCAACGTAAATAAAAGTTAAATCCCATGGCCTTTTGTGGTTCAGCCTGAAGCGAGGCTTTCATTTCTTTCTCCGCTTCTTCTCCATCTTGGAAATACGGCTTCTCTCACTCAGGCCGTGATGACTGAGTCCTATACTCCATTTGTACCACAGAACCAACGTCCAATGGGGTTGATCAGTCAACCACTGTGAGCCAATCTATGAAACAAAAAACAGTGCACACAGACATTAGCAGCAAACTGACATAGCCAGGTATGATTTAGTTGTATTTATAATTTAAACAGGTGGGTCAGTCAGGCAAGGTGGTAGGTGCCTGTAGATCAGCTACTTGGGAGGCTGAGGTAGGAAGATCATTTGAGCCCAGGAGTTTGAGTCCAGCCTGAGCAACAAAGTGAGACCCTATGTCTAAAATAATAAATAAGACAGTAAAAGAGATATCCCAGTTTTAATACAAATTAATGTGCCATACAACCATGAAACGTATTATTTCATGTTTATTTACTTATTACTCACTGCTTTCATGGGAAAATTTTTTTAGGCATCTTCAAAAATAAAACAATAAAATAAATGAGAAAAATGGAAAAAACTAAGGATAACAAAACACTACCAAAAATATTAAGCACACTGGACCTGGGCATTCGAGCAGTCAAAGAGAAGAAGGAATCAGGATGATCCTTCGTTCTGTTTCAGATTCTATATTTCCTATCATTTGCAACTCAATCCCCAGAGCATTTCCCCAGTTGGCACTTTTACTTCCCACAAATTTCATGAAGTTTTCAGGCAAAAGCTTGGTATACATCCTTACTTTCTGCTGTAACATTAATACCTAACAGCAAAGGAATTTCCATATAAGTGATATTTAACACCTTCTTTAAGAAACACTATGCTTTAACATTACAGATTTTGAAATATTTTCTACCAATTCTATGAAAAGAGCATAAAAGAGTTTACTGTCTTGAAATCTATTTTAAGTGTGAAACCTCACACTTAAAAAAATATAACTCGCTAAATGTGTTATAAAACCAGATTATCTCTTTACTGGAGTGACATGAGAGGACAGTTTGTGAGGGAAGTTATTGCTAAAGAAAAATGTCATTTGAATATTAAATTACACATGGGCACTGACATCTTCCAAAACATATAATTGTAAGAAAAACTGCCATTCTTCACAATGAAAACAGAGCAATAGTAAAGAACAATGCTGGCTGTAACATACCCACAAAAATCAGTTGCATAGACCATACCTGGGGCATAAATAATCCAGCAGGGTGGGGGATGCGTAAATGAAGCAAGACAGGCCTTCCAGTGTTACTTAGGATTTTATTATTCTTATCTATTTATTTATTTATTTATTTATTTATTTTGAGGAAGGGTCTCACTCTGACACCCAGGCTAGAGTGGGTGGCGCAATCTCTGCACAGTTTACTGCAGCCTCAACTTCCTGGGCTCAAGCAATCCTCCGGCCTCAGCCCCCCGAGTAGCTGGGACTACAGGTATGCATCACCACACCCAGCTAATTTTTGGATTTTAATATAGAGAAGGGGTCTCGGCATTTTGTCCAGGCTGGTCTCAAACTCAGGTGATCCAGCCACCTTGGCCTCCCAAAGTGTTGAGATTACAGTCATGAGCCACCATGTCTGCTCACTACTTGTATTTAAAGAGAAAACATTAAGGACAAGGAGTTAGTCATCTATTAGGAAAGGTACTTCAAGCTGTAAAACTCATTCTTCTGGCAGAAACTGGTGCTTCCGAGTTTTTGGCTTCTGGAACTATCAACACGTGCTTCTGCAAGTAGAAAAACATTGATAAAAGTACTGTGAGGGGTTAAAATATCCAAATGATGTTTTTACATTTACTAAGTAGGGACTCTCACTACTGTACTAACAACTGATCCTGAAAAACAAGTCTATCTCTGGCACTGGCACTGGCAACTAAGAGACATGGAACTCATCTGAGACGAGTGAAAGTTTAAAGCAGTTACATCCACCTTGACAAGAACAACGAGAATGCCAACTGCACGAGCAAAAACAAAGAGCCAAACAGAAAGACCAGAAAAGCAGAGGGCACCTAAAGCCACCCTAACAGGTTTCACAGAAGTTTACTCAGGAGTAAGCCCCTATTTCTCAGTTTCTTTATGCTTGATACATCCAGCAGTGGAGTACAAAGAAAATAATGACATGAAGCATGTATCTAGCTTAATTAAAGACTACTGGCCAAAGAAGAGAAAAGCCAGTAATAACAGTTCTCATAGCACAGTAAATGAATATATATTTAAAAGATATTTATTAAATGGGTTCCTCACTCAAGGCAGGTTTTTTGATGTTGCTGTTTAAAAGGAAGGAATAATCATTTGAGCCCAGGGGTTTGAGACCAGCCTGGGCAACATGGAGAAACCCCATCTCTACAAAAAAAAAATTAAAAATTAGCCAGGCATGGTGGCGCATCTATAGTCCCAGCTTCTCAGGAAGATCGCTTGAGCCTGGAGGGTTGCAGTGGGCCAAGAGTGCACCACTACATTCCAGCCTGGGTGACACAGTGAGACTCTGTCTCCACTTAAAAAACAAACAAAAATGCCTCTTAAAACTTTTCTGCCTCAAGCTAAAGAATCTGTGACACATGTGGGCTCCATGTAACACAAATATAAGTAAGTAATAGTAGTGAGAAAAATCTTAGATCCAACTGGGTTAAATCAACTTTAATTCAACCTGTTCTAAAATAATTCACTCAAAGGTAAAGACTCTTAGGTAAGAACTTGTAACACAGCCCATGCAGAAGAGATGGCTGATGTTCTCTTACAACTTAGGCAGATACTTGCCTTTAAAAGAAATGGAGCCAGGCGCGGTGGCTCACGCTTGTAATTCCAGCACTTTGGGAGGCCGAGGCAGGTGCATCACCTGACGTCGGGAGTTCAAGACCAGCCTGACCAACATGGAGAAACCCTGTCTCTACTAAAAATACAAAATTAGCCGGGGTGGTGGCACATGCCTGTAATCCCAGCTACTCGGGAGGCTGAGGCAGGAGAATCGCTTGAACCCGGGAGGCGGAGGTTGCGGTGAGCCGAGATCGCGCCATTGCACTCCAGCCTGGGCAAAAAGAGCGAAACTCTGTCTCAAAAAAAAATAAAATAAAGAAAGAAAGAAAGAAAAGAAAAGAAAAGAAAAGAAAAGAAATGGAAAGAAAGGGGTTTTTTGTTTGTTTGTTTGTTTCTGAGATGGAGTCTTGCTCAGTCACCCAGGCTGGAGTGCAGTGGCACGATCTCGGCTCACTGCAAGCTCCGCCTCCCGGGTTCACGTCATTCTCCTGCCTCAGCCTCCCAAGCAGCTGGGACTACAGGCGCCCACCACCATGCCCGGCTAATTTTTTTTTTGTATTTTTAGTAAAGATGGGGTTTCACCATGTTAGCCAGGATGGTCTTGATCTGCTGACCTCGTGATCCACCTGCCTCGGCCTTTCAAAGTGCTGGGATTACAGGCATGAGCCACCGCACCCAGCCGGGTTTGGGGGTTTTTTAATGAAAAAAAGGCCAGGTGTGCTGGCTCACACCTGTAATCCCAGTGTGATTCCACTTTGGGAGGCTGAGGCGGGCGGATCACTTGAGGCCAGGAGTTGGACACCAGCCTGGCCAACATGGTGAAACCCCGTATCTACTGAAAAAAAAATTAGTTGGGCATTGTGGTGCATGCCTGTAATCCCAACTACTGGGGAGGCTGAGGCAGGATAATCATTTGAACCCAGGAGGCAGAGGCGGCAGTGAGCTGAGATTGTGCCACTGCAGCAGTCCCGCCTGGGTGACGGCAAGACTGTCTCAAAAAAAAATAATAATAATAAATGAAAAAAAACCTCTAAGGTAATCAGTTCTTCCCCAAATTAAAAATAATAATAAACTTGGGGTTTTTGGAAAACGGAGAAGGCAATTATTATCATAAGACACTTTACCTTAACTTATTCATTAGATCAGGCAATTTTAGAGTACTTACCAACTTAAGATACTATCAGGTACTACAGAACAAACACGGATTATTAGCACGTCGGGGCACAACCTTCAAAGTGTGATCTAGTTAAATTTAAGGAAGCCAAAACAACTAAACAAAATGCAGGAAATGAAAATGCCAAAGGCGAGGCAAGCATCCAGGGTCATAGATGCTGAACTGACACACTGTGAAAAGGCGGCTTCTGCTGGGGAGAGGGCACTGCAGCAGCTCTGGAAGAATCTGAGCTCAGCAGGACTGAAAGATGGGCACGAGGGAGGGAGGAACAGAGCATCCCAAGGATGGCAACGCTGTAAACACAGGAAGACATGCAAGGATCAGCACCGCCCAGCCTGAGGAGGGAGGCAAAGAGGGGTCGGTCTGGAGAGGCTGAAAGATGAGGGGGGCGGAGAGGACCTCAAGCAGGTACACCCCAGCCAACAACTGGAAATGCGGACCTCTTCCATCCAATGGCAGTGAACAGCACAGAGATAAAACACAGCCAAAGGATGAGATTGCTGAGCTCCTGTGTTCACCCATCCAACTCACTTAGTGAGAAACTACTAAAAGCCAGGCACTGTTCTAGGAGTAGGAATAGAGTAATAAACAAAACACCATAGAAATCTCTGACCTCATGGAGCTTACCTTCCAGTGCAGGGAGACAGATCGTAACTAAGACAAGTAAAACATATGGTATTTAGATGGTGATAAAAACTACATTTGGGAAGGAGAAAAAACAGCTGGGCACGGTGGGTCACATCTGTAATTCCAGCACTTTGGGAGGCCAAGGCGGGTGGATCACCTGAGGCCAGGAGTCCGAGACCACCCTGGCCAACATGGTGAAACCCCATCTGTACCAAAAACAAAAAAATTAGTCGTGCGTAGTGGCAGGCGCCTGTAGTCCCAGCTACTCATGAGGCTCAGGCAGGAGAATCACTTGAACCCAGGAGGCAGACATTGCAGTGAGTCAAGATCACACCACTACACTCCAGCCTGGGCAACAAGAGCAAAACTTCATCTTAATAATAATAATAATAATAATAATAAGTAGGAAAAAACAAAGAAAAGGAATACAACAAGTCAGGAGAGAGCTGGCTTTCTGCTACAGTGCTACCTACAGCAGCTGCTGAGAAGGGGCCTTTTCGGATGCAGGAAACAGGCCAAGGGTCTGGGGAAAGAGAATCCAGACAGTGGGAAAGCAAGTGAAAAGGCCCTGGGGCAAGGACCATTCCTGGTGTGTGTGAGGAAAGAAAGGCAAAGAAGCCAGCATGAAGCAAGGGAAAGCCGAAGATGAAACCTGAGGAAACGGGGGAGATGGCCCAGGGAGGGCCTGCGGGTCCCAGAAAGGACTTCAGCTCTGATTCTGAATGGGAAGAGAAAGCGTGAGGCAGTCCTGAGCACGTGTGGCTTGCGTTTTAGCCCAGTCACTCTGGCTGCGGTGTGGAAGGGGGCACAGGCTGAGGCAGGGAGCATCTGGAGGACTTCTGTAGAGAACAAGCCAAGGGAGAGCAGATGCTGGCTTGGACCAGGGCGGGCAGGGGAGGTGATAAGAGGCAATGACATTACAGATATGAAGGTAGAAGTGACAGATGTGCTGTCCACCAGATGTGGGGGGCACACAAGTGAGGATTCATGGCAACACCAAGGCTGGTTGCCCGACTGGACCAGTGGAGCTTGCCCCTAACCGAGACGGGGAAGACCGCAGGGAAGCTGGCTTGGGAGACACCAGCAGGAGCTGAGCTCTGAGCATGTTCAATTTAGGATGAGCCTCAGGGTCTAGGGCATGGCTTAGGGCAGAATCCCAGGCAATCCAGTACCTTTTCTTTCAGACATGGCAAAAGACAGAGGACACAGGAAAGTCAGAAGGAAACCAAAATCTGTGGGAAATAATTTACAATAGGAAGGTGGGCAAGCTGAAGAGACAGAGACGGCTGGTTTAGTAACTGGTCCCTTCTGGAAAAGGCCCACACTAGTGAGTGGGTGAGCCTGGCCGCGAGACTGCATTTTACCAAGCCTATCAACTCCAGCCCACCTGCTCCAGTCTACCAAATCACCAGCGGCTAGAAGGAAGGTGCCTTCAAGTGTAAAAATCCCATGGGGATGAATGATGAGGCTGGAAATGACAGGGACAAGGACACACCCCTTGCTGTGTTTGGATCTCGTGGACCTGCTTGTGTTCCTAAAAGGTGAGCTAAAATCCAGGCTCTAACAAGACACTATTTCAAAGGATTTATGGCTCAAAAAATATGGCAACAGATCCTGAAGTTTCTATAGTTTCCCAATCCTAGAATAAGGTGGTTTCAAAATGTAAATTTCCTTTAAGGAAAACAAAAATGCCGAAATGGGGGCAAGAGACCAGTAAATGATGGCAGAGGGACTGGGGTCCCCAAGGCTGTGCTTGTTACCAACCCCGAACTCCTGGGCCTTTTTTTTTTTTTTTGAGACAGGGTCCCGCTTGGTCCCCCAGGCTGGAAGGCAGTGGCACAATCACGGTTCACTGCAGCCTCACCCTCTTGAGGCTCAAGTGATCCTTTCACCTCAGCCCAGTAGTTGCTGGGACTACAATAGCACCACTATGCCCAGCTAATTCTTTTTTTTTTTTTTTTTTTGGTAGAAATGGGGTCTCACCATGTTGCCCAGGCTGGTTTCAAACTCCCAGGCTCAAGAGATCCTCCTGCCTCAGCCTCTCAGAATGTTGGGATTATAGGCGTGAGCCACCATGTCTGGCCTGGGCCTAAGGAGATCTTGTTCCCACTGACTCACTAGACAAGTCCGTGAGGCTTTGCAAGCACAGACTGCACTTTCCAGGGTCTAATACATCTATTCAGCTGTGACGACTGGTCCCTCCTGGTTCTCACTACATAATGCAAACCCGATGGGCACACTTCCCAAGACAGGCTCACCACTGAGAGGTAAGCAGGCAAGCAGCAGCAGGACAGGCAGACAGAGCATGCACAGGCAGATACAGACACACACACCTAAGGAAAAGCACTTTTTTCTTCTTTTTAGATGGAGTTGCACTGCTTGCTTTTTTGTTTTGTTTTGTTCTGTTTTGAGACAGAGTTTTGCTCTTGTTGCCCAGGCTGGAGTGCAATGGCGCCATCTCCGCTCACTGCAACCTCTGTCTCCCGGTTCAAGCGATTCTCCTGCCTCAGCCTCCCCAGTAGCTGGGATTACAGGCGCCCGCCACCACGCCCAGCTAATTTTTGTACTTTTAGTAGAGACGGGGTTTTGCCATGTTGGCCACCTGACCTCAGGTGATCCACCACCCCCTCGGCCTCCCGAAGTGCTGGGATTATAGGCCTGAGCCACTGCACTCAGCCCAAGAAAAGCACTTTCTAAAAAGAGTGCTAACTCTGCCTTTCTTCTTCCCTTTCTGAAGAATTCTGCTGAAGACAAGAAGGCAGGAATTCATGGGAGAATGGCAGAAGCCCACCACGGGGTCTTCGAGTCTGAGCAGAGTGAGGAAGGTACGTGAAGGGAGAGGCACCAGGTGAGGGGTCAGAGCCTGGCAAGTGAAGAAGGCACCACGCAGGCAATGGGGTAATAGCAGTGAAGGTGAAACTGTCTGATCAAATAAATATTTTACATATAACGGGATGGAGCTTTCTTACTGTCAGAGAAGGAAGTTAGAAACATGAAAGAGAAAAATATAAATGAACCATTCAGTATCAGAACAAAATGATAAATGCTGGTCTGCATTTAAGGTTTTCAATACATAGACTAACAGATGTAGAAAGAAAGAAATCTAAGTGCATGTGTACATGCTACATACATTTCCTAGCTATCTCCAAAAGCGTGTGGCAGCAGCGAAATCCCAATAGCAAGGAGCCCACCTAGTGCTCACAACTGGTTCTAAATATCACTCTCCACTAAAAGAACCCAGGCTCTTTGGACAGAGAGCTAGTTCCAGGTTGGGTAGGGTAAGAATAAGACGGGTTTGGAACAGTGTCACTCGGTGAGGAAAGGCTCACAGAATGATGGGGAAGTGTCCAAGGAACACGGAAGCCAGTCTGGAGGGGCCCCCACTAACCAAATCCGGGGCAATCTGAGCATCGCAATAAATAATGAATATAACAGATCCCAATTCATGGAATAAAACAGGAAAACAGGAGTCCACAATGACATAAAGTTTGAAGAAGAATGAGATATTTACATCATCTCAAAATGCCTTACTGCCAACAAAATCTCTCTTTTCAAAGGGGAAAAGTCATTTTACAGCGGAGAGGCTCCAGCAAGTTGTCCAAGGGAAGCAGCAATGGGACAAATGGAGCCAGGTCTACAAGAGCAGATGCACTGAGAAGAGCCTGCATCACTTCTGGGAGGTTCCTGACAAAGATGCACAACCTGAAATCAAATCATGAGAAACATCAGACCAACCCAAATTGAGAGACATTCTACAAAATCAACTGGCCTAGAATTTTCCTAAGCACCAAGGTAATGAAAGGCAAGAATGACTGAGCTACTGCCCCAGATTGAAGGAAACTCCAGAGACAATGCAACTCATGAATCCAAACTGGATCCATCTGCTGTAACCGGCACTCAGGGACAACTGGCAAAACCCAAATAAGCCTGCCTGTGGATCAGATGGTAGTGATGTATCAAAACTAATTTCCTGATTTTAACAACTGTGCTGTGATTATGTAAGAAGGCCCTTGCTTGGAAGATACGCCCACTAAAATACCGGGGGATAATGGAGTATCAGGTCTGCAATTTACTCGCAAATGCTTCAGAGAAAAAAAGGTTTCATACTGTTCGTGCAGCCTTCCTGTTAGGTTCAGCCTGTTTCCAAAGCAGGCAGAAAAAATAAGTTCTTTATTTAGCCTCACCTGCCAGGGATGCACGAGCCTGGGGGTATTTTAAATGCGGTGACAGGGGCATCCTAAGCCTCTTATATTGGATTCAGTCAGTGCTGTTCACTGCTACAAAACCAAACCACATACCATGTCAGACAGATTTACACTCATCAATTGTTATGTAGAAGGACATCCAAAGATGGGACTGAGCTAGTTAAAGGGAAATTAAAAGTATATCTCATTCTAGGAAATTGACAGAATTCCTGATAAGATTCATGGTAAATTTCTGCTAACATTAACCACAAATCAAGTGATATTTTGACAGAAAAAATGAGGCACCCCCTGTAGAATAAAAATCATGTTTATTAAGTCAACAAATCCAATAAAATAAGTACCCTCATACGTTGCTGGTGAATATTTAAAAAAAAAAAACCTCAACCTTTTAGAATGGCAATTTTCAAATATGTATTAAACGCTTAAAAATGAACACTAAAAACTTTTGGTCCAACAAATCCAAAATAACAAAAACTAACACTCACTGAGCATTGACTATGTAGCAGGTGACATTCTAAGTAGTCTGCAAGTATTAACTCATTCAGTCCTCCCAACAACCCATTACTACCCCCATTTTCAGGTAAGAACTGAAGCCCAGAGTAGCAAAGCAACTTGCCTGGGGCCACAACACCAGCAAGCAGGACAGCTGGGCTGGGGACTCAGGTGGTCAGCCTCGCTCCAGAGGCTGCACTCGTCAGACGCAGATCGCCTGCTTTTCTAAAATCTCCCCTAGGGATTTAATCCAAGAAGTGTGAATCTGGAAGCACATAAGGCTTTATGTCCAGGGATATACACTGCAAGAGTATGAGTGGGAAAAGCTGGAGACCATCTAAATGTGCATAAACAAGGAGACTAAGTAATTATGGTTCGTGCACACCACAGAATGCCATGCAGCAATTTCAAATGCTCCTCCTGTGGTAGGCTCAACAATGGTCCCCACAAACATGCCCACATCCTAATTCCTAGAACCTGGGAATGTTCCTTTATACACAAAAGCATATAGGCCAAAGGGACTTTGCAGCTGTGACTAAATGAAGGCATTGAGACAGTATCCTCGATGATCCAGGTGGGCCAGGTGTCATTACAAGAGTCTCTATAAGAGAGAGGCAGGAGATGAGAACAGGTAGTAAGAGACGTGATGATGAAAGCAACAGGTTGGCTGGCCACAGTAGCTCATGCCTGTAATCCCAGCACTGTGGGAGGCCGACGTGGGCAGATCACCTGAGGTCAGGCGTTCAGGACCAGCCTGGCCAACATGGGGAAACCTCATCTCTATTAAAAATACAAAAATTAGCTAGGCATGGTGGTGGGCGCTTGTCATCCTAGGTACTTGGGAGGCTGAGGCAGGAGAATCACTTGAACCTGGGAGGCAGAGGTTGCAGTGAGCCAAGACTGTGCCACTGCATTCCAGCCTGGGCGACAGAGAGAGACTCCATCTCAAAAAAAAAAAAAAAGAAAGAAAAGAAAGAAAGCAATCAAGAGGATGAGATAATCTGAGGAAGAAGTCAGGAGCCAAGGAACACAGGTGGCCTATAGAAACCAAAACAAAGGGAAACTGATTCTCTCCACAGAGCCTTCAGAAGGAGACAGCCCTGCTGAAACTTTGACTTGAGCTCAGTGAGACCGATTCTGGACTTCTGATATCCAGAACTGTGAGACAGTAATTTCATGTTGTTCTAGGCCACTGTTTGTGGTCATTTGTTACAATAGAAATATGGGGAAATGCTAATGAAATGTTAAGTAAAACAGTTCATGTACCATATAATCCAAATTTTATTTTACATTTTAATTTTAAAATGTGTCTATGAGCAAGAAAAAAAAATGCAGCTGGGTGTGGTGGCTCATGCCTGTAAGCCCAGCACTTTGGGAGGCCAAGGCAGGCGGATCACTTGAGGCCGGGAGTTCAAGACCAGTTTGGCCAACATAGCAAACCCTGTCTCTACTAAAAATACAAAAAAATTAGCTGAGCATGTTGACACATGCCTGTAATCCCAGCTACTCGGGAGGCTGAGGCATGAGAATCGCTTGAACCAAGGAGGTGGAGGTTGCAGTGGGCAGAGATAAAGCCACTGCATTCCAGCCTGGGCAACTGAGACTCTGTCTCAAAAGGAAACGACGACAACAAAAAAACCCACTGAAAGCCACATACCAAAATGGTTACAGTGGTTCTACCTTTCAACTGTATGATTACAGATAGTTAATTTCTGCTTTATTTTATTTATGTTTATAGGGAGCACATTACTTTTATACTTAGATAAAACATATCATTTAAGTATTTTAATAAACCTTTTCAAATAAATTTTAAAGAACAGGCCAGGCTTGGTGGCTCATGGCTGTAACCCCAGCACTGCAGGAGACTGAGGCTGGGGGTGTGCGGTGGGGGCGGATCACCTGAGATCAGGAGTTCAAGATCAGCCTGCCAACATGGTGAAACCCCATCTCTACTAAAAATACAAAAATTCACTGGGTGTGGTGGCGTGTGCCTGTACTCCCAGCTACTCAGGAGGCTGAGGCTGGGAGAATCGCTTGAACCTGGGAGGCAGAAGTTGCAGTGAGCCAAGATCAAGCAACTGCACTCCACCCCGGGTGACAAGAGTGACATGCCATCTCAAAAAAAAAAAAAAAAGAATAAATCATACTTTCTGGTAAGACAGTGGCACAAAAATTCAAATATATATGCTACATTTAATTTTATTTGTACATATACTAAAGCTTAAAAGGGGTCTATCTCCTACAAATTGTTCTCAAAGATCTGTCTAAAGTTATTTTCCAGCCTAAGGAAAAGACAGCCTTTGAAAGTACTAAGCTTTTGGCTAGTTCATTCTGAAAGGCTTATTATCATTTGTAATATCACTTAACTTAAGACAGCCTACTTAGGGCTGTTACTGGATCCACTAAATGTTAACCGGATTTACTTTGTATAAATTCTTTATGCAGAAGACCTGGTTATCTTTCCATACAAAGGCATAACCTTAAAAGATGGTATTTCTATACCTATCGATTTTTCATGAGAATGATTACATCTCTAATACAGGAAAAATTTTAAATTTCTGACATCAAACACTAACTTAAAAAGACACAGTTCAAATTATAGACACAGAAAACAGGACTTAATGGGATTTGTGTAGAAGGGAGATTCGGCAGAAGAAATGTATTACCGGGCAAGCAACTGGCTCAGCTGGTGGCTAGCATTCTGTGCAGCTTAACAGGATTTGTGTAGGAGACTCGGCAGAAGAAATGGATTACCGGGCAAGCAGCTGGCCCAGCTGGTGGCTAGCATTCTGTGCAGCTCTTGGAGTCTCCCACTTACAATTTTCACAAGAAAGGAATATCACACAGATTATAATTCTGGGCGTAACTAAAATATATCTGAAATTATCTCTTTAAAAATAATTAGAATATAATGCAGGTGAGAGAAAATGACTTTTATCACCCGATAATCATCTAATTATGCAGCTATGCCTTGCTTTGTAATAAACTAGTTTACTAAAATAGCTCCAAAGGAGACTGAACTGTGTTTAGACCATGAAAGGTTACTATCCAGTCCAACTAAAAGTCGGCTGAAAAACTCCCACCATCAGAACCAATTACATACTTGGCTGTATTACCACTGTTTAACAGGCTAACAATTAAGTCATGCCAGACCAAACTATAGTAAAACAAAGGTGTCTTCTTTCTTTTTTTTTGAGACGGAGTCTCACTATGTCACCAGGGTGGAGTGCAATGACGAGATCTTGGCTCACTGCAACCTCTGCCTCCCGGGTTCACACGATTATCCTGCCTCAGCCTCCCAAGTAGCTGGAATCACAGGCGTGTGCCACCATGCCCGGGTAATTTTTTGTATTTTTAGTAGAGATGGGATTTCACCATGTTAGCCAGGATGGTCTCGATCTCCTGACCTCACGATCCACCTGCCTCGGCCTCCCAAAGCGCTGGGATTATAGGCATGAGCCACTGTGGCCAGCCAACCTGTTGCTTTCATCATCACGTCTCTTACTTATTCTGGTGTATTCTTACATCCAATGCAACCATTTCTTCTGGCACACTCTATCCATCAGGTGGTCTTGTATTAAAAACAAAAAAACTTCATCCCAATGTATCACTGCAGTCAAGAGTGAGAAACCTTGGTCTGTGGTGTCTTCACTGCCTACTATTTCATACATGTCACTCTTGTCTTTTAGTCTCACACTTTAGTCATTCAGTATTAGTTGGTCACATACAGGGCACCTCCAAACTTCTTACCTTCCTTATTTTACTTTAAAATGTGTTTCCTCAACTGGGCACGGTAGCTCACGCCTGTAATCCCAGTACTTTGGGAGGCCGACGCTGGCGGATCACAAGGTCAAGGAGTCTAAAACCAGCCTGACCAACATGGTAAAACCCCGTCTCTACTACAGATACAAAAATGAGCCGGGCGTGGTGGCAGGCGCCTGTAGTCGCGGCTACTTGGGAGGCTGAGGCAGGAGAATCGCTTGAACCCAGGAGGCAGAAGTTGCAATGAGCTGAGATCTGCCACTGCATTCCAGCTTGGCGACAGAATGAGACCCTGTCTCAATAAATAAATAAATAAGGCGTTTCCTCAAGCAGATTTCTGCAGTACTGATGGGAGCAATGCACAGTTCACCTTAGCCTTCAGTCTTCCCAGTTCTTTTTTTTTTGAGACATAGTTTCACTCTGTCGCCCAGGCTGGAGTGCAGTGGTGTGATCCTGGCTCACTACAACGTCTGCCGCCTGGGTTCAAGCGATTCTCCTGCTTCAGCCTCCCAAGCAGCTGGGATTACAGGCGCCTGCCATTGCGCCCAGCTAATTCTTGTATTTTCAGTAAGGACGGGGTTTCACCATATTGGCCAGGCCGGTCTTGAACACCTGACCTCGTGATCCGCCCGCCTCGGCCTCCCAAAGTGCGGGATTACAGGTGTGAGCCACTGCACCCGGCCCAGTCTTCCTAGTTCTTGTTAACCTCCTGACTAGAAGAGCTCCCACTTCATCCCTAGGTGCTTCAAAAGTTCCGCAAGCTCTGCATTGGAATTTCCCCTTTTTATATAGAAAGGACCAATTCTTGATTATACAGGGTGCCTGGGGAGTGCAGTAGTTTGACACGTGTCTGGGTCAGGTCCCAGCTCCCATCCCCAATCAACAATTTTGCTGTCATCTGCATCACACACTGGAGCATAAAATAAAATTTTATTTGCCAAAAGTATTCTGCATAAATGCTTAAACAAAATGCGGTAGAGCCACACAACTGAATATTATTTGGTCATAAAAGGAATAAATCCTGATTCATGCTACAACATGGATGAACTGTGAAAACATGCTAAGTGAAAGAAGCCTGACACAAAAGGCCACATATCATATCTTTCCATCTGAATATATGAAATAGTCATTAAAGGCAAATCTAGAAAGTCAAAGTAGATGAAAGGTTGCCTGTGGCGGAGCTTGGAAATGGGTATTGACCACGAATGGGCATCAGAGGTCTTGGGGTAACGGAAATGTTCTAAAAGTGGATTTGGTGGTGACTGTGCAGCTGTAAATTTACTAAAAACCACTGAATAGTACACTTAAAACAGGTGGATTTTATGGTATGTAAATTCTACTTCAATGAAGCCCCTAAGTATAAATAATAATAGCGGATTCTCCAGATTGAAAAACAAAAAATGAGAGGAATTACTTCTCTTCTGCAAGCCCTCCTTTTCTTACATATACAATCGCAGACCCTGAAGTTAGGAGGGCTTACCTACATAGTTAAGACTTAAGGACGAGTCTCCAGAATTCAACTCAGGTCGTATTCCACTCCATGTCATTTAGAAGTGTCAATCACAATCTAATAACTCCATGTCATTTGGAAGTGTCGACTAGAATCTAATAATTTGTGTAGACAGACAACCCAATACGAAAGGTAAACATCTTAATAAAAATATTGACGATCCACAACGATCATAGGTAGCGCAACCATGCCAAGGCGAGGCAAGATTTTTAAGATGCTACAGGTTTAAAAGGCAACCAGGTTCTGAGAGTTTGCCGAACAGGATCCCTGCATTTCCAAAAACCAGCAGCGGAATATGCACAGACCGAGATAAGGCAAAGACTCGAGGTCTTTTAAACCTGAAGCCAGCACTGCCCCGGAAGCGCACCTAGAATTCAGTCTGTTTGCAGGCTCGGGGCCAGAGCACGGCGTATTGTTTCACTCGGTGAATGCTCACTTCACGTAAAGAAAATCATGCAACGGAACAAGCCGCCGGAGCGCGCACACCCCCGCAGGGCCGCGGGACAGGCACGCTGTGTCCAAACAAGCGCCGGAGGCCCCGCGCCCCTCTCCCCCGGCCCGGCCCGGCCCCCGCAGCCCTCGCCTTGGGGCCTCGGACGCAGCCGGCACAGCTGACCGAGTGGGCCGCCGCTGCTAGACAGGCGGGCAGGGGAGCTGTCCGGGGAGGCCGCGCGCGAGAGCGGCTGACGTACCTGCGCCGCCTGGAGCTCAGGGCCGGCGGGCCCGGGATAACGGCGCCTCCGCAGCGAACACGCCTGGGCACTCCATTCGGGGCTGTTTACTCCCAACTCTCGCGAGACTGGGCGACCGGGCCAGGGAGGCCCACAGCTGGCAGCGTCAGCCCCACACACCCGGCGTGCGCTGTGTGTCTCGCGCTCCCGGGCCTGCGTGCGCGCTCTGGACGCCGTGGGCCGCGGGACCACGCCGGGAGGATGGACGATGGTCTCGCGACATTTGCGGCCGGGGACCTGTGGCAGGGTGGAAGGGGAGGGGCGTGGCCAGCGCGGGGCCAGGCGGCGACAACGCGCTTGGGGAACGCCTTGTCTGCGCTGCGAGTCGCTCTAGGATCCCAGACTCGGAAAAGGAGCCCGGATATAGAAAGACTGCCTGGTGCAGGCTCCCTGCCCCCACGGGCCTGCTGTCATGGAACCGTGGAGAGCTCGCTTCCGGCGCGGACCCTCCCTGCAGGGGTCCACGTCCAGGCATCGGTGGTTCGGACTCCCCAACCCCGACCGGGCACCTGCCCTGGGTGCCCCTTAACCCGGGCGGTAGCTGGTTAAGATGGCGAAGTGTGCAGTCCGGAACACGCGAAACCCCAAATTCCGCCTGCCCGACCTCCTGACCCCCGGCGCCGCAGGACGACAGACTGGGCCTCGCGACGCGCAGCGCGCTGCCGGGACACCGGTGCGTGCGAAACGGAAGGACCTTTGTAACGCCACGTGTTTGCCCTTTTTGAAAAAACAATAATAAATGTGTTAAACTCTCTGAAAAGCTTGCCGCCTGAAAGAGGTCTGGGTGACTTAGATGTTAGGATCACAGGTTGTTTTCAATGTAAATGGCCCCGTAAGGGCACTAGCAGAGGACTGAAAGCGTCTTCAGGTACTGCTGGTGGGCGGTGATGCGCCATAGGTCGATCAGATGATTTTTTGTCTTTTTGAACTTGACACGGCACCACAGTAATGCTGAACTGCACCAGTATTACAGATCACAGCGCATCATCTTCCTTAAACGTGATTTAACACAGTTGACTTAATATAGTGGATACATGTAGAATTACAAATTACCATACCCCACCTCAGGCTTCTACTTGGTAATTTTGAGCAAGTTATTTAACCTCTTTGTACCTCAGCTTCTTCATCCCAAAAATGGGGTACCAGCCAGGTGGGGTGGCTCACGCCTGTAATCCCAGGACTTGGGGAGGCCGAGGCAGGCGGATCACTTGAGGTCAGAAGTTTGAGACCAGCCTGGTCAACATGGTGAAACCCCGTCTCTACCAAAAATATAAAAACTTAGCTGAGTGTGGTAGCTTGCGACTGTAATCCCAGCTACTCAGGAGGCTGAGGCAGAAGAATATGAACCTGGGAGGTTGCAGTGAGCTGAGATTGTACCACTGCACTCCAGCCTGAGCGACAGAATGAGACTCTGCCTTAAAAATAAGTAAATAAAAAAATTATTAAAAAATAGGGTTACTAATATCTGCCTTAAAGGATGAGGGTTAAATTAAGCACAGGCATAAGGCCTAGCGCAGTGGCTTATGCCTGTAATCTCAACACTTTGGGAGGCTGTGGCGGGAGGATCACTTGAGCCCAGGAGTTTGAGACTAGTTTGGGCAACAGAGACATGTCTCTACAGTTGTGTTTGGTTTTGTTTTTGCCAGGAGTGGTGACGTGCACCTGTAGTCCCAGCTACTAGCAAGGCTGAGGTGGGAGGATTGCCTGAGCCCAGGAGGTCGAGGCTGCAGTGAGCCATGATTGTACCACTGCACTCCAGCCTGGGCAACAGAGCAAGACCTTGTCTCAAAAACAAACAAAAAGCATACGCATAAAGTACTCGGCTCCTACATGACTCAATACTTGGTGGATACTTGAATCCTTTCCTGACTCAGATCTCATACGATTTTCTGAACTTTTGGAGCACCCTTGCCTCTCTTTGCATTTGCAAACTATCAAAGGCACTCCCTTCTGCCACCACAGAAAGCATTTGATCTTACACTTGACTATGTCCTTCTGTTCCAACTTTGGGTAAATTAATCTTGGTCAGGGTTCTCTGAACAGCCCTTCAGTCACTATGCCATTGAATACATGGCCCTACTGTTGGAAACTGGGGTAGAATAGTGATTGCAGATATCAATCATGTGACAGTGAGGCCCCACAGCAGGGGAGAGAATACCACCACCACCGGTTCCGGAGAATGCCTGTACACTGAGGGGACTGGGGTGTGGGAGAGAAAAGTTACTTGGAGAGTACCAAGACAGCCTGAGCTACAGGATCCTGGTCTACCACTGGTGGATTCCCACCACTCTGGTTCTAAAATAACTTCCTCAACTTGTGCTTCACACACAGAATAAAGCATCTGCAAATCTTTATTCAAATGCAATGTTATTTTAAAGAATAATAGCCGGTGGCACAGGCACGAGCCAACCCTGGGAAAACCTCCCTGGAGTTCTGGCTCCCGGGGTCCCCGCAGCCACTCTGCAGAGATCTTGGAGGTCCTAGTAAACCTGCCGGCAGCACTACAGGCAGGCTGCTTTCTTTCGGCAAGGATGGCTTTGCCGAGAGCATCAAAACCTCGGAGGCAAACACCGAGGAGGTGTTTTCAGGCAAGATCGCACCTGAGTCACTGCTGCTCAATGTGCACCTGGAGGAGACATCCCTGTAGACGTCTCCAGCCTCTCACTATACTCACTACGGCCTCGCCCACCAGCACATCTCAGGTGTCCGTGGCTTTTTCAAGGACAACTTCATGCTCCTGGTGCTGGAGCTCTGCCACCTGAGACCTCTCGTGGACCCGCATGCAAAGAGAGGGTGCTACTGCCCACAGTAGATTATCCTTGGCTGCCGGCATCTGCCTGAAACTGGAGTATTCACCAGGACCTCAAGCTGTACCCCCTCTTCCTGAATGATGACCTGGAGGTGAAAACGGGAAGATTTGGACTGGCAACCAAAGTCCAACATGACGGGAGGCAGAGGAAGACCCTGGGTGGGACTCCTGATTCCATAACTCCCAGGGTGCGGGGAAAGAAAGGGCACCGTTTCAAAGTGGATGTGTGGTCCCTTGGGTACATCACACACACCTTGTTAGTGAGCAAACCACCGTTTGAAACCTCTTGTCTAAGAGACCTACCTCTGGTCAAGAATACACACAGCGTTCCCAAGCACAGCCACCCCGTGGCCGCCTCCCTCATCCAGAAGATACTTCAGACAAACCCGACAGCCCCCCACTGAGAAGCTTCTGAATAACGAGTTTTTCACGTCTGGCTCCATCCCCGCCCATCTCCCCATCATCTGCCTCCCATCGCACTGAGGTTCTCAATCCCTCCCAGCAGCTTGCACCTTCGCAACTGCAAGCTTCTCGTGATCCTCAAGGCATGGAGAACCCCTGCCTGAGCAGCCCCAGGAAAAAGAGGAACCGGTGGCTTAGGGAATGGGACAGGCGGTCAATGCCGCCGTGGTGACATGCTGCAAGCAGCTACACAGCACGGGCTGGTGAGGTAAGAGGAGGCTGAGGATGCCACCCGCATCCCCAGCTTCTGGGTCAGTGAGCGGGTAAACTGTTCCAACAAGCACAGCCTAGGGCATCAGCTGCGTGACAACAGTGTTACACATGCCTTATCTTCGACAACACCGTGACAGCCTGCAGTGCGGTAGAGCTCCCTTATCCCAGGGGACATGTTCCGAGACCTCCGGTGGATGGTCTTGGACTCACCGTGGCTGGAACTTCAGCAGTTTGAGGTGCGACAGCAAAACTTCCATGAATTTCTTTTTCCTTCTTCCCAATTTCATGGAGAGAAGACTTGTTTTACTGTAGAGCTCAGCAACTTCAGCATACAATGTTTTTCTTTCCTTATTAAGTGGAGAAGTTTTACCTTTTCACTTAAAAGAGCACTTTCCAGTTTCTCGGCATATCCGTAGTGCCAGCATCACTACTCTTGGGCTTTGGGGACATTATGAAGTAAAATAAGGGTTACCTGAACGCAAGCTGTGGACATGGGGAGAATTCTCATCCCAGGCAGGAGGGAGTGGGATGGTGCGAGATTTCATCACGCTACTCAGAACTGTGTGCAATTTAAAACTTACAAACTGTTTATTTATGGAATTTTCCATTGAATGTTTTTGGACCTTGATTGACCACAGGTTTTGAAACCTCAGAAAACAAAACTGTGGATAAGGGGAAACTACTGTCCACAGAGCATGGTGACACAAGTCCTGCCCCATTGTGAGTTCCCATCCAACTCACTGATGGAGGTCACCCCCCTAAGTATTTCCACAACCACCCGAGCAAATACTTACTGGAGAAGGGTGTCAATGTCACGCCACGGGAAGGCCATGAGCCTGTCCACCCCCAACCCCTCCGGGGAGCACCTGGCTTCATACCTGCAGCACCATTATCCCGCCCTCAACAGTGGCACTGTGCGGGGCTGCACAGAGCACATCGCCCTCGCAGGGGGCTTGCTGTGGAAGTTCTATTTGTGCATGTTCCAGAGTGGGTTCTACAGCCTCCTCCCCTTCCCTTTCAGTCTCACCATAGGAATTACATAGAGTCTTTTTTTTTTTTATCTTTTGAGACAAAGGTTTGCTCTGTCTCCCAGGCTGGAGTGTAGCGAGGAGATCTCAGTTCACTGCAACCTCCGCTTCCCAGGTTCAAGTGATTTTCCTGCCTCAGCCTCCTGAGCAGCTAGAATTACAGGGGCGTGCCACCACGCCCAGCTAATTTTAGTATTTTTAGTAGAGATGGGGTTTCACCATGTTGGTCAGGCTGATCTCAAACTCCTGACCTCACGATCCGCCCACCTCAGCTTCACAAAGTGCTGGGATTACAGGCGTGCGCCACCGCGCCCGGCCAGGAATTACACAGAATATTTCTACTGAATTCACGACTGTCCTGTGCTTGGCTTTATACTCATTAAACATATATGAATCTTTAAAAAGAAAAATAACACATAAGCCAATACTGAGACTGAGACATAGACTGGAATAGGTTTTGAGGACATAACCACCTAACCCTCTGGTTCCCAAATGTGATTAGATTTTAAGTAATTGAGGTTGAAACACAGGAAAATCTCCTAGGAGCTGTCTCTATCTGCTCTCTTCCCTTTTTTTCTTCCCACTCTTTCTTGAATCCATTACAATCTAGCTTGAAGACTGAAATGGCTCATGGAAAAAATCACCAATGATCTCCCTCCACACAGCCAAATTCCACGAGCAAATCAATCTTCACCTTACTCAACCTACCAAGAGGCAGAGATCCAGAAGTCAACTCAGCAGCTTCCAAAGACTAGGTACATTGTTCTCAACAATTTTGTTACTGACTTGTCAGCTTTTAACCAGTTATGACCACTGGTGTTCATAAGTTAATTTCTTGTAATCACTTATAAGAAAAAAAAAATTCTCTCATTCCAAATTACAAACATCTGGAACAAAACACTTTCAAAGGAAACAGAAACAACTACTTTTATTGTTAAACTTTCGATTCACAGATTAAGTTTCAAAGGTTCATATTTCCCATGTTCTTTTTCTTTCTTTTTTTTTTTTTTTTTTGAGACAGGGTCTCGCTCAGTCTCAAGGCTGGAGTGCAGTGGCACGATCTTGGCTCACTTCAACCTCTGCATCCCGGGCTCAAACGATTCTCCTGCCTCAGCCTCCCAAGTAGCTGGGACTACAGGCATGCACCACCATGCCTGGCTAATTTTTGTATTTTTTGTAGAGACAGGACATGTTGCCCAGGCTGGTTTTGAACTACTGGGATCAAGTGATCCACCCGCCTTGGCCTTCCAAAATGCTGGGATTACAGGCGTGAGCCACCGTGCTTGGCCCATATTTCCCACATTATTAATGAGACCCCATCCACAGTGGTCCAATCAACTTTCAAATTAGCTCTGGGGAAAAAAATATATTTAATGAAAGCTAGAAAACCTAGAGAAGGTCTTGCGCTTCATCTTTCACTACAGCTACGGACAGCTCTGCGCCACACTTGCACCAATCAGCACGTTTGCCCATGTCCTGCCAAGGAGAGAATTTTACATCATCACTGACACGGTGCGTTCACCTATTCTCATCACGTAACACTGATTCCGATTCCATACCTAATTTATCAATCTAAGACATTACTGGACCACGCAACCTTACATATAACTACCTCACAATATTTTCACACGAAGTTGCTGCTGCTTATGACACATCAAAGTTCACGTCAATGTGGCATGAAGTCAAGAGGATTCCAAGTTAACTCCATCAAAACCTTGGGGGTCAGACAGCATCTCCCAGTGTGTAGATGTTCACATCTAAGTTCTGAAGACATGATCTGAGCATGGAAGAGCTTCTGGAGTTGGCTGCTGATCTTCTGAGTGCAAGTCCCATCTGGAAATCCTGTAGGCAATGCCATGGGCAAAACTGTGTCCATAAAATTGTGCTCAGGTCTGCTTATGACAGATAATCATGCCACAAAAAAAATGCCACAGGAGTCCAGACTTTCAACCAATCTACCAGCTTCTGCATCAGTATCACAATGCCAAGCTCTGAATTTTGAATGTGCACATATTGTCATATTCATATAGTGATTTATAGTTTTCAAAGCACTAGGTACGTGGTCCTCAAAAATGGTTGGCTTTATAAGACCCAAACTAAGGACATTTCATAGGTTTCAATGTTAACGCATATTGTGAGGGTTTGTGCATAATTATCTTCACACCAATAAAGGTATTCACTACAATACATAAATTCATTACACAGACCAAGAATAAGCTTCTAACTTATTGACAGATATATCATGTCACACACATAATTTGTCCATATTTTACTATTCCATAAATACTTACTATTTCTATCAATAATGCTACTGGAATGGAATAATATTACATAGAAAAATGTAGGAAAACCAGATATAACAAGCTGCAAAGGGCTAAATTTCAGTTATAAAATGGGTCAGAGGCTGAGAAATCACTATTTATCCACAAGGATTGCCTTATAAATCAAAAGATGACTGCAGGTTTCTCTTACATATCCAAATCTAGGAATAAGTTCATTCCATAGCAGATTTGAAAAAACAAAAACATAATGTAGGAAGTAATATTATTCATGGCAAACCAACAGCATGAAATTTGGTAGGCTTATCTAGGATGAAAAGGAATAATCTAGATTGTTTTAATACCCTCTAAGATTCCATGTTAAGTCATCCTGACAAAAAATCTTTTTAAAAATATGGTAACCATAAATAAAGTTGCTCAAAGACACCACACACGCACACACACACACACGTACATACACACGGTTCTCTAATGAAATACCAGTTGAAGTGCAGCATTTTCATTACAGATAGTCAAACAGCTAGACCTATACAATACACACAGATTCTTCCTAATAGTACCAGCAATCTTAGTTATAAAATAATACTTTTCAGTAGTCTTTCTTGATGCACATTTAAAAACTAGTACAATTCCTCTAGTGTAATGGTCAATTTCCCTTAAAAAACAACATCTGAAATTATACGAGGTGACAAATCACATTATATTTCAATATTAGACTGCTGTGGCTCTAGAACAACAGAAAAGCGTAACTTTTGAACAGGTTAGGGAAAAAGCATGAAATGTAGATGTCTTCAATCAGCCTCAGGCATTACTGATCCTGTGGCATCCACACACCCTTGAGGTTTTTCACAGCATTCTGACAGTATGATGTCTGCTTTGCAAATGACGAATCAACAGTATGCTGAATAATCAGCAATAAAACACAGGAGATAAATTAAATGTGTTTTTCCAAATGTCGGAATACCAAGGTTCCCAGGAGTTGGCAAAACTTCTCAAGCGGCCATCCAGACTCAGGCTGTGCAGGACAAGGCCTCCTTACGTAGTGAACGGTTGAGAATATTTGCTCCCCACACCCAGAGCCATTCAGGCATATACTGTGCAAAAAGAAACTAAAAATGAAAGAGAAAAAGGTTGTAAGGTTAGAACCAGAAATCAACACTGAAGGAAAAAGTACACAGACCAATGCACGAAATCCACCCATCACAACAAATACTCACCAATCAATCACAACAAATACCAATCAATCACAACAAATACCCACCAATCAATCACAACAAACACCCACCAATCACAACAAACACCCACCAGTCACAACAAATATCCACCAATCAATCACAACAAATACCCATCAGTCACAACAAATACCCACCAATCGATCACAACAAATACCCACCAATCACAACGAATACCCACCAGTCACAACAAATACCCACCAATCGATCACAACAAATACCCACCAGTCACAACATATACCCACCTATCAATCACAACAAATATCCACCAGTCACAACAAATAGCCACCAGTCACAACAAATACCCACCAATCGATCACAACAAATACCTACCAGTCACAACAAATACCCACCAGTCACAAGAAATACCCACCAATCGATCACAACAAATACCCACCAATCGCAACAAATACCCACCAATCACAACAAATATCCACCAATCACAACAAATACCCACCAGTCACAACAAATACCCAGCAGTCAAACAAATACCCACCAATCGATCACAACAAATGCCCACCAGTCACAACAAATACCCACCAGTCACAACAAATGCCCACCAGTCACAACAAATATCCACCAGTCACAACGAACACCCACCAGTCACAACGAACACCCACCAGTCACAACGAACACCCACCAGTCACAACGAATACCCACGAGTCACAACGAATACCCAGCAGTCAAACAAATACCCACCAATCGATCACAACAAATATCCACCAGTCACAACAAATACCCACCTATCAATCATAACAAATATCCACCAGTCACAACAAATGCCCACCAGTCACAACAAATATCCACCAGTCAAAACGAACACCCACCAGTCACAACGAACACCCACCAGTCACAACGAATACCCACCAATCACAACGAATACCCACCAGTCACAACGAATACCCACCAGTCACAACAAATAACAATGGAAAAAGCCGCCAGGCACTACTGTATTGAATACCTAGTTTTGCCTAAGATCTTACCCTAGATTCTACAGGGAATAGAAGCATGACCACCACCCACCTACCCTACTTTCTGTAATGAGGCTGGACTGTCCTGCATGTAAATACAATTCTATCTTTACTTAATGTGATACAAACAGAATGTTCACTGGTTAAGAACCACAAAATCAGCAGGCCACAGTGGCTCATGCCTGTAATCCCAGCACTTTGGGAGGCCAAGCAGGGTGGATCACAAGGTCAGGCGATCGAGACCATTCTGGCTAACAAGGTGGAGCCCTGTCTCTACTAAAAATACAAAAAATTAGCCGGGCGTGGTGGCGGGCGCCTGTAGTCCCAGCTACTCGGGAGGCTGAGGCAGGAGAATGGTGTGAACACGGGAGGCGGAGCTTGCAGTGAGCCGAGATCGCGCCACTGCACTCCAGCCTGGGCGACAGAGCGAGACTCCGTCTCAAAAGAAAAAAAAAAACAAAACTCAAAATCATTATAGGAATAAATCCGTTGGAACAGACAGACGCATACGTGGTTAGTACTCTATGAGAAAAGTGGGGCTTGTCAGGTAGGATGGAACAAAGTTCAACAAGAAAACAATCAGAAACACCAGGACGTTGGGATGATAGCTTGACCTACGATGAGGGGTCTCAGGGGACCAGGGGAGGGAGCCCTGCTGATGCTGCTCTGCTTCAGGGGTCTCATTCAGGGCCTTTGTGCTAGCAGCAGACATACAGCAATGTCTGAAAACAGATTTGGTTGTCACACTGGGAGTGGATGCTACTGGTATCTAGTGGGTGGAGGCCCAGGATGCTGCTCAACATCCTACAATACACAGGACACTCCCCATGACAAGGAATTATCCACTCTCAATGCCAACAGTGCTGAGGTGGAGAAAGCCCACACTCCTCTAACAGATTTGTCCAGAACTGAATGAAAGTTCTAATACCACATATATGAAAGAGAAGAGACAGGCCCTTGGCAAGTACTGACATTCTAGCCTTGAACTGAACTGATGCATGATAATAAAGGTTATCCAATCCTCTTGTCAATAAATGGACACAGGTTACTCTCCAGGGAGGACACACACACACACACACACACACACACACACACACACACTCACGCACTCTGTGAACAAAGAAAATCACAGCAGCAAAAGCTACCAGAGAAATATGCCACGGACAAAAAGCAAAGGATGAATCAAATCTTTGACGTAAAATTGGAAATAAAAAATGATAGTGTTGAAAATAATTTGAGTAACATAAAATGAAAACAGAAAGTTTTAACAACTTTATACAGAAAACTACTCCAGGAATTAAATCAGCTTAACAGAATTTCTTGGCAGAAAAATACATTCTCAAGGAAAGTTTATCAATGTGAACAAAATTTAATTGTGAGTAAAATGTTCGTGTTTTATAAATACAGTCAAAATATCTACTGCATCTAAACCCCATCCTCATCATATCTTTATTTCTAAAAAAATTTTATGGTCAGTGACTTCTAAGACTACTTTTTTGGTTTCTCTGCTTTTCTCAAGTAATTAAAGGACCTAGAAACAACTACTTAAATAAAACTACTTCTTTTTTTTTTTTTTTTTTGAGATGAAGTCTAGCTCTGTTGCCCAGGCTGGAGTACAGTGGTATGATCTTGGCTCACTGCAACCTCTGCCTCTCGAGTTCAAGCGATTCTCCTGCCTCAGCCTCCCAGGTAGCTGGGACTACAGGCGTGCGCCACCATGACCAATTAATTTTTGTATTTTTAGTATAGACGAGGTTTCACCATGTTGGCAAGGCTGGTCTCGAACTCCTGACCTCAGGTGATCCACCTGCCTCAGTCTTCCAAAGTGCTGGGATTAGAGATGTGAGCCACCGCCATGCCCGACCAAAACTGCTTCTTATTAAGCTCTCATTTTCATAAAAGTAATAAGTAACTGTTGATATACATATATGTTTATTTGGTAGTGGTAAATCTAATACTCTTTATGCAAACAGTCCCAAAAATATCTGTTTGGTAATTAAGAAAACTCCGAATATTTTTTAAAAAAAATTGGACCAGGTGTGGTGGCTCACACTTGTATTTTATTTATTTTTTTTGAGACGGAGTCTTGCTCTGTCATCCAGGCTGGAGTGCAGTAGCACAATCTCGGCTCACTGCAAGCTCTGCATCCCGGGTTCACGTCATTCTCCTGCCTCAGCCTTCTGAGTAGCTGGGACTACAGGCACCCACCACCACGCCTGGCTAATTTTTTTGTATTTTTAGTAGAGACAGGGTTTCACCGTGTTAGCCAGGATGGTCTCAATCTCCCGACTTTGTGATCCGCGGCCTTGGCCTCCCAAAGTGCTGGGATTACAGGCTTGAGCCACCGCACCCAGCCAGCTCATGCTTGTAATCCCAGCACTTTGGGAGGCTGAGGCGGATGGATCACCTGAGGTCAGGAATTCAAGACCAGGCTGACCAATATGGTGAAACCCCATCTCTACTAAAAATACAAAAAATTAGCCAAGCGTGGTGGCACGCACCTGTAATCCCAGCTACTCCGGAGGCTGAGGCAGGAGAATCGCTTGAACCCGAGAGGCGGAGGTTGCAGTGAGCCAAAATCGCACCACTGCACTCCAGCCTGGGCAACAAGAACAGAACTCTATCTCAAAAAAAAAAAAAAAAAAATTCTAAACTAGGGCACAACTCTTTACTAGACCAGATAAAGGAACTCAAATATATTATAATGAATAATGATGCATCCTCATATGAATACTTAGGATCACAATTTCAAATATCTGACCCACTTACTTTCCAAAGTCCTAAAAGGTCCCAATCCTTTGTCACGCCTAAACGATAAACTTAAAATAAAAGTTCTGTGCTGCTTGAAAAAATTAGTCTAAGACTATATGGATATATTATTTGATAAAATGGTTACATGAAATATAGCCCTATCTTGTGGTTTTGTGGTTTTTTTTGGATTATATTTTTAACTTAGAGGTAGTCCTCAAGCAGTACTAGAATCTTTTACTTTGAAATTCCCATGTAAATACTTAGCATTTTTATAGTCCTACCATCCACTTACAGCAGCATATTTCTTTTTTTGAAACAGAGCCTTGCTCTGTCGCCCAGGCTGGAATGCAGTAGCGCGATCTCGGCTCACTGCAACCTCTGCCTCCTGGGTTCAAGCGATTCTCCTGCCTCAGCCTCCCAAAGCAGCTGGGACTACAGGTACACATCACTAAACCTAGCTAATTTTTGTATTTTTAGTAGAGACGGGATTTCACCATATTGGCCAGGCTGGTCTCAAACTCCTGACCTCAGGTGATCTGCCCACCTCAGCTTCCCAAAGTGCTGGGATGACAGACATGAGCCACCACACCCCAGCCAAAGCAGTATATTTCACCTTTGAGGTGCCACATAGATTGAACTTTGAAAGAATTTTGAAAATTCTTAATGTAATAATCTCACAAAAGAAAATTTAGTGTCTTAACCAAAATTATTAAGTGTCAGGCTTCAAAGTCAGAATTTATAATTCTCATCTTAGGCTTTAATCAGATTCCTCTGTATCACTGAGAAAGGTTCAGGATGCATTAATCTAATTATGAGACCTGAAGCACACTCCTACCTGAATAGAATGGGACCAGTACCCTGTGGTCCTTTTGGAAATTCCGAGAGTAGAAACAGCATGATGTGCATAGACTTTTGGCGAAGGCACCAACCACGAGCACCTGTGCAGAAAGCTGCTGGGTGCTGTCATGCTGGTGGCTACGTAGAAAGGGATTAGACTCTGTACAAAGATTCCTTTAGAGGCATATTCATACTGCAAGGCTCTGCTGAAGTGGTCTAAATAAGCCTGTTGAGACAGAGGGAAGGAAAAGACTTTTAATTCTGGGTGAACTTGAAAATCCAGGAGAAAAAAAGATTTGCTTATTATCAATTCAGGAAAAAATACAGGATAAGCAAATGTGAGTTGCTGACAAAGAGTTCAACAAATCAGACCAAACAATTGTTAATAAATGTTCTGTGGTATTAGGATTTCATCTTCCAGTAAGTAATATCTGACCTTAGAAGCAGAAAATGCAGCCAGCTGAGGAGTGGGTTTGCAGCAGGAGCCAGAAGAGATCGTGACGATGGCACCTTTCTTTCTCTCCACCATTCCGGGTAACACGACATGGACCATCAAACTAGCGGCGGCTATGTTCACATTTATGATGTCCCAGAGCTTGTCCTCAGAGAGCTGAGTGAAATACTGCGGGTAGGGATAAAACACACCCACGTTATTTACCAAGATGCCAATGTCTCTGTCCTTCAGGGCTTCTCGAATTGGAAGGTAGATCTCACGGCCGCTGCTGAAGTCCGCAACTATAATATCAGTTTCCACTTTGTACGTGTCGGCTATGTCTTTAGCAACAACCTGCAACTTCTCCTCATTCCGACTAATCAGGATGATATTGAGACCTCGGCTTGCTAACTCCTCAGCGTAGGCTTTTCCAATCCCATCTGTTGCACCTAGGATGCAAGTCAGGAAAAGTGAGCATGCGCATTTCATGGTGTGACCCTTAAAATGGACCTGAAGTACCCCCTGTCAGGTTTAGTCAGAGAAAAATTCACACTAGAAGTCAAGTGAGTTCTAATGTCTACGAGTCAAGGGCACTGTTGCTGAGTCAGGAATGTGAAGGGCGCATGCTAAACACTCTCCCAGACATCCTGACACACAGACAGGGAGTTATCTTACATTCACCATACTGATTAGGAGACACAGTAGGAATTTGTTTTCAAACTATTATCTGGCTTGAATGAGTGGCAGGAGGTGCTTTTCTGGGAAATCTTCATAAATTAAAATGAAATTCAAAATACGTGAAGCATTTCTGAAAGTGGTGACAGTTTCTAAAGATGATTTTAAAACAGAGAACAAAAAGGAAAAGCAAGTGGTAGGAAGTGGGTCTGGAGGAGGCCTGGGAACAGGAGAGAGCAGAATAGGAAGGATACCAATCATGAGGCAAGTTCTTCCTAAGATGAGAACAGTAAGAAAATGTGAACATAATCACGGCAGGAGCCATAAGTTTTATTTTTTTATCAGCATGTTCCCATAAAAACATCACATTAAATTCAATAGCTCCTTGAAAAATGCATCTGACTTCATAGAAAAGATTATTTTGATTATAAAGTAGGTTACCACTGACAACGGCCCATCTTCCATACTGCTTGATCAAGTCTGCTCTGCTCCCCAGGCGGGGGATAAAATGCAGCCTGATCAGGCTGTAAAAGTCACAGATGACAGTGATGCTTTTTCTGGCCGTATACCAGGCTCCAACCAAAGCTAGAGCTTCCATATAGCAATTGCAAGACCTGGCGATTTCCCTGTACAAGAGGTAGAAGCTGTCAACAGCAGCCATGGCAACCTGCAGGGAGAAGGAAAGAGAGAGAGCCTCTTTGGTTAATAAATTAAAGGAACATACACAGTCTGAGTGAAGACATCCAGCTGAGGGCATCAGATCTTGTCAGTTGTGCATTCAAATAACAATAACTTTTCAAATGCACGTGACCCATGGATTCAGTCTGTCTGTCTGTCTATCTATCTATCTATGAGACAGAGTCTCACTCTGTCGCCTGGGCTGGAGTGCAGTGGTGTGATCTTGGTTCACTGCAACCTCTACCTCCTGGGTTCCAGCGATTATCCTGCCTCAGCCTCCCAAGGAGCTGGGACTACAGGCACATGCCACCATACCTGGCTAATTTTTTATTTTTAGTAGAGATGTGGTTGCACCATGTTGGCCAGGATGGTCTCGAACTCCTGACCTCAGGTGATCCGCCCCCACCTTGGCCTCCCAAAGTGCTGGGATTACAGGCGTGAGCCACCATGCCTGGAGATTCAGTCAATTTATGATCTCATCATTTAACATCTGTAGCTTATAAAGTTACTTTCTTCCAAGGAGACTAACCAAGATAACTACCAGAAGTTACCAAATTCCCACTAAAATCAGGTACTACACTACATGCTGTGGCTACAGAGACAAACACAGTATGCTCTGCACCTGAAACACGCTCCTAGTCTAATAATAACAAACACAAAGCTTCTAATTCATACAGCAGAGGTACCTGTATTTCTTTGCTTTATTCACAATCAGCAAGTACGGAGGACCTGTGTAGGGACAAAGGAGATGAAACAGAGGTGGCACTAAGACATGGCCTTGGCCTCAAAAGCTTACAATCCACTGGAGACAAAACTCGGCTTTCAAAAACCTTTACATCAATTTAAAAAAAATTTTTTTTGTTTAAAGAGATACCCTCCAAGCCTGGAAAAAATGGCTTCTCAAATGACAATAGAGTGAGCACTCCTCCATCTTCTAACTTAATTTGTAGCCATCATGTTGCCTGGTCCCTTACATTTGAGGAAAGAAAAGTCCAACACAACTCTGGTGAGTGTCCACATAGCAAGCACATACTAAGCACCTACTAGGTTCTATGTACTGTGATTTGAAGGATTCACAGATGAACTAAATGACCGTCCCTAGGTGAAGACACAGACATTTAACAAAATAATGTAAAATGTCACATGATCTGGTAGATGTGTGCCTGCAATCAGAGATAACCCTGCAGAAGTGGACCAAGGCCAGGCAGGGGGGGCCCTGGCCACAGACCGAGTGAGTGGACTTCATATCAGGCTAAACCAACTGTGTTCATCCTGTGAAAGACAAAATATCAAAACGACTGCAATAGACTACACTTATATTACAGGGAACTCAGATACACACAAACCCAAGGACACAGCTTATATTCTAAAAAGAACATTGATTTTAAGCCAAAAGAAAAAGAAATATAAAACTTCTGGGGGTGGCCACTTTTAAAGAAATCCCTTTAAAATAGAAAAAAAAAAAAGTCTGGAACCTAAGAAAATACCCAACAGTAGCAGCAAAAATTAGCATAAGTTTAAGAAAGAATGGGCGAATTACCTCCTACTCCACTGCAGTGTAATTTGAGCTCAACCAAGTTTTGCACAGTAAAAAAGGAATCAAGCAGAAGAAAACAAATTAACCACTGAAATGGAACACGCACAGGAACGGCACCATATTGTGACAAAAGGCATATAAAATAATTTAAAAACTGTTGAATAAATATATATAACTGTGTAGTGTTAATTACAAATCAACAAAACATACAAAATAAATGTGACTGAAAACTGAAGAAGTGGAGAAACAGTAGGATTCCTAAATGCCCTACGGTAAGGAAACAATCTCTCAAAAACAGAAAGTTCCATAGTGGTACCGTGTGAAGTTGATATTGCTACCATATGAAGTTACCAAATTAAGCTAATGTGGCATTAAGTTTAAAAAATGTTTTCCTCGGCCAGGCATGGTGGCTCATGCCTATAATCCCAGCACTTTGGGAGGCCAAGGCGGGTGGTCAGAAGTTCAAGACCAGTCTGGCCAAGATGGTAAAACCCCATCTCTACTAAAAATACAAAAATTAGCTGGACATGGTGGTGGGCGCCTGTAGTCTCAGCTACTTGGGAGGCTGAGGCAGAGAATTGCTTGAACCTGGGAGGTGGAGGTTGCAGTGAGCCAAGATCGGGCCACTGCACTCCAGCCCGGGTGACACAGTGAGACTCCATCTCAAAACAAACAAACAAACAAAAAAGTTTTCCTCAAATGAAAAGTTGGGCCCCTTTATTCCCTACAGGTAAAATGCTGCCCACTGGGGCTCTGTGCACAGAAACTCACCTCCCGCAATGAGAATGCCAAAGTTCATCAGGAAAAGGAAACATTTTAAATTTGCCTAAGTACATAAGCCAAATACTTAAGCTAAAAACAACTAAAATAAATGCTCCTTTGGGGTAATTTTTCTTTATGCACCAGATTGGCTGAGATCACCTAAAATATGAGCTGTCTAGTTCAACGAAGTCTTTCTTTTTTCTGAGCAATCTTCCATACAGCAGTCACCAATACCCCTTACTGCTCCCAAATCCTTTGATTGACAATCCTTTGAAATATATTCAAAGTTAGGGCCCCCCTTCTGGGTAGCAAATGAGCATGCCTGTTTCCAGATGTGCATGACAGGAAGCCGCGCCACCGCCCCTCCCACAACCCTCCTGCTGCTGGATATGCTGATGACGGGGCAGGTATCAGAGTTTTCACACTGGCTGCAGCCCTTGAACAGTCATAATTACTGGATTCCCAAAGACATGCCCAAAACAGATTCCCAAAGACATGCCTAAAACATTAATATCCTATAAGACCAGTAAAAACTGAGATTTCAGCCAGGGACAGTGGCTCACACCTGTAATCCCAGCACTTCGGGAGGCCGAGGCAGGCAGATCACTTGAGGTTAGGAGTTCAAGACCAGCCTGGCCAACATGGTGAAACCTGATCTCTACTAAAAATCCAAAAATTAGCTGGGTGCGGTAGTGCATACCCAACTTGGGGGTTGAGGAAGGAGAATCACTTGAATCTAGCAGGTGGATATTACAGTGAGCTGAGATTTCACCACTGCACTCCAGCTTGGGCAACAGAGTTAGACTCCATCTCAAAAAAAAAAAAAAAACCCAAAAAACAAAACAAAACAAAAAAACACCTGATATTCTATGTTAGACCATCCTAAATTGTGAGTTCCAGAAATAACTCATAAAACATGTGTGTGCCTTTTGTCATAACTAATCAAACACATGGCCATGAAGAAAGTAAATGCAAAAACAATGACCTATATGTAATTACCTGTATGTACCAGGACTTCTCAAGCAAAACGTAATAAAACTGGGAATAACAAGCTATGACTAAAGAAACCTAGACACTTGGAACATTAAGCTTATTCTTCTAATAACAGGTAGGCATACATCTAGGCATACATTAAAACAATGTTTTCAATGAAAAAATAGATAACTACGGGCCGGGCACGGTGGCTCATGCTTGTAATCCCAGCACTTTGGGAGGCCAAGGCGGGCAGATCACGAGGTCACGAGATCAAGACCATCCTGGCTAACACAGTGAAACCCTGTCTCTACCAAAAATATAAAAAATTAGCCAGGCGTGGTAGCGGGCACCTGTAGTTCCAGCTACTTGGGAGGCAGAGGCAGGAGAACGGCATGAACCCAGGAGGCAGAGCTTGCAGTGCACCACTGCACTCCAGCCTGGGCAACAGAGCAAGACTCTGTCTCAAAAAAAATAAATAAATAAGAAAAAAAAAAGAAAAAGAAAAAATAGATACTACATATCAAGATCAATGGGTTGTAGTCAAAGCAGTATTTGTGGGGAAATTAGTTGCTCCAAGTGTACAGAGTAAGGCTCTCGCTACAAAAAGGTCAGGCATGCCTCATGGAGGGACCCCACACTCATGGAAGCTTCCTCCTTCAGCCTGATTTTTTTCAAGAATCTGAACCTTTTTGAAGTAAATATCTAGCAAAAGGTGGCTGACAACACAGGGGGCCCCAGTTTCTCTGCTGAGGTCGTTACCTGCCCTGGGGTCTCTTACCTTCTGTCTGCCAGTTCTGGGTCGTCAGCAGTATACGGCTCTGTCCTTCTCTTAAGGCCAATCTGTGAATAAAACCAACAAGAAACAAATGCTTTTCTTTTCCTCTTAGTTCAGCTGGGAAAACTATATTAAACTAACATCCAAGTGCTCAAAAATCAAGAAAACACAAAAATTTTTACGCCATGAATCTCCGTACGGCAGCAAACCATGTACTAAGCACCAAGTACCCTCCTCTCAGACTAAGAAAAGCGCCTGGCGTCTGCTGGGGACACAGTGCATGTGTCCTCAGGAACAGCTGGAGGATGCCCCCCTTTCCCTATGCCTTTTTTCTTAGGGAACATTTCATCGAATGGGACAAAAGCCCATTCCAATCCCAGGGACCCTTGGGGAACCACCACCCAGGCACCACGCCGGCGTCGGGGAAGGGAGCAGCCACAGCTGCCCTCGGTGCCTTTCTCTGCCTGGTGCCTGTCTGGGTTTCACATGGGCCTCCCGCTGCCTCGCTCTGCACACCCCTTCTTCAGTTCCACCTGCAGCGTTCCCTGGAACATCCACATTGCCACAGGCTGTCCTGGCCTCTCTTTCCAAATTCCTGGCAGGGATTCTGGCTGGCCTACCTGAGTTCAGGTGTCCACCACCTGTCTAATCTCCTGGCACGGTGGCAGGGAGGAAGGTGTCCCACTGTGTTTGGGCGCAGCCCCCTGAGGCTGTGAGTGGGTCAGGTGCTGAGGAAATGAAAGGAAACCTCTGGTCCACATTTTCCCTCTCCTCCACCACGCACACCGCGCTGTAACTGTTCTGCCTCTGACCACCCCAGCAGGCTGCAGTCCTCCAGTGCAGAGGCCAAATTCTACTCCTCTCTGTTTCTCCAGCACCTTCCACAAATCCTGGCACAAAGAAGCTCAAACTACCACATCTCTGGCTGCAGCCCACAGGCAGAGTCTTTTCCTGTCCGGCTCTCGGTCTCCGCACGGCAGGCTCCATCTCAGCCCCCAGCTCAGGAGCAGACCACCCACAAATTCCTTTGATCCTTTACAGAAAGAAAAGCTTGTGTGCTAAACCCACCAGGGACCTCCCACTCAGGCCAGCAGAGGAGACACACCCACTGCAGAGGTGAGTACAGGAACCTGGGGCTGAGAGGCTTCAAGCCCATCATGGCCCAGCTTCTCAACACCCCCACTAGACACCCCTCGCCATCTTGTCAGGGGACGACCATCATGTGCAAGTACCTTAAACATGTGTTAATATTATGGTTGCCACGTATATTTTAAAAATCACAGACATCAGAGGGGGTGATGGCATTCAAGGTCTGGTCCTCAGCCTTGATGGACAGAAACGCAAGTTTTTCATTCCTCAGAGGCAGCTCAAGACAAAGAGATCTGACTCACATCCACAAAACCCACAAAACACTGATACATTCAAATGCCGATTTAGGAATGGATAGTGAACACACAGCGAAGGGGCCTAAACACACATGGTCACTGGTCCCACAGTCTCTCGAGATCTACATGGAAAACCAAACTTCTAGAACAGCAATGAAAAATACAAAGCGTTAGAGACTGAGGACACCATCATGAATAAACCAGGACTCCGTGCCACCCGGTATACACGGAAGTCAGAGAAAGATACACCGAGCAACTGCAACGTAAGGTGGCAAGGGTGCCACTGGGGTGAAATGGGTCTTGAAGTGTGAGTAGAATCTCTGGGCAGAGAGGAGGGAAGGGGCCTCCCAGGCCTGGGCCCACGGAGAAAGGCTCGGCACTGTCAAGGATCTGGCCTGTTCAGGAAACACTGGGAAGTCCCCCGCGCGGACAGCACAGGCTGTGCCATCCCGTGTGAGGCCCCATGTGTGCAGGCGTACAGGCTTGAAGGAGGCTGGGAGAGGCAGACTGGAGACGCCTTCACACCAGACTGGAGTGCTTGGACCTCCTCCTCGAGCACCAAGGGAGGGAGCTGGTGGGGCTTGTTTGGAGGTAACGCAGCAGGGGAGGGGAGGAGTCCTGAGCCCTCGTCGCCCAGCTGGGGATGAAGGTGGGCCACACGGAGAGCACAGGCTCTGTGGCCTCTGCTGCTCCTCAGCCTCACCAGACACTTCACATATTCTCTCACACCCTGATGGGCCAAAAACGTTAGAGAATTGGCAATTAAAACTCATTCCCTCCTCTCGATCTTCTTCCCTACCCTCTGTACATGATGGAAAACATTTTTCTCATGACAAAAGAAAGCCACCACATTTCAAAAGCTCATGGCCTCTCACTGAAACTTGCAAAGGAATTTATCACACATTTAAGCCTAGAAGCCCACTAAGGCATATGTAGATATCAAGACTCGTCAAAGTTGCTTTAGGTGTCTGACTCGTTACTGTTTTGTGGCTTGATTAGTGAAAGATATTAACCTGTGCTACGGTCTGGTCTGAGCATTCGGACCCACTACCCGATTCTTGGTCTTGAATCTTAACCCCCCAGATGATGGTTTAGAAGGGAGGGCCTTTGGGAGGTGATCAGATAATGAGGGCTCCACCTCCTTGATCTTGGACAATTCAGCCTCCCAAACTGTGAAAAGTGTTCGCTGTTTCCAAGCCATCCAGTTCATGGTATTTTGTTATAGCAGCTCAAAACCGACTAAGGCAGCCTACAACCTAGAGAAACCCATGATGTGGAAAGCAATACTAAAACACAGTAAAATTCTGATTCCTGTACAATCTACCTGCAAAAAGTTATTCTAAAGCTTTGTTTTCTTAAACAGAGTAGAATGGTGGTTGCTAGAGGTGGGGGCATGGGTGAGAAGTTTTGGTCAAAGGGTATAAACTTTCAATTATAAAATGCATACATCTGGAGATCTAATGTACAGTACGGTGAGCGTAGTGAGCAATACCGAACTGTAGGCTTATAATCTGCTTAGAGGGTAGATCTCAAGTGTTTTCACCATAAAGAAATAAAAAAGTAACTGAGGAGATGAATGTCTTAACTAATTTGGTTGTAGTGATCATTTCACAAAGTATATACATATCAAATCATGTTGTACACCTTAAATTTATATAATTTTCTTTGTCAATTATACTTCAATGAAGTTGGAAAAATATAAAATAATTTTTTTAAAAAATTTTTAAGCTTTGTTTTCTCATCTCTGCAGAAAACTAAAACATCTGTGAACAAAACAAAACAAAACCAGAACTGTCTCCAAACTAGAAAAAGAAGAGCAATTCACTATTATCTTTTAAGCATTTTCTACTTCTACAGGTCAAGAGTCATCAAAAACCTACAGGAAACATTACAACTGCAAAAGCGTCATGGGACAATTATGGTCATAACTGCAAGGAGCAAAGTCACCTCTTCAAAGCACCACTGCTGTGGCCTGTAACCCGATCCCACTCCACAGTGAAGGGGACTCCGCTCCACCTAGCAGTGTAAAGGGCAATCCAATCAAATACAAAAACCTTCATGAACCAAGAGTTCTGGGAGGAAAGTCCTGGCTGAAACATGGACATCACCAAGCTATCCAAATGCATGTGACGTGGGGCGGGCGGTAAAAGAACACAAGGCAGACTGGCCAGGGTTTTAAAGAAGACAAAGCAAGTAGGACAGAAGAAAGACAATCAAAGCACCAGTGAACAACAGTGTGCTGGGCAGAGTAATGGCCTCCAGGGATATCTACAGCCTAATCCCCAGACCCTGTAAATACATTACCTTAAGTGGCAAAAGGGACTCTGTAGATGTGATTGAGTTAAGGACTCTGAGCTGGGGAGGGTGGGTCCAATGTCATCACGTGTCCTTGTAAGGGGGGCAGGAAGATCAAAGACAGAGAGCAATGTGACTACAGAGGGAGAGGTCAGAGAGCGCTCGAGTTGAGGGCGCTCTGTGCCGCTGTTTCGATGATGGACAGACGGGAGGGTCACGAGTCAGGGACGGAGGGCGGCCTCTAGAAGCTGGCAGAGGCCGGGAAAAGGATTCTGCCCTGGAACCCGCAGAGGAAGACAGCCCTGCTGACGCCCTGACTTTGGCCCAGTCAGAATGATCGCAGATTCCCGTCTCCAGGAGGAAGAGACATCTGGGTCACTTTAAGCCACTACCTTTGTGGCCATTTGTTACATCAGCCACAGGGGATAAGGACAAACAGTGGGAGGAAGGGATGGATGAACAGTCAGTTCAGCTTTCAGGACAGCGAAGAGACAAGCTGAAAACTCTGCAGCCTCCCTTAGGCTAAAACCACTATGTGTATTCAGGAGCCAGAAAGTCTGAGAGATTCCTGTCATCTTCGACTGACCAGGGTAGACCTGAGGTCCCGCTCCTTACCCGCTGGGATTATCCAGCTTTTCAGTAAGGCTCCAGGGCTATGGCTGTTTTCATTGAAAACATTTTTTCAAAGAAATCTTACTTTTTTTCAGAGTGTGAATCTGCCTTGTACTCAGCACTCCAAATCCTCTGTTCTTCCTCACCTTTCAAGTCCCATGCCTTCTCCTCAGTTCAATCACTTCCTGACAAGCACCAACAGCATGCCAGCCCTGGGGAGAAACTTCCTTCCTGTCTCTTCCCTCCCCAGGCCGTGGCACTGCCCCCGCCTCTGAGTTCCTCTCCATCTCTCTCACCCATGTGGCACTTAGCACACACTGCTCTGGATTCTATTTAAACACTCAACCTGCTTATATCTTGGTTTCTTGGTTGTCCAAGGAGAGCACAGGCCTCTGGAGGGCAGGAGATGTATAGAAAGCAAATTTTTCTGTAACCAAAAAAAAATTTTGTTTTTAGACAGAGTCTTGCTGTGTCTTCCAGGCTGGAGTGCAATGGTGCCATTTCTGCTCACTGCAACCTCCGCCTTCTGGGTTCAAGCAATTATCCTGCCTCAGCCTCCCGAGTAGCTAGGACTACAGGTGCCTGTCACCATGCCCAGCTAATTTCTGTATCTTTAGTAGAGATGAGGTTTCATCATGTTGGTCAGGCTGGTCTTGAACTCCTGACCTCAAGTGATCCACCCATCTTGGCCTCCCAAAGTTGCTGTGATTACAGGCGTGAGCCACCGCGTCTGGCAAAATTTTAAAAATATATACAGAAGTATGTAAAACGTATTATGCACAGTTCAAAGAACAATAAAACAGCCACTTAGCCACCAGTCTACTTAACAAAACCAGTGTCCTGGAAGTCCTGTACGCTGCTCCTCTGATTACAACCCCTCCTCTATCCTGGAGGCAGCCTCTCTCCTAAATTCTGGGGTAGTCACTCTGACTTTTTTAACAAAACAGCTGTATACCCCAAGCATGTATTCTGAAACAGTAACAGTACTGCCAAGTTTTGCCTGGTTTTGAACCTCACGTAAAGGAGCCACACTGTATGGACCCTTTGGTGACTTCTTTCTTTCACTCAACATTATTCCCAAGACTCATCTATGCCCCTGCAGCTGTAGTCCATCCTCCTCTGCAGCTGCACAGCATCTCACGGTTCGGATGCACTGCAGTTCACAGATCCCCCTGCTGCTGGTGCTGGGCACATGCATTGTTTCTGTTGGTTTTGACTTTACAGTAAGGAACAGCACTGCAGGGAGCACTTGTCCCCATCTCCTGCACACCTGTTCAAGAATTCTCAAAGGCATCTGCCCATGGTTAAACTGCTGGGCCACATGCATTCCACTGCCAAATGCTTTTGCAAAGCAGAACCCATTCACACTCCTGCCAGCAGCAGGTTTGTGCCACTCCTCAATGTCACTGGCTGGTAGCATCCAAAGCTTCACCTTCTGCCAACAGGGTGGCTGTGAAATGGTATCTCGTTATGGTTTTAATTTACATTTCCCTGGTTACTAATAAGGCTACAGTCCTTTTTATACGTATGTGCTGTCTGTGTTTTGTAATCTTTGAAACGCCCATTCCTATCTTTTGTCCTTTCCTTCTTTTTCTCTCAGAATTGTAAGAATTCTTTAAATAGTCTAGATACTAGCTCTCTGTATGTTTTGTGTCTCATTACAGTGTCTTTGATGAATTAAATGTGCCATTATTATTTTGAGACAAGGTCTGGCTCTACTGCCCAGGTTGATGTGCAGTGGCATGGTCACAGCTCACTGCAACCTCCGCCTTCCGGGCTCAAGCCATCCTCCCACCTCAGCATCTCAAGTAGTTGGGACTACAGACATGTACCACCAAGCCCGGTTTTTTGTTTTTTGTTTTTTTTCTTTTCTGGTAGAGATGGGGTTTCGCCATGTTGCCCAGGCTGGTCTCGAACTCGTGAGCTCAAGCCATCCACCTGCCTTGGCCTCCCAAAGTGCTGGGATTACAGGTGGGAGCCACTGCACCTGGCTGAATATCTTAATTTCGAAATAGACAAATGCATCAATCTTTCTGCTTTAGGGTTTGTACTCATTACGTTTTCTTTCAGAAGTCCCTCCTTAGCCTCAGGTCATGAAGAAATTTTTTTGAATTATTTTCTATAAATTATACACTTTTGCTTTTTCAGTTTAAGTCTTTAATCCTCCTGGTGTTTTGTGATGGTGTGAGGCTGGGATCTCACACAACTTCTTTTTTTTTCTTTTTGAGACGGAGTATCTCTCTGTCACCCAGGCTGTAGTGCAGTGGTGCGATCTCAGCTCACTACAACCTCTGCCTTCCAAGTTCAAGCGATTCTTCTGCCTCAGCCTCCCAAGTAGCTGGTACTACAGGCGCGTGCCACCACACCTGGCGAATTTTTGTATTTTTTTTTTTTTAAGTAGAGACGGGTTTCACCATATTGGCCAGGCTGGTCTCAAACTCCTATCCTCGTGATCTGTCCGCCTCAGCCTCCCAAAGTACTGGGATGTGCCCGGCCAGATCTCACACATCTTTATATTCCTCCTCAGCACCTGACATGCTGCTGTAAACAATTTTATTTAATAAATAGAACCAAATACTGCTTTGTGTTCAAAGCTTCAAATTTAACTCTTGAGAAAAAATCTAAGAAGCTTCTCATACTCTGTGTCAGCAGTTTGACAAAGTTAGTCATTGGTGTATCATGACTTTTTGGGATTTATTTGCCTTCACTGCCAATTTTTGGTATAGGACTAAACGCACAATGAAGCTGAGCCTAAGAGCAGCAACATGGAATCAGAAATCTGGAATCTAGTCCAAGATCCAATACTCCTCACTGTCATGTCTGTATTTGTGCAATAAGAATTAAAATATTCAGACTACCCCACTCCTAGGCGGATACCTAAGATAATTAGAAACTTTTGCTCACATAAAAACTCCTACTTGCATGTTCACAGCAGCCTACTCACAACTGCCAGAAGGCAGAAACAAACAAATTATCTATCAATGAATAAATGAATAAGCAAAATGTGGTGTTACCCATACAAAGGAATATTATTCAGCCATAAAAAAGCATGAAGTACCGATACATACTACAACATAGATAAACTTTGAAAACATTATGCTAAAGGACAGAAACCAAATACAAAAGGCCGTATGTTGTATGTTTCCACTTGTATGAAATGTCCAGCGTAGGCAAATCCACAGATAGAAGATAAATTGGGGCTGCTGAGGGACGGGGGGAGAAAAGGGGTATGACTGTTAATGGGGTTGGGGTTTCTTTTGTAGGTGATAAAATGTTCTGGAATTAGTTACTGGTGATGGATGCATAGCATTGTGACTATGGTAAGAACTACCTAGTTATACACTTTAAAATGGCTAAAATGATAAATTTTATGTCATGGGTATTTCATTTCAATTTTAAAAACCTACTTAAAAAAAAAAGTACCACCAATTTGTTCAACTCTGTGCCCCTGCAATATTCCTGCAGTAATTAAAACCAAAAACAGCCAGGTACAGTGGCTCATGTCTGTAATCCCAGAACTTTGGGAGGCCAAGGCGGGCAGATAACCTGAGGCCACAAGTTCAAGACTACCCTGACCAACACAGTGAAATCCTGTCTCCACTTAAAAAAAAAAAATTAGCTGGGTGTGGTAGCACACGCCTGTAATCCCACCCAGCTACTCGGGAGGCTGAGGCACAAGAATCGCTTGGGCCTGGGGCGGGGGGGACGTTGGTAGCAATGAACTGAGATCGCAGGCACCACCGTACCACAGCCTGGGCGACGGAGCGAGACTGTCTCAATAAATAAATACACACACACACACACATTCTGAAAGGGGCCTGCCTGGGTTGGAATCCACCTCTCCATTTAAGAGCTGTGTGTCCTGAATGAAGTTACTTTGCCTCTCTCTGCACGTTGCTCACATCACCTGCAAGAAAGGGGATAACAGTTTCTGCCTAAGAACTACAAGAGGAATAAAATGACGTGGTCCATAGAAAGCACTCAGAACAGTGCCCGTCCATGAGTGTTCAACAGACCTAAGCTATTAGCCACAATTATTGTGTTTGATATTAGCTACTGGATATCTGTGGCGGTCAGAGTAAAACTGAGAACTCGCTTTATGCAAAAGATGCTGCTAAGTGCTTTATTCCTATTGTCTCACTTTATTCTCTCATTAACCTTATAAAGCGCAGCCAGATTCTCCTGTTTATACATGGGGAAACTGAAGCTCACAGAGGTAAAGTAGCACACCCAACACCCCACAACTCAGAAAGGGCTGCTTGCAATTCAGATGGAGGTGTAGAAAGAAACAGAGTCCTGCCAGGAAGCCCACTGTGAGACCCCTAGACTACCTCGCAGTCAACTGTACACATCCTGCTGGGATCACCGAGGGGCGCTGCAGCGATCTGGTTTCTGGGGCTGTGTCTGAGTGGCACGTTTTCAGAACAGGGACCCGCCTGGTTCGTCTTCCAGCCCTTCCCCTCCAGCACCCGGCAAGGCCCAGTCAACACGAGCAAACTCGGAAATCCTATCTGAACCCAGGACCGCTGCACGAGGAATCGGCGTGCCCTTTCTTTAGGAGCTCAATTCTTCTGAATTATTTCCATTTTAGAAAAACACGGCAACAACAACTCAAACCAAATCGTTTAGAAAGGAGAATAAAGAAGCACCGACAAAGGAGGCGATTGCTGGGGTCGCTCGGGGGAGGAGCCGGGTGAGAGGCTGCAGGGAGGGCAGGGCACCCGCCGGCGACAACGGGGTTCGGGGTTTGGGGGGAGAGGCCCGGGGGAAGGGAGAGTATGGGGGTGCAGCGCCGCGGCGGGGGGCGTGGGGATGAAGCCGGCGGAAGGAGGGCTCTGAGATGTGAAGGGGCGGGGCTGGGGGTGTTTGGTCTGAAGGAAGGAGTCTCATGGGACGGAGGGACGAAGATTTCCCGGGGTCAGGGGCGCCGAGGGGCTTCGGGGCCGGATGCCGCGGAGGGGGCTCGGGGCCTGGGGGGCGTGGTGAGAACTCAGAGGGGTCCGGCTAAGCAGCCGGCTGGCGCAGAGGGGTCCAAGGCGGGCTCTGGGGCGGAAGGGCCGCGAGAGGGCGCCCAGGGCGCTGGGGGCGCGGTACCTGCAGGGCGGCAAAGTCTTCCAAACCGGTCCCGCCAGACCCGCGCGGCCACCGCCCACGTCTCTGCCGCCGCAGCTACTGCCGCTCCGCGCCCTCACGTGACTCGCGCACGCGCCGGGGGCGGAGGCGTCTCAGGGCCCCCCCGCCCGGCGTCCCCAGCGCGGCGGCCCGACGCGAGTGCGCGTGCGCGGCAGTTGCCTTGGCGACCGGGGAAGCGTTGGGCTGCAACGACTAGGGCGCGAGCCGCTGGCGAAGAAGGAAAACGGGGAGTCTCTGGCTGGGCTAGGGCCGTAGCGACGTCCACCGCGGACCGGGGCTCCCCACAGCTGCAGGGCGTTCGGTGTCGCCGAAGTAAACATGCACCCTAAACCCTCGGAGCCTGCGGCAGGTGGGGCAGCAGAGCTGGATTGCACGCAGGAGTCCGGCTTGGAGGAGTCTGCGGGTGACCACGGGAGCGCAGGCCCAGGGGGCTGCAAGGAAGGTGCCGACTGCCCCCCACGGAGGGTGGTGGGCAAGGGGCCGACACGGCTGGGCGCTCCAGTCCCCTTCCCACACCACATACCCGATCTTCACAGCCAAATAACAACAACAATAGTAACGGTAGCAGCCAACGCTCTGCAGTAGGGGCTTCTCTCCCCATTTCGTACAGAGGAGGAAATACTTAAGATACTTAAGGGGTTATAAAACTTTCTCCAAACAGATAACCCTCGGCTAGTCAGTGACAGAATAGACTCGGCCGGGCGCGGTGGCTCACGCCTGTAATTCCAGTACTTTGGGAGGCCGAGGCTGGCGGATCATCAGGTCAGTCAGGAGTTCGAGACCAGCCTGGCCAACATTGTGAAACCCTGTCTCTACTAAAAATACAAAAAATGAGCTGGGCGTGGTGGCGGGCGCCTGTAGTCTCAGCTACTTGGGAGGCTGAGGCAGGAGAATCGCTTGAACCCAGGCGGCGGAGGTTGCAGTGAGCCAAGTGGGACGCTGAGGTTGCAGTGAACCAACATCACACCACTGCACTTCAGTTTGTGGGCAACAGAGCAAGACTCCGTCTCAAAAAAAAAAAAAGGAAGGAAGGAAGGAAGGCCGGCTTCAGCTTCTGCTCCCACTAGACTAGACTTGGTGCCCTAAGGGAAACCTTTCAGTGATTAGATTAGAAAGCCACTTGATTTGTGTTCCAGTTTCTGAACCCAGGCAACAAATAAACCAGCTGATTTGTGTTCCAGGCGACAAATGTATCTTAAGCATCAACTGTCCAGATGAACCTTGTATGAGGAGCCATAGGGAACTGGCATTGCTCAGTGGAAAGACACTGACCTTGGAGCCATTGACACTGGGTTCAGGTTGAGGCTTAGCAGTTGGTCAGTTTTATGGCCGTTGGCCCAGAGCTTAACCTCTCGGAGCCTTAGTCTCCTCATCTGTAAGCTGGGATAATTATACAGGAGTATATGGAGAGAATTGCAATTAAATGCTCCAGCATATAGTGGGCCATTATTAAATGGTAGCTCTTGTTATTAATTACATATTAATATTTATATATCGAGCGCTTATTCTTTATTTTTTCCGCAAACATTTATCTGTTGCTTCCTGTGGCTGGGCATTCTATGCAAAATTGATGAGTTTAAGAATCAGTCCCCCCACACACAGCCTTTAGTCTTGTTCAATAGACCACACAAACACAGAAAGCAGTAGACAACCGCTCTTAAAGTTAAGTGCACTTGAATTGGCCAATTTTGAATGACCTTTAAAAAAATTATTCATTTGAATGTGCTTATGTTATTTTTATCAAAGATATTCTCACTATTTTTGTTTCTTTTCATGTGATTTTCCTTTTGAAGATTTTTTTTAAGAGATAGAATCTCACTGTGTTACCCAGGCTAGATCTTCCTGCCTCAGCCTCCTGAGTAGCTGGGACTACAGGCATGCTCCACTACACCTGGCTTGAGAAATTTTTTAAAAGGCAAAAGAACAAAGAACATTAAAACAAATACCCATGTTTTGCCAGCAAGAACTGAAAATGATTAACATTTTATCATATTTACTTGAAGTCTTTTTTAATTAAAGAAATAAGTTCCCCCCAAACAAAAAATAAATAAAAATAAATAAGGCCGGGCACGGTGGCTCACGCCTGTAATCCCAACACTTTGGAAGGCCAAGGCAGGCGGATCACCTGAGGTCAGGAGTTTGAGACCAGCCTGGCCAACATGGTGAAACCCTGTCTCTACTAAAAATACAAAAAAAATTAGCTGAGCGTGGTGGTAGGCGTCTGTAATCCCAGCTACTTGGGAGGCTGAGGCATGAGAATTGCTTTAACCTGGCAGGCGGAGGCTGCAGTGAGCTGAGATCCCAGCACTGTACTCCAACCTGGGGGATAGACCAAGACTGTCTCCAAAAAAAAAAAAAAAAAGAAAGAAAACATTTCACATAAAGTTGGTGTTCCTTTTGTCCCCTGTCCCCCGCCTGATTTCTAATCCCATTCCTTTCCTCCCTTGTCCAGAATTTTATATGGATTCTTGCAAGCACTTCTCTATACATATATGCCCTGAAACAATGCGTAGCATTGGTTTGCATATTTTTACTTTATATACGGTATCCTGTGCTTATTGTGAAACTTGCTTTTTTCACTCCATATACGTTTCTGAGAATTATCCCTATGGATAGATGTAGTTCTAGTGCATTCTTCTCAAAGGTAGAAAAACAAGTCATTGTTTTTTGTAACCAGTCCCTATGGATGGACATTTACATTGTTAACAGTTTTTGGCTTTTACAAAAAATGCAGAAACAAATCTCTTTGTCCATGTTTTCTTGTGCACCTGTACAAAAGTTTTTATAGAGGACTACCTACAAGTGAAATTTACATAGTCTTTGCCAGTGCTTTAAAAATTGTTATACCTTTAGGCCGGGCATGGTGGCTCACGCTCGTAATCCCAGCACTTTGGGAGGCCAAGGTGGGTGGATCATGAAGTCAGGAGATTGAGACCATTCCGGCTAACACAGTGAAACCCCATCTCTACTAAAAATACAAAAAAAAAAAAAAATTAGCTGGGCATGGTGGTGAGCACCTGTAGTCCAAGCTATTCAGGAGGCTGAGGCAGGAGAATGGCGTGAACCCGGGAGGCGGAGCTTGCAGTGAGCTGAGATGGCACCACTGCACTCCAGCCTGGGCGACAGAGCGAGACTCGGTCTCAAAAAAAAAAAAAAAAAAAAAAAAAAACCAATTGTTATGCATTTAAAGATTACTAGTGTTTTTTTTTTTTTTTTTTTTGGAGAGACAGGGTCTCATTTTGTTGCCCAGGCTGGAGTGCAATGCTGTGAACACAGCTCACGTAGCCTCAACTTCCCAAGCTTGAGTGATCAACCTGCTTCAGCCCCACAAGTGGCTGGGACTACAGGCACGCACCACTACATCTGGCTAATTTTTGTATTTTTTGTAGAGATGAGGTTTGCCATGTTGCTCAGGCTGGTCTCAAATACCTGGGCTCAAACAATCCACCTGCCTCAACCTCCCAAACGGCTGGGATTACAGGCATGAGCCACCATACCCAGCCGCTAAAGGATACTGGTGTTCTATAGTAAAAGTGGATGGTCATTAACCAAGCTGAAGTTGGGGGATATTTTTTGGTATATATCTTGATCTCTACAGACCTGATCTCTTTTATTTTACAGAAATTAATGATCCTAAGGAAATATGTGTGGGTTCTTCTGCCACATCCTACCAAAGCCAGCAGAAACAGAGTGGTGATAATGGGTCAGGTGGTCACTGTGCACACCCAAGAGAAGACAGAGAAGATCGGGGCCCCAGGTATGTGGGCAGGCTGCCATGTAGTGCACATTTACGGAGTAAGGTGGATGATGTAATCTCTCCCTTGTACAATAAGGAAATAGAGGCTGGTAGAGGTTGAATTGCCTGCCTGGTGTCTGAGAATGGAGTGAAGATGGCACTGCCTCTGCTGCACAGCTGAGCGCATATTCTATTCACCTTTAATGCCAGACCTGCAGAGAGGAACAGCAGTAGTTCCTGATGACACCATTTAAAGTATTTTTTATTAGAACATACATTGCAATTTTTAGGCTGGGCACAGTGGCTCACGCCTGTAATCCCAGCACTTTGGGAGGCTGAGGCAGGCGAATCACGAGGTCAGGAGTTTGAGACTGGCTTGGACAATATGGTGACACCCCGTCTCTACTAAAAATACAAAATATTAGCTGGGCATAGTGGCGGGCGCCTGTAATCCCAGCTACTCGGGAGGCTGAGGCAGGAGGATCGCTTGAACCCGGGAGGTGAAGATTGCAGTGAGCCAAGATCGTACCACTGTACTCCAGCCTGGATGACAGAGTAAGACTCCATCTCAAATAAAAAAAAAAGAGCATACATTGCAATTTTTAAGAATGCTGAAAATAGGCCAAGCACAGTGGCTCATGCCTGTAATCCCAGTACTTTGGGTGGCCGAGGTAGGTGGATCACCTGAGGTCTGGAGTTCAAGACCAGCCTGACCAACATGGTGAAACCCCATCTCTACTAAAAATACAAAAATTAGCCGGGCATGGTGGTGCATGCCTGTAATCCCAGCTACTTGGGAGGCTGAGGCAGGAGAATCGCTTGAACCCAGGCGGTGGAGGTTGCAGTGAACTGAGATTGTGCCATTGCACTCCGGCCTGGGCGATAAAGTGAGACTCCGTCTCAAAAAAGAAAAAATGCTGAAAATAATACTGGATGAGGCCCTAAAATCTATATAAAAAAGAAGAAGAAAAAGAAAAGGAGAAAGAGAAAAAGAAGAACTTAAAATAGGTATCAGGCATATAGGATGTTACAGAATTTTGGGCAGGAATGGATGTGGTAAAGAACTGTGAGAATATATTTTACAGCTGACAATTTGCAGTAAGCTTATTCATATTTTACATTTTAACAGAATGACTAAAAGTTCCCTGCAAAAACTCTGCAAGCAGCACAAGCTTTATACTACCCCAGCATTGAATGATACGCTGTATTTACACTTTAAAGGTAAGGACCTAAGAGAGGAAGTGCTTCATGTCAGGTGGAAGGATTCTGTCTAGCGGTATAAAAAATTACTTGCAGGGATCATCTTTAGTTCTCAGAATGTATCTAAGCAGCAAATTTCAGAGTTTAGTGGAGATTTATGGAAAAGGAATAACTTTTATTTCAAGAAAAAGTCTTGCCTGACCAGAGTTTACAAAGGAGCCACTGGCTCTAGGAATACCAAGGAAACACATTATCTTTTATTGTTGTTTCCTAAGGAATTTCTTTTCTTTTTTCTTTTCTTTTTTTTTTTTTTCAGATGGTGTCTTGCTCTGTTGCCCAAGCTAAAGTGCAGTGGCACAATCTCTGCTCATTGCAGCCTCTGCCTCCAGGTTCAAGCAATTCTCCTACCTCAGCCTCCTGAGTAGCTGGGTTGCAGGTACCCGCCACCACACCTTGCTAATTTTTGTATTTTTAGTAGAGGCGGGGTTTCACCATGTTGCCCATTCTGGTCTCAAACTCCTGAGCTCAGGCAATCCACCTGCCTCAGCCTCCCAAAGTGCTGGGATTACAAGTGTGAGCCACTGTACCCAGCTAGGACTTTAATTTTTCATACCGGAAAGTTAGTTTGTAAGTACTTTGGGCTTGGGAAGTATATGTTGGGAAGGATTGCAGCTTGATGTTGGAAACAAATAATGAGGATCTTTGGGTGCCTCTTAGAATGGAGAGGCATGAGCAGGAGCCTGGGATGGAGTCCAGTATCACATATAAATGGAAGCTCAGGTTCACAGACAGGGCTTTTCCCAGCCTGAGGGCTCCCAGCCTGTGCTGATGGGGTGACCAACTTGCTCATCAGTCCTCTCATTGTTCATTTGTTTCTTCGGTAGCTGTTTGCCGAGAGTCTACCGTGTGCCCAGCACTGCTCAGCACTGAAAATGCACAGAGGGAACCAGCAAATGTGTCTTTGGTGTCCTGGGGGATGGGAGCAGCTATTATGAGGATGGTGCCCTGGCAGGGAGACGCCCAAAGGGATCCAGGAGCACAAATGCCTCAAGGGATCAGAACAACTCCTATGGGTCTCCTCACCTCCACTTTTGCCCACTCCAAAATTCCCCATCCAGCATCCAAGTGTAGCAGTGAGTAAGATGATATAGGAGGACAGACCCCCGGGGGACTGATACTTAAGAGGCGGGAAGGAAAAAGGAACCAGTAAGTTTGACTAAGTAGAGACAGTCAGAGAGGTAGAAGAGCTAGGAGAGAGAGGTGCCCATATTAGTTATCTATTGCTACATAATTAACTACCCCGAAACTTAGCAACTTCAACTCATGATCTCACCCAGTTTCTGAGGGCTGGGAACTCGGGAGTCATGAGCTGGGTGGTTCTGGCTCAGGGTCTCTCATGAGGCTATAGTCAGACTGTCAGCACAGCCTCACTCATTTGATGGCTTGAGTGGGGCTGGAGAATCCGCTTCCAGGCTCTAGGCCTCACCCTCATAGCTGTCAGCCAGAGGCCTTAATTTCTCACCACATGAGCCTCCCCATGGGAGCTGGCTTCCCTTAGAGCAAGTTACCCAAGAAAGGAAGCAAGGCCAAGACAAAAGTGGAAGTGACACTTCATCACTCCGTTGTATGCTGTTGGTGTCAGGATCCACTCCTGTCTTACTGCATTGCTAACATGAAGGCATCGATACTAGGAGGGTGATCCAGAGAGCCTGAGGAGAAAGCTGGGAAAGGGGTGCAGGGCCCATGGGCCAGATGCATTGGAATGGTCAAGGGCTAAGAGGACTGCCAATAGCATGTAGCAATTAGGATCTTAGGGAGACTTTAGCCAGGTGGTTGCAGTGATGGGGGGATCCAGTGGGTAGCAGCAAGTTGGAGATGGCTTGAACAGCAAAGAGGGAGGAGATGGGGTGAGAGCTAGAGCAAAGACCAGGGAGAAAAACTAGAGTGTCAGAAACCAAGGGGAAAATAATCCAGTTTCTTCAACAAAAAACTGCAATGGAAGAAAGAGAGAGACACACACACACTCTAGGTTAAAAGTGATGTAAGGCCAGGCGTGTGGCTCTTGCCTGTGATTCCAGCAATGTGGGAGGCCGAGGCAGGCAGATCAGGAGTTTGAGACCAATCTGGCCAACATGGTGAAACCCTGTCTCTGCTAAAAATACCAAAAAAAAAAAAAAAAAAAAAAAAAATTAGCCGGGTGTGGTGGTGCGTGCCTGTAATCCTAGTTACTTGGGAGGCTGAGGCAGGAGGTGGGCTGCAGTGAGCTAAGATTGTGCCACTGCATTCCAGCCTAGGCAACAGAGCAAGATTCTGTCCAAAAAAAAAAGGTTGGCTGGGCGCGGTGGCTCACACCTGTAACCCCAGCACTTTGGGAGGCCGAGGCAGGCAGATCACCTGAGGTAAGGAGTTCGAGACCAACCTGGCCAACATGGTGAAAACCCATCTCTACTAAAAATACAAAAATTAGCCAGGTATGATGGCAGGTGCCTGTAATCCCAGCTACTCAGGAGGCTGAGGCAGGAGAATTACTTGAATCTGGGAGGTGTAGGTGTAGGGTATAGTGAGCTAAAATTGTGCGATTGCACTCCAGCCCGGGTAACAAGAGCCAAACTCTATCTCAAAAAAAAAAAAAAAAAAGTGACTTAAGAGACATCCACTAATTACAAGGTTCGGACCTTATTTGTATGTTGATTCAGACAGTAAACAGTTTGGGAAAAAAAGATAACAAAGAAGTGTGACCAGTTACTGGCTATTTGATGACATTGAGAAACTGTTGTTTAGACGTCACAATGGTGTTGTGCCTATCTTAAAGACGTAAAGACAAAAAAAAAAAAAAGTTCCTATCTTTCATAGATACTGACTTCAGCATGAAGACCTTGGAGCAACATGACAAATATTTTCGCTACAAAAATTTTTGTGGAGAGAGTTTACAAGGAGGGAGAGCATCAGGAAGAATAGCTAATGGATGCTGGGCTTAGTACATAGGTAACGGGATGACCTGTGCAGCAAATTACCATGGCACACACTTACCTATGTCACAAACCAGCACATCTGGCACAGGAACCCATGAACTTAAAATAAAACTTGAAGAAATAAAATAATCAAATTTTTTGTGGAAAAAAGATAGGATTAAAAAAGTCTATCTATACAATACCTATGTTTAAGTGTATTCTATAACTATTTTAAATATTATGTATGCTCATAGCAAGCTTGGCAGGCGAGAGAGAAAAATGAAAACGATTATCTGTTGGCAGGAACATGGGTGCATTTTTGCTCACCACTGATATGAAAAATTTGTAATAAAAACTTTTTCAGGCAACAAAATAAAGAACTTTAAAAAGTGTTGGTAATAGTAGGTAAAGCGTGAATTACACATTGATGATGAGTACTACACATTGTGAATTACACATTGATGATTACTAAAGGAAATTAAACGTTTGTTTTCCTAACCCTAAATTTGGCTCATAAAACTGAGAAAGAGAACAAAAGAAGGCCTACAGTTTGCACCAGGGTTAGGCCTGGTGGGGACATTTTCAGGGCAGGCTTACCCCCACTGCACCCCCACCTCCATCCACTCCCTACCATGAAGGCAGCAGTAGGCTCCACCCTTTCAGGTGGGTGATTCCAGCAGAAAGACTATCCGTCTTTTCAGCAAGACCCCCTGGGCTGCATCAAAGTTGGTCTTGCTTGGCTAAGTGTGGCCACCCCCGAATGAGTCCCCATGACTCTGACCGGCTGCCCAGAGAGTCATCATGTGGTATTAGGAGAAGGAAGGTTCCTCCAAGAAAAGTTGGTACTGGAGGAAGGAGGTGTGGATGCCAGGTAGGCAGGTGTCTTAGTCTGTTTTGAGCGACTAAGATACAATAGCCTGGGTGGCTTGTAAACAACAAAAATGTGTTTCTCACAGTTCTGGAGGCTGGGAAGTCCAAGGTGAAAGGACTGGCGGGTATGGTGGCTGGTGAGAGCCTGCTTTTTTATTCTCAGACAGCACTTTCTTGCTGTATCCTCATGGAGTGAAGATGGCCAAGGAGTTCTCTGGGGCCTCGTTTATGAGGCCACTAATCCCATTCCTGAGGGTTCTTCTCTCATGACCTTATCACCTCCCAAAAGTCCCACCTCCTAATACGATCACATTAGGGGTTAGGATTTCAATGTATGAATTTTGAAGGGACACAGACATTCAGTCCCTAATAGTAGGCAAAAACAAGGGTGACCATGACCCCTCTGCCCTGTGAGTGGGAGCTGAATTCCCATGTGCTTCCTTCTTGTTAGGTTTTGATCGCATTGAGAACCTGGAAGAGTACACAGGGCTGCGCTGTCTCTGGCTGCAGAGCAATGGAATACAGAAAATCGAAAACCTGGAGGCGCAAACCGAGTTGCGTTGCCTCTTCTTGCAAGTGAACTTGCTCCATAAGATCGAGAACCTGGAAGCTCTGCAGAAACTGGATGCTCTTAACCTCAGCAACAATTACATCAAGACCATTGAAAACCTCTGTAAGAGTACCCAGCAAGCAGTGTGCCTATTTGCCATATGTCCATCACTTTCCCCTGAGGGAGCTTCTAAGATTTTATATTATGGGCAAGAAGTGTTTTTGGTTTTGTTTTGCTTTGCTTCTTTTTGAGACAGGGTCTTGCTGTGTCACCCAGGCTGAAATGCGGAGGTGCAGTTACAGCTCACTGCAGCCTTGACCTCCTGGTCTCAAGCGATCCTCCCACGTCAGCCTCCCAGGTAGCTGAGACCATAGACGCATGCCACCAGACCTGGCAAGTTTTTCTACTTTTTATAGATATGGGGTCTCACTGTGTTGCCCAGGCTGATCTCAAACCTCCTGGGCTCAAAAGATTCTCCTGCCTTAGCCTCCCAAAGTGCTGGCATTACAGGTATGAACCACTGCACCTGGCCCAAGAAGCATTTTTATGCCTTTGTTTTTGACTTCTGCTGACCTTACCTTCCAGCCTGCCTCCCAGTCCTGAACACACTGCAGATGGCCCACAATCACCTGGAGACCGTGGAGGACATTCAGCATCTACGAGAGTGTTTGACGCTTTGTGTCCTTGACCTTTCACACAACAAGCTGAGTGACCCTGAGATCCTGAGCATTCTGGAAAGCATGCCCGATTTGGTAAAAACAAAAAAACAATGAAAAAGCACCACAGGAAACTACTTCTATTATTTTCATCAAATATCAAGTCCTTTTGTCTTTTTTCTCCTTCCTGGCTTCCTTCCTTCCCTTTTTCACACTTTTTTCCTCTTTGTGTTTTTAGCTGGAATATCTGAAATGCCAGATGTCATATTATTTTACCCTCAAATAGTTCAGTGTGTACCTCTGACAGATAAGGACTTTTTTTTGTTTGTTTGTTTGTTTGTTTTTTTTTTGAGACGGAGTCTCACTGTTGTCACTCAGGCTGGAGTGCTATGGCACAAACTCGGCCTACTGCAACCTCTGCCTATGGGTTCAAGCAAATCTCCTGCCTCAGCCTCCCAAGTAGCTGGGATTTCAGGTGCACGCCACCACACCCAGCTAATTTTTGTATCCTTAGTAGATTCAGGGTTTCATCATGTTGTCCAGGCTGGTCTTGAACTCCTGACCCTAAGTGATCCACCCGCCTCAACCTCCCAAAGTGCTAGGATTACAAGCATGAGTCATCACGCTCAGCCACCACTCAATTGATTTTTCAAGGAAACCAGGTCCTCTGTCTGGTGTTATCCACATTCTGAATTTAGCTGATTGCATCCTTGTGGTGCCACTTAACATGTTCTGCTGGCCCTGGTATTTCCTGTAAAATGATATCAGAGTCAGAGACTGGATGGTATTCGGGCTGAGTATTTCACCTTGAGGTGTGCCGGGTTCTTCCACTGCCGGTTCCTCACATCAGGGAGCATGTGATGCCTGCTTGCTTTTCCTTTTGTCATTTTTTTTTTTTTTTTTTTTGAGATGGAGTCTCGCTCTGTTGCCCAGGCTAGAGTGCAGTGGCCGGATCTCGGCTCACTGCAAGCTCCGCCTCCCGGGTTTACGCCATTCTCCTGCCTCAGCCTCCCGAGTAGCTGGGACTACAGGCGCCCGCCACCTCGCCCGGCTAGTTTTTTGTATTTTTTAGTAGAGACGGGGTTTCGCCGTGTTAGCCAGGATGGTCTCGATCTCCTGACCTCGTGATCCGCCCGTCTCGGCCTCCCAAAGTGCTGGGATTACAGGCTTGAGCCACTGCGCCCGGCCTCCTTTTGTCATTTTAAGATTCACTAGTGGGTTCAGATGTTGTCAGCCTTGTCCAGCCATTATCAAGTTTCCCATCAGTCCTTCTCCCAGTTATTTCAGCAGTCACTGATGAAAGTTGCCTAGATGAATTATTTAATGAGGAGTCACACAATGACAACTTTCCAGTTCTCTCACTCTCTCAGCATTTGTTAGCTAGAATGCTTCAGCTAGAATGCTTCAACTAGAATGCTTCTACAAAGAGCTTTCACTCACCAACTAGCGGTTCATGCAGTTCATGCAGAAAAGGCCAGGATCAATGTTTGGCCCTTTTATTTATCAATTTTCTTTTTATTTCCTTTCTTTTTTTTTTTTTTTTTTTTTTTTTTTTTGACAGGGTCTTGCTCTGTCACCCAGGCTGGAGTGCAGTGGTATAATCATGGCTCACTGCAGCCTCGACCTCCCGGGCTCAAGCAATTCTCCCACCTTAGCCTCCAAGTAGCTGGGAGCACAGGTGCACACCACCACATCCGGCTAATTTTTATATTTTTTGTAGAGATGGGGTTTTGCCATATTGCTCAGGCTGGTTATTTATCAATTTTCAGTAAAATGAATTGAGACCCTAGCAACCTTTCATGGCGACAATGAAGCCTTTCTTTTTTTAGTATCATTATGAATGCATGCATTTATATATACAGTATTTGACAAGATTTAACTCTTGCAGTCACTTTAATTTTTCATGTTCAAATTTTCCCATCCAGGTGAGGTATGGTGGCTCACACCTGTATCCCAGCACTTTGGGAGGCCAAGGTGGGCAGATCACTTGAGGCCAGGAGTTTGAGACCAGCCTGGTCAACATGGTGAAACCCTATCCCTAATAATAATACAAAAATTAGCTGGGTATGTTGGTGCACGTCTGTGATCTCAGCTACTTGGGAGGCTGAGGCATAAGAATTGCTTGAACCCGGGAGGCGTTGCAGTGAGCTGAGATCTCACCACTGCACTCCAGACAGAATGAGACACTGTCTAAAAAAAAAAAATTCTCATCCTTTGGCTTGCTTCCCAAGTCCTTTTAAGTCCTCTCTAGTACCTTTGACAGCTTCCTTGCTTCTTAGTGTCTATGTGTTAACGTGTACTAGGAAAAAAATACTAAAACTAGCACACAAAACCCTTGAGTTTATTGTATACCGCTTAGTGCATTGATAAACATGGAGAAAAGCGAGTCAACTGAAAGCAAATCATAGTTCAGGAACAATCTGTAGCATGTACCATCAAAAGACTAGTTTAGAACTGCAGTGCATGGTGAGAATAGAAAGCTCTATTATATTACAATCCTCCCATTTGTTCGTTTTTGTTTTGGCTGGGGTTGCCATAAGTACCGGGTGGCTTAACCAATAGAAATATACTTTTTCGTGGCTGTGTGTGGTGCCTCATGCCTGTAATCCCAGCACTTTGGGAGGCCGAGGCAGGCAGATCACAAGGTCAGGAGATCGAGACCATCCTGGCTAACATGATGAAACCCTGGCTCTACTAAAAATACAAAAAAGTAGCCAGGCATTGCAGTGGGCACCTGTAGTCCCAGCTACTTGGGAGGCTGAGGCAGGAGAATGGCGTGAATCTGGGAGGTGGAGCTTGCAGTGAGCCGAGATCGCGCCACTGCACTCCAGCCTGGGCAACACAACTAGACTCCATCTCAAAAAAAAAAAAAAAGAAATTTATTTTCTCATAATGCTGGAGACTGAACGTCAAGAGCAAGGTGTGGGCAGGGCTGGGTTCTCCAGAGTCCTCTCCTTGGCTGGTAGAGGGCCGTCTTCTCTCTGGGTCCTCACACGGTCGCTCCCTGTGTGCTGTGTCCTACTCTCTTCTTCTAAGGACACCAGTAAGATTGGATTAGGGCCTATCCTAATGGGCTCATTTCAACTTCATCATGGCTTTAAAAGTCTTATCTCCAAATACAGTCACATTCTAAGGTGCTGAGGGACTTTAACATGTGAATTTTGATTAGGACACAATTCAGCCCAGAAGGAAAGCAGGTTGCTTTATATTAATAGTTATTTTGTGACTGCATTTAAATCCTCCCCACACCGTGTACCCCTTTATTGCTGTCTGGGTGTATTGCTCCCACCGCCCCACCCTGTGCAGGGTAAGTCACTTGAAAATAGAGCAAGAATGGTAAAGACAGCATGAGAATGAAGTTTGGGAAATGCTAAACTAACTCGTTTACGATATCTTCAACAAAGAAACACTTTAGATATGAAAAATATTCCATCGGTTTAGGCAGATAGATTTTGAAATGGTTCACCCTCATGTTGCCTTAAGCGTTCAACTTCTTTTTTTTTTTTTTTTTTTTTGAGATGGAGTTTTGCTTTGTCACCCAGGCTGGAGTGCAGTGGCATAATCTCAGCTTACTACAGCCTCCGCCTCCTGGGTTCAAGTGGTTCTTCTGCCTCAGGCCCCTGAGTAGCTGGGATTACAGGTGCTTGCCACCACGCCCCTCTAATTTTTGTATTTTTAGTAGAGATGGGGTTTAACCATGTTGGCTAGGCTGGTCTCGAACCCCTGACCTCAAGTGATTCACCCACTTCAGCCTCCCAAAGTGCTGGGATTACAGGAGTGAGCCACCAAGCCCAGCCCCTCTAAGCATTCAACCTCTTTGAGTTTCTTTTTCTTTTTTTTTTGAGACGGAGTCTCGCTGTGTCTTCCAGACTGGAATGCAGTGGCGTGATCTCGGCTCACTGCAAGCTCCACCTCCCGGGTTCACACCATTCTCCTGCCTCAGCCTCCCGAGTAGCTGGGACTACAGGCGCCCGTCACCACGCCTGACTAATTTTTTGTATTTTTAGTAGAGACGGGGTTTCACCATGTTAGCCAGGATGGTCTCAATCTCCTGACCTCGTGATCCACCCGCCTCGGCCTCCCAAAGTGCTGGGATTACGGGCATAAGCCACCACGCCCGGCCAACTTCTTTGAGTTTCTTAAGGCAGTAGAGGAGGTGACAGTATTTAAAAATGGGGGAGGATGGCAGGTGGGATTGCTGAACCCCTTCCTCCTCCCTGGTCCTAACTGACAGCAGGGAGAGCTGTAAGCTGAGGGAGAAGGGCCCTCCATCCTGTGGCACTCAGCAGAAGTAAGCGGGCACTCTCCATCCTTTCCCTTAGTCACTGCTGCTTCTCTGTCTAGCAGCTGTGTGCGTTTTCTTAAAATGGATCCTGGCTGGGAAGAAAAGAAAACAATCAATTAGGCAGAGATTCATTTCAGTAAAAGAGGTTGGGTAGCAAAACTAATATAATCAACTGCTCTCAGAAAAAGCCTCAGAAAATGTTTTCCAGTATTGTTCTGGAGGGACAATGAGATCTAAGATCTGAAGTTCAAGTGGAGGAAAGGGCTGCTGAATGATCTAGACAGCTCTGATAGCGTGAGAGCAATGGAAACCTTCTGATTTCTCCCATCAAGTCACCAGGATGTGATATCGGCACTTCTCTAGATTTTGTTCATTTATTCTTAGTGCACAGCACATATCAAATAATTCAGTCGCATCCTTCAGTAATCATTTTGGTTCTGCTTGTCTTCTTGCAGCGTGTACTGAATTTGATGGGAAACCCGGTTATCAGACACATTCCTAATTATAGAAAGACAGTCACTGTACGACTAAAGCACTTAACATACCTGGATGATAGACCAGTGTTTCCAAAGGACAGGTAAGAAGAGAAAAGCCTTCTGATCACATTTTAATATTTAATAGTTGACCATGCTTAATATTAAACTTTTTAAATTTCTGATTCTTGAGCAATTTCACATATCAAAAACGTTCTTTGGAAATAGGCTTGATGGCGACCTAATTGACTATAATGGGAATTTAAGCACTTATTCATAGATTTTTATATTCCTTTGATAAGTATCTTTGTATTGGTGGTTTACCTCTTTGCTGATGAGTTCCTTGGAATGGAATATTGGGAGTAGCATCACTGCATTGAAGAATGCGGTTTCAGACTTTGTAAAAACTCTTACAAATATTTTCTAGTTGTTTTCTAGAGAGTTTGTACCAGTTTGCAACCTCACAGAACATAACCATGAAAAGAAATCTTTGCCAAGTTAGTTAATGGGTGAAGATAGTACCCTGTAGTTTTAAGTTGCCATTTTTGGATAACTGATGAAGTTGGGCATTTTTTTTCATTGTTACTGGACACTTATATTTCCTTCTTTATGAATATTCTGTCCATGACTTTTTCCAAGTTTCTTTCTGAAGTGATTTTCTTACCGATTTGTAAGAGCTTCTTTAATATTAGGAACATTGCACCCTGGACTGCCATGTTTATCGTCACTGCTTTTATCTGTGTTTTTAACTTACTTTTAAATTTAGATCAATTTAGTAATTCTAATTAGAATAAAATATCAGCCATATAGGCTACTTGATGAGAAGTACAATCTGAATTTTGCATTATATAACATTTAAGATCAATGTAGCTTGTAATATGTTTTTAAACTCACAAATTTAAATCAAACTAATAAATATTTCCAATAGAGCTTCCGCTTTAGCCAGGTAAGAAAATAAGACCTGCTTCTGGGAGGTTCAACAGAAATTGACCCAGCTCCCTGGGCCCCAGGTCTGGGGGTGGTGAGGACGGGGAGAGCAGCCAGTGTGCAGGGGCCTGACTCCCAAGCCAGCTCTGCAGCCACGTGCTACATTATGACCTTGGGGGAGCTCCCTAACCTCCCTGGGCGCACGTTCCACATCTGCAGAGTGGGGATGAGAATATTGTTGCCACAGGGTCCTTGTGAGTGCCTATGAGCAACATGCAGGACTCTGAGCAGGTACTGGGCTCCTAGGAGTGAACCAGTGGGAGCAGCTGCCACTGAAGAGGCTACCCCCACCCCGGGGGCCATGCTGAGGAAAGTAACGTGGATGTGAGCAATAGGAGCCACCGTCCTTTACAGCATAGCCCAAGACTCCAGCTCAGGAGTCAGATTAACCTGGCTTGAATCTTTTTTTAGAGACAGGATTGTACTCTGTCACCTGGGCAGGAGTGCAGTGGCGCCATCACTGCAGCCTCAAACTCCTGGGTTCACACAAGCCTCCCAAGTAACTGAGATTACAAGTGTGCATCACCAAACCCAGTTAATTTTTAAGTTTTTTGTAGAGATGGGGGTCTCACTATGTTGCCAAGGCTGGTCTCAAATTTCTGGCCTCAGGTGATCCTCCTGCCTTGGCCTCCCAAAGCTCTGAGGCTCCCAAAGCCTCACAGGCATGAGCCGCCATACCCCTGGCGTTGAATCTTAATCCAACCACTGACTAATTGTTTGACACTGGGTACTTGCTGTCATCTAGGATGCAGCAGGCATCTGCTCACCTGTCATTAACGCACTCTCCATAACGCATGTAAATAGTGCCTTCTCCACTTGATGTCTCTTCAGCCTGATTTAATTTCCTCTCAGGACACATCAGCCTCTAACATACGCTCATTTCTTTGTTTAGGATCTGTCTTCCCCAACTAAAAGGGCTCCTCTAACAGAGATGAGCTCTTACACTCACTGCTGGGTCCCCAGCCTCTAGAACGGTGCCTGGCACATAGCAGGCAACAGATAGGCCTTTGCTGGCTGTCTGCTCTGAGATCAAAGGGTCTGAGGTTTTCTCACGGAGTGGTAAATGGACTGGAACATGGTTTATTTTCCTTAGCATTTTCTGTCTCAGTGACTCGTGGTCTTTCTCTGCTATAGTATACTTTGCAACACCCTGTCCGACTATTTCCAAACACCTGTACCTTTGATTTTACAGCAGGGATCTGCTGCTTCTCTCTGAAGGTAAGCCTCCTGTTTTTAAACCACCAGACTTTATTTTTCAAATAACAACTTTGTTGAGGTATTATTCACATACCATACAGTTTATGTATTTAAAGTGTACAATGTGGCTGGACGCAGTTGCTCACGGCTGTAATCCCAGCACTTTGGGAGGCTGAGGTGGGTAGATCACTTGAGGTCAGGAGACTCCCTCTCAAAAAAAAAAATAAAATAAATAAAATAAAAATAAAAATAAAAAACAAAGTGTACAATGCAATGGCTTTGAGTATATTCACAGAGTTATGCAACCATCACCACAATCAATTTTAGAACATTCTCATCACCCTAAAATGGAAACACTGGGCCAGGCATGGTGGCTCACGCCTATAATCCCAGCGCTTTGGGAGACCGAGGCAGGCGGATCATGAGGTCAGCAGATCGAGACCATCCTGGCTAACATGGTGAAACCCTGTCTCTACTAAAAAATAGAAAAAATTAGCCGGACATGGTGGTGGGTGCCTGTAGTCCCACCTAGTCAGGAGGCTGAGGCAGGAGAATGGCATGAACCTGGGAGGTGGAGCTTGCAGCGAGCCGAGATCACACCACTGCACTCCAGCCTGCGCAACAGAGCGAGACTCCATCTCAAAAAAAAAAAAAAAAAAAAAAAAAGAAAAGGAAACACTGGCTGGGCATGGTGGCTCACACCTGTAATCCCAGCACTTTGGGAGGCCAGAGTGGGCAAATCATGAGGTCAAGAGACCAAGACCAGCCTGGCCAACATGGTGAAACCCTATCTCTACTAAAAGTACAAAAATTAACTGGGCGTGGTGGTAGGCGCCTGTAGTCCCACCTACTCGGGAGGCTGAGGCAAGAGAATCGCTTGAATCCGGGAGGTGGAGGTTGCAGTGAGCCAAGATTGAGCCACCGCACTCCAACCTGGGTAACAGTGCGAGACTGTCCCAAAAAACAAACAAAAAAACAAAAAAACACCATCCCCATTAGCAGCCCACCCCCTATTTCTCGCTCCCTGAAGGCCCTGGCAGCTACTTCTCTCCTTTTCCTCTCTGTTGATTTGCCTGTTCTGGACATTTCATATAAATGGAGTCACCCACCATGCGGCCTTTTTTTTCTTTCACTCAACGTCGTGTTGTCAGGGTTCGTCTGCGATGTGGCGTGCTCCATCCAGTACTTCACTCCTTTTTATTGACACATGATACTGCATTTTGATACACTACATTGTATTTGTCCATCAGCTTTTGGAAATTAGGGTTCTTTTCTCTTTTTGGCTATTGTCAATAATGAAGTTTTTGTGTGGACGGCTGTTGTCTTCTTCTGGGTACGTATCTAGGAGTGGAATTTCTGGGTCATACAGGGACTTTATGTTTAATTTTTGAGGAGACACCACATTGTTTTCCAAAGCAGCCGCACCATTTTACATCCCCATCAGCAGTGTAGGAGGGTTCCAGTTTTCCCGTATCCTCACCAATACTTCTGATTGCCTGTCTTTTTCTCTCTTTTTGTTTTTTTAAGATGGAGTCTCACCCTGTCACCCAGGCTGGAGTGCAGCAGTGAGATCTCAGCTCACTGCAACCTCCGCCTCCCAGGTTCAAGCGATTCTCCTGCCTCAGCCTCCCTAGCAGCTGGGATTAGAGGCATCAGCCACCATGCCCAGCTAATTTTTCTATTTTTATTAGAGACAGGGTTTCACCATGTTGGTCAGGATGGTCTCAATCTCTTGACCTCGTGATCCACCTGCCTCGGCCTCCCAAAGTGCTGGGATTAAAGGGGTGAGCCACCGCACCCGGCCCTGTCTTTTTATTTCTAGTCCCCTGGATGGTATGAAGTGGTGTGTCACTGTGGTTTCCATTTGCTTTTCCCTGGTAGATAATGAGGTCGAGCATCTTTCATGTACTTATCGGCAGTTTTTATGTCTTCTTTGGAGAAATGCCTGTTCAGTTTCTTTGCTGATTTTTAAAAAATTAATAGACTTCTAACAGACTTTTTTTTTTTTTTTTTTTTTTTTTTTTTTTGGGACAGCGTTTTGCTCTGTTGCCCAGGCTGGAGTGCAGTGCTACAATCATGATTCCCTGCAGCCTCCACCTCCTGGGCTCAAGTAACCCTCTCACCTCTCAGCCTCCTGAGTAGCTGGGACTGCAGGTGTGCACCACCACGCCTGGCTAGTTTTTGTGCTTTTTGTAGAGATGGGGTCTCGCCATGTTGCCCAGCCTGGTCCGGAACTCCTGGGCTCAAGTCATCTGCCCACCTTGGCCTCCTAAAGTGCTGAGATTATAGGCATGAGTCACTGCACCTGGCCTAGACTTTATTTTCAGAGCAGTTTTAGATTTACAGAAAAATTGAGCAGAAAGTAAAGAGAGTTCCCATATACCACCCACCCTCACAGTTTCTCCTATTTGTAACGTGTTACATTCGCGTGGGACATTTGTGACAAGCGATCAACCAATGCTGGTACCTTATTATTGACTGAAGTCCATCATTTCTTTAGGGCTCATGCTTGGTGTTGCACATTGTATGGATTTGGACAAAGGTATCATGTCATGTATCCCCCATCACAGTATCTCACAGAATAGTTTTACTGCCCTAAAACCCTCTGTGCTCTGCTTATTCATCCCTCCCACCTCCTCAGCCCCAACTCCTGGCAACACTGATCTTTTTGCCGTCTCCGTGATTTTGCCTTATCTAGAAAGTCACATAGCTGGAATCATACAGCATATAGCCTTTATGGACTGGCTTCTTTCACTTAGCAATGAAGTTAGGCTTTTTCCATGAATTTGTGTGGCTTGACAGCTCATCTCTTTTCACTGCTGAGTGATATTCCTCCATCTGGGTGTGCCAGAGTTTGTTTATCCATTCACCTACTAAAGGATATGTTGGTCGCTTCTAATTTCTGCCAATTAGAATAAAACTGCTGTAAACATCCATGTGCAGGTTTGCGTGTGGACATAAGTCTTCAATTCATTTGGGCAAATAATTAGAAGCACAATTGCTGGATCATATGGTGAGAGTATTTTTAGTCCTGTAAGAATCCGCCACACCATTTTCCAAAGTGGCTGTACCATTTTGCATTCCCCCTAGGAACAAGTGAGAGTTCCCAGCACTCCACATCCTCATTAGCACAGCATTGCCGGTGTTTTGGATTTTAGCCATCTTATAGCCACATCATGTTATCTTATTGTTCTAATTTGCATTTCCCCAGGACACGTGATGTGGAGCATCTTTTCACAGGCTTATTTGCCATCTGTGTATCTTTTTTGGTGAGGTATCTTGATCGTTTGCCCGGTTTTTTATTGGGTTGTTTCCTTATCTTTGAATTTTAAAAGTTATTTGTATGTTTTGGATCCAAGCCTTTTTTTTTTTTTTTTTTTTTGCAAATATTTTCTCCCAGTCTGTAGCCTGTCTTCTCATTTTTTAAAACTTTGCTTATTTTTTTGGGGGGGAGGGTAGAATCTTACTCTGTCACTCAGGCTGGAGTGCAGTGGTGTGATCTCAGCTCACTGCAACCTCTGCCTCGTGGGTTCAAGCGATTCTCCTCCTTCAGCCTCCCGAGTAGCTGGGACTACAGGTGCGTGCCACGACGCCCAGCTAATTTTCGGATTTTTAGTAGAGACGGGGTTTCTCCATGTTGGCCAGGCTGGTCTTGAACTCCTGACTTCAGGTGATCCACCCACCTCCTCTTCCCAAAGTGCTGGGATTACAGGTGTGAGCTACCATGCACAGCCTAAACTTTGGTCATTTTGAAATTGTGTCATCTTTCTATTAATGAGTTGTGAGGCTTATTTATATTTTCCAGGTACAAGACCCTTATCAAATATATGATTTGCAAATATCTTCTCACATTCTTTGAGTTGTCTTTTTACTTTTTTTCGGTAGACACAGGGTCTCGCTATGTTGCCCAGGCTGATCTCAAACTCCTGGGCTCAAGTGATCATCCCACTTTGGCCTCCAAAGTGCTAGGATTACAGGCGTGAGCCACTGTGTCCTGCTGGCTTTTTTTTTTTTTTTAAATAATACTTTATTTATGGTATTCTTTGCATGACAAACATTTTTAATTTTGATGGAATCCGATTTCACTATTTTTTCTCTTGTCACTTGTGCTTTTGGTGTCATATCTAAGAAGGCTTGCAGACTGTTCCACCTTAAATAATAAAATTCACACGTGTAACTTTCATCCTTGCAGTCACATGTCTGATGCTCACTTTGCTTTGATTTTGAAGAAAATGAGCAAGTTGATCAGAGAGTGTATGTTTGGAGTTCACCTCCCCTATTTATGTTTCTTTGTTTTTTTAAACAGAGCTTGTGCGGAGGCCTGGGCTAGGGGAGGGTACGCAGCTGAAAAGGAGGAGAGACAGCAGTGGGAGAGCAGGGAGCGGAAGAAGATCACAGACAGCATTGAAGCCTTGGCCATGATCAAGCGGCGGGCGGAGGAGAGGAAAAGACAGAGAGAGAGTCAAGAGAGAGGTATGCGCTGGGTCGAAGACAATAGCCCCAGAGTTCCTTTGAGATTAGGCGAGTCTAAGCTGTCAAACTTACTCTTTAATCTTGGGGATTTTTTTTTTTTTTTTTTAAGACAGAGTCTTGCTCTGTCGCCCAGGTTGGAGTGCAGCAGCGTAATCTTGACTCACTGCAACTTCTGTCTCCCGGGTTCAAGCAATTCTTGTGCCTCAGCCTCCCCAGAGCTGGTATTACAGGCACGTACCACCATGCCTGGCTAATTTTTGTATTTTCAGTAGAGAAGGGATTTCGCCATGTTGTCCAGGCTTGTCTCGAACTCTTGACTTCAAGTCATCTGCCAACCTTGGCTTACCAAAATGCTGGGATTACAAGCATGAGCCACTGTGCCCAGCCTTGGATTTTCTTTTTTCTTTCTTTCTTTTTTTTTCTTTTGGTGGGGACAAGATCTCACTCAGTTGCCCAGGCTAGAGTGCAGTGGCACAATCTTGGCTCACTGCAACCTCCACCTCAAGTGATCCTCTCACCTCAGCTTCCTAAGTGGCTGGGACTACAGGTGTGCACCACCATGCTTAGCTAATTAAATTTTTTTTTTCCATAGAGGTGGGGTCTCACTATGTTGCCCAGGCTGGTCTCAAACTCCTGGGCTCAAGTGCTCCACCCACCTTGGCCTCCCAAAGTGCTGGGATTATAGGCGTGAGCTGCTGCACCTGGCCAGGGATTTTTTTTTAAACCATTTCCTCAACCTGCAGATCCATCTGCAGTTGGCCTCACCCACCTGCCAGCACCAGTGAGAACCTGGAACGGTGATGAGCTGTTTCCAACCACTTTTACTGATTGAAACACAGATTTTCAAAATAAATGACCTATTAGTTTTCTGCGGCTGCTGAAAGTAGGAAAACTCAAATAGGTTGTTTTCTTCTACCACACTCTCAACACCCGGCAGACTTGTGCTCACCAAATGTGCAGGGTGTCCCCACGCCCACCGGTTCTCTGACACCAGCCGGGTGTCCTACAATTCATTTCCATCCTGATACTAACCCCACAGGTGATGGACAATGGTCCTGTGAGCTTACTCTCCACTTCTGATGCAACTGCGAGTCCCAGGGTGTCGCCTGTACTTCTAACAGAATGGCCATAAAATTAGGGTTCCCATGACACTCCCTTTGGGTTTGATACTTTGCTCTGATGGCTCACAGAACTCCAGAGAACATTTATATTTTCTGGGTTATTATATTAATAAAGGATACGATAAGGGATGCAGATGAACAGTGGGATGAAGCGGAGCTTAGGGAAGGGCCTGTGTGAAGGGGCGGAGCTTCATGCCCTCTCTGGCCACACCCCACTCCAGATACCTCCAGTGTTCAGCAACTCGGAAGCTCTCTGAACCCCACAGTTCAGGGGGTTTTCCGGAAGCTTCAACACGTGGGCATGATGGATGATTAACTCCATTTCCAGCCCCTCCGCCCTCTCTGAAGGACAAGGGTGGGGCTGAAAGCTCCAAGCCTCTCATCACGACTTGGTCTCTCTGGTCTGGAAGCCACCCCGCCCCCAAGGGCCCCTTCAGACAAAAGATCTCCCTGTCACCCTGGACGAAGGTCTTAGGAGCTCTGTGCCAGGACCTGGGCTCGAAGATAAAATATTAGAACAAAACAGCCTTCTAGCACCCCTATCTACCGGGGTTTTAGGAGCTCTGTTTCAGAGATAAATGTATCTTGTAATTTCATAGCAGCCACAACAAATTACCACAAAATTAGTGGCTTAAAAAACACAAATTTGTTACCTTATTGCAGTTCTGTGGGTCAGAAGCCCAAAATGGGTTTCACTAAGCTAAAATTGAGGTGTCTCAGGGTTGTGCTCCTTCTGGGGGCCCCAGGGGAGAACCCGCTTCCTTACCTTTCCCACCTCCTAGAGGCCGCCTGCGTTCCCTGGCTCGTGGCCCCTTCCTCCAACTTCCAGGCCAGCAGTGTGGCATCTTCCAGCCTCGTTCTGGCTCTGACACGCCTGCCTCTCTATTCTGAGGGCCCTTGTGATTCTTTTGAGTCTGCCTGGATAACCCAGGACAATTTCCTGATCTCAGGGTTCTAGATCCTAATCACATCTGCACAGTCCCTTTGTCCGTGTAAGGTAACATATTCATAGTCTAAGATTAAGGTGTGAACATCTTTGGCTAATATTTTTGTATTCCTTTTTTTTTGTAGAGACAGGGCCTTGCTGTGTTGGCCAAACTGGTCTCAAACTCCTGGCCTCAAGCAATCCTCCCGCCTCAGCCTCCCAAAGTGCTGGGATTATAGACGTGAGCCACTGCACCTGGCCACATACACATTTTTATGTAAAAATGGCATAATTATGTTGCTTCCTGTCTAGTCTTTTGAATTAGCATACTATAACTATTTTCCATACAATAGATATTTTCTTACTACATATATTTTGTCTTTTCCCAACTTTTTGTTTTGAAATGTTAAAAATTTTCAGAAAAGCTGAAAGAATAGTAAAACATAGTTGTATGTCTGCATTTATTAATAGATTCTGTGGTTTTTCATAATTTGCTACACATATTTGCCACACACACACACACACACACACACACACACACACACTTTGCTTTTCCCCTGAACCATTTGAAGATAAAGGCAAACGTCATAGCCTTTAAATCCCCAGTGCTTCAGCATGCATCTCCTAAGAACTTCTTGTGTTCTGTTTTCTTGATGGCTGTGACTTGTTCCATTAAAGGGCTGTGCTCGGCAGCGCCTTCACGGGCATTTGGCTCCCGTCATTATCCACTGTAAACAACACTAATGAACATCCCTCAAGGATACTTCTTTTTTTTTTTTTTTTTTTGAGACAGAGTCTCACTGTGTCACCTAGACTGGAATGCAGTGACTCACTGCAACCTCTGTCTCCTGGGTTCAAGCGCTTCTCCTGCCTTGGTCTCTCTAGTAGCTGGGATTATAGGCATGTGCCACCCCACCCAGTTATTATTATTATTATTGTTATTATTTTAGTAGAGACGAAGTTTCACCATGTTTGCCAGGCTGGTCTTGAACTCCTGATGTCAAATGATCTGACTGCCTGGGCCTCCCAAAGTGCTGGGATTACAAGCATGAGCTACCATGCCCAGCCCCTTGAAGAAACTTTTTAAACTTTGTTCCTTATTTATTATTATTTTTTTGGACACCGAGTCTTGCTCTGTCTTCCAGGCTGAAGTGCAGTGACACGATCTTGGCTCACTGCAGCCTCCACCTCCCAGGTTCAAGCAATTCTCCTGCCCCAGCCTCTTGAGTAGCTGGGATTATAGGCGCGTGCCACCACGTCTGGTTAATTTTTTGTATTTTTAGTGGAGAGGGGGTTTCGTCATGTTGGCCAGCCTGGTTTTGAACTCCTGGCCTCAAGTGATCCACCCTCCTCGGCCTCCCAAAGTGCTGGGATTACAGGCGCGAGTCACTGCACCCAGCCCCTCGAGGACACGTTTTTAAACTGTGTTCCTGACCTCTTTCCTGGTCTCAGAAGTTTGCTGTGAGCCCTTGAAGTATGCATGAACACCCTTGCCCTCCTGGGACACTCCCACATTCACCTTTGCATTTTCCGCCAGTAGGGGAGACGACATCTTCAGACGATGGCGAGAACGTGCCTGCCAGTGAGGAAGGCAAGGAGGAGCCTCCCGGGGACAGAGAAACAAGGCAGAAGATGGAGCTATTTGTTAAGGAAAGCTTTGAGGCCAAGGATGAGCTCTGCCCAGAAAAGCCAAGTGGAGGAGAGGAGCTGCCTGTGGAGGTTAAAAGAGAGGATGGAGATCGAGAGCCAGAGGGAACCCTCCCAGTTGAGGCCCCACTACTGTCGCCGCCTGTGGAGGTTAAAGGAGAGGACCGAGATCAAGAGCCAGAGGGGACCCTCCCAGTTGAGGTCCCACTACTGTCGCCGCCTGTGGAGGTTAAAGGAGAGGACCGAGATCAAGAGCCAGAGGGGACCCTCCCAGTTGAGGCCCCACTACTGTCGCCGCCTGTGGAGGTTAAAGGAGAGGACCGAGATCAAGAGCCAGAGGGGACCCTCCCAGTTGAGGTCCCACTACTGTCGCCGCCTGTGGAGGTTAAAGGAGAGGACCGAGATCAAGAGCCAGAGGGGACCCTCCCAGTTGAGGCCCCACCACCGCCGCCCCTCGGAGCTGCCGGGGAAGGTAACGTGAGCAGAGAAACACACACAGACATACACGCCCCTCAGGGAGCCCCAGCCTTTGACGCAGGCCTCTGTGGGACCTGAGGCCTGAGTTTCACTTCTTATGTATTGCTGTTTCTAGAAGATAATGTACGCAAGTTGTCTTGTTATCTAGAACAGTGTTGCTCAACAGAAATGGAATAGGAGGCTGGGCGCGGTGGCTCACACCTGTAATCCCAGCACTTTGGGAGGCCGAGGTGGGTGGATCATGAGGTCAGGGGATCGAGACCATCCTGTAACACGGTGAAACCCCGTCTCTACTAAAAACACAAAAAAGCTAGCTGGGCGTGGTGGCGGGTGCCTGTAGTCCCAGCTACTCAGGAGGCTGAGGCAGGAGAATGGCACGAACCCGGGAGGTGGAGCTTGCAGTGAGCTGAGACCGCACCACTGCACTCCAGCCTGGGCAACAAAGTGAGACTCTGTCTCAAAAAAAAGAAAAAGAAAAAGAAAAAGAAAAAAAGAAATGGAACAGGAGCCACTACTAGATTCTCTAGTAGCCCTATTTTAAAAAGTAAAAGGAACTTTGGGAGGCCAAGGCAGGAGGGTTGATTGAGGCCAGGAGTTTCAGACCAGCCTTAGAAACATAGTGAGACCTCATCCCTACCAAAACTACAAAAATTAGCTGGGCATGGTGGTGTGCCCCTGTAGTCCCAGCTGCTTGAAAGGCTGAGGCAAGAGGATTGCTTGAGCCCCGGAGGTTGAGGCTGCAGTGAGCCAAGATTACACCACTGCACTCCATCCTGGGTGACAGAGTGAGACCCTCTCTCAAAAAATAAATAAATAAATAATTTAAAAATTAAAAAGAAACAGTAAAAGTATTAATGATATATTTGATTTAACCCAATATATAAAAAATACAATCATGTTAACATGGAATATAAAAATTATCAATGAGATATTTTACTTATTTTTTAAAAATTAAGTCATCAAAATTCACTATGTATTTGACATGGCCGAATGGTAACTTTTTAATGGTGAAAAGTAGGCCATTCATCTCTGACATAAATGAAGCCCAGAGAGCAATGGCGAGATCAGAGTACAGGACCCAAGGATACAGCCTGGGGGAAGAGTAGGGGCAGGCCCTGCGAGGTGGCTCACTCATGTAATCCCAGCACTGTGGGAGGCCGAGGCGGGCAGATTGCTTGAGGCCAGGAGTTCAAGACCAGCCTGGCCAACATAGTGAGAAATCCCCCTCCCTGCAACCCCTGAGCATCTACAAAAAAACACAATAAATTAGCCGGGCATGACGATGACCACTTGTAGGCTGAGGTGGGAGGGGTAGGGGACAGGAGGTTGAGGCTGCAGTGAGCTGAGATCACACCACTGTACTCCAGCCAGGGTGACAGAGTGAGACCCTGTCTCAAAAAAATAAAAATAAGTAAATAAAAAGGAAAAGTAGGGGCCTGGACGAGGACGGGGCCCATCACGATTCCACATTCCTCAGGCGATCTTGCAGTTATGAAATTGCACAAGCCCTGACCCTTGTGCAGCAGGAGGGGCGTGTGCCTGGCTGAGGGACAGGCCGGCGGTGGGCTGTGAACCCTGCCCCTCCGTCTCTGAGCGAGTCGCCCCTGCTGGCATCACTTGTCGCCCCACAGCGGCTGCCGTTTCCAAGATTCCTGTGGCTGCTGCTTTGACTCCTGGATGGTGCTCTTCATCTCATGGGATTCGCCTCCAGGTTATAGAAAGGGGTAGCTGTTCCATTCTTTTCCCAGCAGACGGAAGCCTGCCATGAGCTGCGGCCTCTGTCATGGAGGCTGGCCTTTGGGCCCTGAAGAGGGTTTTTGTCTTTTTTTTTTTTTCCAGAGGAGTCTCACTCTGTCACCCAGGCTGGAGTGCAATGGTATGATATTGGCTCATTGCAACTTCCACCTCCTGGGTTCAAGTGATTCTCCTGCCTCAGCCTCCCGAGTAGCTGGGACTACAGGCGCCCGCCACCACACTCGGCTAATTTTTGCATTTTTAATAGAGACAGGGTTTTTGCTATGTTGGCCAGACTGGACTTGAACTTCTGACCTTGGGATCCACCCACCTTGGCCTCCCAAAGTGCTGGGATTACAGGCATGAGCCACCGCGCCCAGACCCTGGGAGCCCTTCTTCACCGTGGGCTTGTCCATCTGCCTGCTGTGTGTTAAACTAACTCCAAGACTTGTTGTTGCTCTTTAGAGTGGACTCCCCAGGCTGTGGCCGCTGAGGGTGGATTCGTTACAGGACCTGATGGGATGAGAATGGAAGATTTAGAAACCGTTAGACTGGAGACAAAGGAGACATTCTGCATCGATGTACGTGAAGTATTTAATCTTGGAGATAAGTATCAGTTTTACTGTTAGTAAAATAGGTGATCAGATGCAAACTCTGGAGATCCTCGATACCCCAAGTGTGGTCCTTGGGCCGGCAGGCCTGGCATTGCTGGGGCGCTGGTTAGAAATGCAGACTCCCAGGCCTCACCCCAGGCCCACTGATCAGAATCCAACTTTAATGCACTGCCCTAGGTGATTCGTGCACGTGCATGCTCAAGTTTGGGGAGCCTGGGCCCAAATCACTACCCTTGAGCCATGTCTACCACAATCGATTTGTTTTTGCTAAAGAAGCTACCTTGCTAAGCAGTTCTGACTAGTTGCCTTATCCAAATTGGTGGTGAGAGTTACATTGTATCATCAGAGTTACATTGTATCATTATACATTGTATCTTTTTCCTCCTCCTTGGACACCACCCGGCAGGTAGCTCAGGCTCTCAATGGCCTTCTGACTCATGGAAGTGTGACGGTTCAGTGTCCCATTCCCTTGAGTGAATGTTTGATCGCAGCCTTGCCTGTCACTCTTCCCTGAAGCTCTTCCCATTTTGATGACAGTCCCAAATGCTTAGGCCCACAAGAACGGTACCATGGGAATTCACACATTGTGTCACAACCCCTCAAGAACTGTCCTTTGATGGGGCAGGAATAGGAGAGGCATTTCTGGGCACCTCTGACCTCATACCTTGGAGAGGTGGCCCCCTCCCCACTTCCTTGTTAAACTTCTCCTAAACTGGTGTTTCTAATGTCCAAACTTCAGGACTTCACATGGCCCAGTAAGAGTTAAAGTGATCACAGTCAGAATTCATAGTGGGTTTCTAGTTTTCTGGAGCTATGTAAAAAAAGAAACAAAGGCCAGGTGTGGTGGCTCACACCTGTAATCCCAGCACTTTGGGAGGCCGAGGTGGGTGGATCACATGAAGTCAGGAGTCAGCCTGGCCAACATGGTGAAACCCCATCTCTACTAAAAATACAAAAAAAAAAAAAAAGAAAAAAGAAAAAAGAAAAAAAATTAGCTGGGCATGGTGGCAGGTGCCTGTAATCCCAGCTACTTTGGAGGCTGAGGCAGGAGAACTGCTTGAACCCAGGAGGCGGAGGTTGCAGTGATCCAAGATCTCACCACTGCACTCCAGCCTGGGCAACAGAGTGAGACTCTATCTCAAAAAAAAAAAAAAAAAAAAAAAAAGAAAAGAAAAAGAAAGAAAGAAACATAATTGGGCAATTTATCTCTCACATTTGAGAACTGACCATATAGATAACTACAACACTAATAGCTAATATTAGTTGGTTTCTTATTATATGCGTGACACCATTCTAAGTACGACTTGTATTGATTGATGTAACCCTTCCTACAACTCTAAGTGGTACATACTATTATCATCCCAATTTCCCAGATGAGGAAAATGAGAAACAGAGAGGTTAGGCAACTTGCCCAAAGCCACACAGCTAGAAAATGGTGGTGGGGGAGTAACAACCCAGGCAGCGTGGCTCCAGTTCATGCATACAACCACGCATTGGTTTTTATGGACAAAGACACCAAATACCCACAATACAAAAAAGTCCTACCAGTTTTGGGGAGATACAAAATATATTACTTTTATACCACATGGAGTTTTTGGACTAGTTTGTACAGAGGTGCATTTGGTTTGGGTCCCATTATTTCCCCTAAGATGAACGGACTGTATCTCTTAATAAAGAAACAGAAAAAAGATGTGGAAATTCTTTAAATATGTCACACCTTGCAAGTTCCCTTTTATTACATCCAGACACCTGAAGTGGCAACGCTTGCTTTGTGTGTGCCTAGAGTTTCTTTGGGTGGGGAACAGGCAGAGGAGTCACCCGAGTGATTTGAGTAACTTTAACTAAGGCTGGGTTGACTGTGTGTTTGCCTTTATCGTGCCTATCAGAACGTTGACAGCGCATGTGCTTCCCTGCTGATGTGCGGCTCACTTGCTCTTTCAGGACCTACCTGACTTGGAAGATGACGATGAAACAGGCAAATCTCTGGAAGACCAGGTTAAGGTCATTAGTCCATTTTCCCACAGTCAGCTTAATTCCACCTTCATTCTTGTCGTTTACAGTCTCCAAAACTTGAAAGTAAAATGTTCCCTGTGCATAAAGCATTGAATCCCCCATATTCTCTTTTTTTCTTTTTCTTTTCTTTTCTTTTTTTTTTTTTTTTGAGACGGAGTCTTGCTCTGTCACCCAGGCTGGAGTGCAGTGGCCGGATCTCAGCTCACTGCAAGCTCCGCCTCCCGGGTTCACGCCATTCTCCTGCCTCAGCCTCCAGAGTAGCTGGGACTACAGGCATCCGCCACCATGCCCGGCTAGTTTTTTGTATTTTTTTTTCAGTAGAGACGGGGTTTCACCGTGTTAGCCAGGATGGTCTCCATCTCCTGACCTCGTGATCCGCCCGTCTCGGCCTCCCAAAGTGCTGGGATTACAGGCTTGAGCCACCGCGCCTGGCTTTTTTTTATTTTTTTTTTTCAGGCAGAGTCTGGCTCTGTCGCCCAGGCTGGAGTGCAATAGCCTGTTCCTGGCTCACTGCAACCTCCACCTCCTGGGTTCAAGCGATTCTCCTGCCTCAGCCTCCCATGTAGCTGGGATGACAGGCATGTGCCACCACGCCCAGCTAAGTTTTGTAGTTTTAGTAGAGATGGGATTTCACCATGTTGGCCAGGCTGGTCTCGAACTCCTGACCTCAAGTGATCCATCTGCCTCAGCCTCCCAAAGTGCTGGGGTTACAGGTGTGAGCCACTGCACCCAACCCACATCCCCCATATTTTCACCTTGCTGAAGGAAATGCCATTTGTTCTTGTTCAATTCTTTAAGATTTTATGATTAACCCCTTGAGAATCTATTGCTGGTTTGTAACAGCTGAGCACGGTGCAGAGTTACCTGAAAGCACTTTCTGTGGTTAAGATGTATTTCTGTGTCCATCCTATGAAGGTGTGTCTGAATATAGCTACATGTAGAGGGAAAGAAATGAAAACAGGAGAGAGGAAAGAAAGGGGTGAGTCTGTGAGGCACGATGGGGAATTCTCTCAGAGTGGCGTGACCCTCTGCCCAGAGGCCATGACTGGGATTACCAGGAGCCCATATGTGCCAGACCCGTGCCCTGAGGGAGAAGGCGGCATCAGCCAACATCTCTGTGCGCGAGCTCGGTGGCAAAGAAAACAGACACAGTTATTGTGGGGGGGCTGCTGTCCAAGGAGCTAATTCTAGAGAGTCTGAGGGAAGCTGGGTTCAGGGGTGTGCCCTCCCGGGTAGCAGGAGGGTGTGGAATAGCCAGTGGCTGGGGGAGCAGAGGCCGGAGAGAAGGGCATGGACATGAGCTGTGCCCAGGGAGTGGCCACCCCACCCCCAGGCCTAACTTTCAGAGTCCTGTGTTCCCTTGGGCCTTTCTTGGATGTGGCAACAGAACAGTTTGTGACATTGGGTGAAAACGCAGAACTGGCGTGGTGCATTGTAGAGTGACTCTGCTGTGAAAACAGAAACTTTCAAACACATCTTTTCTTCTGTGAATAGAATATGTGCTTTCCGAAGATTGAGGTCATCTCGAACTCGAGTGATGACAGTGACCCTGAACTGGACTACACGTCACTCCCTGTGCTGGAAAACCTGCCCGCAGACACTCTGTCAAATATATTTGCAGTCTCTAAAGACACCTCAAAGGCGGCTCGGGCGCCCTTCACAGGCATCTTTATAAAAGAAGCTAAGAGGGACTTGGAAATCCCAAAACAAGACACCGAGTCCCCACGACCCCTGATCCAGGAGCTCAGCGATGAGGACCCCTCTGGCCAGCCACCGATGTCCCCCACCTGCCAAAGAGACGCCGCACCACTCACTTCCAGTGGAGACGGGGACAGCGACTTCCTTGCAGCCTCTTCTTCAGGTAAGAGCATGGGGCCAAGAGCACAGTGGAGATGGTGTTGGCTCCCCGGCCTGGGATGGGTGGGGCAGGGCAGTCACTCAGCCTTACCCCAAGCTTTCATGTTCCTGGAGGGGTCACCTAGGACAGACCACACAGATCCTCTGAAGGTCCCATTCCTGAGTTCACGGCTCTGAAGCTGCCACTTGCTGGTAGCCAGCCTGGGCCAGAAAGCTGCCGAGCCAGCCTGTTCTTGGGCAGCCAAGTCTGACTGTGTGTGAGGGTCACAAGGCACCTGTGGTCATGCAGATCTCCTGGGGCGGGGGCCTAATGACCCTGCATTTCCACCCCCTCTTCACCATCCCTGGCCTCAGCCTTTCTAGACCAAGGCTTTTGGAGGGGACCACCGACACCACTGCTGGGGAGTGTGGGGCAAGCGAGGTGACAGCCGCAGAGGGCGTGGCTGCTCCACAGTGACCCAGGCCTGGGTGAATCACAGGCCAGTCCTACTGGCCTTCAAGGTGGGGAAGGCAAAGGGGCACCAGGCAGGGAAGGCGGCCAGAGGCCTGGCTGCAGAAGACCCAGAAAAACATGCTGAATGTACTGAGGCCTCCCCTCATGCTGCAGGCTGGCACATGCGCCTGGCAGATGTGGTTTGGGGGAACAGCTGGTTAGTGCTGAGGACAAGCAAGCTGGGCTGTTTTTCATTCAGCACCTGCCTTCAGGTGCACCCCCAAATCAAGGGTTGTGTGGTGCCTGGACCATTCTACTCTCACCCAACACGCATCAGTGGCCGGGCTTTTTTCTGAAGACAGCTGCCTGGCTGACTCCAGACTTGCAGGCAAGAAGCAGGGAGGGCTTCAGTGCATTTCCCGGGAACACTGAGTGGCCTTCTCTTTCACTCTAAGAACCAGCACAGAAAAGAGAAGTGCAGTCTGAGCTGGAGCCCGTGGAGCCTCGGGTGGGGGCAGGCCTGGAGGACACGGAATAATTTTTGTTTTGTTTTGTTTGAGACAGTCTCGCACTGTGGCCTAGGCTGGAGTGTAGTGATGTGCTCTCGGCTCACTGCAACCACTGCCTCCTAGGTTCAAGCAATTCTCCTGCCTTAGCCTCTGAAGCAGCTAGGATTACAGCGTCACAACGCTGACTAACTTTTGTATTTTTAGTAGAGACGGGGTTTCACCATGTTGACCAGGCTGGTCTTGAACTCCTAACCTCAGGTGATCTGCCTGCCTCGGCCTCCCAAAGTGCTGGGATTACAGGTATGAGCCACCACGCCCAGTCAAGGACACTGAATTTGGCCTGGACTGAACCCCAAGGCTGCCCCCCTGTCCTTGGAGTCACAGTGACAGGGAGAAAGCACAGGTCACCCTTCCTTCCACAGTGCCGACTGAGAGCGCCACCACACCCTCAGAGACGTGTGTCGGAGTTGCCCAGCCCAGCTCGGCCCACGTGGGACCTCACTGCATTCCCAGCACCGAAAGGATCATAGTTCCCCCCAGTTATATGTAGCATAAATGGTTTAATTATAAATGTCTCCTTTAGGCATGATAAACATTTTAACACCCACGCGAGTCGATGTATGATTGGGCTATCTCCTATTTGTGTGAGTCACATGCAATTCCTTTCACCAGCCACCCTGAAAAAAGACTTTTCTCTTACTGTGTCATGAGAAACCAGACAGACCCAGGTCCCTGCAAAATCTCCAGTGGGCCTTTTCCCCACAGGAAAGCAGAATCTTCCACTGCAGCTAGAGAAACTCAGAGGATAAGGGACTTAATGCTTCAGACATCAAAATGAGAAGGGGAGAGAGGAAAGAAAGGGGGGAGTCCGTGAGGCACAACGGAGAATTCTCCCAAAGTGATATGACCATGACCCTCTCCTCAGAGGGCACTATCAAGAGCCCACAGGTGCCAGACCCACGTCCCGAGGGAGAAGGAACATCAGCCATCATCTCTGTGCGTGAGCTCAGTGTCAGATAGTTACTGTGGCGGGATGCTGTCCAGCCTAAAAAATGTGACCATTCCAATTAATCTTCAGCTGACAAGTTTATTTAATCCCTGAACCTGGATCCAAGGCATCTCCCTGTACAAAACATCAGACCGTGGCAGAGATTGACAAAGCAACCCAAAACAGCAGCTACCGACGGCCGCCGTGCCCACCTCAGCAGCAGCTCTGTGGGGGCCTCACTCCACCCTCACCAAACACAAGGAGGAGCCAGCACTACTGCCCCATTTCACCAGACAGGAAGGCACGAGAACTGAGACCTGCTTGAGGCCCCCACAGCTGGGGGGCAGCGGAGCCCTGTCTCCCAGCACAGACTAGAATCCCAGTAACACAGGCCCGCCAGCACCTCCAACCTGCCTTTTGGGATGATCCTCAGGCGAATATACAAAATACAGAAGAAACTACTATTATATTTTGTTGCCCTATCCCTTCAACTTGGCTCCAACTTGCTTGGCTCATCATCACAGTGGCCTCCAGAAGGTGGCGAGCTCTGCTTTTTTTTTTTTTTTTTTTTTTTGAGACAGAGTTTTGCTCTGTCGCCCAGGCTGGAGTACAGTGGCCAGATCTCGGCTCAGTGCAAGCTCTGCCTCCCAGGTTCATGCCATTCTCCTGCCTCAGCCTCCTGAGTAGCTGGGACTACAGGGGCCCGCCACCTCGCCCGGCTAGTTTTTTGTATTTTTAGTAGAGACAGGGTTTCACCGTGTTAGCCAGGATGGTCTTGATCTCCTGACCTCGTGATCCGCCCGTCTCGGCCTCCCAAAGTGCTGGGATTACAGGCTTGAGCCACGGCGCCCGGCGAGCTCTGCTTCTTAAGTTTCAACTGTGGAAGGCACATCTGGTCCCGGAGGAAGGATGAGGGGCTCTCTGGGGCTTGAGGGCAGGCCACCTTGTGTCCTCAGAAGCCCATTCGAGGCTTCTTCCGGGGGCGCTGAGAGCCAGAGAGGATGGGTGTGTGCTGCTGGGAGCGGGTGGTCCAGACGCTGGAGGCCTGGGAGGAGGGGGGTGTGGCGGCACATGCTGGGGTGCCCCTTTGGGGTGGCAGCTTAGCCATGTAGTCATGGAGCATCTGCCGCCGCTCTGCGGGGACGCCCTGGGCACACGCATCCGGAGTCAGCTCCTGGGAGGGTGGGGTCATGGGGGGCTGGGGCAGAGCATCAGCAGGTGGCCACTCAGGGCTGTGAGGGGGGCTGGTGTCCTCTGAGGGGTCCACATGGCCACTGAGCGAAAAGGTGCTGGACAGCTGGGTCCGGCGCTTGGGCCGCCTGGGCTGTCTCCCGGGCCCTGAGGTCCTGCCCTGCTGCCTCTCCCACCAGGCAGCCCCTCGGCCTGCCCAGGCTTCCCCCAGGCGCTCACTGAGCTTGTCCTCTGGGCCCGACTCAGGTGCAGGGGGTGGCTCTGCCGCAGGGAGGGAGCCCAGGTCTTTCTGCAGCAGGAGCCGCCCTTGGGCCATGGCCTTGCGGAGCACGTCCGGCCGCTGCCCTTCCTCTTCCTCCCGCCGCAGCTCTATGCTACCCAGCAGCTGGCGGTGGGTGAAGGTGGGCGCTGTCCACACAGGAGGAGCCAGGGGCACTTTTAGCAGGGCCTTCAGCCACTGGCTGCAGCCGGCAGTGTCCTGGGAGGTCCAGGAAGCAGTGGGGGCACGACAGTCAGACTCGGTGTCGCCGCGAGGCCCGGAGTCTCTGCGGTGGTCGGAGTCCACCTGGGGGCGGAGCTGCTGGTAGAAGACGTCTCCCGCCGCCGAGAGCTGGAAGAGCACCAGGCCTGGTGTGGGCGCCGAGGGCAAGGGTGGGACGATGGCGGCCAGACCTGGTGACGGGAATGACAATGACCTCCAGGGACTGGCGGGGAGAGCGGGTATTTTCCACCGCGCCCCCCAAGCTCACTCCCCTGCCCCAGCACACCTATGGTTGGTGCTTTCAGGCGCTCCTGCAGCCGCCACTGGATCTTAGGCTCCAGCAGAGGAAATGCAGGGAGGGAGTCAGTCCTGGAAGGAAGAGACTGGGGGGGGCCTGCCAGGCGAGGCACTGACGCCCCTTCTCCTGAGGAAGGACAGATAGCTGAGGCCCCATCCAGGCTCCGACCGCCCCACCTCCCACACGCCGCCCACCCTGGCCTAGACCCTCACCAGCCAGGTGCAGCAGTTGCAGCTGCCCACCCTGGCCTCCGAGGAGCAGGGGCTGCACGCAGCCGGGTCGGGGCGGAGGCAGCAGTCGGGCCAGCAGGAGTGGGGAGGGGAGGCCATGGTTCCACTTCAGCATCGGCACCAGGGGGAGGCGCTCGTCCACTAGGTAGAGAGAGAACTGGGGCCCGAGAAAGAAGGGGGATGTGGCCGAACCTGGGAGCTGAGCTGTGTAGCGGCCCTCCAGGCCCCATGTGGCTCTCCGGGTGAGTACAGAGCCCTGAGGGGCAGCAGCATCTCCCATCAGCCTCCAAGTGCCTCTCAGACCGCACCTGCCAGCCCTGAACAGGAGGTGCTTCCCGAGTGGGTGGCACCTTCACCGATTCTGACCAACAGCCAGGTGGACAGACAGAACAAGTGGGAAAGGTGTGCTCAGAAGAGGTGTGGGGGAGCCTTGCCAGCAGAAACCTGCCTGGCCTTCCCGCAGCCACCCCCACACTCTCCTGACCCCAGAGCCTATGCTGGAGGCATGCCTACAAACGTCCCCAGGAGGGCAGGGGGAGGACGGACCTGCTCCCTCAGAGCCCCTGCCTCCTGCACAGCAGAAACTGTCCAGCTCTGCATGAAAGCCCCACCCCGAGGCTGCTCCTCCCCCACCGCTCCACCCCTGGCTGTACCTTGAAGCCCTTACCAAGGGGAGGCCCTGGGAGAGCTTCCCCACCTGCCTGTTAGCACCGGCTGTGGGATCCACTGCGTGCTGGGGCCACAGATTCATCCAGGGTTGAGTCTGGTTTGCTGGGTGGTTATCTGGGCCCAGCAGAGCCACTGGTAAGCAGCAGCCTCTAGTGCCCATCTGAGACAGAGCAGAGGTGGGGCGGGGCGGTGGTGTGTACCACTCACCTGGGTACAGACGAGATGGAGAGTAGGGGGCAGGCATTCAGAGCTGGAGTGCCCCAGGTACTGGGTGAGCAGGACACGCTCCCCTTTCTGGCACGAAGCCTCTGCGCCCACACGAAAAAGCAACAGACCACAGCCCGGCGGGCCCTGGAAGAGAAACACAGGGTCAGCCCTCCCCACAGTCCCAGGCCCATGACGCCATCCTCGCCCAGGCCGCAGCCAGCCTGGGACTCACTGCTCTGCGGCTGCTCCCGCAGTCAGGGCAGATCTCCTGCCGCCACCCCATACCTGAGTGTCAACCATCTTCACTCCAGTGCGGTCACCCACAGTCAGCACCCGAGGGTGGGCGGTGAAGTCTGCCCAACGCCAGGAAGAGGAGTCCCGGAACACAAGGGTCTCGGGGTCCTTGTAGACTTGTTGCAGCCTTGGGGAGATGGGCAAGCCATGGGTAGGGGGGACAGGCTGATGTGGAAGGGAATCAAGGGTCGCGACATGCTGAACAGGGAGTGACGGGCCAGAGTTCAGTGTGTTAGGGTGGGGGGTTTCATGGGAAGTGGCAATACCCATCCTCAGGGCTCCACAGGCAGACGGCTCCTGAGCGGCTGCAGATGGCCAGCTCCCCGGGCAGGTGAGGGCTACAGGGCAGGAACGCATTCACATCAGGCTGCTCGCCCCTGCCCCCAGCCCCTCCTCACTGACCAGACTGACTCCCCCTCACCTGAGGCTGATCCCTGTGGCCCCCTTCTCCACCTGCATTGCCTGCAGAAGGGTTGGCTGCCACTGTTTACCGAACTTCCACACGGCACAATGGTAGTCAGAGCGGACGGCCAGCAGAGCTGAGGAGGGATGGAAAGGGTCAGGGGTCAGGGGTCAGGCAGCAGGTCAGCCAGTGAGGGAGGAACATGTGTAAGGGCCTTACTTTCTCCCTGGACAGTGCATGTCACCACCTGCCGGACAGGTCCCTGGAGCTGGATGCGTCCAGGGTTCCCAAGGAATTGGGGACTGTCACCTGGGCTCAGAACAACCTCTTGAAAATCTGGGCCTCTCACTAAGGATCAGTGCACGAGCTGTGGCCACTGCAAGCCCCACATTCCTGCCCTTCCCTGGACCATGCCAAGAGCACCTCCTCCACCAGACGGGAGCCCGCTGGGATCGCCTGTCTCACAAGAAAGGATACGCAGCCTGTCCAGGGCGCCTCCAGCAGGGTAGACCAGCTGCCCGAACTGGGGTGTCCTTCCAGGCACCCAGGCCAGCGCACCCCCAGTGCAGGCCTCATCCAGAAGCAGCTGCTCCCACCGCAGCACCAGCTCCTCGTGCAGCAGCTCTGCCAAGTGGCTCGCCACCGATGTGCCCAGGATGGGGCCCCCAAGGATAGAGAAGCGGCGCTGTCGGTTGCTGAGGTAAGCCCAGGGACACCTGGGGACCAGAGAACAGCAGGAGGATCACTCAGTGGCACTCAGGGGAGGACAGGTCCCATCCCAAGGAGGCCAAGTGCAGTGGACACATTTCTTATTTACCTAGAATTTCTTCCTTTGGGAAACCACCCCATCCTGTTCCCATGCCCTGGAAGCAATCATGGGACCCAGACCTGGCCATCAACAATATTCCATTGCCCTTGCCACAGCGACTGGTTCACAGACGGGTGTGAGACCCAAGCCAAGCCAACCAAACTCCTTTCTGGGACTTCTGGTGCCTCAGGAAGGACACTGGCTCTTTCCTTAGATCATAAGCCATCTTGCTGCTACCTACAGACAGCCTGTCTAGGAACTGTGCAGGAAGAGGCAAGTGGACGACAGAGTAAAGAGAGACACAGCTCTACGAATATTATTTGAACACCTGGATGCAGCCATGCCTGAAGCCCACAAATTTAAATCTGCTTTCCCCTGAGATGATTTGGAGTTGGAAGTCTGGTATAAGAAAGTACAGCTCAGACTGCATGGAGCAGGTGGGAAGTGGGTATGACAGAAACCTGGATGTGCGTCCTAGCACCTCCTATATCCCCACCACCAGCTACGTCTATCCATCTCCTCCTTTCTCATTAGCCACTTGCCCCCAGGGCTGGTGTCCACCGAGGTCCTGGAGCAGTTTCTTCACACTGACCACTGTCGTCTTCTTAGTGCGGCTCTGCATGGAAAGGCCTCGTCAAGCTCACACACCCTCAAGTTCACCCCTGAAGGACAGCAGGGAGTCCCTACCCCTGGTGTCATGGGCCACTCACCCCTGCTCCCTCCAGCTTGAAATTCTCCAGCATCAGCTTCCCCAGGGGTGCAAAGGCTACGTCTCCATGATCCCAGAGGAACCGGCTGATCTGGGGAGAGGAGGAGGCCAGGTCACTAAGCATAGTCTCCAGGCTACGCAGCACTGTCCCCCGTGGGCCCACTCACCTGCTCAGTAACATCCAGCACGACTCGGGGTCGCCTCCGATACCGGTACCCTCCGCGGAAAAGCAGGTCCCGGGCAGTCAGGCCAGGGTCCCAGGGATCTGAGGAGGAGGTTACGGAAAGGGCTGGGGAGGGCACAGGAGTGCAGCCAGATGCCCTGGGCGGCTGGAGGCATCCAAGGGCTCTGAGCGAGCACAGGCTTAGCAGGGAGAGGAAGGTCTCAGGAGTGGGAGCTGCGGGAAGAATAGGTGGAGCAGTGTGGAATGAGCCCAGAGGAATGAGACTCTCACCGATGAGGGAAGGCAGCATGGGGAGAGGCCCAGGGGTCGCCGGCTCCCACAGCAGGTCCTTGGTCACATGCACTGCCCCGTTCTGAAGGGAAGACAATCACAACGACAGTATCATGATGAGTGCCTTCCCCGGGCCAGGCTCTGCGCAGGCATTCATCTTTTATCAACTCATCCAATCCTCACAACAATCCTGCGAAGTTGGGATGACTGGCATTGTCACACTACCACCTGCCCCAGATGACAGAGCTGGTAAAGAGAATAGCTGGGATGTAAACCAGGCAGCCTGACCCCAGAGTTCACGTTTCTGACCTCCGCCTGTGCTGGCTCTCAAAGAAGGAAGCCCCTCATGCCACCAGTGGCTGGTCCACATCCCACTTAACCTCACTTCCATTCAGGAGACCTTGCAGTCACTCTGGGAGCCCGGCAGGCGGTTCCACCTCCCTTTGCTGGGCTGGCCTGAGATGTTTCAGCTCAAATGACACAGATCTAGCAAACCAGACTCCTCGAGGAGCCCCAATTTGATGTCAGACCTTCCCTCATAAGGAAGCCATCCCTGACCCCTGTTCCCCAAGCCCCCACTCCACTCTCTTTTTATTTGCTCATCCATTTGCCTCTGCCAGGCCTCATTCCTAGACAGGGTGTTTCCAAGGGGAACTAGGGGGCTGAGGATTCTAAGCAAAGGGCCAGTGTCCCTCCAGAGGCACCAGAAACCCTGGCAGGTCTATCCTCCCCTCTCCCAATCCTACTACGCTGTTTCAGCATCCTTCTGGTTTCATTCCAAGCTCTGATCACATTTTGCAAACACCTTATCCATTGGATAAAGTTCACTTGTTTATTCTCGCTCAACTCAGCTCTCCGTTCCAGGAAGGAAGGGGTCAACCGATTGATTCAGGCAGCATTTCCAGGGTCTCACATGGCATCTGGCATAGTGGGGGCATCCGTCTAGGGATGGCAGGGTAGCCCACGTGCCCCAGAGGAGGTGGCACAGCCTGTGTCTCAGCAGACTTGTGTGAATGCCACCCCACTCTGTGGCCTTTCAACCGGTATGAATGTGAGACAGGGGACCCAGGAAGGGGTGTTCCTGGAGCTGCCAGGGCCGCTGCCTCCATCCTCACCTCTGAGTTCTGGGGCTGGGTCTCCGGCAGAGTCAGCGCATGTTGCCAGCTGCACGTGAAAGAGAGGTCAGCGATGTCGCTCAGACCAAGGGGTCCAGTCATGAACAACGCGGGGCGGAGGGAGTGGGGGAAGTCCATCCCGGAAATAAGGACCAAGCACCACACTGGCCACCTCGAGAGACTGGAAGCTGGTAAGGGGCGCCAGGGTTCCTGCGGAGAGAAAAGTGCACGATGGGAAGCACATGCTCTTTGAGGAAGCAGGTAACAAAAAACAAATATGTAGCCCAATGCCAAGCAGTAATGAGAACTGTATTAAAGCAAACCACCCGTCCAGGAGAAGGGGATCTGGTAATGGGCTGAGGGCACGGTTTCAGCAAAGCCAGCCAGGAAAAGCCTCGTTGAGAAGGTGGCGTTTGAGCACAGCCTGAACCCAGTGAAGGAGAGAACCACGTACACAAATGGGGAGAGGGTTCCAGGCAAAACGATCAACAACTGGGAAAATCCTAGAGCAGTGAAGTGTGTGAGAAACGAGGCAGCCAGAGTGAGCGAGGTGGAGAGCGGTAGAGATGGAGTCAGATAGACGGCAAGGGGCAGCCTCTCTCACAGCTCAAAACGTCATCATACATTTACAGACTACACCCCCAAGACGCTGGAGTTACTCCACAGCCACGGACTGCATCTCAGCATTGTCTTCCTATTGTCAACCACAGTGCCTCCCAGAAAATGCACTACGGGTTGAATAAAAATAAATTTCTATCACAAGAGACCGGGCACGGTGGCTCATGCCGGTAATCCTAGCACTTTGGGAGGCCAAGGCGGGTGGATCACCTGAGGTCGGGAGTTCGAGACTGGCCTGACCAACATGGAGTAACCTGGTCTCTACTAAAAATACAAAATTAGCCAGGAGTGGTGACGCATGCCTGTAATCCCAGTTACTCGGGAGGCTGAGGCAGGAGATTTCCTTGAAGCCGGGAGGCGGAAGTTGCAGTGAGCTGAGATCGCGCCATTGCACTGCAGCCTGGGCAACAAGAGCGAAACTCCATCTCGAGAAAAAAAAATTATATCACAAGGCTTTGGTAAATACAGTCCTCTAGAAGTATGAGCAGCCATAGCATCCCTCCTTTTTAATTAACAAAACAAAACAGGGGCAAAAATAACAGCAGCTCTCACTGACCAAGCGCCAGCATCTATCTGCCAGGCGCAAGCTAAATGCTGCACTCTTCTACCGCAGCCCCTGTCACGGAGTTCAGGAAACCAAGGCTCAGCAAGAACTTTAGTTCAACAGCTCTTAGCTGCCACATCCAAGACTTGATTCCCATCCGATTCAGAGGCAGAGCTCTGAACCACTGCTCTCGCATGCACCCAAATGCAAACGCTAGCATTAAGAGTCTCGCGAAACAAAAATCTTTTCCCTTCGGCCGAGTGCGGTGGCTCCCGCCTGTAATCCCCGCACTTGGAGAGGCCAAGGCGGGTGGATCACCTGAGGCCAGAAGTTTGAGACCAGCCCGGCCAATATAGTAAAACCTTGTCTCTACTAAAAATACAAAAATTAGCAGGGCGTGGTGGTGCACACCTGTAATCGCAGCTACTGAGGAGGCTGGGGCACGAGAATCGCTTGAATCTGGGAGGTAGAGGTTGCAGTGAGCTGGGATCATGCCACAGCACTCCAGTCTGGGCGACAGAGCAAGACTCTATCTCAAAAATAAAATAGAAACAAAAATATTTTCTCTTGGAACCGCATAGCCTGAAACGATCCTAGGCAGGCGGAGAGGGCTGGTGGAGCGCACGACCCCACAGAAGCCCTCAGACAAGGCAGCCTCGACATCCCCGGCCGGCTTCCCGCCCTCGCTGCGGGCTCTCCAGGCCCCTTTAGACCTCCCAGGCTACAGGACTCAGTCGGGTCCGCACTAACGACAGGCCGGGGACTGCGAAACGTGAGCCAGCCGCGGGGACGGGGGATTGAGGGAGTCCCTCCCCTCCTACATCTGCGGGTCCACTCCTCTCGAACATGCCCAGTCCGCGCGGAGGGGGCGCATGCACTTACGTGACCCCGGTCTCGTCGTGGTCGTCTGGAAAATGGGCTTCGGCGTGATGCTCGCCGGACCCTGACACCACGAGGGAAATTTTAAGCAGAACCCCAGCTTTGGCACTCAGGATGGGTCAGCCCCGCCGCAGCTACTCACGGTCTTCCGGTTTGGACCGGAAGTGCCTGCTGGTGAGGCAGGAAGTCCCACCTCCCAGCCAGGCCTCTTAGGGTCCTGGCGCGCCCCCTCCCGGGAGGAGAGGGAACGGGCGTGCAGGCGGCGCGTGGGCTGCGGAAATAAAGCTCCCTCGAGTTCCAATAGTGGAGGCCGGGTGGACTTAGGTTCGAATCCCACATCTGCTTCATCAATTTCCTCAGCGTTGTATTAAATTAATCATTTAACGAACTCTCACGGAGCACCTACTATAAGCCAGACACTGTATTAGTCAGTAGGTATCCTACTGATTGTCCTTAAATCCCAAGAAGCGGGCTTCACAAATAAGGGTACAAATACCTCCTAAGAGTGAGGCTTTTCCAGGGGTGGTCGTGCAGGGAGAGCTTTAGGCAGTGGTCCTCAAACTCTAGCTAGTGTGCGTCAGCATTAGCACCTGGGGGGCTTGTTAAAACACAGTCTCCAATTCGGTGAGTCTGGGGTGGGGCCTGATAATTTGCCTAAGTTCCCAGGTGATGCTGATACTGCATATCTGGGGCACATGCTGTAAGAACCGCTGTCCAGTCATAAACCTTACCATTATCCTAACATAGTAGTTCTCAAACTTGAGTGAGCCTTAGAACCACCTGGGGGACTTGTTATAAGTATGCTGGGCTCCACCCTACCTCTGCCCCCCGATTTGCTAATTCAGTAGGTCTGGGATGTGGCCCAAGAGTCTGCATTTCTAGCAAGTTCCCAGATGGTGCTGGTCCAGGGGCCATACTTTGAGAACCGTTGCTTCAAATAATCAATTTCCAAATTCTCAGCTGTCATCTGTATCTTTATTTATTTATTTTTTTGAGATGGAGGCTAGAGTGCAGAGGCGTGACCTCGGCTCACTGCAACCTCTGCCTCCTGGGTTCAAGCAATTCTCCTGCCTCAGCTTCCCGAGTGGCTGGGATTACAGGCCTGCAGCACCATGCCCGGCTAATTTTTGTATTTTTAGTAGAGGTGGGGTTTCACCATGTTGGTCAAGCTGCTCGAACTCCTGACCTCAAGTGGTCCGCCTGCCTTGGCCTCCCAAAGTGCTGGGATTACAGGATGAGCCACCGTGCCTGGCCTATATATTTTTTTTCTGGAAGTTTTTACCTGGACTAAAAGTGTCAGCAGGGCTGTGTTCCTTTTGGGAGGTTCTAAGGAAGAGTCCACTGTGTTGCCCTTTCTGGCTTCGGGAAGCTGCCTGTGTTCCTTGGCTCATGACCCCTTTCCATCTTCGAAGCCAGCAATGCCAGCTGGATTCTTCTCATGAGGCCATCTCTCTGGTTTTGAATCTTCTGTCTCCCTCTTTCCCATGTAAGGACCCATGTGATTATAGTGGGCCCACCCAGGTAATCCAGGATAATCTTCCTATGTTATTTATTTTTTTGAGACAGGGTCTCACTCCATTGCCCAGGCTAGGGTGCAGTGGTACCATCATGGCTCACTGCAGCCTCAACTTCCCAGGCTCAGATGATTTTCCCACCTCAGTCTCTCGAGTAGCTGGGATTACAGGCACGCGCCACCATGCCTGGCTAATTTTTTTTTTTTTTTTTTTTGAGACAGAGTTTCACTCTGTCACCCAGGTTGGACTGCAGTGGTGCGATCTTGGCTCACTGCAACCTCCGTCTTCCAGGTTCAAACGATTCTCCTGCCTCAGCCTCCCGAGTAGCTGGGATGACAGGTGCCCGCCACCACACCCAGCTAATTTTTCTATTTTTAGTAGAGACAGGGTTTCACCATATTGGCCAGGCTGGTCTTGAACTCCTGGCCCTTTGATCCACCCGCCTCGGCTTCCCAAAGTGCTGAGAATACAGGCGTGAGCCACCGCGCCCAGCCTAATTTTTGTAGTTTTTGTTGAGATGGGATTTCATTATGTTGCCCAGGTTGGTCTTGAACTCCTGGGCTCAAGCTACCCTCCTACCTCAGCTTCCCAAAGTGCTGGGGTTACAGGCATGAGCCCTATTTTAAAGTCAGCTGATTAGCAACCTTACTTCCACCTGCAACCTTAATGCCCCCTTGCCAAATAATATACTCATAGGTTCTGGGGATTAGGCTGTAGGCATCTTTGGGGGAACGATTATTTTGCCTACCACACTAATATTCTATATTACCCTTATAAAACACCTATCCAGCTCTGGCACTGGTAGGCCAATTCCATTTCTTCCTTCCCTCCTTTCTCTGAATAAGCCATTATCAATTTGCTTTTGTAACTGACATATACTTAACATGCAGTAAAGCACACAAGTCTTAAATGTACAACTCATTGAGTTTTAATACATACATAGAAACCCACATAAACACCACCCAGATCAAGACAGAGAACATTTCTATCACTCAAGAAAGTTCCAGCCAGGCACAGTGGCTCATGCCTGTAATTCCAGCACTTTGGGAGGCTGAGGTGGGAGGGTTGATTGAGTCCAGGAGTTCAAGACCAGACTGGGCAACATAGCAAGACCCCCATCTCTACAAAAAAAAATTTTTTTTAAAGAAAATTCCCTGGCACCACTTTCCGGTCAATACTTCCTTAAAGAAGGAACCACTGTTTGGACTCTTATCACCATAGATTAGTTTTGCCAGTTCAAGAACTTTACATAAGTGGAATCATGGAGAGGATGTGTCTGGCTTCTTCTGCACCCTGTGCCTAATAGATTCACCTGTGTTGTGCACGCAGCTGTTGGTTCCTTTTTAAATTACTGAGTCGTGTTCCATTGTATGAATATACCACCATTTACTTGTTCACGCAACCTCCTGTTGGTGAGCGCTTGGGGCATTATTGGGTTTGATGACTTTGTGGAAGTCTCTCTGTGGATATGTGCAGCCCTCAGTCCATTTCTGGACATCTGCTGTGCTGTCCCTTCTCTCTCCTGGGCCTCATCCCACTCTCTGGGCTGCACACACACACAAAATGGAATTGTTCTTCCTGATGTCAATCCTTGACATGTTGAGGAGGCTGACTACCCAGCCCACCACACCTGCTCCTCCCAAGTCAAAGGTTCTGGGAGGATTCCACCACCTGCTCATTATATGCCCCAGCACGCTCACTGTCACAATCCTGGTGAGCGCTGATAGGCCCAGCTTCAGCAGCAGCAGCAGCAGCAGCAGCAGCAGCAGCAAGCACTGTGACAAATCTTACAGACACCGGTCATGCTTTCCCAAGTAAGTGGCTACTGTAAGACTCAGTTAAACGTGCAGCCTCCTTCAAGCAAATACGCGTTGCATCACAGTAAGCCTCGTGTAAATTGTCTTCATCCTTGTATTCATCTTATTTTTCCTATTTCTCTTGATCTCTAGCTCCTCACTTTAAACAATTGTTATCTTGTGGTATTTTTATGAATCAACTCAAAATCCCTTCTTGGGGGGAAAAAGGCAGAGTGTCAAATGGCTATTTAATTTTTTTTTTTTTTTTTTTTTTTTGAGGCAGAGTCTTGCTCTGTTGCCCATGCTGGAGTGCAGTGCCACAATCTCAGCTCACTGCAGCTTCTGCCTCCCAGGTTCAAGTGATTCTTCTGCCTCACCCTCCTGAGTAGCTGGGACTACAGGTGTGCGCCACCACGCCAGGCTACATTTTGCATCAAATGGCTAATTCTTAGCTTGAGAGCACTTCTGTTTGACTTCAGAAAGGCCTGCAGTGAAATTTTATAGCGTGGATTCCAATGACCCTGCTGACAGTGTGAACCCGAATTCCTGTGTTGAAGTCTCCAGGCTCAGCCAGTGAAGCAGCTGAGCAGCCTATGATGTGGAGGTCCCTAGGGGCCTACGGCAGGAGCCAGAGAGTGGAACTGGACCTGAGGCCCCCAGATCCTCCTCCCCCGCCTTCAAGGCTCCGCGACCACCCACGGTTAGAGAAGCAGCTGCTAGAGCAACCCCTCACCCACCTGCCGGAACTTCCGTTCAGGCAGTGAGACGTTGGCCTCAGCCATAAGCATCCAAGCCGCCGCGGTTGGGAGACTAGCTTTCCCATTGGCAGGATGCACTGTCCGTCAGAGACCTAAGGGCTCTCATTGGCCAGCGGTGTGGCAGGGGTGGAGCGCACCATGCTTGTCCACGTGGTCCCCACGTGAAGGAACCCGCCCTGCGCGTGTGAAAGGGCGAGAGCAGCGCGAGATAGGGCCCAGAGCCTCAGATCTTTGTTGGCGACCATGGCTTCGGCTTCTCAAGGCGCTGACGACGGCAGCCGCAGGAAACCCCGCCTGGCTGCCTCGTTGCAGATCAGCCCCGAGCCCCGCCCCTGGCGACCGCTACCCCCTCAGGCCCAAGGTGCCTGGGAGCCCGCGCCCGCGATGGACCACGCAGAGGGCGGGCAGCCCCAGGTCTCGGTGTTGAGGGACAGTGGGCCTGGGGCAGGGGCCGGAGTCGGGGAACTGGGGGCAGCCCAGGCGTGGGAAAACTTGGGGGAACAGATGGGGAGGACCCCGAGGGTCCCTGTGCCCCCCGCAGGGCTGAGCCTGCCGCTCAAAGACCCACCTGCCAGCCAGGCCGTGTCCTTGCTCACGGAGTACGCGGCCAGCCTGGGCATCATCCTGCTCTTCCGGGAGGACCAGCAACCAGGTGAGGCCGGGCCGGGGCGTGGGTGTGCCAGAGGACAGAGCCGCGGAGGGCTGGGTCCCAGGACGTGGGGAGGGGGTCTGAGGAAGGTGGGCCTTGGTCCCTATGCTCAGAGACACCGCCAGAGCAGGACCTGGCCTGAGCCTGAGACCTCGGGGTGGACCCTGCTGTGAGCAGCGGTCTCCAAGCATCACCAGCCACACCAGATGCTCAACTGTGGCAGGGTCACGGCAGGTGAACGTTCTCTCCACCTGAGGTCCAGGGAGACTGAGGCCCCTTGGTATTTCTGCATACGTTTTTAGAGCCACTTACACGCAATTTAAGTTGCCATGCCGGCATTGGAGATACCGGAAGGAGAGCCACTCCCGTGACTTAAAGTTAAGCAAAGCTTGGTAAATGTAACACCGTGTGTATGATACAGAGGTATTCCTCTTCTTCAGTACATACCCCTCAAACTCTTTGACTCAGTGTTTGTGTGTGTGTGTGTGTGTGTGTGTGTGTGTGTGTGTGTGTTTAAGCTGGGGTCTTACTCTATTGTCCAGACTGGAGTGCAGTGGAACAATCTTGCCTCACTGTAGCCTCTGCCTCCTGGGCTCAAATGATACTCCTGCCTCAGCCTCAGCCTCCCGAGGAGCTGGGACTACAGGTGGACTCCACTACACCTGGCTAATTTTTTTTTTTTTTTGTAGCGATAATGTGGTTTTACCATGTTGCCAAGATTGGTCTTGGAAATCCTGGGCTGAAGCTATCTGCCCGCCTAGGCCTCCAAAGTGCTGAGATTACAGGTGCGAGCCGCCACACTTGGCCCAGGGTTTTAATTTAAAAGTTAATTGCAGACATTATGCTCCTTACCTATAAGACATTATGCTCCTTACCTGTAAATACGTTCACGTGTTTGTGTGTGTGTGTGTGTGTTTTTTTTGTTTGTTTGTTTGTTTTTTTTTTTTGAGACGGGGTTTCACTCTTGTGGCCCAGGCTGAAGTACAGTGGCACGATCTTATCCCACTGCAACCTCTGCCTCCCGGGTTCAAGAGATTCTCCTACCTCAGCCTTCCAAGTAGCTGGGATTACAGGTGTCCACACCAAGCCCGGCTAATTTCTTTTTGTATTTTTGGTAGAGATGGGGTTTCACCATGTTAGCCAGGCTGGTCTCAAACTCGTGACCTCAAGTAATCCGCCCACCTTGGCCTCCCAAAGTGCTGGGTTACAGGCTAGAGCCACCTTACCCAGCCCTCTTTTTTTTTTTTTTTTTTTTTTCCTTTGAGAGAGTCTTGCTCTGTTGCCTAGGCTGGAGTGCAGTGGTAAGATCTCAACTCACTGCAACCTTTGCCTTTTGAATTCAAATGATTCTTGTGCCTCAGCCACCTGAGTAGCTGGAATTACAGACTTGTGCCGCCGTGCCCAGCTAATTTTTTTGTGTTTTAGTGGAGATGGGTTTCACCACGTTGGCCATGCTGGTCTTGAATTCCTGTCCTCAGCCCCCCAAAGTGCTGGGATTACAGGAGTGAGCCACTGTGCTCGGCCTCATATATATTTCTTAAGAACAATGGCATCTATTATGTAACTACAATACGATTATCAAATCCTGGAAATTTAACATTGATATACTACGATCTTCTAATTTCTATTCGCATTCAAATTTTGCCAGTTGTCCCAGTAATGACCTCGTGGCCATTTTCTCCCACCCCAGTATGACATTACAGTTAGTTGTCATGCCTCTTTAATCTCTTACCTGAAACAGTTCCTGTCTTTGTCTTTCACAATATTGATGTCTTTGAAGAGTAAGGGCTGGTAGTTTTGCACATGTCCTTCAGCTTGGGTTTGTTTTCTCGGGACTGAGTTCAGGTGATGTGTTATTGAAGTGATGTCGAGTCCTTGGCCACGCATCTCACCGGGAGGTTTGTAATCTTGGTTTGTCCCCTGGATATGTGACCTGCGGGGATTTGACTCGGGTTGCATCTACCAGGTGTCTTCACTTTCTTCTTTGTGCTAAATAAGTCATCCAGGGGCATTTGGAGATCTTGTAGATATCCTGTCCCCATAACATTGTCACTTGTGGTTTTAGAAAATCATGCTTTGATGGTTCTCCCCAGATTCAGTCGCTGTTAGGATGGCAGCCACGTGCTGGTTTTCTAAGGTCAACATCCCTTCCATGTCTGTCTGTGGTTGCTGGTTGTGATGCCCGTTTAGAGCAGACAGATCTCAGTGCTAGTGAGGAGTGCTGAAATGGGCTCCCTTCCAAAAGGGAAGTCCCCAGAGGGGCAGTGCTTGGGAGAAACAGTTTAGCAGCAAGTACTGTGAAATTAAATAAGCCTGCACCTTTGACCATGTGATCCCAGCTCCAGATTTTTCATCTATCTCTTTTGTGTTATAAGTAACACCCAAAATGATACTGTTTCATAGAAAAGGTGTTCAAATACAGGGCCACTGGAGGAGAGGAAATAAAATCAATGTTTGTGTGGCAGGTGGAAGTGCTTGGTGGCTTCCTCCTGAGAACAGGGTGGCGTGGGCTCTGGAGAGGGGACCTGGATATGGGTCCTGACACAACTTGGGCAAACTGCCTGCCCTTTCTGCTCATCTGTGAAATGGAGTCACGCATCCCTGTTGTAGAGGAGTTGGGCGAGGACTTGGTTGAGTCAACGATGGGTCACAGCCTGCAGAGGCACTCAAGGGTGTGCGGGGCATGGGGTGGAGTAAGGGAAGGGCAGTCAGGGTCTCGTTACTCTGGCTGTCCTCGATGTCAGGTGTCAGGAGGAGGCAGAAGTGGTACCTGTCACAGGGCCAAAGGCCGGGTGGCTTCTTCCTCACCTTGCTCCTTCCCCAGGTCCCTGCTTCCCCTTCTCTGTGAGTGCGGAACTGGATGGGGTGGTCTGCCCTGCGGGCACTGCAAACAGCAAGACAGAGGCTAAACAGCAGGCAGCGCTCTCTGCCCTCTGCTACATCCGGAGTCAGCTGGAGAGCCCAGGTAATGAAGGGAGGGCCAGGCAGCTGAGCCGCAGCTGGGGACAAGAGGCCCGAGGCCGGCAGTCCTGTGGGGAGGCTGAAGTGGCTGTGCGTGTGGGCAGGAGGTGGGTTGCTGCACGAACCATCTGGGCATCAGGACATCACCTGCAGGGAGCTGGGGCGGGGGACAGGTGCCGGTCCCTGCTTTCATGTCCTCTGGGGACACTGGGGGTAGGGACTGCTAGAAGAGCAGCTCATGGAATGTCCTGTGTCTGGAAGATGAAAACTGCCTCTCCCCTGTTCCTTGGCTTCCTGAGGGATGGAGGGTGTGCCTTGGCACCCACACCAGCCCATCCTCCTTGTCTCTTCCAGAGTCCCCCCAGACCTCCAGCCGGCCTCCACCGCCCCCCCTGAGCGTAGGTAGGTGAGCTCTTGCGGACGCAGGCTCTAGTGTTGAGGGGAGAGGCGTGGGCTCCCTTCTACTGCACTCTCTTGCCCCGGCACAGACAGCATCCTGACCCATGGGCAGCGCTGCGCAGCCTTGGTGAGCGCCGGCTTTGACCTCCTGTTGGACGAGCGCTCGCCATACTGGGCCTGTAAGGGGACTGTGGCTGGAGTCATCCTGGAGAGGGGTAGGGATCGCCCCAGCCCCAGCCCTGGTCTCCTGGGAAGGGCCCCCTTGAGCTGCTTGCCTTAGGCTGGGCCCTCTCTGCCCTCCCTGCACAGAGATCCCGGGTGCCAGGGGCCATGTGAAGGAGATCTACAAGCTGGTGGCCCTGGGCACCGGCAGCAGCTGCTGTGCCGGCTGGCTGGAGTTCTCGGGCCAGCAGCTCCATGACTGCCATGGCCTGGTCATCGCCCGCAGGGCTCTGCTGAGGTGAGGGGCTGTGGAGTGGGCGCCTGACAGCAGCCTTTGCCAGGACAAGGTCGTCCCCAACCACCCTCTACCTGTCACTCCTAGGTTCTTGTTCCGGCAGCTCCTGCTGGCCACACAGGGGGGCGCCAAGGGCAAGGAGCAGTCCGTGCTGGCCCCCCAGCCGGGGCCCGGACCCCCATTCACCCTCAAGCCCCGCGTCTTCCTGCACCTCTACATCAGCAACACCCCCAAGGGCGCGGCCCGTGACATCTAGTATGCAGGGCCCCTGGGGCAGGCGGGGGATGGGGTGCCCTCGGTTGGGCTGCTGGGTGGGGGCCAGGGTCAGAAGAGTGGCCCTGATGCTGGTGTCTGTCCCCTCCCGGCCTGCAGCCTGCCCCCCACCTCAGAAGGCGGCCTCCCTCACAGCCCGCCCATGCGCCTGCAGGCCCACGTGCTCGGGCAGCTGAAGCCTGTGTGCTACGTGGCGCCCTCACTGTGTGACACCCACGTGGGCTGCCTCTCAGCCAGTGACAAGCTGGCACGCTGGGCCGTGCTGGGGCTGGGTGGTGCCCTGCTGGCCCACCTGGTGTCTCCACTCTACAGCACCAGCCTCATCCTGGGTGAGCACGTGGCGAGGGCTGGAGGGTGGGAGGGGAGGGCAGGGAGGTCACTCACCTTGTCCTGTCCCTTCTGCCCTACAGCTGACTCATGCCACGACCCTCCGACTCTGAGCAGGGCCATCCACACCCGGCCCTGCCTGGACAGTGTCCTGGGGCCATGCCTGCCACCTCCCTACGTCCGGACCGCCCTGCACCTGTTTTCAGGGCCCCCAGTGGCCCCCTCTGAACCTACCCCTGACACCTGTCATGGCCTGAGCCTCAACTGGAGCCTGGGGGACCCTGGCATCGAGGTTGTGGATGTGGCCACTGGGCGCGTGAAGGCCAAGTGAGAAGGGCTCCGTGGGGCCGGGCTGAGGAGGGGTCCTGGTGATGGAGGGCTCCATGCATGAACTTCCTCACCTCAGGTCTAACCCCAGCTCAACCCCTTAGCTCAGCCTCTTGGCTCAACCCCTTACTAGCTCCGTAGTGGTGGTGACACCACTGCCTGTCCTGTGACTCCTGTGACAACGTCACAGTGTGAGAGGAGGTAGTGTGAGGTGTGTGGCAGGCCTGCTGGTCCAGCTTGTATCTCTCTTATCTCAGTGGCATCCTCTCTTCATCCAGTGCTGCCCTGGGGCCTCCCTCCCGTCTCTGCAAGGCATCCTTTCTCCGGGCGTTTCACCAGGTGGCCAGTGCTGTGGGGAAGCCCTACCTCCTGGCCTTGAAGACCTACGAGGCTGCCAAGGTCGGTCCCCATCAGTCCTGGTCCCTCTCCAGCCCTGCAATCCCTGCCCCCTGCAGGCACCTTCTCTCACCCACCTCTCATCTCCTGCCCTAGGCTGGGCCCTACCAGGAGGCTCGCAGGCAGCTCTCTCTCCTCCTGGACCAGCAGGGCCTGGGGGCTTGGCCCTCGAAGCCACTGGTGGGCAAATTCAGAAACTGAAGCCGGCCTCGGCGGGCCCAAGGTCCCGGAGCCAAGCTGTACCCCTGCTGGGGGAGTGCCCTGTCTGAGGAGGGTTGTGGGGGAGAACGTGGGTTGTGCAGGGTGAAACTGGGGCTGGAGGGAAGGAGGAGCCTGCTGTGGTTGGGACGCTGCTGCTGCACATTTGGGCTTGAATAAAGAAGTATTTCTGGTGACTGTGTAGTTGGCTGTGTGTGTTTTGGGGTGGCCAGGGGCCTTTTGTTTGTGGGTAGAGCCCCTCACGCCTCCTTTGGGAAGCCCTGTGTTCACTGGGCTCCCACCTGGATCCTCTCACTGAGCCACTGAATTGTCACCCCAGCCCCTGTTCACAGGGCTGGAGGCAGGTTTAGGAGGGGAGGTGACCTCCCCTGGTTCCTCCTGTTTTCCAGCCTGTGTGCTGGGGGAGGCCACTGAGGCCATGGGTTGTGGGGGTTGTAAAGGGCGGGAGGAGGGCAGGCTGCTTGGATATGTGAGCATTTTGTCCTCTCGCCACGACTGGGGCTCCAAATCCTTGCCTTTCTGGGCCCCTAGGATTGGGGGGAGTGGCAGAGAACACCCTTCCCTGGTCAGAGCTTCAGCTGCCGTGGCCCTCGATGGTGCTGTGGGTGTCGGGGCAGCCCCGTGCTGAAGGATGTGGGGAGGGCATGAGCAGAATCAGTCCTTTCCCTGGACTGCCTGACTGTTTGACCTGGGCAAGTCATTGGACTGCTAGATCCTGTGTCTTCCACTGTGGAGAGGGACAGTGCTCCTGCCCGGTGTGGGCTCGGCAGTTCTCTCTCCTTTTCCCCCAGGGTAGCATAGTAAGCCCACATGGCAGTCAGGCGCTCTGTTGACTCTGGATGGGGAGAGAAGATGGTAACACTAAAAGCATGCGCGTGTGCGCACACATACACACACACCCCTGGAGCTTCGCCGGCATGGGCATTATATCTGTTGAGCGAGGAGCACAGCAGCTTTGAAGTCCAGGGACCTGGGGCCAGGGATGGTAGAGGACCATGGCCAGCCCTGTGACCCCCACCCCGTGACTCCCTCCCTGCATCTCCAGCAGTTGCAGGGTTCAGAACCACAGGCTGCTCTCCCCTGTGGGCCTTGGGACACTGGTCAAAGATGGTGTGATGGTTAATTTTGTGTCAACTGGGCTAAGGGATGCCCAGATGGCTGGTAATGCATTATTTCTAGGTGTCTGTGGGGTGTCTCTGGGAGGGATTGACACCTGATCATTGGGCTGAGTAAGGAGATTGCTCTCCCCAGTGCAGGCAGGCACCATCCAATCCATTGAGGGTCTGAAAAGAACAAGCAAGCAGAGGAAGGTGAATTCACTCTCTCCGCTGGATCTGGGACATCACAACTCCTGGGTCTGTGGCCTTCAGACTTGGACCAGGACTCACACCATTGGTTTTCCCAGTTCTCAGGCCTTTGAGTGTGGGCTAGAACACCATCACCCGGGCCCCCAGCACTCACAGCAATTGGTGGGGCTGCTTAGACTCCATATCGTGTGAGTCAATGCCTCACAGTACAACTCTATATATCCTGTTGGTTCTCTTTCTCTAGAGAACCCTGACCAGTGCAGACAGCCCCCTCCAGAGCTGTCACTCAGGGCCAGGCCTGATGTTGAAGTCGTGAGATTGGGTCCTCTCCCTCCAACCCCTCTTGTCTCTGCCACTGGGCATGTGTGGCCATGGCCGTGGCCATGGCCAGCCACTTAACCTCCATGCATGTGCGTCGACTCTTCTAGAGAAATAATCAGAGGGCTGGTCCCAGGGGTGTGTTCCTGGCCAGCCTGCCCGTCTGCAGGCCTAGGCTTTCCCTCTGCTTTCACTGGGCTCATGCTGTCTCCTTTTCCCACAGTGATGATGACATGGGAGAATCTGAGAGAGGTGGGGTGGAGGAAACAGCACCAGTGGACAGATCAGATAGCTCCAGCAGGCCCCAGCCAGAAGCGTGGTGTATCTGTGCTGTTTTAACCTCCCACAGCTCGCCATGATAGATGCAATCATTGCCTCAGTGTACAGGTGAGGAAACTGGCAAGGTGCAGTTAGGTAACTTCTGGAAGAGCACCCAGCACCTGAGGTGGGCTGGAGCTGTGGTAATGTGCAGGCCGACGGCCTTCCAAGCCGTTCAATTGCAGTCACCACCCACAGCTGAAGCTGGATTTCCTTACATGACCTTGGATGAAACTCTGAGCCCCAGTTTGCTCATTTATAAAACAAGGACTAGGTGATATCCTTCCTAACGTTCCCTCGTGTTCTCTGCTCTGCTCTTTCCCGACTGCTGCAGGAGGTCAGGAGGATGCCCAGAGCTGCAGGCTGGCAGGCTGCAGGGGGGCGAGGCTGGAGCTGGGAGCATCAGGTTTCGAAAATGGCAGCAGGGAGGGCCGGAGAGGGGAGCTGAGGCAGGAGGAGCTGCAGTTCACATGTGCAAAGGACAGGAGGTGAGCCCTTGCCGAGGGAGGAGGACTACAGAGAGGTGTTTGCACCAGCAGGAAAGGTCCGCAGGGCCTGGAAAGCCAGGAAAGCACCAATTTCTTGTTTGAGAAAACAAAGATTTTTACCTTAGGTTTTGCTTTTTTAAAAAAACAAAAAACAAACAAACAAACAAAAAAACCACTTCTCAGGCCAACATTGAAATAATTATTTCTCACTCTTTTTTTTCAGGGATGGAGCAGGGGGTTTAAAAACACCCAAACCTATTAATTAGCCTGTGTATTACACATTGTTTTCCCCAGGAAATAATTTAAATTGATTTTCTTTCTGTACTGCAGTAGTAACTACAACCAGATCTGGAAATATACCAGCCATTTCAAACTTCAGTTGGATGCAATGAGCCTTTTGGTGTTCATTAATCACATAATCACTGGGTAAATCAGTTATTCAAATTGGCATTAACTCTGTTGTGTTCCGCCAAATAAATAATATTTGTCCCCACATTGCATAAATCTGCTTGTCCAATCCTTTCCTCCCAAGACAGTCTTTTCACGACACCAGAGTCGCTCGGTTCTTTTGACTCAGCTTGTTCGTTACTGCGGGGTGATGATGAAAGCTACTTTTGAAATGCAGATCTGTTAATGCCTAGTTGGCCGTATCTCCTCTGGGTGAAGTTTTGCCAACAGCAGCATATTCAAATTGGGAAGTGATGTAATTTCACTTGGCACAAGTCAAATTACCTCCGAGTGCCATCCTGTCACTCCATCCTTCCTCCTGCAGCCCAGGGCACCCTCTGTTCCGTGCTGACCCGTGCGTTGTCTTCACTCCGGGACAGAGTGTGCCAAGTGGAAGTGTGGACCTGGAAAGTCTCTGGGAGGCCAGGGCGCCGCTCTGTCTCCCCAATCCTCAGTTTCCCCACTTGCCAACTGAGACGGGGTCACAGACATGCAGCCTGCAAGGCCATGGTGAGATGAGGTGGGAAGTGCACGCTGCACTGTTCATGGCTGTCTCGGCAGCCCTCAGCAGTGACTGTCATCAGTCCTGTCTGCCATTAGCTCCTAGCATGGGGCCTTGTCCATTTCTCTCCATCTCCTCCTGTGGGGCCTCCCACATAGAAGGTGCCCAACAAGCAAGCACTGAATGGAAAATTAGTTAACTAGAGGATCACTTGCAGGAGTGTAACCCACCCCTATATAGAGAGAGACCAGAAGCCCTGTCCTCAAAACCCTTTAGAAGACAATTTGAAAATTTCAGTTGTGCTCTGAGCCCTTTTCCTCTGCCCTGGAGCAGTCAGTGAGGACCTAGAGAAAAATTAGTGAATGTCTAGAAGAAAGTAAATTGTTACCTTGCCTCATGGTTTAGTGGTGAAATTACCTTTTAAAAATTACAGTTTTAAAGATACATATATATATTTTCTGTCACCCAGGCTGGAGTGCAATGGAATGATCTCATCTCACTGCAACTTCAGCCTCTCAGGTTCAAGTGATTCTCCTACCTCAGCCTCCTGAGTAGCTGGGACTACAGGTGCCCACCACCATATCTGACTAATTTTTGTATTTTTAGTAGAGATGGGTTTTCACCATGTAGGCCAGGCTGGTGTCAAACTCCCGGCCTCAAGTGATCCACCAGTCTTGGCCTCCTAAAGTGCTGGGAGTACAGGCATGAGCCACCATGCCTGGCCTAAAAGATATTTTTTAAATCGATTTTCCTGGGTATCCAGAGGCAGCAGGATGAAGTACCCTTCCCTCTGTGCCATGCAGAAATATTAACTCAAATTGGATCGCACACCTGATGCAAGAGCCCAAACTGCAAAACTCTCAGAAGAAAACATAATAGTACAACTTTATGACCTTGAGTTAGGCAAAACTTTCTTAGATATGTCATCAAAAGCATCATGACAAAAGAAAAAATAGAAAAATTGGGACTCCATCAAAATAAAAACCTTTGTGTTTCAAAGGGCATCATCAAGAAAGTGAAAAGAAAACTCACGGAATAGGAGGATATTCTTGCAAATCATATATCTGATAAGGGACGTATGTCTACAGTATATAAAGAACTCTTACAGCTCAGTAATAAATTCAACCCAATGAACGGGCAAAAAATATGAATGGACATTTCTCCAAAGAAGATACTCAGGCCAGGCACGGTGGCTCAGGTTTGTAACCCCAGCACTTTGGGAGGCCAAGGCAGGTGGATCACTTGAGGCCAGGAGTTCGAGACCAGCCTGGCCAACTTGGTGAAACCCCATCTCTACTAAAGATATAAGAAAAAATTAGGGCCAGGCGCGGTGGCTCAAGCCTGTAATCCCAGCACTTTGGGAGGCCAAGACGGGCAGATCATGAGGTCAGGAGATCGAGACCATCCTGGTTAACACGGTGAAACCCCATCTCTACTAAAAAATACAAAAAATTAGCCAGGCGTGGTGGTGGGCTCCTGTAGTCCCAGCTACTTGGGAGGCTGAGGCAGGAGAATGGTGTAAACCCGGGAGGTGGAGCTTGCAGTGAGCCGAGATCACACCACTGCACTCCAGCCTGGGCGACAGAGCGAGACTCTGTCTCAAAAAAAAAAAAAGAAAGAAAGAAAGAAAGAAAAAATTAGCCTGGCGTGGTGGCAGGTGCCTGTAATCCCAGCTACTCAGGAGGCTGAGGCAGGAGAATCACTTGAACCTGGAAGGCAGAGGTTGCAGTGAGCCGAGATCGTGCCACTGCACTCCAGCCTGGGTGACAAGAGCAAAATTCCATCTCAAAAACAAATAGTATTAACAAAGAAGATACTCCAATGGCAATAAACACATGCAAAGACACTCAGCACCATTAGCTATCAGGGAAATGCACATCACCATGCTAATGACAGCTGGAGGTGTTGGTGTGCACATGTGGTCCCAGCTACACGAGAGGCTGAGGCAGGAGGATCACTTGAGCCCAGGGGGTTGAGGCTGTGGTGAGCTATGATTGTGTCACCTTGCACTCCAGCCTGGGTGACAAAGTGACATCCTGTCTTTAAAAAAATGCAGTATCACTTTACCCCCACTAGGATGGCTATAATAAAAAAGGCAGATAATAGCAAGTGTTGGTAAAGATGTGGAGACATTAGAATCTTCGTGCACTGCTAGTGGGAATGGAAAATGCTGCAGCCTCTGTGGAGCACTTAGGCAGCTTTTCAACTGATCAAACATGGTTAATATGTGACCCAGCCATTCCGCCCTTAGGTGTAAACCCAATAGAATAAAATATATGTCCACTCACAGATCTGCACACCAGAGTTCACAGAAGCACTATTCATAATAGCCCTCAAATGGAAACAATTCAAGCGCCATCAGCTGATGAATGGATAAAGGAGATGCGGTTCATGCATATCATGGAAATTATCCAGTCATAAAAGGAGTGAAATAGTGACACATGCTACAACATGATTAAACCTTGGAAACTTCATGCTGAGTGAAGAAAGCCAGATACAAAAGGCGATGTATTAGATGATTTCATTTACATACAATATTCAGAGTAGATAGACAGATTTGTGATGGCCTAGGTCTGGGGAGAATGGAGGAATGGTGTGTGTGTGTGTGTGTCTGCTAATGGATGTGGGATTTCTTTTTAGAGTGATGAAAAATGTTCTAAAATTGAACATGGTGGTGGCTGCACAACTCTGAATATGCTGAAAACCATTGACCTGGAGTTCAAGACCAGCCTGACCAACATGGAGAAACCCTGTCTCTACTAAAAAATACAAAAATTAGCCTGGCACAATGGCTCACATCTGTAATCCCAGCACTTTGGGAGGCCAAGGTCGACGGACCACGAGGTCAGGAGTTCGAGACCAGCCTGGCCAATATGGTGAAACCCCCATCTCTGCTAAAAATACAAAAAAACTAGCTGGGTGTGGTGGTGCATGCCTGCAGTCCGAGCTACTCAGGAGGCTGAGGCAGAAGAATTGCTGGAACCTGAGGCAGAAGTTGCAGTGAGCCGAGATCGTGCCACTGCATTCCAGCCTGGGTGACAAAGAAAGACTCTGTCTCAAAAAACAAACAAGGCGGTGGCTCACGCCTGTAATCCCAGCACTTTGGGAGGCCAAGGCGAGCAGACCACGAGGTCAAGAGATCAAGATCATCTTGGCCAACATGGTGAAACCCCATCTCTACTAAAAATACAAAAATTAGCTGGGTATTGTGGCACGCACCTGTAATCCCAGCTACTTGGGAGGCTGAGGCAGGAGAATCACTTGAACCCAGGAGGTGGAGGTTGCAGTGAGCTGAGATTGTGCCACTGCACTTCAACCTGGTGACAGAACAAGACTCCATCTCAAAACAAAACAAAACAAAACAAACAAACGAAAACAAAAATTAGCTAGGTGTGGTGGCAGGTGCCTATAATCCCAGCTACTTGGGAAGCTGAGGCAGGAGAATCACTTGAACCTGGGAGGTGGAGGTTGCAGTGAACTGAGATCATGCCACTGCACTCCAACCTGGGCAACAGAGCAAGACTCCATCTCAAACAACAACAACAACAACAACAACAACAACAACAACAAAAACCATTAGCTTGTACACTTGGGTGAATGGTATATGAATTATATCTCAGTAAAGTGGTTGTGTGAAACATCTTAAAATTCCATTTTCTTGAAAGTCAGGGTTTCTATTACCACGCATTGCTATGTTGAAAGACCTGATCTGGGCCGGGCGTGGTGTCTCATGCCTGTAATCCTAGCTCTTTGGGAGGCTGAGGTGGGCAGATCACCTGAGACCAGCCTGGCCAACATGGTGAAACCCCATCTCTACTAAAAATACAAAAATTAGCTGGGTGTGGTGGCACATCCCTTTAGTCCCAGCTACTTGGGGGCTGGGGCAGGAGAATCACTTGAACTTGAGAGACGGAGGTTGCAGTGAACCAGGATCACACCACTGCACTCCAGCCTGGGCAAAAGAGTGAGTGAGACTCTGTCTCAAATTGAAAAAAGACCTGATCTTCCTGATGTCCTTGTGCCCGCCTTGGCTGCATGCTCAGACGCTATGGCAACAAAAGCCAGGTGCTGCGGCTCTCATAGGAGTTTACTCCCCACAAGGCAGTCTGGCGTAGATGGCCCGGGACTGGACGGGTGTCTGCCGCCCTCACCTCGAGGGGAGGTGGCCTCCTCTTGTAACTGACCCACAAGTTCCTCATCCCCTCTGCTCACTTTCCTTTTGGTCCAGACTTAGTCACAGGCCACACCTCACAGCAGAGGTGGCTGGGAAATGAGTCTGGCTGCAGCTCCCTGTTTCTTTACTAACAGGTCGGTGCGGGGTGGTGGGGAATGGTGGTGTCAGGGTCAGTGGCCTTTTTCACAGGGTGCTGGGTAGGACCGCCAGGCCCCACCCCGCTGTACCCCCGAGAAAGGCCTGGCCATGGCAAGGGAGCCTTCTGGCTGCATGGACCCAGGCCACATGCCCAGCATCACCCTGGGGAGTTCTACCCTCTATCCCCTCCTGCCCTGACCACATCTCCTTACTCTGCTCTGTCACTTTCTCTGCTCCAGACATAATGGCCGCCATGATCAAGTACGTTCCTACCTCTGAACCTTTGCATGTGCTGTTCCTCCTTCTCCAAAGTGTGTCCTCCAGAGGCCCTCACACCTCACTGCCCCTCCCTCCTCCAGGAATTCTCGAATGTCATGGCTCAGTGAGGCTTTCCAGGGTCACCCTCTGCAAAATTGCAACCTCTCCTTAGCAACCCCCACGTGCCCCTGCTTTCTTCCTCATGGTTATTTGTCTCTTCTGTTCCTGGCCAGACCACCCAGGACCTGGAACCATGTCTGGCACAGTGAAGACTCTGGGTGAACGAATGCAGAATACATTTGGGAACACCACCAGCCAGCAGTGCCGGGAATGCCGCAGCCCAGTGGCCACAGCCTTACACCCCAGCCACTTTCTGCAGCCTCACCCATACCCAGTATCCTCTTCCCAATCTGGAGTCCTCTTGCCAGCTAGTCCTGACACTCTTCCAGGGACCCCGGAGCAGGCTCATTTATTTTCCAAAGATCCCAGGGTCTCCAACTCAAACACAGGCACCTAGCACGCAAGAGCGTGTATGAGGCTTCCTAGGCAGGTGGGTAGGAAGGCAGGGGCCAAACACTCCTTGTGAGCGAGACCGTGTCCATCCCCCTGTTCACTGCCTTGTCCCTGGTGCTGACCACAGGGCTGGTGCACAGTGGCACTTGGCAAGATGAGGGAAGCGGGTAGCTCTCCAGGGAAAGGATGGGCACGCACGTTCACAGCACACCTCCTGCACGTTGGGCCCTGAGGGGAGAAGGCTTTAGGACACATACATAGGGTTGAACAATGATTCCCAAGGTCACTACGAAAAGGAGATGTTTCACTGCATTATAGAGGAGGTGTTGGCTGACAAGACATCAAGTGTGGATGTCAGGGTGAGGTGGCGACTGGGTCTGAGTGTGTTTTTCTCTCTGTGAGTATTTGCTAATGCACTTTGGGTGCAGATTCTTCCTCCCAGGATGGCAGACCAGCAGGGCGGGCCAAGGCGGCTGGAAAGCCCAAGCTCCTCACCCCCCCAGGGCCGGAAGCCAGTGCTGGTCTGGATGGCTCTGTGTGGCAGGCCAGGTGTCACTAACGCAGGCCTCCATAACAACGGTTTTGGCACTGACCGAGTGGTTCCGTGAAATATTAGAAGCTGAGAGAGCCCATGCCCTTCTGCAAAGGCTGGACTGTCACAAAAGCCCCCCGAGAGCTTTGCCTGGGCTTTTCCTGGGCCTTGAAGCACGACAGGATAATGAAGGAATTCTTAACGGGACCCGTTTAGATTTAAACAAGTGTTACTGAGGGTCTGAAGAAGCTCCCCAGGCCTCCACAAACAAGCCTTATTGGGGACTAAAGGAACTCCCCAAACCTCCATGATTTAGCAGGAAAGGTGAGGGTAATCACCCCAGCACCTGGACCCATGTAGATTAAGTACATTTACTGAGGCTCCAGAGGAAGAGCTTCAAGACTCAGATCTTAGTTATACATTAAAAGAAGTTAATCACTTATGTCTTTAGATGAATGCACACTTACACGTAGACCTATAGCTGAGAAGGTGTATAAGGTCTGGATAACTCTGTAGTTTTGAGTTGGTCTGGCGATAATTTCCAGGCTTTCTCTCTGTAACTGGTGACAGAAATAAAAATTCCCTTCTCTCCAGTTCATCTGCATCTTGTTATTGGGCCACGAGAAATAATCAGCCCAACGCGTGGTTTGGTTTGGGAGCACTTGGAGCCTCTGTGGGATGTGAGCCCTTTATCCATGACATGCAGGGTCACGCTAGTCAGGGTGGACCAGCTGCTGCAACAGACAGCCCACAGTTTCAGGGACTTACTACAGGTGTCATCTTGCTCAGGCCACCCACCAGCGCAGGGGATCAGCAGCTGTGCTGCCGCCTCCCTCTTGCAGCCCTCCTCCCTTAGGGCAGGCCTACAGACGTTTCTGTAAAGGACCAGAGAGTAAACTTTTTCAGCTTGCAGTGTAGGCCATAGACTCTAAGTCGTGACTGCTCAGCTCTGCCAATGGAGCACAAACATAGCCAGAGACGATACCCAAATGAAGAGCCGGCTGTGTTTCAAGAAAGATGTATTTATAAAAACAGGTTGCAGATGGGAGGCAGTTTGCTGACCTCTGCATTAGGGCTTTGGAGCATTTGGAAGGATCCTCTACATTGGGCTGAGGCACGTGGAGGGGAGGAGGAGGGCAGAGGGTCATGCAAGAGATGTTTGCAGCCAGTCCTGGCAGTGCCCTGTACCCTTTCTGCACACCCCACTGACCAGAACCCCTACCTGCAGGGAGGATGGAACCGTGGGCCAGTGGTGGCCCAGAGGAAGAAGAACCAGGTATTGGCAAACCCATTGCACTCTCTGCCACCAGGAAGGGAAGAGAACAGCCTCACAGTGTATAGCAGCTGATACAGTTTGGCTGTGTCCCCACCCAAATCTCATCTTGAATTATAGCTTCCATAATTGCCAGGGGTTGTGGGAGGGCCCCGGTGGGAGATAATTGAATCATGGGGGCAGTTTCCCCCATACTGTTCTCGTGGTAGTGAATAAGTCTCACGAGATCTGATGGTTTGATACGGGGTTTCCCCTTTTGCTTGGTTTTTAGTCTCTCTCTTGCCTGCTGCTGGGTAAGACGTACCTTTTGTCTTCCGCCGTGATAGTGAGGCCTCCCCAGTCACGTGGAACTGTGAGTCCATTAAGCCTCTTTTTCTTTATACATTACCCAGTCTCAGGTCTGTCTTTATCGACAACATGAAAACGGACTAATACACCAGTGCAGTTTGATGACAAGGGGACAGGCCCTGGAACCAGCAAACGTGAGTTCGAATCCTGACTTTTCTCTTACTATCAGTGGAACATTTTGTGCCTTGATTTTCTCATTTGTAAACTGAGGGCCTCCCTTGAAGAGCTGCTCTGTGGATGAAATGAAATAAGGTGTGAAAAGTCTTGTGTTGGGGCTTTATGCATGGGAGACTCTCAGATTGGTCATTTAAAAAAAAGACTTTATAGGAGCAGTGTTAGGTCCACAGCGAAATGGACAGGCAGGTATAGAGATTCCCATATACCCACATACCATGGCGGTATATTTGTCACAATCCATGAACCTACATTGACACATCATTGTTACCCAGAGATTGGGTTCGCTCCCGGTGGTGTACCAGCTATGAGTTTGGATAAATACATACAGACATGGACCCACCATTATAGTGACCTGCAGAGCAGTTCCGCTGCCTAAAACCCTCCGTGCCCTGCCTATGTATCCTTCCTCCTACCAACCCCTGGCAACGCTGACCTTTTGTTTTTCTGAGACAGAGTCTGGCTCACTGCATCCTCCGCCTCCCAGGTTCAAGCAATTCTCCTGCCTCAGCCTCCTGAGTAGCTGGGATTATGGGCACACACTATGCCTGGCTAATTTTCATATTTTTAGTAGAGACAGGGTTTCGCTATGTTGGCCAGACTGGGCTTAAACTCCTGACCTCAGGTGATCCACCTGCCTGGGCCTCCCAAGGTGCTGGGAGTATCGATGTGAGCCACTGTGCCCGGCCCACCGCTGACCTTTTTACTGTTGCCATAGTTTTGCCTTTTCCAGAATGGCCTAGAGTTGGAATCATACAGTAGGTAGCCTTTTCAGAGCTTCTTTCACTTGGTAAAACACGTTTGTCAAAATAATTAATTGTGAGGCCATCAGGCCAAGTCAGTTCCAGTGCTTGGGGTTCCTACATAAGCGAACCAAACCCTGACTCAACAGAAACAATAAAATGAAACTTAGGCCCACCTAACCAGAAACCACCAATTAACCTCTCACTGGAGATTTTACCAATCAGATGCCTCCAAGTAACCTCTAACTAAGGACTTGCCATTTTAGCCAATCAAATATTTTCTTTGTTTCGCTTCTGTGAACATCTGTAAAAAAGTGTCCTACCTACAACAACGCCTCCTGGGGAGAGCCCTGAGCCACCGGGGGTCTGGAACTGCCTGATTCCTGAATCGTCTGCTCAAATATACGCATGACAATTTTAACGTGCCCGAGTTTATCTTTTAACACGTTTATGTTCCCTCCATGTCTTCTCAGGCTTGATAGCTTATTTCTTTTTGTTGCTGGGTGATATTCTGCTGTCTGGATGTGCTATAGGTTTTAGATCCATCACCGACCGAAGGACATCCTGGTTGTTCCCCAGTTTGGCAGTTATGTAGAAAGCTGCTATAAACATCTGCGTGCAACCTTTAGTGTGGATAGAAGTTTTCAATGCCTTTGGGCTGGTGGCTTTTTTTTTTTTTTTTGAGAGAGTATCAGTCTCTCACCCAGGCTGGGGTACAGTGGCAGAATCTCGGCTCACGGCAACCTCCGTCTCCCAGATTCAAGCGATTCTCCTGCCTCAGCCTCCTGAGCTGGGATTACAGGTGTGCACTATCACGCCGGGCTAATTTTTCTATTTGTAGTGGAGACAGGGTTTCACCATGTTAGCCAGGCTGCTCTTGAACGCCTGACCTCAGGTGATCCACCTGCCTGCTGGGATTAGGCATGAGCCACTGTGCCCGGTCAATCTTAACATCATTTTTGTAGTGAGAGACAGAACCCCAAAGAGCCCACTGGGTAATATAGGTGGATGAGGTGGGGGGTTCCGAGAGGGAGTAGGAAGTAGAGGTTAAGAGCGTGGAGTGTGGGGCCAGACAGGCTGGGTTTGAATCCTGAATCCATCACTGAGAGCCAGGTGACCTTGGGATAGTTACCTAAACTGCCTGTGTCTCTTTCGTCATCTGTAAAGTGGGGATAATAGTACCCTCCTCAGACGGTTGCTGGTAGGATTAAGTGACGCTTGTGAAGCCATGAGACGGGAGCTGACATGCCGCCAACACTCCACAGATTCTGTGATCATTGCCCTGAGTTGCTGCCCTGCGCGTTTCCCTCTCTCTTGGGACAATGTCCCGATTTTCCACTGGGAAACTTCACCACCCTCTCCATTTTTTTTTTTTTTTTTTTTTTTTTTTTTGAGATGGAGTCTCGCTCTGTCACCCAGGCTGGAGTGCAGTGGTGCAATCTAGGCTCACTGCAACTTTCGCCTCCCAGATTTAAGCGATTCTCCCACCTCAGCCTCCCAAGTAGCTGGGGTTACAGGTGTGAATTACCAAGTCTGACTAATTTTTGTATTTTTAGCACAGATGGAGTTTTACCATGTTGGCCAGGCTGGTTTCAAACTCCTGACCTCAGGGGATCCACCAGCCGCAGCCTCCCAAAGTGCTGGGATTACAGGCATGAGCCACCGCGCCCAGCCTCACCCTCTCCATTCTTAACCACAGTGTTTAGGTGGGATTGAACCTGTTTCCTGCTCCAGGGTGAACCCTGACTCCCAGAAATCGATCAGTATAGCAACAGTGGTTGGTTTAAGGAGATGTTTGTAACCCACTGCAGAACCAATAAGGCCAAAATCACATGCTTGGAATTCTTGGAAAAAGAGACTTTCTCTTCCCAGAAGGCTTTGTGGAGTGACAGTGTGAAACTTGGAGCTTGTGCAGTGATCTTGTGGCCATGAGGAGAACCTGGGGGTGAAGCTGACACACCCAGGGAGGCAGGAGAAAGATGCAAATCTAAGCTTGCTTGTTTGACATTGATGACATTGGCTGAACTCCTGGATTAAACCACACCTGAACTCCCATATGGATGTTCAGTTACAAGAGTCAATACTTCTTTTGTTTGTTTGTTCATTTGTTTAATGAAGTCTGAATAGAGTTTCTTCAACTTGGAAACAAATCATTCCTAAGTGATATTTACAGGTATGTTTTAGAAAGAAAGTTCTTAGAGCTATTACCCTTGGACATTGGAATGGGAGTCTTGTATGAGAGTGAAATTTACTTTGGTGCAACAAGCCCTTGGCATTTCCCCTGTGTATTCTGTCTCCCTGAGTCCCCACAGGAGCTCCAACTGTAATTGCCCATGTGGTCTACGGGGTTGATCACACCCCTTGTGTACTGACTGCCTTCCTTTCCCTGTTGATACGGTGTGGCTATGTTCCCACCCAAGTCGTGTCTTGAATTATGGTCCTCATCATCCCTATGTGTTGTGGGAGGGACCTGGTGGGAGGTAATTGAATCATGGGGGCAGTTACCCTAATGCCATTCTCATGAGAGTGAGTGAGTTCTCAGGAGATCTGATGGTTTTATAAGGGGCTTTTCCTCCTTTTGGTTGGCACTTCTCCTTGCTGCCTCCATGTGAAGAACGATGTGTTTGCTTCCCCTTCTGCTATGATTGTAAGTTTCCTGAGGCTTCCCCAGCCATGCTGAACTGTGAGTCAATTAAACCTCCTTCCTTTATAAATTACCCAGTCTCAGGTATGTCTCCATTGGCAGTGTGAGAACAGACTGACATACCTGGCTCAGCTCCCTCTCCCCTACTAGTGTCTCCTGGGATCATCTTCAGGTGAAATGCCTGCACTCAAATCCTTGCTCCAGGGTCTGCCTCTTGGGGAACCCCAAGATCTGGGAGAACCAAGAAGCACCTCCTCAGGAGCCTGTGCAAAGGTGGCAACCCCCACATATGATGACTCTGAGTAATCACTTGGCCTCCTTTCTTCCTGGGACTTGTCACAAGCCATGCTTGTCTTTTTTTTTTTTTTTTGAGACGGAGTCTCGCCCTGTCACCCAGGCTAGAGTACAATGGTGTGATCTTGGCTTACTGCAACCTCCACCTTCTGGGCTCAAGAAGTGATTCTCCTGCCTCAGCCTCCTGAGTAGCTGGGATTACAGGTGCACGCCACTATGCCCAGCTGATTTTTGCATCTTTAGTAGAGACGGGATTTCACCATGTTGGCCAGGCTGGTCTTGACTTCCTGATCTGTGATCCATCCTTGACCTTCCAAAGTGCTGGGATTACAGGCGTGAACCACTGTGCCTGGCTGCTTGTCTTGTTTATTGTCTTTTTTAAAATAAAGAAGAGTTTTAAAAATAGAGATGAGTCTTGCTATGTTGCCCAGGTGGGTCTCCAACTCCTGGGCTAAAGTGATCCTCCTGCCTTGGCCTCCCAAAGTCTTACAGGTATGAGTTACCGTATCCAGCCATTGCCTTCTTCATGTATTTGTGCCCTGCCTTCCTACTTCCCCTCCATCTGCCACCCTAGGTCCATACAGGCATCTGTCTTGCTCATTACAGTCTCCAAAGTGTGAGAATATCTGGTGCATGGTGGGTGCTTAAGAGATGCTACCCCAGAAACCAAACATTGCCCCACCAACCTTATTTTTTGTTTGAGACAAGGTCTCTTTCTGTCGTCCAGATTGGAGTGCAGTGACATGATCCCGGCTCACTATAGCTTCAAACTCCTGGGCTCAAGTGATCCTTCTACCTCAGTCTCTCAGGTAGCTAGGACTGTGACAAAGAGGCCACAGGGCCTGCAGGTACAGCTGGGCACCACTATGCCCAGCTAATTAGAAATAACTTTTTTTTCTTTTTTCTTAGGGAGGGAGTCTTGCTGTGTTCCCAGGCTGGTCTTGAACTTGTGGGCCCAGGCGATCCTCCTGCCTTGGCCTCCTGAAGTGCTAGGATTATAGGCCCAACTTTTTTTTTTTTTTTTTTTTTGAGACAGGGTCTTGCTCTGTCACCAGGCTGTAGTGCAGTGGCGCAATCTTGGCTCACTGCAACCTCCGCCTCCTGGGTTCAAGTAATTCTCCTGCCTCAGCCTCCTGAGTAGCTGGGACTACAAGCATGCACCACCTCTCTCAGCTAATTTTTTTGTATTTTTGGTAGAGACAGAGTTTCACCGTGTTGGCCAGGATGGTCTCTATCTCCTGACCTCGTGATCTGCCCGCTTCGGCCTCCCAAAGTGCTGGGATTACAGGTGTGAGCCACTGTGCTCGGCCTGTAGGTAACTTTTGACTCAAGTCTTGGTGGTGGGCTGAGGTGAGTGATATCTGGCCCCTGCCACCCCCTTTCCAGGGAGAATCTCTCACATCCTCAAGGTCAACCCCAGCTGGCCTCATGAGTGGCCCCACCCCAATATACCAAGGATGCCACAGCATCACTTCTTAATATCGTTTAATGTTTCTCTGAGGTTTGCAGGGAGGTGGGGGCCCTGAATGCTTCGTTAGGAAGGTGCAAGGCGAAGCTGCTGAACTTACCAAAGGGGATCTTATTTCAGGCTGGTCATTGGCCAAGTACAATGGAAACCTTTGGAAGTAGTAAGATAGGCTAATTTTAGCTCAGGGCATCTGAATTCATTCCAAGTCACATCACGTGGACCCCAGCGTTCCCCTCGACTTTGTTCCCCTTACAGCAAAGGTGAGTTATGAAAACCGCACAGCAGCTGAGCCACTGGCTCCACGGCTCTCCACGTGTCATCTGGAAGTAGGCTGCCGCAGAGGCAGGGCTGGGCTCTGTTCAACTCAGCAAAGTCCACCTCAGACCAGACAGTTGCGGACGACAAGGAGGCCATAGGGCCCGGGGGGACAGTGGCTTCCCTTTGTTTTATTTTTAACCGACATTAGATTCCTGGAGGTGCCCCTTGGTTAGACATCACGTACAGACCTCAGCACTGGATAGAGGCTGGTGCTGGGCGGGGGTTGGGTGGCACAGAGTTAAGAACACCAGGCTAGGAGTTCAGAGCCTGGGTTTTGAGTCTTGGCATGGCCACCCTTGGCTGTGTGGCTTGCCAAATTATGCCTCCTCCCTGGGCCTCCACACCCACACCTGTAAAATGGGCAGGATGGAGCCAGTGACCATTAAGGTCCTTTTAGCTCAAAGAATGTGTGAGACAGGTCATGCCTAAGCTGGACAGGGTCCGGAGGGACAGCGGAGGGTCCCCTCCTTGTCACAGCTGGAGAGAGATGACGTGCTCTGAGCCTTGGGGACTTGTTTGTCTGTAAGGGGGAGATGCTGTCCTCAGAGGTGGTCTGGGTGGCTGGCACATACCCGGCCTGCTGTACATTCTATCTGCCTGCTGGAGCGGGAGCAGGCACAACATTAATTTCATTTTTTAGTTGAATGTCGTTAGGCCAGGCTGGCACTCCCCCAGTCCCTGTTTCCTCCCCTCTGTCAATCTCCACTCCCCTGCGAGCATGTCCTGGGGTCACTTCCCCAGTACTCCTGGGCTCACCTGAATAAGCAACTCACAGGACATGGCACTCCCAGACACAATGCCCTGAGAGGGACACAGCCTCACTTATGTAATGTCCTGGCCAGGAATGCATGGCCTCAAAGCACCAGGAGACAGTGGACGAACACAAAATGAGCGCCTTGTTTACGTGCTATATTTGACTCACAATTTCAATGTCATCTAAGTCAAAAGCTGGGGAAATGGTCCAGATTACAGGAGACGAAAAAGATAGGATCCACGCATGTAATATCTGGTATATTCCATCCTAGGCTGGACCCTGTACTGGAGGAAAAAACGCTATAAAGGATATTATTAGGTCAGCTGACAAAATTGGAACTGACAGTAGATTAAAGTAGCGCATGGAAGTTAATTGTGCTGAAGTTGAGAAATGCACTGTGGTTCTGTGAGAATCTCCTTATTCTAAGGATCTATACGCTGATGTATTTAGGGTCTCCTTGGGCTTTCCATCCTAAAATAAGGCAACTGGTTTACTTTAGAGCTTCCTATCCTTTTGCAGGGGCAGGGAGAGGAGTCAAGGATTCCTTTGAGAATCTGATGAAATTGTTGAACACTTAACATTTTAAAGTGCACCTACCCCTAGAGGTTCATAGACCTCTGGAACCTCGTGGAAACTCCCAGCTAAGACTCCTTGGGCTGAGAGTCTTCTGCTGAGTCTTCTGGTCACCACATTCTAAAGTGACAACGAGGCTGGTCATGGTGGGCTCACACCTGTAATCTCAACACTTTGGGAGGTTGAGGCAGGAGGATTGTTTGAGATCAGCCTGGGCAACATAGTGAGACCCCATTTCTACAAAAAATAAAAAAAATCAGCCAGGCATGGTGGTGCATACCTGTGGTCCCAGCTACTCAGAAGGCTGAGGCAGAAGGATTGCTTGAGCCCAGGAGGTCAAGTCTGCAGTGAGTTATGATTGCGCCACTGCACTCCAGCCTGGGCAACAGAGCAAGATCCTGTCTCAAAAAAAAAAAGTCAGTCAATCAATTAATCAAAAATAAAGGTGCACCTAGAAAGCAGAGGGCCATGATGTGGGGAACTTAATTTCAAATGGTTCAATAAACCCATTATTAACAATACCATGTAGATATGACAAAAATATAGATGGAGCAAAGGAGAAAGCAGATGGACAAAATGCAAAAAAAAAAAAGTGGCATTCAGGTGTTTTATGCACTATTTTTGTTCTTGCAACTTTTTTGTGGGTTTGACATATTTTCCAAGTAAAATGTTAAAAATATCAGTTGCTTGGTGACGAGTAATCTTTCATTAGGTGATCCCCAGGATTAACATGTCACTGTGAGGAAGAGGAGGCAGGGAGTTTAATATGCTGCTGGAGAAAGGCAGGCTGCTGAGTGTGTGCAGCCAGATAGCCAGGCACTTCCAGAATGAGGCCTCATGGTGGGCGAGGTGCCTTGATGCAGTGGGCGGGTGGTGGAAAGAGAGCTCAGTGAACTTACATTCAGACTTGGACTACTTGCTGATTTTTGCCAAGGGGGCAATTTTGTGGATCGTCAAGGGACAGAGTCTGTTTTTCTTTCTCGTCTCTCTCTGGGTTCTTATCTGCCCCTCTCCATGGTATCGACTGTGGCAATGAGCTTTCCTTCCCAGAGTCACAGACTGTCCAAGCTGGGAAGGACTTCAATCCTCTCGTCTAAACTCTCCCTGGGATAAATGAGAAAACGAAAGTCTGGTGAAACTGATCTGTGTAACTTTGTTACACAAAGTACCTGGGACACCCCGAGACATCTGGTCAGGACAGCATGGCAAAGTGTTGTTACAATCTCATCTTGAATCTTTTCTTTGAGGGCTCGGATGCTGTTTCAGATGAGCCCAACAGCAGCAGCATGACAGAGTGATGTGCTGGAAACTGGGATACTTGGATCTAACTAGATGACCTGGCTGTGTGGCCTTGGGTTGGTGACCCTCCCTCTCTGAGCCTTAATCGCTCCTTTTTTTTTTTTTTTTTTTTGACAGGGTCTCACTCCATCGCCCAGGCTGGAGTGCAGTGGTGCCATCATAACTCACTGCAGCCTCGACCTCCCAGGCTCAGGTGATCCTCCCACCTCAGCCTCCTGAGTAGCTGGGACTACAGGCATGCGCCACCACACCCCACTAATGTTTGTATTTTTTGTAGAGACTTGGTTTTGCCATGTTGCCCAGGCTGGTCTCGTGCTCCTTGGCTCAAGTGATCTGTCCACCTTGGCCTCACACAGTGTTGCAATTACAGGCATGAGCCACTGTGCCGGGCTTAATCTCTCCATTTTAAAATGAGGGAGTTGATTTACTTAAGAATTTGTTATCTTTCTGGAGAAGTCATTGATTCCCTTGAGAATCCGATGGAATCACTGGACACTTTGCACTGTGAAATGCACGTCATCCGCAGGGGTGCACGCGTCCCTCGTGGAAACTCCCTGCTCGGATCGACGGTCTTCCAGTGGGACTTCTAGTTTTACCATATTCTAAAGTCCTAAAGCCATCGAAATAGAGTCAGTGGTCCCCAGTACAGTCTTGCATCCCTCTCATGCCATTGAAGAATTAATTCACCCTTCCCCAGCTCACTACTTGCGCTCAACTCTGTCTGGCTAGAACATGCTGAGTCAAAGTTTCCCAGTTACCGCTGGCAACCACGTCCACAATACAACACGAAATGGCTTGCCGTGAAGGGCTGTTTTCTCTTTGCCTTCGGCTGGAAGATGTCCACCTTTGGCTACAGTCGTGCCCACTGGCCTCAGAGAATACAAGCGCTTCTGGGTAACATAAGGGGCCTTTCAGCTAACAGGGGTGAAGAAACTGCCTGGTAACTTGCTTGTCACTTCCCCCCTATTCAATCAGCACAAAGGAAAGGCGGTTCGGCAAGGCTAGACTAAAACAATGTAGACCTGTCTCCTGGGACATTACCAGGGAGAAAAAATAGAGCATTTAATTAAGCCCCACATGCGAGGAATCAATTCCAATTTTCCATGTCTAATTTAGCAGAGCATCTCAACTGGGTGAACAATAAGACTCTATAGAATCTCATAACGGTGGTGGTGCTTCACCTAATTTTGATTTTAAATGTTTCTTTTAGCGCTGGCACACTTTGGTAAAGATGCCTGCTAGGTGAAGTAGAGGAGAAGGGAGATGCCTGGGTAGAAGAAGCCAGTTACAGGGATAGGCAGAGCTGTCATTAATACGTTTTGCACCAGGCATGCAGCACAAAAAATGTCTTCGGTGAGAAGGCAGGGTGGATGTGGGGGCTGATGTGGGTCCCAGACCTTCCAGTGGCTGTTTAGGCTTTGTCTCTGGTTCCAGAGTGAGCTTACCACCCAGTTCAAAGGGCTGGGCTGGACACTGACTGGAAGGAGAGGGGACTGGGAACTCGTACATTCTTTTCAGCATTATTACTTGCAAATGTTTTGCCCCAGGAGGCAGAGCCCTGCCTGCTTCGCTGCGGGTCGTCTTCATCCACAGGACAGTCCTTGAGCTTGCTTTGTGGAACCCAGGTCAGAATCCCACAGGTCTAGCCCAACACCTGCCTGCAGCTGCCTGAGGGGGAAGGGGCCTGCCCGAGGTCACACGGACAGTGGAGACACTGGGTTCCAGCCAGCTCCCAAGCCAGCCAGCTCCCAGAGAGAAAGTGGGAGACTTTGCCCTTTTACTATTTTGCCTAAGAGTAGTTATTAAAATGTCAGTCTGGGCCGGGCGCGGTGGCTCGTGCCTGTAATTCCAGCACTTTGGGAGGCCGAGGCGGGTAGATCACCTGAGGTCAGGAGTTCGAGACCAGCCTGGCCACATGATGAAACCTTGTCTCTACTAAAAATACCAAATTAGCTGAGCATGGTAGTAGGCACTATAATCCCAGCTATTTGGGAGGCTGAGGCAGGAGAATTGCTTGAACCCGGGAGGCAGAGGTTGCAGTGAGCTGAGATCAAGCCACTGCACTCTAGCCTGGTGGACAGAGAGAGACTCTGTCAATAAATAAATAAATACATACATACATGCATACATAAATACATAAATAAAATGTTAGTCTGGAACAGAAATACTTCTATGGCTACTGTCCAAGGTGCCTGTCACATGGAATTTCTATCCAAGGTTTATGGGAATCTGCCTGTCACTTTGTGGAGTGGAGTGGCCGTCCAGGCTGGGGATTTTATAGGGTACAGGGGCTTTCCTTGTGTCATGGCCACTGGACTACTCTGTCACCTGGTGACATGTCAGCTTGGGAAAGATTGGGGTCTAAAAGAATGGGGACATGTGCCCGCATCAGCTGGGGGGACACCCGGAGGACTCCAAGGAAAGGTGGGCTCCCCAGGAGGCCAAGGCTCCCTGGACACTAGATGCTGGTGCAGGGCGCTTCCTGGGCCAGAGCCCTCTGCCATGCTGCTGCCTGGCATTGCCATCAGTGGAGGACTGTGCCTGGCACATAGCAGGACATTGTGAAAAACTAACAATGAATGAACAGCAAGGGACTTGTTAGCAGTGGTAAAATGCTGACTACTCTCATACGTACACTACATCAGATTGGCAGGGCCTAAACCACTTCTCTGTCATCCGTTTGGATCTCGTGCACTTTCTCCAGGGGTCTTAGAGCCAACCGCAAACTCCTGTGCGGGCCAAGCCACTCTGGGGAAGTGCCCTCAGGATGTCTCCCAGGTGTGCTCTTCTGGGAGAAGCCAGGATTTGACAGAACATTGTACGATTAATCCTAGGAAGGAGGCAGCGCTGTCTTGCCTGAATGGCTCAATGGCTCCTCATCCCAAACTGGGCTTCTGACGCCCAATCCAGCCTCGTCATCTCCCTAACCCACAGCCTGTACACATCACTCTGCCCTCCGTAGAGCATGCAAGGCCCACGCCTTCTCATCCCAACCCACCTGTTCAGCTTCATCTCCCAAAATACCCCTCTACTCTCCAGCCCTGCCCATGTCTCTGTGAAGTCTTTGGGAGCTCACTGCTTGGAATTCATTGCTCCTTCCTGCCTGCTCTCAGAATATGCTGCTTTATCTCCAGTGACTCAGGCCTCCATCTGCCTCCTCCCCTGGATGCAAAGGACAGACTCTATTCACAGATGAATGGACAAATAAATAAATACATTGAAATGTGAGCTAAGAATGTCTATCTCCAGCATGGAGAAGACTAGTCTGGGAAGCCAGCAAGGGGCAGCACCTACGATTCCCCTTGTTTCTGTGCCGAAGCTACACTGAGTCCATGGGGGCTCAGCTGTGGATGAAAAGCCAAGGTCCCCTGCAGTGTGGGAGGAAGCAGCAGCAGGAACGATCTTCTCAAGGGACAACGTGGACCCTGAAAGAGTTTGTCTCTGTAAGGCTAAGGACTGGATAACTGGAGAACACCACACCAAGAGTCCAGGCGGCCAAGGAGGGCCTGGCTGTGCTGGCAAGTGGAGTTTCTGCCCAGGTCTCAGGTCCCAGGTCCCAGGTCCCAGGTCCCAGTTCCCAGGTCCCAGATTCCAGGCATGCCTGGGGATGCCTGCTCCTTCTTGAGCTCCAGGTGGGGGATGGCAGGCTTGTGGGCATCAGCCTCAACATGGGATTTACTGCAAAAAGGCTGATTCTTCATTCTTAGCTACAAGTGTTCAGAGCTGGCAGGAGGCAGCAGCATTAGGGAAATACCACTGGTGGTGGTAAGCGGAAGGAGAACATACTGATCCCTCTGGAACCCGTGGAAAGGTTGGGTGGGAGAGTTTGATCAGTGGGGTTTGCAGTGACTGGACCTTTGATTTCCAATGGTGGCATGGCCCAGGAAAGATGGTCTTAGGGAAATCATGAAATTCTGTAGGCTCAGTATGCAAATACCAATGGTTACTAGTTCTGTGGGCATCCAGAACCCAGCCTGGGATGTTAAAGCCTCTGCTGGGAAGGAAAAGAGAATGAAAGAAGACTGAGCTACTCCAGCAAGATTGGACGTGCTCAGTAGATGGCCAGAGAGAGGAAAAGGCAAGCAGGCTGGACACAGTCAGCCTGGGACATCGGGCCCCCAGGGACAAGGATCACAGACACACAGCCTCTGTGGTCTTATGCCCCTCCAGCTTTGGGAGTCCTCCCTGGGCTCTAGAACATCACTAGGTGGTCTATGTGGGGTACCCTTGAGTGTGTTTCAGGCAGGGCGATGGGTTGAGGTTACTATGTAGTCACAGGGAGTGCTGAGTTACATGTGCATGATAGGCAAGGCTGGGCCCTCCAGGATGAGGTCATTGACATCGTTCATGAGCTCATGTTCACTGGCCATGTGGGGGTCCAGGAGTTCACATTCACTGGCCGGACCAGCGCTTTGGAGGTGGCGGAGACGGGCCTGAAGCTGCTCCTGCTCCTTCTTGAGCTCCAGGTAGGAGTGGGAGAAGGTGTGGAAGATAGACGTGGCCGGGAAGGCCATGATGAGGATCCCGCTCAGGATGCTGCTGAGGGCCACCATCTGGCCTGGCACACTGCGGGGCACCATGTCCCCGTAGCCCACCGTTGTCATGGAGATGATGGCCCACCAATAGGAGGCAGGGATGCTGGTGAACTCCAGCACCCGCCCTGACTCCTTCTCGGCCACGTAGACCAAAGGGGAGAATAGGGTGACGGCCACGGCCAGGAAGAGAAGGAGCAGGCCGAACTCACGTGTGCAGCGGCGCACAGTGAGCCCCAGCGTCTGCAGCCCCAGCGAGTGGCGGGCCAGGCGCATCACGTAGAGGATGCGCAGTGCCCGCAGCACACGCAGGACCAGCCCCACCTTCTCCAGGTAGGAGCTCCCACTCGGCCTCTCGCCATCCTCCGGGGACTCCTCAGACACCGCCAGTGACACGTAGTATGGGGAGATGGCCAGGATGTCGATGATGTTCAGGGGCCCCTGGAAGAACTGACACTTGTCTTGGGCCTGGACAAACCGCAGGCAGAACTCCAGAGAGAACCAGGCCACGCAGACGGTCTCCACGATGAAAATATAGTAGCACTTCCGAGAGCATTCGCCCTGCGGGGAGAAGAGGCAACAACGCGGGGTAGAGAGTGGACCCGCAACAGCGCTGGAAATTGGGGGACGACTTCATGCCCATGAGCTTTGTGCTGTAAACTTAGTTGTCCACCAGAACCTCCTTTTACACAGTTTTCCAGTTGTGGCTGGGTATACAGCAGATCGGCTAGGTCAGAGACCGTTCTTTCTGGCTTCCCTTGCCACTAGGTGTGGCCAAATGACTAAGTCCTCACCTCTGGACTGGAAACAGAAGTGATGCAAACCACTTCTGGATCTAACTCGTGCACACTCTTTTCATCCTTCGTGTGAGCCGGGACAGCACAGATGGGCCTGCAACCCAGCTAAGAAGAGAGGACTGGACCAGTGCTGCAGGCCAGGAGGGAACATCAAGGCGGGAGAATCTGGAATAAGAGTTGTCTGTACTCACCCACATCCCTCACCTTGGGACTATTGCACAAGAGAGAAATTTGGTTTAAAACTATTCTAGTTTGCGGTCTCTTTGTTATAGCTGCCAGCCTCTACCTTAATGACATAAGTACCTCGGGGGACCATGCAATGCTCTGCTGCTGTTACTCGAGCCACATAGCACTGTCGTGAGCAGGCAGCATGACCCCATTTGACGGCCCAGGAAGTTGGTCACAGCAGTGAAGTGACTCGCCTGAGCTCACATATCTAAGAGGTGGTACCAGGGTTCTTAGCTGCTGTTGGCTATTTTGTAACTTTGTTGTTTACCACCCCTCATTCATTTAGCCAACAAAATGTATGGAGGGCCCACTTTGTGCCAGGCATGGTGCTAACCCCTGGGCATACTGTGACTAGACAAACAGATATCGTTTCTGATGGTTTGAAGGCTGGTGGGGCAGAGAGGGCTCCCAAATCCCCAGGACAGCCCTTGGGATGTGTAATTGTTGCCCTTGACACGCGGGATTCCAGCTGGGCAGTTCCAGCCACGTGGGCGCCATTCTGGTTTCTGTATTTTGTTCTTCCTCCCGAATAGTTCAGGGTAGTTCCACCAGCCCTTCTGCCACTCAGAGTGTGGACCTTGAGCCAAAACCATCAGCCTCCCTGAGGAGCTTGTTAGAAACAGAGCATCTCAGGCCCCACCCCATCCCACGGAATCATATTCTGCAGTTAACAAGATCTCCAGGTGACTCATGCAAATTGAAGTTTGACAGGCACTGTTCTAATGTGTGGTTCTCAACCTTGGCTGCAGGTTAGAATCACCTGGGGGTTCCTTGAAACATTCTGTTGCCTGGGCCAGGTCCTCCCAAGATTCTAATTTAATTAATCTAGGTTTGAGCTGAGCAGTAGAATTTTCCAGAACCCCCATGGATAATTCAAATGTGGAGCCAGGGTAGAAAACGTAGCTATAAATATTTTACACACACACACACACACACACACACACACACACACACGATACATATACTTGATGGATGAATGGATGAATGGCCAAAGCAACTTGTCTGTGTTAAAGGCAAGATGTTGACAACCACAGTTTTCTTTGGATTAAAGTGCTCTGAAGTGGAAAAAGAAATTATTTCCAGTGCCCACAGAAATCATAAGTGGAAATGTTCTTTATGCCTGGCTGCTGGAGGAAGAGAAACAGGCTGAACCATGCCAGTCTCTGTTTGCCTGTCCAGGGCAGGGTACCTTTCTGGCTGGACTTCTGTGTGGACTATTGCAGGGGTGGGAGTCAGAGGCAGCACTGCCAAGGGGTGGAATCCAGAGTGTTTCAGCCTCTTCTTTGGAAACTGAAGCTCAGAGAGGGGCAGGGGTCACTGCGAAGCCACACAGCAAGTTTTTTAGCAAGATTGGAGAATCAGGAACTTTCTATGCCCTGCCAGCTTTCAAGCCCTCCAGAAAGCATGTCTGCTTGTCTAGTTACAATACTCCCAGAGCCTAGCACAGTTTCAAATCCCACCTCTTCCACTTACTTGGGCAAATCACTTGTCCCTTCTGGACTTTCAGTTGTCTAAGCTCTGAAGAGCTGTCGTGATGAATAGAAATTACGCATATAAAGCCATGAACAGGACCGTGCACCTCGCAGGCATAGGATGCACTGTAGCCATTTTAACACAATCATACATTGGTCATGGACCACAGTCTGCCTGGTCAGTGTAAGGGTAGCAATGCCTTCTTCCTATGGCTAGATATTACAGGAAGGTGAGGGGATTCTCCAGCCCACTGAGAGGTCTTCGCCACGACTACCCAGGGTTTGCTTCAGGATCCTGAAGGGCTCGGAAGATTTGGGTTCCCATTCCCCAGCCCTGCTACAAACTTGCTGTGTGACTTTGCAGCGGCCACTGGCCCTCTCTGTGCTTCAGTTTCTAATACAGAGTTTGGAACAGAATTGGCATTTCTCAAAGCTGATTTGGAAACCCCGGCACCAGAAGTCCCCAGGGTGCTTGTTGTAAATGCAGATTCTTGGGCCCTCATCACAAAATCCAGACCTTAGGGTGGCGCCCAGAAATCTACATTTGGCAACTGCCCCCATTCACTCTGAGGCACCTGGAAGGTTTTCAGGCTCCGAGCTAGGTTCTGTCTACAAGGCCTCTTTCTTTGCAGACATCCTGGGAGTTTCTCCCTAGGCTTAAAATACAGCCTGGGAATAACTTCCACACTGATGACCCAATAGCTCAGGAAGGTGACTCCTGAGAGGCCGAGAAGGCTCTGCCGGGTCCTCCTGCCTGTGGGGCTGGTGTTTGGACATTCAAGCCATGCACACTGACTGCTCCCCTCCAACGGCCTGGCCCTCTGGCCACCTCTCTGGACTGCAGCAAGGGCTCTGCTCTGCCGCGTCACTGCACCTGCATCAGGCTCTGCTCTGCATCCTAAATCCAGCCTCCCAGCACTGGTCCCTCAGAAATGCCGGCATTGGGCAGGGGGTGTTTATGGAGCCTGGGCAGAGGAAATAATTCCCAGCTTAGCAAATATTCGAAGAAAAGAGAAAAGGGGGAAAGAAGGAAAGAAAAAAGTTATCCTTTCTCCCTTTGTGGAAGTTCTGTGCTTAAACCCAGAAAGTTCCAGGTCCTAGGAACCCCCTGGTCCCTGGGCACACCGGGATGGTTGGTCACTCTATTCCTGGCCCTTGTCACAGGCACAGCGAGGTGTGTTCTGGCTCCTTCCTGTAATGAGGAAGAACAAGTGTCGGCCCGGAGAAGGCCCAGGGCGTGAATGATGAAACAATACGGATGAATCCCACGGGCCTGGTGTGGAGCAAAGCAAGCTGGGTGTGTGTTTCCATTTGCAGGAAGCTCGAGATCAGACAGCCTCATCTAGGGTACACAAAGTGATCAGAACAGAGGCTGCCTCTGGGTAGTGTAAGGATGGCCTGTGAAGGGCCACAAGGGAGCTTTCTAGGGTCACGGAAATATTCTGTACTCACAGGGGAGAGGCTGACATGGGTGCATCCGCTTATTAAATTCTGCACCTAAGATTTGTGCATTTCAGTGTATGTACATTTTACCTGTAAAGCTGTAAAAGAAAAATAGTAACAAATGATACGTGATTTGAGGTGGAGAGGGGATAGAAAGAGAGAGGAAACAAGAATGGCAGAATATTGGCTGGGCACGATGGCTCACGCCTGCAATCCCAGCACTTTGGGAGGGCAAGGCGGGTGGATCACCTAAGGCCAGGAATTCGAGACCAGCCTGACCAATGTGGTGAAACCTTGTCTCTACTAAAAATACACAAATTAGCCAGGCGTGGTGACACATGCCTGTAATCCCAGCTACTTGGGAGGCTGAGGCAGGAGAATCGCTTGAACCTGAGAGGTGGAGGGTGCAGTGAGCCGAGATCGCACCACTGCACTGCAGCCTGCGTGATAGGTGATAGAGCGAGACTCCATCTCAAAAAAAAAAAAAAAAAAAAAAGTGGCAGAATATTGACCATTGCGTGCAGCTGAGTCATGGTTTCCCAGGGGTTCCCTATATTATTCTATTGACTTTGTAAATGTCTGAAATTCTCCATAATGAAAAGTTAAAAAACAAAAATAAAGGATAATCAAAACCACAGTAAGACACAATTTGACATCCACTAGGATGGCTAGAATCATAAAGACAGACAATAGCCAAGTGTCGGTGAGATTGTGGAGAATCACTGCTGGTGCAGATGTAAAATGGGGCAGTGGCAGTGGAAATAGTTTGGCAGGTCCTCAAAAGGTTAAACAGAGTTAACATGCAACCCAGCTGTTCCACCCCTAGGTGTATAGCTCAGACAAATGAAAACATATGTCCACACAAAAACTTGTACGCAGGCCGGGTCTGGTGGCTCATGCCTGTAATCCCAGCACTTTGGGAGGCTGAGGCGGGTGGATCACCTGGGGTCAGGAGTTTAAAAGCAGCCTGGCCAACATGGTAAAACCCCGTCTCTACTAAAAATACAAAAATTAGCCAGGCATGGTGGTGGGCGCCTGTAATCCCAGCTACTCAGGAGGCTGAGGCAGGAGAATCACTTGAACTCAGGAGGTGGAGGTTGCAGCGAGTCAAGACTGTGCCACTGCACTGCAGTCTGGGTGACAGCCTGAGATTCTGTCTCAAAAAAACAAAACAAAAACAAAAACAAAACTTGTACACAAAGTCCATGGTAGTATTATTCATAATAGCCCCAAAGTAGAGACAACTTAAACATCCACAAACTGATGAGTGAATATATAATATGCGGCCTATTCACACAATGGAATAGTAGGCAGCCATGAAAAGGAATGAAGGGCTAAATCATGCTACAACATGAATGCACCTTGAAAACACGATGCTGAGTGAAAGAAGCCAGACACAGACACCCTATGTTGGATGATTCCATTTAAGTGAGATGTCCAGAGCAGGCAAATCCACAGAGACAGAAAGCAGAGGGGTGGGTGTCCGGGGCTGGATGGAGGAGGAAGGGAATGATGGCTTCGCAGCTCCATGATGATACTAAAGACCACCGAACTGCGCACTTTAAAAGGGCGAATATTGTGGTATGGGAGTTACAGTCAGTTTGAGCTGGCTGCGTACTCCTGGGGGAGGCAGCAGGTGGGAGTAGTGGGGGTCCCAGAGCCTGGCCTGTTTCACGCAGCAGCACGGCGGGTTTCCTGAGGGCAAAGCTGCTGCCCTGGGGGCCCTGCAGGTGCAGCGAGGGCCAGTTCTGGAAGCTCCATCTGGGAGGGGCTCAGGGTCCACATGACCTTGGAGGCTTCCTCGCCCTCTCTGTCCCTCCCAGCAAGTCCTGCCAGTCCCACTTTGGAACGTGGCCACCTCTCACTTTTGCTGCAGCTCCTTAGTCAGGGCTGGTCCATTCCTCAGCTCGGCATCCCTTCCTCCCCTCCCTCCTGCGGTGAGTTCACCATTTGTGCCTCTGGCCCTGGCCTGAGGCCCTGAGCTGTTTCCTCTGAGGCTCTCCTGGGGCCTGGATGTGCTGACTCACTCCTCCCACTCCTTTAGCCACTTTTCTCTCCTGCCCGTGCCCTCTGCCACCCTCCCCTCCTTTACTCTGCTCCCATGGGCCTCCCCCAAGCCCCTCCTCACCATGAGCCGCAATCCCTCCTCCCCAGGTCTCCCCTCCCGCCCACTCCCAGCAGCTGTCCCCTCTTCCCAACACTGGGACACAGGGACTCTGAAAGTGTTGGAACCAATTGGACGGGGTCAGCCCCATCATGGGACCTGGCCCATGAGTCATCTAACTGAAGGCGTCTTCCCTTCTGTGAAATGGGGGAGGTGATTCTCATCCCGCAGGGCAATTGTGGGCACCGGGGAGACCTGCTCAGGGACGCTGTAGTGTAGGAGCTCCTCAAATCTACGTTGCTTGTCTTCCTCCTCAATCCTCTCCCCGCACTGCTGTCCGGTTCAGGCCCTGCAGCTGATCCACCATGGGCTCTCCCTGGCCTTCACCTTGGGCAGGTTGGATGGCTGACTTCTCTTCTAGAGCTTCCAGCAAATTCTTATTAGAAAGCAGCTGCCACTGGGCTGGGCATGGTGAGTCACGCCTGTAATCCCAGCACTTCGGGAGGCTGAAGTGGGCGGATCACTTGAGGCAAGAGAGTTTGAGACCAGCCTGGACAATGTGGGGGAAACCCTGTCTCTACTAAAAACACAAACATTAGCTGGGCCTGGTGGTGCATGCCTGTAATCCCAGTTACTCAGGAGGCTGAGGCACGACAATCACTTGAACCCAGGAGGTTGGAGGAGAGCCGAGACTGCACCACTGCACTCCAGCCTGGGCAACAGAGCAAGACCCTGTCTTGAGAAAAGAAAAAGGAACTGCTGCTGAGGGAGCATTACTAGCTTAGCGGCTATCAGGCAAGTTACGTAACTTCTTGAGGCCGTTTTCTGATCTGTAGAATGGGATTGCGGTGAGGATTAAATTAGGAAACAGGGAAATGACTAGCACAGGGCCAGGAGCCCAGCAAGGGTCTAAGAAGTATCCACTGACTGTGAGTCTCACAGTGGTTCTCCCTGTGCAGAGATGGCAGGCCGCCATCCCATCGTCTCTGTACTAATATCCCTTCAGCAGTCACTGAAGGAGAGACCTAGGGACCCTCCCAGTGTCCAGCACAGGTCCAGCCTGCAGGGGCCCTTCCTCAACGACTCCTGAATGAGTGTGGGTGGCGGTGTCTGCGCGGGGCATTTGCAGGGGGCTGGGAGTTGGACACGCGGAGGCGGGGGGAGTGTGAGGAGGCAGAGAAAACTGTCACCTGCAGAGCGTCGGGGAGGCCCCAGGCCAGGAAACAGGGAATATTGATTCTTGGCCGGGACACAGGGAGAGACACAGCTGCAGGAAGAAAACAACCAAAAGCAACAAAACTAGGATAAGAAGCATTTGCTAGAGCAATGACTAAATGCCACCGAGCACAGAGAAGCTCCAGAGAGCAGGCCCGTTCTTTAGGAAGCTGATTCATGGTCCGAGAAAGGGACAGAGGAGGAGGCAGGAGCTGGCTCTTGCGCAGGGCCTCTTACTAAAGGGTGAGGAGGCAGGGAGGTGGACATGGCAGCCCAAAAGGTGAGCTGCATCCTGGGGAGGGGGGCCCAAGAGTCCCAGCTGGTCTTTTAAGAATCTCTCTCTGTGGGCTGGTCGCAGTGGCTCATACCTGTAATCCCAGCACTTTGGGAGGCTGAGGCTAGTGGATCACCTGAGGTCAGGAGTTCGAGACCAGCCTGGCCAAAATGGCAAAACCCCGTCTCTACTAAAAGTACAAAAATTAGCTGGGCGTGGTGGCGGGCGCCTGTAGTTCCAGCTACTCTGGAGGCTGAGGCAAGAGAATCACTTGAACTCAGGAGGCGGAGGTTGCGGTAAGCAACCTGCACTCCTGTCTGAAAAAAAAAAAAAAAAAAAAAGCCGGGCTTGGTGGCAGGTGTCTGTAGCCCCAGCTACTTGGGAGGCTGAGGAGGCAGGAGAGTGGTGTGAACGTGGGAGGCAGAGCTTGCAGTGAACTGAGATCGCACCTCTGCACTCCAGCCTGGGTGACAGAGCGAGACTCCGTCTCAAAACTAACAAACAAATAAACAAACAAACCACTCTCTGTGCCTTCCTTCCCCAGCCCTCCACCTTAGTAAGACGCTGAAATGTCTACAGTCTAGGATGAGAAGGAAGGCGAGAACCGAAGAGCCCACGTGGTTCTGCTCCCTAACCCCACCATGGTTCTGCAGAGATATCACCAAGGGCGCTTTACTCGGTTGCCATAGGGTATACATGTCCCTTTGACAATATCCCTGAAAGCCCCAGGCAATGTTGTGGGGCAGGAGTAGCACCCAAGGTGGGAGGAGAACCGTGGGAAGGCCGGCAGGGATGGTCTTGAGCGTGGTGAGTTCCCTACTTCTCCTACCGAGTCTCCAGCCAGAGCAAGCCCTCAGAAAAGACACGCTGAAAGCCAGAGCAGAGGAGGAATGAGGGCAGGCACTGGAAGGGGATGGAGAGGACATTTGAGTCATCGGCCCCTGACTTGGCCATTGCGATTCAGGTTGGAGGGAGCCAGGGATGGAGGCTGGTGAGCAGAGCAGCAGAGCAGGTGCAGAGGTATGAGCCCAGCCCCAAGGGGGAGCAAAACAACAAGCGTCCACTCTGTGCTGGTGCCTGATATACAGGTTTTCATTCAGTCCTCAGCACCGCCCTCTGAATAGTGTTATGATTGTCCTCTTTGATGGGTGAGGAAATAGAGGCACAAAGAAAGAAAAGGACTTGTCTGAGGGCAGAGCCAGGGAATAGGAGAGCTGGGACTCAACCCGGGACGAGCAAACTGAAGATGCTGGTCCTTTCCATGACCTGATACTATCTGCAGTGGTTGGGATGTCTTAGTAGCAGTAAAGAGGAAGAAAAATGGTCCTGGCCAGTGGTGTTCAGGATGCCCCGGAGGGAGGTAAAAGGCAGAGCTGCCCGGCCAGGTCTGAGGTCACGTAGAGAGGGCGCGAGAGATGAATGGCAGGGAGGACAATGAAGGCAGAGGGAAAGAAAGAACCTGGAAAACTGCAGCAAACAGACAAGGACATGAGGCTGCAGGTGCCCAGGGCTGGAAGGACGCTAGGGACCAGTCAGCTGTAAAATGACAAGTCCAGACCATCATTTTACCAGCAGGAGTTTGAGGTCCAGGGGCAGATGTGACCTGCCCTGGATCTCCCAGTGCATTCAAACGAGAGTCAGGGTCAGGCGGGGTGGCTCAAGCTTGTAATCTCAGCACTTTGGGAGGCAGAGGCAGGTGGATCACCTGAGGCCAGGAGTTCGAGACCAGACGGGGCAACATGGTGAAAACCCATCTCTACTAAAAATACAAAAATTAGCTGGGGATGGTGTTGCGTGCCTGTAATCCCAGCTACTTGGGAGGCTGAGGCAGGAGAATCGCTTGAACCTGGGAGGTGGAGGTTGCAGTGAGCTGAGATCGCACCACTGCACTCCAGCCTGGGTGACAAGAGCAAAACTCCATCTCAAAAAGAAAAAAAAAAAAAAAAACGAGGGTCAGGACTAGATCTTGAATCCTGCCTATTGAAAGGGGTCTGTGTGGCAGCCGTGGGAACAGAATCCTGGCTTCATGTCTCAAACTCATCTTGTTCCTTGGAGGTGGGGGTCGGTCTTTGGAGTGTGTCTCTCTATCTTCAGCTATCAACGTGGAGTAGGCCGTCAGTGCTGGATGGATAAACCAATAGTGGCATATACATACAGTGGAATAGTATTCGGCCATGAAGAGGGAACGAAGGTCTGACACATGGCACAGTGTGCATGGACCTTGAAGACATGATGCTGGAGCAGGAAGCCAGTCACAGAAGACCACACCTGGCATGGTTCCATTTCTATGAAATGTCCAGAATAGGCTAATTCATGGAGACAGAAAGCAGATGGGTGGCTGCCAGGGGCTGGCGGGAGAGGGAGGAGGAGAGACTGCTTAGCTGGGACAGGGTTTTCTTCTGGAGTGCTGAGAACAAGTTTTGGAACTAGATAGAGGTGGTGGTGGCTGCAGAAGATCGTGATTGTACTAAATGCCACTAAATTGTTTCCTTTAAGGTGCTCGATTTCATGTTTTGTAAATGTCAACGCAGAAAAATGGAGCAGGGGGCTGGGGTGCAGTGGCTCATGCCTGTAATCCCAACACTTTGGGAGGCCGAGGTGGGAGAATCATTGGAGCTCAGGAGTTTGAGACCAGCCTGGCCAACGTGGTGAAACCCATCTCTACAAAATATACAAAAATTAGCCGGGCGTGATGATGCCTGCCTGTGGTTCCAGCTACTCAGGAGGCTGAGGCGGGACGATCGCTTGAACCCGCGAGGCAGAGGCTGCAGTGAGCTGAGATTGTGCCACTGTACTCCAGCCTGGGTGACAGAGTGAAACCCTGTCCAAAAAAAAAAAAAAAAAAAAAAAAAAAAGGTATGAGCAGGGCTGCTCAGAATCTAAGCTCCAAGGAAGTAAGAAATTTGTCTTCTCTCCAGCACCCAGAAGAATGGGCTTTAGTAGGCAGTCAATGACTGTTGTTGAAGGAAGGTAAAGGATGAATGTTTGGTCTCCTGTTAACTACTACTGAATGAATGAATGAATGAATGAATGATGATCAGTATGACGGATGTTCGCTGAGCACCTCTGAGTGTTGGCACTGTCCCAGCTGCTTTATGCACCACATGATCCCTTGAGGGAAGCGCTTAGAGCACTCTCATTTCACAGAGGAGGAAACTGAGGCTCAAGGAGATTAAGCGACTTTCCCAAGATCACTGGGTTAGTCACTGGTGAGGCCAAGGTTGAAACCCAGGGCGTCTGGCCTTTGCACCATCTTGCTGGCCTGAGAGCTGTTTCACAAAGTCTGGCTGCCTCAGAAGCACAAAATGCCCCTGAGGCTGAAGTTCTAGACTACAGGTGAAGTGGCCCAGAATTGAAAGTTAGGACTGGGCACGGTGGCTCATGCCTATAATCCTGGCACTTTGAGAGGCCAAGGCAGGCAGATCGCTTGAACTCAGGAGTTTGAGACCAGCCTGGGCAACATGGGGAAATCCTGTCTTTACAAAAAATACAAAAAATTAGCTGGGTGTGGTGACGCACACCTGTAGTCCCAGCTACTTGGGGGACTGAGGTGGGAGGATCACTTGAGCCCAGGAGATGGAGGCTGCAGTTAGCTACCAAGATCGTGCGACTGCACACTAGCCTGGGTGACAAAGTTAGACCCTGTCTCAAATTTAAAAAAAGAAAGAGAGAAAGAGAAGGAAAGAAGGAAAGAAAAAGAAAAGGAAGGAAGGAAGAAAGAAAACAAAGGAAAGGAAAGGAAAGAAAGATGGTATCAGTGTTGTGTAGTTATAGGGGGTTGGATTTTAGAGCCAATCAGAGGTGAGTTCAAATCTTAGCGCTGCCACTTACTGTGAGCTTCAGAAAGTGATAAAACCTCTCTGAGCCTCAGTTTCCCATCTGTAAAATGGGGGTGGAAGTGGTATTCACTTCCCCATGCTGCCACAGGGATGAAATCAGTCCACGGTGTGAAATGCCAACCTCATGAATGGCACTTAGGAAACATTGGTTCTTTGATCCTTTTGGGGAAGAATCCCCCAGGGAAATCCAGAACTTTAAAATCTGGTGCCCCTTAGAAGAGCTCAGGCGCTGGCTTGGTCCTTCCTCTCTACACTGCCTCTTCCCTTCTCCAGTGTAATTTTTTTTGAGATGGAGGTTTTCTCTTGTTGCCCAGGCTGGAGTGCAGTAGCACAGTCTTGGCTCACTGCAACCTCTGCCTGAGGGTTCAAGCGATTTTCTTGCCTCAGCCTCCCAAGTAGCTGGGATTACAGGTGCACGCCACCACACCCGGCTAATGTTTTTTGTGTTTTTTAGTAGAGACGGAGTTTCATCATGTTGGCCAGGCTGGTCTCGAACTCCTGACCTCAGGTGATCCACCCACCTCGGCCTCCCAGACTGCTGGGCTTACAGGCGTGAGCCGCTGCACCCAGACTCCATTGTAATTTGCAATCCCTGGCACAGACCTTTACCCCACTATCAGGTTTACTCCAAGGGATGTTGCTATGAGAAGGTAGAAAAATGGAAAACTGTTTACAGCAAATGTCCGTCCATTGTTTCTGTTTCTGATGGAGGAGTTCTGTGGGTTATAGCCTTGGGTCTGTTCCCCCACCCTGCCATTGTGACATTTCATGTGCGTGGATGCCATCAGGGTCAATTTGCAGGACACTGGCCCCACACCCAACGGGCACTGCCTGACCCAGAAGCAGCCGGTCCCTCTCAGAGTGACATTCCCTGAGGGCAAATAAGGAACACAAAGCACGTGTGGCCATCGTCCTTTTACGTAAATGTAAGGTCACCGTCTTGGGAGAACAAAGACTGCGTCGTCCTCAGCCTCCCTGCTCTCTGAATTATTATCTAAACAGGAACACAGACACTCTCCGGGCAGCACCTCAGCCTGTCTCTGGGCACACACACAAAGGCGCTTTCACTCAGGAGAAAGCATAAAGATACTGTGGCTGGGCCCGGGCATAAATCTCTCTTGTCCCAGGAGGAGACGTGGCTGCCTGATCCTCGGCTGAAACTTTGGACTGCGCAGGTCTGCAGGCCCACCTCTCCCCTCTAATTTGATTTCCCTAGTCACTGTTAAGCTGGGCCTGGGCTCATGCCCTTCGTCATTTTCAAAGCATTGGATTTTGAAAAGATCTTGGCCGTCTGCACAACCGAAATCCTGGCTCCTACACAATTTCTCCCCTCTCTGGAAATCTCTAAGAGGGAACAGGTTTGTGGGCATCCAGGGGCCTTTCTTTATTAATTGGAATCAGGGCACCCTTAAGAAATGGGGTAGGGAGGTCACTTGTTTTATCTTAATCTCTGTACTGCGGAGTCCACACATAAATATTTCTGTGAACAGGCAGGCGCTGAAATCACATGCTTTCATGCTGTAGAATGAAAAAATGCCTATGATTGGCATTATCGTCTTCTCCATGGGAAAATAAGCTGTTTAGAGGCCCAAGTATTTTGTGGGGTTTTTTTAGGGTCAAACTTTTGTAGGTTGGACAAGACACATTTTATTCAACCCATATTTACTGGGATCCTACTGTGTGTGAGGCATGGGCTGGTTCTCCATTTAAGTCCTTTCTATCTGGCAAGTTCTCTGATCCCGGTGTCTTGCCCTGGGACATATCTTTAAGCGAAGAGAACTTAGGTGAGCTGGCAACTGTTATGAGCCAAATAGAGCAAGCACCATCTTACGTATGTGTTTAGTTTCTCTCTCTGTTGATTACAAGGTAAGCTCCAAACGTCAGGATGATGGGCAGCCCTGGGGAGCTCGGTGCCGGGAGGAGTGATCTTTTACATCAGGAAACAATCTAGTTCTCTGAAGCTTTCCAGTAACCCTCTCAACCAAATGCTAGGTTCTTTTTTTGCTTCTCAGACCATCTGGCTCCCGGTTGGAGGGAGGGTATCTTGGGGTCTCCTGTAACTCCCTGGAAAGGGGATGAAGGTATGGGCAAGCAGCACTTTTTGCTCTGGCCTCCTGGGGCGGGGTGACTTACATATCAGCTCACCTGTGAGTTTCCCATCCAGTGAGACTGGCCCAGACACTGAGCACTGCAGGGAAACTGAGGCCTGGGGACCTTTGCATCCTTGGTGTCCTTACTGTGGAGCTCCGAGGAAAATAAATGGCCCGTGCCTCAGTTTCCTCATCTGAAAACGGAGTGGGGATGCCCAGGAGAATGTTAGCTCAAGAAGTCAGGGATTTCATGTTTTTGACCTGGTCTAGGGCTTAGCACAGAGTGCTGCTCAGTAAACACATGTTGAGTTCACTGGGTGAGTAAACCTTGGTGGTGACATTACCCATTTCACAGAGGGGGAGACAGGCTCAGAGAGGAGGTGGAGTGATTCGCCTGTAGTCACAGTGGGGAGAGCCTGGAGAGGTGACGCTGGGTCTGTGTGGCCCACTGAGTCCATGCGTGACTGAGGGCCACTGAATGACTTTCACGGTGAGTCGTAGGCACTTTTGCCTTTGTAGGACTCCAAAAAAAAAAAAAAAAAAGATGAAAAATTGTCTTTTATCACTGATGGTCTAATAATGAATATAATCCACGTTGGATAATATTCATGTTTTTTCTTCTTATTTTAAGACCTGAAGACATTTTCGTGGGCCCCTAAAAGACACCTCTGCCCGGGCACCCTGCGGGATGGAGCCATGGGCCCCATCAGAGGCCACTCACCTGGTCCTCCTCCGCCCTGAGGTCCGGCATGGTGCTGACGCACAGGCTGACGGCGGTGGTGGCCACGAAGAGGATGGAGAGGCAAGCGAAGACCTTCCCAGGCAGCCCGGACTGCGGGTTTTCCACCATCTCGCGCAGTCGGTTCATGCAGAGGCCCCAGCGCGAGGAGTGCGAGGCAGGGCGGCGTGTCTCCCTCTGCTGCCGCAGAACCTCCTCCCTGTGCAGCTTGGCCAGCTCCTCCAGCTCCTCCAGCTTCCTCAGCAGCTTCCGCAGGCAGCACCTCTCCAGGTGGGCCTCCTCGATGCCCCAGTAGGCCAGCTCCTCCTGGAAGGACAGCGCGCACATCTCCTGCAGCAGCACCAGCTTCCCGGCCGCCAGGAAGCTCACGATCACCCCGAAGGCGCTGGGGCTCCTGTCAAAGAAGAACTCCCGGTTGTCCTCGTCGTAATCATCGCAGAGCTGCGCGATCTCCTCGTAGCTCCGACAGAGCCTGAGTTTGCTCAGGCGGCTCAGCGGGAACTGGTCTAGCGTGCTCCAGGGGAGGCGATACCTCCTGCCCCCCACGTTGATCAGGATCTCCTTCTTCAGGTCCACCGGGGAGGCGTCCAGGGCGCCCACCTTCCGCACCCTGCGGTAGTAAAGGCCCTTGATGGACGGCATCTTCACCGGGCTGGACAGGAGCTGACTCCAAGGGCTGTGGGAACCATAGTGGTGGTGTCTGGGATGCAGGCCCCGGTCTCCGGAAGGCATGGGCATTGTCGAAGATCGCAAGGCAAGGAAGTGCTGGGTTTACCAGTCTGATACCCAAGGGACAAAGAGCAAGAAAAAGGAAGGGAAATCAGTCTTGGGGCAAAGAGTCCTGGATGTCGCGACTACAGATGTTCTTACATGTGCTTTCCTGCAACCGCATCTGCATGGCTTGTTCTTTTAACCTTTAGCTCAACACATATTTATTGGGCACCTACTGTGTGCTTGGGATACATCAGTGAACAAAGCCCTTCCCTGGTGGAACATCTACTGGTATCGAAGAAGAATGTCTCCAGAACAGACGTTGCATGGATGGGGACTGAATTGCATGGATGAGTAACTCAGTCCTGAGCTGGACAAATCAGAGCGGTGCCACTTCTGGGCTCTGTGGTCTCAGGTATGTGGCTATACCTCTCTGATCTCAGCATCATTCATTCAAATGGCAAGACTTGTACTAATCTTGCAAGGTACAGTTGGTAAAAATAGAGCTTAAAAATGTAGGCTCTCAAGTTCACTGGCAGGGCCGAATCCCTTACGGACTGCCAGCACAGGTGGGTTACTCAGTGTCTCTGAGTCCTTTGCTTTATCTGTGTGATGGGGGCAGTTTGAGTACCCACACTGTAGGGCATGGCAAGGGTTATATGCAGTAACATACAAGAAAGTGTGTATTAATAACACTTCTAGATGCTTCTGACATGCCTGGCTTCCCCTAACTCACCTCAACAACCTCATGAAGTAGACATAAGATCTCCACTTTATAGATAAGGAGGTTGACGCACGGAAGTCTTGCGTGTCTTGCCTACGGTTTAGCAAGCATCTGACATCAGGAAGCTCAGCGAGGGTCTGTTATTAAAAGTTGGAACAGACCAGGAATGTGACTGTCCTTAGCACAGCATCTAAGCCTCTAGGTCTCAGGAGGAACTCCACCAGTCTCACTTAATCACTCTTGGTTGCTTCCTCATTTGGGGAGGCCTTTGCTAAGGGGACAGAGGAGCATGGCATACTTGTAATCACAGTACTCCTCCATGTTCATTGTGCGCTTGCCTTAGCCATCCTTGCTGTGTGACCTCCAGCCAGTTACTCCCCCTCTCTAGGGCCATGGTCTTTTATCTGCAGAATGAAGGAGGCCTCCGGGCACAGTGGTTCATGCCTGTAATCCCAGCACTTTGGGAGGCCGAGGCAGGTGGGTCATCTGAGGTCAGGAGTTTGAGACCAGCCTGGCCAATGAAACCCCGTCTCTACTAAAAACACAAAAATTAGCCAAGCATGGTGGCATGTGCCTATAGTCCCAGCTACTTGGGAGGCTGAGGCAAGAGAACGGCTTGAACCTGGAAGGCGGAGGCTGCAGTAAGCCGAGATTGCGCCATTGCACTCCAGCCTGGGCAACAGAGCGATACTCTGTCTCAAAAAGAAAAAAAAAAAAAAAAGAAGGGGCCTCTAATGCTCTCTCCATTTCAGACCTATATGAGATGCTTGACTTAATGTGAGTGTTTTAGATTTAGCCAATTCACATATTTAAAAAGTCCTTTCCATAATATTTCTAACCTTCAGATCCTGCAACCATTTCTTATGCCATTCATTCTAGCCAGAGCCATTTCCAAAGCATCTATAAGCTTACATTTTCAGATGCACTCCACTCCAATCAAGAGAGAAACTCGGCAGCTGAATGGAAATCAAAGTTCCTCTCAATTTCAGAGCCAGTTGGATTCTGGTGGATAGTGGAGAGTGAATTGCAGCCTATTTCACACTCTTGCTCCCCGCACAACATTCTGTTGTTCTGAGTGCATTACTTTGCTCACAGGGGACCGCCAGAGGAGGATGAGGAGCCTGCAGAGAGAAGAGTATTTTGAAATCCGGGGAGCCCTTTGCCAGCTTCCTCATTTTCCCAGTGCAAAAACCAAGACCCAGCGAGGGGAAGTAACTTGTCCAAGGTCACACAGCAAATCCAAATCCAACCCAGCACTCTGTCCCCCAGCCTGGGGCTCCTTCCAGAACCTGCAAACTGCCCTTTCTGCATTCACTGAATAAACCCAATTTTTCAATCTACGGCTTTCCAAACAGCTGGCAAGTAGCTCCTTCCGGAGCATGGGAAAGGAATTCACTGAAAATAGCACTTTTGCCAAGGATGTTTAACAGCATCAACCTCCCCCCGGCCCCCGCCCGCTCTGCAGCAAGCATTAACTCTTCCCGTCAAGTTTCACTCACCCTCTTGTCTCAGGGAGCCAGTTTCCAGCTGTTTCTCTGCCAAGCAAGGGGAGCCCATGTCTTGGTGCCCAGGGAAGGGACAGGTTTGTAGTGGAGATGAAGGGGAAGAAAAATAATTCCCAAAACAGCAGTTTCTGGCAGAGTTAGTTTCCAATCTTTCTTCCCGTGCCGCCTCCAGAAACCAGAAGTTCATTCATTCTGCATCTCTCTCCAGCAGCTGCAGGAGAGCCCTGGGGGATTGAGGTGGGATTGTTTTAAAGGACCCAGAAGTCCTTTTCCTTATGAGAGATGAGAGTCTGGGGGTTCTTGCTGGGAGGGAGCCAGGGCAGCTGTTCTGGTTGAGCAGCGGACTCTGCACTTCAAGTCCCACAGGGACAGCCAGTGTGGTCCTGCAAGAGAAGCCAGTGTGTGTGTGTGTGTTGAGGGGGGGGGGGGGTGGAATGGGAAGGGCTTAGAAATAATCTCTCCATCAGCCAGCAGCAGGAAGGAGCAGCAGCCGCTGCCACTCTGCCAACCGCCTAGGAGGCAAGGGGAGCTGTCCTCCCTCCCCTGGCATGGAGGAGCACAACTCAGGAGGGGCAGAGGGCAACTTGGGGCCGGAGGCATCTGCAGCTACCTGTCTCCAGCCACCCCAGAGGCTCTTGGGGTATGCTGATGATGGTGACAGGCTCAAGCTCAAGCTGCAGAAGGAACTTTTTGCTGCTTTTAACCAGCCCAGGCCTGGGACAGGTTCAGACAGAAGCCCAGGCTCTGAGCCCTGGGTGGGAGTCAAGGGGGCTGTGTTAGAGAACAGGGATAGGAAGAGGTGTGAGCTTGGAATTCACGCACACGCCTGGATCCTGGCTCCTATGTGAAAGGCTGGGTGACCTTGGGCAGGTGAGTTACTGCTTCTGAGCCTCAAATGTCTTGTCTTTAAAACACAGGAATGAGAGAGGGTTCAGGGAAGATCAGAACTGTAAGTGCAAGCTCCTGTGCTGGTTGACTGGTTGGCTGGGTGAAAAGGAAGAGGCATCGGTCCAGGGCCTGGGTGTGGACTTGGACTCTGCACTGCCTGGCTGTGTGCCCTCGGTCAGTCACTTCACCTCTCTGGGCCTTGGGTTTCTCAGTCAAATGAGGACAGTGAAACCAGTGATGGCTGCAATTGCAAAACCAGCATCTTGTAGGTGCTCACTATACGTTGACTGTTCTGCATTTTCTTGAGAGGTTCTGAAGCCCAGGCTCTTGGCTTCTGAATGTAAGTTATCTTCACTGCATTTGATAGTTGAGGCCCTGAAGGTCTGAGAAGAGGTTTGCTCAAGGTCATCTTGCTGGTTAGAACCATCACTTAGGCCGGGTGTGGTGGCTAACAGCTGTAATTCCAGCACTTTGGAGGCAGAGGCGGGCAGATCACAATGTCAGGAGTTCGAGACCAGCCTGGCCAACTAGTGAAACCCTGTCTGTACTAAAAATACAAAAATTAGTTGGGCATGGTGGTGGGTGCCTGTAATCCCAGCTACTAGGGAGGGTGAGGCAGGAGAACTGCTTGAACCCAGGAGGCAGAGCTTGCAGTGAGCGGAGGTCGCACCACTGCACTCCAGCCTGGGTGACAAAGTGAGACTCTGTCTCAAAAAAACAAAAATAAAAACGATCACTTAACAGACCCTTGAGTTTTGATGTGAGGATCCAGGAGTGAGAGAGATTAGAGGGTGAGCCTTCCACAGCTGCCTTCAAGGGGATGACAGGTGCTGCTGGCCTAGGTGGGCTCTCTGTGGACTTGGCAATGGGAACAAATCCAGGCAGAGCAGAGAACTGACTGAATGGAGGTCTGTCTGGTGCTGTGGTTTTCAAATGGTATTGCTTGAATCCTAAGGACTCTGCAGAAATGATTGAGGGGCCTGGCCTGGGGCAGTGACGACGGGGAAGACAAAAGGATGAACCCCTGGCCTGCTACCTCAACCATGGCAGCTGCACTGATCTGTTTCCATAAAACTGTAAATGTAACCCCAATAAAGGCTGTGACCCAGCATGGTCCAGCGTCCACACAGAGCCACTCAGAGAGATCCCAGGGCACCTGCCAGTAGCGGAGAAGCTTCCCTCCTTCTTCGGACTCCCCTGTTCCTCAGACCCCACAGCTGCTCCAATGGTGCTCTTAGAAGACACTTCAGAATTGTCTTTCCAGCTCATGGTCCTCCTCCTACCCCAGCTGTCTCCCCACCTCTCTCAGCTGTGTCTTATTTGTCTGGATTTAGCCTGTCTGGTTAAATCTCCCCTAACTTACCCCCTTCCTCTCAGTTCTCTCTGGATCCTGAGTATACGGGTTCAAATCAAGAATTTATCAATTCCCTGCTGGTGACCTTGAGCAAATTTCTTAACCTCTCTATGCCTTAATTTTTTTTTTGTCTGTGACCTGAAGATGATGGCACCTATCAATTTGCTGTGAGTTTTGAACAAATCAATTTACATTGACAAGGCTCTTAGAAGACGGCCTGTCACAAAAGTGAGTCCTATTCAAATGCTTGCTATTATTGTGATTATCATCTTTTTTGTTTGTTTGTTTGTTTGTTTTGAGATGGAGTCTCACTGTATTGCCCAGGCTGGAGTGCAGTGGCGAGATCTTCGTTCACTGGAGCCGCCGTCTCTGGGTTCGAGCAATTCTTGATCCTCAGCCTCCTGAGTAGCTGGGATTACAGGCACCCGCCACCATACCCAGCTACTTTTTGTGTTTGTAGTAGAAACAGGGTTTCCCCCATGTTGGCCAGGCTGGTCTTGATTTCCTGGCCTCAAGTGATCCACCCGCCTCTGCCTCCCAAAATGCTGGGATTACAGGTGTGAGCCACCGCGCCCGGCCATGATTATCATCTTAGCAATTTCTTTCCAAAATTACGCAAGAAAGATTTAGTGTAAATACAGCAGTCTGCTGTTCAAAAACTTTTCTAAAAGAAGGCTTGATTTACTGACCTAGTGCAGGTCCCTCATTTTGAACCCTCCAAGTCAGTGGATGGCACTGCCAGGCTCAGTGTGGACTTGCAATCCATTGCTCTTTCCACACTTTGGCGCCTTCTGTCAATATGGTCACTTTTCCCAGGTTGTGGGACCTTTCCCTCAGCCTGGTGTTCAGCCCCGTCAGCCCCTTCCCCAGGGCATCCACTCAGCCTTTCTTCAGGTCTTTGTGAAGTCCCAGTCACCTTTTGGCTTAGTGCTACTGTCTTCTTGTCCCTAGTGTCCCTCCCCAGTATGGACACTTGACCTCAGCTAATCAGGGCCAGTAACACATCTCCCATCCTCTTGGCATCCTGGAAGTCTGGAACTCGAGGCATACATAGAAATGCCCAACCCAGATGTCTTCTGCCACATTTTTCTGATCAAGGGATGAGTCACAGTGACCACACGTGAATTTCTTATGGCTGCGGTAACAACCCCGATGTAGAAGCTTTAAATAATGCAAATTTGGCTGGGTGCAGTGGTTTCTGCCTGTAATCCCAGCACTTAGGGAGGCCGAGGTAGGTAGATCACGAGGTCAGGAGATCGAGACCATCCTGGCCAACATGGTGAAACCCCATCTCTACCAAAAATACAAAAATTAGCTGGGTGTGGCGGTGCGTGCCTGTAATCCCAGCTACTTGGGAGGCTGAGGCAGGAGAATCGCATGAATCTAGGAGGTGGATGCTGCAGTGAGCTGAGATCATGCCACTGCATTCCAGCCTGGTGACAGAGTTAGACTCTGTCTCAAAAAAAAAAAAAAAAAAAAAAAAAATTACAGTTCTGGAGACCAGAAGTCTAAAAGGGGTCTTACAGTGATTAAGTCAAGGTGTTGGTAGGACTGAGATTTTTCTGGAGGTTCTAGAGGAGAATGTGTTGCCATACCCTCTCCAGCTCCTAGAGGCCTCTTGCATCCCTTGGCTTGTGGCCCCTTCTCCATCTTCAAAGCCTGCAGTTACATCACTATGACCTCTGCTTCTGTGCTGTCATCTCCATTTCTGACTCTCCTCCTCCTCTTTCCCTTGTAAGGACACTTGTGATTACATTGAGCCCCGTGGATAATTTGGGATTGTCTTCCAGCCTTAAGATTTTAAATCACAACTACAAAGTCCCTTTTGCCATGCAAAGGAACTTATTTCCATATTTACAGGTTGCATGGGCCTCTTTGCAGGATTGGAGGTAGGCGGCATTAGTCTGCCTATCACAGATGGTATTTATATCCTGTACACCTCCTCCTGGCCCCAGCCAGTCAGATAGGACCAATATTTTTTTGTCCAATCAGACAAAGGAAGGACACCTACCCTAAGAGTGCTTCACCCATAGGCTGAGATGAACCAATCAAATTTGCTCTCTCTCTTTCCTGAGAATTTGGACCCAAAGACATGGAGACTTTGGCATGGGTAGTGCGTGCTGGCCCTGTAAGATCATCTAGCAGTGGGGCTGGTGGCTGCACTGGGCTATGGGTGAGGAGGAGTAGCAGAGGAAGCCACAGGAAGAAGAGTTCCTATTGACCCAGAGTTAGTTTCTGTAAAGCCCATAGAACTCGGCCCTGCTCTACCTAATACATCAACCGTCATCATCATCATCATCATCAAAATTAGACTGAGCACATCTCTCTGTATTGTTTTGGTAGAAGGAGGACCCCAAGTCCCCAAACTGGTGGATGTGATCACATCTAGCTTTTACCTTCTTAGATGTCACCAAGGCCTGGCTCTTTCTAGAAGTGTCCTTCAGAAGAGGGAGTTGTCTTTGTCCCACAAAATGGAGCAAGAAAAGGGGCAGCCCTGTGAGAGGCAGAATATTGACCTCCAAAAGATGTCTATGTCCCAGTTCCTGAAGTTGCACGTGTGTTACTTGATATGGCGAAGGGGAATTAAGGTTGCAGTTGGAATTAAGGGTGCTCATCAGCTGATCTGAAGTAGTGAGAGTATCCTGAATTCACCAGGTGGGCCCAATGTTTTCATGGGTCCTTAAATGTGGAAGAGGGAGGCAGAAAAGAGAAGAGGGTGAGAGAGTGATGTGAGGAAGCACTCAATCAGATACTGCTGGCTTTGAAGATGGAGGAAGGGGCCGTGAGCCAGGGAATGCAGGTGACCTCTAAAAGCTGGAAAAGACAATGAATAAATTCTCCCGTGGAGCCTCCAGGAAAGAACATGGCCCTGCAGATACCTGGATTTTAGCGCCATAAGACTCACTTTAGACTTCTGGCCTCCAGAACTGTAAGATATTAAATTTGCATTATTTTAAGCCACTAAGTGTATGGCTTTTGTTATAGCAGCCATAGCTAATTAATACTGCCCTGCCTGAAGGAGGGGATAGGCCAGTCACAAACCATCGGGGATATTTGCAATTTGCTGAGGACAAGGCCCTACCTTGTCTATCTAGCCAGGCCGCCCAGCACCTGCTTGCAGAAGTTAGGATCCCTCCCTCCACGGGACAAACATTGACTGAGCATCTACTGTCACGGCTGTGTTGCTCACTGGCTGTATGACCTCAGGCAAGTCACTTTTCCCCTCTGTGCCTCAGGACAGTGGAGGTCACCACAGTCCTCGCCTCTCAGGGTTATTGTGAGGAGCAAATGAACGCACACACGTAAGGCTTTCATTTCAGTGTCTGGCACACGCACATGCTCAGTAAGAGTTAGCCATTATTATTTTCATCATCTTCACTGCTATCTATTATTACAGGGGCTGAAAGTCTCCTGATAACAGCATGAGAGGAGCTGGAGTCAATGAAATCCCTGGCTGCCATGAGCATGCAGAGGAGCTTTGTAACACCTGCGTGATGTTAATTGATAATAGCTGGCTTTCTGGGGAAAAAAAGTTTCTGATATGTGGTGGTTGCCAGTTGCTGTGGCATAAGTACCCCTGCCATGGCCAGTGTCAAGCTAACAGCAGCATCATTGAAGAGGGAGTTGGGAAGAGAAGCTAAGGATCGGCTCTTGCAAGCCTGTGCCTGTGGCCCCCAGTACATCACTGTGACTGTTGTTCCCCAGGAAGGTCAGGGAAGGCTCCTAAAGGTAGAACCCCTGGTTAATCAAACCTTGAGGAGTGAGTAGCAGCTAGCAAGGTGGAGAAGCGGATACTGGCAGAAGGGGCAGGTTGGGTCAAGACAGATGGGCTGGAGAACACCATGCTTCTGGAAGTCTGAAACGGATTCAGCAGGAACAGAGAGTTGGACATGAAGTGGCAAGTACCAAGAAGGAGGGCAGAGAGGCAGGAGGGCATCAGAAAATGAAGGGCCTTCTCTATTTTGCTGAGGAGGCTGGACTTTATGTGGTGGGAATAGGCATGGGGAACCACTAGTGAATTTATAGCTGTGGTTCTCTACGCTGGAACGTTCTAGAATCACCTGGGGAGCTTAAAAAAAATCTCCAATGACTGGGCCACATGTTAATTAACTCAGTCAGAACCTCGGGGGTTAAGGCCTCACTTATAGGGTTGCTTTGAAGTCTCTTTGGGATTCTGCCGTGCAGCCAGCATTGGGGACAGGTGGCTTTAAATTAGGAGGATGGTGATCAGATAGGCATTTTCAAGAGCTCATTTGAGCTGCTCAGATATTGCTGGAGGCAGTGTAAATGGGTGCAGTCCTTTTAAAGGGCAATTTGGTGCGGTTGATCAAAATAAGAAATGCAGACCTCCTCTGACCTGCAGTCACAGGTCTAGGGATTTATTTTGCAGCTATACTTGCTCATGTGTGCAAAGACGTGTATAACATTACGGTGTTGTTTGTGATTGTGGTGGGTTGGAAATGACCAAAATGTCCCTCATTAAGGGACTGGCTAAATAAATGATGGTCATAAAGGCAAGAGAAAACTCTGCAGCTGTTCAAAAGAATCAGGAGAATCTATATACACACCGCCGTCAAGGCCCAGCAAGACACACAGAGCAAGCCGCAGCACAGACCTCACTGCATGCACCAGCCTGCATCAAAATAGACAAGGGTAGTGAGTGAGTTTATTTGATTTCTGAAAAAATGGTTAAGAAACTAGAAATGGTGGTTGCCTCTGGGGAGGGAAACTGAGGAGCTTGGGAGAGGAGGTGAAAGGGAAATTTCCTTTTCTCTCTATATATCATTTTATGTGGCTTAAGTGAAATTAAAAGTCATCCTGAGAAGGAGATAGCCTGGAAGAAAGAGATTATGTATCAGGACAGCCTGGAGGTGATGTGAGTGTAAATAAGGGCCCATCTGTGTGGCTAGAGGGTTGGGAGGGTGGGAGGGGAACTGGAATAAACAGGAGGAAGGTAGAGAACGTGCCAAGTAGATAGCAGCAGCTGGGGGGGCCCTGACCTGCCCTCAGCTGTTTCAGCTTTAGTTACACCACATCAGGGGAAATTATGCTGGAGTACAGTGGCGAAATATTGGCTCACCACAACCTCTGCCTCCCGGGTTCAAGTGATTCTCCTGTCTCAGCCTCCCGAGTAGCTGGGATTACAAGCGTGTGCCACCATGCTTGGCTAATTTTTGTATTTTTAGTAGAGATGGGGTTTCACCATGTTGGTCAGTCTGGTCTCGAACTCCTGACCTCAGGTGATCCACCCGCCTCAGCCTCCCAGAGTGTTGGGATTACAGGCATGAGCCACCATGCCTGGCATACATCAGGGGCAATTGATTCCTGCTCAAGGCCTCAGACTCCACTGGAGTAACATGAGCGCAGTCCTCAGGCCCCCAGGATCATTCAGAATGGACTCATTGGGGAAACTAAGCTCAGTAATTTTCATTATGCACTTGAAGTAAAAGCACACTCAGATCATTTACCATGGAGAGTCCCAAAGTCACGATGCCTCCAGGAGCTGGGAAAATGACACAAGGCAGGCTGGGTTGGGCTTGGCAAAAGAGGGAGCCCAAATACCCAACTCATGATGGTGGAATGTGGGTCTAGTGTTGCAATGTTTTTCCATTTGCCTGATTTTTATGCTAAATCTCAAATTCTTTTTGAGACAGGGGCTCGCTCTGTCACCCAGGCTGGAGTGCAGTGGTATGATCTTGGCTTACTGCAAATTCCACCCCCCAGGCTCAAGCAATCCTCCCACCTCAGCCACCTAAGAAGCTGAGACTAAAGGTTCACACCACCATGCCAGGCTAACTTTTTTTGTATTTTTAGTAGAGATGGGGTTTCACCATGTTGCCCAGGCTGGTCTCAAACTCCTGGGCTCAAGTGATCCACCCACCTCGACCTCCCAAAGTGCTGGGATTACAGGCACGAGCTACCACGCCCTGCCTAAATCTCTCAAATTCTAAATGTTACTGACCAACTCCGAAATTTACAAGGCACCATGGAGCTGAACATGTGTGTTTCTGATGACCCAACAATTCCGCTCCTAGGTGGATGCCCATGAGAGCCGTGCACTTTTGCTCACCAGTTAGGAGATTTGTCATGCTGCTGTTTCATGACCGCTGCAAATTGGAATGCCCACTAACAAGAGAATGGGCAAATCAATCATAGCAGAGCCACACCACGGAATATCACATGGCAATGAGAATGTGTGCACTACAGCCATTTGCAGCAATGCAGAAGCATCTCCCAGTCAGCGTGCTAATGGAAGACACCAGACCCAAAAAGGACACAGACAGCCTGTGATTCCATGTATGGGAAGTTCAGAACCAGGCAACACTACTCCACAGTGATACAAGTCAGGAAGATGATTCCCTTTGGGAGGGCATAATGACTGGGAAGGACACAGGAGCGGGGTCACGGGGCTGGGCCTGTTGTTTTTGGGGGCTGATGACACAGTGTTCAATTTGTACAACTGATTTGTGCACTTTAGTATGTATGTTATACTTCAATTCAAAACAAGCACAGCTGTGGAGGGTCGAATAAGACATATCAGTGGGCTGATTCAGCCTTGGCTGCAGGTTAGGATCAGGTATCACAGTGAGTGGCTTCTAAGCAGCTGAGCCTTTGAAGCTGCTTGAGCCCCAGAAGCCCCATTTTTTTAATCAGTCACCACTGCAACTATACCCAGCTCTGTGTCCAACTCTTCCCCTGTGACTGCCCTTCCTCCTCCTCCGCCTCCCTTCCTGGTGGAATGCTGAGGTCCTGAGGATGGAAGAAAGGCAGAGATCAAGGTTAGCCCTGATACTTTCTGCCCATGTTCTGTCTTCCTTTTCTGGGAAGGAAGAGGAATCTGGTTGAACCATTTACAGCCGCTTAAACTTCCTGTTTAAAAATATTGCTCAGGATGTAATTATCCCCATTGAAAGGTGCAAGCTCTTTTCTGAGAGTGAGTCTGTCCTCAGGCAGTTGCGGGTTGTCAGGGACAGCCACTGCTACAAAGGGACATGTAGTTGAGTTAAAACTGTGAATGCCAGGCAGCTGAAGCTCTGGCCGTGGCAGAGTCCTTTTTGGAGCAAGGTGACTCTCTAAGGAGATCTGACATTCTTAGATTCTGATTGGAGGGTTACCAAGCAGACCAAGGACTGGGGGTCTCGGCCCCCCAGATCCTATTATCTATTTATTATGAAATGTTTTCAAGCAAGTGGAAAAATTACAAAACGAGTGCAATGAATATCTCTATTCAGTACCCAGACTTATCGTTATTAGCGCTTTGCCATATTGACTTTATACATGCATATATATAGAGAGAGATACATATAATTTTTTTTCTTCTCAAGGTGCTTCAAAGTAAGTTACAGACTCTGATATTTTACTCTTGAATTCTTCCTCATGGACATTCAGAAAAATAAGGATAACTTTCTACATAACCACAAAATCCTCATCAAGTTGAACACAATGAACAATAATTCCCTAATACCATCTTATATCCACCCCGTTTCCAAATTTCCTTGTCTCCAAAAGGTCTCTTATGGTTGTTTTTATTTAAAACAAACAAAGATCCAATTAAGGATTAATTGAGGGTTATATTTCTTTGCTCATTTAATCTCAAATGCTCCTCTGTTCTTTCCAGCACCTTCCTTTGTCTCCCCTATGACACTGACTTTTTAAAGAGATCAAGCCAGTTGTCTGGTAGACTGTTTCTCCTTCTGGATTTATCCGATTATTGCCAGCTGTCCCTCTCTCCCCTCTGTGTCTGGAAATGAGGTCTAAAGTGTTGCCCGCACTTGATTTCAGCAGTTTTGGCAAGAACGTTCCCTAGGTGGAGACGCTGGGAGCTCAGTGTGCCTGGCTGTCTGCCCTGGGTGAGGCTGGGTGCCTGGCTGGGTTAAGGTGGTCACAGCAGATGTCACCACTACAAGGGAATGCTTTCTCTTTGCCATGAACAAGTATTCTGGGGGTGATATTTGGCCCTAAATCTTGTGATTCTTTGGTCCTGTGGAGGAGAAGGTACAGGAACTCAGGGGTTTTGCACACGGATTAGGAGTGCTAATGTGCCCTCCACAGGAGGCTGGCTCCCAGCGCTCACAGTCAAGAGACAACACATCACTTTGTTTCTCCTTTGCTAGGTTGGGGTATCAAGAATGGCCAGTGCAGCATCACGATCACTTCTTATGGCTTCTTTCTGCGTACTCATCTTTTTTTTTTTTTCTTGAGATGGAGTCTCACTCTGTTGCCCAGGCTGGAGTGCAGTGGTGTGATCTCGGCTCACTGCAACTTCCGCCTCCTGGGTTCAAGCGATTCTCCTGCCTCAGCCTCCGAAATAGATGGAATTACAGGTGTGTACCATGACGCCAGGTTAATTTGTGTATCTTTTTTTTTGAGACAGAGTCTCGCTCTGTCGCCCAGGCTGGAGTGCAGTGGCTGGATCTCTGCTCACTGCAAGTTCCGCCTCCTGGGTTTACGCCATTCTCCTGCCTCAGCCTCTCGAGTAGCTGGCACTACAGGCGCCGCCACCTTGCCCGGCTAGATTTTTTTGTATTTTTTTAGTAGAGATGGGGTTTCACCGTGTTAGCCAGGATGGTCTTGATCTCCTGACCTTGTGATCCACCCGTCTCGGCCTCCCAAAGTGCTGGGATTACAGGCTTGAGCCACCACGCCCGGCCAATTTTTGTATCTTTAGTAGAGATGGGGTTTCGCCATGTTGGCCAGGTTGGTCTCAAACTCCTGACCTCAAGCCATCTGCCCACCTCAGCCTCCCAAAGTGCTGGGGTTACAGGCGTGAGCCACCATGCCTGACTTCTTCGTATTCATCTTAATTAACCCTTCCAGCAGCCTTTCAGGTCAATCTGATTATTCTCCCGGTTTAGAGATGGAGACACTGAGGCTTGGAGAAGGTAAGGAACTTGCCCACGACACCCAGGATTCAAAACCAGGTGGTCTGCTCCCAACCATTCTTCTGCACGTCGCCAATATTTTAACTTCCACTAACACTGCATTTCTGGGGCTGTGTCCCTGCCTCAGGAGGCAGCAGAGGCCAGGAAAAGGGTTCGTGGCTGAGTAAGAAGCATGAGACAACATGGCGTATAGACTGAGCTGCGACTGGTAACCTTAAGGTTAGTAAGATCCTGAATTTTACTTTTAACCTGTTTTTAATCTTCGTGTGTCATTTTGAAACCCGCTTATGGTCATAATGATTTAATAGGACATATTGGCAACTATAATAAAGTTATAGCTTTTTAAATAGTTTTTGATGGCTGGGAGAGTTGGCTAGTTTATTAGGTCTGTTGCAAAGATGACCACAGTCATGTTGGAGGTACTGTCTCCTGCGGGATATCTACTTCCTGCTGAGTTCTGCCATGGACAGAGAATGACTGTGGAGCCCAAGGAGTGTTCAGAGTGAAAAAGACACGGCCCTGTTGGATGCAGTAGCTCACACTTATAATCCCAATACTTTGGGAGGCTAAGGTGGGCAGATCGCTTGAGGCCAGGAGTTTAAGACCAGCCTGGGCAACATAGCGAAACCCTGTCTCTACAAAAAAGCAAAAATTAACCAAGCTTGGTGGTGCACACCTGTGATCCTAGCTACTCAGGAGGCTGAGGTGGGAGGATCACTTGAGTCCAGAAGGTTGAGGCTGCAGTGAGCCATGATTGCAACACTGCACTCCAGCCTGGGTGACAGAGTGAGATCCTATTTCAAAAAAGAAAAAAGGAAGAAGACACAGCCCTGGCCTTAGGACTTCACATGGGGAGGAAGACTCATAACTGAGCCCATCATAACAAAGATGAATTTAGAGTAATAAGAATGGAGTGTAACCATTGAGTCTGGGGAAGACAGGGAAAAACAGATTTGTTTGCACTGGGAGAATCCAAGGAAGATTTTTGGAGGAAGGGGCATTGAGCTGGGTACGGACATATGGGTAGGAGGTTGGGCAGTAGCACTGATGAAGGCATTTGGGCTGAGGGGAGTGCAGGAGTGAGGGTTGAGGTGTACAGGGTGGGGCATGCCTGTGTGGCTGGCACAGGACAGCCCGGGATTAGGTTAGAAAGGAAAATGGGGTTAGAGCAAAGATGACGCTGAATCCTGGGTTGGGCACTTGGATCTTATTCCAAAGGCATCGCAGAATCGTGGAAAGGATTCAAGAAGTACTTGGCCAGATCTGACATGCCCTTGGGGAGGATTCATCTAGGGTGGGACTTGAAGACCCGGTGAAGGCAGAGACAAGACAGCGACCCCAGTTAAGAGACCACAAAAAGAGTGTGTGAGTGAGATAAGAACCTGAACGAAGGAGGCAGTGGAAAGAATGCAGGGATGTTTCAGGGAGAATAAACGTTGACAGGGCTTGGGACTGGGTGACTGGAGGGAATGAAGGGCCAGAGGAGGCTATTGTGGCCCCAAGATTTCCAGTCTGTGTGGCAGAGTGGATGAAGCGGGCAGCCACTCACACAGAAAGCTGTGGGGGAGGAGAGGTTGGGCCAGAGGATGTCGGCCTTGCGCATGCTGGGTTCAGGGCATCACTGGGGATGTGGGGATTTTGAGTCCGGAGCACACAGAATTATACAGTGCTGGAGTTCAAAGGCACGTCTCCCCAGCACCTTTGTCCCTGGGTCAGAACTCACCTTCAGAGGGGTGCAGTGAGAAGGAGAGAGGTGGGGGTGTGTGCAGAATGGGGGTCATACAAGAATGGACAGGGAGGCACAGCTGGCACAGGACTCTGGGCAATTAGAAGGTCAGTGGTCACCTTTCAGGGTGGTTTCTATGGCAACAGAGGGACGTTGCAGTGCCGAGGGGAGGGGAGCCCAGGAAGCTGGAAGTTTAGGAGAGAATGAATGAAAAGGAAGGTGGGGTGAGAGGTGAGGGGGACAGGGTGGAGGCCAGGAGGTAGGGAAGTTAGGATCCAGTGGAGAGGGAGTGAGGGAAGAGGGAGACACAGGCAAATGAGGGGCAATCCAGAAGGCAAAACTATGGGGGGAAAGCAATGAATTTCCCCTTGGCTCTGTGAGATGGGAGGCCTGGAGGGAACCCTGGAAAGAGAACTTCCCACAGTAGGCCAGGTCCTGGCTGACAGGCAGGGAAGGAGCCAGGATCTGGGGTTCGTTGGATGTGGAAATGGGCTGGTCCCTGGCGTGTCCTGGACTCTGATGGGTAGGGACCCTTTTAAAGTTTCCCAGGGTTTCCAAAGAACAGCCTGGGTGAGTCTGTGTAGCCCAGCACACGAAGACCCCACTGGGGCAGCCTTGAGAGCCGTAGACTGCCTCCAACTATTCTTTGTCAGTTGCTAATTATTTCCTGCAGAAGCGTGTGTGTGTGTGTGTGTGTGTGTGTGTGTGTGTGTGTGTGTGTGTGTGTGTGTGTGTGTGTGTGTGGCGGGGTAGGGGTGTTAGTTTCTTCCTCCTCACCTCCTTCCCCTTTCTCCTCTCTCCCTACTCCCTGGTGCCCTCCTGGGAAACATTTGTGCTGTGCGTCTGTCCTCAATGGCCTGCCATCTGCTGAGCCATTCCTGAGTATGAGTGATACCAGCTGTCCAAGGAAAAGAGTATTGTTCCAGTAAGTTTGGGGAAAGGAGGGCCAAGCAGGTTCCCTTCTTGCAGAACTGCTCAGCTCCTTTGAGAAGTTGATGGAAAAGGGCAACACTGGGGTTGCAGTGGAATCTTCGGCATGGCGCAGGACGTTTTGCACCAGCCTTGTTCACAGGAGTGGAGTCTACTCAGGGGTGACAATGATGGGACAAGAAGGCCAAATGGCAGGAGATGGGAATAGAAGACTTGGGGGTAGGGCACAGTGATGGGGAGCAGCTGGCCCATTTCAGGGGGTCTTACTCCTGGAGGCCTCACCTCACAGCCTATCAACCTTCTTATGTGCACCCGCTTTTCACATCCAGAAACTGTTTTGCTCTGCAAAGATGTGGGTACATATTTATTGTTTTGCTTTGCAAATCTTTTGGCTATGAGGACCTTGTTTAATGGATGATTGGCACTGACTCCTCAGCAGACATTGTACCTGCTTCAGAGAGGTCACTTCCAATGTGACAGGGAAGCCGACATGTGCTTTTCAATGTAATGAAATATTTTGGATGCAAAATTGACTAATGAACAAATGGATGTATTAAATATCAAAGTCTATATTAATAAGAGATTTTTCTTCCTCATGATTTGGAAACTTTGTATGTTTTCAGAATCATCCATCTTTTGGTAGGTCTTTGGGAAGCTTGACGGTCCTGGATCTTGGGGGCTAGGGGTGCCTAGTGGGGTCAAGAGAGGTCTGGGGGTCTTGGAAAGCCAGGAGGGGTGGGAGCCTGAGGTCTCCAGGAAGACAGAGGTGAGGTGGAGAGAAAGGAGATTGTAGGCAGAGATTGGCATCTACGTTCAGGATGTTGGAATTGCAGCAGTGTTGGCGGAGGGGTGTTGGGGTCCCTTGTGTACCTGATGTGCCTGGGCAAGAGAGAGTTTCTGCTACCAGGACTCTCCTGAGGAAAAAGGATGTAAAACTTGGGAGCAAGGCAGACATGTGCGTCCTTTCAATGTCATGCTGTAGCTTCTGTGAACAGGCCAGCTCGGGAGTTATTTATATTTAATTATCTGGGGGAATTGTGGCTTTGTTTGACTCTCTTTGTCCTGTTGAGTAGGGCCCCTGGAGTCTGAGGTTAACATGTTAACTTGCAAATTTTTGTGTGGTAGAAATGAGTCTGATTGCTGTCTGTTAGTGAAGAAACCCCAAGGTCACGGTTTTGTTGCCCTAAAGAATGTTCTCCAGTTTTGTGTGTCACCCAGGATCCCTGTCCCAGCATTCTTCTCCCATGCCTGTAAATACTCAGAATGGTCACCAGCTTTAGTGTTCTTGGTCCCTTCACTCATGAGAATGAGGGATTTTTGACACATATTCCTTCATTCTATATTCGTGGGACAAGTTTTTTGTTGTTGTTGTTGTTGTTGTTGTTGTTTTTTTTAGTAGAGACAGGGTTTCACCGTGTTGCCCAGGCCAGTCTCAAACTCCTGGACTCAAGAAGTCCACTCGCCTCGGCCTCCCAAAGTGAGGGGATTACAGGTGTGAGTGATCGTGCTGGGCCTCATTTTTAAAAACTTTTTGAAAATTATATTTTAATGCCCTTTCCTAGTAGAACACATCTCCTGGAGGCCCAGGAAGGGAAGGTAGAGACTGGGATCATTGGGATCGTTGAGAGATTTTTGGTCTCATGGCACGTGGTGGTGCCTCAGATGCAAGTATAGCAACCTCTGAGCCCTACTCCAAGTTCGTATAGGTCAGTCCCCATTTCCAGGTGCCAAATTCTGTCCCAGTGATCTTTTGCTCTGCAATAAGCCATCTTGAACATATTGGCATAAAATAATGATTATTTATTACAAATTAAAAAAAAGAGAATCCTGGCTTCTGTGGGTCAGGACTTTGGGCAAGGCACAGCAAGAACGGCTTCTTTCTACTTCATGATGTCTAGAGTCTCAGCCAGAGCCCCACAGCTGAGGGTGACTCTAGTATCTGAGGGGGGCGCTAGAGGATCCACTTCTAAGGTGTCCTTTTTAGTGCTGTGTCTGACATGCTGGCAGCGATGGCTGGAAGGCTGGGCTCAGTGGGGACGGTTGCTCAGAGCACCTCTCTGTGGCCACTTCAGCATGGCAGCCTCCATGGGTAGTGAGACTTCTAAAATGGCGGGTCAGTGCCTTGTGAGTAAGGTAGTTGCTATATGGCCTTTTGTGGCCCAGCCTGAAAAGTCACATAGTGTCATGTCTCCTGTGTCTAAGCAGTCAGAAGCCTGCCCACTCTCAAAGGGAGGGGACCCAGGCTCCACCTCTCAGTGGGAGGAATGTCAAAGAACCTGTGGTCATGTTAATGTTGCTGCTGCCGCTTCTACAATTTCCATCCTCTTTAGTCCTTTCTGATGACTCCTAACAACCCACATCTCATCATAAACCACAAGACTTTGCCAGAAGCCAAGGAAAGAGCAGCCCTCCAAATTCCACCTTTGTTCCCGGTTCCCACAGGAGTCCCTGGAGATTTTATCCACTCGTGATATCTTCTTTCTCTTGGTTCTTCCAGTCTTAGGGGTGGAGCTTCCAGTAATGTATTTGTGTTTCCAGAGAGCTCAAAATACAGCTGAAAATATGCCTGTTGGCCGAGGGAATGTTCATGCTACATTTAGTAAGTGAAGAAAGTAAAGGAAAAATCAAGTGGAAGAATATAGATCAAGGTGCTAAGTGGTTATCTCTGAATGGAAGATTTAGACATAATTTCTATTTTGTTTTCGCATATATGTATGTTTCTTTTTATACAAAGCCCAACTATCTCGTGGAAATTAAGCATGTAGGCTCTGAAATCAGACCCCTTGGGTTTAAATTTCCATTCCCTCAATTTCCAGCTTTCTAACCTTGGGCAAGTTACTTGGATTTTCTAAAACTCAGTTTCCTCATCTCTAAAATGGGGCTAATGATAGATCAATAGTTTCTACTCAAAGGGCTGTTTTAAGGATTAAATAAGATTATGTATGTAAATGCTTTGCATAATTTTTGGCATAAAATAAGCAGTAAAGGTTAGGGATTATTTTTAGTGGTTGTATTAATGAGTTTTAAAAGAGATAAATGAGTCTTGTTTTAATATCTTGACAATGGCTCTTTGTATGAATGAATCTGTATGTTTTACCAGAAACACAAACCCAGTTTTATTGCTGGAAATATCTCATAATTTGCTTTCACACCTTTTAAGAGCTATTTGCTCCAGACATACTGTGCTTTTATGAAGATTTTGAAAATCTAGGGCAGTGATTTTCCTTAGAGGGGAGCAAGAAGGTCACCAGGAAAGTCTGCTGTCCTCCCCTGGATCCTCAATTTTCTAGAGTAAGTATTTAATCAGGCAAGATTGAGAGGCTAAAAGCAATAGAATAATTGACCTGATTTTTTTTTTTAAGTGCAGAAGTTTTGTTCTTTGCCTGGACACAAACATATTTCTTATCCTAAAAGGATTTTTAAAAATTTGTTTTGCTGTCAGCAAAAATTTAGGCTTTTGCACATAACAGTTTTGCTAGCTAAGTAAATAGAAAGGACAGACAGGACTATCCACTGTATATTTAGTCTGAATGAGCAAAAAGTGGTGGAGAAGCGGGGGTTATGGTCTCCTTGTCCCAGTAAAACTAGGAGACTGAGACCCTCCAGTAGTGTTATGCTGTGGGAACAGGGCTGGCCTGGATTTAAGAAGTCAGAGTTGAGCCAGAGCTGGAAGTTTGTCAGTTAGGCACCTGGCGTAAGAGCTAACGTGGAAGATAGATGGATGATGAACAGACAGATGGATGGGTGGTGAATGCATTGATGGATGAATAGACAGATGATGAATGGATGGATGGATGATGGATGGATGGATGGATGATGGATGGATGAATGAACAGACATTAGAATGGGTAGATTTCTTTCCACTCTCCTAGGCTGCCTGAAGGTCTCGACTCGGATCTTGTGAACTATCAAGTTCTTGCTCAATAGTTAAATACCAGTTGAGACAAATTGGCCATGAGAGACATTTTTGAGTAAATTGAGATCATTTGAATTTGGTCTGGGTATTAGATGAGGTGAAATCTTACTGGAATGAGAAGGTGAAATTTATCGACCAAAAAAAGCGTGCACAGAATGTTGTGTAATCTTGTTTGGTTTGAAAAACTACGTATATGTATAAATCCAAATGCTGGCTCTCCCAAAACACTATCAAAATGAGCTCTGGAGAAGACAAAGCGGAGTGTTCCGCTAGACTGCATCACCCTTTTCCCCACTGTGGATCTCTGCTCATGCTGTTCCCACTGCTTGGAAAGTCCTTTCCTTCCCACCCTCCACCTTCCCCAGTTCCTACTCTTCCTTCCGTGTGCAGCTTCACCGTCTCTCCCTCAGGGAGCCTCCCCCGCACTCCAGGTTAGAAAGCCATATGCACGCTCTTGGCTCTCATTATTTTCTTTCCAACACTTACCGTAATTTTTTAAATGTTTGAAAATGTTTGTAGCTAGCGCAACACAACACATTCCCTGAATGTGTACAGTAGGCATTCAGAAACGTATTTCTAGGTTAATTATGTAGAGAGAAATGTTATGGAATGTGTTATTTTTCCTCCTTCCTTCCACAGGATCCTGGCATGTTCCAAAAAGAGAATTTTGCTAATTTGACAAAATGCTGGAAGATACAGAAATTCTTTTTTTTTTTTTTTTTTTTTTGAGACAGTGTCTCACTCTGTCACCCAGGCTGGAGTGCAGTGATGCGATCTTGGCTCACTGCGCCCTCTGCCTCCCGAGTTCAAGAGATTGTCATGCCTCACCCTCCTCAGTAGCTGGGACTACAGGTGCCCACCACCACGCCTGGCTAATTTTTGTATTTTTTGGTAGAGATGGGGTTTCACCATGTTGGCCAGGCTGGTCTCGGACTCCTGGTCGCAAGTGATCCACCCACCTTAGTCTTCCAAAGTTCTGGGATTATATGCATGAGCCACTGTGCTTGGCCTGGAAGAGATAGAAATTCTTTCAGCAAAGTAATACCAAGAGCTGGGTTAAGAGGAGCCCTATTTAGCAGTAATGCGGCTGGAAGGTGGTGTTGGTGAACTCCCTATGAGAGGGGAAGCCACTTGGACTTCCTGGGTCCAGTAGGGACTTGGAGAACTTTTCTGTCTTACAAGAGGTTTGTAAAATGCACCAATCAGTGCTCTGTAAAAACGCACCAATCAGTGCTCTGTAGCTAGCTAGAGGTTTGTAAAATGGACCAATCAGCACCCTGTAAAATGGACCAGTCAGCACTCTGTAAAATGGGCCAATCAGCAGGACATGGGCAGGGACAAATAAGGGAATAAAAGCCGGCCACCCCAGCCAGCAGCGGCAACCAGGTTGGGTCTTCTTCCAAGCTGTGGAAGCTCCGATCTTTCCCTCTTCACGGTACATCTCGCTGATGTTCACTCTTTGGGTCTGTGCCACCTTTAAGAGCTATAACACTCACTGCAAAGGTCCGTGGCTTCATTCTTGAAGTCAGTGAGACCACGAATCCACCGGAAGGAACCAACTCGGACACACCTACAGATGGGAAGCCCCACCCTTTGGTCCACGCAGACCGAGAAGCACTGAGAAATGGAGAACCCTTGGGGTAGGGAAGGAGGTCAAGGGTCCTTGAAGAGGAGAAGGGAGAGGGGATCTGAAAGGGAGAAGTCATGGTGCCCTGTGACACAGAACTGAGAGCGATCGGGGGAAGGACCTTGATAGTTTCAGAGGAGTTGAATGATGCAACTTTCTAGACCCCCACCCCCTCCAAATCCCCTGGGCACTAGATTGGAGGCTGTGACTAAAATCCAAAAGAAAGGACACTTTTTATTTTTTTTTCCCATTCCAAGTAGGACTTGCCTAGCTAAAAATGAGAGCATTTATTACTGACCCACCATCTCCTTGTTACTGACCTACTATCTCTCTCTTGGGAATAGGATGGTAGGTTATAGAAAACAAGGTTTATTTTTCTTCCAGATAACTTTCCATATTTTCTCAATGTTATATGTATATGTGTAAATCCGAATGCTGACTCTCCAAAAATACTATGACAATGAGTTCTCTGGAGAAAACTGAGCCGAGTGTTTTTCTCTACTGCCCCATCTTCCCTCCTCTGGTCTCTGCACCCACTGCATGAGCATGTGGTGTTGTCTTAGATAATTTGAGCTGCTGTAACAGAGTACCATAGACTGGGTGGCTTATAAATAGCAGAAACGTATTTCTCATGGTTTTGGAGAGACTGGAAGTCAGATTAGGGAGCCCGCCCACATAGTTGGGTTCTGGTGAAGGCAAGCTTTCAGGCAACACACTGCCAACAGGGAAGAGGGCAAGAGAGTTTCTGGGGTCCCTTTTATAACGGCACTAATCCCTTTCATGAGGACTCCATCCCCCTGACCTCATTACCTCCCCAAAGCCCTTCCTCCTACTACCACCCAACTGGGGGTTAGGATTATAACATATAAATGAAGGTGGGGAGAAATACAAGCATTCAGTCCATAACCATTGGTTTGTATATTTGTACAAAATTTATGTCTACAGAAGATATTCGAATACACACGCTTATCTCAAACAATCACTGTTTCCATCTTGTCATGCATATTTCCAGACCCATAGAGTAGTAAATGGTTGAGAGCTGATGCCATCCTTTCCGTCATGACCTCAATGAGCCTCCCAGCAACTTTGAGATAGAGACGCTTTATATTATCTTTTTACAGATGAGAAAACGGAAGCTCAGAGAGGTCAAGCAATTTGTCCAAGGTCACACAGCAGTGAGGAGAATGTGGGTGAGATTTGAATGCAGGCATTCTAAGTTCATGCTCTTAAATACTCTACTGGACTGCCCCATCTTTATAAACCTAGCAAAATTAATTTGCAAGTATATTTTTTGTGATTTAAAGGTGAATTTATTATTTGTGGGGTTTTTTTTTTTCATTTTTTGTATGTGAATTTTTCTTTTTTTTTTTTTTGAGATGCAGCCTCACTCTGTCACACAGGCTGTAGTGCAGTGGTGTGATGTCGGCTCACTGCAACCTCTGCCTCACCAGTTCAAGCGATTCTCCTGCCTCAGCCTCTTGAGTAGCTGGGATTACATGCGCCTGCCACCCCACTCAGCTAATTTTTAAATTTTTAGTAGAGACAGGGTTTCACCATGTTGCCCAGGATGGTCTTGAACTCCTGACCTCAAGTGATCTGCCCGCCTTGGCCTCCCAAAGTGCTGGGATTACAGGCATAAGTCACTGCACCCGGCCAAATTTATTTATTTTTTTATAAGGAAAGGAGAGGACGATGGCCTGCTGACGGGTGCAGAGGTGCCTGATGACTGACGTTTCCTAACTGGCTTATACCATGTAACTAAGAAGGTGGCAGAAGTGACACCACCTGTCCAGGGGAGTTTTCTGGTACATCCTGGGAACTGGTCTTTTACAATCATGGCGGAAAACACAGCTCTGGTGGATTCAAAAGACCCCTATGTCCAGTGTATGCTCCAAGTATGGAAATAAACATATCCATGGGCCTGGGAAGTCCAGATGGCCATCTCTTCCAGGGATCCTGCTCCCTCTGGCATACCAGGCTGTCTTTTGTCACCTTTGTGTCCATGTCAGAGTACATCTCGCCAGGTCTTCCTTTGCTCATGGTTGCCATCTCAGCCCTGATGCATCTTGTGGTCCTTGCAAAGACGAAGCATGATGATGTCGCAGGGCACCCTTGGGCAGGACCCTCTCTGGTGGCCAGGAATGTGAGTGGTGAAGACGGGAGCTTTGCTGGTAAGGTGTGCATGTGCTGTGGCTCTGCTGTGTGGGAGGAAGAGAAGCCATTCAGTCCCATGCCCAGCCCCTTGCAGACCTCGCCCAAGCAAGGTCTGAGCTCCGGTTTCAGCAGCTCATAATACAAAGGGGCCACACCGCATCCCTCGACTCCAGGACCCCCAGCGTCTAGCCTGTCCTCTCTGTGTCATGCAGAACTCCTTTTCAGAGAGGCAACAGCCCATTTGACACCTTCCGATTCTATTTTCCAAGCTGTGAGCGCATAACCACCAGCCCCTGTTTGGCTGTCACAGGAATTTCATTGCTTTTGGTGGCACCGCCTCACTAAGACTACAGCCATTGAGGCTTTGAAGATTAGAATATGAAGAGAAATGGCCGGGCACCGTGGCTCACGCCTGTAATCCCAGCACTTTGGGAGGCCGAGGTGGGTGGATCACGAGGTCAGGGGTTCAAGACAAGCCTGACCAACATGGTGAAACCCCGTCTCTACTAAAAATACAAAAATTAGCTTGGCATGGTGGCGGGCGCCTGTAATCCCAGCTACTCAGGAGGCTGAGACAGGAGAATTGCTTGAACCCGGGAGGCAGAGGTTGCAGTGAGCCAAGATCACGCTACTGCACTCCAGCCTGGGCAAAAGAGCGAGACTCCATCTTAAAAAAAAAAAAAGAATATGAAGAGAAATTAATTATTTAAGGACATGCATTTGAACTTGAGACAAACTAAACCTAGATTAAAAACATGGAGGTTCAAATGGTCATATCTTGGCAGTGGGCTCCTCTGCTTGACAAAAGATGAATAGCGGCTGACATCTGCATAACGTGTCATAATCGACAAACTTGCGGCCTGTGATTGAGTCTTACTTGATTTGGTAGCTCTCTGACATGAGTGCCTCACTGCAGCGTCACACGCAAGGATGCCAAGCTGCAGAGAGGTTGAGTGCCTGGCCCAAGGCCACATGATTTCAAAGGACTAGAGCAGAAATTTGAACCCAAGTCTCTATGCCATTTTTTAAAAAAAGTTTTAATTTTAATTTTAATTTTTTTGAGATGAAGTTTTGCTTTTGTTGCCCAGGCTAGAGTGCAATGGTGTAATCTCAGCTCACTACAACCTCCACCTCCAGGGTTCAAGCGATTATCCTGCCTCAGCCTCCCAAGTAGCTGGGATTACAGGGGTGCACCACCACACCCAGCTAATTTTTGTATTTTTAGTAGAGATGGGGTTTCACCATGTTGGCCAGGCTGGTCTTGAACTCCTGACCTCAGGTGATCTGCCTGCCTCAGCCTCCCAAAGTGCTTGGATGACAGGTGTGAGCCTCCGTGCCTGGCCTTTTTTTAAATTTTATTTTTATTATTATTATTTTTAATAGAGACGAGGTTTCACCATGTTGGCCAGGCTGGTCTCCAACTCCCGACCTCAAGTGATCCGCCCACCTCGGCCTCCCAAAGTGCTGGGATTCCAGGCGTGAGCCAACATGCCCGGCCTCTCTGTGGCTTTTAAGTCCAAGGTTCCTCTGGGCCTGTTTAATAGAATGATGTTTGTTCCTGTGGAAAGTGCTCAGTGAGGCTCTCTGTGACTTTGGTTTACTCTATTCATGATGTATTGATTTGAGGCTGAGAAACAACCATTTGCAAATATATTTAGAAAGAAAAATAAGTCCTGTGATGTCAATGGGGACATTTAAGCCATCAGAAATTACATGGAAGACTCACTATTGCTTCAGGCAGGACATGGGCTATTAGTTAGGGAGTCGAGTGATGACAATAGCAGTCTAATGAGGAAATGTAATGGGCTCCCACAGTCTCATTCTCATGCTTATGTACGTGGAGAATCCACATTTCCATTTCAGCTCAATATCATCAAATCCAATAATTTTCTTGGCTTGCTGTTATTGTATGCCTGGGGTTGAGGTAATTTTTAGAGGGTGAGATGGTAACTGTCATTTAATGGGGTAGAATTTGCAACTGTGGTTAAGCCCTGGGTGATTGCACAGACCCAGGCAGAAGCGCAGGTCTGCCTCCTCCTAGCGGCATGACCTCAGTGGGAAGCTTCATCCTCCAGCTAAGCCTGCATCTTCTCACCATCCAGATGGGCAACAGTAGCGCCTCCTCCATTGCACTGTTGTGCGGGGGGTCTACAGGGGGCTTACTAGGTTTGTAGCAAGCGGATCAGTAAACGCTGACCTCCATTATTGTTGCCAAAGGTGGAGTCGAAGGGTGACCCTCAAAACATGTGTCCACCTAGAATGCCAGAATGTGAGGTTTTCCATCCAAGTACTAACCAGGCCCAACCTTGCTTAGCTTCCGAGATCAGATGAGATTGGGCACGTTCAGGGTGGTATGGCCATAGGCCAGAATGGGAGGCTTTTCTTGGGGAGCCAGGAGAGCTGATATAGTTTGAGTCCAAAGGTAGGGGAAAAAAACCCAAAAAACCCCAGTGTTCCAGCTTGAGCAGTCAGACAGAAGGGATTCCCTCTTTCTCAGCCTTTTTGTTCTCGCTGGGCCTACAACTGATTGGTCAAGGCCCACCCACATGAGGGAGGATGATCAGCTTTGCTCAGTGTACTGATGGAATGTTCATCTCGCCCAGAAGCACTCTCACAGACATGCCTGGAATCATGTTTGGCCAAATGTCTGGGTACCTTGTGGCCCAGTCAAGTTAACACATAAAATTAACCATCACACTGTAGAATACTACACAGCTATTAAAAATAGCATGATAGCGTTCTGTATAACAGACATGGAGGGATCTCAAGCATGTTGTTAAGGGGAGGAAGCAGGATGCAGATCAGTGTCTCTGGTGCAGTCCCATTTATATTAAAATCTAAAGCAAAATAAACCAGGTGTCGTGGCTCACGCCTGGAATCCCAGCACTTTGGGAGGCTGAGGTAGGAGAATCCCCTGAGCTCAGGAGTTGGAGACGCGCCTGGGCAACACAGTGAAACCTCATCTCTACAAAAAATACAAAAATTTGCCAGGCGTGTTGGTGCATGACTGTAGTTCCAGCTACTCGGCAGGCTGAGGTGGGAGGATTGCTTTGAGCGTGGGGAGGTCGAGGCTGCAGTGAGCTGTGGTCATGCCACTGCACAGGCAACAGAGTGAGATCCTGTCTCAAGAAGACTAAACCAAACTAGCTATGTGTGGATGGTGAGTGCCTAGTGATCTGCAGATGCTGTGGAAGGGGTTTGAGGGTGAGTGTGCATCTGGTTGCTAAGGGCCGTCTGAGGGTCCTCATCCCTGGGACTCACCTGAGGAGCCCTTTGTGTTTCTGCTTGTGTGTATTCCGGGCTCTTGCCGTGGTCTGGGATTGCAATGGCATGAGACACATAGAGAGAAGCTGGGCCTCCAGGCCCCTGGGTAAGCCATGCAGAAGCAGAGCGCCAAGTCTGGGCTTCCTGTGATGTCACCTTAACATGACCACAATGCAGGAGACTGACAGTGACAGGGAGACCCCAGAAGAAGTTGAGCTTCCGTCTGGGAAATCGGTCCGAAGAGAGTGCCAAGACGAGGCTGGGGTCCTGGAGGTCAGTGGGTTTGATTGTAAGCTCTGTTTGCACACAAATTGCTGTGTGGCCTTGTGTGTCACACAACTGAGAGGCCTTTTTAACCTCTCGAGCCTCAGCTTTCCTCTCTGTGGAATGGGCTTGTGAGGGTTTCATGCGCTGGTGAGCACTGAGTGTGGCGCCTGTGGGTCGTGGGAGCCTTCGAGGAGGCTTGTTCCATGAAAAGGCCGTGTATGCAATGTGGCCTCCCAAAACCAAAGGAGGCCAGGCATGGTGGCTCATGCCTGTAATCCCAGCACTTTGGGAAGCTGAGGTGGGCAGATCACCTGAGGTCAGGAGTTCCAGACCAGCCTGGTAAATGTGGTGAAACCCCGTCTTTACTACAAATAGAAAAATTAGCCAGGTGTAGTGGCGGGTGCCTGTAATCCCAGCTACTTGGAAGGCTGTGGCAGGAGAATCCCTTGAACCTAGGAGGCGGAGGTTGCAGTGAACGGAGATCCCGCCACTGCACTCCAGCCTGGGCAACAGAGTGAGACTCCGCATCAAAAAAAAAAAAAAAAAAAAAGCCAAAGGAGTTGAGAAACAAAAGAGCAAGGCAGACAAATTGAGTTTGTGGGTAAAGCGTGTTTTATGGGGGGAGCTTGCAGACAGAAGCACAGTCTTGGAGGCAGCGGGACAGGTAGATCTCTGTACCTGTTACCCCAGACCCAAGGCTTATCTGCTGTATTAGTCTGTTCTCATGCTGCTAATAAAGACATACCCAAGACTGGATAATTTATAAAGGAAAGAGGTTTAATGGACTCACGGTTCCACATGGCTGGGAAGGCCTCACAATCATGGTGGAAGGCAAATGAGAAGCGAAGTACGTCTTACATGGCAGCAGGCAAGAGAGCTTGTGCAGGGAAACTCCCATTTATAAAACTATCAGATCTTGTGAGACTTATTCACTACCATGAGAACAGTATGGGGGAAGCAGCCCCATGATTCACTTATCTCCACCTGGCGCCACCCTTGACCTGTGGGGATTATTACAGTTCAAGCTGGGATTTGGGTGGGGACACAGAGCAAAATCATATCTATCACAGGGGAAGGGGGTACATATTCCAGTAAGACAAAGGCAACTCTCCTAACAGGCAAGAATGTCATGTGTGCCATAGCTTAGAATTTGTCCAATAATATCAAGGTTGTCATGTTCTTACACTAGGGATAGTAAATAAAGTAAGCAGCAAGAGGCATTCCCAGGACTGGAGACAATCAGAAATCAACATGGCAGACTAGCATCCAAGATGGAGTCACCACTGTCTCCGCAAGCTCGAGGGTCTTCCCCTCTGCTGCCTCCTCAAAGGCAGATGCCGGTTTGGGGGTCAAGCCCCCAAACATAATCAGCCCTGTTTCTATACCATGGCCTGTTAATGGAAGGGGTAAAGCTAAGCCCAACTTGGCAAGAGCTCTGCCCCTTGTTTTCTTGGCAGGTTTTTTCTCAGGCTCTCTTTAGAGAAGTAAGGTTGGAGTGCAGTGAGGCAATCTTGGCACACTGCAACCTCTGCCTCCCAGGTTCAAGTGATTCTCCTGCCTCAGCCTCCACGGTAGCTGAGACTACAGGCACATGTCACCACACCAGGCTAATTTTTGTATTTTTAATAGAGATGGGGTTTCACCATGTTGGCCAAGCTGGAGTGTACTGGCATGATCATGGCTCACTGCAGCCTTGAACTCCCTGGCTCAAGCCATCCTCCCACATCAACCTCCTGAGTAGCTGGGACTACAGGCATGTAGACCTAGCTAGGTTTTATTTATTTTTTATTTTTTGTAGAGACAAGGTCTCCCTATGTTGCCCAAGCTGATCTCAGACTCCTGGCCTCAGGTGATCCTCCGACTTTGACCTCCCAAAGTGCTGTGATTACAGGTGTGAGCCACCGTGGCCAGCCTTGTTTTGCTGTTTGAGAATCCAATACTGGCCCTGTGTACAGCTGAGAAAGCTGAGGCCTGGAGGGCATGGGGACTTCACCTCAGTCATGCAACTTCCGGGTGGTAGACTCGAGAGGAAAGCAGAGTGCCCTGGATTTCTGGTCCAGTTCCAATGTTTCCATCCTCCTGCCACAAATTCACACAGAACATGGAGGGCACATAGTCCTGGCATGGAGGAGGGAGTTGATTATAATGGGTGTCAGTTCTGGAGGATTTCTGTTTAGAGGCAAGTTTCCGATGTGTTTATTTCTCATGTGCTCTGCTAATATTTCTTGTCCAATGGTTTATTAAGCAAAATGTACCAGATGCTCCCAGGATTATCTCGCTCTCTGTCCTCGTGGCTGTGACAGCCTCTGGCTTTAATCAGCTTCCTGACTGCAGCAGGCCCAAGAGATTTCATGACCCATTGAGCCAATTCTCTCTTCTTCCACTGTAATATAACATTAACTGTCTACTCCCCACCCCTAGAATAAAGACTACATTTCCCAGCCTCCCTTGCAGCTAGGTGTGACCATATGACCACATTCTGGCCAATGGGATGTTAGTGGAAGGTCATGGTGGTGGCATCTGGGGATCTTATTGGTTGGCCGGCAAGTGCTCTCTGCCCCTCCCCTCTCCACGGTGTCTGTAGCTGTCCTCTTAGACCCAGAGGATGAGTTCAAACGTTAGAGAAGTGGAGCCAAACTGCCATCTAGCCCCAAACTGCTAATGTTTGTCCATTTCTGTCCAAGTAAACCAAACTACTGTCCAGTTTAGGTCACTTATTTTAGGGTCACCATTCCTTACAGGCAACCCCAGTCCTAACTGAGGAACCAGGTAATGACAGTGACTAACTATATGTCTGGTTCTCTCTCTAAACTTGTTAACCCTCGAAACAACCCTGTAAAGCAGGGCTCTCCTGCTCAGATGGATTTGCCCCCCAGGGGACAGCAGGCAATGCCTGGAGACATTTGGATCATCCTGACTGGAGAGGAGGTGCTACCCATAGCCGGAGGGTAGAAGCTGGGATGCTGTTAAACATTCTATTATGTTCGAACAGCACCCACAACAAATAAGAATCTGTTTCCTCAGGTCCACAGTAGTGGAGTTGAAAAACTCTGTTTTCTCGTTTTGTTTAAAACTAAGGAAATTAGTTTGATCTTACAAAAGGCTGAAGTCACTTGCCTGTGGTGACAAGACTTGTAGGTGGCAGATTGGGATTTAGACCCAGGCAGTCTTTGTTCAGAGGTGAGGGTTGATGTGCACCAGGAGGCAAGGCATGGGTTGCCTTCAATATGTCCCCAACATTTTGCATGCTCCCACCTTATCCAGAGGAGTCTGACAGCTTCTAGAGGTCCTGACTGTGCCACTCCATGGATGATTGACCTTGAGCTGGTCACATTCCCTCTTGGAGCCACAGTTTCTTCTGCTCTACAAATAGGGGGTGAGGAAGCCACATCCCCGTGGAGAGTATTGGTGGGTCCAATGCAGCGCCTCTACGGTATGACACTCACTGGGCTGTAGGGCTCAGAGCCCCCTGCTGTCCAGGGTTAACCCTTTGGTTGTCAGACCATGGGCAGTCGGGGGTGGGGTGCAGGGAAGCTGGGCACTTGGGATGCAGTGGGAGAGGCTGTTTGCTAATTGGTACGGAAGGGTGCTTTCACTAGTTTTGGCTACATGGCCATTCTGGCGCACATCAGCCACATGTCGGCATGGGTAGAGAGAAGTAGAAATTGCTGAGGTCAGGGAGGGAACCTGGCCTCATTTGGAATAAGGAATCTGAAGAGCCAGTCTCTCCTTCAACTTTCAGTGTGTCCAGCTCACTTTGGGTTTAAATAAATTAAAACACATCCACAATTCAGATGAGCTATCTACAGAGATGAAGGGTGAGAGGCGGTGCCTGCTGGGCATGACCCATCTTAGACCTGGAGTTTCACTAGAAGACTCTGCTCCCACGACTCTGTGGAAGGTGCATTGCCATTTGCCTCCATTCTCCAGATGAGGAAACTGAGACACAGAGAGACTTAATTTCACTGTCCGGATTTTGCAGCTGGTGGGTGAACTCAGGAGTTAATTTACAACCACCCATTAGAAGGCAGGTGGGTGGGATTTAGGGGCCTGAGGCCATCCTAGATTTATGCGGTTAGGCAACCCCTAACACCCAGAAAAAAACAAAACACACACACACACACACACACACAACCAAAAAAAAACACCTGGACAAAGACCTGGCCTCAGAGTGCGTTTGGCTTGCCAAGGTCACTCATCTGGCCTTGGCACACAAATTGCTCCAGGGCAGAGGCAGACACCTGGTATTTCTATTTCCTGCCACCTTCTTCACCTTTACCCCAGGGGACCTGCCCGCCTTGTCTGTACTCCCAGGCCGGCGCCCTGTGTCAGCACCATCCTTGGGGTCTTTGTGCCCCCACTCTCCCCCGCCATCCGGACGTGTCAGGCAGGGTTAAGCCACCCCCGGATTATGGAGGTGCTAATGATTTGATATTTCAGCCAGGGATTTAATTGATCTCCTAGCTCAGCTGGAAAAATTCCCTCCCTCAAATAGCTGTTTTATCTTTCAGCTCCTGCCACCACTTTAATCACACTAAGTCCTCATCAGATGCCTCAAACGAGAGATTTTTTTTTTTTTTTAAAGAAAAAGAGGTAAGAAATTGGGACCAGGCTGGGTTTTCTCTCTCGACTCTTTGGAACGTGTTTGCATATTATCACCCTCTGAATCATCAGCTTTCACCTGGAGATTAAAGGGTGTTCCCCAAGACCACTTGAAATGAACAGTGTGGCACACAGCAGCTTAATCTCCTTAGTGGCTTGAAATCTGGGTTTTATGGGACATTTCGCCCTCCAGCCTCCCATTTTCCTTCTCAGGCCATCGGTCCCCTTGGCTAAAACGGTGCCCTGAGAAAATTCATGCCTCCACAAAGTGGCTAATGGACCATGAAGCCATTTCAAAATGTAACTAGAATGCCTTGTTTTCAAACATTAACCTTCTACAGAAGGACACTACTGACTCGATTTGGGGCTTTTCAGGTCCTGGGAGCTTGTAAAGTGAATGCTTTTGTTTTTACTTCTAATATAAGCTTGACTTTAATAAAACTGGAACCTTTTTAACTTTTAATATACATTGTAAATATATATATATTTACCTTTATCATAAACTTTAATAAAATTGGAAAACCAGAAGATAAAACAATATGACTAATATGTGATTCAAAGAGTTTCCAGAGGCCAGATGTAATGGCCCATGCCTGTAATCCCAGCACTCTGGGAGGCCGAGGCAGGTGGATCTCCTGAGGTCAGGAGTTCGAGACTAGCCCGGCCAACGTGGCAAAACCCTTTCTCCACTAAAGATACAAAAATTAGCTGGGCGTGGTGGCATGCGCCTGTAATCTCAGCTACTCAGGAGGCTGAGGCACAAGAATTGCTTGAACCCAGGAGTCGGAGGTTGTAGTTAGCCAAGATCACACTAGTGCACTCCAGCCTAGGTCACAGAGTGAGATTCTGTCTCAAAAAAAAAAAAGGTTTCTAAAGGCCAGGAGTGGTGGCTCACGCTTGTAATCCCAGCATTTTGAGAGGCCGAGGTGGGCTGATCTCTTGAGGTCAGGAGTTTGAGATCAGCCCTGTCACTAAGGTGAAAACCTGTCCCTACTAAAAATGCAAAAATTAGCTGGTGTGCTACCATGCCTGGCTAATTTTTGTACTTTTTATAGAGATGAGAGTTTCACCATGTTGCCCAGGCTGGTCTCGAACTCCTGACTCAAGCAATCCACCGGCCTTGAAGTTATACACCCTCTACATGTATATGTAGGTTCTATTTTCATTTAAAAAATTCTTGAAGTCACCACAGTGCACCTGGTCAGTGTTACACTGTGCCCCGTATTACACTCGCCTGTCTTGTACATTCTGTCTGGCCTGGCCCCTCAGACACACACATCTGTGGCTTCTGGAGTAGATGATCTTGAGAGCGTGTTCCCTAACTGGAATATCCTTTGTTTCTTGTTTCTGCTGCCTGAGTACAGGTCCAGGTCAAATCATTCACGACTTTAGCCCACACAGTGGAGATGCAGTTTACAGCCATTTGTTGAAGTGGGTCATTTCCCTGCGGTGTCCCAGCCATAGCCCACCCAGGATGGTGTACACACATCTGGACGGAGCCACTTCTCTGGACTCCTTCATCTGCCCCCAGGACTCCAGGGCCGGCTGCTCCAGGGGAGTGGAAGACATCAGCACGCCCCACCCCCATGTTCCCCAGCCAGTAGGACTAGGGAGCAACACCAGATGGGCCACAGACACAGAAGGATGAGACTGGGAGGTGCATAGAGTTGTGCCTCTGGACAGTGTGGAGATGCAAGCATGGCCTGGACTTGGGGCCGGTTGATGGGGGAGGAAAGTCAAAAGGAACGATTGGGCCGGGCGCGGTGGCTCAGCCTGTAATCCCAGCACTTTGGGAGGCCGAGACGGGCGGATCACAAGGTCAGGAGATCGAGACCATCCTGGCTAACCCGGTGAAACCCCGTCTCTACTAAAAAATACAAAAAAACTAGCCGGGCGAGGTGGCGGGCGCCTGTAGTCCCAGCTACTCGGGAGGCTGAGGCAGGAGAATGGCGTAAACCCGGGAGGCAGAGCTTGCAGTGAGCTGAGATAGCGCCACTGCACTCCAGCCTGGGCGACAGAGCGAGACTGTCTCAAAAAAAAAAAAAAAAAAAAAAAAAAAGGAACGATTGTCCTCTTGGCTGATCCAGAGTTAAAAACTGGCAGCCAATGATTGACCATCTTCTTTTGTGAGGTACTTTTAGTTAATCCTCACAACAAATCTGGTACCTAGGAATCACTGTCCCTCCTTTTCAGATGGGGAAACGACGGCTGAAAGATGAACGAAGCACAACAATGGTTTGTGATGGTCTCATGATCCTGTGGGTTGGCTGGGGCTCAGCTGGGTCATCTGCTGATGTCACCTGGGCCCAGTCACACAGCTGGAAGTTTGTCAGCAACTTCACTGGGTCTGGAACGTCAGGGTGGCCTTGCCTGTGAGGCGTCTCCACAGAGCATCTCATGGTTTAGTAGTCCTGGACTTCCTCACAGCATGGCGGCCAGGGTCTGAGAGAGGAGATGAGAGCTGCTGTGTTCTAAGGCCTGGGCTCCCTGAATTCTGTTGCTCATGGCAAGTCACAAGGCCAGCCCAAGGGGAGGAGAGAAGAGCACCGATTCTTGGTGTCAGCACTGGCAGGTGCATACAGGATTAGGGGGAATTTTCAGTGACCCTATTTGGAGACAATCTTAAAGGCAGGAGATTATGATGCAGATGTTAGATGCTATGATCAGAGCACAGGCCATGTGGGAGCTCAGAGGGGGAGGCAGCAAACCTTGCCTGGGAGTGGAGAGCTTTCTTGAGGAAGTGTGGCCTCATCTAGGGTGTCTCTAGAGTGTAGTGGTAAGAGGAGGATTCTGGAGTCAGACTGCCTGGGTTCAAATCTCTTATTTCAATTGCCAAGCACTTGGGCCAGTTATGGGAGCTCCCTACCTCAGTTTCCTTATCTGTAAAATGGGCATAACAATAAATCCTACTTCATAGATCATAAGGATCCAATGTCATTTGCCTGTGAAACATTTAGCACTGTGTCTAGCACATGGTAAGTTCTCAAATGTTCACCGTTGTGGCCATTATCACAATTAATGATGATCATGATGATGTTGATGAGGAAGAGGAGGATTGTCCAGGCTGAGAGGGATAGGGAAGAGTGTTCTGAGCACAGGGAACAGTCTCTGCTCAAGCCAGGAGCTGAGAGAACCTGTTGCATGGAAGGAATGGAAAAGAATCCCATCGAGTAGAAGGGCAGAGTTTGGAGAATGGTGGTCACAGTCTGGAAAGGTAGGCTAGGGACCAGGTTAATGCCCCATTGCTAGCCACAGTGGAAGGGCTTGGAGGGAGCAAGGATGGGGATGGGGCAGCCAGCATGGGAGTGAGAGGGAAGAGGGCTGGGACTTGTTGGTGGCAGAGAGAGTGGGGTAGCTTGGGAGAGCATGAGAGCTACAGGAGAAGCTCAGCATTTGATGGGGGTGGGGATAAAGGTAGGATCCTGAATTCCTCCTGGGTTTCAGGTCTAGGGGATGGAGTAGATCCTTCAAGAACATGGACAATACAAAAGGACCAGCTTTGGGCTGGAGATTGGGAAGACGTTGTGTTTGAGGGACCAGCGGGTCTTCCATGAGGGGACAATTGAGACAAGAATGAAGGCCATTCCCTAGATGGAGCAAAGGAGAGCAGTGTTCTGGGTCAACAAAACAGCCTAGGTGCATGCCTGGAGGCTGGTGGGGGCAGGATCTGTTCTCACAATAGAGACGGATTTCACATGGTGGCAGCACGTGGGGTTTGTGTGAGGAGCTGGAGAAGGATGAAAGATGAAGCTGGTGAGTGAAGCTGGCACCAGGGTGTAAAGGACCTTGAGCACCCTGGAATCTGTACCAGTCCTGTGAGCCAGAGATTGCCCCCTGAGACTTTTAAGAGTTTTAAACAGGGAAGTAATGTGAAGAAGTCATTTTTTTTTTGAAGGGGACCAGAGCACAGAGGGGCCCCACTTGTGGTGGGAGAATTTAGTGCTAATGCTTTGAACTGGGATTACCAAGCCCTCGTGATCAAGCTGCTAAGTCAATAGCTGTGTGTGGGGGCCCAGGCATCAGGTGGGGGAGTTTATTAAATATAGATATTTGCTGATGAGTTAAGATGATTACAGAATCTGGTTCAGAGGATTAGAGGTGCAAACAGCCTGTTGACCTCTGTCACTTCGTAACAAATGTTTGTCAGGAAGGTATAGAGCAACCTCTTCAAATACAGATAGAAAATATTGATCCAGCTCAGTCTGGTAGCCACCTTTTGAGGAATTTTATATCTATCCTTCCTTCCATCCATTTACTTCCATTTCTTTCCATATATCCTCCATTTAGTCACGCTTTATTCTATCCCTTCTCTTCTGTCTTTCCTTCCATCCATGTATTTCCACCCACCCATCCTTCCATCTACCCATTTTCTCTTTCATTCATTCAACCTTCCATCTTTCCATTTAACCATCCTCCCATCCATTATCCGTCTACTCATTCTTCCATTTGTCCATCATTCTATTGATTCATGTCTTATTTTTTTAATCCACATATGCATTCATTCACCATCCATTCATTGTTCTGTTATTCTATCCTTCTATCATTCCATCAATCCAACTTTCTATCCCCCACCACCCATCCTTTAATCCACTCAAACATCCTTCCATCTGCCTATTCTTTACTCATCTGTCCATCCATCCATCCATCCATCCATCTTCTTATTTTACTCATCCTTCCGACAACCTGTTTTGCCATCCATTAACGCTTTAATCCATTAATCAATTTTCCTTCCATCCACCAGTTTTCCATCTATCCATCCTTCCATCCAACCATCTACCCGTGGTTCCATATTTCTTTCCATACCTCCATCTTTCCCTCCATTTTTCTATCCAAACAAGCTTTTATCTTCCCATCCATTCACCAGTCTTCCATACATCCATTATCCATCTGATATTTGAATACCTACTCTACTGCATGTTCAGCTCTAGGCACTGAGGAATCACTAGTGTACAAGGTAGGTGAGGTCTCTACTCTCTTGAAGTTGACCTTGAGCAGGAGACAGGCAATAAGCAAAGCAGACAGGAAGATACAAGAGTGATAAGTGGCTGCAGAGAGAATCATAATAGGGCAGTGAGAGTGACGGGTTCACCCTACCATTAGCTGGGACAATAGGGAAGGCCTCTCTCTCTCCAAAGAGGTGACATTTAGGCTGAAACTTCAATGATAGGAGGACAGATATACAAACATTTTTTTTTTTTTTTGAATAGGGGAAGACAGTGTTCTGGATGGAGCATTCACTTCATACAGCAAGCGAAAGGACTTGGTTTAGGCATGAGCCTGGGTGTGTTTGAGGGACAGAAAGAAGGTGAGTGGAGCTGGGAAGGGAGATTGTGGGGAAGAGTGGACAGGAGTGAGTTAGAGGATGGAGCTGGATTTTGAGCCTTGTACATCAAGGTGAGACAAGAAAACTCAGACCCTCTTGCCCTCCTCCTTTTTTTTTTTTCTTCTGAGACGGCGTCTCGCTCTGTCACCCAGGCTGGAGTCCAGTGGCACGATCTCAGCTCACTGCAACCTCTGCCTCCAGGGTTCAAGCAATTCTTCTGCCTCAGCCTCCCAAGTAGCTGGGATTACAGGCATCCACCACCATGCCCAGCTAATTTTTGTATTTTTAGTAGAGATGGGTTTTGCCATGTTGGCCAGGTTGGTCTTGAACTCCTGGCCTCAGGTGACCCACCTGCCTTGGCCTCCCAAAGTGCTAGGATTACAGGCATGAGCCGCCCACGCCTGACCATTGCCCTCCTTCTTATAAGGACCTTGGTCACGACATTGGGCCTACCTGGATCGTGCGGGATCATCTCCTCACCTTGAGATCTTTGACTTAATCACATCTGCAAAGTCTACACCACACATCTGCCATGTAAGGTAACCACAGTAGCCAGATGGACCCAGGCTCTGGAAATAAGGATGGGGACATCTTTGGGGGTCATTCTGCCCATTGCAGCCTGGGTCCTATCCCACAGCCTGGATTCCTGCAGCAGCCCCCGACCCCTGCCAGCCCTCCTGGCTTCTGCTGCTGAGCCCGCCTTCCCATTCTTCACCCAGTTTTCAGAGTTGCCTTTCTGGAAAATAAATGTGGTCGATTTCCGGCTTAAATTCCTTTGACGGCGTCCCCTTGGCCACAGGATCAAGTTCCAGCTCTTTAGCACGTGCTTGAGCACAGGGTTCAAGCCCTTGCTTGATTTTTTGCTACGTCTGTGACCCTGAGGAAGTGATTTAACCCCCTCGAGTCTCAGTTTCTGTAGTAGGTGCTCTGAGACCAGAGGCCCTTCAGGACTGAAGGCCTCAGCCCGTCAACTACTTGAGTGGTGCTGGCAGTCCCCGGCGCTTGGCCACCAGCCTGCTTTGGAGAATTCCTTGGCTGGCATTGTGGATTGATGTGTGTCCCCCAAGAAAAATATGCTGATTTCTGACTCCCAGAACCAAAGAATGGGACCCTGTTGGGAAATTGGGTTGTTGCAGAAGTGATTTGTTAAATTAAGATGTGGTCGTACTGGAGTGGGGTGATGTCCTTATAAGAAGAAAGTGTGTGAAGCCAGGCACTTGGGGGAAATGCTGCGTGCAGGCAGATGTGGAGATCTGAGGGATGTGTCCATGAGCCCAGGAACACCAAGGGTGGCTGGCTGTTCCTGGGGTCGGGAGAAGGTCCTTCCTCAGAGTCCACAGAGGGAACCAAAACTGCCGATGCCTTGAGTTCCTGTCTGGACTCCAGAGTGGTGAAAGATACATTTCTGTTGCTTAAAGCCACTCGTTCTGTGATACCTGGTTATGACAGTCCCAGGAAGGAAATGTGGGAAGAACTCATAAATTTCATGCTGCCCTCCCCGAAAGTGGCCTGTATCCCATGACTGGCCAGTGTGGGGAGGTATGTGGCTGGGCGTAAGGCCCAGCCCCCTCGCCCAACCCCAGGGCACCTCTGAAGGCTCTTCCAGCTTCAGAACCCACCATGAGGTTGGCTGAGGCTCTCCTTGAGACTGTGTCCCAGCCAACTTCTTCCCTCACCTCCTGCTCCCTTTCCACGGACGTGGCCCCAAGAGCATAACCTCATCAACCTCCTGCCCGCAGATCTGTGTCAGGATCTGCTTCCTGGGAACCCAATCTGGAAATACTGTTTCCAGGGAATAGACGAAAGCTGCCCCCGTCTCCGTTTCTTCATTTGCAAATAGGAACTAATGAAGGAGGCTGCATTACATAGCTGTCTGTCCACTGTGAGGGTCAACAGGACCATGTGTAAGACACCACGAGATCAACTGCTCTGTGTTCCACAGCTGGTCTGTTAGCTCGGGGCATGGGGCAAAGCTCCTATAATTCATGGCTTACTGATCTTCTTCCCCCTACAGCATGAACCCCTTGAGGTCAGCAACTATGTCTTGTCTTATTCATTCAATTCACTCATTCATTCCATTTCACCTCCTCCCACTCATTCATCCCATGCATTCACTATATCTTGTGATTCAGGCAGTTCTATGGTATTTATTCACTCTAGGCCATGTCTCTGATTTTATCATTCTATTCATTCATGATAGTCCATTTCACTCCATTTTATCCACTTCATTCCTTTTCATTTCCTTCATTCCCTGTATTCCACTTATTCAGGTATTTATTCCACTCTACCTTGTTATTGAATGAAAGCCGCATATTCCATTCTATGTGCCAGTGGCGTGCCAGGCACCAGGGCTTAGTTCTAGACTGTTGTGAGGTTGCATCCGCTGGATTTTAGGGCAGCAGGTGGCACCTGGTTTACCTGCTCAAGGGTGTGTGTGTGTGTGTGTGTGTGTGTGTGTGTGTGTGTGTGCATGTGTGTGTTGGGCACATGCATGCTGCTTTCCTAGGATGGGGAGGGGCTGTGCGGGCCCACACTCACTGTTCCTTGGTTTCTTCTGCTTTAGGGGAAGCTGTGTGTTGCTGAGGCAGTAAGTTGCATATGAACCTAGGTCAAGATGCCTAGTACCCGTGGGGGTCAGATTCTAGTCCTTGGCCTCTCTGAAGCTAAATAAATGTGATTAATTGAACTGACCTAAAACAAATGATTTTGCAAAATCTTGGAAAACAGTTCCATTCCTTTTGGTAGGTCAAACACTTCTCCTGTAATCCCATTTCAGTGCCAGAGAGTTACTTTATCATGTTATATATGTGAGCTGTCATTTATAGAAAAATGGGAGAGCAGAGGCAAGTAAAAAAGGGAGGATTCCTGATGCCACCCCCTAGAAATAACCAATGCTAATGTATTGGTGTGTATTTCTTCACATTTTTCAACGCACGTATGTACATAAAAATATGTGTTTTATGCCAGTGGCTCACGCCTGTAATCCCAACACTTTGGGAGGCTTAGGTGTGGGGATCACCTGAGGTCAGGAGTTAGAGACCAGCCTGGCTAACATGGTGAAACCCCATCTGTACTAAAAAAAAAAAAAAATTAGCCAGGTATGGTGGCGTGTGCCTGTAATCCCAGCTACTCGGGAGGCTGAGGCAGGAGAATTGCTTGAACCCGGGAGGTGGAGGTTGTTGTGAGCTGAGATTGCACCATTGCACTCCAGCTTGGGCAACAAGAGCGAAACTCTGTCCCAAAAAACAAACAAACAAAAAAATGTTTTTTTGCAAAAACTGAAATATAGAATACATTATGTTGTATAATTCATTTTTATCAGTTAGCAATACATTGTGAGCATTTTTCCAAATCAATAATTATGTACCATTTCAATAGGGGCATAGAATTCCATTGCATAAATCTATATAATTCCATAACCAATTCCTTAAGCTTGAACATTTGCCCCACCCCACTACTCCAACATTTTATGATCATAAGGTATGTCCCCGATGGGCATCCATGAGCGTCACCTTCTTCTGTAGTTGTCTTTATTGTTATTTCACTTAGCTAATCGGTGGAGATGACAGATAAAACTCAAACCAGCTCTGTTCAAGTCATGACAAATTTCATTTTATAAAGGGAGGAGATTAATGAGGACAGTTAGGTTGGAATCAGGCAATGTTATACTATAGTTTAAATGCCTCACTTCTGCCCTTAGTAGCATCTGGCTGCTTCCAGCAGGGGGCGTTGTGAGCCAGAGCCTCGTCAGGCGTGGACACTCTGCAAGTGCCTAATTGCATGGTGGGTTCCCGTCCCCTACCTGGGGCCCTACCTGTCTCACTGTCTGTTGGCAACTCAAGTTCCTTCTTTATTTCCTTATTATTATTGTTATTATTTGAGACACAGTCTGGCTCTGTCGCCCAGGCTAGAGTGTGATGGTGTAATGTCAGCTCACTGCAGCCTCAACCTCCTGGGCTTAAGCAATCCTCCCACCTCAGCCTCCTGAGTAGCTGCGATTGCAGGCATGTGCCACTGTGTCCCTCTAATTTTTTAAATTTATAGTAGAGATGGGGTTTCCCTGTGTTGCCAGGCTGGTCTTGAACTCCTGGGCTCAAGCGATCTGCCTTCCTTGGCCTCCCAAAGTGCTGGGATTACAGGCGTGACGTGCCTGGACTCTTTCTTTCTTTTGCTTTCTCTCTCTCTCTTCTCTTTTTCTTTCTGTTAATTCAATTATGCTCACTTACATCTACCCTGGACCAGTTCTCCCAGATTCTGCTAAATACACTTATCAAGGTAGCAAAAGCTAGAGTGCTATTGTGGCAATTATCCTAACACCTTTTAAAAGTGTCACCATTTTCAAGTTTTTAGCATTTAAGATTTTCCTGTGAAGCCTCCTTTCATCTAGGGAGTACAGTGTTAGCCACACTAATGATATACAGGTGGCTGTCCTGTGGCCATGAGAGGTGTGGATATACCAAACAGAAATGTGTCCAGTGTTCGAGAAAGATATTGGTTCTGGTAATGCCTCTCAGTATTGGGATCTGTTAATTTTGTAGATCTTAATTCTTTTCTGCTCTCCTGATTTAGAGACATGGTTTGCTTAAAATGCTGGCAACAAACATCAGAGTCAACAGGAGCTTGCTTTGTGTGAAGGACCGATGTGATTTGTGGATGGAGATGATAGTGATCAATGTCTTAGTTTTCACTGGGCTGTTTTTCTTTTCATGGGTAGTCATTTTTAATTTGCATAGCACTCCTGTGCAGCAGGTATGGCTATTATCCCATTTGATGGGGAGGGAACTGAGGCTTGGAGAACTCACACACTTGCCTCAAGTCTCATTTATGGGAAGCAGCAGGGCTGGGGCTTGAACACAGGGCCATGCACCTCAGGGTCTTTGCACCTGCCATGCCCCCTGCCTGGATATGCCTTTACTTCTCTCTGCAAGAGAACTCCTTTTCATCCTTCCAGTCTTGACTAGGATGTCAGCTGCTCAGGGAGGGCCTCCCTGCCCCCCACTCTACACAAGCCGTTCTCATCACTCACCACTTGCTTTTATTTTCTTCATAGCACTCACCACTGTGTGGGGGTTATCTTGCTTGTTCATTTCTTTCCTGTTTATTGTGTCACATCCCCACTCCCCCTTAGAATGCAAAGTCCAAGGGAGCAGCGACCTTGTCTTTGACCTCTCTGAGTCTCAGTACCCAGCACATGGCAGATGCTCAGTAACTATTTACTTACTAAATGAATGGAAAATTTCTGCCATCACTTTGGAAGCTATCAGCTTTTGATCCAGTTGAGGCAGGCGGGGAGGCGGGGTGGGTGGGAAGAAGAAGAAAGGGAGAGAGAAAATAAAGATGGTAACCTTTTTGAGCAGGGAGGGCATGTATTTTGCAGTGAATACATGTGCTGCTCCTGAGTCTGCTGTCCCTTCCCTTCCCTTCCCCCACTCCTGCTCTGCAGGACATCACAAAGGGACTGCCTCTTGCAAGCAGTGTGTCCCTGGCTCTCCTTCTGTCACTAGGCTCAGCCAATAGGCAGCATTGTGGGGAGGCTGAAGGGGAGGAAGAGGGAAGCCAGGGCATTTCTCCCCACCTCTCTGGACAGGTCTCTCCTTGGATGGGGTTTCCCAGGGGCCATGTACCCTCCATGGCCCCAGCTTTACCGGGCAGGCTGCCAGCTTCCTCCTGTAGCCCTAGATCCTGGCTGGTAGAAATGCCCCCTCCTCTGTTTGTTGCTCACCCTGCAGATGGGGTAGCACTTCTTGCCATTCATCTGTGGGTTGCCTTGTCACCCCTTTTGTGGTTTCTTGGCCCTTCTCTTCCTTGTATAGCCAATTCTCTGCATCTCCTCTGTTTTCAATATCCAAGGTTGTTTCCATTTTCCCACTGATTAATAAAAAACCTGTGCCTTTGTTATTAGAAGAATGAAAATATAGGCCAGGTGCAGTGGCTCATACCCATAATCCCAGCACTTTGGGAGGTCAAGCGGGGGGTGGATCATCTGAGGTCAGGAGTTCGAGACCAGCCTGGCCAACACAGTGAAACCCTGTCTCTCCTAAAAATATAAAAATTAGCCGGGCGTGGTGGTGGGAGCCTGTAATCCCAGCTACTTGGGAGGGTGAGGCAGGAGAATCGCTTGAACCCGGGAGGTGGAGGTTGCAGTGGGCTGATATCGTGCCACTGCACTCCAGCCTAGGTGACAAGAGCAAAACTCCATCTGAAAAATAAATAAATAAAATAAAAAATAAGCGTTAGAGAAACCACGGGAAGCCGGTTCTTTTTTTTTTTTTTTTTTTGAGACGGAGTCTCGCTCTGTCGCCCAGGCTGGAGTGCAGTGGCGCGATCTCGGCTCACTGCAAGCTCCGCCTCCCGGGTTCACGCCATTCTCCTGCCTCAGCCTCCCGAGTAGCTGGGACTACAGGCGCCCACAACCGCGCCCGGCTAATTTTTTGTATTTTTAGTAGAGGCGGGGTTTCACCGTGGTCTCGATCTCCTGACCTTGTGATCCGCCCGCCTCGGCCTCCCAAAGTGCTGGGATTACAGGCGTGAGCCACCACGCCCGGCATGGAAGCCGGTTCTTGAGGAAGGGGAGAGGCTGAGCAGGTGCGTGGGCCTGGGCGGGGGCTGTCACCTTTCCCACAGGCCTGCTGTGTGTGAGCCCTGCATGCCTGGCCGGGCAGCGGCTGGGAGCTTGAGTTCCAGATTTATGCGCCCATCACACTGTGATTTATTATCGGACAGCTTGTTTTTGCAAGCAATAGATTTATTTGCACCAGGAGCTGCATAATAAGGATCAAGGACTCTTTCTTTCTCTTTTATTTTTTTAAACTCCTGCCATGCTAACGTGTTCCCCAAGGTCCCTGCCAGGAAGGGCATCAGAGAGCTCAGTGTGCTCTGCTGTCCCATGGATCACTCCAAGCTGTCACTGACCTCCAGGAAGGAAGAAGGAGGGGTTCCATGAGGAGTCTCCATGCAGGTCGTGACAGTGCGGTCCATGGTTGAATGGCATCAAGTTGAGCTCCTGATCTCTCTTGGGTGGGCTCCTGGCTCTGGATGGCTGTGGATCATCAGGCAGGTCAGTGTCCTCAGCTCTTAGGTAACAAGGGATATTCCCAGAAAAAGATGGCTCAGCTCAAGCTGAGGCTTCCCTTCCCTGCCAGGGCAGCTCTGTCACTGTTCTCCGGAAAGCAGGTTGGCCAGGTGCATAAGTGGACCTGGGTTCACATCCCAGTCCCACTGGGTGGAATCAGGCAGTGTCTTCACCTCTCAGCCTCGGTTTTCTCTTCTGTTAAGTGGGGACACAATAGTAATATGTACCTCAAAGGGCTGGAAAGAGGATTAAGGAGAGACCTACAGGGTAGGGCACACAGTAGTTGCTCATGAAATATGAGTCACTTCACTCCCTTTTCCCTTTTCCCTTCTGCTTTCACAGCTGCTCATCAGTCCGGCTGGATGAGAACGTGGTGTGTATCAGTCAGGATGTATTTGGTGGTCGGCAACAAAAAGCTCAACTCAACTAGCTTAACCCTAAAGAAGATTAGTTTGTCCCATGTAGCAAGAAGTCCAGAGGTAGGCTGGCTCCGAGACTGACTAAATTCAACAGCTCAGCGATGTCACCAAGGACTCAGGGTCATCCCCCCGCCCCCCGGCTTGTCCCCCCACTGCCAAACACCATCATTTCAGTGTTGGTCTCACACTCTGGCTTTCCTCACAGTCACAGAGTGGCTGCTGCAGATCTGGGCATCGTATCCCTACTGAGTAAAGTCCAGATGTGCACCTGAACCATCACTTTCCTGCATCTCTGAGATATGAGGACCACTTTCCCAGAAGCTGCTAACCTGACATCCCTCCCACCTCATTGGTCCAAATTGGATGACAGACTGATTCCTGAACCAATCACCAATAAGAGGGGGAAGGAATACCTGGTTGGCTGTTGGGATATCAGCTGCCATCACCACTAAGGAGGGGCTGGCTTTGAAACCCTGTTGCCATTGCCCTTCAATTTCTCCACTCATCTCTGGATCCAGCAAGAGCCTTCCTGCCCCTCAAGACCCTCATGAGTTTCCAGTCCAGCAGGTATTAGGACCAGGGGCAGGTGTCCGGGAAATTCCTTCCACCACGGCCTCCACTTACGTGACTGGCCAGCTTCCTCTCCTCTGTGGGTTTAGAAGTCACCCCCTGGACACCGCTCCTTCACGCCCTGTCTTAAGGGGGTTTTCCAATTCCCTAACATGTCTCAAGTCACTTTCCCAGGCTTTCTTAGGCTTTTGTGTCCTTACAGCATCGGTCTTCATGATCTTTGCCTTCCGACTGATGGCCCCCTTCATGACGGAGGGATCCCACTCACATTTTGTCCAGGTCACCTCGCCTACCAGGACCCCTACCCCTCATCACCAGGGCCCGCCGTGGGGCATCCCCAGAAACACAGGTGGAGCTGGTGTGTAGGAAGGTGGGAAGCAGTTACTTTTCTGGAAAGTTGGTGTCCTCTGGGAAGAGCTTGTGAAATTGCAAGCCCACCTCCTGGGAGACGCATCAGCACAGGGGGATGGTCTGACATCCAGCTTTTCTGGACTTAGAGTTGGTTATTTGTTAATGACGTTCCTGGCAAGTGACAGCTTTGAATGGTTCTGTCTGGATCAGCTTTTATGAAGCCAACACTAACATCTTCCTGGATTGTCTGACTTTGACCCACTGCAGAGGACCGTGAGCCCCCAACCAGCCCACCACAGCGGGGTGGGGAGGATTAGCGATGGACTGACAGAAGTGATGACATTGGGGGGCTGACACTTAGTTTTCCTGCCCTGACTTGGGGTGTGGGGCGTGGAGTCCTCAAATCAGTTTCTGCTAGCCAGGTCCTTTTACTTTCTACCTTATTTTTCACTGAAGTAAAACTCAAAAAGTTACTCATTGTAAGCTGGGCACCATGGTTCCCACCTGTAATCCCAGCACTTTGGGAAGCCAAGGCGGGCGGATCACTGGAGGCCAGGAGTTTGAGACCAGCCTGGCCAACATGGCAAAACCCCATCTCTACTAAAAATACAAAAATTAGCCAGGTGTGGTGCCTGTAATCCCAGCTACTATACTCAGGAGGCTGAGGTAGGAGAATCGCTTGCGACCGGGATGGGGAAGCTGCAGTAAGCCGAGATCATAGCACTGCACTCCAGCCTTGGCGAGACAGAGGGAGACTCCATCTCCAAAACAAAAAGTTCGCTGTTGGAAAGTGTAAAATTCAATGGCATTTAGTACATTTGCAATGTTGTGCTGCTGCAGATGCGGGGGCCAGGCCAACCAGGTCTGGGAAGTGGATGACCCTCAGGTTGCTGGGTGTCTGAGGAGGTCCCTGCAAAGTCAGGGCAGGAGCACCCACGCATGCATTCGGTGAACATTCTCTGAGCTACTGTGTGTGCCAGGTGCACGGTAGATGAGAAGGAAAACAAAAACAAGAAAAAAAAGACTCAGTCCCTGTCCTTAGGGTGCCTACCATCCCGTGGCAGAGTCAGGCACTGACAGAAAAAAATGTCACTTCCACCTTCGGGGTTGCACAGGTGCTGTCAAGCGGTGGGACAAGGGGCTAGGAAAGTCTTTTCTAGGGGAACTGAGCTGGCCTGGAGATCAGGGAACATTTCCAGGAGAAAGGGACCAACTGTCTTGCTAAGGGCTGAGATATGTGAAAGTTTTAACAATTTTTTCAGCAAAGAAAACAGGGAAGAGTGCCCTGGGGAGTGAAAACGGTATACACAAAGGCTGTGTGGCGAAGAGTGCATGGTGAGTAGGCACACGGAGAGGGTCATTGTGCTGGGCTGGGAGGAGCGAGAGGGAGCACCGAGCGGGTGGGGGCAGGTTGGGGAGAGGCCAGATTTGTTGGGCCTCCTGGCCCTGGCTGCTTAGTAGAATCATGGGTGAGCTTTGGAACTAACCGGTTGGGATGTAACTGAGTCGGATTCTGATTCACTCGGTGTGGGGTGAACCCGGCTGTGGGTGTTGTTGAAACGCACCTGCTGCAGGTGATGTCAGTGTGCAGCCGGGCTGAAAAAGGCTGCGTCTTTCAAGGCCTTTGTCCTAAGAAGGCAGGGGCAAGGTTTTCAGCGTGGGAGGTGGGAGAGTGGGGGCGGGTCTCGCAATCAGATTTGCTTTTGGAGGAAAAATGAAAACAAATGACTGAGCCACAAGCCCTACTTTAGGGGTCGTCCAGGTCCTGAGCTTAAAATCAATAGAAGAGCAGCAGAGGCCCAGCCCCTGCAGCTGGAACGGGCTGCGTCTGCTGAAGTTCTGGGCCTGGGTTTGGTCGGGGGAAGGGTGGCAAGGCCAGCTGGGCTTTTGGACTCACGCACTCCTGGTTTCCCGGCGTCCTACTGCTTGAAGGACGACCATGTTTTCCTGCAGCAACCCCACATGGCAGAATGAAGCATGGGAGGCCGTGCTGACCCGAGCCCAGGGCTCAGTTTCTGGGTGGCCTGGCTCTGGGTGGGGCGCCCTGTGGGGGCGGGAGAGGGAGAAGAGCAGGCTCTTTGGAGTGTGAGGAAGCGACTCGGAGTCCCCTGCCTGGGAGGACTGTGTGGGAAGGGGGAGAGGACCATAAGTGAAGGTCAGTAACAGGGCAGCAGGGATGAAGTGGGGTCGAGGTCTGGCTCTCTAAGAAGGCAGCCCCAGGGAACATCTGTTTCCATTCACAGCCGGGAGCGGGGCTGGGCGGGGCCCGCCTAAAGGCCAGTTGTGCAATGGGAGGGGCCTTTCCCATTTCCCTGCTCCCTGCTCTTTGCGAAGGCCACAGTGAGGAGGGAACCGCTGTGAATTAGGCACCTCCTAAGTGCTGAGGGCCTTTGGGCTGATCTACACTGTCTCCTTTAATTTTCCTGACTTCCTGGCTCAGAGAGTGTGAAGGCTGGCCTCAAGTCACACAGCACAGTGGTTGGATCCAGGGCTGATTCCTCTCAGAGACACAGCAGGCACAGTGTCCAGGGTCCGTGAGACTTGGAGGGGCCCGGGAAGGTGTTTTAATTTTTCTAAAATAGGGCGGAAAAAAAGAATATAATCCAGCTTGTATTATTCATCTTTTAAATCAATGCACCTGTAAAAGATGATTGTGAATCAATCATCTTTTTTCAGTAGAGAAAGGGGCCTGCAAAGGCAGAAGCGCTAGGGCTGGTCACCTAATGTGCCTCTGTTTGGATGGTGCCATCCTACCACTCAAGCAAGGCCCAAACCTAGGGTCTGCCGGCCTCTTCCTTCCTCTCCTCCCCATGGCCAGCGGGCTCTAGCCCTTCTCTTGCCTTCGGCTCCATAATCCCTCCAGCTAGGTCAAATCCCTTACTCTGTGCCCGTACTGCACCTGACCTTCCTATAATAAGCGTATCATGTAAGGGTTTCAAGCACAGGTTCTGAACGCCAGTGTCTGGGTTCGAATCCAGCTCTGCCACTGATGAACTGTGCTCAGTTGACAGATTCTTAATCTCTCTGACTCTCATCCCTTGTCTGTAAAGTGCGGATGGTAGGAGAACCTACTTATCAGAGTTTTGATGGATGAATGGTGAATGTTTTAAAACCACTTGATTGTTAATCTAAGACTCAGTTTCCTTATCTGTATAATGGGGGTGATGATAGTGCTCACCTAGAAGAGTTGTAATAGGTTAAATGAGTGAATGTTCTTATTTTGTTATATTTATTTATTTTTTGAGACAGAGTCTTGCTTTGTTGCCCAGACTGGAGTGCGGTGGCACAATCTTGGCTCACTGCAACCTCTGCCTCCTGGGTTCAAGTGATTCTCCTGCCTCAACCTCCTGAGTAGCTAGGACTACAGGCGCGCACCACCACACCTGGCTAATTTTTGTATTTTTAGTAGAGAGGGGGTTTCACCATGCTGGTCAGGCTGGTCTTGAACTCCTGGCCTCATGTGTTCTGCTCCCCTCAGCCTCCTAAAGTGCTGGGATTACAGGCATGAGCCACCATGCCCGGCTAGAGTGATTATTTTTAAAGCCCTCAAAACCATGTGTGGCACGAAATGGTACCATCTGAGTGATTATTAAAAATACTGATTAATATCTGGCCCCTCCGTGTGGCAGTGAGCCTTAGAGGGGCTGTGGCTGGGCCTGGTTTTACTCTCCTTGGTGTCCTCAGGCATGACACATAGTAAGTAGTCACATACTTGAATGAATGAATGGGTGTACTCTGCTCCGCCTCCTCGTGCCAGTATGTTTCTCTCTGCTGGAAGTCATTCACATTTTAGTGTGAAGTGTGAATTAATGCTGCCTGTCCCCTTTGCATGATCTGATCACTATGGAAAAAAGGTTCTATCTCCCTGGGAAAGGAATGTGAGGCCTCAGTGACCAGGTTGGGGCATTTTATTGGCAGTAAGGATGTTTTCCTGGACTCTACACCTAGGAGCATGTCCTCTGCCTCCTTAAAGCAAGGCATTGAAGCACTTGTGCCCTTTATATTTTTAAAGATAACAACCAGGCACGGTGGCTCACACCTGTAATCCCAGCACTTTGGGAGGCCAAGGTGGGCGGATCACCTGAGGTCGGGAGTTCGAGACCAGCCTGACCAACATGGAGAAATCCTATCTCTACTAAAAATACAAAATTAGCCAGGCTTGGTGGCACTTGCCTGTAATCCCTGCTACTTGGGAGACTGAGGCAGGAGAATCGCTTGAACCCAGTAGGCGGAGGTTGTGGTAAGCTGAGATCATGCCATTGCACTCTAGCCTGGGCAACAGAGTGAGATTCTGTCTCAAAAATCATAATAATAAAAATAAAATAAATAAATAAATAAATAAATATAACATTTTCCTCCTTTTTCTGAGGGACAGAAGCCTTTGGCCGGCAGCACAGGTCAAACCCCAGCTCAGAGGAGACGAGAGGCCCAGCCAGTTCCAAAGCCTTCCCAGAGGAAACCTCGCCCACAGATCCGCAGGAAGTTGCAGTAATGAGTTGGTGAGTCCCCAGGAGGACTGCCCGCTAAGTTGGGATCAAGTTCAGGCTGCCAGAGCTCAGATAAACTAGAAGGGCCTCTGCCACTTGGGACATAAAGTTCTGAGCCTGGCGGGAAGCCGGGAAGGGGTGGTGGCCCTGAAATCATGATGGCACGCAAGCCCTGGGGAGCAACCTCAGGCCCCAGCTGGGAGCATCCAGCCCGGCTGTCAGGCTGCAGTCCTGCCTTGTCGCTGATCAAAGGAAAGCAGTTGGTTTCCCTGGCAGATTTGTTCTGTGTTTATTTCTCCTCTTGGAGCTTTTCTCCTCGCACACAAGACCTGCAGTACTGCTGTGTTCTCCGAGTAGTAGTTACCTTTCTTGTGTCAAAGGCTTCAGGAGGTGGTTTTATAAGTTAATGTTTGCAAGAAATTAACTGAAGAGTCACTGCTCGGCATCCTGGGTCGCTGTCGTCTGAACACCGCTGCGGAGTGGATAGCTCAATTGAAGGACATTTATTGAGTGCCTCATGTGTGCCAAGCCCTGTGTATATTGAGGAAAGCACTTTGGAGTTCAGTCACTAGCTCGGACTTTGGAAAATGCACCTAAATTCTGTGGCCTTCCATTTCTTTATAGAACAGGGATCATTCCTGACGGGGCCAGGATGATGACATTGATTCTGTCCATCGGTCTGGGACTTACTGAGGGCCGATGCCACCCAGTCCCTGTGCAAGGCGCTGGGTTGCAGGCAGTAAGAGATGCAGATACGTGACCTTGCAGAGCCTATATCCCGCTTGTGGATGTAGGACCTTCCTCTTTTTTTAAATTTTTAATTAATTATTTATTTATTTTTAACAGAGTCTGGCTCTGTCGCCCAGGCTGGAGTGCAGTGGCGCCATCTTGGCTCACTGCAACTCTACCTCCCAGGTTCAAGCAATTCTTCTGCCTCAGCCTGCCGAGTAACTGGGACTGCAGGTTCCCACCACCACACCCAGCTAATTTTTGTATTTTTCATACAGTTGGGGTTTCCCCATGTTGGCCAGGCTGGTCTTGAACTCCTGACTTCAAGTGATCTGCCCACCTCAGCCTCCCAAAGTACGACCTTCCTCTTGATGCTGTAACAAATGACCATAAACTTAGTGACATGGATGGAGCTGGAGGCTATGATCTTAAGTGACCTAACGCAGGAACAGAAAACCAAAGATCACATGTTCTCACTTCCAAGTGGAAGCTAAACATTGACTAAAAGTGATTGTAAAGATGGGAATGATAGACACTGGGGACCACTAGATGGGGAAGGGAGGAAAAGGGGGGATGGGCTGAAGAACCACCCATTGGGTGCTCTGCTTATGGCCTGGGTGATGGGATCATTGGGATCTGAAGCCTCAGCATCATGTAATTTACCAACTGTGAACTCAACAAGTTCACAAGTCTATGATTTCACAGTTCTGTTGATTAGAAGTCCTATCTGAGTCCCGCTGGGGTAAACTCTGGGGGTTTGCAGGGCTGTGCTCCCTCTGAGTTTCTAGAGGATCACTTCCCTTGACTTTTCCAGCTTCCAGAGGCCGCCTGCATTCCTTGGCTCTTGGTCCCTTCCTCCATCTCCAAAGCCACAGCATCCGTGTCAAATCAACTTTCCCTTGACTTCCACCCCCACCCGACTTCCACCATTCATCTCCTTCTCTGACTCTCACTCTCTACTTCCCTCTTATAACGACCCTCGTGATTACATTGGTCCCACCCAGATAATCCAGGATATTCTCCCCATCTCAAGATCTTTGATTTAATCCCTTCTGCAAAGTCCCTTTTGCCAGGCAAGGCCATATGGTCACAGATCCTAGGGATTCGGATGTGGACATCTTTTAAGGGCCCATGATTCTGACTACCACGGGGAAAGAGACAATCAGTGATAAACATAATAAGTACATTATGGAAAAAGAAAGCAGGACAAAAGGGGTTGGGAATTTACAGTGGTGTAAAAGAGACAGATGGTGATTTTAAAAGTTCAGTTGGGGTAAGCCTCATTGAGAAAGCAAAATTGGAGCACAGACTGGAAGGAATTGAGGGACCAGCTAAGCAGGTGTCTGGGGAGAGAGCAACTGGGGGGCTGTGCAAAGGCCCTGGGGTGGAAGCTGTCAAGGAAGAAGCTATAGCAGAGCGAGCATGATGAAGAGAAGTGGAGATGGTGATCTAAAGAGCCCAGCACTGTGCCAGGCATATAGGAAATGCTCACTAAAAGAGGTTCCTGTCCATGTCCCCAAGAAAGCTTCGGAGATGGACAACACTCAGCCCTGTCCTCAAAAGTTTATGGTCAAGTGAGGACAGAGGAACATGTACAACCGTCTTCTACATACTATTCATTCAACACTCACGACAACCCTGTGAGACAGGTATGCTACTCCCATGTTACAGATGAGTCACCCAAAGAACAGAGAGGGCAGGTCACTTGCCCAAGGTCATACAGCTGGGAGGTGTCAGAGCAGGTATCTACACCCAAGCAGGCTGGCTCCAGAGTCTGTGTTCTTCTTTTTTAAAATTTCAACTTTTGTTACAGATTAAAGGGTATATATGTGCAGATTTGTGACATGGGTAAATTACATGCTGCTGAGCCTTGGGGTCCCAGTGCCCAACGGGTGACTCTTCAGCCCATGTCCACTTTCCCCCCTCTCCCATCTACTGGACCCCAGTGTCTGTTGTTTCCATCTTTATGTTCATATGTATGCAATGTTTCGCTCCTGCTTACAAGTGAGAACGTGTGGTGTTTGGTTTTCTGTTCCTGCATTGGGCCACTTAGGATAATGGCCTCTACCTCCATCCATTGGAGCCCTTGCTGCAAAGGGCATGATTTTGCTGTTTGTTATGGCTACACAGTATTCCATGGTGTACAGATACCACGTTTTCTTTATCCAGTCCGCTGCTGATGAGCACTCAGGTTGATTCCACGTCCTTGCCATTGTGAATAGCACTGTGTAACAAACATATGAGTGCACTTGTCTTTATGATAGAATGAATTACTGTCCTTTGGGGATTGAATCTTAGAGAGGGAGTTTGATATCTCAGACCAGCACCACTTAGTAGAAACTTAAGGCAAGCCACATGTGTAATTGTAAATTTTCTAGTAGCCATGTGAAACAGGTATGAAGCTGGGTGCAGTGGCTCATACCTGTAATCCCAGCACTTTGGGAGGCTGAGGTGGGTGTATGGCTTGAGCCCAGGAGTTCAGGATCAGCCTGGGCAACATAGTGAGACCCCATCTCAAAAAAGAAACAGGTACAGTTAATTTAATACCATACTATATTTAACCCAATATAGCATAAACATTAACAGTTGAATGCACAACCAACATAAAAACTCCTAATGAAATGTTGGCATTTTTTTTCCTGTCTCCAGCCAACAATAGATGTTAGCAAGGCTGTGGAGAAAAGGGAACGCCAAGGCAGGAGAACTGCTTGAACCCGGGTGGCAGAGGTTGTAGTGAGCTGTGATTACGCCACTGCACTCCAGCCTGGGCGACAGAGCGAGATCCACTGTGGGTGGGAAGGCAAACTAGCTCAGCCACTGTGGAATGCAGTTTGGAGATTTCTCGAAGAACTTAAAGTAGAACTACCATTCAACCCAGCAATCCCACGACTGGGAACATGCCCAAAGGACAGTAATTCATTCTGTCATAAAGACACATGCGCTCCTATGTCTTCCAAATCTGGTCTGCATTTTATTCTTATGACAGATCTCAATTCGGACCAACCGTGTTTCACAGGGAAGTACAGTCAGAGAGCAACAGCCACATCGAGCCATCAAGCAGGCAGATGAAATGTGTTATGCATGACTCTTCATTCCACAGTCTTTATTGAGTGTCTGCTTTGTACCAGGCACTGCTTAGGCATCGGCGATTCCAAAGCGAACAAACAGATCCCCAAAAGCTGCCCCCTTGGAGCTGACATCCTAGTGTGGAGACATAGACAACAAATACAGAAAGCAAAGTCAGTAAAATACAGAATCTGTCAGGTGGAGATGAGCGTGAAGAAGCATAAAACCAAGAGGGGCAGCGTGAGTCCCAGTGGTATGGAAATGGTGGTTTTCAATCCCGGGGTCAGAGAGGACCACAGCAAGAAAATGACACGTGAGCAAAAGTCTGGAGGAGGTGATGGGTGAGGAATGCCACAGCTGGGTGGAAAAGCATTCCAGGTGGAGGGCGCTGCAGGGGCACAGGGCTGGCGCCTTGCCCAGCAAGGAGGCTGAGAGAGGGCATTTAGAACCTCATCTACCCAGAGGGAGGGGAGTCATACTCTTGGCAGAAATGGGGCCACCCAGGGATTGAGAGAGAGAGAGAAAGGCAGGAAATGGGCCAAGACTGTAACATCAACCGGAAACGCCTACCTTTTAAGGGGAAGGTGGAGGAGATGGAGGATGAGCAAAAACCACTTGGGAGGCGTTGGCTGCCTTAGGAGAGTGCGAGACCCCAGGTTCCAAGGAGCAGGAAGTTTCTCAAATGGAACCTGGGCCAAGGGTGGCACTCTGCCTGGGCAACAGGGTGAGGGTAGAGGAGGCCCAAGAGGTGGTGGCGCAGAACGCACATCTCCTAACAGCAAGCATGTGCTAAGCCTAGATCGTCGCGTAAGTGCAGCTGGACCTCGTGGCAAACCTGCGGGTAGGTTCTGGCTCCTTATCCCTGTTTCACAGATGAGAAAACAGAGGCACCGAGATGGGGCAGGACCTGTTCCAGGTCGTCCTGGTAGGGGTAGCAGCTCCAAATCACCTATGTGGGTGACTCCTGGCTTCTAAATAAACAGCCTCACCCTGCAGGGAGGGGCATTGAGACTGTGTCCCAAAAAGCTGGAAGAAGAGGCAGTACAGCACCCTGGACAAGGCCCCCATAAGGGCTCAGCCAGTAGTTTCCCGATGAAGAAATGAACGAATATTCTAGAATCTAGGGTAAGGTAACGACCAGGGCTGGCCCCAGTGGGAGGCAAAGGAGGCATCTAGGGTCTAAAATGTAAAAAGACTCTCACTCTTGGGTTCCTGCATTTACAGGACTCTGATGGTGAACTTAAATTTTGCATTGCTCACTGGGCAAGTGTCTTAACCACTCTGTGCATGGGGCCCTAGACAGCACCTGCTTATAAGGCTAATAGGAGACCTAAATGCATTAAAATGCAGGAAGTGCTTCAAACATTGTCTAACCCACAGACTAGATGGTTTTTAAGTTGTTTGTTTGTTTCGTTTTGTTTTGATATAGGGTCTTGCTCTGTGACCCAGGCTAGAGTACTAGTGGTACGGCTCACTGCAACCTCTGCCTCCCAGGTTCAAGTGATTCTCCTGCCTCGGCCTAAGAAGTAGCTGGGATTACAGGCATGTGCCACCATGCCTGGCTAATTTTTGTATTTTTAGTAGAGACAGGGTTTCAGCATGCTGGGCAGGCTGGTCTCAAACTCCTGATCTTAAGTGTTCTGCCCGCCTTGGCCTCCCAAAGTGATCACGGCTCACTGCAGCCTCAACCTCCCAAGCTCAGGTGATCCTCCCGTCTCAGTCTCCCAAGTAGCTGGGACTACAGGTGTGCATCACCATGGCTGGCTACTGTTTTTTATTTTGTATTTTTTGTAGAGATGGGGTCTCACTATGTTGCCCAGACTGGTATTGAACTCCTGGGCTCAAGGGATCCTCTGCCTCCCTAAGTGCTAGGATTACAAGTGTGAGCCACCGCACCTGACCTACATGGACTATATGTGTTTGCTACTATTGTCATTCACCAAAAGGCTGAGAGGGGTTGATGGTACCTGCCCAGGGCATTTTTTTTTTTTTTTTTTTTTTTTTTTTTTGAGACGGAGTCTCGCTCTGTCGCCCAGACTGGAGTACAGTGGCCAGATCTCAGCTCACTGCAAGCTCTGCCTCCCGGGTTTATGCCATTCTCCTGCCTCAGCCTCCCGAGTAGCTGGGACTACAGGCGCCCGCCACCTCGCCCGGCTAGTTTTTTGTATTTTTTAGTAGAGACGGGGTTTCACCGTGTTAGCCAGGATGGTCTCGATCTCCTGACCTCGTGATCCACCCGCCTCGGCCTCCCAAAGTGCTGGGATTACAGGCTTGAGCCACCGCGCCCGGCCTGCCCAGGGCATTCTAAAGGCTGTGCTGGCCAGGGGGTGGGGGGTGAGGGTCTCTAGGGAGGGAGGAACCGACCTTTCTCAAGCACTCACTCTGTGCAAGTGTTGGGCACGGCTGGCACCCTCTCCTGTAGCCCCACATCAACCTCATGAGGCAGGTGCTTTCACGTGCCCCTTTTACAGATGAAAGAACTGAGGACCGTGAGCAAGAGGCTTTCCAGCGTCTCACAGAGGCTGAGCTGGGATCAGGCAGCTGCGTCAAGCCTAGTGCTTGGGTCCCTTCTGCTTCACCTAGGGGGTGCCACAGCGTCTGACCTACCTGGGTTCCAGCCTCCTCTCTGCTGCTGTTGCATGACCTCAGGCAGCCCCCTCTGTTTCCTCATCTGTAAAGTGGGCATCAAAACAGTATCTGTTTTGGGGCCAGGTGCAGTGGCTCACGCCTGCAATCTCAGCACTTTGAGAGGCCGAGGCGGGCAGATCACTTAAGGTCAGGAGTTTGAGACCAGCCTGGCCAGCATGGTGAAACCCAGTCTCTACTAAAAATACAAAAATTAGTCAGGCGTGGTGGCATATGCCTGTAATCCCAGATACTTGGAAGGCCGACGCAGGAGAATCGCTTGAACCCGGGAGGCAGAGGTTGTAGTGAGCTGTGATCATGCTACTGCACTCCAGCCTGGGCGACAGAACGAGATCCATCTCAAAAAACAAAACAAAACAAAGAACCAGTATCTGTCTTGGAAGTGCTGAGAACAGACAAGGGAATATAAAGTTTGTGAAATGTTGAGCCCACTGTGCTACATTCCTGTAAAGCACACACGTGCACATGCACACACACGTGCACACACATATGCACACATGTGCAGATACACAGGCTGACAGTGACAGCACACTTCTTGTGCTCAATTTCATTTAAATCTCACAAGAAACACACGCTATGAGGAACTACCCACAGGCCCACATCAGAGAGGAGGACCCTGGGGGGTGCAAGGGTGGGAGTCGTCTCCTCACAGCCACACCCTCAGCCAGTCCCCGTCCAGCAGCCTCTTCCAAAGGAGCTTTTATGGGCAGATAGTTTGTCAGCCCAGCTTGAAATGTGAACAAGGTAACAGCTGAGCCCCCATCCATCCTGCTGCACTCCCCTGCATGTCCAGCCCCAAGCCCTGCATCAAGCACACCTCCTCGGGAGGAGACCGCCCCAGCCTGCAAGGAAGTGCTCATTATGGAGAGTGGAGAGTGACAGGCCACTCCCGGCCACGTCTCCAAGCAAGCTGGTGCCCCCTCCTCCTGCTGCCACCGCCCACTGAGCTGCCTGGACTGCAGACGCCCTGGTCGGAGCCTCTGGGGCCAGATGTTATAGGGCAAGCTAAAAATAACCGGGCAGGCCAGCCACCATCGAGGAAGGGGCATGTGCTGGACGCGGACACATGATCCGAGGGACTCTGCTGGGTGGAACTAAGGAAGTCCAGCAGGCTGTGCACGCTCCTGTCCCCACTCGTAGGCCCACGCGGCGAGGGGGCCCCTCTTCTGTGTGCGTCTGGAAGGTTGCTGCCCAGTGAGGAAATGCCTTTAACCAGCGTGGGGCCGGGCAGCCGCAGGAGGCAGATCATCCAGGCTCTGTGCCTCTCGCTACTTCTGCTCCACGCCGGCTCTGCCAAGAATATCTGGAAACGGGCATTGCCTGCGAGGCTGGCCGAGAAATCCCGTGTAAGTGCCTGGGATGGGGAGACTGGGCAGCCTCTGTGGGTGGGAGGCAGCCTTGAGGAGAGGTGATCCCTGGACACTGCCTTCTCTTGTAAGTGCTGTCCCAAAACGTGGCAGGGCAGGCGTCTTCCTATCCGTGTGTGTCTGAGTTGTGTGGTAGGCAGATGGGGTTCACCCCCCGAAAAGGACCCTTGCCTGTGAGTCAAGAGGCAAAAGACACATCACATGTGTGCAAAAGAATCGTGCCTCGCTTTTGCCTTATTTCAAAAGTATACACGCTCCTGAAAGACAGCATCTAATTTCAGAGCCCCAGGACTTAAACGGAGCATTCCGTCTCCATGATCAGTACCAAATGTTTGTGAAATATACTTACGCATTCATGTGGTTGTTTATTCATTCTGCAAACAGAGTGAATACGTTCTGCTAAACAGAATTTAGCAGAAACCGCTCTGGGGAAGGCACTGTCTGGGGTCCTGTGGGTGTAAGATGAAGGAGGTACCAGCCCCCATCCTCAAGGGTGGCGTGACCGAGGTGCAGAGGCAGTTGGGTGACAAACGACGGCAGTACAAAGAGAAGGCGCGAGGCAGCGAGTGGCAAGAAACACACGCCCTGGGGCCAGCTGTCTTGGTGTGAATCGGGCTCTGCTGCTCATTAGCTGCGTGACTTCTCTCAGGCAAGCTGCTTGACATCTCTGAACCCCAGCGATCTCATCTGCAAAAGAGAGAGGGATGCACTTCTTCTCACAACTATGTCTGGGTCGCCACCGTTTACCAGGCACTGTCCTAGGCTGTGGGGATACAGACCTCAGATCTCTGCCTGGAGAACTCACTGGGGGGCTGGGGGCAGCAGAGAATAAATGAGAGAGATCTCATTTATTAGTGTGTGCAGTTTGCGAGTGCTGAGGAAGCAATAAAGCGGGAAGGGAACTAGGAGAGAGAATGGGGTAGAGGAGCCTATCATTTTTGCTTCCTCCCACTCCCCAGAGATCACAGATCCGCAGGGACAGAGTGAGCCAGGACACTGTCAGCACACAGAGGGATCGAGAAGGTAATGCTGGCACCCACAGCACCTGCGTGAGGATTAAATGACTCAGTAGGCAGAACGTCTTTGCAACAGAGCAAGCTGGCAGTGCATCTTGGCAGCTTTCAATCAAATAATTGTGACTTTGGTTGGTGTTGCCTAACAGGGTAGCATGTAGGTTCCTTGGGGTAGGGCGGGATTCTGTTTCACTAGCGTGTGCCCCTGGTGCCTGCCATTAAGTTGGCACCTGGTACATTCTTGTGGGTGAATTATGAGCAGATGCAGTGGTAGCAGGGGATGTGTGTGCAGCTCTTCCCCAGGAGAGTCGGACAGGGTTTTCAGGGTTGGGGACATTGGACCTGGGGCTTTAAAGGATAAATAGGAGTTTGCCAGCTGGAGAAGAGGGAAGGGAGAATGATTAATGACCCCAGGCACGGTGGGGTGTCTGAAACTGTACTGAGGCAAATCTGGGCCTCCAGCGCTCATAGTCTCCATGTTGGCCACGTGCTCGTGGTGGGAGACAGGAGGCCTCCAAGAGGTGGAGAGAGTAGTAGAGTGAAATGATGAGGCGCTTGGAGAAGGGAAAGCTCACGTGAGAGGGTGTAGTCACCTAAGGCTTCCTGGAGGAGGTGGAGACCCTGACTGGAGCTTGGGGAAGGATTAAGAATTAGGAGGAGGAAGGACATTCCCGGAAGAAGGCTCAGCATGAGCCGAGGCTCACAGGCAGAAGTGGTGCATCTGAGAGCTGCTTGGGAGACCAGATCTGGCCAGAGGGGAGCAAATGAGGAAGGTGAGAGTCTCTTCTCAGATTGTATTGACTCCTCTGTGCTCTTCTCTGGTGCAACAGGATGATTTAACCCTCACCTGTAGTGCTTTGGTTCTACAACCACAGAGAGATTCCCAATATGTCATCTGATTTTATCTCCACCATGTCCCAAGATGTCATAGGAGCCAGCACCGTGACATCCACATAGGACGGTCGGGGTTGATGTGCACGTGGGATTCGGGGGAGTCTCTGAAACACAGGCCTGGGTGGGCTACAGGAGCTGATTCTCTTGTAGCCACCACTGGTCAGGATGCAAGTGCTTTGAACTGGCCCCGCGCTGAACTGAAACTCCCTGGTTATTAACAGATATTGGCCTCCTTCCTTAGCGCCTAGACACAGGCGAGGTTTACGCAGAACAACTGTGCCGGCAGGGCGCGGTGGCTCACGCCTGTAATCCCAGCACTTTGGGAGGCCGAGGCAGGTGGATCACCTGAGGTCAGGAGTTCAAGACTAGCCTGACCAACATGGTGAAACCCCTTCTCTACTAAAAATACAAAATTAGCTGGGCGTGGTGGCACATGCCTGTAATCTCAGCTACTCGGAAGGCTGAGGTGGAAGAACTGCTTGAACTCAGGAGGCGGAGGTTGCAGTGAACTGAGATCGCGCCATTGCACTCCAGCCTGGTCAACAAGAGTGAAACTGTCTCAAAAAAAAGAACAACTGTGCCTCACAGAAAGCCCTGGGCAAAGACAGGCTGTTGGCTGTGGCTCAGAGGACAGGGAGGGCTGGGAAGAGCGCCTGGCCTAGAACTCATCACAGCAACATCTCTAATGTGCTGTGCAATCTTGGACCACTCACTGCCCTTCTCTGGTCCTCAGTCCTCACCTGCGAAATGAAGATGGAGAACTTACAACTTTCATGGCCTTTTCATTGTGATTCTAATTTCCACCAAAACACGCGACAGGGACTTAGGGGTGATAGGAAGCAGCCCTCACATGCTCAAAGTCGAGACTTCCCCATGAGGCACTACTTTCTGACCCTACGCTGAGTCAGACCTTCAGCCTGGGCTCTGTCCCTCAAGGGCTATGGGCTGGTCAGGGTGAGGAGACGCTGGGTGTGGGCTGAAGCTGGCTTGCACCCCCTCTGGAGAGCCACTTTTGCTCTGCACATCCATGATCACAAATTAAGTTATATAAACTTACAACTAAATCATTTATATTAAAAAGAAAGGAAAGAATTTTTTTTTTTTAAGACAGAGTCTCTTGATGCGATCTTAGTTCACTGCAACCTCCACCTCCCCGGCTCAAGTGATTCTTGTGCCTAGGCCTCCTGAGTAGCTGGGATTACAGGCATGCACCACCACGCCCGGCTAATTTTTTGTATTTTTAGTAGAGATGGAATTTTGCTGGTCTCAAACTCCTGGGCTCGGCTGATCCACCCGCCTCGGCCTCCCGAAGTGCTGGGATTCCAGGCGTGAGCCTCCGCACCCAGCCAGGAAATACTTCTTATTAGAAATGCGTCACTTTCCAATTGTATTGCTCCATTTTGCTATTCTCTCTGCTCCTGGGGTTTTATGTCTCTTGCATCCGTGTGGTATGACTAGGAGAGAAGGTACTCCACATCTCTTCCTACTCCCATTCAGTGGCCTCACGTGGCTTGCCTGAAATCAACCATGCTGTGAGTACACCTTGGAAACTGGCCAAGGCTGCGTACGGAGAGCTGGTGGCTCAGTCCTGAGCAAGCACATGGCTGCCGGTAGCCTGCTCTGCTTTGTCAAAGCCTCGTCCCCCAGCAGAGTGACTTTTGTGTAGGGGACTGGACTCTTAGAGTGGGGTCGGTTAATGTCCTGAGTGCTGTTTATGCGTGTTGGTCTAAGCATGCAGAGACAGTGCCAGAGACGAGCACGCTTGCCTTCCATTCCCGTGGGAGGAAGAGACCCTGACTGCAGCTTGGGGAAGGATTAGGAATTAGGAGGAGGAAGGCCATTCCTGGAAGAAGGCTCAGCAGGAGCCGAGGCTCAGCTCACAGGCAGAAGTGGTGCATCTGAGAGCTGCTTGGGAGACCAGACCTGGCCAGAGGGGAGGCATTGAGGAGGGGTGAGAGTCTCTTGCCTTCTATTCCCATGGGAGGCCCTTAGGGGAGGCTTCTAATGAGAAGTGCTGGGTCTCCCACCTTCTCTCTCTAAGACCTTCCGGAGGTTCCTTCTCCTATCTGAGCCTCAGTTTCTTCATCTGCAGCATGGGACACAGCTGTGCCTTCTTTGCAGGGTTCAGTAAAAAGGCCATGGAGCCTATGGTTCCCTGCCTGGCACAGAACTGCATTCCCTAGATGTGTACTACGGACAGATTTAAAAACCCATTCCCGGCCAGGCACAGTGGCTCATGCCTGTAATCCCAGCTACTCGAGAGGCTAAGGTAGGAAAATAGCTTGAACCTGGGAGGCAGAGGTTGCAGTGAGCCGAGATCGTGCCATTAGACTCCAGCCTGGGCAAGAAGAGTGCAACTCCATCTCAAACAAACAAACTAGCAAACAAACAAAAAACCCCATTCCAGAACCAAATATTTATGAGACTGAATAAAACAGAAGCAAAATGTTTGTAAATAGTCCAATAACCTTTCCATGGAGCTCAGTCAGTTCTGTGGAGTTGGTATTTTTGGCTTTTCTTTCCTGGCATTAGATAAAACTCCTGAGAACAATGATTTACTGAGCGCTTATGCTGTGTCAGGATAAGCATTTGCCATGCATTCGCGCTTGGGAGCCTCTCGACAAATCCACCAGGTGGGGACCACGGCAGCCACATGTGGGTCTGGGTGCTGCGCAGCCTCTGGACTGGGCAGGACGGCCCCTGCTGTCAGTGTGACTGTGGGTCTGTTTTCCCCTCTAAGCACCCAACCGGGGCAACTGGAAATGGTGGTTCAGTTTGCACCCTGCCCAGAGATGCCTGTCCTGCTGAGGGGCAGCCAGGAGCAACAGATGCTACTTTCTCTTTCAAATGCATCCTGCCAGACAGGGGGGCCCATCTGTCCGGAGGCACCCCCGTGCTAATAGCAGTAGGGGACCGTAGGAGCCAGCAGTGGCCCACACAACTCGCATTCCTCAGTTCCCCAACCTAGTTCTCCTTTCCCCCATTATTTCTGTGAGCTCTTGAAAGCTTTCCAAATATCCTTTTATTTTTTGCTGAGATAGCAAGAGTGGGAGAGGCAGATGGCCTGGAGCTGTGCTCTCACCATTCCATGAGTTCTGACCTTCACCTTCACCTTCATCTTTGTACCGTAAGCATCTGTGTCTGCTGGCCTGAAGGCTTTCTCTGGCTGCAGAAGCATGCTCAGCCCACACACAGGCAGGCCAAGGTGCCGGGGAGGTAACACCTGTAGGAGCAAATGGAACTGGAGCCGGATGGCCCGGCTGGCTTCTCACCTTTGGTGGGACACGGGTGAGGAGTGTTCCACACGGTTTCTCCAAGGTCCACTGGGTTTGAGCTCCAGTGCCCAGGTAGCCACCTGCCCTTTAGCACTCCCTGAAGGGGCACCTTCCCTTTCCTGCCCAGCTTCCCTACTCCCCAAATGGGGCTTCCTGGTATCCCCTCCCAAATTACTCCCTGCCCTCAAATTCTGTCAGATCCATGCTGTGGGTTGAACTGTGTCCCCCAAAAGATACATCCAACCCCTAACTCCTGGTCCTTATGAATGTGACCTTATTTGGAAACAGGTTCATTACAGGTATAATTAGTCAAAATAAGACGAAGTCATGCTGGAGGTGGGTGGGTAGTTAATATGACTGGTGTCCTTATAAGAAAAGGAGAAGAGGCCAGGCGTGGTGGCTCACACCTGTAATCCCAGCACTTTGGGAGGCCGAGGTGGACAGACCACCCGAGGTCAGGAGTTCGAGACCAGCTTGGCCAACATGGTGAAACCCCGTCTCTACTAAAAATACAAAAATTAGCCGGGCGTGGTCGTGCATGCCTGTAATCACAGCTACTTGGGAGGCTGAGGCAGGAGAATCGCTTGAACCCCAGAGGCAAGGTGGAGGTTGCAGTGAACCGAGACCGTGCCATTGCACTCCAGCCTGGGCAACAGAATGAGACTTCATCTCCCAAAACAAAAACGAAAACAAAACAAAGGAGAAGAGACACAGAAGCAGAGACAAAGGGGGAGAAAGCCACAGAAAGACAGAGCGTTGCAGAGATCAGAGTGATGCGCCTACAAGCCAGAGAACGTGGGGGACGGCCAGCCACCGCTGGAAGCTGGGAGAGGCATGGAAAGCTTTTCTCCTTAGAGCCTCCACAAAGGAACCCACCCTGCCAAACACCTGGGTCTTGGCCTTCTGGCTTCCAGAACTGGAAACGAATCCACTTCTGTTGTTTGAAGTCCCCAGTGTGTGGCATTTTGTTGCAGCTCCCTGGGACACGAATCCAGCCTGCTCTGGGACGGAAGGGAGTTAGCTTCTGTTGATTGCAACTGGCAACCCTGATTGAGAGACATTTCACTGACAAGGAAAGTGAGACCATTGAAGAGAATGACTTATCTGTGCTGTTTTGGCTGGGGACAGGTGGGGCTATCACTATATCCCCAGTCTCTGGGAGCTTTCTCTACTCCTCAAACCATGTGAGCTCACACCCTGCAGGACTTCATCATCAAGACTATTAAGATGCTTCTGTCTTGGGGGTCAGCGGGTGCTCAGTGGGCTCCAGAGACCCCCAGCAGCACCCAGGAGGGAGCCTCCAGGGCTCATGGTTGAGAACCCCAGGAAAGGCCCGGAGCTGCCTGGGTGCTAGAGAGAGGGGGTGTGTCGTACTGATGTGAAGCAAACTCATTGTAGGCTTGGCCACACCCTGGTGTCTAGCCCAGAACCTGGCATGGATGGGCGAGTGGAAGGAATGAAAAGTCCATAAATAGCTGACTTTTGGGGGACCTTGGACAAATCACTTTCTCCTCGCTGGGCCTGAGATTCCTCATCTGAGGTTCCAGCCCTGAAATTCCAGGTGGACATCAACAAGTAAAGAAGCGTCCCAGGTCCCTGTGTGGTTATCACCCGGGAGAGGGAGACAGGAAAGCAGGACACCTCTGTGCCAGGACTCACCGGAGCCACAGGGCGGAGGCAGATGGATGCCCGTGGGCTGAGCACATCGCAATCTGTCCACTCAGGGGACTAGAACTCAGCCATAGAAAGGTACGGAGCCTGGACACACACCACTGCACAGATGAATCTCGAAGACATGATGCTGAACACACAAAGGCCACAGGCATGTGACACTGTTTGGATGCAATGTCCAGAAGAGGCAAATCCAGCAGGATGGGAAGGAGATTCGTGGTTGCCAGGGACTAGGGGAGGGAGGAATGGGGGGCAGCTGTCTGATAAGAACAGAGGTTCTGCCTGGGGTGATGAAAAAGCCGCAGAAATAGCTCATGGAGGTGGTTGCACACATCATGAATCTAATTAATGCCACCAACTTGCACACTTTAGATGACTGAAATGGAAAATTGCATGTTATATTTATTTTACCACAGTAATTTTTCTAAAAAGCAGCGAGAACCTGAGGCACCTCTCAGGAATTCTGTGATGGCACATAGAGTCCCTGTGAGTCCTCTGTGTCCCCAGCACCAAGAGGCAGCCTTTCAGCAAGTGTCCGCTCACGGTGCCCACTCTGGCTCGTGGGCCATGGCAGCTTCGTGCCCACCTCCTCCGAGGCCTCTCCGCAAACGCCTCGTTATGATTTCCCTTAAACGTTTGCATAACAGCCCAGCTCTTCTTTCTTGGCATTTAGCTCTGTTGTTGTTATTGGTATGATTTGTTTAGGTTTCTCTCTAACTGCTTTTGCAGATGACCACAAAAAGCAATTCGTTCGTCTTATCTGTGTGCTGTTTGGTGCGGTGTCTGTGACTTGTCCTGAAACTGAGCCACATGAAGGCAGGGCCAATGTCTTCTGATTTAACTCGGAACTCCCCATTTCCAGCCCAGTGCCTGAAATGCAGTGGGCCTGGGAATTATGAATTTGCTATTGAATGAATGAATAAATTATGTTAAAACTTTCCGGAACAGAATAGAGGGGATGGAAAGTTCTAGAGGACTCTCGGGTGCACTGATTGACAACGACATTGTCGGGAAGAGTTGGTCGAGTTTGCAGTCTTGTGAATTTCTTTCTCTTTTTTTGTTCTCCCTCTGAGGAAGTCCTATTAACCTTGTGCCAAATTCTGTCCCCAGGGCCCAGTGCTAAGGGCGCCGGGCACCAGGAAATGGCATTCATCTACGCACGCTGAACTCTAAGCCCACTGTTCCAGTGAGAGACATATTTTTAGATGTTTGACGTCCAAATTCCAGAGGAAGAGCAAGTAATGCTTAGAGGAAAATTGGCTTTCTTCCTCCACCATGCAAACCAGTGCTGGGGTGCATTTCTATTGGTCTGGCCACTAAGCTGCTGGAACTTTCCAAAGAAGGGTAAAAGCTCCTGCATGTGGAAGGAAGGGGGTGGCGAGCACTGAGGGAGGGATGTGGGTAGATTTGGTGGCAGCTCTGAAGATTGGATTCTTTTTCCCTAAATGGAAATGGCTTATAAATTCTTCTACTGATTATTAAAAGAACGACGTTTACTGTAAAAAAAAAAAAAATTCAGACAACAGAGAAAGTTATAAATTAGTAAAAATGATCTGAATTCTTCCTCCAAGATGTAAACTCTGGTGACATTCTGGGGCGTCTGTCTAGATTGTTTCATGAAGCAGTTACAGCACACATGTTTTTTCTTAGTGGTATTTTATTCATACTGATTCAAATTTCTTTTATTGAAATGAAGTTCACATGACAGACAATTCACCCTTTCAAATGTACAATTCAGTGGTGTTTAGTATATTCACAGGGTCGTGCCTACAGGCAACCCCGCAGCCATTAGCCTTCAGTTCTCCTTCTCTCTTCCTGCAGCCTCTGGCAACCACCAATCCGCTTTCTGTCTTTATGGATCCGCCTTTTGTAGACGTTTCATAGAAATGGAATCATCCAGTATGTGCTATTTGGTGTCTGGCTTATTCACACTGTTTTATATGTTGCATTTTCACTTAATAATCTGTGGGAAGTATGTTAACATGGTAGATTGGCATCTTCCTTTCCTTTTTTTTTTTTTTTGAGACAGAGTCTCACTCTGTCGCCCAGGCTAGAGTGCAGTGGCGCAATCTCGGCTCACCCCAAGTAGCTGGGATTACAGGCGCCCGCCACCATGCCTGGCTAATTTTTTGTATTTTTAGTAGAGAGGAGGTTTCACCATCTTGGTCAGGCTGGTCTTGAACTCCTAACCTTGTGATCCACCCACCTCGGCCTCCCAAAGTGCTGGGATTACAGGCGTGAGCCACCACACCCGGGCATCTTCCTTTCTAAGGCCTGTGTGGTGTTCCCTGTGCCCTCACTTATGTATCCAGCCTCCTTTGGTTACACATCCAGCTTGTTTGCTTTAATAGAATCTGGACTTGGACTTGCTGAATTAGGGTTCCCACTGCCGGAGCCCAGAATGGGTATTTCCCCACCTGCTTCCTAGGGATATCAGTGGCAGAATGGCTTTGCAAATCTTTTTGTTCATCTATATGAACAAAATAGCCACCAGGTCGAAAATCTTAAGGGAATCTTTTTTTCTTTTTTTTTTTTTTGTGAGAGAGAGTTTCACCCTTGTCACCCAGGCTGGATTGCAGTGGTGCCATCTCAGTTCACTGCAACCTCTGCCTCCCTGGTTCAAGTGATTCTCCTGCCTCAGCCTCCTGAGTAGCTGGGATTATAGGTGCCCGCCACCACGCCTGGCTAATTTTTGTATTTTTAGTCGAGACAAGGTTCCACCATATTGGCCAGGCTGGTCTCCCGTCACACCTGACCTCAGGTGATCCACCTGCCTTGGCCTCCCAAAGTGCTGGGATTATAGGTGTGAGCCACCGCACCCGGCCGGGAATCATTTTCATCCAGGTAAGGCATACAGAACTGGAGAGCTCTTGTCTGAGTTGTACAATGAATGTGTGCTCAGTGGCTGCTTTGAAATAGACTTACTATACAATCCCTGAGCAGGAATGAAAATCAAAGCTGGAAATCACGGGTTGCTCTGCGGTTTTCACGAAAGCGTCGTCCGTCTGGGGTGAGTGTCCTCCTTTCTCAGAGGGATTTCATGCGGCATTATTTTGTTTTCATCTGAGAGGCAACATAAGCTGGGAGGGAAGGGCTGCAGGGGGCCAGGACAAATATGTACCTGGATCCCCCATTTTGACTCCACCCTGAGCTGGGGCTGGGCCATGGGAGGGCAGAGGGAACACTTTGGGAGGGGGAGGGAGCCCCTGGACTGAAGGAATGGGAAGAAATTGACAGGCACCGCTGGGAAGCAGCTCCCAGTTCCAGGCTCCTGGGTTAGGAATGCCACTGGAGGAGTAGGACAGAGCCAGGTTCGAATTCTGCCTCTGACACTTCACAGCTGCTTGCTTTTGGACAAATGCTTTTAGTTTTTTGTGTGTGTGCCTCAGTTTCCTCATCAGTAAAGTGGTTTTAGAATAGCAGCAGCTCCAGAGGGTGACACTGAAGATTCGATATGTGAGGACCCAGCACGGCATCAGCACATAGTAAGAGCTTACTAAATGCTGCCTCCCTTGCCGTGAGCTTGAATCACACAGCCCAGGCTCTAAGCCTGGTGTCTTTGTATGGTGACTGCGTGCCTCTGTTTCCTCACCTATGCAATGGGGACAGCAGTGGTACCTACCGGGGAGGGCTGGAGGCAACTTCAGGTGATCCTCCGAGGGCAGTGCTCTTGCACACGCTAGGCGGCTGTTTCCGCATGGCCCCTTCTCTTAGGAACTCTGCGAGTTGTTTGCCCTGGTCTTATCCAGAAATGAGGAGGTTATCCAATCCCACATTTCACTGGTGGGTTTCTCATATGTGTATCTGCAGCCTCAGCTGGATTGGAGCTCCTTAGGTTTCCTTTGCACCTGCTGAGCATCTAACCTAATGCTATGGAGATGGTGGGCGTTCACTAAATCATCACTGAGTGAATTGAGGGAGGATACAGGGGAAGTGAAGAAAGACTGGAAGAGATGAAGAATGAAGTTACTATGGGATGAGAGGCTTCTAAGTCCATTGATTAAAAATAATAAAAGGAGCCAGGCGTGGTGGCTGACACTTGTAACAGCAGCACTTTGGGAGGCTGAAGCGGGCAGATTACCTGAGCTCAGGAGTTCAAGACCAGCCTGGGCAACAAGGCAAAACCCCATCTCTACTAAAAATACAAAAAATTAGCCAGGCATGGTGGCAGGCACCTGTAGTCCTAGCTACTTGGGAGGCTGAAGCATGAGAACTGATTGAGCCTGGGAGGTGGAGGTTGTAGTGAGCCCAAATCGTGCCCTTGCACTCCAGCCTGGGTGACAGAGTGAGACCTTATCTCAATAATAATAAAAGGAATAAAAATCAAGTGAACTATGGATTAGCATTGCCAGTGCTGAGCCGAGCACACACAGGTGTGATCTCTTTTGATCTTCACACAAACACTGGCAACAGGTATTACTTTTGTGTCCATTTTGCAGATGAGGCTCAGATAAGTTAGTGATTTTCCTGCATGATCACACAGCCATGGGGTTCAAACCCAGACGTGTTGGATTCCTGCACCTGAGCCCTTAATCCCTGGGCAAAGCAGCCTTTGCTGTATGAGAGGTCATGAGCTTCGGTCCCTTCCATCTTGGGCTCCTAAGTTCTTGCCCCAAAGGGTGAGGAAGCTCAGCTGTGAAACAGAGTTAGGAAGCGTTCCGGGTGGAAGGAACAGCATGCGGAAGGCTCCAAGGCCAGGTGGAGCAGCGAGTCTTCAGAAACTGAGGACGGCCGAGTCCAGCTTTACATTTTGAAAGCATCCCTCCTCATCTCTGGAGTGTGGGATATTAAGACCCACTCCCCTAGTTCACATCCACATTAAGTGAGCATAGGAGGGTGACGATGCTTGCCCATAGCACAGCCTTACACAAACACAAAGGGCTGCCCCCACACCCGTGCAGGACCCCTGCTCTGCAGAACCCACTGCACAGGGCCCATGTGCAGATCAGCCAGTGAATGCGTGTTAAGCACTTAGAAGGGTGCCCAGCAAGCTGCCAGGGTGTGTTGACCATCATCATCCTCATCTTCATCATCATCATCATCATCACAGCTTTTATTCCACCCAAAGAATACGTACTGAGTACTTGCTATGTGCCAGGCGCTGCTCTAGGAGCCAGGGACACAGTTCAGAACAAAACCAAGTTCCTGTCCCTAGGAGGGAGAAAAACAGCGAACCAATGAGTCCCAAATACACAGTCCACCCAAGAGTGATGAGGGGTGTGAAGCTCCACCAACAGGGAGAGGAGGAAGAGAGGGCTGTGTGAGCAGACCCCGAGGAGGTGAGAGCCAGGCAGATATGGTAGGTGGGTGGGGAAAGAAAGGCCCAGAGGTGGGACTGGGTGGCTGGAGAGAATGAGTCAGGAGGGGAGTGCTGAAGAGACGCCAGAGACATGGAGGAGGTCAGGGAAGCCACTTGCAGTCCAACGTCTAGGCCAAGATTGGCAATTGACTCCTTTAACCCTTGGGGGCCAGGAATAAATTGGAGGGCAAGCTGTTTGTTTCTCTGAGTAAAAGTTCTTTCTCCGAACTCCAGAAAACACCTTTGTTTAGAACCCTCTTTGAGTGTCACCTTGCGTGACATGAAATATTTTTCAAAACACGTAATCCTTTAATCTGGACCTCTCAGTGAAATCAGTGCTTTATCACTCACGACCATCTGTTGTTTCAGCCACGCAGTAAATAACTCGGGAGATGGGGCTTCTAAGGCGCTTATGTCTTTGTTCTCTCCAAATTCTGAGAAACGACCTTTGAATTTTCCTCTGAGACAGCGGCACATCTAAAATTGATCTCTGCATACCCTCCCGTCTGGGGCTGCCATTAAGGAAGCCACGGGACTGGGAGGCATTTGAGGTGGCTGAAAAGTGTTTTGCTTCTGATCACCCGGTTCCATTAAATTTCATAAATGAGGCTTGATGGAAAAATAAGCTGGGCAGAAAAATAAGCCGCTCCCTCCCGACGACGTACGGTGCATTCTTAACCACCCTCCGAAGGAGGCTGGGGCGGCTGTCATGTTAGATGAGGATTAAAAATAGCGGACCCCATCATGGGTCCAATTTAGTTAATTCTGCAGCGAGTGAACTAAGAGCTAATGGCATGGGATTATACACCTGCTGCGGCTGGAAAGTTATTAGTGATGGTTACAGGGGTGAGGGAGATTGGATGGAGAAGGGGGTGATAAAAGGACTGATCCACGCTCTGGCCTCCCTTCTGTCTTTGGGGAAAACCACTCACCTCCTTAAGGCTTCGTCTCCATATCCACCAAATGCCAGCTTAGTGGTCATCTTCACTTTTTGTGAATTTAACAGCCAATGTCTACAAGAGTGAAAAGAAGGGTTCTCTGGGTGAAGCAGGGATGGGGGTCACGGGCCCCCCTCCCCAGGCTTTCCTGCCGCACAGGTCCCCCTCCTGCTTGGCCATTCCTGCTCTCTACCCCTCATGCCCTCAGTCTCAGGCCCTGAGGCTCCCTGGGGGCAGCTGAAAATCTCTGGCCTTGGTGATCCCACCGGTTCCCAGGGGCACCCGGCCAGGACCTGTTCCCGGGGACCTGGTGCCCCCTGCAGGGCGTTGGTGGCACCGCGTGCAGTTTGCAGCTACCCAGATAGGGACACAGGACTGCGCTCCGCCCCAGCCAGGCAGGGAGAGACACAGCCTCTGCTCTCAGTGTGGGGTGGCGAGGGCCTAAAAATGAAGAAGGACCATACTAGAAACATCCCGACGAGTCTGGGGAAAGCTGCCCTCAGAAGGCCGTTTAAGCTGAGGACGGAAGGGTGGTTTGGCCAATAGAAGCGGATGGGAAGCCTTCCAGGCAGAGGACCAGCATGTGGCAATGAAGATCAGTGGCACTGTGCTAGACGCCAGCCTGGGTATAGACACCATCCTTGCTGTAGATGCCATCCTGGGCATAGACGCCATCCTGGGTGTAGACTCAGGGTACCCCAGGAGGGAAGTTCTATAGGGGAAAACTGAGGCTTGCCCACAGTCACACAGCAAGTGAGTGGCAGAAAGGATTTAAGCCCTAGAACCAGGATATGAACCAAACCCGTTGGCTGCAGAGCCCACTCTGGTTGCCCCTCTGCTCTGCTGGATGAGACAAGCTCAGTTGGAGGAAACAGTTTGAAGAGAGGAATGTGCTTGGAGGGCGTGGGGAGGAGGAAGGGCAGTTTGCTGGCATATAAGGACAGGAGGGTCGGGGCGATGAGATGAGGCCAATATATCCTATATCTAAGTTATTAAATTGAAAAAGTAACATGTACCTGGTTGGCACAGGGCTTGGAGGTTGAGTGGGGAGCTGGGACTTTGTCCCGAGAGTGCTGGGAAGCCTCTGGGGACTTGCAGAACAGAGGTGACCAAATCCATAGGTGCCTTTCATAAAGCCTCTTTGGGCTGCAGTTTGGAGAATGGATGGATTTGGAGGCAGCGAGCCAGGGATGAGGCCACTGTGGAGGCACTGATGGGGACTTGGGCCTGGGGTGGCATTCATTTACAGAATGTGCCAGGCAGCGGGACAGATACCAAGTTTCCAGGGGCCGCCGTTACAAATGACCACAAACTGGGGTGGGAGGGGCGGTTAAACCAACAGAAATGAATTGTTTCATGGTTCCAGGGGCCAGAAGTTCAGCATCAGTTTCACTGGACTGAGATCAAGGGGTCAGCAGAGCCGCGCCCCCCACTCTGGAGGTTCCTTCCTTGCCAGTCTCTCTTCCAGTGGTTGCTGGCAATCATGGTCATTCCTTGGTCTGTAGACGCCATCTCTGCCTCCCTCTTCATATGACTTTCTTGTGTGCATGTGTGTGCATGTGTGTATGCATGTGCATGTGCGTGTGTGCATGCGTGTGCGTGTGTGCGTGTGTGCGCGTGTGTAATCTCCCTCTGCTCCCCTCTTCTCAGACACTTGTGACGGGATTTAGGACCCACCCGGAAAATGCAGGATTATCTCCCTGTGTCAAGCTCCTTAACCTAATCACGTCTGCAAAGACCCTTTTTCCTTTCCATGTAGGATTCCAGGGAGTAGGGCCTGGTGTCTCTGGGGACCTTTATTCAGCCAACTGTATGTGCATGAGGAGACACAGGAGACTCGAGGACCTCCCTTGAGGGGGTCGCTCACCGGTTACGGAGCAAGAGTGACGAGGGAGGGCGGGTGTGGGACACAGAAGTGGGGGGGAGGGGGAAGGGAGGGGCGTGGCTCTACCCCTGGCCTGGGAGGGCTGGTGTTAAGGAAGCACATCCCAGCTATGAGCACTGATTTGAGTCTGGGGGAATGGTCCCTCTGAAGACCTGAAGGAATGGGTATTCGGCAGAGGACACAGCCTGGGCAAAGGCCTGGAGGTGACGGCGCCCACACTGCCATCAAAGCAGCTTCAGTAGCTTTGTGAGGTTCTGTGAGTCAAGTCTAGATTGAGCAGGGACTTGGACGATGTGCCCTCACTCTGTACATCTTTAAATTCAAAAAGTAATGTGTACATGGTAAAAAGATATTGAACCAGTGCAGAAGAGTGTACAATAGGAAGAAATCTCTCTCAGCGTTACACCCTATTCTTCTCTCCAGAGGCAGCTTTCATAATGGTTTCTTGTGTGATCTTGTGTATCCTTCCAAAAACGTTCTAAGCCTATGCAAATATATACATATTACATCTGTGTGCATTTTTAAAAACACAGATGGGGCAGAACCTACACGCTGTTCCGAACCGTGGCTTTCTTCACCAGCCACCACATCCTGGCAATCTTTCATATGTGGCACATTGAGTCTTATTTCTTTTTTTGCCAACACCTTAAGGACAGGTTTTCATGGCTGTATACTATTCTAATTTGTAGATATGCCCTATGTACTTGGCCAGCACAAGCAGGCCAGATTTTGAATATGTTGGGGGAGGACTTGTGGGGAGTTAAGTAGGTGAAGCATTTTAGATGAAGGGAACAGTTTAGGCAGAGGCCAGGAGGCAGGGCAAGCCAAGGTAGTTTTTTGCCAAGTAATCTATCCTGAATCTAACTCTGTGTGTGTGTGCAAATGTACACAACCTGCCCACCACACACCCCATTTTCACAGAAGCAGAACAGTGTTACTGGCGTGGATGGGTTCCGGTGTCAGGGGACCCAGGGCAGTTTGCCTGGTTACTTAAACTTTCTCAGTCTTACCTTTAAAATATTGATCTTATTGGTCACTCACCCATATTCCTATATATTAAGTACAGTACTATATCTTTTTTTCTTTTTCTTTTTTCTTTTTTTTTTAAAATTTTTTTTTTTGAGACAGGGTCTCATTCTATTGCCCAGGCTGGAGTGCAGTGGTTCCATCCCAGCTCACTGCAGCCTTGACCTCCTGGGATCAAGCCATCCTCCCGCCTCAGCCTCCCAAGTACCTGGGACTACAGGAGTGAATGAGCATGTCACAACTAATTTTTGTTTGTTTTTTTTAAGTAGAGAAAGGGTTTCGCTATGTTGGCCAGGCTGGTCTCAAACTTCTGAGCTCAAGAGATTCACCCACCTCGACCTCCGAAAGTGCTGGGATTATAGGCATGTGTGCCACAGTGCCTGGCCCCTATATCTTATTTTTGAACTTTTTGTTACAACATAATACTTCAGGCCGGGAATGGTGGCTCAAACCTGTAATCCCAGCACTTTGGGAAGCCAAGGTGGGTGGATTACCTGAGGTCAGGAGGTCAAGACCAGCCTGACCAACATACAGAAACCCTGTCTCTACTAAAAATACAAAATTAGCTGGGTGTGGTGGCGCATGCCTGTAATCCCAGCTACTCAGGAGGCTGAGGCAGCAGAATCGCTGGAACCTGGGAGGTGGAGGTTGTGGTGAACCGAGATCACGCCATTACACTCCAGCCTGGGCAACAAGAGTGAAACTCCATCTCAAAAACAAAACAAACAAACAAAAATAATACTTCAAAGCACATAAATCCTAAGTGTTCAGCTCCACGAATTCCCATAAAATAAACACACCATGTAACCAGCCCCCAGGCCACGTGTTCCCAGCCAGTCACTGTCCACCAGATTCCTCCTGACTTCTTATGCCAGACATCATCTTGGCCTGTTTTTGAGCTATAAATATAAGTGGAATCCCACTGTGGTGTTCTCTTTTGATGTGGCTTTTTTCTTTTCATTATTTTCTGAGATGTATCGAAGTTGTTGCATGGATTTAATCATTCTGCGTATAATTTGTAAATTCTCAAAGCCCTATATAAACGTATGGATTATAAGAAATCCACACATATGTACATATACATATGTATATAGAGACATATATGTCTGCATGCATGTGCATACATGCATGCATATGTATACATATGTGTATACATATATACCATATATATTATGTGTTATATATAATCTATCTCTCACACAGGGCAGATACTTAAGTAATTGTCCTCCAGCAAACATACCAAGATTCGCTTATCCTTTTGCTCTGGGCTTTCAGTTATTTCTTGCCGGCTGTTAGAAACATGGTATCGCTGACCCTCTGAGCCGCCCTCGGAGTCTGGCTCTGCCTGCTTGCTGTTTCTCACCCCGGCGCACTGGCCCTTCCCGTGCACGCTCCCGACGGGCCGGGACTCTCCCAGAGTTGCTGACACCGCCCTCTTCCCACAGACTGAGGAGGCGGGCGCGCCCGGCGGGTCCCGGCAGCCCCGAGCCGACCGCTGCCCGCCGCCCCCGCGGACGATGCCCCCCGGCGCCTGCCAGGCCGTGCGCTGCCAGGCTGACTCGGAGTGCCCGCGGCACCGGCGCTGCTGCTACAACGGATGTGCCTACGCCTGCCTGGAGGCCGTGCCGCCCCCGCCAGGTAGGTCCTGGGCCCGAGGGAGGGGCCTAAGGGAGAACAGGTAAACAGAGCTGTCCCGGGTGGGAGAGAGCCTGACTCTGCGGAGAGGAAAAAGGAACTGGGCTTTAAGCTCGGCCACCTGGGTGGGTCCCTGACGCCTCCACTGCGCACCTGTGAACTGGGATGGGCGCTCCTTGAGCAGGTGTGACGCTGCTGTGCACCTGCTGTATGTCCCACTGCCCTTGGGGACCTGCGTTGTGGGAGACGCCCTTCTGGAGAAAATGCCACTTCCTATAACAATGGGGTGGGGTCAGGGACCCCGGATGCCTCCAGGGAGCCACAGTCCAGCAAACACCCATTCCCGGGAAAATGCCTGCTGATAGGAGGATGGGGGTGCAGTGGGTTTCTCATTTAAAACATCCAAATTCGAGGCTTTTCCTTAAAATAGCACCTGCCACCAGCTGGAACATCAGGTGCCCCTGGATGAGGAGTGTCCTCTAGCTTCCCACTCACCCCACCAGGCCTGCCACACTTCTCATGCCTGGCCCTGGGGTATTTGAGGTGGAGACCGGGTGCTTAGCAATCGAGACGGGGTGTGCCCCACAGAGGAGTGGGTGCATGGCTTCAGATCCACTGGCCAGCTGTCACTTTCTTAAGTCTCCTCTCCTGTGAAACAGGTGGATTACCTGAGGGCAAGAGTTCAAGACCAGACTGGGCAACATGGTGAAACCCCATCTCTACTAAAAATACAAAAATTAGCTGGGTGTGGTGTCAGGAGCCTATAATTCCAGCTACTTGGGAGACTGAGGCAGAAGAATCACTTGAACCCAGGAGGCGGAGGTTGCAATGAACTGAGGTTGTGCCATTGCACTCCAGGGCGACAGAGTGAGACTCTGTCTCAAAAAAAAAAAAAAAAAAAAAAAAAAAAAGAAAGAAAGAAAAGAAAAAGGGAAGGAAAGGGAAAGGGAAGGGAAGGGACAACGTGCAGCTCATGGTGGAGCTGCCAGTCGGAAGTGCTCAGCGCTGTGCGGGGCTGGGAGCAGATAATGAGATGTGTGTTGAATCAGGACACCAACCTCTTGGGGAGAAACAATGTTCAGGGATTTGTCATTGGCAGGATGGAGTTTCAGATCTCTTTTGGAGAGAAGGTTTGGGAAGGGAAGGAGGTGACCCTGTGGGGGCCAGTAAGTGGGGGGTAGGGTGGACAAGTAGCTATTTCCTGGGGAAAATGTGCCCTTGGGTGGGGAAAATGTGCCCCTAAGTGGGTAGGATTTGGGGCAAGGAAGTTTTCTCCACCCTCAGCTCTGCTCAGGGTGATAACAACAGCTGTTTGAACTGTACCTTGGGTGAGACACTGTGGGTTCCCATGGGCCTTAATTAGAGAAGTCGGCTCGAGAAGGTAGCCCAGCCCCTCCTCCCAAGGCTGAAAGGAGAGTTGGAGATGGCAAGAATGACCTCACTTTGTTTCTTTTGGGGTGAGGTCACAGCGATGACAGGGGACTCAGCACACTTAATCATGCTCATAATTATAGTCTTATGATGCTCATCAAAACAGACAGGGACTGTTTCAGTACTGCCTCTGGGCAGGACCTGGCCACTGCTCCAGGCCAGGCAGCCTCCTACTCAGCCTTCATAAGAAAAACTAAATGTTGCGCCTTATGGTGGACAAGCACATAAAGGCACTCCCCTCTGGGTGGGTGCCCCTTCCTCTGGAATGTGACCTGGCATAGGGATTCTAACCTTGCTTCCTGCCTAGACCAGGTGCTTTTGAGCAGTGCACAGGTGACACAACTGTACATGGCATTCTCAATAGCCTTTTCATGCATCGTCTCAATTCATGCTCACACAGCGTGATGAGATGACTGTTATCAGCCCTATGCCACAACTGAAGCTCAGAGAAGTTGAATCATTTGCCCAAGGTCACACAGCAGGCACAACTGCAGTTTCTATCCAGTTGTTTGACTGTAGAGAAGTGTTCATTGCCTTAGGCCATGAGTGTGGGAATGTGGGGCCCCTGCCCTGGCACCTGGGCCCACATGTGGGGTCCTTCATTACCAGGACTATCCTCCCCCAGACACCCCATGGCTCACTTCCTTGCCTCCTTTAGATCTATTTCCAAAGGCCGCTTCTCAGGAAAGATTTCCCTCTCTAAATGACAGCCCCTCGTTGGCCATTTTTTCACCCTCCGTCGCTGTTTAATTGTTCTCTGTAGCATAATCCGGAAGACTGTGTTTTACTGGTCTGTTCATTGACTGTTTTCTCCCCACTTGAAGGTCAGCCCCACAGGGCAGGGAGTTTGTCTGTTTCATTCACTGCTGTAACCCCAGCATCTAAAATGGTCTCCGGGCACATAATACTCAATAAATATTGACTCATTCATTCATTCACTGGCCAGCAGGAAAAGCAGTCATACCACTAGTTAGTAATAACAACAACGCTATCTAACGCCAGATTTCACAATCTTGGCATATTGACATTTGGGGTTGGATGATTCTACTTGCTGGGCAGAGGAGGGGGGCACTGTCCTGTACACTGTAGGATGGGCAGCGGCTTCCCTGGCCCCTCCCTGCTAGATGCCAGACAAGCAAAACTGTCTCTAATCTTTCCTAAATGCCTCCTGGGGAACAAAATTGCTCTGCATTGAGAACCACTGGTCTAACATAAGATGACGTGGAACACATCAGGCCCTATTCCAGGCACCTTACTACTTCATTGCCATCTGGATTTGGGTCCGTCCAAAGCAGACCCAGAGACAAGGACTTGGGCCCAGGGCATTTATTTGGGAGGCGATCCCAGGTAGTTCCAGTGAGGGCATGAAGAGCTGAGACCCCGGGGCCACCAGGCCTTTAAGGGTCTTCAACTAGAGCAATGGGGAGCCCAGACCAAGTTTCGCTATAAACATTTGCTTATTTCCCTGCTGCTCAGAAGCCTTTGATCAAGGCGAAAGAGAATACAAACAGCACATATTACTGCGTTTCTTACCTGAAAATGTTTCCTAACACATGGTCCGATGTGGTGGGGGGAAGGGGGGAAGAACCGAAAGGTTGGGCATAGAGGCTGCAGAACCATCATGTCATTCGTGTTTCGGAGGTCACAGACTGCTGGCTCCTTTCTCCGCTCTTCCAACTTCCACTATCATTATAATCAGCGAGTGCTCCTTTGCAGAAAAAGCTAACCAGCATTTTTACCAGTACCCATCAATGTACTTTCAAAGATGCTAGATAATCATTTTTCTCTTCTCTTTATCAAGATAAATATTAGTAATTTTATTTTTGTCTTATTTTGGAGTCAAACGAATGCAGAGGTCACAAGCAAATGTGATCTCAGAGCCGTTTTGATCTCCAACATGCTTAAAGTTTTCTGCCCAGGCATGGTGGCTCACACCTGTAATCTCAGCACTTTGGGAAGCCAAAGCAGGAGGATCGTGCGAGGCCAGGAGTTTGGGACCAGCCTGGGCAACGTAAGGAGATGCCCTATCTCTACAGAATAATAATAATAATAATAATCATTAATAAAAAAGTTTTAAAATTACTTGTCAACACTTAAAAACCAGAAGATTTCTATTTTAAAAAATACAGACTTGGCCGGGCGCGGTGGCTCACGCCTGTAATCCCAGCACTTTGGGAGGCTGAGGTGGGTGGATCACCTGAGGTCAGGAGTTTTAGACCACCCTGGCCAACATGGCAAAACCCTATCTCTACTAAAAATCCAAAAATTAGCTGGGCATGGTGGTGCACGCCTGTAATCCCAGCTACTTGGGAGACTGAGACAGGAGAATCGCTTGAACCTGGGAGGCAGAGGTTGCAATGAGCCGAGATTGCACGATTGCACTCCAGTCTGGGTGACAACAGTGAAACTTTGTCTCAAAAAAAAAAAACAAAAACTACAGACTTACAGTCTGGGCGCAATGGCTGACTCCTGTTATCCCAGCACTTTGGGAGGCTGAAGGGGGTGGAACACTTGAGGCCAGGAGTTCGAGACCAGCCTGGGCAACATGGCGAAACCCCATCTCTGCTAAAAATACAAAAATTAGCCAGGCATGGTGGCGTATGCTTGTAATCCCAGCTACTCGGGAGACCGAGACAGGAGAACTGCTTGAACCCGGGAGGTGGAGGTTGCAATAAGCTGAGATCGTGCCACTACCCTCCAGCCTGGGTGACAGAGCGAGACTCTGTCTCAAAATAAATAAATAAACAATAAGTAAATAAATAGAATAAGAACTTACAGTAAGAAAAAAAAAAAGAAAAAGAAAACAGTCTGGGAGCATTGGAAATGACTAGTCAGGGCTAACCAGCAGCTGATTCATCCAGGCAGGAGGGGCTCTCTGCTTTGCCGTGGCCCTGCCTGATCTGCTTTCCTGTTGAATGTCTTCTACCTGTCCCCTAGAGGCATTTGACTTTTCGACCCCTCCCTTTTGAAGGCCTTCCCATAAACTGTGTGGGTGGCTCTTTCTGTTAAAAATGTATTGGTTATACCTGGGTAACAGGATCACCTGTGCACCAAACTTCACCCATACACCAAACTTCAGCGACGTGAAATTTACCTGTGCAACAAACCTGCACGTGTACACTGAACCTAAAAGTTAAAAAAATAAAGTATTAGTTAGAGAACAGGCTATGCTGCTGCAACAAAAAGACCCATAAATACAGAGACCCAGCCTGTGAGGCGTTTGCTTGTCTCAGCTGTTAGTGTGGAGGTCGACACTACAGCAGGCGGGTAGCTTTGCTCGCAAAGCCATCTAAGGACCTGGCTTCCTTCCTTCTTGCCACTCTGCAGTCCGAGTGATGTCCTTGTCCACATGGTCAGAATGGCTCCCAGCCTGCAGGAAGGAAAAGAGGGAGGGAGGGGAGCAGGGAGCCCCCAATCAGAGGGCAAGACAGGAAGTTGCATGGTCACTGCTGCTCACATTCTTGTGGCCAGAACTCTGTCATGTGGTCACACATAGCTGCAAGGGAGGCAGGGAAGGCTAGTCCCCAGCTTGGAGGCCCAGTGCCCCGCCCACAGTGAAAGGTTCTATCACTAAAAGCAAGGGATGAAGGTATGCCAGGAACCATAGTTATTTCTCCCACGGGGAGACTGTGCTATCATGAAATGGGGGCACCCCCACCCTCCAAGCTTGGGCATTTCTCAGCTGCCAGAGGAGGGCCTTGATCTGACCCTGTATTGTGTTAGTCTTAGACTGGCTGGTGCAGCCGAAACCTCGATGGCTTGGTGGCAATGGCTGGCTCCTGGATGGCCCTGAGGAGGTGTTGCAAGGTACCTGCCGGGTAAAGCCCAGACCCTACGTCCGAGCCTGGATCCCTCCTTCTCAGCTGCTTCCAGAAAGCTGGCAGCACCAGGCTGGCTGTCCCCCATGCGTGGGCCCTTCAGCCAAACACTCAGCCGTCTTTGATCCTCCCCACCCCAGTGCAGAAGGGCTGATGGCTGGGGGCTCGGCCAGAATCAAAGCCCAGGACAGAATAAGGGCTTCGACTCTCCTCAAGAATGAGGCCTCCTCCTGGATGGTGAATTGAAGGGGAGGGCATTTAGGGTTGGTTTTCAAATTCCTAGAATTATAAGGGGTTCACGGCTGTCTAATGATGAGGCCTCCCTGGGGGCAGGGGAGGTACCGGGAGGCAGAGGGCAGTTTCTGGAAGGAAGAGCATACAGGCCGGGGGCCTGGAGGCCTAGGAGGTGAGAGTGGGCACCCTGTGGCTGTGCTTCTGACTCCACACCCATCTGTGTGTTGTGTGACTGTGTCCAGCTAGACACAGAGTATGCAGCTGTGTGTGCAACTGTGTGGCTGTCCTTGTGGCTGTGGCTGAATATTTGTGTGTGTGTGTGTGTGCGCGCTTGCAAAAGTGTGTGACTGTATTGTGAGTGTGTACATGTGCGGGTGAACGTGTGTATACGTGGGTGTGGATATGTGTGTACAGGATTTGTGTGTGGGGATGAACATGTGTATATGTGTGTATTTGTGTGTCCGACGTGCTTGTGTAAATGTGTGTCCCCGTGCAGCTGTAGGGGTGAGTGTGTGTTTCAGGGTGTATGGGTGAACACGTCTACATGGATGCTGCTGAGCCTGTGAGAGTGTGTTTGGGATCAGGTGAGCTTGGACTGCCTGTGTTTGTGGGTGTGCACATGTGCCACATGCCGCTGAGTGAGACCCAGGGCCTAGCCGGAACCTGGGGTACAGAGGCGAGGCCGTCTCTCTGGACGAGCTGCGTTCCCTGCACCCATCCTGGGGGTCTGCCCTCTAGACCCCAGCGTGTGTCCCTCCCACAGCAGAGGCATGCAGCACCACGGAGGATGGGGCCGAACCACTGCTTTGTCCCTCGGGCTATGAGTGCCACATCCTGAGCCCAGGTGACGTGGCCGAAGGCATCCCCAACCGTGGGCAGTGCGTCAAGCAGCGCCGACAAGCAGGTGAGTGTGGCACCCCTGCCCTGACCCTGGCCCCTGCCCCGTCCCCTTCTCACCCCCACGGACGACCTGCCCCAGGAAGCAGCCCAGGCTCCTGAGCCTGACCAAGAGTTTCTTACATCTTCCCCCTGCCTGGCTCCTTCTTTCATGGCCCCTACCCTTTCCCTGCCACACTAGCATGTGACAGAAGCTCTTGAACCAGCAGACTGGCTGCAAACCCCAGCTCTGTACCTCCCAGCTGGGCGACACTGGGGTTAATTTCTTCCTATCGCTGAGCCTCAGTTTTCTCATCTGTAAAATGGGGCTACTTCATGCTGTTGGGGGGCATAACTGAAATCATAAGTGCAGAGCTGTGGGAGCAGCCCTAAGGAATAGTAGGTGGTCAGTAAACACTGGCTATTTTATATCCACGTATGTGTAGATGGGCCCCGACTTAACGATGGTCAACTTACGATTGTTAGACTTTACACTGGTGCAGAAGCTACATGCATTCAGTAGAAACTGTACTTCAAGTTCCCATAGAACCATTCTTTTTTTTTTTTTTTTTTTTTTTGCGACGGAGTCTCGCTCTGTCACCCAGGCTGGAGTGCAGTGGCCGGATCTCAGCTCACTGCAAGCTCCGCCTCCTGGGTTCACGCCATTCTCCTGCCTCAGCCTCCCGAGTAGCTGGGACTACAGGCGCCCGCCACCTCACCCGGCTAGTTTTTTTGTATTTTTTAGTAGAGACGGGGTTTCACCATGTTAGCCAGGATGGTCTCGATCTCCTGACCTCGTGATCCGCCCGTCTCGGCCTCCCAAAGTGCTGGGATTACAGGCTTGAGCCACCGCGCCCGGCCCCCATCGAACCATTCTGTTTTTCACTTTCAGTATGGTAATCAATCAATTACACGCGACATTCCATATTTTCTTATAAAATAGGCTTTGTGTTAGATGACTTTGCCCAACTCTAGGCTGATGTAAGTGTTCTGAGCACATTTAAGGTAGGCTCGGCTAAGCTATGGTGTTCGGTAGGTTAACTGTGTTCAATGCAGTTTGACTTAAGATATGTTCAGCTTGCAGGGGGCTTATCAGTACATAACTCCATTGTAAGTCAAGAAGCATCTGTGTCTATTTTAAAGGAGCATCTGTATCTGTTTTCAAACTGCATAGAATGAGAACTGTCTGAGAATCCTTAACTTCCCAGAAGTGCTGCCAGGACTGTTCAGTTTGACTTAATTTGTGTTTGTCTTTGACACAAAGGCAATAAATAGATGAGTGAATGGTGTTGCTTTCATTGGCATAATTTTCCTAAGAAAAGAAAGAACAATGGCAGAGCGATTCCTGGTGGTAGCTAAAACCGTCTCGAACCCCACGCAAGGCAATCAACTTGAAAGACTTCAGTGTGCTTTTTGGCATGGAGTTTGGATGAACTGTGTGGCGAGCCAGGAATCTGGGACTTCAGGGTGGCCGGGTTCACCTTGTCAAAGTCAAGGTCAATCAGACTGAGACCACACCCAGGGGCCCCTGTCTCCACTTCTGCATCTCATATCCCTAATAGTTAAGGACAGGACCCTCAGACAAGATTGGTGGTAATTACAGTGATTCTGTTTGCCAAAAGCATACTGGGAGGTGCATGATCTGCCAAAACCTCTTTTTTTTTTCTGATTTGAGAATGTATTTCTCTGAAGTGTTTCAAGAAAGGCATAGACATGAAATCAGTCATGCATTTAATGTCATTTTCATTGCAGATAAAGTGATGAGAATCTTGGAATCCTGAACTTTGAAGAAATTATCTACAAAAGGCTTTGAAATAAAGAGATGCCTTTTTGGTTTCCTCTACGTCCCACTTGCTATTTGCAGGGCTTTGTTTGGGGTTATAGGGTGGCTTCTCCAGCCAGATAGCCTGGGCTCCCACAGCTACTCAGCCCCTTACTGCTGTGGGCAGCAAATAATATAACCTTTTCAGGCCTCATTTGCCTTATCTGTAAAATGGGTTCATAATACTTGCGGTACTTCACGGGGCTCTTTGAGGAGTGAGTTAATCTGTGTAGAGTGTCCATCACTTCACAAGCACAGAACACAACCTTCACTGTTTCCTCACTGCTTGTCTCTATCCACTTGATCCCGCGGTGGGTGGGTGGGGTGTGCGGTCCTTTGAATGTGAAACCCCAGGGGCCTGCCAGCCTGTCTGAGGCTGCTGGAGTGTGGAAGGGATAGGCTTTTCCAAAAGAGAGCTGTGGGGTGACCTACGAGTTCGTTGGACTATGCCGCCATTTTAATACTGACAGCATAATAGGAATGCCTTGGGCACTTGTCTTTTTCATCCCCTGATCTTTTCATTCAGCCCTATGATGTCTAAGACCAAGGTCAAACCAAGTCAAACTAGTTCTTAAGGGTTCAAACCAATTCAAAAAACTCCCATTTCAAGACAGAGCTAACTAGGCAAAGAGAGCCAGTCGTTCACTGATGACCACACCAATGATGCCTGCTGTTAACACGCACCTTTGGAGTGCTCTCTTTACATTAAACTTTGCTGCAAGCCTGCAAAAGGAGAAGTAGAACCAGGAGGCAGTGCTGCATAGGTTTCAGAGTGCGGGCTGAGAACCACAGACAGAAATCCAAAGCCTGTAACTTTCTTCCTCCATGGCCTTGAGTAGGTCACCCAACCTTTCTTAGCCTCAGTTCCTCCATCCGTAAAATAGAGATGGCGATGGTAACCATAGTGACAACTTCATGGGGTAGTTGTGGGGCTTGAGTGAGAGAAAACACCTATGAAGTGTTAGAATAGCACCTGGCCCACAGTAGGTCCTCAGTGAGTGTGTGCCACCATCATCCGTCCTAGGAAAGGAAGGATATGAGTTCAGGAATTTACCCAAAAGATGCAGAGCTGGAATTCCAAGCCTGTCCACCAGCCTCAGAGCCTGTGTGTGTGTGTGTGTGTGTGTGTGTGTGTGTGTGTGTGTGTGTGTGTGAGCTTCCCCTCGCAAAGGAATGATTTGAGCCTTCCAAATAGAAATGTAAGTGGAATTCCCCCTAGCCTTGTTCTCAGGGGGCTGACACTTAGCAATAATTACTGGTAATTTATTGGTAATTATATATACGTTTGAAAACATTTTGAATTCCAGCAACTTCCCTTGGAGCAAAAATCTCAGCGGAAGAGTGGCCCCCTTGTCCCAGCCTTACCAAGGAAGAAGCTTTTTATTTAAGGTTTTAAAAACTGCATATTTGAAATAATTTCAGACTTACAAAAATGTTGCAAAAGTAGTACCTTGAACCCGCCACCCAGATTCACCAGTTGTTAAAAAACTACTGTTACATTTTCTTTTATGCTCTCTCCCCACTTATAAATCTACGTGTGTATTTTTCTGGACCATCTGAGAGTAAGCGACAGATCCTGTGCCCACACCTAAGATGCCATCCTCCCCTAAGAGAGGCTTCTAGTGGGTACCCATAGTCCTTCAAGTTTGACCATCCGGCAGCTGGAACCAGGCATTTGAGGGGTGCATGTTTTATGCAAGAGGAAAATGAACACTGACATGTATAGTAAATCGGTTTTTCAGAGAGTGGGGTCAGGGAAAATCGGTGCATTTTTCTGAGTAGGTTTGAGGTCACACAGAAGCTGAGCTGTGGGGGCTGGCGCCTCCTTGTCCTGCCCAAGACACTGCTTCAGAAGAATGAAGTGAGGCTCGTCTAGCCTTGAGTGGGAGGAAATTTGAGAAAAGTGATGAGTAATCACTTTTGGTAACAAATTATAAGTGATTATATTTGGCCTGAGGAGGGGGTCCATTTACCTCTGTCTCCTTGTGGTGTTATGGGCCAGAATTCATCCCCAGGTAAAGGGGGAGCAGGAAAGTTTCCAGGAGCTCCCCCAGCCTGCAAAAACCCTAGCCATTTGCTTTGGAAAATAGTCATTGCTGCAGTTTTTGATCAGCAGGTACTGACCCACCGAGCGGTTCCATGGAGCGTTAGCACCTTGACCAATCAATGTCCCTGCTGGTCTCAAACACCCTGATGATTTTTAATATGGCCACAAAACAAAAGAAAAGGAAAATGTCTGGCTACCACGCACGTGTGCTTGATTGACCTTATAGCAGAGAAGGCAGCGCTGATCACCAGGATGGAGAAGTGAGCTCAATTTGGGAGAGACGCCACATTCAAACATCCACCTGTCCTGGTCACATTCCTGTCGGCAAATGCTTTCCTGCTACCATGGGGTGGGGGCTGAGGAAGAGGTGGAGGCCGGCGATATACAACAGCGGGAGTTATGAAGTGGGGACTCATGGCTAGTCATGGGACATGTATGAAATTGTCAGCGGTTGACCACTTTTTACACACAATGATAGCATTTTCATATGGCTCCTCCTAATACTGCATAGTTATGTTTTAAATGAAATTATTTCTTTTAATTCTCACAGTAACTTTAAGAGGTACTAATTTTATGCCTATTTTTAGGTGAGGAAACTGAGGCTCAGAGGATGAGTGAGGATTCATACTCAAGTTACTTTGTCATTTGCAGTAATGACATCAGACTCAAAAGAGTGCCATCTCTTTCCCTGCGAACGTATTTTGTAATGACATTTACTAAACAGTGTGTTGAAATTTGGCTTCCAGTTCATCTGTTAAGACAGTGGTTTTGGGCCGGGCGCAGTGGCTCAAGCCTGTAATCCCAGCACTTTGGGAGGCTGAGACGGGCGGATCACGAGGTCAGGAGATCAAGACCATCCTGGCTAACACGGTGAAACCCCGACTCTACTAAAAAATACAAAAAACTAGCCGGGCGAGGTGGCGGGCGCCTGTAGTCCCAGATACACAGGAGGCTGAGGCAGGAGAATGGCGTAAACCCGGGAGGCGGAGCTTGCAGTGAGCTGAGATCCGGCCACTGCACTCCAGCCCGGGCAACAGAGCGAGACTCCGTCTCAAAAAAATAAATAATAAAAAAAAAAAGATAGTGGTTTTGGCTGGGCGCGGCGGCTCACGCCTATAATCCCAGCACTTTGGGAGGCTGAGGCGGGTGGATCACCTGAGGTCAGCAGTTCAAGACTAGCCTGGCCAACATGGCAAAACCCCATGTCTACTAAAAAAACAAAATTGGCTGGGCATGGTGGCACAGGCCTGTAATCCCAGCTACTCGGGAGGCTGAAGCAGGAGAATCACTTGAACTCGGGAGGCAGAGGTTGCAGGGAGCTGAGATCATGCCACTGCACTCCAGCCTGGGCAACAGAGTGAGACTTCGTCTAAAAGAAAAAAAAAAAAAAAAAAACAAAGACAGTGGTTCTGAAAGATTTTGCTCTCAAGACTGCTTTACCCTCAAAGATGTTAAGGAGATCTCACAGGGCTTTCCTTTATGGGTTGATGGCTCTGGATATTATCATATTAGAAACTAGAGCTGAGACATTAAAAATGCTCATGTAGCCTCTGATTCCATTGTACACTAGTTAGATGGTGAGAGTGAAAAACACCAGTAATTCCTCAGTATTATTGTGAAAACAGTTTTGGCCTTCTAAACTAAAAGAAGTTTTTTCCTCTCACTTGTTTTCCAGATGGTCGAATCCTACGACACAAACTTTACAAAGAATATCCAGGTAAAAGAAGAAACTATTCTTTCTTGCAGAGAGCACAGAAAAAAAAAAAAAAAAAAAAAAAAAAGGCCGTGAATGTTTCTTATGTGAAGAAAAAAAATAAAAGCCCAGGGCTGAGATATAGGGAACAAAGTGGGACCTGGGTTTAAAAATTAAAATAGACCTGTGGTCTGATGGTGGGCAGGGAGGTGTGTCTCATAGAGGGACTCGTGGTAAACATGACCTCGTGCTGAAGAGCAGAGCCTGGGACTGCTCATATTTAAGCCTCTGCTACTTTCAGAGAACTGGAAAGCATGGCTGATACCACTCTTCCATTCATCCATCTAATCATCCATCCATCCATCCATCTCTCCATCTATTCTTTCCTCCATCCAGTCATCCCTCCAGCCATCTACCCACCTGTCTACCCACCATCCATCCATCCATCCATCCATCCACTCACTCATCCATTCACATATCCATCTATTCTTTCATCTATCTACCTGCTCTTTCATCCATTCATTCCTCTACAATCTAATAGTGACAAGCCTTCCTGACATCACATGCTGGATGCCATGAGGACACCTTAGACCAGGTTGTGAGGAAAGGCTTCCCAAGGAGGGGACATGAAAGCTCAGCCTAAAGAATAAGAAATAGTGGGTGGCAGAATGGCGTGTGTGAAGCTCTTGAGGTTGGAAGCAATTTGGCCATCCCCAAAGCTGGAGTGTGTGGTGAGCCGTGGAGGTGGTGGGAGGTGAGGCCAGAAACATAGACAGAGCTGGTGACACCAGCTGGGGGGCCTGGGGAGGGAGAGGAGGCACCGCAGGTGGGGACTGAGTGACCTCAGCTGGGGGAGGGAGGAGAGGGCCAGGTCAGCAGGCTTCAGTTGGCAGTCACTGGTGAGCCATGCGGGGCATTAGAGCAGGAATAGATACATCTGCCAACAGAGCTGTGTTCTTTTCACAGAAGGTGACTCAAAGAATGTGGCAGAACCTGGAAGGGGACAACAGAGGTACTTTCAATAAAGCAACGGCAGGCAGGTGAGTGGGAGGAGACCAAGATTGGTGGCCAGGGTCAATGTGGGCAACCAGGTGCCCTGGCAGCTTTCACCACCAGGTTGAGCAGCAGGAGGGTGAGAGTAGTGCTTTCCCTACTGGTACAATTTGAAATTCCCTTCTGCAGTAAGTCCTCACCTAGCATCATCAATAGGTTCCTGGAAACTAACTTTAAAGGCAACGACCTACTATATGCACTGTATGCTGTAGAAGCTTAATTCGTTTGTTTTTTAAGAGATGGGGTCTCACTCTGTCACCCAGGCTGGAGTGCACTGGCACAATCATTGTTCACTGCAGCCTCAGACTCCTGGGCTCAAGCCATCCTCCTGCCTCAGCCTCAGTCCCAGGAGCTGGAACTACAGACATACACCACTGCACCTGGCGAATTTTTTTTTTTTTTTTTTGTAGAGATGAGTTCTCACTATGTTACTCAGGCTGGTCTTGAACTCCTGGCCTGAAGCACTCCTCCCACTTTGGCCTCCCAAGGTGCTGGGATTGCAGGCATGAGTCACCGTGCCTGGCCTTAAGTCTTGTTTATCTCCATTAGCCTATGGTAAAATTGTTTTTGTTAAATGGTAAGTCATTTTGCTTGAAGTTGCAGTTTCCAATAAGCTCTCCATGATGTTGAATGAGGACCTACTGCAATTTCAAGGCAGGAACATAGAAGAACTTTGTGTGTGATCAGAAGCGGGAGCAATTCTGTATCCCTCTGAATCAAAACCCAAGACCAAACTAGGTCGCAACTTTCCTTTCCATTCCTTTGCCTTGATGTCTCCGGGAAGCCTTGTCCATCTCTTCTCACTTCTGTCAAACAATTCTGTTGGGTGCCAACTATCTGATGGTCATGGTTCCAGCCTCTTGGTTGCTCAGCGGTAGTCATGCCAGGGTGGCATGGTGAACAAATCGCACAGAGCCCCTGCTCTCAGGGAGGCCACATCCTGGTAGGGGAAGGCTACACAAGCCAACAGATCAATCAGTAGAAAGGCAGGTGGGTGAGGAAGTGAACAGGCAATGTGGGGCAGAGTCCCTGGGCAGGGGCAGAGCCTGGGGCAGGAGCCACTTCATTTGGGGGCAGGGAAGGCCCTGTGGGGGTTGAAGTCTGAGCCAAGATCCCAGGTGAGAAGGTGCTGCCTGAGGAGGACAGGCGCCCAGGTGGAGGGAGTTGGAAGAGTGAAAGTACCGAGGCAGGAGGGACGCTGGCTTCGGGGAGCCAAAAGAAGGCCCCTGGGGTAGAGACAGGAAGGTGGCAGGGAGGCTGACTCCAGAGGAGGCGCAGGGGAGGCACAGCCTTGCTCTCAGGTGCCCTCAAAGGTGAGGTGCAGGTGCATGCAAAGGGCCTTGGAGTTGCGGCCCTAAACCTGAAAATCCAGCCCCTAAACCCACCCCTGTGAATGCTGGATAGCCACAGAGGGCAAAAAGGAGCCCCTAAAAGCAGGTGACAGCCTCCCAGGACGTCATTGAAAAGCAAATGTCAGATTTCAGATTCCAGAGTCCTCCCGGAAAATCTGGAGCCCGTAGGGACCGATGCCAGCTTGTCTGTTACCTGCTGCTGACGGGAGCCGTCCCTGGAGTAGGTCAGATGCAACTGAGGACTGAGCTTCTAACAGGGAGGGAGGCGGCCAGTGGATGAGGAAGAGACCTTGAGAGGCAGTTTAGGATGGTTTAGAAGTTGAGGCTTTTGGCTGGGCGCAGCTGCTCCTGCCTGTAATCCCAACATTTTGGGAGGCCAAGGTAGGCATATGGTATGATCCCAGGAGTTCAAGCCCAGCCTGGTCTGGCCAACATGGCGAAACCCTATCTCTACAAAAAATACAAAATTACCCAGGCATGGTGGCGCACACCTGTGGTCCCAGCTACTTGGGAGGCTGTGGTGGGAGGATCACCTGAGCCCAGGGAGGTTACGGCTGCAGTGAGCCATGTCTGCACCATTGCACTCCAGCCTGGGTGACAGAGTGAGACTCTGTCTCAAGAAAAAAAAAAAGTACAGCCTTTGGAGCAAGCTAGGTCTGGGTTTCAATTCTTGCTCCACCACTGTGTGACCTTCCATAAATAATTCCAGCTCTCCAAGCCTCCTCATCTACAAAATGGGACTGATGGTAAGGGAGGAGTTAGGAACTAAACAAGATGATGCCGTGAAGATGTCACCGTGAGTTCAGAATTGGGTCTTCTCAGAAAGGGATATCTTCCTGGTGTGTCTGGCGGTGGCGGTGGTGGCAGGGAGATGAAAGGTTTGTGACTCTGTGGTCTGCCCTGCAGCGGTTCACCCTGATCCTTCTTTGCTTCCTTTCCAGCTGGGTTGCAAGAACATTCCTCCACTTTCTGCTAAGCCTTGGAAACCGATGGGAAAAGTAGTTTGACCCTCAAAGTTCACATTCAGCTCAGCAGAGCAAGACTCCAAGATGCTTAGAGATGGGACACCTAGCCGTCAATCCCGGTTTGGCCCAGCCTGGTTGGGCGACTTTGTGGGAGCCACTTAACCGCTCTGGGTCCCTGTTTTACCATCCTGGGAGCAAGGCCCTGCCACTCCACAAGACCTTTACCCCGGGAAGAAGCCGCTGCCCATGCAAACATTTCTGAAGCCCCTTTCTAAGACAAGGCTCAGCATCTTGATATTTTCGACAGATTTCTCCCCAGTCTGGCTCTGGGAGGTATGTACCCATCTCAAATGTTCCCAGAATAAATTCATCCATCAAGAAATGGAAATGAACTTGCCTACTAATGTGTGATTCCTAGTTCTAGCCTCCTGATGTGCTGAGGCCTAAATGTTAGCAGATGGGAGGAGGCCACAGAACAATAAAAACAACCAAATAAGATGCTGAGTCTCTGGTGTTTTGTGATACTTTGTCACTGTTTAATTCAGGGGCGGGAAGCAGCGTGGGTATCGCTGGGATGACATGTCAGCTGGGGTCTGCTCCTGGAACCCTGTGTTAACATAGAGCCCCTGAAGCAGACCCTGGGAGGGGGTTTTGTTGAAAGTGATTCATTAGGGAGGTTCCTGGGAAAAATCGGCACGAGAGTGGGGACGTGGAACAGGAGGAGACAGTCAGACGGGGGGAGGTGACAAGGGCCCATGGAGGGCACCTTTGCTGCAATCCCTGTGCGGGTTGTGGAGGAAGCCTGAGTCCCAGCAGGGCTGTCTCCAGGGCTGTGCAGCCTGTGCTGTCATCCAGAAGGACCCTATGCTTGGTTTAGTGATCTGCTGTCACCATTTAAAAACTCTTAGTCATTGTTGAACAAAGGGCCTGCTTGTTCATTTTGCAAATGATGTCAGTAGCCCTGAGCCACACGGTGGAGTCGGCCCCATTGGGGCTGGGCAGTGAACCCGAGTATGCGTAACGCTTCCAGCACCCATCGGTGAGTGGCGAGGCTCCCCGAAGGGAGGAGGCAGCCCACCTGCTGCCAGGGAGGGAGAGGTACAAAGACCCCCACGGGGACATGGGCAGAGCCCCTGGGGAATCTGTTACACAATCCAGATTCCAATGGTGTCTGCACAGAATGTACACACACACATATACACAGGCTCATGTGAGAAATGATTAAATTCAACCAACAACCCGCTCTGTTCAAAACAGCCCCATGGAAATTGGTACTAATCAATTATTTGACAGGATTCAACCTTTTTCATTCCAAAATGCACTGGTGTGGAGACAACACCCAAGTGTCTGCATTTGAAAAGCCCTGCCCGTGCACCCCCACTCACAGCCCGTGCACCCCCACTCACAGCCCGAGTACCACCACTCACAGCCCGTGTACCCCCACTCACAGCCCGTGCACCCCCACTCACAGCCCGAGCACCCCCACTCACAGCCCGTGCACCCCCACTCACAGCCCGAGCACCCCCACTCACAGCCCGAGCACCCCCACTCACAGCCCGTGCACCCCCACTCACAGCCCGTGCTCCCCCACTCACAGCCCGAGTACCCCCACTCACAGCCCGTGCACCCCCACTCACAGCCCGTGCACCCCCACTCAGCCCGAGTACCCCCACTCACAGCCCGTGCACCCCCACTCACAGCCCGAGCACCCCCACTCACAGCCCGTGCACCCCCACTCACACTCTCTCCCCATTAAATCCACGTTCTCTACGAAACATTCCAAATCCAGTTTCAGGTGGAGATGGGTGACTAATAGCCTTTGTGTCTTTGTCATTTCTGAGCGTCAGGGCATTCACATCATTCAAGAATTATTTTCTTCTTGCTTTTGGTATGTGCGTGTTCAAGTGACTCGTGTACAAGCGTATAAAGGGGGCATTTGTCACTGCCAGGAGAGGTTTTGACTTTTCCTTGGATGGAAAAGCAAGATGACATCCCCCAAGAGGAGCAAGTTCAACAAATACAACACAAGGAGACAAATGCAATCTCTATTTTGGAGGGTGAGGTTTATGTGGATTCCAGGCTTGAGTCCCTTCATGAAATTTTGGCACATGAGCTCTGTGGTTAGGTAAGCCGAGGGTCACAGCCAGGGTCACCCATTAAATCATGGGTGCCCCACCTGTTGTAGATGGCTTGCTCTCACTGGCCTAGAGTTGGCTGAAGTCCCCAGGGCTCACCAGAGCTGAGGACAGAGGCCCTAAGGGACTATCCACCCCCAGCTAGCCACATATGGTGGAAGCGAATAATTACAACCAGCAGAGACTCCAGGGGGCCCGGCAATGTCTGCGCATCTCTCAGATGAGGAAACCGTGGATCTCGGAGATCTGAAAGGACCCACCCAAAGCTGTGAAGTCAGTAAGAGCCAAAGCCAGGATTCCAAGCAGGCAGTCCCACCCTACACTCAGGCTCCAGACACCCTGCTCTTCTGCTAGCCTGGCCTGTCGAAGCTGGCTCCCTTCCGCCACTGAGGTGTAGAAGGTGTAGACAGTGTGCCATCCTGCAGAGGTGTAGAAGGTGTAGACGGTGTTCCATCCTGCAGAGGTGTAGAAGGTGTAGACGGTGTGCCATCCTGCAGAGGTGTAGAAGGTGTAGACGGTGTGCCATCCTGCAGAGGTGTAGAAGGTGTAGACGGTGTGCCATCCTGCAGAGGTGTAGAAGGTGTAGACGGTGTGCCATCCTGCAGAGGTGTAGAAGGTGTAGACGGTGTGCCATCCTGCAGAGGTGTAGAAGGTGTAGACGGTGTGCCATCCTGCAGAGGTGTAGAAGGTGTAGACGGTGTGCCATCCTGCAGAGGTGTAGAAGGTGTAGATGGTGTGCCATCCTGCAGAGGTGTAGAAGGTGTAGACGGTGTGCCATCCTGCACAGGTGTAGAAGGTGTAGACGGTGTGCCATCCTGCAGAGGTGTAGAAGGTGTAGACGGTGTGCCATCCTGCGGAGGACTCTGGATTGAAGGGACAGAGCTGAGCTCATCCCTCCTCCCTGGAGGGCTGCTCACTAGATGGGGTGGAGACACTGGAGCCTGTTCAGCCTGAGTTCCAATCCCGGGCAAGGCACTTGTCCTCTCGGAGCCTCAGTCTCCACTTCTCTGAACGGGGTGTAATAAAAGCAGCTGCCTTTGAGAGTTCCTGTAGCTATTGTGTGAGATGCTATATAGTAAGTATTCAGCACACAGGGGTGGTTATAATTATTATCATTAGCCTGGCACAATACACACTAGTTCTCTTAATACTCACGAAACCTCATGAAGAGTATGAGCATCCGCATTTTCCAGCTGTGGAAATTCAGCCTCAGGAAAGTGAAGCAAGTTGCCTAGAATCAAAAAGAAAGCAAATGACAGAGCTGGACTTTGAGCCCAGAGCTGCTGATGCCCAAGTCTAGACAGGCTGGTCCTACTTTGTGTTGAGTCTCCACCAGCAGCTGGGCGGCCCTCATAGGTTACTGAACATGCCCCAGCCTCAGGCTCCACATTTCTAAAGTGTCAATGAGAACTCCAAACTCATTATAATTATTACTGTGAACTTAATCAAGATCATATGCATGGGACTGAACTGTCAAGATGCAAATACCAAGGCCGGAAGGTGGTTGTATACTGCCATGTGGAGAAAAGTAAGACCTGCTTTCTGCTCTCAAGGAGCCCACAGTCCTTGAGGGAGTCAGAGAAATAAGAGAGTTATGATCCAGGGTGGGGAAGGCACAGATGGGAGCAGGGGCCGGAGGTGCCGAGGGAGCCCAGTGAGGGATGCTAAGCCTAGGCAGGAGGCAGGGAAGGGAGCAATCAGAGAAGACATCCAGGAGGTGGTGATGTGCTAGTTGGTCATAATGTCTGAACACGTCTGGGAACATGTGCATTTCAAGGGGAACTGCTGTCCGTTTGGCTCAAGGCAGAGGTTCTCAACCTTGTCACTATTGGTGTTTTGTGCAGGATCATTCTTTGTGGTGGGGGCTGCCCTGTGCGGTGTAGGATATTGAGCAGCACACCAGCCTCTACCCACTAGATGCCAGAAGCACCCTCCCCCAAGCTGGGACCACCAAAAATGTGATTTTGCCAAAGTCCCCTGGGGTACAGTTACCCGGTGAGAACTTCTGGTTTAAGCCCAAAATAATGAAGCTCGACTGCTTTGTATCGTTTCATCCATCAGCAAGTTCTCCCGGGGCACTTTCCCTTAGGCTCAGGGTAATTAACTTTTCCGCTCACTCATCGCTTGTTTATGCACTGACTCATGCACTCATTCTATCAAGTAATATTCCCAGGCATTAACCACCTTTTCTTTAATCAAATCTGAGGCACCATTTTTTTTTCACCTTTTGACATTCCTGCAGTTAGGGCTTGTCTTATGGCCACTGTCCTCCAGGCCCAGACACAACGGAGGCGTCATTGCCTGTACATATGAATATCAAAACATGTAGGTTGGGTGTCAGCACCCAACTTCCGGAAACAACAGAGGAACCACAAATTCTGCATCACCAATGCTCTCAGAAAGATGTCCTACGAAATACCTTATCTCATTTATTGCACTTATATTTTTTATTTGATGCACACATAAGAATGATGCATGATGAGGCCAGGCACGGTGGCGCACACCTGTAATCTCAGCACTGCGGGAAGCCGGGCGCGATGGTGCACACCTGTATTCCCAGCACTGTGGGAGGCCGAGACAGGCAGATCATTTGAGGCTAGAACATCGAGACCAGCTTGGCCAACATGGCGAAACCTTATCTCTATTAAAAATACAACAGTTAGCCAGCTGTGCTGGTGCACACCTATAATCCCAGCTACTGGGGAGGCTGAGGCACAACCAGGGACACAGAGGTTGCAGTGAGCTGAGATTGTGCCACTGTACCCCATCCTGAAGGACAGAGCAAGACTCTGTTTCCAAAAAAAAAAAAAAAAAAGAATGATGCATGATGAAAACCTATGTCCGTATAAGTCTAAGAGAGGCCTTTAATGACCTTGAAATCAAAAGGGAAAGAGCAAGGTGGCCAAATAAAAGCCCACTCCATTCATCTCCCCTGTAGGAACACCCAACTTTAGCAACTCACTACACACAGAAAGCACCATCACCAGAACAAAAACTCAGGTGAGCAATCACAGTCCCTGGTTTTCACTTCATGTTGCAGAAACAAGCATGGAAGAGGCTAGGAAAGACAGTCGTGAATCGCCAGTGCCACCCCTCCTCTTTCCCTCAGCAGCAGCCACGAGGCAGGGGGAGATCTGTGCACGTGGGAGAGGAGGACCGCAGCGACTAGGAGGCTTCACACTGAACTCAGTGCTGCCCTGTCACAGCAGAGAGCAAAGCCGTGGTGGCTTCAGCCAGTGCCCATGCACAGAGGGAGCATTTGGACCAACCCTAGGCAGAGGGGACTCACCCATCCCAGTGGTCAGAACTTGAGTTTCTCAGCAAGCCCTGCCACCATGGACTGAAGTGCTTTGAGGTACTAGGTAAACTTGAAAAGCTGTCTAGGACACAAGGACTTCATTCCTAGGCAACTCCTAGTACTAGGCTGGGCTTAGAGCCAGAGGACCTGTGGGGCACATGACCTAGGGCGACACCAGGCTTTGAGGCTAAGGGAGTGCTTGAAGCCCCCTCCTCCAACTCCAGGCAGCACAGTTGGCAGCAATGAAAGTGACTCCATCCTCCTGCTCGGAGAGAGGAGAGTTAAAACTAAAGAGGACTTTACATTGCATCTTGGATTCCAGCTCAGCCACCGTTGGAGAGGGCACTGGGCAGAGTCATGAGGCCCCCGTTGCAGGCCCTAGCTCATGAGTGACATTTCTAGGTACACCCTGGGCTAGAAAGGAACCCACTCCCTTGAAGGGAAGGACCTAGTCCCGGCGGGATTCATCACCTGCTCCCTAAAGAGCTCTCAGACCCTGAATAACCAACAGTGATACCCAGGTAATATGCCACAGGCCTTGGGCCCTGAGATGTGCTGGTGTCAGGTGTGACCCAGTACATTCCCAGCTACCGTGGCTACAGGGAGAGGCCCCTTCTGTTTGAGGAAAGTGGAAGGAAAAGTAACGGGGACTTCGTCTTGCGCATTTGGCCACAGTGGGATAGAGCAGCAAGCAGGCCCTTAGGGTCTCTGAGTCCAGGCCTAGGCTCTTAGACAGCATTTCTGGAGCTGCCCTGGGCCAGAAGGGAGCCCAGTGCCCTGAAGGGTGAGTCCCAGGCCTGGCAGCATTCATTACAAGCTGATGGAAGAGCGCTTGGGCTTTAAGTGAACAGCAGCAGTGGCTGGCAGAACCCCTGACCATGGGCCGGTGGTGGTAGTGGCCACAGGGAGAGGCTCCTTTGCCTATGGAAAGGGGAGGAAGGAGCAGGAAGGACATTGTCTTGTGATTTGAGTGTCAGTTTAGCCACAGCAGAATAGATCATCAGGTAGATGTCTAAGACTGTAATTTCTGCTTCCCAGGCAGCATCTCTGGGCCTATCCAGGGCCTGAGGGAACTCATTGCCCTGAAGGGAGAGACACAAACCTTGCTGGCTTCACCACCTGCTGATCATAGAGCCCTAGGGCCTTCAGTGAACATAGGTGGTAGCCAGGTGATGGTTACAGTGGGCCCTGGGCAAGACCCAGTGCTGTACTGGCTTCAGGTCTGAACCAGCGCAGTCCCAGTGGTGGTGGCTGCAGGGAGGCTTATTCCCCCAATCCCAGTTCCAGGTGGCTCAGCACAGACAGAGACTCCATTTGTTGGGGAGAAAGAAAGATAAAAGAATAAGAATTGCTGCCTGGTAATCCAGATAATTCTTCCAGTTCTTATCCAAGACCACCGAGGTGACACTTCCATGAGTCTGCAAGAACCACAGTGTTATTGAGTTTGTGGCCCTAAGTCCCTTCAAATACCTGGAAAGTCTTCCCAAGAAGGACAGGCAGCCCAGGTCCAGTGGCTCACACCTGTAATCCTAACACTTTGGGAGGCCAAGGCAGGCAGATTGCTTGAGCCCAGGAGTTCGAAACCAGCCTTGGCAACGTGGCAAAACCCTGTCTCTACCAAACATACAAAAAGTAGTCGGGCGTGGTGGCATGCACCTGTAGTCCCGGCTACTTGGGAGGCTGAGGTGGGAGGATGGCTTGATCCCCAAGGTCAAGGCTGCACTGAGCTGTGATCACACCACTGTACTCCAGCCTGGAGGACAGAGCTAGACTCCATCTCAAAAAACAAACGAACAAACAAGCAAACAAACAAACAAAAAACCTAGAAATTAACCAAAAAAGTGAAAGAGCTCGGCGATGAAAACTGTAAATCACTGATGCAAGAAATCGAAGAGGACACACCAAAAAGGGAAAGATATTCCATGTTTGTGGATTGGAAGAGTCAGTGTTAACATGTCCATAGTATCCAAAGCAATCTACAGATTTATGCAATCCCTATCAAAATACCAATGACATTCTTCATAGAAATAAAAAAAAAATCCTAAAATTATATGGAACCACAAAAGACCCAGAATAGCCAAAGCTATCCTGAGCAAAAAGAAAAAAACCGCAAGAATCACTTTACCTGACTTCATATCATACTACAGAGCTATAGTAACCAAAACAACAAGGTACAGGCATAAAAATAGACACGTAGAACAGAATAGAGAACCCAGAAACAAATCCATACCCCTACAGTGAACTCATTTTGTTTCCACATGTACCCACAAAAATTTTAAATTAAAAAAAAATTAGAGTTAATTTTTTAAGGGGAAAGCATTATAATAACAGCCTGGTTAGTGGTGCTTTTTCTTTTAATTGTGTATAAAGTTGCACATGAGTTGTGGTATCTGCTGTCTGTCACTGTTTCAGCCTGGAACAGCCTAGAAACAGTCCCAGCTGCACGGTGCCTATAGTCTAGAGGGACACAGTACATGGAGAAGCAGGGATTTGAACCATGGCCTGCTGATTCCCAGGGACTCTCCCCTTCATCACACTGCCCCTGGGATGACTAAAGAGCCTCGCTTCCCTCCTCCCTGGCCTTTCCTGCTTCCTTCCTGCCTGGGAGGAGAGACACAGATGGATCAGTGATCGCAGGCAGGTGCTGTGTGCCCGGCCCGTCTGGGAAGCAGCTGTATTTTTTTGGCTTTGAACCTAATACAGTTTCCCCTTGAGAGCTTCCCTTGGAGCTGATCGTTTTGGAGACAGGTGACAGTGTCTCTCTGCTGAGCTGAAATCTGAGCAGACACCCGGCTGCCTCAGAATGTTGGAGCGCTCTGGACTGAAGCTGAGTTCCATGGTGGCCCTGCTGGTCCTGAGCTGCCTATCCCTGGACAAAGAGTTTGGCCACCCCGAGCCTCAGTTTCCACTGCTATGAAATGGGTGTAACATCTGCCGTGCCTTCCATAGGACCAGATGAGATGAGGGTGTGAAAACGGTCAGGAAACTTACAAGGCTGGGAGGCAAAGAAACACAGAAGGGTCACTGAAGACCCCAGCCAGGGACTCAAGGGCCCTGAGGGGCTGGATGACCCCCGCACTTTGGTGATGATGACAGAAACCCAGCCGGAACCAGGTGGGGCAGATAGGGCTGCAGGATGGGCCGTGTGCAGGAGTGGTGAGGGGCTGTGGGCCTGGGCTGATGGGGTTCAAGACCTGGTTCTGAAAGACGAACAAATTTGTTCCCTTTTATTGCCATTAATTGTCGAAGTCAAATTATATTTTATACTAAGGTCATTTGGCTGGATTTTTTTCTTTAAAAATTTTTTTTAAAAAAACTCCTTGCTTTGAAATTCTGATACATTTACAAGACATGCGAAGAAATATACAGGGAGGTCCTGATCCCTCCACCCCTCCTCCCCCATGGTAACATCTCACACGGCTATGACGTGACATCAAAACGGGGAAGGTGACGCTGGCACTCTCCATGGAGCATACTCATCTGTGTCCCGTTCTGCATGGCGTGTGTGTGCGTGTGTGTGTTTGCATGTGTGTGTAGCTCTGCCATCTTGCTGCAAGAGCAACCATCACCACCCAAAGATCCTGACTGCACTGTCGCCTCCTCCTCACTAGGTGGTTTTACTACCCGTGTGTGGATGGAGTATGAGGAGGATGGGAGTATGTGGCAATCTCCCCACGGCTTCACAGCTGGAAACTGGCGGGGCAGGTTGTTGGGACATCAGAGCCCCACCTCCCGTTCTCCCACTCTTCCGGGAGCAGAAGGAGGCCGGCCCCACTTCTCTGAATCTCTGTCTGGAGTTTTCTCTCTTGCGGCACAAGTTCTCCTGTATTGAGGAAGCAACTTCTCAGGTGCAGCCACCTCTCTAACCACCTGGGGACAGTTCCACAGCCACAGGAGGCAGGGGTGGCCAGGGCCTGAGGGGACTTTGTCCCTCCTGACAGCAAACAGGGTCTCAACGCACGGCTGCGGGATGGGACCCTGGGTGCTTTGGGTCCCCACTGCAAGACTGGGCACCAGGACGCTGGAAATTAGTGGGCAAGCCCGTGGGCCACTCCAGGCCTGCTGGAGACAAACCTCCCCGTGCCATCCAAGTCCCCTGAAAGCAGCTTTTTCCATAAGGGCAAACTGAACCAAATCATCCCTTTGGGCCGGGCATGATGGCTCATGCCTATAATCCCAGTACTTTGGGAGGCCGAGGTGGGAGGATTGCTTGAGCCCAGGAGTTCAAGGCCAGCCTGGGCAACAAAGTGAGACTCTGTCTCTTATTTAAAAAAAAAAAAAAAATTGGCATGGTGGTGCACAACTTCAGGTCCCAGCACAGGAGGCTGAGGTGGGAGGATCACTTGAGCCCAGGAGGTCGAGGCTGCAATGAGCCATGATTGTGCCACTGCACTCCAGCCTGGACAACAAAGGAAGACCCTGTCTCAGAATAATAATAATAATAATAATCCCTTTGGACCTTTGTTATTCGGATGTGGCCACATTCCTCCCTGGGTTGCTTTCCATCTGAGTTGCCAGTATAAGCTCGCACCCTGAGCCTTTTTTCTAGAACATTCTCATAGAGATCAGTAAGTTGGTCCAAAGAGAAGGCAGGTGGATCCATTTCAGGTGACTCTCTTTCAGGACAAACCTGATCTTATAGCCCCCATAGAGGTTCTTCCCGTGCTGACGCCTGGAGTAGGAGCCTGGGTGAGAAGGAGCCCGGCCGCCAAAACATCCTTCCCACAGGCCCCTGTGAGCTGCCGAAGTTCCACCATTACAGAACCATGTTTTGTTGACAGCTGTGAGACCTGTTAGACTGTGGACTTCTCTGGGAGAGGCTGCTGTAATCTAAGCCGTTAGGGAGTCCTGCCCTTCAGTTTACGTTCTGGATTGGAGCCACACAGGTGCGTCGCTGATCACAGCCACCAAGGTAAGAGGTAGGAGAAGGTCATACTGGGCTCTGGGTGTCAGTCGAGGTGAGAAGTCAAGGAGGGCTTCCCAGAGGAGGCAATGTCTGAGCGAAGTTTCTGAGTATGAGCTTCTGTGGCTACTGCAACAAATGCCCACACACCAAGTGATCTGAAACAACAATCATGCATTCACACAGTTCTGGAGGCCAGAAAGCCAAAACCAAGGTGTCGGCACGGATGGGTCCTTCCGGAGGCTCTGAGGGAGAATCCGCCCGGTGCCTCTCTCCTGGCTTGTGATGGCAGCCCGCCACTTCGGTGCTCCTGGCCTTGAGGATGTGCCCCTCCCATCTCTGCAGCGTCTTCCTGTGGCCTTCGCCTCTGTCTCTGTGCCCCAGATTTCCCTCTAGGATTTCTTCTCTTTGAAGGACACCTGTCATTGGACTTAGGGCCCTCCTAAGTCCAGGATAATCTCAGCTGAAGACCTTTAACTTCATCCCATCTGCAAAAAACCCTGTTTCCAAATAATGTCACATCTGCAGGTTCAGGGGTGAGGATATGGACATTCTGGGGAGACCCCACTGAACCCGCTCCGGGGAGCAAGTGGCGAGGTCAGGAGAGGGAAGAGGAGGACAGGCATTCCAAACAGAGGGAAGGGCACTGGCAAAGGCACAGGGCAGAGAAGTTCAAGGACCTCCGAGCAGGTGGGCAAGGCCAGGGCAAGGGGGCACCCGAGAGCGAGAGGATGTGGGCTGGAAAGCTAGGCCGATGCCAGCCGGTTCATGCACTGAGTTTGAACTTGACCCTGTTGATCTAAGGGAAAATGACAGAGGCAAAGTTAACTTCATTACTTAGTTAAACTAAATGAAGAGTTTATTTGGGCCAAGCCTGAGGATCCCAACCTGAGAGGATGGATTCAAGCTGCTCTGAATAGACACTCCGCTCGGCAGCAGCTACAAGTAGGTTTTTAAAGGGAAAAAGGAGAGGCAGTTCCCAAGCTGTTTACCAAGAATTTATATGAAAATACCAGAATCTGTTGCTTCGCTAGGCATTGTTCTTTGTGTCGGAAATTCCTGGAACATGAAGATAGACGGTGAGGCAGCAAGTCAGGAACAAAATGCCCGTAACTGGCCCTAGGCCTGGGGGCAGGGGCACAACTCAGGCCCCACATTGTCATCTTTCCAGGCCTGATGAATTCTGCACACCCCACAAAGCTCAGACTACACCAAGCCATTTTTCTTTTCTCAACCCTGAAAACGATGTGGAGATGCAGAAAGTTTTACCTGGGTCATTATGTCACTTGACTCTCCCTAGATCCCTGAGAGGTCAGAATTATGGCCCCATTTACAAATGGAGACTCTGAGGCCCAGGGAGGCAAAGTCACTGACCCAAGAGTGGACCCTTAGAGAAATGGCAGGCGTGGGATTGGAGCTCAGGCCTCATCCAGCTGCATGAGTGGGAAGATGGAGGCAGCAGGGTTCTGGGTGTCTGTGGCAGGCAGAGGTGGGTTATCCAGGAGTAAAGAAGGGAGCAAGGCTTTCGGAACTGGGTACCTGGCCTTCTCTTGAGTCTTTGATGCTGGAGGGTGATGCACAGGACAACTGACTTAGAGCCTGGCTCCGGACTGAGGCGCTCAGTGGCATGGGCTCAGGCAGCTTCTTGCACCACCTCTCTGTGAACCTTTCTGTGTTGCTTCCATTTCCTTCTCTGGAAGTGAGAAAGATGAAACCAGCACTTTCCTCCCGGCCTATGGTGGAACTAAGTGAACTCCTGATGGTGACACTTCCTGCCACATGCTTGGTACTTGGAAAACACTGGGCAAAACTTAGTCCTAACCTGGTGGCTGTCTGAACAGAGAGGATGGAACTTGGAGCTCCTGCCTCTTTAATCTTTGATATGAGGAGGAGAGAGAAAGAGACAGAGAAGCCAAAAAGGAGGAGGAAGAGGAGAGAGAAAGAGACCCACAGACAGGGAGTGGGGGAGAGGAGAGAGACAGAGAAAGAAAAGCCACCTTCTCCGTTTTCTTTGGTTTCCCAGCCACTGTGATAGTTTTCTAGGATTCGCTTCCAGTTGATAGGCGACGGGGCTGCCCTCTTCGAACTTGGGTTCCAGGCAATGTGTCCATGGTCCCCGGTAGTGAGCACCTCTGATTCTGGCTTAGGCTAGCACACATGGATTTCTGTTATTAGCAACCAAAACCAAACGAAACCAACACTCAAAAAACACTTGGACTGAGACAATTTGGCAGGCCAAGAGCCCCATGAACTCTGTTGGAAACCCCTTTGATCTGGATGCCAGGGAATTCTCGCCCCAGACCCTGTCACCACGTAAAGAAAAACCCAGCAGGCCTTAGCCTCGGTGTGGGGCAGCCGCGGGAGCTCCGAGCCAGAACTTCCTGGTTGTGCTGGCCGAGAGGCCTTCTGTCGTGCATCCCATACCCGCGCCTCCTGCTCCCAGATGGACAGGTTTCTGGCAAGTTCCACACTCAACCCAGGAACCCATTGAGCAGGTGCCTTGAAATGGGCAGCACCCCTACCCATTGGGCACAGGAGGGCCTGCCCTGGCCAGGTGGGGACTGCAAAATGTGTGAGCAAGAAGCAAATTCGGGTAATGACAGCTTCATTAATTACCCACCAGGCTGAGTGCCACTCAGCATCCGTGATATCCTCAACAACCAGCCCAGCTGGGAAGATGCCAGTATCCCCATTGGACGGGAGAAAGAACCAAGGCTTCAATATCCTAATAAGTCAATGTCTTACTCTAGGTCAGACAGTTACTAAGCGAGGGAGCCAGAACATTCTGTTTCTACATGAAGTAAGGCCGTTATTAACACTTTAAAAATAAACAATGCATCAAAAACAGTGTAATGGGTGGCTTAGGACTTCTCACCAGTTGCCATTGTTTCACCCTCAACTTTTTGCAGGGACAGGAGCTGGAATATTTTAAAGCAAATCTCAGATATCACCTATGTCACCTGTAAATGCTTCAGAACGCATTTTTTTTTTTTTTTTTTGAGATGGAGTCTCGCTCTGTCACCCAGGCTGGAGTGCAGTGGCGCGATCTCGGCTTACTGCTACCTCTGCCTTCCAGGTTCAAGCGATTCTCCTGTCTCAGCCTCCTGAGTAGCTGGGATTGCAAGTTCAAGCCGCCATGCCCAGCTAATTTTTTGTATTTTTAGTAGAGACAGGTTTTTACCATGTTGCTCAGGCTGGTCTCAAACTCCTGAGCTCAGGCAATCCACCCGCCTTGGCCTCCCAAAGTGCTGGGATTACAGGCGTGAATTGTCGTGCTGGGCCCAGAATGCACCTTGAACACATGAGGATGATGTATTCGTTTATCTTTCTTAACATAACCACGAGGTCATCGTCACAGGACCACTTGGTTTGGGAAGTTCCAGCTGGGACCACCACACCTTGTATCCTAGGAGGGACCAGGGCAGTACCAGCCTAGTCCTAGTCTCCCTCGATGGTCAAAAGTTCACAAGAGGCCAGGCACGGTGGCTCACACCTGCTCTCCCAGCACTTTAGGAGACCAAAGTGGAATGATTGCTTGAGCTCAAGACCAGCCTGGGCAACAGAGGGAGACCCCATTATCTACATGAAATTTAAAATTAGGCCGGGCGCGGTGGCTCAAGCCTGTAATCCCAGCACTTTGGGAGGCCGAGACGGGCGGATCACGAGGTCAGGAGATCGAGACCATCCTGGCTAACACGGTGAAACCCCGTCTCTACTAAAAAATACAAAAAAAAAACTAGCCGGGCGAGGTGGCGGGCGCCTGTAGTCCCAGCTACTCGGGAGGCTGAGGCAGGAGAATGGCGTGAACCCGGGAGGCGGAGCTTGCAGTGAGCTGAGATCCGGCCACTGCACTCCAGCCTGGGCGACAGAGCGAGACTCCGTGTCAAAAAAAAAAAAAAAAAGAAATTTAAAATTAAATTTAAAAATTAGCCTGGCCTGGTGGCACTTGCCTGCGGTCCCAGCTATTTGGGAGGCTGAAGTGGGAGGATTCCTTGAGTCCGGGAGGTGGAGGCTGCAATGGGCTGTGATGGCTCCACTGCACTCCAGCCTGGGCAACACAACAAGACCCTGTTTCAAAAAAAAAAATTACAAGAGCAGCAGTTCCCAAAGTGAGGTTCCTAGATCCAGCAGAATCCACATCACTGGAGACCGCATTTAGAAAGGCAGATGCTCACGCGCGTTCCGGATCTGCTAAGCCAGACACTCCAGCCTCGGACCTGGCAATCCTCATTTGTTTCTGTGTTTTTCCTAATCTCGTGACAGGTTATGGCGATCTGTGTTTTCACTCACCCTCCAGGTGATCCTGATGCCAACCCCAATTCAAGAACTGCTGCTCTAGAGAGAAACAGGTAACACAAAGAGATGGTTCCACTCTTGTATTCAGGGTATTCTTTTTTTTTTTTTTTTTTTTTTTTTTTGACACAGAATCTCACTCTGCCACCCGGGCTGGAGTGCAGTCACGCGATCTTGGCTCACTGCAACCTCCGCCTCCTGGGTTCAAGCTATTCTCATGTCTCAGCCTCCCGAGTAGCTGGGATTACAAGTGCACCAACACACCCAGCTAATTTTTGTAGTTTTAGTAGAGATTGGGTTTTGCCATGTTGGCCAGGCTAGTCTCAAACTCCTGACCCCAAGTGATCTGCTCACCTCAGCCTCCTAAAGTGCTGAGATTGTAGGCATGAGCCACTATGACCGGCCTCAGTCAGTTTATTCTTTATGCATGTTCTGGCTTCTTCTCCAAAGGATGCTGAGGACTAGTCCTGAGCAGTCTTGTCCTCCGGTTAGATGCACTGACCCTGGAGCCCACTGTCACCGAGTAAGACCCGACTCTTCCTCTCATTCCTCAGGTGACCCCTGTGCCTTGGTCTCCTCTTTCACAAAATGTGTGCAAATAATAGCACTTGCTTCACACGCTGCTCGTGAGGAGCAAACCAGCTAAGGTATAGGAACTGCTTAGAATGGCTCCTAGTGCATAGACAGTGTGCATTAAGGCGTTAAGGCCAAGATGTGCTGTTCTTACCAAAACGGGGATGTCTGTTACCAAAACGGAGATGGCCGGATCTCTAGGCTGCCATAGGACACCCGGAGTCAGATCACAGCAAGTCACTAGGAGTCTGTTGTGTGAGGGAAGGGCTGGGAGATAAACAGCCCCTGGGAGATATCTGGGAGATAAACATCTCTCCCAGGGGCTGGGAGAGAACAGAAGGAGATTGGGGGCTTCCTTTGCAGCTTTGGGGAGTGCAGGATTAAAGAGGGGCTCAAGGCCGGGCGCGGTGGCTCAAGCCTGTAATCCCAGCACTTTGGGAGGCCGAGACAGGCGGATCACGAGGTCAGGAGATCGAGACCATCCTGGCTAACACGGTGAAACCCCGACTCTACTAAAAAATACAAAAAACTAGCCGGGCACGGTGGCGGGCGCCTGTAGTCCCAGCTACATGGGAGGCTGAGGCAGGAGAATGGCGGGAACCCGGGAGGCGGAGCTTGCAGTGAGATGAGAAGGCGCCACTGCACTCCAGCCTGGGTGATAGAGCGAGACTCCATCTCAAAAAAAAAAAAAAAAAGAGGGGCTCAAAGGGTCCCCTCAACCTGAGGGCTCCAGGCAGAGCAGGACTCTCCGAGGTGGGGCGGCTGCAGGCGGTGACTTGGCAGGAGGTGGTGAGGACTGAGCTTGGGTTGCCTGGGGCGATGCTCCTGAGATGCCCTAAGAGCAATCCCTGGAGACCTGCTTCCCAAAACCCCAGAGAGAACGAGACGGGGCTCACTAGCTGGAAGAGCTGAGATGCCTCCAGGAGTCTCTAGAAGGTTCTGTCCTCCCCTGACCCAGTGGGGAGATGGGAGACTCAAGCAATTGAGGAGTGTGGGGTGCCCTGGACACCTGCGAAGGCAGAGGGCCAGGAGGTCAGGGCTGGGTTCTGAGCGAACCCCAGAGCCACCATTGTCCCAGGTTTGATTGTCCCCAAGCCTCAGGAAACCAGTTGTGTACTGTGATTTAAATAGGACATGGGGCTGGGCACAGTGGCTCACGCCTGTAATCCCAGCACTTTGGGAGGCCAAGGCGGGCAGACCACCTGAGGTTGGGAGTTCGAGACCAGCCTGACCAACATGGAGAAATCCCATCTCTACTTACAATACAAAATCAGCCAGGCATGGTGGCGCACGTCTGGAATCCCAGCTATTTGGGAGGCAGAGGTTGTGGTGAGCAGTGATCACACCACTGCATCCAGCTGGGCAACAGAGTGAATGAAACTCTGTCTCAAAAAAAGAAAAAAAAAATCCAGACTCTAGGGGTGTGCAGGTCAAACGGCCAGGATTCCTCCACAGATAAACTGTAAGCAAGAAAGACGGATGGTGTGTTAGACAGAATAATGGCTCCCAAAAGATAGCCACGTCCTAATCCCCAGCACCTGTGAATGTGTCCCCTTTATGGCAGAAAGAGCTTCACAGGTGTGATTGGGTTGAGGATCCTGAGATAGAGAGAGTCACCTGGATTAGCCAGGTGGGTCCAATGTCATCACAAGGATCCTTATAAGGGTGGTTGGCGGGGTGGGTGGGTGGTTAGAGTCAGAGAGGTGGGGGGATGATGGAAACAGAGCTCAGAAAGATTCAGGGAGGGTGAGACGGAGGAAGAGAGATTTGAAGATGGAGGAAGGGGCCATGAGCGAAGTATCACAGGCAGCTTCTAGAAGCAGAAAAACACAAGAAAACAGATCCCGCCCCCTACAAGTTTCCAGAAGGAACACAGCCCCGCTAACACAGCTTGCACGTCGACTTTGGCCCAGTAAGATTGTTTTGGACATCTGACCTCCGAAACTGTAAGACAACCAACTTGTGTTGTTTTAAGCCAGTAAATTTGTAATAATCTGTTACAGTAGCAACAGAAACTAAGACAGATGGGAAACCTATAGGCTTAAGACACGTAGCGGACATGGCAAATTCACAAAACGGACACAACCAAACTAAAGTGTGGGCAGGTGAGGAAGGGATGAGCATGTGAATGTCAAAGTCAGGAGAATGGCCACGTTCGGAGGAGGGTGCAGGCTGCGGGGCAGGGAGAGGGCCTGCGGGGAGCTCGCAGGGATGGGGGCAAAGTTCCTCTTTGTCCTGGCTGCTGGCTTCCAGGGTTCATTAAGCTGCACCTTTGTTTGGGGGTGTTCCCTATGACTGTTTGATTTTACATTTAACAAGGTAGAAATCATAACCGTGGCAAGGACAGTTTCAGGGTATAGGATAGAACCTCTGTCTCTCTCTGCAGCTTTACAAGCAGCAGCAACATTTTCTTCTGATCTGAGATTTCTTGCAGCAGCAGCAGCAGCAGCAGCACAGGAATCAGTGCAGAGAGAAAAGCAAGGCCAGTCTTCAGAGCTCACGACTTACACTCTGCAAAGAAGTGGGCAAAGCAGGTTCACCCCCAAATGGAACATGGGGTGTGTGATGTTTTGTAAAAGCCCAGTGTAAAACTGTAAAGCCCAGTACGGCAGATGAGCCAGGCACCCCCTCCACTCCGCACCCATTCATCTCTCCTTGCAGAGGGCTGCCTCCTGGCCGGTGCAGGGACTCATGCCTGTAATCCCTGCACTTTGCAAGGCTGAGGCGGGTGGATCACTTGAGGTCGGGAGTTTTAGACCAGCCTGGCCAACATGGTAAAACCCCATCTTTACTGAAAATACAGAAAATTAGCCAGGCATGGTGGCAGGCGCTTGTACTCCCAGCTACCCGGGAGGCTGAGGCAGGAGAACCACTTGGACCCAGGAGGCGGAGGTTGCAGTGAGCCGAGATCACGCCACTGCACTCCAGCCTGGGTGACAGAGCGAGACTCCATCAAAAAAAAAAAAAAAAAAAAAGAAGGCTGCCTCAGGTCACATGAGACTGGGACTCCCTACCTGAGGGCTGCCTTTCTGGCTGCAGAAGCAGGCCCAGCCCGTGTACCTCATGGCAGACCAGAGGTGAGGCCCGAGGAGCAGCCCTCAACCTGAGAGGGATGGAAGTTGGGGATCAATACCGCAGGCTCCCCACCCCTTGGTAGGGATAACTCTGCGTTCTGTACCATCTCACAGATTTCCCCCGCAAGACTGAGCTCCTGTTGCCCATAGTGGTGATGGGCTCAGTGATGCTCCCTCTGTGGGGAGCGTAATTCATGCCGGGGTTACCTCCCAAATGTATCCCCTTGCATTCAAGTCTTCCTCTCAGGGTTTGCCTCTGGGGAACCCAAAACAAGGCACTAAAAGTATAATGAGATGGGAGGAGATGGTTAATATATATATGTACATAAATATATGTGTGTGTATACACATATACATACAGACACATATACATACGTATAGACACATATACATACGTATAGACACATATACATACGTATAGACACATATACATACATATACATATATATGTAGAGGCACGGTCTCACTAATCTTCTAAGGTAATCCTGTCACCCTGGCCTTTCAAAGTGCTGGCATGAGAGGCATGAGTCACCGCACTCAGCCAGATGGTTAATATAGAACACCTGGTCACAGCAAACCTCCATGGCCTTCACCTGGCTGCTTCTACCACCACCGCCGCCCCATCCCTAGCTCCTCCCACAATACCTGGCACCTGATGGGCACTTAGTAACTATTTTGCTGGATGGGCAGGTGGATGGATGAAAGACAGTGACCCACCTCCCATTAGAGAAGTTGAGAAAGGCCAGGTGCAGTGGCTCATGTCTGTAATCCCACCACTTTGGGAAGCCAAGCCAGGCGGATCACTGAAGGTCAGGAGTTCGAGACCAGCCTGACCAATATGGTAAAACTCCATCTCTACTAAAAATGCAAAAATTAGCCAGGTGTGGTTGCATGTACCTGTGGTCCCAGCTACTCAGGAGGCTGGGACAGGAGAACCACTTGAACCCGGGAGGCGGAGGTTGCAGTGAGCTGAGATTGCACCACAGCACTCCAGCCTGTGTGACAGTGTGAGACTCCATCTAAAAAAAAAAAAAAAAAAAAAAAAAGGAAGTTGAGAAGGACAGGTCTTTCCTCTCCCTGCCCCTTTGTCCTGACAAAGCTGCTGGCCAGGTGAGGGTGGTGGAGCTTCTGGCTTTCTGGCCACCCCCACCTCAAGTTCCCTTGTTTCCTTCCCAACTTCCAAACCTGAACCTCTGCCCTTCTCCTCTTCATCATGTGGGGTGCTGATCCCTCCACTAAATTCCCTTTCTTGCTTTGCTTAATAGAGCCAGAGTCAGTTAGAAGCGACTTCTAACTGATACTGCCAGGTGAAGCTCAGCAGGTACTGAATGTTAAATAGAACATCGAGTGTCCCAACAGCTAAGACACAAATCCAATGTGGAGAAACTCTATCTATCCAGGGCTTCTTCAGAGCCGGGTAATACTCACACAGCCTTCATCACCATCTATAAGGTGTGTGTAACCCTTTTAGAAATAAGAGAGGCCAAGGCTCCAGTACATGGCCCAAAGTCCCAAAGCATGGAGGAAGATCAACTGGGGTACAGTTCATCATGAGAGAAGAAGAGAGAAACACTTTTTATGTTTTTTTTTGTTTTTTTTTTTTAAGTTCTATCCAGCCAGATGCAGTGGCTCACACCTGTAATCCCAGCACTTTGGGAGGCTGAGGCGGGCAGATCACCTGAGGTCAGGAGTTCGAGACCAGCCTGGCCATCATGGCGAAACTCTGTCTCTAGTAAAAATACAAAAAGTAGCTGGGCATGGTGGTACACGCCTGTAGTCCCAGCTACTCAGGAGGCTGAGGTAGGAAAATTGCTTGAACCCAGGAGGGAGAGGTTGCAGTCAGCCGAGATCATGCCCCTGCACTCCAGCCTGGGCGACAGAGCAAGACTCCATCTCAAAAAAAAAAAAAAAAGTTATTATGCATGATGCTGGCCAGGTCCTGAGAAATAAATAGAATTGCATTTTTAAATGAAAACACATTTATGAAACACTTAAAACATTAGCAAAATATAGAAACTAATGCAATAACTTCGGAAGGGTAAAATTTTCGCAAGGGAAGGGGTTGTTTTTGGGCATCCCAGTTCAGCATTTGGGTTCAAGGTCATAAGCAGCCTTAGGCTGGGAGTTTTTGCCTGAGCTTGTGTATTCTGGGCCCATTCGGTCCTTAGCCCTGACTGGGGGGCAGTATTCTCCTTCATTCCAACTTATGAGAAATGAGGCCGGGCGCGGTGGATCATGCCTGTAATCCCAGCACTTTGGGAGGCCGAGGTGGGCGGATCACTTGAGGTCAGGAGTTGGAGACCTGCCTGACCAACATGGTGAAACTCCGTCTCTACTAAAAATACAAAAAGTAGCTGGGCATGGTGGTGGGCACCTGTAATCCCAGCTACTCAGGTGGCTGAGGCAGGAGAATGGCTTGAGCCCAAGAGGTGGAGGATGCAGTGAGCCAAGATTGCGCCACTGCACTCCAGCCTGGGTGACAAGAGTGAAACTCTGTCTCAAAAGAGAAGAAAGAAAAGAAATGAGGCTCAGGGATTGGGACAATTTGTCAAGAACTCCCAGAAGTCACAGGTAAAGTAAGCATTGACCCAGAGTGAATTTAGTTTTCTAAATGTCCATGCCCACCCTCTGTTGAAAGGGTTCCCACCCTGTGTTCTCCCTGGCCTGACTTGGCCCCAAGGACCCATGGAGGGGCCTGAAGCTCCTGGGCTCTGGTGAACAGCTGTCGGTGGTGGGACTCCCGCGGGGACTCCCCCAGGCAGGTCCCAGCAGTGCACCCATGGGCACTCACAACCCCCTTCAGTGTCTTTGTAGGGGTTGGAGAAGGGGGCCCCATCTTCTGCCATCAGCATATGCAAATCACAACCGTGTCAGTGGCACTCCCTAGCGATCCACCAACCTGCCTAAGCATGCCTGGGCCCCACCGGATCTATCTAGCACTTCCTTGGAGCCAGGCAATACTTGTGCAGCCTTCACGACCGCCTGTAAGGTGCATGTAACTGACCCTTTTTAGAGATAAAAGAGGCCAAGGCTCTGAGGGTAAGATATATGGCTCAAGGTCCCAAAGCATGGAAGGGATCAAACTAGGGCCCTGGAGCTCAGCCCCCAACTAAAGCTTTCCCATTGGAGGGTGTGACTCGCGGCCCTCGTCTGAGGACAGGCAGAAGGCCACCTCCGAGGGCGTTGCCTGCAGAGCTGGGTCAGGAGCACATCTGCTGCAATTCCCAGCCCTCATTTCAACATCAGTCAGGAACCCCGAATGTTGTGCAAACCGCACGTCTCCACCTGCTTCTCCTGCCAGGACTCTGTTCAGTCTTTACAGCCAGCTCTGAATCACCTCTTTGGAAGCCTTCCTTGAGCCTCACCTACAGGTTCCCTTCGTGTCCCCACTGCGTCTGCACATGGTGTCATCACAGCATGTACCATGTGGTTTTGCTCCTCCTCTGGACTGAGAGCTCTTAGAGGGCAGAGACCCTAAGTCATCTCTCTGCTTGACATCTAGCTCGGCACAGGCAAACAGCAGGTGCTCGGTCCATGACTTTTGAGTCAGTGAGTGATCAGAGGGATGAGGTTGAGTCTCCTTCCTAAGTAGGCTGAGAGCTTCCAGGGAGGGACCTGAGAGGTGTACTCACCCTCATCTGTCCTGATCCCCAGCCTTCTTCCATGCCTAGCAGTAGGGGCTGGTCAAAATAAGTTTGCAGTTGGGTGGGTGGATGGGTGGGTGGGTGGAGGAGTGGAGGGGAGGGTGGATGGGTGAGTGGGTGGTTGGATAAATGGATGGATGGATGGATGGATGGATGGATGGGTAGGTGGATGGATGAATGAATGGGTGGGTGGGTGGATGGATGGATGGATGGGTGGGTAGGTAGGTAGGTGGATGAATGGATGGGTGGGTGGGTAGATGGATGGGTGGATGGGTGGGTGGGTAGGTGGGGGGATGAATGGATGGGTGGGTGGGTAGATGGATGGGTGGGTGGGTAGGTGGGTGCATGAATGGATGGGTGGGTGGGTAAATGGATGGGTGTATGGGTGGGTGGGTAGGTGGATGGATGAATGGATGGGTGGGTGGATGGGTGGGTGGATGAGTGTGTGGATGGGTGGGTGGGTAGGTGGATGAACGGATGGGTGAGTGGGTGGATGGATGGATGGATGGATGGATGGATGGATGGATGGATGGGTGGATGGGTGGGTGGATGTGTGTGTGGATGGGTGGGTGGGTAGGTAGATGGATGAATGGATGGGTGGGTGGGTGGATGGATGAATGGGTGAATGGATGGATGGATGGATGGATGGATGGATGGATGGATGGATGGATGGATGGATGGATGGATGGATGGGTGGGTGGATGGGTGGGTGGATGGGTGGGTAGGCAGATGAATGAATGGATGGGTGGGTGGGTAGATGGATGGGTGGATGGATGAATGAGTGGGATGGATGGATGGATGGATGGATAAATGGATGAATGAATGGGTGGGTGGGTAGATGGATGGGTGGATGGATGAATGAGTGGGATGGATGGATGGATGGATGGATAAATGGATGAATGGATGGGTGGGTGGGTAGATGGATGAATGGATGGGTGGGTGGGTGGATGGATGAATGGGTGGATGGATGGGTGGATGGGTGGGTGGGTAGGTGGATGGAGGGATGGGTGGGTGCATAGGTGGGTGGGCGGGTGGTCTAGCTGGAGACAGTGCAGCATGATAGGAGTGCAGGTTCTGCCATCTGACTCCTGATCATCTGACTCCAGGAACACAGAACCTGGCTTTTCCTCTTAGCTGTGTGACTGTGATCAACCGACTTAACCACCACGTGTCTCAGATCCTGTCTCAGGTCAGGTTCTGCAGAAGCAGGTCCTGAGACAAAGACTCAGATGCTGGTGATATCCACCCCCACCATCCCCACCCCCGCCCCGAGAGAGTTTTGCTCTGTCACCCAGGCTGGAGTACAGTGGCACAGTCACAGCTCACTGTAGCCTGGAATTCCCAGGCTCAGGCAATCCTCCTGCCTTAGCCCCCTGAGTAGCTGGGACCACAGGAGCACACCACCACACCTGGCTTATTTTTAAATTATTTGTAGAGATGGGATCTCCCTAGGCTGGTCTCGAACTCCTGGACTCAAGTGATTATCCCACCTCGGCTTCCCAAAGTGCTGGGATTACAGGTGTGAGCCCCCATCCCAGGCCTCATGCCAGTGATTTTTGAAGGAAGTGCCCCAGCAGAAACTGGCAAGGGAGTGCAGGAACACAGTGCAGATGGGCGCAGTTTTAGGCCAAGTCCCAGGCCTGGCCTCACCCCATTGGGAGCTATGAAGGGCGAGTTATGCCTCTGCCTTGTCCCACCAAAGGCTAGAACCTCCTGCCTTGCACTTGCTGGTTGCTTGGGGGTGAGAACATTTCCAGGTTCTTCTGGTCTTGCACGTCCAGGCAAAGCAGCCCAGGAGCCCAGACCTGGCCTTCAAAAATCTGTAGGTGCTGGGGGTTATTGCGGAAGCCCCAACACTGAGGGAGGGGGGCACCACATGGGGAAAAAGGGTCTGAGGGGACCTGGGTGGGTACCACATTGTTGGCCACAATTTCCCCTTCTGTAAAATGGGGTTGCTGAGCGCAAGTAAATTGTTGCAAGGATTAAGTGAGGGCAAAATCTGAGCACAGGGCCTGGGGGCAGGTCAGCGGTATCGCTTGCTCACACTGGGCTGTTCTTACCCTCCCACAAGCTCCTCTGGCTCTCATTAAATATTTGTTGAATGAATTAACCAGCTTCCCTACTGGTTTAACTGGGTTCATGGGGCCCGCCCCTGTACTGCCCAAACTGTTGATCAAAAGTCCCTTTGTGTCCAGGCTGGCTGGTAAAAATGACAGCCAGACCCTAATGCAAAGAGCCAGCTGCGGCATCCAGTCCCATCGCCCTGGGGGCTCCCCAGGCTTCCCGGGGTGGGCACCTGAATGAAGTCATTGTCCCTGAGTTTTGGCTCCCTTCAGGTTCACTGGGGCCAAGGCACTCTGCCGCCTCGGGCCAGGGCTCTCTTGTTCATTCAACACAACAAACATTCCATTCAAGCACCTACTATGGACCAGACACGCTTCCAGATGCTGGGAATAAAGCAGGAATGATAACAGACCTCAGGCAGCCGGCAATCCAGGCGGGGACGGGCAAAAAAGAGACAGACCAAGTCAGTGATAGAAGGGCTTCAGGGCAAAATAAAGCTGAGTAAGGAATGGAGAGGGACAGAGGTGTGTTTACCTTTGTATTTTCAAATAATTACAGGTTCCCAGGATGTTACAGACTGTACAGGGAGGTGGAGGGTACCCTTCACTCATCTTACATAACCACAGTACCAAATCTAAGCCAGGAAGCAGGCGCAGCTACAATGTGAGCACAGCAGTGCCTTGGTATCTATGGCCATTGGTTCCAGGACCCTGTCTCCCGGGACAGCAAAATCCCAGGGTGCTCAAGTCCCCCAGTCAGCCCTCCCGGTATCTGCAGGCTCTTCGGAAACCTCAGACGCAGGGAGGGCCACTGTGTGTGGTTCCTGAGTCATTTTATCCCTGTATAGATTCATGTGACCGCCAGCACAGCTAGGGAAGAGAACGATTCCATCACGCCTAGGTCTGCCTTGCACAATCTTTGCGGTCACATCTATGCCACCCCTAACCCCAGCATCCACTCATCTGTTCTCCTCGTCTATAATCTTGTCATTTCAAGCATGGTATATAAGTAGAATCACATGGTATGTGACCTTTTGAGATCTGAATATATTCTTCACCGGCTTCTCCAGGTCTGTGCGTTCTCTCTCTCCTCCTCCCTTTTCCTCTCCCCTTCCCTCTCCTTTACCCTAAAAATCTTCAGCGTGCATTTTCAAAAAAAAAAACCAGGGACATTCTCTTACATAACTAGAGTCCAATGATCAAAATCAGGAAGTTCACACCAGACAATACAATTCTCTATAGACCTTATCCAAATCCACCAAATGTCCCACTAATGTCCTTTACAACCAAAGAGAAAGACCTTTTTTCCCCCAGTCCAGGATCTGACCCAAAATTGCAAGTTCCATTTGATTGTCATCAGGGAGCTCTTTAGTCTCCTTTTTTATTTATTTTTATCTTTATTTATTTATTTATTGAGATGGAGTGTTGTTCTTGCGCAGGCTGGAGTGCAACGGCACGATCTCGGCTCACCACAACCTCCTCCTCCCGAGTTTAAGAGATCCTCCTGCCTCAGCCTCCTGAGTAGCTGGGATTACAGGCATGCACCGCCACACCTGGCTAATTTTGTATTTTTAGTACAGATGGAGTTTCTCCATGTTGGTTAGGCTGGTGTCAAACTCCTGACCGCAGGTGATCCACCCGCCTCAAAGGGCTCCCAAAGTGCTGGGATTACAGGCGTGAGCCACCACACCTGGCCTTATTTTATTTTATTTTTTGAGACGGAGTCTCACTCTGTCACCCAGGCTGGAGTGCAGTGGCATGATCTTGGCTCACTACAACTTCTGCCTCCTGGGTTTAAGCGATTCTCCTGCCTCAGCCTCCCGAGTAGCTGGGATTACAGGCACCTGCCACCATACCTGGCTAAATTTTTGTATTTTTAGTAGAGACGGGGTTTCATCATGTTGTCCAAGCTGGTGTCGAACTCCTGACCTCAAGTGATTCACCCGCCTCGGCCTCCCAAAGTGTTGGGATTACAGGCGTGAGCCACTTCACCTGGCCTTTAGTCTCCTTTAATCTGGAACATTCCACAGCCTTCCCTTGACTTTCCTAATGTGGTTATTTTTGAAGAATCCAAGCCAGTCAAACTCCAGGACGTCCTGCACTTGGGTGTGATGCACGCCTTGATGAGATTCAGCTTCAGCCTCTGCAGGAATGGCCCAGGCGCGGCACCGCCTCCTCCTTTGCGAATCACAGTGGGCACATGATGTGGCTCATCCCATTCCTGGTGATGGTCACTTGATCCCCTGGCACGGGTGGTGTCTGCCAGGTTTCTCCACTGTAAAGTGACTGTTTTCCCTTTGGATGAATAAGTCTCTGGTAGGGACATACTTTGAGAGCTTCAAATATCCTGTTTCTCATTAAACTTTGACCTGGTTTGTTTTCAGAGCTTTTAATTGAAGCGAAACTTACCTAGAGAAAAGCACACACACTGCAAGTTCTGCTCAATGGGTTATGACAAAGGGACCACAGCGGCAGAGCAGTAGGAGGGTGCACTTTATGTGGGGTGCTCAGGGAAGGCCTCCCTGAAAGGAGGATAGCAGGGCAGAGCGTGCTTGGCAGAGGCGCGTGGGAAGCACCAAGGCCTGGAGGCGGCACTGAGCTCAGCTTGTTTGACAAACAGCCAGGAGACCAGGGTTGGGGCAGGAGGAGGGGAGTTGACAGATGGGGCCTCTTGGGGCCAGAATAAGAAATCTAATTGTATTACAAGGGTGATGGCAAGGTCTTCGCTCTGGTTCTCCGCGTTCCCAGGGTTCCCCAAGGTAATGCCACGAAACAGTTGTGGAGGAGTGGGGAATTGAGGCATCTCACTTCACAGTGGGGGCGGAAGCTGGGGCAGATACCCATCACCTGGGGTCAGCCATGGGGGAGTGCCAGGAAGTGGAACGGGGAGTTAACATTGCCGTATCTCTGGCCCAGGTGCCAACATAAAATCCCTTAAGCAGAGGGCCTCAGGTGTTTGCAGTAAGCAGACTTTGTTGAGGGTGAGTGGAGCGGGGCAGCAGCTTCCGGTACAGCAAGCTATGGGGGGCTTGAAATGGGGAGAGATGCACTCTGATGTACATTTTTACCACCTCTCTGTGTTACTGAGAATCCACTGTGGGAGGGGAGGCTATCACCACCCTGTGCCCTTGCTTGGAGGTGATCCCAAGCCCCTCGGAATTCCTCAACAGGCAATTGAGTCTGGGGAACAGGCTACACCAGACAAGGAGAAAGGAAGATCCAGCCCCAGACCCTTTTCCACCCTACCCCTCCTGCATTTCTAAGAGCTACTTTCCTGAGAACTGACCTCACCCCTTCAGGCATAACCTAACTTGGGAAACCCAGGGTTCTAGGGACTTGCAAAGAGAGAAACCGGGAACTTCGAACTCTATTGTATCCAAAAGCCAACAAAAATCATAGATTTAACTTCTGATCAGGCTTCCCAGTTAAAAATATCCATTCATTTTCCATTCAACAAGTATGTCTTCAGAACCTATTTTAAAATATATTTGTATGGAGACACAATCCAAAAAAATTCATTTAAAGGCGTGATTCAGTGGGTTTTAGTATATTCACAAGAGCATGCAAACCCTCCCTTTAATTCCAGAATATTGCCATCACCCAAAGAAGAAACGCCAATAGCTCCCAATGCTCCCTCCCCGCAGCCACTGACGACCACCCATCAGCTTCCTGTCTGCGTGGAGTTGCCTGTTTTGGGCAGATCACCTGAGTGGTTCCTTGACTTGGATCATGTTTTCCAAGCCCATCCATCCTGTAGTGTGGATGGGTGTCTCATTCCTTCCTATGGCTGAACAATGTCCCATCCTCTGGGCATCCCACGTGCTATTCACCTGCTCTCTGTTGGTGGATGTTAGCGCTCTTTGCATTCAGCGCCCTCTTTTAAACTCCTAACTGTGGTAAAGTTGCCATCACTTTGGGGAAACCATGGGTGCAGTGGGGCTCCCCTCTGCAGGAGATCTCATTTGGTCCAGGGATAAGGAGGGGCCTCTCTGGAGAAGCGACAACTCAGTTACAACTTCAAGGATGCGCAGGAGTAGGCAGGGTGAGATTTAGGGGCGCTGGGGCCTCTGGCGCATGTTCCAGACAGAGGGAAGAGGTCAGGCCGAGGCTGGCGGAGAGAGAGCACGTACCCAGGGCCTAGACAAGGAAGGAGGTCTAGAATGGCAGAAGGGGCGAGATGGGGAGAGAGTCAGGCGTCAGGGCTGCAGGGCCCTGGTGTGGCCTATGAAGGAGTCTGGAGTTTAAACCAAGGGGATGACCTCATCTCTTGTGAGTTTCAAGATGCCAGGACATCCACAGTAAAACTGGGACCGTCCTGGCCAAATCAGGGTGGTTACCTCCGTGAGTGACCGTGGTAGGCACAAACTGGAGAGTTTAAACAGGGAAGGCCCTGGGCCTCTTTGCTTTGGATTGCAATTCTCTGGACTCTGAGTGACAGGCCTGGATGCTTTTCAATTTTTAAAGGGAGAGTAAGTTTGAAAGGGAGTCCCATTTCCAACTATGTGGCGTTCTGGAAAAGGCACAACTTACAGCGACGGTAAAAAGATCAGCGGTTGTCAGGGGTCCAGGGAAGTGGGGGATGAATTAATGGCACTCAGAGGGTTTTTAGGACAGTGAAACTAATCTCCATGACACCGCCATGGTGGACCCTTGTCATTATGTCATTTATACATTTGTCATAAACCACAGAATGTACGACTCCAGGAGTGAGCTCTATTGTAAACAATGGACTGGCCATGTGCGGTGACTCATGCCTGTAATCCCAGCACTTCGGGAGGCCGAGGTGGGTGGATCATGTGAGGCCAGGAGTTCAAGACCAGTCTGGCCAACATGGCAAAACCCTGTCTCTATTAAAAATACAAAAAAACTAGCCAGGTGTGGTGATGCACATCTGTAATCCCAGCTACTCAGGAGGCTGAGGCAGGAGGATCACTTGAACCCAGGAGGCAAGGTTACAGTGAGCCAAGATCGTGCCACTGCAGTGCAGCCTGGGTGACAGAGCAAGACTCTGTCTAAAAAAAAAAAAAAAAAAAAAAAAAAAGGACTTCGTTAATAATAAATCAATGTTTGCCCATCAGTGGTATCAAGGTACCGCACCAGTGCACAATGCTATTCATAAGAGACACGGGGTGGGGGTGAGGCTGGGAGAAGGGACACAGGGAAACTCTTTATTTTCTGTGCAATTTTTCTGCTCTCACAACTAAAGTTTTTTTAAAAAGGAGTCAGTTTTACACTTAATAATTGCCATGGTGTTTGGTAGACAAAATCCTACTGGACAACCATCCGTTGGCCTGGGAAAGAATTGTGAAAAGAGGTCTTGGAGAAGTTAAAAGAAAAGAGCTGGGCGGGGGGTGTTCTCAGGGGGCTGAGGCTGGGGCTCCCTTGAGCCCGGGAGTTGGAATTCAGCCTGGGCAACATAGTCAGAAGTTGTCTCTTAAAAAACTTTTTTTCTCTTTTAAAGCAGGCAGGCTTAAAAAGAGAAAGAGAAAAGATCTTGAAGTTTGGGAATTCTGAGGTCAGCCTTTCTCTGTCTGGGTCTTCTTTCTGTCTCCCCACCTGACTTTTCTCTCCACATGGACAGACGATCCTCTCCTTCAGCCATCCCACTATCTTCTGGAAGGTTCCATAACTCCTCCCTGTTCCCATCATTCCTTATTCTGAAAATCCTTTGGTAAATGGGTTTATTAATTTGCCAGGTGCAAACAATTGTCAGTGGCTACTTGAAGTTTGATAAGGAAGATTCCGAGGCCTGTCCCAGCCAAGGGGGAAGTGCCGCCTGGTGATCAAACACTGATGCCTGCTACAGGTCAGAAGAGGGAGGAGGAGCAGAGGCATCTGTGCTGTGTATTTACCTCCCGGAATTTAGCAAGTCCCAAGCCGTGTTCATTTGGCACCTGGTGTCATGTTCCAAGGGGCAGTGCCTTGTTGCTTCTGCTGGAATTAAGCCCTTTAGAAGCCCAGCAGTGCCCATAGCTACAGGAAGTGCTCAGCCAACGTTTGCCTGTCATTCAGCAAATAATGGTTATGAAACAGTGAAAGTAAGACACGAATAGTGCCTGGAAACAGGCTGTGTGTGGGGAGCATGTGAGCGTGACCCTCATTTTGGTGCAAATGCATAGACCGGTTCACATAAGGGGGTCTCGCTATTGTGGCAGCAGAGCTGTTTCCAACTCCAGGCCTTAGCTACTGTCCTTCTGTTTCGTCTGCCACCCCTCCCCGCTGCCCCGTACCCACAGAGATCTCGTCTTACCTCTCCTGACTCCTCTAGCTACAAGAGGCTCCAGGCCCCATCCTGCTCACTTTTTTCTTTTTTCTTTTTTTTTTTTTTTTTTTTTTTTGAGGCTGAGTCTTGCCTGGTCACCCAGGCTGGAGTGCAGTGGCACAACCCTGGCTCAGTGCAATCTCCTTCCAGATTCAAGCGATTTTCCTGCCTCAGCCTCCAGAGTAGCTGGGATTACAGGCCACCATACCCACCACCACGCCCGGGTAATATTTTGTATTTTTAGTAGAGATGAGGTTTCACCATGTTGGCCCGGCTGGTCTCGAACTCCTGACCTCAGGTGATTCACTCGCCTCGGCCTCCCAAAGTGTTGGGATTACAGGCGTGAGCCACCGCGCCCACCCTCACTTTTCTTCTAGTGTCACCCACTGTCCTAGTCTCCTTGGGCTGCTGCAATAAAGCTCCACAAACTGGGTGGCTACAGTGGAAATTTATTCTCTCTCCATTCTGGAGGCAGAATTCTGAAATCAAGGTGTGGGGGAGCCTGTGCTCCCTCTGGAAGCCCCATGATGGGTGTGGGGAGATTCCTCCTGCCTCTTCCAGCTTCTCATGGACCCAGATGTCTTGCAGCTTGTGGTCACATCCCTGCTTTGATCTTCAGGTGACCTTCTCTTCTGTCTCTTATCAGGCCACAGTCACTAGACTTAGGGCCCACTCCGTTAATCCAGGATGATTCCATCCTGAGATCTTTAATTATATCTATAAAGATCTTTTTCCAAATACGGTCACATTCACAGATTCCCAGAGTTAGGACATGGACATATCTTTTGCAGGGGACATTATTCAACCCACGACATGCACTGCCTGACTTTGCATTACACATGGATTTGTCCACAGCCTGTCTCCCCCATTAGGAGATGAGATAGGAAAGCAGGGAAAGAGTCTGTTGTGTTCCCAGCTCGATCTCCAGTGCCACATGGCAGGTGCTGAGAAATATTTGTTAAGTGAATGAAATGGTTTTACCTTTCCAAGTCCCAGTGTTCCCATCTATAAAATGATTATTTCCTGTGTGCACAGCTATTGCAAAACAGAATCAAGGGTTTATGAAAGGTACCATAACTTCCACCTAATTCTTAAAATTAGAAACAAATTGCACAAAATATACCTTTGTACAGTGTACCCTTTCCAAAAAGGATGTCTTCAATGCCACTCTTAGAGAATTTGTGAGTGAAGTTTGTTACCAAACAAAATACAGGTGCCTTGAGGTTGCATCATGGCTCCCAGCAGTGCTGGGGCATTGCTGGGGATAATTTGCGGGCAGTGAAAAGACACCACTTTGACATAGAGAGTGAATGGGAGTTGCAGAGCATGACCTCATTGTTCAAGGTGCCCAGAGCAGACATTTCGAGAAAGGCTGGATGCCTTTGGTTGGGTCCCACCCTTGGCATTCATCGTTGGCCAATGCTGCAGAATCACTGAGGCGTTGAGCTGCAAACCCCAGAAAGTTCTCCAGCCAACTGTCTTGTTAGATTCTTTGCAAGTGGGCTCTAGCATTTTACAGACTGAAGGCAGAAAAACTAAATGAAAAACTTGAAAAAACAGAATCTTGAAGTCTGTGGGGATGACCACGGAATCCAAACAAAGTGACAGAGCTCAGAAAGGTCGTTTAAGACAAACATAAATAGCAGGTGTAACTGACAGGGAAATGGACAACACACAACAACAAAAACCAACTCAGAAGGTAAGTGCTTGAGACAAGCGCGGTGGATCAAACCTGTAATCCCAGCACTTTGGGAGGCTTAGGCAGGCAGATAGATCACTTGAGGTCAGAAGTTCAAGACCAGCCTGGTCAACATGGCAAAACCCTGTCTTGTGTCTAGTATATATATACACACAGAAATTAGCTGGGCATGGTGGCGCACCCCTGTAGTCCCAGATATTCTGGAGGCTGAGGCATGAGAATCGCTTGAACTCGGGAGGTGGAGGTTGCAGCCAGCCGAGATGGCGCCACTGTACTCCAGCCTGGGCAACAGAGCAAGACTGTCCCAAAAAAAGAAAAGAGTTTGGGTAATTAAATTACTTAGAATATAAGAGGATGCAGAGGTTAGAAAAACAAAAATTAAAGTTGGAAAATTTCTTTAAATCTGGAAAAGGAAACCAAAAGAGACTGTAAATACTCATCTGTGTTTCTGAAGTGTTTTCAGGTAGCTCCCAGTAGAACTTTCAATGAGATGTTTATTCCAAAACCAAAGTAAAACTTGACAGCAAATTGAGTGCTTGCCTCAAAAGGCACAGAAATAAAACATGAAAGAGGATGACAGACGTCAATCTAACAGTGACAACTATAACAATGTAGACACAATACATTTCCCTATTATAAAGCAAATCATTCATTGAAAGTTCTGTTAAATATACATTTTAATGATCTATTGTTTATGAGAGACATATTCAATAAATATTTTGGAGTATTTGCCATGTTTCGGGCACATCATTTACCATAACCAACACTGGTGGAGCCTAATTTACCTAATTTTATGCACCGTAAACCTAATTTACTGGCCTGGGCAACATAGCAAGACCCCATCTCTACATAAAAATAAAAATTAAAAAATTAGCTGGGTGTGGTTCTGTGCACCTGTAGTCGCAGCTACTCAGGAGGGAGGATTGCTTGAACCCAGGAGTTCAAGCCTGCAGTGAGCTATGATCCCGCCACCGCCCTCCAGCCTGGACTACAGAGTGAGACCTTGTCTCTAAAATATACATGTATATATCCACCATCTAGAGTTTCCTTCCGGAATGCCCTGAGCATTTTCAAACCTAGCCGAGGAATTCCAGCCTTGACATCTCTGGGCTGGAGCGGAAGCCATGGTGATAGGGTCCAGAAGGCTGAGCTTTCAAATCCCCTGCTCCAGGGATGCTGGTCTGCCTGGAGAGATGACTGGTTAACGGCTTGGACAAACATGAAGATGCCAACAAGGCATTCTTCTTCCCTGGATCCAACATCATCTTAAAATCACAGAATGCCGGTTGGGAAGGACCTAAGAAATAACTGAGCCAAGTTCCTGTATGTTCTTTTATATTAATAATATGACAGAAGTGCCTGAGGGCCTGCAATGTCGGGTACTACTACGTCATACTACTGGGTACTCCACCTGTGCAAGCATTCACTCAGCCTTTACCATAGGATGCTGAGGTTGGCTGCAGGATGTCTCCTACTTGTTCCTCTACAACACTCTTTTTTTTTTTTTCTTTAACATGAAGTCTTGCTCTATCGCCCAGGCTGGAGTGCAGCGGCACAATCTCGGCTCACTGCAACCTCCACCTCCCGGGTTCAAGCGATTCTCCTGCCTCAGCCTCCCAAGTAGCTGGGATTACAGGCACACGCCAGCATACCTGGCTAATTTTTGTATTTTTAGTAGAGACAGCGTTTCCCCATGTTGGCCAGGCAGGTCCCAAACTCCTGACCTCAGGTGATCCGCCCACCTTTGCCTCTCAAAGTGTTGGGATTACAGGTGTGAGCCACCAGCCCAGCCTCCTCTACACCACTCTCCACCCTTCTTTGGATTCTCCGCCCAGGAGCCTGCGTCCTTGGCTCTGTTGCCCTCTGCTGAAGTGATCAGCCCCCCAGAGCTCCCTTCTCCAGGTAACTCCTCTCTCGTCTGCTCCTTCAGGCCTTGGGTGGGAACAAAGCCACTTCTCACTCTTTGCTAGTCTTCGTTAATGGCATAAGCGCTTCTGGTTTCTCTACATCATCCCCACACCTTTGTAAAAAGTCTGTTTCTCAAACTCTCCTCAAATTACTGTTTCCTACTGGGACCCTGACTCATACAGGTAGGTAGTGATGTCCCCATTTTATGGATGAGTAAACTGAGGTGGAGAGAGGTGAAGAAAGTTGTCCAAGGTCTGAAAGGAACATTCCTGGGATTCAAATCTGGACTCACTCATGTCAGAGGTTTGCTGTTACCATTATTCCTGTACCTTTGTTGAAACTGGGGGGCGGGGGGGACAGGCTGATACCATAACCTTTGTTTCCTTAAAAGAGGAAGATGCAGGAGATACAAGAAGGGCCACTGGAACTGCCCCACAGGTTTTTGTGGGCTGGAGTCAACCCTCAGGAGCAATTGAGGTAGGTGGCAAATATTTGCTCAAAAGAGGCAGCTGAATTGCGTGGATAAATGCAGAGGCCACGTCCTGTAGTCCGTAAGCAAATTCCCTGTAGAGATGAGGAAGCCAGTGGAAAGGTGGGTGGCACGGCCTTCCCCAGAGCCCCCGCCTCTGCTAAGTGGTGGGTCTACTTACGGATCTAGACCCACCTGAAGCCAAAGAAAGCCCTGGTACTTCAAAGCACCCACTTGGCAGCAGGCAACTGTCTACACTGTGTGTGGACTCACATACTTTGGGAGCCATTTGAACCCAGCACCTTCTGATGATGATGACGATCATGAGGATGGTGTCATGGGGACACCAGCACATTCTCTAAGCCAAGCCCTGCTCCAGACCTTCCTGTACAGCACTGTCCGCTGGGGCCTCTCAATGTCACTGTGAAGAAAGTCTATGGTGGTGGCCTTTCTGCAGAGCAGTAAACCAAGGTGCACAAAATGTAAGAAACCTGCTCAGGTCCCGCCATGAGCAAAAGCGGCGCTCATCCTGCAGACGAGGACAGGGGGCCTGACCATCCCAGACCATGCAGGAGCCAAAGGCAGCAGGGCTGTCAGCCGCTCCTGTTCCCGGACTCACTCCCAGGGCCCTGGAGGTGGGGGTCTTAGCCTTCTGCTCCCCGCTCAATGACAGACTAGGTCGCCGAGGCTCAGAGAGGCCAGGTGACCCATCCAGCGTGCCCAGCGGCAGGTGTGAGTCTGAGTCAGCTCCAACCACCTCGCTCCCGGCGCCTTAGAGCGGCCCACACTGCCTTCCTCAAGAGGATCACCTGGGGCTCGTTAAAAACTCAGCTCCCGGGGGCTCCAAACCCAATAACTGGGCAGGGAGGGGTCTGGGAATCCGGATTTCCAGCGGAAACCAGCGTTTGCTCCTCCACCTCCCCCACTCCAGGTGATTCTGAGGATCTGCAAGTGTGGGAAACAGCCCAAGCCCTGAGGCGACGCAGCCGCTCCCTGGGCCTTCGATGGCCAGCCGGCGCTGTCCCCAGGGGCCCTGGGGTCCCAGGCGAGCTCGCGGGGCGGGGCCAGGTGAGCCTACACCTCCCTGCGCGCAGCCCCGCCCCGGGGGCGGGGCCTCACGTGGCGCGGGCAGGTAGACAGCTCCCTGGTAACCGGGTCTGGCCCAGGGGGCTTGGGCGCGCGCAGCCATCCCGGGCCTCGCCGGGGACCGAGGGAGGCAGGCAGCGCCTGCGCCCGCTCACCATGGTCGAGGGACGCGTCTCCAAGTTCCTGAAGAAACTCGGCTTCTCGGGCGGCGGCCGCCAGTACCAGGCGCTGGAAAAGGAAGAGGAGGAAGCCTTGGTGAGTCCGGGCGACCCCGCGCCGGGCGTGCGACCCGACCCCCCATCCCCTCTGTCGTAACCGTCCCCGACCCGAGACCCCGCGTTTGCGCTGCGATTCGCGAACTCGTCCTCCTCCCCTGGTTCCGGAAAGAAGCCGTCCTCACAGCAGCCACGCTCTCATGTGTGCTCTGGCCCGGGGAGCTCAGCACTGAACCCTCACGTGAACCCATTTTGCAGATGAGAAACTGAGGCCGAGAGTGGTTAAGTATATTGCCTAAGGGGCACGGAGCTAGGAAGTGACCTGGCTGGGAACTTAACCTAGGTTTCTCTGACTCCGGAGAATTAAAATTCCTGGGTCTTCAGACTTGGGCTGCTTTATGGATATTTAAAACTTAAATTGGAAAATAAAATTAGAGGGATGCAAAAAACAAAAGATTGCTGAAATGTGGTAACAATAATAGAAAGCAAAGTTGGAGCTGAGGGACCTCCCAGCCTCACTTCCTACAGGCAGGCACTTTTAGAAGCCACCCGGAGCTGTCGGCCTGCTTTGCAACCTCCAGGGCACGCGCTGGGGTAAAGCAGCAGGGTGCCAGGGGCAGGGCGGTTCATGAGGGAACAAACTGGCAAAGCTGTCAAATAAAGCCCCTCCTGAAGCCAGGCTTGAGGGTGACCCAACACCCTTCTTTTCAGCTTCGCAAACAGAACTCCTTGCATGCTTTAAGGGCAAGGGGGCACTAAATTTCTGCTTTCTTTGCACACCAGAGGGTCGTTGCACTTTTTTTTTTTTTTTTTCATTTAAGCTTAAGCAGTCATTCAAAAATACCATTTCTGAACAAGTCCCCTGGGTTGCTAATGAGAACTATGACTTGGCAATGGCCTTTTGACCAGTGAGAGGAAACTTCAAAGGTACAATTACCTTTTAATAATAATAATAATAAAAAGCTGAAAAAATGTTTGACTTAAAATTTTATTTTTTTCTCCCAAAGAATACTAATGGTCAAAACATTTTGTTTGTGAGATTAAGTATTCGTGCTTTTTAAAGATAGTGTTTCGGGCTTTTTAAAAATAGTGTTTTATACATCCCTGTTGATGTAAGAATTCTGGTGTTAGGGTGGTAGACCACAGGACCACCTAATTAGCAGTCTTTGAACAATCTCGATTTTTCTGAAGTGGCGTGTTAATGTTAATAGGATATGGAGTTCAATTAATTTGCTGTGATCTATTTTTCTACTTGTGTGATACGTTCTGCTAAAGGAGTTTGAAGTTTATTTGCCAACACAGGTTGCCTTTCCTACGTTGCCATTCCTGTTTTCTTCCTTTCCATCTTTCAATTTTTGCATCAGGCCAGGTATTTTTCAAACACTCCTGATGTGTAGTTGGTTACCATCAGGTTTCATAGGATGTCCAGGAATGCAGGTGCATGGATGATGTAACCTCAAGGGAGATGCTGGGGAGAGTTTGATCTCTGTGCCGGGTGGAGTTCATTCCTCTAAAGCTTTGCAGAAGAGTTCTCAAAGACAAGTGTTGAGCCGGTCTGTTGGTATGCCCTCCCACCTGGCTGTGGACCGGGGTGCTCTCAGCAGCATCCTGAGGCCTTGGGTGCGTGACGATGGGCAGTGTGCCGCACCAGGAGGCTGGTGATACCAGCAGCCGGCACCAAAGGCCAGCTGAGAAATAAGGCATGCTGTCTCCAGAGGCAGCATTGTGCAAACCCAAGAAATAACGATGAAAATCGATGGGAAGTGTGAGGAGGGAGGGAGGTGGGGAAGCCGGGAGGCTGGGCGAGGCACTCACTTCCTGCCAGGTCAGCTCAGACCTGAACGCCTCCTTTGCTCTCATACTCGTCCTCTCGTTGAAACGCCTTCCTGCCAGGGTTTGGAAAGGAGGCAATGTGTGTTGAGGTGATTACTTCTACAATAGTTGGAACCGTCTTTTATGAGCACTAATTATATACCACATCCAGGATGCCTGTAGGAGGCCTCTAAGCCCTCCCCTCCCCCAGCCACTTTGACCAGTTACGCCAGTTCTAATAGTGATTGTTACTGAGAACCTGCTGTGTCTTCTCTCGGGCCTCTTACCTCCAAGGTAAGTTTTACTGTCATCATGTGATCAACGAGGATGTGAAGCTCCTAGTGGGGCCACTTTCGTTTGCTCAGTGAGCATTTCCTGACAGCCAGTTTTGCCAGGCGCCGAGGATACAGGTGTGTACAAAACAAAGTTCATAGAGGAGGCCAACGGGCAGCTGACAAACCAGGAGATGCTTTATTTGAGACCCAGTGGTCTTAGGTGCACTGGAGAATCAAAGAGTAGAGGACCAGACAGAGGACTGGTGGTTAAGAGGGGAACTGGAGACTGGATTTCAGCATTTCCAGGAATGAAAAGAAAGGTGTTTGAGTCGGGCGCAGTGGCTCATGCCTGTAATCCCCACACTTTGGAAGACTGAGGTAGGAGGGTTGCTTGAACCCCAGAGTTCAAGATCAGCCTGGGCAACATAGCCAGATGCCATCTCTGCAAAAAATTTAAAAAATTAGGCATGGCAGTGTGCACCTGTGGTTCTAGCCGCTCCCGAAGCTGAAGCAGGATTGCTTGCACCTGGGAGGTCAAGGCTGCAGTGAGCTGTGATCATGCCACTGTGCTCCAACCTGGGCCACAGAGTGAGACCCTGTCTCAAAACACAACAACAAAAAGAAAGGTCTTTGAGAGGCCTCCTTAATTTAGTTACTAGAAAAAGTTTCTCACTGCTGACCTGAACATTAAGGTAAGGAAGAGATTGGACCAGAAATTCCTGCTTCCCAGGTGACTCAGCGCTGACTCCGGGGGAAGCTGCCTCTGCCCCTCAGGGCTCCCATCTCTTGACTGCGGCAGGTATAGCCCCAACCCACTGCCTCCCTGGCTGGTGAGCAGATTCCTCCTTCTGGGCTCTGCAGGGTGAGGCTTGGATCCCAACCGACACATGTAGTGACCACCCATCCATTCAACCTAGATTCATGGAGAGGGGCTCCCTCTGTGTGTCAGGTGGGTGCTACAGGCTGGGGTTGAGGCTGATAAGGATGCACAGCTCCCTGCCCTCAGGTATCCCATCCGGGAGGCAGAGACAGGCACCCAACAACAGGTCACAGTTCACTGTTTAGTGCCGATGTGTCAGAGCTGGGAGAAAGACGTGATATTTAAGATAAATAGGAGTGGCAAAGAGTGAGCTGGATGAAGGGCAGGGGTTGACAGCGAGTTCTAGACAAAAGAGGGAGAGGCGTTGGGGTTGGTAGGATGAGGCTGCAGAGGAGGGTCGTACGGAGCCTTGTCAGAGTGTGGGTTTTATCCCTGGAGCAATGGGGGATTGTTGAAGGGTTTTAAGTCAAGACATGACAGTCACTCATTTATTCACAGATGGGCCCAACATTAGAACTGTGATAAAACAGGCACAGTCAGATTTGTTTTTAAGAGATGACACTCGGTTACCGGAAAAGAGTATATGCATGGGAATTTTGAGGCTCAGGCACACACAACCTTAACCCAAGGCTTGCCCAAACTCACAAATCATTAGTGTTTCTCAGAATTTAGCAACGTGTGGGCATCTTCTTAAATAAACATACTGAAACCCCACAGTGTTTTGTTTGTTTGTTTTGAGACAGAGTCTCACCCTGTCACCTAGGCTGGAGTGCAGTGGTGTGATCTTGGCTCACTGTAACCTCCGCCTCCCAGATTCTCCTGTCTCAACTTCCCGATTAGCTGGGATTACAGGCACCCGCCACCATGCCCAGCTAATTTTTGTATTTTTAGTAGATACGGGGTTTCACCATGTTGGCCAGGCTGGTCTCAAACTCCTGACCTCATGATTCGCCCGCCTCAGCCTCCCAAAGTGCTGGGATTACAGGCATGAGCCACCGCACCTGGCCAGTGTTATCTTAAATGATTTGTATGAAAGTGTGACTTCAAGTAAGTATAAGCATAAAACCTATAATAAACATAACTGTTTGCTTATAACTCAATTATAAAATCAATTTAGGCCGGTCGCAGTGACTCACCCCTGTTTTCCCAGCACTTTGGGAGGCTGAGATGGGTGGATCACTTGAGTCCAGGAGTTCAAGACCGACCTGGCCAATATGGTGAAACCCCTCTCTACTAAAAATACAAAAATTAGCCGGGCATGGTGGCAGGTGCCTGTAATCCCAGCTACTGGGGAGGCTGAGGCAGATAAATCCCTAGACCCCGGAGGCGGAGGTTGCAGTGAGCCGATATCACAACACTGCACTCCAGCCTGGAAGACAGAGTGAGACTCCCTCTCAAAAAAAATAAATAAATAAATAAATAAATAAAATTATAAAGTACACATAAAACAGCCTTATTTTGATATATTGGCGATGTTCTATTAAAACTTAATCAGGCTAGGCATGGTGGCTCACACCTATAATCCCAGCATTTTGGGCGGCCGAGGCAGGTGGATCACCTGAGGTCAGGAGTTTGAGACCAGTCTAGCCAACATGGTGAAACCCCATCTCTACTAAAAGTACAAAAATTAGCTGGGTGTGGTGGTGGGTGCCTGTAACCCCAGCTACTCAGAGGGGTGAGGCAGGAGAATCACTTGAATGCGGGAGGTGGAGGTTGCAGTGAGCCAAGATTGTGCCACTATGCTCCAGCCTGGGTGACAGAGCAAGACTCCATCTCAAAAAACAGAAAAAAAAAGACACTGGAAACCAAAGCCTTTTTTGAATCTCGTCTCGGAAATGAGATCTCATAACTTCTGCCATATTCTATTCATTTGATGTAAGTCTAGGTCTAGTCTACACTCAAAGGGAAGGGGTTACACAGGCCATGGGTACTGGGAGGGAGTGATGACTGGGGACCGCCTTAAAGGCTGCCCATTGGAATAGTAGAAAGAAGTATTTCCTTAAATGATGTCATTCACATTAAAAAAAAAAAAAACCCTAGAACCACATCTGACATGTCATCTGCTCACTAGTTATCTGTTTTGGTTAGTGTTTTCATTCATCTTGAGTTCTGTTCTTTAAACTCTTTTGGACTTTTGATTTTGAAAATGCTGATGCTGAGAACGTCTGCTAACGCGTGTGTGTACAAAATGACATTTACATTTGTCAGGAATTTGTTTGCTAGTTTAGGATAATCAGACTCAAACTCAAGTCCAACTGCCAGCAAGCAGCCTGCGAATGCCAATTTTGAAGGCTGTCATCTGATTACCATAGAACTGGCTCGTTCACTTGAAGATAATGTTACTGTTGGGCGTTGTTGAAAGAGTATCTCTTCATTTGGTATCTATTTGTATTTACTACTACACTTAGTGCTTATTGACAGTGGCAGCTGCTATGTACAAAGACTGGATTCATGTAAGGCACCTGCTTGCAACGTGACTACACTTCTCAATATTTAGGTGTCTTAGAGTTTTCTCACCGATTCCACAATTGTGCACTGTGTGATGACTCAATTCTCCTGCTAACCTTTCTCTCTGAGCCATTGAAGCTTTCAGTGGGTATCAGCCTTCACTCGGAACCTACAGTGTGTGCTGTGGTCATTGTCATGGATGCAAATGTGCACGCTGGTGTTATGTCACAGTCCTTAGTTGTAAGTTGCCCCCCACCCCGGAAGGTCTGTGTGAATCAGTCATTGAAACACTTTCAACGTTAGTAAGTTCTCAGAAAACTTGAAGGCTCTGAAGATGGCATCCCGGAAACCCTGCCCCCAATCCTAATGTCACAAGCTTTTTTTTAAGTATAAAGAATGCTAGAGTCCCAAACTCCTAGGGAGAGGAAACTAGAAGGAACTTCCAGTGTGTTAAATGGTTGCTGCTTGGTGGCCATCATATTAGGGGTGGGGACTGGGAGCTGATGGGTGGTCCTGTGTGTTTTATTTGTGTGCACACAAGTTGTTTGTAGATTCGGTATTTCTCCTAAATCAGAGGCCATCTGGATGAGAACACAGGCAAGTGCTATATCTTCAAGGGTAGACATTCAGCTGCTGTTTCTCTTTCATGGACAAAGAAATACAAGTTATGAAAGATGCAAGAGTTTGGGTTTTATTCCCACCCCCCCTAATAATCTATCGAAAAGGAGAAAAAGGGAATTAGCAGAAAGCTTATTCAGGGACCTCAAAAATCATGTAGAGTGTTTAGATGAACCTGTCTAAGTCAGATGTTGACATGGATGGTATTTGGATGGTTGTTTGAAGGTTCATATAGACACCTGGTAAAAAGGACTTGTCTCATATCAGATATGATGAAAACAAAAACTTTAAAACAAGAAATGAGATATTCAAAATATTTAAAAATGCCCATGAGTAGAGGTTTGTTTACACGTATTCTGGGATATCTAGGTAACAGAATTCTCACAGGCACTGGAACTGATGCTGTGGAAGAATATGTAATGACACAGTGGACGGCTAAGATTCTATCTAACATTTTTAACATGAAAAACGACAAACACGGCTCGGCACAGTGGCTCACGCCTGTAATCCCAGCACTTTGGGAGGCCCAGGTGGGTGGATCACTTGAGGTCAGGAGTTGGAGACCAGCCTGACCAACATGGTGAAACCTCACCTCTACTAAAAATACAAAACTGGCTGGGTGTGGTGGCAGGCGCCTGTAATCCCAGCTGCTTGGGAGGCTGAGGCAGAAGAATCGCTTGAATCGGGGAAGCAGAGGTTGCAGTGAGCCGAGATCATACCCTGCACTCCAGCCTGGGTGACAAAGCAAGACTCTGTCAAAAAAAAAAAAAAAAGAAAGAAAGAAAAAGAAAAATGTCAAACATACAGAAAAACAGAAGGACTAGACATCTGTCTGCTCGCCCACGTGGATTCCATGATTCTTTTGCCATCTTTGCCCTGCATGATGCATCATTCAGTGGAAACAGGTGGTCGTAATTTCTTTTGGAAAAAACAAACTTTTACAATGTGCAGATAATAAAATCTGGAAAAAGATCATTTTGAGCAGTTTTTTTTAATCTTGGAATGACAAATTTTCTTCTTTGTAATCTTGTGCATTTTCCAAATTTCCAGCCGCAAATATGGTTTAATTTTGTAGCCAGAAAAAAAAAGGACATGTGAAAAATAAAGGGGAAGTTTGAACAAAAGAAGGGGAGAGAAAGGATTGTGGGTTTTTAGGTCTGTGTTGCCTTTCAGGGCTGGGTGGGCGTAGCTGGGAGTGGTTCTGTAAACAGCATTATTAGACAAGAATCCAGATCCCCAGTGGGGGCGGTGTAGAGCGGTGCCAGCCCAGCTGGGGTGCCAGTGGGAGAAAGAGGAGGATGGGATGGGGGGGGGTCTGTATGCTGTATGTGGCCATTTGGGGACTCCTGCAACCCCTTGGGGCTTCCCAACACAGAGGTAAGTAATTTGGATCAGCGCATTCGGGACTTCCACAGGGGCATTTGGAATGACCAAGGGCAGAGAGGAAAGGTCTCTGGTTCAAGGAAGGCAGGTAAGGCGATGAGGTTGACTTGAGGGCAGGACTGGCTACAGAATTCATGCAGCAGACTGCCAATAGCAGGAAGACACTTGCTTCTATCTTCTGTGATCTCTCCCTTGACTGTCCTGGTGACTTCCACTTGCTATAGATTGTTGCTCTCCACCACACAAGGGATTACTACCGGGTGAGTGTAGACCAAGCGTGTTCAACCCGCAGCCCAAGGTAGCTTTGAATGCAACCCGACACAAATTCATCAACTTTCTTAACGCATTATGAGATTTTTTTGCAATTTATTTATTTATTTATTTAGCTCATCAGCTATTATGAGTATTAGTGTATTTTATGTGTGGCCCAAGACAATTGTTCTTCCAATGTGGCCCAGGGAAGCCAAAAGATTGGACACCCCTTGTGTAGACCCTCCCAGGTGTCCCTCATCGGGAAGAGCAGTTGTGGCCACTGGGTGGAGTCGGGGAGATGCCAAGCCCCGGGTATACATCATCCCATGGGACTAAATTTCCACATCCACATTCAGATCCAATGATTACGCATTTCAAGATGGCAGCTTGGAGCATGAAGCCTCAAGCCCAACACCCGTCCTGCACGGGGATCTCTGTGCAGCTGCACTGGCCTCATGCCTATGAGGCTGGCCCTGCTGAAGGGTTCTTGTCGGAGAGGAAACATCCAATCGATACCTTCCCTGTGGACTGTCAGCGATTCTTCTCAATTGTCCTGGGGTTAACCTGGATCTGTGGATACTTCAGGGGCTAACAATCCTAGCACCTCTGGTCTCTAAGGCGTCTCACATGATGGTGATAAGAACACGGGAGACTTAGTAGTAGAAGTCGTGTGCTAAGACTGAGTGAGTAGTGGAAATTGTGTGCTAAGTCTCAGCGAGTAGTGGAAGCCGTGTGCTCAGTCTCAGCGAGTAGTGGAAGCCGTGTGCTAAGTCTCAGCGTGTAGTGGAAGCCCTGTGCTAAGTCTCAGCGAGCTGGTGGGAGCTTTTAATCCAGATCACCTGTCTTCCCTGTCCCTGCCTGGAAGGTGGAGTGGGCTGGAAAGGCATCTTTGTTGCCAATGGATGTGAATCCCAAAGTTGTCCAGCCAGCTGCCCTTGCTGGAGACTCCACTTCCTCACAGCTCATTCATTGTCTCAGTTCTGGAGGCCAGGAGTCGGAGAGCAAGGTGCCAGCAGGGTTGGTTCCTCCGGAGGCCTCTCTGCTTGGTTTGCAGATGGCTGCCATCCCCCTGTGTCCTCATACGGTTGTCCTCTGCGCGTGCTGCATCCTAATCTGCTCCTTTTATGTGGACACCAGTCGTATTGGATTAAGGCCGCACCAATGACATCATTTAGCTGTAGTGACCTCTTTAAAGGGCCTATCTCCAAGTACAGTCACTTTCTGAGGACACGGGGTGTGGGGTTTAGGGCTTCAGCCTGGGAATGGTTGGGGGGGTTGGACAACTCAGTCCAACACCATGTTCTGTGTAGAAATTGACTTGAAAGCTATTTCTTTGAGGAGCTGTGAGTCACAAGGAGAAAATGCGTGATTGTCTCTTGAGGCTGTAGCCCCTCTGGAAATGTTTATCACCTCTGCTGTCTGCCCCAAGTCCTCAGGTAGAAGATGTGGGGACAGTGCCCCTCTAGCCGGGCCATATTCCTATGACCTTTCCTAAGACTCCCTGTGGCCTGTTGGAGAGAAGAGAGCCCAGCAGAGGGTGTGTTGTTTGGCCCACCTTGAAACTCAAGTGCAAACAGAGACAGGGAAGAGAAGGGCTCAAGATCTGTGATTGCAGAGACCCAGGGGGAAGAGATGACAGGCAGGCACTGCACCTCACTTTCCTATGCCAAACCACGGATGCCGACTACCAGGCTACCTAGAACTGCTTATTTCACCCCCATGTACCTCTCAGGACCCTCCCTGTCTTTGCCTCTCCAGCTGGACCGAATCTGGGGGCTCTGGGTGTAGGGGAAGGAGTGTTGGCCTGAGTGGCCACTCTTAACCATGAGCCACTGGTGTAGGGCAGACGGGGCCCATCCCTCGATGGCCACATAGATTTAGGCAGGTGTCATCTTTTGACATTCCTGTGTCCTGGTGTGAAAGTGGAGGTGTTGGGTGCAAGAATGGAGGGCAGTGTTGGGCTCCCCTTCTGACGGCTAGGTTCCTCCCCCCCTCCCCCTCCCCCCTCCCCTTCCCCCCTCCCCCTCCCCCCTCCCCCTCCCCCCTCCCCCTCCCTTCCCCTCCCCCTCTCCCCTCCCCCTCCTCCCTCTCCCCTCCCCCTCCCCCTCTCCCCTCCCCCTCCCCCTCTCCCCTCCCCCTCCCCCTCTCCCCTCCTTTCCTTTTCTTTCCTTTCCTTTCCTGATAAGGTCTTACTCTGCTATCCAGGCTGGAGTGCAGTGGTGCAATCATGGCTCCCTGCAGCTTCAACCTTCCTGGGCTCAAGTGATCCACCTCCTGAATAGCTGGGAATACAAGCACACATAACCATGCCTGGCTAATTTTTGTACAAATGGGGTTTTGCTAAGCTGCCCAGGCTGGTCTTGAACTCCTGGGCTCAAGAGATCTGTCCACTGCGGTCTCCCAAAGTGTTGGATTACAGGTGTGAGCCACTTGGTGCCTGGCTGATTCTTTCTTTTGATGACATGTCCTCCAAGTGTGGGCTGGGGACCAACAGCATGAGCATCACCTGGGAGCTTGCCAGAAATGCAGACTCTCAGGTTCCACCCTGGAACTACAGAATCAGAAACTCTGGGTTGGGTCCCAGCAATCTGAGACTCAGCAAGCCGCCCGGGGGGATTCTGAGGCTCCCTGGAGTGTGAGCACTGCTGCTCTGGATGATTAGCTTCTCTGTGTGTCTCAGACCCATCCTCCCGTTTGCCAGCCCCTCTTGCAGATACTAGAGACAAAAGAGTGAGCAAAGCGCTAATCCTACTGAGTGGGGCTCATGCTCTGGTGGGGAAGGAAGATGTCTATCAAATAATTACTCCAGTGAGTACATAATTACACACTGAGATAAGCCCCAGGAAGGAAAGCAGAGCATGTAAGAAAGAAGGTAGGCGTGGCCTGGGTGTGGAGGTTGAGTGGGAATGCTACTGTTAAAGTCCAGTGCCATCTGCGAAGACTTCCTGCAGGAGATGGCAGGAACTCAGACAGCTAAGCCTTGCATTTGGGCTACACGTGCTCCTGCATTTATTATTTTTCTTTTTTATATCAGCCACATTTTGCGGACCCTGGAGCCTACAGCCTGACCTGTAGTAGATTTCAGGAAAGATAAGCTGGCCTCCCGCGCCTGTGATCTGGGTGGGAGGTGCCTGTTCCCCAGGGAAAGTCTGTAAATAGTCAGTCTCCTTCAGCAACACCAGCCTTTGTCCTCCCTCTACCCCCTCCCCCAGATACAGCCTGCTGAAATTTGAGTGACAGTTTTGCCTTCACTTCTTATTGAATTCTGCCAATAGTAGTTGCTATGTTTCTACTATCTTGTGTGAACCAGGAATTGTATGGTTTTTTTCCTTCTTTTCCTGTCTATACTTGTCTTAATTTTTTTTTCATAAACCATAAATAAAAATTGGCACAATTTAAAATTCCTCCTTCACTCTCCCACTTTATGTATCCTATTTTCCCCCTTGACTTGGGGTGGGGGGAGGCGGAGTGAGGAAGGTCCTGTTTGTTTCTGATCCATTTGTGGTAATTACTGTTTGCCTGGGTGTTCTTGGCCCCTTTTCTGTGCAAGTCTAGAGAGGCTGCAGGATTGTGGTTAAGAGCACGGAAGTCTACAGCCCAGGCTGCCTGATGCAAATTCTAGTTCTGCCATTCGCCAGCTGTGAGACCTCAGGCAAACTTAATTTTTCCCTGCCTCTGTTTGTTCTTCTGTACAATGGGGTAGTAACTAACTGTACATACATCAGGGGGTCTGTTGTGGAATGGAGTCATTTAATATACATCAAGCATGTAAGGTAGCACCTGATCATGCTGATTTTAGTCATAATAATTTAATTATTAGTAATTATTATTATACAACTACAGGCTGGGCGTGGTGGCTCACACCTGTAATCCCAGCACTTTGAGAGGCTGAGGCAGGTGGATCATGAGGTCAGGAGTTTGCGATCAGCCCAGCCAACATAGTGAAACCTCATCTCTACTAAGAATACAAAAATTAGCCATGTGTGGTGGCACGCGCCTTAATCCCAGCTACTCAGGAGGCTGAGGCAGGAGAAGTGCTTGAACCTGGGAAGCGGAGGTTGCAGTGAGCCAAGATCACGCCACTACACTCCAGCCTGGATGACAGAACAAGACTCTGTCTTGAAAAAAAGAAAAAATATTTTTAAGAAGTATTATACAACTACATAAGTGTCTTTTCCCTCACTGATTCTTGCTGGGCCCACTATTCTGCCCACTCCACGCTCCCATATTCCCGCGGTGCGTGTGAGTCAACACATCTTCCATGGCGGTACAGGCATTTGTATTTAACCCATTTCCTGCCGATGGTTAGTTGGTTTCCTTTTTTGGTTTTTAGAACAATGTTATAATAAACATCTATGGATATACCACATAGTTTTGAATCCTTACAGAAATCCCTGTAGAAATCTGAGGCTTAGAAAATGAAGTAATTTGCCCAGGGTCACACAACTCTTTATGGAATTGGGTCCAGGGCTGCCTGAATTCTAAGCTCGAGTGCCCTGGACTCCTTGTTGGTGTTAGGAATACCTCTGCTTCAAATGCATTCTTTTTTTTTTTTTTTTTTTTTTAAAGTTCTGGGATACATGTGTAGAACGTATAGGTTTGTTACATAGGTATACACGTGCCACGGTGGTTCGCTGCACCCATCAACCCGTCATCTACATTAATTACTTCTCCTAATGCTCTCCCTCCCCTAGCCCTCCACCTGCTGACAGGCCCCAGTGTATGATGTTCCCCTCCCTGTGTCCATGTGTTCTCATTGCTCAATTCCCACTTATAAGTGAGAACATGCAGTGTTTGGTTTTCTGTTCCTGTGTTAGTTTGCTGAGAATGATGGTTTCCAGCTTCATCCATGTCCCTGCAAAGGACATGAACTCATCCTTTTTTATGGCTGCATAGTATTCCATGGTGTATATGTGCCACATTTTCTTTATCCAGTCTATCACTGATGGGCTTCAAATGCATTCTTCACAGAAACCTCCCCACCCCCTTTTAAGAACAGTTGGATTGACTTGACTCATGCCTCCCAACCCGCTCCCTTTTGCCATCTCTCAGGGTCAGTCCTAGGGCAGCATGGGCACCCAGGTGCCTCCTGGCATGGGGGCTGATCTGTTCAGCTCAACACCATTGCAGCCAGGGCTCAAAGGCTGACCATAGAAATGACCAAGCCATGGCCAGATGTGGTGGCTCATGCCTGTAATCCCAGCACTTTCGGAGGCTGAGGCAGGAGGATCACTTGAGGTCAAAAGTTTGAGACCATCCTGGCCAATATGGTGAAACCCCATCTCTACTAAAAATATGAAACATTTAGCCAGGCACGGTGGCGGGTGCCTATAGTCCCAGCTACTCCAGAGGCTGAGGCACCAGAATCGCTTGAACCCAGGAGGCAGAGGTTGCAGGGAGCTGAGATCTTTTCACTGTATTCCAGCCTGGATGACACAGCAAGACTCCATCAGGAAGGGAGGAAGGGAGGAAGGGAGGAAGGGAGGGAGGAAGGGAGGAAGGAAGGAAGGAAGGGCTGCCCCTCTTCCTGGACAAGACAGGCAAGAGTCTACAGCTGGAGCCAGAGGCGCCTCCTCTCCTAGGGACCTGCTGGGACCCAGCGCTGGGCCTGCCCTGGAGCAAAGCTAGGGGTTCCTGGGAGCCACTGTTCTTGTCATCCTGGGCACAGCTCAGTGGCCCTACTGCTTCCTGCTGCTCAGACCACAAGCAGGTCCACTAGGAACCAGCCTCACTGTCCCAAAACTGAGTGTGAATCAGTGCCAGGGAGGCCCAGCTGTGTGTCTAGAGGCAGAGAGGTGGGCTGGCAGGAAAGCCTACATCGAGCCCTCACTCCACACTCGCCTGCTGTGATCTTGGGCAAAGCTCTCAAATCCAGGGCCTTGGTTTGCCCATCCAACAAAATGGGCACAGCACCTGCCAACTTGAACTTTTGGTCAGATAGAGGAGTAAAGGTGTGCGTGATGATAAGCAGCTGGGTCTGGTCCATAGTACATGCTCAGCCAATGCAGACTGAACCTGCATATAGGAATGAAGCTGTTTCTTCCCAGCCATACCATCATTCCGGAATCATTTCTTCACTTATTGTCTGGAAATAATTTCAAATGGACAGAAAAGTTGTAAGAAGATGATAGCACAAACACTTTTGCACATCCTTCCTCCGGGGTCTCTCAGCATCATTAGCACATTTCTACACTGGCTGCATTGTCCTCAGCCTCACCGCCCCCATTTAGGCATAAATTACAGACATGATGCTCTGTTATTTCTAAATACATCTGTGTGTGTGTGTGTGTGTGTGTGTGTGTGTGTGTGTGTGTGTGTGTGTGTTGGGGGTGTGGGTGTTTTTTTTTGTTTTTGTTTTTGTTTTTTTTGAGACAGCATCTTACTCTGTCACCCGGCTGAGTGCAGTGGCGCAATCTCAGCTCGCTGTAGCCTCCAACTCTGAGGTTCAAGAGATCCTCCCACCTCAGCCTCCTCAGTAGCTGGGAATACAGGCATGTGCCACCATGCCCAGCTAACTTTTATATTTTTGTGGAGACTGGGTTTCACCATGTTGCCCAGGCAGGTCTCAAACTCCTGAGCTCAAGCAATCCTCCCACCTCAGCCTCCCAAAGTGCTGGGATTATAGGTGTCAGTCACTGTGCCCAGCCTATTTTCTTTAAATGACAATCTTCATTAATCACAACAGAGTCCAAAAATCAGGAAATGAACAGCCACGCAACATGACCATCCAGTCCACAAGTTCCAATCAGAGTTGTTCCAGTAACAGGGAAAGGATGTGGCTCTTAGTTGCCATGTCCCCCAGTCTCCTTCTGTATAGAATACTCCTGTGGGTTTTCCCTGTCTTTTGTATTCTCGACCTTTTTAGAGATTCCAGGCTCAGAAAGTCATAGGATGTCCCTTGATTTGAGTTTGTCTAATGTTTCCTCGGGATTTGGCTCAGGTTACACACTTCTGGAGAAAGCCTTGTGGCAGGATACTGTGTCCTCCTTAGTACATGATATTGGGAGGCTCACCCAGCTGTTTGTCTCGTTACTGGTGGTGATAAATTTGGCCCCTTGGCTAAGACAGCATCTGCCAGATTTGCCTTAATTAAAGCTATTATTTTTTCCTTTGTAATGATTAAGTATTTTACAGAGAGATATGTTGAGACAGTATCAGTACCTGATTCTCATTTTATTTTCACTCATTAAGTTCAGCATGCATGGACAATGCTTGGCTGAATGGATTACTATCACACTGTTTGCTGAATGGTGATTTTCTAATTCCATCTACATTAGTCCCTTCTCACACTGCTATAAAGAAATACCTGAAGCCAGGCATGGTGGCTCATGCCTGTAATCCCAGCACTTTGGGAGGCCAAGGCAGGTGGATCACTTGAGGTCAGAAGTTTGACAGCAGCCTGGCCAACATGGTGAAACCCGATCTCTACTAAAAATAAAAAATTAGGCTTGGTGATGCATGCCTGTAATCCCAGCTACCTGGGAGGCTGAGGCAGGAAAATAGTTTGAACCCAGGAGGCGGATGTTGCAGTGAGCTAAGATTGCACCACTGCACTCCAGCCTAGGTAACAGAGTGAGACTCTGTCTCAAAAAACACACATAGAAGAAGAAATACCTGAGACTGTGTGATTTATAGGGAAAAGAAGTTTAATTGGCTCACAGTTCTGCAGGCTGTACAGGAAGCACAGTGGCTTCTGCTTCTGGGAAGACCTCAGGAAGTTTCCAATCATGGTGGAAGGCAAAGGAGGAGTGAAGTGTCTTACATGGTGGGAACAGGAGCAAGAGAGAGAGCAGGGGGAGGTGTCACATGCTTTTAAATGACCAGATCTCATGAGAACTCACTCACAATCATGAGGACAGTACTAAGGGGATAGTGATAAACCATTCATGAGATATCTGCCACCATGATGCAGTCACTTCCCACCAGGCCTGCCTCCAACATTAGAGATTATAATTGGACATGAGATTTGGTGGGGAACACAGATCCAAACCATATTACCGTCATCATCATTCTCCCTTATTTACGGTCTTCTATAAGGAAGAGCTTTCTCTTCTCCCTGTTGACTGGGTCATTTATTTATTGATATCGGTAGGAATGCAAGGACTCTGTATTAGTCCATTCTCATGCTGCTCTGAAGAAATATCTGAGACTGAGTAATTTATAAAGAAAAGAGGTTTCATTGACTCACAGTTCCACATGTCTTGGGAGGCCTTAGGAAACTTAGTCACAGCAGAAGGCACCTCTTCACAGAGTGGCAGGAGAGAGAATGAAGGCTGAGCAAAGGGGGAAGCCCCATATGAAACCATCAGATCTTGTGAGAACTCACTCTATTATGAGCATGGGAGAACCACTCCCACCATCTAATCACCTCCCATGAGGTCCCTTCCCCAACATGTGGGGATTCAGATTACAATTCAAATGAGATTTGGGTGGGGACACAGAGCCAGGCCATATCAGACTCCTAGTTGATTAAATATGTTATGATTTGTTACTATCAATATTTATTTTGATGCCTGATTGTTTTTTGGCCAATGGGAACCCCTTCAAGGTGGCTTCCATGTCCTCTTGACATTTTTTCCGTTATCCTTTGAGCACTTCCCTTTCTGGCATAATGAGAAACTTCAGCTTCGTTTTGTACTTTCTGTACATTGGCCCCGGAAAAAGCCATTTCTCCCAGGATCCTTGGCTCTTTTTACCGGAAGAATTATATTTAGAAAGCAAGATCTGGTACTATGTGTTCATTGTTACTGGGTGCCATGGCTCCTGGGCCCTCTCAGAGGAGGTGGCGTAAGTGTGCATATGCTGTGAGATCTATATTTAGTTTTATATCTGTCTCTCTCTGTATCTCCATAGATTCCAGTCCAATAAATACCACAGGGTTTGTGCCAGCGCTTTGTATATTTTTAACTCTTTTCATCAACAGTAAGAACACCAGCTACCATTACCATTAGTATATTTCCTTATTGCACAGTTTCCCTGCATGTAACCCATCTCCTCACCTTGCCAACAATTGCATTGGCCACTACTCTGCCTAGCCATCTCCTCTTGGCCCGAATGCACTGGCCACCCCTGAGCAAAGTTCGTACTCCATGTATCTCACTTTGTGCTGTTGCTACCTGCTTGCTCACTGCGACACACTACCACTGCACCTGCACACACACACGTACACAGATGCTCCTAGACAGGACTTCGGGGGCTGGAAAACACCTCTGAAGCCCCTCTTGACCTGAGACTGAAATTTCAGAAGCCCTTCCTCATATCAGTGCTAGGGGCGAGGTATCATCATTCCCATTTTAAAGAGGAGGAAACTGCGACTCAGAAAATCAAGCGGCTTGCTGAGGGTCACACAGCATAGGTGCGGGGAGCCAGACTAGGCCGAGTCTGGGCCTGGTGATGCCTCCTCTACTCTGTTGGCTGCATTTAGGGTTTTTTGTTTGTTTTTTGTCCCTAACATTAAAAAATACTCAGGCAGGCCCTTCTGAGTTCTCTTGCAATGTTCTTCCCCATTTTCCCACACGGTCTTAAGCTCGATTGTCACCACTCACCTGCGGGCGGTGGGGTTGGGGGTGCAGATGAGGGGAAAACTGGTGGTGACGACTATCACTGAACAAGCATGCCACGCTCTGAGAACCTGAGACTAGGATAACCCTAGACTAAGTTCCACTTCGGAGCACATCTGGGCGCTCGCACCTCCTGGAAGACTTGCACATGAATGGTCACAGCAGTGTTCTGTATAAAAGCCCAAACTGGGCCGGGCCTGGTGGCTCATGCCTGTAATCCCAGCACTTTGGGAGGCTGAGGTGAGCGGATCACCTAAACTCAGGAGTTCAAGACCAGCCTGACCAACATGGTGAAACCCCATCTCTACAAAAACTAGCCAGGCATGATGGCGGGTGCCTGTAATCCCAGCCACTCAGGAGGCTGAGGCAGGAGAATCACTTGAACCAGGGAGGCAGAGGTTGCAGTGAGCCGAGCTCATGCCATTGCACTCCAGCCTGGGCACCAGAGTGAAACTCCGTCTCAAAAAAAAAAAAAAAAAGCTCAAACTGGACACAAAATGCCAGCCACGTGCACGTACTTAAAAAAACTGTGGCATAGCCATGAAGCAGCATACTTAGAATACTATAGAGCAACAAAAGAGAATGAGTGACAGGTATTCATGGAAGCGCACCAGTGAAGCTCACAGCATTTTCCCTCCTCCAAGGTTGCCATCCTTCAAGAATAGGACCTTGCTGGGTTGGTCCCTGAGTGTGTCTCCCAAGCCCTTCTCAGACAACTCTGGGTACATTTCAGAATATTATAATTGCCTGGATGATTGGGCTGATGCCTGTAATCCCAGCACTTTGGGAAGCTGAGGTGGGAGGATTGCTTGAGCCCAGGAGTCCAAGGCCAGCCAGCCTGGGTGACATAGTGAGATCCCATCCCTTTTTTTTTTTTTTTTTTTTTAAATAGAAGCACCTGGGGGCTTGTGGAGCCCTGATGGCCTCACTCATCTGCTGGTCTCAGGTGAGCCCACAGCCAGTGTATTTTTATAAGAACCAGCAGCAACTTTTGACTGGGCGGGTGTGGTGGCTCACGCCTGTCATCCCCGCACTTTGGAGGGCCGAGACGGGCAGAATCACCTGAGGTCAGGAGACCAGTCTAGCCAATGTGGTGAAATCCTGTCTGTACTAAAAATACAAAAATTAGCCGGGCATGGTGGCAGGCACCTGTAACCCCAGCTACTTGGGAGACTGAGGCAGGAGAATGGCGTGAACACGGGAGGCGGAGGTTGCAGTGAGCCAGGATCGTGCCACTGCACTCCAGCCTGGGTGAAAGAGTGAGACTGTCTCCAAAAAAAAAAAAAAAAAAACAGTGTCAACTTTTGAGCACATCAGTCAGAGAGTCCTCTACAGAACTTGCTGGAACACAGACTGCCCACCCACCCCCAGGGCTTCTGAGGTAGTAGGCCCAGGGTAGGGCCTGAGTTTCTGCATTTTTTTTTTTTTTTTTCTGGAGACGGAGTCTCGCTCTGTTGCCCAGGCTGGAGTGCAGTGGCCGGATCTCGGCTCACTGCAAGCTCCGTCTCCCGGGTTCACGCCATTCTCCTGCCTCAGCCTCCCGAGTAGCTGGGACTACAGGCACCCGCCACCTCGCCCGGCTAGTTTTTTGTATTTTTTAGTAGAGACGGGGTTTCACTGTGTTAACCAGGATGGTCTCGATCTCCTGACCTCGTGATCCGCCCGTCTCGGCCTCCCAAAGTGCTGGGATTACAGGCTTGAGCCACCGCGCCCGGCCGAGTTTCTGCATTTTTAACAATTTCCAGGTGATGCTGGCCTGAGGCCCGCACTCTGAGAATCCTGGACTAAGATAAAACTAGAGGATACCCAGATCCGTGCCTTGGGGGAGAAGGATAGAGGAGCCTTGGAAAGAAGGAAGCAGCTGCCTGGAGTGTGGCTTATTCGCGTGCGTGTCTCCAGTGTCATCTGTCAGGAAGCCCACTCGATTGCTTTATTCTTGTGTCATTGTGACTCTTGCATTGATTCTCTCCAGTGGCATGGATCCCAGTAATGACATGCCCTATATTGTGAAATTCTTTTGTTTTTGTTTTGTTTTGGAGATGGAGTCTCGCTCTGTCGACAAGCTAGAGTGCAGTGGTGCGATCTTGGCTCACTGCTACCTCCACCTCCTGGGTTCAAGTGATTCTCCTGCCTCAGCCTCCTGAGCAGCTGGGGCTACAGGTGCGCACCACCATGCCCGGCTACTTTTTGTATTTTTAGTAGAGGTGGGGTTTCACCATGTTGGCCAGGATGGTCTTGATCTCTTGACCTCGTGATCCACCCAAAGTGCTGGGATTACAGGCATAAGCCACCATGCCCGTCCTATATTGTGAACTTCTTGAAGGATTGGGACTGGAGGACTCACCATCCCTGGGGCTCTCTCTGCCTCTTCTCTTTCTCTGAAACCCCAAGGGGCCAAGTGCTTTCTACAACCTAAGGCATTTGGGATTCCCACATGAGCCCGTTTTCTTGTTCTACTTAGCACCTTCACGCCTGTTCTTCCCTCAGTCCAGAAGGCCCCCTCATTCCAGTACCTCTCTCAACCACTTTCTCATAATTCCTGGGTGCCTTTCTAGATCCCTCACGATCTGCACTGGGGCCCACCCATCTCCTTTGTGGTTAGCTGCACCCCAGCAGGGCACCACCACGCGAGTTTTGAGCATCTCTCGGCTTGTTCATGCCCGGTGTCGTCAGATTTACCCAGGACACAGTCGTGGTTGAATTTCAAACAATAATTGTAGTGCACGCATGTCCCAAGTGGCACTTGGTGTGTGTGTATACTGGAAAATCATCTGGTGTTTATCTGGAGTGCCAAGGTAACTGGCATCTGTATTTTCGTTTCTTAAACATGGCAGCCGTCTTCGGGCCCCTTGGTGTCCTCTGAGGACAAGGACTCCTGCTGTCCCCACCGCTGGTCACTGCTGTTACCCTAAGGCTCATGTGCCCTCAGTGCTCCCTGGTGCTGGGCACTGTGCTGGGAATTTCATACTCACTGTTTCCCTTTTTTTTTGAGATAGAGTTTAGCTCTGTCGCCCAGGCTGGAGTACAGTGGTGCTATCTCAGCTCACTTCAACCTCTGCCTCCGGGGTTCAAGCAATTTTCCTGCCTCAGCCTCCCAAGTAGCTGGGACTACAGGCATGTGCTATCACGTCTGGCTAACTTTTTTGTATTTTTAGTAGAGACAGGGTTTCACCTGTTGGCCAGGCCGGTCTTGAACTCCTGACCTCAAATGATCCACCTACCTCGGTCTCCCAAAGTGCTGGGATTACAGGCCTAGGCCACCGTGCCCAGTCTCACTTTCCTTTATCCCACAGCAGCCCTGTGGATCCTGGCTGTTATACCCTTAACCCCCCACATTGCAGGGGAGGAAACTGAGGCACGGGCTAGGCTTTGGTCAAATATGTTGAAGAAATGCACATCTGCATGAGCCCTCTAACAGGGAAGATGATTAGGGTCTAACGCAGTCCAAGTTCGCAATGAGCGGAATCCCAGGGCTGGATGGGAGGGTGCCACAGCAAGGCTGGGCTGAGAGAGGCTTTTCGCCCGGAGGTGCTGCTGGCTCCCTTGCTCTGGAGTGAGCTCACAGCTCACTTTTCCTGCCAACTCACCTTTCAGCAAGGGTCATATGTGCACTTTGTGGTCCCCTCGGGAGCCTCTGGTAGGTGAAACATCAGTCCTGAGCTGCGCTTGTTTGGTGCAGCGTCTCTCAGAAGCGTTTCTCTTCTAGGCCGTTTCCTTGGGGCTAGGGAGGCTCCGCTCACCATTGCCTGTGTGGGTCTATCTGCAGCAGGCACATAACATCTTGGGGGTTCCAAAGGAGGCACAGACACAGACGATGGATGTGAAGTAGGCAGGACCATGACGTCCATAGAGACAGGAAGCAGATGAGTCGTCCCAGGGGCTGGAAAGGGTATGGGGAATGCCTGCTTCCTGGGCACAGGATTTCCTCTCAGGTGGGGGATGCGGGGCGGCTGAAAGTGTTTGGGGATAAGTTTCACGTGGTGCTTGCACAACATTGCAAAGGTACTAGATGCACTGAACTGTATGCTCTAAAACAGTTAACTTTTTGTTATGTGGATTTCATCTTATAAAAAGCTTTAAAAAAGAGAAACACAAAAGAGAAGGGGGCCAGGCACAGTGGCTCACGCCTGTAATCCCAGTACTTTGGGAGGCCAAGGTGGGCAGATTACCTGAGGTCAGGAGTTTGAGACCAGCCCGGCCAACATGTTCAAACCCCGTCTCTACTAAAAATACAAAAATTAGCCAGGCATGGTGGTGGGCACCTATAATCCCAGCTACTCGGGTGGCTGAGGCAGGAGAATGGCTTAAGCCCTGGGGGAGCAGAGGTTGCAGTGAGCCAAGATCGCACTGCTGCGCTCCAGCCTGGGTGACAGAGTGAGACTCAGTCTCAGACAAAAAAAAAATAATAAGGTTTGGCTCTGCCCAAATCAGGTGTGATGGAGAGGGAGAATTAGGGACACTCTCTGACCTTTACCAGGATGCGCCACTCTCATTACAAAAGGAACACTTGCGATTCACAGTGGACTGATGTCTACAAAGTTACAAGAAGCTACAGCCTCGGACCCTTCAGTCCTGGGGCAGCTACCGCCATCTCTCCCATCTGTGAATGCACATATGTGCCGTTATGGTCAAGGCGTGTCCTCCCAAACACATGAAGCCCTAACCCCTGGTACCTGTGAACGCAGCCTTATTTGGAAATAGGGTCTTTGTCCATGCAGTCAAATTAAAATGAGGTCACACTAGAGTTGTGTGGGCCCTAACCTAATGACTGGGGTCTTTATAAGAAGAGCAGACAGAGAGGCTGGGGAATATAGCCATGTACTGGCGGAGGCAGAGACTGCTGTGATACATGCACATGCCAAGAAAGCGGAAGACTGTTGGCCACTGCCAGAAACTGGGAGAGGAAGGAAAGATCTTGCCTGCAGGGTTCAGAGGGAACTTGGCCCTGCCAGCACCTTGATTTCAGAGTTTTAGCTTCCAGAACTGAGAGAATAAATTTCAGTTGTTTTAAGCCACCCAGTTTGTGTTGGTTCTTTGTTACAGCCCTGGAAACCAAGCAGCCATGGGAAACTCACACAAAGTTGAATTGAAACTGTTTCCAATTTCTTTTATGTGACTCCCTTTCCCTCCCCTTCCCTCCCCTCCCCTCCCCTCACCTACCTTTCCCTCCCCTCCCCTTCCTTTCATCTTTCCTTCCTTCCTCTTTTTTTTTTTTTTTGTAAACAAAACTAGGATTATATTATGACCATTGTTCTGCAAAAGGTTTTTTTTTTTTTTTTGATGACATCAGTGACGTCTCCTTAGGTCAAATCATAGAACACCTCTTTTCTCTTTAATGTTATACTATTTAATTTTGTATTTTGTGTTGGAGAATTCCAATCACATGCAGAAATAGACGGAATAATGGAATGAGCCCACATGACTGTCTTACCCAGTGCCAATGAGGGGAGCCAGTCTTGACTCCTCTCTACCCCAGATTGTTTTGACACAAATCTCAGGCTTCCTAGCATTTCATCTATAAATATTTCTGCATATATATGGCTAAAGATAAGAACTCTTTAAAATATCACAATTACCATTATCATATCATAAAATATTAACAATTAGAGAAAAATCAAATATTGGCCAATATTGAGGTTCCCTTAGTGGGCTCCTAAACACGGCTTCACGCTGGTTTATTCAAATCGAGACTCAAGTGAGGTCCCAGTCTGTGCTTGGCTGGGGTCTCTGATGTTTCTCTGTAGAAACTCTGCAGGTTTCATCCTTGTGTTTTTCGTTTTGTTTTGTTTTGTTTTGAGAAGGAATTTTGCTCTTGTTGCCCAGGCTGGAGTGCAGTGGCGTGATCTTGGCTCACTGCAACCTCCGCCTCCTGAGTTCAAGTGATTCTCCCACCTCAGTCTCCTGAGTAGCTGGGATTACAGGTGCCTGCCACCACACCCAGCTAATTCTTGTATTTTTAGTAGAGACAGGCTTTCGCCACGTTGGCCAGGCTGGTCTCGAACTACTGACCTCAGGTGATCTGCCCACCTTGGCCTCCCAAAGTGCTGGGGTTGCGGTCGTGAGCCTGTGCGCCCTTGTGTTTTTGTTGTAGTTTATATGCTGGGGAGGCTGGGCTGTGTGTCCTGCAGTTCCCACAGTCCAGTGATCGTGTCCCCGTGGTGTCATTCCACGTGTCTATTATCTCCAGTATTTCCTGTAAACTGGTGGATGGGCCTTGACTAGAGGCTTGGTACAACTCGGGGGATGTTTTTGGCTGCCTGACAGCGTAGGTGCGTTACAGTTGATCAGCCTTCCCCCAATTTACCCTGAGTTTGCTTCCAGTTTTTGAGTGCATCAGCTTCCAGGTGGGCCATTCTGGGTCACGGCAATGTGCTGATTAGCAGCAGGCATGCGCCCACTTGGAGAGAAACCGTCAGTGTGTGTTGGGGTTGGGTACGGGGATGGGGGTATACCGGAACCCGCAGTTTCTGGAAACAGAGTGGGCGATCCTGTTTCCAACAAAGGATACATTAAGTGCCATTTAGATTATGGAGCTGTGTGATTGGAATCACCCCGGGGCAGATTAGACCCCTGGCCCCTGTGCATTCTTAATGAGATGGGGGGGTGCCCAGGTGAGCATCCCAGGTAGAAGTCCCCCAAATGCAGGGCAAGGAGTGGCAGCATCCATGAGCTCAGTCACCAACCCAGGGACTGTGTTTCCTGAGAGTCGCGAGACTGGAGTGAGGCAGAGCGAGCCCTCGCTCACGGTGTATTGGGTCCAGGGCTATGTCCCGGTGGCCTTGAAACACAACAGTGACCTGGAGACCTGGCTGAAGTGGGTTGAGAAGTGGATGGGAAATGAAAAGGTAGAGACAGTAAGTGTAGACACTGCTTCTAAAAGTTCGATGTTGGCAAATGAGGAAGGAGCAGCTGTATTTCCAATGCAAGGCCCAGAAAAGAGGTTATGTTTAGAGTGGAAACCCACGCTGAGATGTTTATGCGAGGAGCTAGTGAGAGGGGGATGAGGATAGAGGATGGGAGGCCAGTGAATGGGAGGCTATGGGTGTGGGGGCTGTGGGGTGGAGGGGGCTGGGACTGACACAGGTGGGACCCAGGAGAGAGTCAGGAGGACAGTTTCTAGGTGGTGGAGGGAGTTCCTGCCTGCAGCTTGTAAATGGCTTTAAAAAAAAAGAAAAAAAAGACTGGGCATGGTGGCTCACGCCTGTAATCCCAGCACTGTAGGGGGCCAAGGCAGGTGGATCACTTAAGTCCAGGGGTTCAAGACCAGCCTGGGCAATATGGCAAAACCTTGTCTCAATTAAAAATACCAAAAAAAAAAAAAAAAAAAGGCCTGGTGTGATGGCACACACCTGTAGTCCTAGCTTCTCAGGAGGCTGAGGGGGGAGAATCAAATTGCTTGAGCCTGGGAGGCAGAGGCTGTGGTGAGCCGAGATCTTGCCACTGCACTCCAGCCTGAGCAACAGAGCAAGACTCTACCTCAACAATGAAAAACAAAATTCTTATTTTATTGAGGTGAAATTCACAAAACAAAATCAACCATCTCACAGTAAACATTGTAATGGGATCTAGTATACTCACAATGTCATGTGGCCACCACTTCTATTCAGTTCTGAAAGATTTGAAAGAAACCCTGTACCATTAGCAGTTTCTCCCCATTCCCCCTTCCCCAGTCCCAATCTGCTTTCTGCTCCTATTAATTTGCCTGTTCCGGGCATTTCCTGTGAGTGGAATCACATACGGTGTGGCCTTTTGTGTCTGGCTCCTTGTGCTTAGCGTGATGTCCTCCAAGTTCATCTGTGTTGTAGCAAGTGTGTTTCCCAGGGCTGTGGTCACCGAGTACCAAAAATGTGGTGGCTTAAATGTAAATGTATTGTCTCTTTTTTTTTTTTTTTTTTTTTTTGAGACGGAGTCTCGCTCTGTCGCCCAGGCCAGAGTGCAGTGGCGCGATCTCGGCTCACTGCAAGCTCCGCCTCCCGGGTTCACACCATTCTCCTGCCTCAGCCTCCCGATATATTGTCTCACAGTTCTAGAAACTAGAAGTCAAAACTCAAGGAGTCAGGAGGGCTGTGCTCTCTCTGGAGGCGCCAGAGGAGAATCCGTTCCACACTTGTCTTTGAGCTTCCGGCATGGCCAGCAATCCTCAGCGTTCGTTGACTGCTGGACACATTACTTCAGCCTCTGCCTCCATCATCACAGGGCTGTCTCCTGCGTCTCCACATGGACTTCCTGTGTGCATGTTTATCTCTGTGCAAATTTCTCCTTTTTGCAAGAACATCACTCCTATTCGACCTCATCTGACCTTGATCACTTCTGTAAAGACCCCATCTAGATAAAGTCACATTCTGGTGTACCAGGTGTTAGGCTTTCAAAGAACGGTTTTGCAGAGGCCACAGTTTAATAACATCCGCGTGCATCAGTATTGCATTCCTGTTCAAGGCTGAGTTGATGCTCCGCTGTCTGGACGGATCACATTTTGCTTCTCCATAACCCGTGGATGGGCATTGGGCAGTGACTGACTTTTGGGTGTGATGAGCCGTGCTGCTGTGAGCACAGTCCCTGTTTCCAGCACCCTTGGTTACAGAGCTGGGAATGTGTAGGTGGCTTTTACTCACAGAGGGAAGTCGGAGGCCGCATCCTGTCCCCTTTGGGCTCTGGACTCTGCCCCCGCAGTCACAAAACACAGGGGAGTCAGGGAAGTCTCGGCAGCCAACCCTCCCTGCCCTCCAGTGTTACTGCAGCATGGCACCCTGTCACCCCATGACCTCCTCAGCCCATCTGGCTCATTCTCCAGGAACATGTGGGTGGACAGCCCTGGGCCTTCAGGTGTCCAGAGCACCTGAGAAAGGTTGGGGGCACCTGCTAGTCCCGTCCTCAAAGGCAGGGGAATGGGTGCCTTTGATCCTTTTCTTCTGGATTTCCCCTTCCCTCCCCTCCCCTCCCCTCCCCTGCCTTCCCTTTTCTTTCTTCCTTCCTTTTCTTTCTTCCTTCCCTTTTCTTTCTTTTCTTTCTTTCGACAGAGTCTTACTCTGTTGCCCAGGCTGGAGTGCAGTGGCGTGATCTTGGCTTATTGCAACCTCCGCCTTCCAGGTTCAAGCAATTCTCCCTGACTCAACCTCCTGAGTAGCTGAGATTACAGACACCTGCCACCAAGCCTGGCTAATTTTTGTATTTTTACAAAATACCATGTTGCCATTTTGGCCAGGCTGGTCTTGAACTTCTGACCTTAGGTGATCCGCCTGCCTCCGCCTCCCAAAGTGCTGGGATCACAGGTATGAGCCACCGTGTCTGGCCCTTTTCTTCTGGATTTTTATTGTGGTAAAATATACATAACATAAAATTCACCATTTTAACCATTTTTAAGGGTATTGTTCACTGGCATTAAGTATATTCCCATTGTTATGCAACCATCACCAACATTTGCCTCCAAAACTCTCATCTTTCCCAAAGAGACTCTGTAGTCATTAAACACTAACTCCCTAGCACCTGGTAACCTCTGCGCTCCTTTCTGTCTCTGTGAGTTTGACTATTTTAGGTACCTCCTGTAACTGGAATCCTATAGGATTTGTCCTTTCGGGTCTGGCTTATTTCACCAAGGCATAACGTCTTCAAGGTTCATCCATGTTGTAGCATGTGTGGGTTCTGGGTAGTCACATTGAAGGTAGTTGGACTCTTATCCTGAGAGCACTGGAACCTCTGCAAGTGTTTTCAAGCACGGAGCGTGTGTGTGTGTGTGTGTGTGTGTGTGTGTGTGTGGAGCGTGTGTGTGTGTGTGTGTGTGTGTGTGTGTGATGGGATTTACGTGTTTTGAGCCAGGCACGGTGGCTCACACCTGTAATCTCAGCACTTTCGGAGGCTGAAGCTGGCAAATCACCTGAGGTCAGAAGTTTGAGACCAGCTTGGCCAACATGGTGAAACCCCGTCTCTACTAAAAATGCAAAAACAAATTAGCGGGCCGTGGCGGTGCGTGCCTGTAGTCCCAGCCAGCTGAGGCAGGAGACTTGCTTGAACCTGGGAGGAGGAGGTTGTGGTGAGCCGAGATCACACCACTGCACCGCAGCCTGGGTGACAGAGCAAGACTCCATCTCAAAAAAAAAAAGGCAAAGGAAAAGTGAATTCGGTGTAGTGAGTCAGAAATGGCAAGGCTAAGGGCAGCTGAGGTCGTGCGGTGGATGGGGGGAGTGCCAAGCCCCCAGCCTGCCTCCACCTGTGGTGTGAGCAAGAATCAAGCACTTTATTTGGTACAACAGAACCAGATCTTGAGAATAGGGGGGAAAAGTCTTATTGTGCAATCCACATTTTTCTTTGAAGTAACTCTACAAAGAATGCAATGTTGACTTAAGGAAGACTCCCAATGGATGGCTAAGCCTGCTTAAAGATCTGTGTAATCGCTGCTGTGCTCCTGGGCACTGGGCATGAGTAAGAAGCAGCCCCAGGAAAACGAGGTGGCTAGCACAGCTTTTCTCAGCAAACAGGCATGTGGGAGGAAATGATTTGGGGTTGGGGAAGATGGCTGGCAAGAAGGAAGAGAGGGCTTTGAAATGTCTGTTACAGCTAAAGGAGGAAGTTACTCAATACCTCTCCTGCTTCCTCCTTCCCAGTTTCCAGTAACCTGGTGGAAAAGGAAAAGATTCTTATCACGTCCTAGGTATCAGGACACTAGGAATGGTTTTGCAAAAATGCCTCACACTTTCCTATTTCTGAGGTCTCCTTTGTATTAGCAAAGCCTCCCAAAACCTCCAGGTGTCTCACGTGGCTTCTTTCCAGGCCCGTGAGTCTCAACACAGAGTTCTGAGACTTCCAGAACTTCGTTGTGTTTCCCCTCCACTTTTCTTGGGTTATTTAAAATGTCCCATAGAACCAGGCTGTGATACCGCCTATCGTCAGCAGGAGGCACTCTCTGCAATATGGTGCATACTTGATGGAGAATCCTGGAAGTCTGAGGTTCAGGATTCTAAATATGTATATTGTTGCCCTACTCTGTCCGCTTACAAGTTTCAATTCTGTTAATAAGTTTGCTCAGCCTGGGCAACATAGGGAGACCCTGTCTCTACAAAATAGTAAAAAATTAGCCAGGCATCACAGCATATACCTGTGGCCCCAGTTATTCAGGAGGCTAAAGCAAGAGGATCACCTGAGACTGGGAGGTTGAGGCTGCGGAGAGCTATGATTGCACCACTGCACTCCAGCCTGGGTGACCAAAAAAAAAAAAAAAAAAAAAAAATGCTTAAAAATAGATGCATCAGTATTAGCCAACAACTAACAACTGGAACCCAGATGTTCATCAACAGGAGAACAAATACATTGTGATCTACTCATACAGTGGAATACTAAGCTGCTGTGAAAATTAGCATACTATTGCTACATGCAACATCTTGTATAAATCTCACTAACAACGTTGAGTGAAAGCAATCAGACAAGAAAGCATGTATGAGTGTATACTGCATGTCACCATTTCCATAAAGTTCAAACCCCAGCAAACCGAATCTATGAGGATTGAAACCGTGACAGCATTTACCCCTCAGGTAGGTAGGTAGGCCAAGGGAGCATCTGGGGACCAGTTATATCTGTTTTTAATTTGGAGGCTGGTTATAAGGGTTAGTTTGTGAGCTGTACACGTATTCACACTTTGTGTGTATGTTATGCTTTAAACACACACACACACACACACACATCTGGCTGGGCTCAATGGCTCACACCTATAATCCCAGCACTTTGGGAGGCCGAGGCAAGCGGATCACCTGAGGTCAGGAGTTTGAGACCAACCTAGCCAACATGGTGAAACCTCGTCTCTACTAAAAGTACCAAAAAAATTAGCCGAGTGTGGTGATGCGTACCTGTAATCCCAGCTACTTGGGAGGCTGAGACAGGAGAATCTCTTGAAGCCAGGAAGTGGAGGTTGTGGTGAACTGAGATCATGCCACTGCATTCCAGGCTGGGTGACAGAGTGAGACTCCATCTCAAAAAAATAAAATAATAAAAATAAAAATAAATTTTAAAATGCATCAGTACAAAAGTTCAATCTGCTGAACAGCAACCCTGCTCTTTTCACAGATTGATGAACAGAGTGAGCTGAAAGCTATCGAGAAAGAGAAGAAGGTGACAGCCCTGCCCCCCAAGGAAGCCTGCAAATGCCAGAAAGAGGATTTGGCCAAAGCGTTTTGTGTAAGAATTGAATTTGCATCTGGTGCTAATTGTGATAAGGTTTTATGTTTAAAAGAAAGCAACACAAATCCCTGAACAGTGCTTTGAAATTCTGTGTTATAACCAATTTTGTCATCAAGGTTGGAAAATATTGTTGATGTTGAATGGTTCAGATTCCACAGGTAGAGTATCAGTACTTGTCAGTAGAGCTCATGTTCACTAGGCCCTTACCATCCTTTCAGACACTGTACGCTGCTTCTCTTCAGCCTCACATTTCTTGGCAAAAACATGAAGGGATGAAAGATGAAGTTGAGATGCAGAAAGTAGCCACAGCCGTGTTAGAGGTAGCACAGCCCAGTGTGGAGTCCAGCTGTTTCACATCAAAGCCCAGACTCTTCATCATCCGGTATTCCCACCTGTTGTCTTTTATAATGCGTGGAGTTGCCAGGTACTAAAACCAAATTCTCCCAAGTTTCTCAAGTGAGTTTGAATTCCTGGCCAGTGCAAGACAAGAAACATTTGCATCGCACACAAATGTGTGTGTGCATGCGTGCGTGCACGTGCGTACTCACCACTACACTTTGGGAGAGCAGATAAAAAGCCCCCAGTAAAAGGGCACACGCTACAATTTCAGAAAGTTGGAAGCCAATGTTTGATGTGTCTTTTCTTGAGAGTAACTCAAGTCTGTTAAAATTTAAGTCCTGTGTATTAGTATTTGGAGAGGGGGAAGAAGTATTTCTTCTCTGCCTAGACATTGTCCCTACCTAGAAAATGAGCTAGATTTTCTTTCACTATTCAAAAGAATCTAGAAATCAGTTCTATTTTCCCCGTTTTCTCTACCAGCAAGTACAGTTTGCTTGTTATGTGCTTTTTAAAAACAAGGACACTTTTGTTGTGACCAGAACAACAAAGTTTCCTGCCATTATTACTCATAAATCAGCTGTATTTAATGAATTTGTTTACAGAAAGAACTTGAATGGTGTTGGGCACAATATAATTGTTTTAGCTACTGTTTCTTTTTTAATTTTTGTGGGTACATAGTAGGTATATATTTATGGGTTCCAGAGATACAGTGTATCTCTGTATGCCTTTGATACAGGCATCCACTGTGTAATAATCACATCAGGGTAAACAGGGTCTCCATCACCTCAAGCATTTATCCTTTGTGTTACAAGTCATCCACTTACACTCTTTTAGTTATTTTTAAATGTACAATTAAATTATTTTTGACAACAATCACCCTGTTGTGCCAGCAAATACTAGGTCTTATTTATTCTTTCTAACTATATTTTTTGTACCCATAACCCTCTCTACTTTCTCCCAACTACCCTTACCAGGCCCTGGTAACCATCCTACTGTCTCCATGAGTTCAGTTATTTTAATTTTTAGCTCCCACAAATCAGTGAGAACCTGCAAAGTTTGCCTTTCTGCGCCTGGAGGTCACTATGTTATTTCACTTAATATAATGACCTCCAGGTCCATCCATATTGTTGCAAATGACAGGATCTCATTCTTTTTTATGGGTGCATAGTACTCCATTGTGTATATGTACCACATTTTCTTTATTCATTCATCTGTTGATGGGCACTTAGGCTCCTTCCAAACCTTGGCTATTGTGAATAGTACTGCGATAAACATGGGAGTATAGACAGCTCTTCAATATTCTGATTTCCTTTCTTTTGGTTATGTGTCTAGGAGTGGGATTGCGGATCATATAATAGTTGTATTTTTAGTTTTTAGTTTTTGTTTTGTTTTGTTTTGTTTTGTTTGAGACAGAGTCTCTCTCTGTTGCCCAGGCTGGACTGCAGTGGTGCGATCGCAGCTCACTGCAAGCTCCACCTCCCGGGTTCATGCCATTCTCATGCCTCAGCCTCCCGAGTAGCTGGGACTACAGGCACCTGCCAGCACGCCCAGCTAATCTTTTTGTATTTTTAGTAGAGACGGGATTTCACCGTGTTAGCCAGGATAGTGTCTATCTCCTGACCTCATGATCCACCCGCCTCTGCCTCCCAAAGTGCTGGGATTACAGGCATGAGCCACCGCGCCCAGCATATTTTTAAGTGTTTTGAGGAACCCTCCAAACTGTTCGCTAGAGTTGTACTAATTTACATTCCTACCAACAGTGTACAAGGGTTCCCTTTTCTCCACATCCAGGATTTGTTATTGCCTGACTTTTGGATAAAAGCCATTTTAACTGTGGTGAGATGATATCTCATTGTAGTTTCGATTTGCATTTCTCTGATGGTCAGTGATGGTGAGCACCTTTTCATGTACCTGTTTGCCATTCCTGTGTCTTCTTTTGAGAAATGTCTATCCAGATCTTTTGGCCCATTTTAAAATCAGATTATTAGGTTTTCTCCTGTAGAGTTGTTTGAGCTCCTTATACATTCTGGTTGTTAATCCCGTGTCAGATGGGTAGTTTGCAAATATTTTCTCCTATTCTGTGGGTTGTCTCTTCACTTTGTTGATGATTTCCTTTGCCGTGCAGAAGCTTTTTAACTTGATGTAATTCCATTTATCCATTTTTGCTTTGGTTGCCTGTGCTTGTAGGATACTATTCAAGAAATCTTTGCCCAGTTCAATGTCCTGGAGAATTTCCCCAATGATCTCTTGGTAGTTTCATAGTCTGTGATCTTAGATTTAAGTCTTTAATCTTTTTTCTTTTTCTTTTTCTGTTTTTTTTGAGATGGAGTCTTACTTTGTTGCCCAGGCTGGAGCAAGGTAGTGCAATCTCAGCTCACTACAACCTCCGTCTCCTGGGTTCAAGCGATTCTCCTGCCTCAGCCTCCTGTAGTAGCTGGAATTTACAGGCATGCACAGCCACTCCCAGCTAATTTTTGTATTTTTAGTAGAGATGGGGTTTTGCCATGTTGGCCAGGCTGGTCTGGAACTCCTGACCTCAGGTAATCTGCCCACCTTGCCTTTAATCCATTTTGATTTGATTTTTGTTGATAATGAGAGAGAGAGGTCAAATTTTACTCTTCTGCATATGGAAATTTCGTTTTCCCAGTACCATTTATCAAAGAGATTGCCCTTTCCCCGGTGGATGTTCTTGACACCTCTGTCAAAAATGAGTTCACTGTAGATGTATGGATTTATATCTGGGTTCTCTATTATGTTTCACTGATCTCTGTATCTGTTTTTATGTCAGTACCATGCCTTTTTGGTTACTAAAGCTCTGTAACATAATTTAAAGTCAGGTAATATGATTCCTCCAGTGTTGTTCTTTTTCCTTAAGATAGCTTTGGCTATTCTGGGTCTTTTGAAGTTCCATATAAATTTTAAAATTGTTTTTTCTATTTCTGTTGAGAATGTCATTGGTATTTTGATAGGGATTCCATTAAATCTATAGATTGCTTTGGGTAGTATGGACATTTTAATGATATTGATTTTTCCAACCCATGAACATGGAATATTTTTCCATTTTTCTGTGTCTTCTTTAGTTTCTTGCATCAACGTTTTATAGTTTTCATTGTAGAGATTTTTACTTCAAGTTAATTCCTAGATATTTAATTTGTAGCTCTCATAAATGGGATTACCTAATTGATTTCTTTTTCAGATTGCTTTCTCATAGCATATAGCAATGCTACTGATCTTTGTAATTTGAGTTTGTACCCTCCAACTTTCCTGATTTTGTTTATGAGTTCTAGCAGCTTTAGGTGGAGTCTTTAGGTTTTTTCAAATATAAGATCATATCATCTGCACACAAGAATAATTTGATTTCTTCCTTTCCAATTTAGATGCCCTTTATTTGTTACTCTTGTCTGATTGCTCCAGCTAGAACTTACAGTACTCTGTTGAATAACGGTGGTAAAAGTGGGCATCCTACGGAAAAGCTTTCAGTTTTTCCTCATTCAATATGACACTAGCCCTGGGTCTGTTATGTATGTTTTTTATTATGTTGAGATATGTTCCTTCTATACCCAGTTTTTTTTAGGGTTTTTATCATGAAGGGATGTTGAATTTTGTCAAATGTTTTTTCAGTATTAATTGAAATAATCATATGGTTTTTGTCTTTCATTCTGTTGATAAGATGTGTCACATTAATTGATTCGTATATGTTGAGCCATCCTTGAACCCTTGGGATAAATCCCACTTGGTCATGATGAATTTTCATTTTAATGTGTTACTGCATTTAATTTGCTTGTATCTTGCTGAAGATTTTTGCATCAATAGTCATCAGTGATATTGGCCAGTAGTTTTCTTTTTTAAATGTGTCTTTGTCTGGTTTTGGTATCCAGGTAATACTGGCCTCATAGAATGAAAGTATTTCCTACTCATCTATTGTTCAGAATAATTTGAGTAGCATTGGTATTGCTTCCTTGAATGTTTGGTAGAATTCAGCAGTGAAGCCATTGGGTCCTGGGCTTTTCCTAACTGGAAGCCTTTTTATTATGGCTTCGATTGTATTACTGTTATTGGCCTATTCAGGTTTTGGATTTCTTCATGGTTCAATCTGGGTAGGGTCTGTGTGTGTAGGAATGTATCCATTTCTTCTATATTTTCCAATTTATTGGCCTATAGTTGCTCCTGGTAGCCACTACTGGCCCTTTGACTTTCTGTGATATAATTTGTAAAGCCTCCTTTTTCATTTCTGTTTGTATTTATTTGGTTCTTCTCTCTTTTTTTCTTAGCATGGCTAAAGGTTTGTCAGTTTTGTTTATCATTTCAAAAAATATTCTTGTTTCTTAAGACAGGTCTATTTTTTAAAATGTCTGATTGTGGTAAATACACGACATAAAATTTACCATCTTAACCATGTTTTTTTTTTTTTTTCCAAGACATGGTCTCACTCTGTTGCCCAGGCTCGAGTCCAGTGCTGCAATCAAGGCCCGGTGAAGTCTACACCTCCTGGGCTTAATCCTCCTGCCTCAGCCTCCTGAGTAGCTGAGACTACAGGAGTCTGCCACCACAACGGGCTGTTTTTTTAAATTTTTTGTAGAGCCAAGATCATGCTATATTGCCCAGACTAGCCTTGAACTCCTGGGTTCAGCGATCTCCCCACCTCAGCCTCCTAAAGTGTGAGTCACTGTGCCCGGCCTTAATCATTGTGAAGTGTACATTGTAGTTGCATTAAGTACATTCACACTGTGGCACAGCCATCGTCATTCTCTATCTCCAGAATTTTTTTTTTTACATTTATCAGTTTATTATAGTTTTTTGTTTTGCCTTGTTTTGTTTTGTTTGAGATGGAGTTTCGTTCTTGTTGCCTAGGCTGCAGTGCAATGGCACAATCTCAACTTACTGCAACCTCTGCCTCCCAGGTTCATGCGATTCTCCTGCTTCAGCCTTCTGAGTGGTTGGGATTACAGCCACACGCCACCACGCCTGTCTAATTTTGTATTTTTAGTAGAGACAGGGTTTCTCCCTGTTGGTCAGGCTGGTCTCGAACTCCCGACCTCAGGCGATCTGCCTGCCTTGGCCTCCCAAAGTGCTGGGATTACAGGCGTAAGCCACCAAGCCCTGCCAGTTTATTATAAAGGCAAAGGATACAGATGAAGAGACGCATAGGGCAGGTAATCGGGGAAGGGGCGCAGAGCTTCCATGCCCAGTGCTGCTGTGATCGTAGCTGTTCAAACATCTCCCTGGGTGCCACTCTCCAGGCACATCCCCGTGTTTAGCTACGTGAAAACTCACTGAATCCTATCTTTGGGTTTTTAGGGAAGCTTCATGACATCATTTCTTCCCCTAGATTATAGGGTGGCACCCTCTCATGGGAGGGTCTTAAGACCCACAGTCAGTAAGGCGGGAGCACATTAGCATCTCCAGTATTCTTTTCATCTTGTACAACAGTCTGTCTCCATTAAACACTCACTCCCATCCCCTCTCCCTCCAGCCTCTGGCATCCACCATTCTGCTTTCTGTCTCTATGAATTTGACTAGTCTATGTAATTCATATGTGGAATCAACAGAATTTGTCTTTTTGTGACTGGCTTATTTCACTTAACTTCATCCTCAAGGTTCAACTTAAAGGTATATCCATGTTGTAGCACGTGTCAGCATTTTCTTTCATTCTGAGGCTAAATACTATTTCAATGTGTGTGTACACCACGTTTCACGCATTCATTCTCCCTCGACAGATTGGTGGGTTGTTTCACCCTTTTTGCTTTTGTGAACAGTGCTATGGACGTGGTTGTACAAACATCCTTGGAGACCCACTAGCAGTTCCTTTGGGTATATACCCCAAAGTGGAATTGCTGGATCTGGTAACTCCCTTTTTAATTTTTTGAGGAACAACTACACAGTTTCCATAACAGCTGTACCATTTTACATTCCCAAGACTTATTTTTTTAAAAGAAGAAAATATGTGTTTCTGCATTGCTGGAAGTCCACACTGCAGTTCCATTTGTTGAAATTTAAGACCAGAGTCATAGTCATCTTTTCTGCTGTAATTATAGTGGTCACTGGCCTTTTCCTCCTCTCTCTGCCCCATCTGCATGGGGTCTTTGAACAAGTCCCAGCACCTTGGTGGACAAGCCCATGTCCCTGGCCCATCATGGAAGCCACTCCCTTCCAGAGTGGGAGTCTGTACCTTGTTGCCTCATTCCTTGCTGGGCCCATCAGTGAGCTTGTGCCTAACCTCTCCTTCCAGGTGGACTTAAACACTGGGCTGTCGGAGTTCTCGGTGACGCAGCGCCGGCTGGCCCATGGCTGGAATGAGTTTGTTGCTGACAACAGTGAACCTGTGTGGAAGAAATACCTGGATCAGGTAGGACCAGAGGTGTCATTCTTTGCATTAACAAGCATAAGCCAGGGAGGGTGGGGCAGCCATTCCATCTTTCAATGTTGGTGGAGAGCATCCTTGGACAGGACAGCTCCTGCCCCTTTTGCACTGTCCCAGCCAGCCTGAGCATCAACCATGAGCAAATCACTAACTCCCCAGGCAGCCGCGTTCAGGAAAAACAGTGATCACATTCGTACACAGTTGAGCAGGCCCCGGGCCCCACGCTAAGTGAGTAAGTGAATAAGTAAGCATGCACTTACTAATCCTCCTCCTAATCCGGGCTTTGCACTTGAGGAAGGAGAAGTACAGAGGTTGAAAGATTTCCCCCGAGTTGCCAGGTTTAGCAAATAACAATATAGGATGCCCTACAAATTTCAATTGCAGGCTGGGCGTGGTGGCTCACGCCTGTAATCCAAGCACTTTGGGAGGCTGAGGTGGGTGGATCACTTGAGCCCAGGAGTTCAAGACCAGCCCGGCCAACATGGTGAAACCCCGTCTGTTCTAAAAATATAAAAACTGGCCGGATGTGGTAGTGCCATGCCTGTAATCCCAGCTACTCAGGAGGCTAAGTGGGAGGATTGTTGGAACTTGGGAGGTGGAGGCTGCAGGTGGGTGAACTGAGATTGTGCCACTGCGCTCCAGTCTGGACAACAGAGTGAGACCCTGTCTTAAACAACAACAGCAACAACAAGAACAACAACAAAAGTGAATTTCAGATAGATAAACAAGCAACTTCTAGTATAAGTGTGTCCCAAATATTACAGTGGACATGCTTATACTAAAAAGAAAAAGTTCCTTGTTTATCTGAAATTCAGATTTAACTGGGTGTCCTATAGAATCTGTAACCTGAGCCCAAAGTCACATAGCAGCGAGGAGCAGGGCAGAGAAGTGCAGCCAGGGAGCTGCACCCAGAGCCCCTTCCTTTGCTAGCTGCTGCCATCCGTGCTGGCGCGGTGCTGAATGAAAGGCACACAGTCAAATGCCTGGAAGCCACTAAGAAGAGGAAAGAGAAAACTGCAATTGACATGGCTCCAAGTTTCAGTCTAGAAGTCGGCAGCCCCCGCCACCTTTGCAGGACCAGTTCAGAAAGGCCCAGTGAACGGGCAGAATTTTCCAGGTGCCTGAGGGCATTTAGATGGCCTTAGATCCCCTTTTCCAGCCTTTTGCATGCTCTTGGCGCCATACCTGACATCCCCTTCTTCATTCTCTGGCCCCTGGGCTTCCCCTGGCTTCAGCTGCTTTCCTATTGGCTCTGTGTTTACAGCTTCCTCCATTGGTCGATTCCGGAACCAATCACAGTCCTCCGTGCAGCATCCTCTGTCTCCACTCTCCTTGAGGTCCCCGCCCTGATTGTGGCTCAGTTCTCAGTGTTCTGGGAATGTTATTCATCGATGCGTTTTGGCACCAAAATAGGCTTCTGGGTATGCAGGTCGTTCTGGCTAGCCCAGAAGCTTCCTAAAACTGCAGAACTGAGAAGAGGCAGTGGAGGCTCCCGGAAGCTGGGGTCCAGGGAAGGAGGCTGAGTGTGAGCTGTGAGGGAGGACCTCCCCTCTGCGGCTGGAGGCCTCTTTGCTCTGCCCTGGCACCTCTTCCACTAGGACCCACTCCCCCACTTCCCCTGGTTGTCCTCCTTCCACTCTGCCCTGTCGAAACCCACTGTGAACATCTTCCTTCGCACCAAGGATCCTCTTCCAGCATCCACCCAGGGTGTTCCTCAGAATGAAATCTCTTAAATTTCTTGAGAGCAGAGGACCTGCTCATTCATCTTCCAGCTTGTCGGTTCAGCATCTGTGGGAATCCTTGTAGGACTGGACGGGAGCTCCTGACGGGCTGGGTTTTCCTGCCCTTGAGTATACAGATCCTTTCTGCACTCCCTTATTAATTCCTTACGTGTGTTGAGTTCCTCCTGCGTGCCAAATGTCGTGATTCTCCTATCTTTCCCCCAGTGACAGGGAACTCATTACCTCACAAGGCAGCCCTATTCCTCTGCCTCAGGAGTCTCACCATTAGGAATTCTACCTTAACACGACCTAAGCCTCTGGACGCGATGGCAGGGAGGCACTAGGCTGGTGCTCTGAGGAGGTGGCGTCTGGGCAGAGACCTGAGTGAAATGAGAAGAGAAGCAGTGTGAGGATGTGGATGGAGGACGTTGCTGGAGGGCAGGGTGCAGAGGTCCTGAAGCGCCAGGAGCTTGGCAGCCTGAGAATTAAGGTGCCCAGACCTGGTGCATTATTATTACTTTTTTTCTGAGATAGGGTTTCTTTGCTGTCCAAGCAGGAGTGCAGTGGCACACCACGGTTCACTGCAGCCTCAATTTCTCAGGCCCAAGTGATCCTCCTGCCTTAGCCTTCTGATTATCTGGGACCACAGGTGCACATCACCATGCCCAGCTAACTTTTTCATTTTCTTTTTGTAAAGATGGGATTTTGCTGTGTTTCCCAGGCTGGATTAAAACTGCTGGGCTCAAGCAATCCTCCCATTTCAGCCTCCCAAAGGGCTGGGATTACAGTGTGAGCCCCTGCGCCCAGCCCTTGTTGCTAGTTGAACTCTCTTCCTCATCCTGATCTGTGGTCTGCCTTCTGAATCCGGTTTGATGTGTTTGCATTTCTTTTCAATCCTCTGGAACATGAGCTACCATGAGATGTCTCTGCAATGAAGGGGCAGGTATATAAAATAAAGTAAAAATACTGTCAGGAAGTTTTGGGAACAGCTGTTTTAAAGAGGGACGTCATTGGAGTCCCTAGAGGCTGTGACAGGAGCAGGTTGGCACCAAGTTTGGTGACTGGGATGTGCAGCATTTGGGGAGCTGGTGTGGTGAGAGAGGACCCTTGGCTGTTCTGAGCCAGGACTGGCATCTTGCTGAAGATCTGGCCTGGAGCGTCATGGGGATGGGGAGAGGCAAGGCCAAGAACTCAAAGGCAGGGCCAAGGCCGGTGTCTTCAGGGCGTCAGTGTCAGGACGACTCCAGGAGGGTCAGTGGGGTGGAGTTCCAGGCAGAGGAGGACCACTTCATGGGGTGGCCTCCCCAGCTCTCGGTCACCATGGTGTTGACCTGGAAGCCTGGCCTTGAACTGAGATCCCTGTCACACAAGCTTCTGCACAGTAAGAAACCCATTCTGGTCCCTGAGACTAAAGAATGTGCCCCACCCTGTTATTTCCTCTTCAGTTTAAGAACCCCCTGATCCTGCTGCTACTGGGCTCTGCCCTGGTGAGTGTCCTCACCAAGGAGTATGAGGATGCCGTCAGCATTGCCATGGTGAGTTCCCTGACAGCGCTTGGCTCCTGGGCGGGCAGCCACAGGTCTGCTGAGTCTCTGCTTGTAACTATATACAAAGAAAAAAAACAGTTTGCTGTAGGCATGGGGAAAAGGAACGTACAGAAGAAACAAAGGAAAGCAAATCCACGTCCTTCTTTACCCTAATATCAAGGTGTCCTGGTTTATTCGGCCGCCACTTGCTTGGTGGACACACAGGTGCTTCTGGGTCTTTGCTAGAGCAGTGTTGCAGGGAATTCCTTACCCATGACCCTGGGATGCGGGGAGTAGAGCCTGGGCTGTGCATATTTGCCTTCCGAAGAACAACACCCTTGATCCATTACCCAGAGATAACCACTGAGCACTCATTTTTTTTTATTTAGATGAAATTCACATAATAAAATATTGACTATTTCACAGTGAACAATTCAGTGGAATTGAGTACATTCATGACATGTTGCAACCACCTCCTCTGCCTGGTTCCAAAACATTTTCATCACCCCAGAAGGAAACCCTGTGCTCACCAGTCACTCACTTCCTGTCGCCCTCCTGCCAGCCCTTGGCAACCACCCATCTGCTTCTATCTCTGTGGGTTGACCTGTTCTGGATATGTCACAGAAACAGATTCAGACGGATGAGTTCGTGTCCTTTGCAGGGACATGGATGAAGCTGGAAACCATCATTCTAAGCAAACTATCACAAGGACAGAAAACCAAACACTGCGTGACCCACTCATAGGTGGGAGTTGAACAGTGAGAACACAGGGCGTGGAACATCACACACTGGGGCCTCTCATAGGGTGAGGGCCCTGGGGGAGGGACAGCATTAGGAGAAATATCTAATGTAAATGGCGAGTTGATGGGTGCAGCAAACCAACATGGCACATGTATACCTGTGTAGCAAACCTGCACATTCTGCACATGTATCCTAGAACTTTAATAAGAAAAAAATTGATTCAGACAGTACATGACCTTTTGTGTCTGGCTTCTCCTGAGCACATTTTTTTTTTCTTTTTTTCTTTTTTTTGAGACAGAGTCTTGCTCTGTCGCCCAGGCTGGACAGCAGTGGCATGATCTCAGCTCACTACAACCTCTGCTTCCCGGGTTCAAGCAATTCTCCTGCCTCAGCCTCCTGAGTAGCTGGGATTACAGGTGCCCGCCATCATGCCTGGCTAATTTTTATATTTTTGGTAGAGATGGGATTTCCCTGTGTTGGCCAGGCTGGTCTCAAACTCTTGACCTCGAGTGATCTTCCTGCCTTGGCCTCCCAAATAGTTGGGATTATAGGCGTGAGCCACCATGCCTGGCCTGAGCACCTTTTGATGGCTGTCATTCCCCACTTCTTTCTGTTCGTTCCAGCTGGTCTTTTAAAATACAAACACTCATTCCACATGATGGAATTTGCTACTTCCAATTAAAAGGCTGGGGTAGGCTGGGCGCGGTGGCTCACGCCTGTAATCCCAGCACTTTGGGAGGCCAAGGGGGAGCAGATCACAAGGTCAGGAGATCAAGACCATCCTGGCCAACATGGTGAAACCGCATCTCCACTAAAAATACAAAACAATCGGCTGGGCATGGTGGCATGTGCCTGTGGTCCCAGCTACTTGGGAGGCCGAGGCAGGAGAATTGCTTGAAACCGGGAGGCAGAGGTTGCAGTGAGCAGAGATCGCACTCCAGCCTGGTGACAGAGACTCCATCTCAAAAAAAAAAAAAAAAAGACTGGAGTAAGATCCACATCTGCTATGGTGAAGGGTGTTTGCAGTATGTTCAGTGAAAATGGCAGTTTATAAAAGAATATGTCCATATTATATGATGCGGTGCCTTAAGTGTGTCTACGTAGAAAAATCTAGATGGGTACTCCAAAATGTGCGCTTCTGGGTAGTAGAAGATAGTGTCCATTTTTTCCTCCTCTTTTGGCTAGTATATTTTCTAAATTTCTGCACTGTGCACTTATTTTGCAAGAAGAAAGGAAATCAATCATTAAAGACAAGGCCCTAGCCTGCCACGCCCCATCCCCCCACCCACCGAGCCTCTGGCACTGACACCCTCCTCCGTTTACTGTCTAGGCCGTGCTCATCGTGGTCACTGTGGCCTTCATCCAGGTGAGTATTTCCCGAGGTCCCGGTCAGGGTAACCCGGGCGGGACAGGAACTTCATGGAGTCCCCACCTTTGAACAGCACATCTGATGTGCTTCCTGCCAGGAGTACAGGTCGGAGAAATCTCTGGAAGAGCTGACCAAGCTGGTTCCTCCAGAATGTTACTGGTAAGTCAGGGCCTCCCTGGGACTTTTTGGTTCACTGGAGGAGCCAGTGAGCTGGAGGGTTCGGCAAATGTTTGGTGAAAGTTGTATCCTTGGTAGTGTCAGACAAGAGAACCACATCTCCCTGGGAGTTCTAAGGCCTGGTCTCCGCCTGCCAACAGGTTGCTGTGTGTCCTTGAGCATGTCACTCAACCTCTCTGGGCCTCAACTCCATCTTCAGTGTCTAAATCAGGGTGCCTAGCCTGAGGGCCACAGGTGGCAGGAGTGACTCTGGGAAGAGGGTAGCCCACAAAGCCTGTGAAATAGTGTGCAGAACGTGTATTTTTTCTAGGGAGAGGGTTTGGAGGTTTATTTGAATTCTCAGTGAATGGACTCAGGAGAGTAAGATCCAGGTCTTTAACAAGCGGAGCCAAGAGAACATCGGCTGCAGTATAGGGTACAGAGAGAGTGAACTTGAGTAACCGCTCAGCAGCCGCAACAGCCTCTTTCCTGCCCAGACCTTTCCTTGGTGCTGTTGGTTATTGCACAGCTCTTACCAGAGATGTTTAACAAGGAAAGAGAAAAGATTTTAAAATCTACCAGTACCCCATGGCCATTTCTGCTTAGTATAGCCCTGTGCGATCCAACTTGCAGGAAATGTTCTATTAATATCATCTGCCCTGTCCAATATGGCATCTGACAATTCTACTCAAAGTGATAGAAAGTATCCTGTGATCAGCTAGGTACAGTGGCTCATGCCTGTAATCCCAGCACTTTGGGAGGCCAAAGTAGGCAGCCCACCTGAGGTCAGGAGTTCAAGACCAGCCTGGCCAACATGGTGAAACCCTGTCTCTACTAAAAAAATTTTTTTTTTTTTTTTTTTTTTTTTTTTTGAGACGGAGTCTCGCTCTGCCGCCCAGGCTGGAGTGCAGTGGCCGGATCTCAGCTCACTGCAAGCTCCGCCTCCCGGGTTCACGCCATTCTCCTGCCTCAGCCTCCCGAGTAGTTGGGACTACAGGCGCCCGCCAAAAAAAAACAAAATTAGCTGGGCATGGTGGTGGGCGCCTATAATCCCAGCTACTTGGGAGGCTGAGGCAGGAGAATTGCCTGAACCCAGAGGTGGAGGTTGCCGTGAGCCAAGATCGCCCCATTGTACTCCAGCCTATGTGATAAGAGCGAAACTCCGTCTCAGAAAAAAAAAAAGTAAAAGTATCCCATGATCTGCGGTGCCTGGGAACAACTCAGCCCACCCTCTGAGTCTCTAAGACCCATTTCCAACATTTGGCAAACACATGGCAACTCCGTATTTTCTGAAGGATAATTATCAGGGAGAGCTTTAGTATATATCCCAGGTACATGTTGTACAACTGAGCCATGGGGCTGGGGTAGAAAGCCCTAGTGAGATAAGGTCCCCCGTCTCAAAGAGTCAGCATTCAAGGGGGGTGTGTGTATAATACAAGGCGGATAATGACGAAGGACCAAATAAGAAGAGGAGGATACAGAATTGACTCACATCAGAGAGGGCGAGTCCATTGTAGAAGGGCCACAGGAGCAGTAGAAACATCTGGGCTCGCTGGTCAGATGAACAATGCTGTCAGAAATCCAGACATGTGACATCATTAACTGAGCAAACGGAAACATAAATGATTTATGTGATTTGATGAACCGATCTTAAGCTTAAATATCAAGTCTTGGCCTTTCAGGTGAATAGCGTGCATTATTAATGTTGCCCGGGAGGTAGCTTCTGAAAGAGTTTTATTTACAAACACAGCGGTGTCAGGCAGCCTGGTAGAGTTGGAAGAGTGCTGAGGAGGTGAAGCCCACCCTCTGAGTCGCTGAGACCCGTTTCCAAGTCAGGGGAAACCCTGCCATGCGGGACCCTTCCCTGTGTTACTCCATCCGTGATGCAGGCATCAAATATGTATTGAGTACCTACTGTATGCCTGGGGAAAGGGCACTGAGGTTATATAAGTGGAAGAAAGGGACAGGCCTTGGCCTCTGGGGAGCTCACATTCCTACCAAGGGAGTACATAATCAGCCAATGAAGAAACAAGATGATTTTGGAATTGTCCAGGTACACGAAAGCCAAAAAATGCCCAAGGCCACCAAAACAAATAAATCCCACTGAGATGTAATAGTGGCTGGTGGAAGGGGAGGACAACCCTAAACAGCTGTCGATCAGGCTGACATTTAGAGAGGAGGTGACATTTAAGCTGAGGCCTGAGGAAGAGGAGCCAGCTGTGGGAGGTGCTGAGGGAGCAGCAGGTATATCTCTGGCAGGTGCTCTTGGCTACAAGGAACAGAAAGTCCAAGTGCACAAACCCTAAGAAAATATATTGTCTCATAGCCAGGGATCTGAGGTGGGAGCTGTGGGGTTACTTAATTCAGCAGAGCACCCAGGGCCTGGCCCTTTCACCTCCTTACCCTGCCACCTTGAGCTTATAGGGGTTGGATTGGTTCTTGGCTGGCTCTCCTCATGGTCCCAAGGCGGCTGCCACAGCTCCAGGCATCACAGCCAAACACGCAAAGGCCCTATAGAAGAAGGCGTGTGTGTGTGTGTGCGCGCGCGTGCGCGCGCGCATGTGCACATACAGTAAGGAAGTCTTTTCCCACAAGCCCCCAGCAAACATCCACTCACGTCTCACAGGCCAGTGTCGCGTGATGTGCTGATGCCTAAGCCAATCAAGAGCAGGGGTCTTAGCCAGGCATGACCCACTCCCCGGGGCACATGGCTGTGGGGAGAGCGGGGATACCTGAATAAGATCACATTCCATTAACAAGGAGGAGGGGAATTTCTGCTCCTGCGTTTGAGGTCTGCATAAGCCCCTGAGACCAGAAGAAGCTGCGTGTTTAAGGGGCCTGGGTGGAATGAGATGGGAGCTGCAGGAGGCTGGCCTGCCCCGGAGTAGATCTTTGGGTTTGGTACCAAGGTCATAGGAAAGCCATCGGAGGGTTTGGAGCAGGAGGGAGCTGGGATCTGGTTTGGGGTCCTAAGAGCGCTCCAGCTGCCATATGCAGGAGGGGTTGAAGGGGCCAGGTGGGAGGTCAGAGTCAGCTGGGATGGGCCAGGGGCGGTAGTGTGGGGGATTCCAGTCGGAGCCTGCACAGAAGCACATCCATAATCTGAGGGCAGCTGGTCACGGCCCCACGGGAATGGAGGTCCTGGGCTTCCAGCTATGACAAGGCTGTGCCATCCCTGACTTCCGGAGACAAACCCTGCACCCTGAGTGCTGTGTGCTCTGAGGACAAAACTCTGCCGGCTGCATTCGGAGGCTTTAGAACCACTGACCTTGACCCCAGGAGCCTCCCTGCGGCATGCGGCCCACCTGGTTTCCAGGCAGGGTAAATAGCAATGGCCTCGTCTTTCAGATGTGGCCCGGGGATGCCCAGAAACCACATACTTTCCCTAAAGTCTTAGAGGATATATTAATTTCAAAATAGTGACACCCTAAAGGCACAGGGTTGGTGTGTATTAAAAGAGAAAAGTGTGTTTCTTTTCTCCTTGTTCAAATGCATCAAAGTGCATAAAAACGAATGTCAGCATGGATGCTCTTGCTTTTTACCACATCAAATGCAGCCTAAGAGAAGGAAAACTCCAGCACCTGCTTGCTCGAGAACTGGTTCCTGGAGATGTCGTGTCTCTCTCGATCGGAGACCGGATCCCTGCAGACATCCGACTCACTGAGGTGAGTGGTCTCAAACCCTTGCCAATGGGGTATTTGATGGGGCTGGTCAAGGAGCAGACACTTAGCTTATTGTAGGTATGTACAGTCTCTGTCATACACAGGTGCTCAGACATACATGCACACGCACATGCATGCACACAAGACCGGAACAAAGTTAGCAGACAAGCGTATTCTATGCATAGAGCCCCTCAAACCATATTTCATAAATTGTCATTCTCACTTTAAGCCTAACAAATTTTGGCTATATGGTTTTCCAGTTTAAAGCAGGCTGCAATAACAAATTAAACCAAAGTGGGCTTGAGGCATGATACAAGAGTTGCCTCTCAAAACAGACACACAAATGTTAGAAAGATGTGAGATTAGAGGTGGGTGGATCACCTAAGGTCAGGAGTTCAAGACTAGCCTGGCCAACATGGTGAAACCCCATCTCTACTAAAAATACAATAATTAGCTGGGTGTGGTGGCATGTGCCTGTAATTCCAGCTACTCAGGAGGCTGAGGCAGGAGAATCACTTGAACCCAAGAGGCGGAGGTTGCAGTGAGCCGAGACTATGCCACTGCACTCTACCCTGGGCAACAGAGCAAGAAGCACACGCTTTTAGGGTAGTGAGGTTTGGGGACATTGGCTGTGGGGCAAGCTCTATGGGTCTCTGGGTGCCACAGCTTCACAGATCCATGCCGGAGGCAGTCTGCTGAGATTATCTGGGGTTCCCAGGAGGTTACATCAAGTTCAACATGATTTGTTGGTGGGAGTAATCTATTTCAAGAATCCTTCCAAGAATGTGTAAGGACTGTTCAAAGCTTTGCATGATGAAGGATTAGACACAGATTATCTGCCTGATGTATTCACTGATGGGATGCATTCTCAGGAACTGTAGGATCAAGGACCCGCTGTTAAATGGGCAGCATAAGGGAAGGAGATGGAGAGGAGCACAAAGGGTTGGGAGCTGCGCCCTGGGACCTGTGTTTACAACATTCCTAGCCTGTCTGTGAAATAGGAGGCAGGGGCCAGGGCTTATGCGTGGCCACTTGGACCCTGAGCCTCTCTGCCGTGACCTTCAGATTTCCAGGCAGGGCATGGATAAGGGTAGGAGATGTTCAGGCACCAAAATGAAGGAGGGTACACCCTCAGGCTCAGGGTGGTGCCCTTTGCAGCATCAGAAATAGATCTGCTGTGGCCCAGCCCCTCCCCGTGCTCAGCTCCAGCAGTCAGCATCTGACTCCAAGTCTGGGGTGCCTGGATCCAGTCAGAGGAACCGCTGTCTGTGGCCAGTCACCACCTGCAAAGAGGACTGGGAAAGCCGGTCTCAGGTTTTCCACGTTTTCCTTCTCCTGAGAGAGGGGGGGTCCTAACAGGGGATGCTCCAGATGCCAGGGAGCCCGTGAGGAGGACCCAGGTCCACCACAGGTGCAGAGGCAGAGAGAGGCCGTATGAGAGGTGGCAATGACCTGGGGCTGGACATTAGCCTGGGCTTGAGCCCTGGGGCCATCATTCAAAGCCTTGCAACCTCCAGCAAGTTAGTTAACCTCTCTGTGCCTCAGTTTTCTCATCTGCAAAATGGGGGGTGGTGATGCCTAAAGGGTACTTGTGAAAATTAAAAAACTTCAGAGATGCCAAGTGCTCAGAACGGTGCCTGGCGCGGTGAGTGAGAGGCAAGCGCGGGGGCTGCCATTACCGCAGTGTGTGTTGGGGGTCAGAGAACCCGGAGTCCTGTAGCTCCTACGGTGTGACTTGGGGAAGGAATTCACCTCTCTGAGCTTTGATCTCCTCACCCCTAAAAGGGGCTGATGTTGGTTTCCAGTTCACAGGGTTATTGTGAAGATGAAACAAGCTATGACCTGTGCTATGCTTAGCACGTGCCTTTCGTGGGGTAAACGGTCACCAGTTACTGGTGATTGCTTTTACTTTTTATCATTATCGGTCTATACAACGGTTCTTTGAAACAACTTTTTACACCCCAGATAACTTCCTCACTGGTTCAGCTGGCTTTCTCTCTATGCTGCTTATATTAAATTAAATTGTGGCTGGGCACAGTGGCTCATACCTGTAATCCCAACACGTTGGGCAGCCAAGATGAGTGGAATGCTTGAGCCCAGGAGTTCAAGACCAGCCTGGGCAACATAGCGACCCCCCATCTGTACAGAAAGTATTGTACCTGTGTACCGATACCACAAAGGTTATTTTAAAGCTACTGGCTGTGAACACTATGGATTTTCCTGGTGGTATTTTGCAATTCCATTAAACTATCAATAGCTTTGTCTATTCAGAGGAAAATGCTTATGAGCTGTTAAGCTCTGAGATCCAGGAGTACTTCAACTGTACATTTTAAAACCATTTCTATCCAGCTGTTTCAGCAGGAAGCAGCAAGTTCAAGAAAGCTCTTAAAGTAATAGCCCTTTGTGCACAGTATATGGGGTCCCAGGACATTCTTTTCCCTTTCCCAGAGTTAAAACAGAGGAAGCCCTCAGTCAGAGGCTGAGCTGGTACAGCCAGCAAGCCTGGGCCACTGGTCATTCTTTCTCCCCAGCCATGTCTAAAAGAAAAAGGGAATTGGGTCGAAGGTGAATGGACTCCAGGTGACGCTTCGTCCTGGAGGTGGGGGCACCGGGTGGGCGTGAGCCCTGCGTGTGGGAGATAGGAGGTGAGCCCGCGATTGTGCCTCCGTCTTCAGGCTGGGCATGCCTCCTTGGTGGCCACAGGTTCTGTGCCCCCGACTCTATTTTTGCCCCTCACCCTTCCTTGCCCCTTTCCTGAGATTGCCCTGGGAGCCTGGGAGGTCACCAGAAGCCCCTTCTGCCCACCTGCCGAACCCACACACAACCAGCTTTGCTCCTTCTTGGTCTGGAGGTGCCACCCGATCTTCCACCGGCCTTTATTTTTGTCATAGGAAGACAACAAATATTTTTCAGTATATCAGGTCTATGCTGACCACCGTATGAAAATTGCTTCATTTCATCTCCCAACACTCTTAAGAGACCAGCACTGTAATGTTTCCTCTGTGCTATTTTACGACACGGACCCAGCAGCCCGGAGAGGTTGCGCGGCCCTGCGCAGTCACACGGCGGTGGGCGGTGGGCGGTGGAGGGGGACGTGACCCCGGGCCTCTGGCTCCACAGCCCGTGTCTTTACCCCCAGGACGTTCTCTCTTTCCCTATGGGCAGCCTTCAGACTCTTCCTGGCACTGCCTCTGCCCCTGGCTTTCCTTGATGTATCAGTGTCCTGTGGCTGCTGTGGCAGATGACCACTTAGGGGCTGAAAACAAGGCGAAGGTATGGTCTGACCTCTGGAGGTCAAAATTGAAATCGTTTTCACTGGGTGGAAATCAAGAGTGCTATCAGGGTCCGGGAGCGGTGGCTCGCTCCTGGAATCCCAGCACTTTGGGAGGCTGAGGTGGGCAGATCACCTGAGGTCGGGAGTTCAAGACCAGCCTGGCTAACATGGTGAAATCCCATCTCTACTAAAAATACAAAAATTAGCCAGGTGTGATGGTGAGCCCCTGTAGTCCCAGCTACTTAGGAGACTGAGGCAGGAGAATCACTTGAACCTGGGAGGTGGGGGTTGTAGTGAGCCGAGATAACACCACTGCACTGCAGCCTGGGTGACAGAGGGAGACTCCACTCTTAAAAAAAAAAAAAGAGTGCTATCAGGGCCATGCTCCTCCAGAGGCTCCAGGGGAGAAGACGTTTCCTGGCCTTTCCCAGCTTCTAGAAGCCACCTGCATTCCTTGGCTCATGGCCCCATGTCCCTGCACCACTGCTTCTGTTACATCTCCCTGATGTCAAACACATCTCCAACCCTTCTTCCTCCCTCTCCCTTATAAGGACCCTTGTGATCTTACTGGGTCCACCCAGACCACATTCTCCCCATGTCAAGGTCCTTCAGTTAGTCATGTCTGCAAAGTCTTTGTCACTGCATCAGAGAACACGTTCCCAAGTTGAGGATTAGGAAGCGGACATCATGAGAGAGGTGGTGGGGGGCATTATTCAGCGGGCCACACTCTGGTCCTTCTCCAGGTCCCCTCCCTCCTCCCTTCCTGCCTTGGGGCCCCCCGCCCCACTCCCCATCCACATCACTCATTCATTCAACAGGTGTTTCCTGAGCACCTACTATGTACCAGGCCCTGGGCTGGATGCCGAGGACACTGCAGGAAGCAGAGCTGGTCCCTGTGCTCATAAGTTTATAGCCCAGAGTGACAGACTAACCTAAATCTGTTAGTGACAAGTACTGTTCCGGACTGCTAAGGTACCCATGAGTGGAAGTACTGGGAATCCTGGATTTCCGAAATGGGAGAGACTTGCCTGGTGTAGTCAGGGACAGTTTCCTGGAGACAGCAGCTTTTGGCAAAACATCAGCCGTTTTAGGCAAAGGAGACCCAAGCTACTTGTCTCACGCTGAGATAAGTTGTTGGTTTCAACCACCCTGGGGGCACCTAAAACCCTCCCCCCACCACACATGACTTAGCCTATCTCATCCCTGAGGTCTCTGCTCCCTGTACCTCCTCCCAGACCTTCCCCTCTGCCACCCTCCCTGCCCCCCACCCACAGCCTCTTCTGAGGGGCCTCCCTCCCTGCTCTGTGCACCCTGGTGGTCATTCAATGCTTGTTTATCGTCAGTCCCTCCCCCTCCTCCATGGAGTATCCTGTTCCTGAGGCAGGGATCGTATCCCATTCACTGCGATATTCCCAGTGCCCAAAGGAGTCCCTGGCCCAGCAGAGGATATGGACGGGCAGATCCCCATCTGTTCAAACCCACACTCACTCCCCATCCCGTGTCCCTCCTCTCTTCCAAACACCGCCGCCTCCTTCTTCCTTCCTCCTTCTCTTCCCAGCTGCCTTCCCCGAGTGGCGGTCACCTCTGAGACTTCATTGTTTAGAAATGTTTTAGATTTGCAGAAAAATTCAGCTCAGGATTCCCATCTACCCCGCACCCCGGATCCTCTCCTGGTTGTAATGCCTCGGCTTACTTAGGTGCATCGGTCACAACTAAGGAACCCATATTGAGGCCTTCTCGTTACCTTGAGTCCGTCCACTTTCAGATTGCCATAGATTTCCCTAATGTCCTTTTTCTGCTCCAGGATCCCACATGCCATTTAGTGGTCATGTTTCCGAGGTTCTTGTTGGCTGTGACAGTTTCTGACTTTCCTTGTTTTTGACCTTGATCTTGAGAGTTTCGGTTTTGTTTTTGTTTTGAGCAGAGTCTCTCTATGTCACCCAGGCTAGAGTTCTGTGGGCGATCTCGGCTCACTACAGCCTCTGCCTCCCGGGTTCCAGAGATTCTCTTGCCTCAGCCTCCCGAGTAGCTGGGATTACAGGTGCCCGCCACCATGCCCAGCTAATTTTTGTATTTGTAGTAGAGACGGGGTTTCACTGTGTTGGCCAGGCTGGTCTCGAACTCCTGACTTCAAGTGATCTGCCTGCCTCGGCCTCCCAAAGTGCTGGGATTACAGGTGTGAGCCACCGTGCCCGGCTGTCCTTGACAGTTTTGAGGAGCCTCAGCCAGGTATTTTCCAGAATATTCTCTGAGCCTCCTTCAAAGATTTTCCCCAGCATCACTCAGTGACTTCGTATGCTTCATTGTCCAGAGCTGGAGCCACAGGAGCCACAGGGAGGCAGGAATGTGGCTGTGCGGCAGGAGGCCTCGCCTCCCTGATGCTGTGGGGTCCATTAGGAAAGGAGCGGGGAGACGGGCATTACCTGGGCGAGTGGCGGCCCCTGTCATTCTTGGGGACTGAGATCCTATGGCAGTGCACATATTTTTAAAAGATGATTACTAAATATAAAGTTTTAAATTACAGAGAAGTCACAGGTCCCTGTTTGAGAATCACTGATCTAGCTATGGTTCTCTGGTGGTTTGTGGAAGAAGGCTTCTCTCTAGCTTGATGTAACATGCTTACATGACCAGGTCCCAAGGGACAGGCCCACCCAGCCCCGCTTTATGAACTCAGAGGTGTCTGGGACAGTTCTGGTCCTGGGAGCCTCTCTTTGGGAGTGATATGTGGTAAGCCTGAGGTCTAGTTGCGGTTTTGCAAGATGGTTAAGAGTATAGTTTCTGGAACCAGAGCTTTGGTTCAAGTCTCTGTTCTGCCACTAACTGGCTGTGGAAACTTGAACAAATTAATTCTTCCATGCTTCAGTTTCCCCATATGCAAAGTGGGGAAGATAATAGCGTCTTCCATTGGGGGTGGTGAGGTCTGAGGGTTAAGCCTTGTGGGGAGCTGCGTGCAGGGCCTGGTGCATAGTCAGTGTTCTACAAATGTCACTACCTCGCTTCCCCTTGCCAGGGTGTGTGGGTGTCTCTGTGTCCCTGTCTCTGTTTCTGGTGTTACTGTTGCCTTAGATTCTCACCGAATAACCTGGCTTGGTTATTGTGTGAGATTGTGTGGGAACCACACAGGTTGTACAGGCATCTCCAAGGTGAAGAGTGGACTGCGTGTGAGGAGACACACACAGGTGTTTTAAAAGGTATATCCTAAAATAGCCATTGCTTTCGTTTTTGTTTTGTTTTTTTTTTTTTTAAATCAAAATTTTGAACAATGTTAAGTGAAGAGAAGAGACTTTCATGTTTTTAAGAGAGGTTGCTCATGCAAAGCTTTTCTGATCCTGGAGGCCCGCGAGGCCGTCATTGTGACACTCATTCTGTAGGTTCGCTGTGTTCTTGGTTTCATGTCCATGAAGGTGCTGGACCATTTTGTGCTTTTAACACCAATTCTTCGGGTTACAGGAGATTCCACAGCCTTTTCCCCTTGCTCTCCTAGGTCACGGACCTCTTGGTGGATGAATCCAGTTTCACTGGGGAAGCCGAGCCCTGCAGTAAAACAGACAGCCCCTTGACAGGCGGCGGGGACCTCACCACCCTCAGCAACATCGTCTTCATGGGGACCCTGGTGCAGTATGGGAGGGGCCAGGTAAGCCCTGGGGCTCCAAGGCTTTGGGCTCCCATAACCCACAGGCTCCCAGCTGTTAGATTTCATATTTCTCTCTCTCCTGGACACAGGGGGTCGTGATTGGAACAGGGGAAAGCTCTCAGTTCGGAGAAGTGTTTAAGATGATGCAGGCTGAAGAGGTAAGGGGCAGGAGGGGGCTTCGGGATTTTTGTAAGCTGGAGTTTGAGATTATTATAGGCTAATAATATCAGCCCTGCCTACTCCTTAGGAATGAGAGGCATGTAGTTAATATAAGTATACTTTTTAAACATTTAATTTTGTGGGTTTTTTTTTTTTTTTTTTTTTTTTTTTTTTAATAGAGACCGGGTTTTGCCATGTTGCCCAGGCTGGTCTCAAACTCCTGAGCTCAAGCATTCTGTCTGCCTCAGCCTCCCAAAGTGCCAGGATTACAGGACGAATCCACCACACCTGGCCTCCTTTTAAACATTTAAGACATTTGTTAGCATTTTCATAAAGATACAATTTTCAGACAGTAACACGCACAACTCTTCAGTGCGGAAGTCAATGAATGTTGACATATGTGTACCCCGTGTGATCATCACTCAAGCTGCAGGATGGCAAGGTGAAGACATTTTGAACAAAGGCAGGCAGAAGCTGGGATCTTGTCCAACTAACCCATTGTGCTCACCCTTTCAGACACCTAAAACTCCTTTGCAGAAAAGCATGGACAGGCTAGGAAAGCAACTGACACTCTTCTCCTTTGGCATAATCGGTAAGTGGAGCAGTTTCTGTACTGGGTTCTGCAGATGGAGAGGAGCCATCATAGGGTGGCCACCATGGCCGTTTCTCAAATATCTTGCTGCTCAGCTGCATAAGGCTTGGGGATTGGGATCAGAGGCTCTCAAAAAGCAACAAGAGCTTTCTGTATGGTTGGACCAGGCTGGCTGCTATAATAAGTAACCACTACATTTTCTTGACTTAACACTAAACACTTGTTCCTTGCTCATGCCACAGTCCATGGGTGTATTCCTGATCCAGTGGCTCTCCTGGACAGCTTGTCTAAAAACACTGACTTGGACCCAGGCCCCTACTATATTGTTGCTCTGTCTTCCTCTGGGTCCTTGGATGCCATATTTCTGTTCAGCCAGCAGATGGTGAAAGAGAGAACATGGAGGCTTGTGGGGGACATTTTTAAGGCATAGACCACGAAGTGGAGTCATCAATTTGCCTGTCTTTTATTGGCCAGAATGAGTCACATGGCCTATATAACTGCAAAGGAGACTGGGAAATGTAGTTTAGCTGTGCACCCAACCATATTTCTATGCTTCTAAGCTTCCTGTGCCTGGGCTGGGACTTCCTGACCTTTGGTAACATGCCAAACAGCATTGACATGATGCTGCAGTCCTGAATCTAGATCTTAAGCCTTAGCATCCCCATGGTAGTGCCCAGTCCGTTCACTGGTTTCTTTCTGCTCTTTCGAGTTCTGGCCTTGCTTTATTCCAGCCTTTAGGATCAACCAGTGCCTGGCCTCTAATAGAGTCTCAGTAAATATTTGTTGAGTGAAAAATTTAATCCAGGAATAAACCAACAAACCACTGCCTATAGCACATCCAATGATGAGGGAGGTACTGGTGAGTGTGGCCAAAACTGTAGAGCCAGAGAACAGTCTTGAGAGAAACAGCTTATGTAATCCCATGTTTCTTAAGTTAAATTAGAACTTAAACTGACATGTCCACAGCAAGGCCCATGATACCACTCAGATTTTTTTTTTTTTTTTTTTTTTTTTTTTTTTTTTTTTGAGGTGAAGTCTTACTCTGTTGCCCAGGTTGGAGTGCAGTGGCGTGATCTCAGCTCACTGCAACCTCCACCACCTGGGTTAAGCTATTCTCCTGCCTCAACCTCCTGAGTTGCTGGGATGACAGGCATGCACCATCATGCCCAGCTAATTTTTGTATTTTTGGTAGAGACAGGGTTTTGCCATGTTGGCCAGGCTGGTCTCGAACTCCTGGCCTCAAGTGATCTGCCCGCCTTGGCCTCCCAAAGTGCTAGGATTACAGGCATGAGCCACCACACCCGGCCTTTTTTTTTTTTTTTTTTTTTTAACATTTTGAGAACTGCTATAGTAAAGTTTTGAAACTCAGTCCCATGGACCCCCTAGAAGGCCCAGGGGGCAGGTGTAGGGAAGCCACGCCATACTGTTAAGTGCTTCTAGAGGAAAGTAGCATTTGCCAATTCCCATGGTGTAAGTACTCTCAGTGTGGCCATTTTCAAGCTACTAATGTATAGACACTGAACATGGGTTTCGGAAGACATGTACCTAGTTGAATCTTGTGAGCTCCTGTGAGGAATCTCCAGCCTTCTGCTATGGGAAGGCCACAAGGGTGGGAGTGGGGTAAGTTCCTAGTGGGGGTGGCACCAGGCTCACTGCCTCGCCCCTGTTTCCAGTAGAGTTCCCCTGCTAATCTATTTCGTTTGAGTTCATTTGGGCTCTAGCTAAGATTTTAACTGATGACTGAGTTTAGTAGCTAATTGTAGGATGCCCAAAACAAAACTAACAGATACTGTGGTAGCTCCCCCGCTCAACACGCATATACACACACACCCCACTACCACCCAGCAGAAAACATCCCTGGCCCCCTGGCCCCTGCAAAGCAAAGCTGACATTCTTTAGAAAGCTCTCCAAGGGTGTCACCGGGCAACCCCACCCACCTTCCCAGTCCCTACTCACTCCTTCCGACAATGATGGCAACAAGAGTTAACGATTAGATTGGTGTTTGCTGTGGCCCAGGAGCTGTTCTGAGCACAGACTGTCATACCTTAAACCAACTACTCTTTGAGGGGGGCATGACAATGAGCCCCACTTTATAGATGACGAGACTTAGGCTGCACCAGGCAACCCGAGCACCTTTCCCCGTTGCCAGAGCATCTCGTGAACTTCCACAGGCCCCAGGGCAGCTGCTGCCGTTTGTGCCTTGAGGGTCTATCTGTGACCACCTCCACGTCTTGCACACCTAGTGCAGTACCTGGTGTGCACTAAATATTGGGTAAATTATTAATGAAGGAAAACAGAAATGAAGTATATTTAATCATGAGTACCACAGAAAAAAATAATTAAAAAAAAAAACCCGTGGCCCATCTGCCCGTCGCAGGAGCAGCTGCATTTGTCACAGCAAACACCGCATGGGGGCATGTTCTGGATACACACAGCAGATGGGAAACTTTGGGAATAAGATGTTTGCAAACAGTCCAAAATAAACTGATTGAGTCTTTAACTTAAACTTGGCTTGGACCTTTCCTGAGAAAGTAAAACCAGGTTTTTGTAGGTATAAACGTATCTCCCTTAGAAAAAAGAAGAGAGAGGTTGAAAGTGTTTGAGGTTATCAGTCGTTCCTCTGTGCATGTGTTCCTGTAAACTCTTGAAGGAAGTGGGTTTGAATCCCTCCAGGCATCAGCGTGTGCGGCGCATATGGAGATAAGGATGTTTCTGTCTCTTCCCCAGGTCTCATCATGCTCATTGGCTGGTTGCAAGGGAAACAGCTCCTGAATATGTTCACGATTGGGGTCAGGTAAGGGTGCTGTGGCCGCCCCTTGCCTTGCCAGGGTGGTCATGGGCTCTGAGCCCTTCCCTGCAGCAAGAGAAGGTGGGGAGGCTGCAGAACAGGAAGGGTTGGGGAAGGTGCAACCCCATCACCCAAACTCCAGCCTCCCAATAGCACGTTCTCCGACAGGTACAGAGTGCCTGGTGAATGCCTGCAAAATGAGTGACGGCATATAATCGGGGGGGCCCTTTTGTATTAGGCTGTTCTTGCATTGCTAAAAAGAAAATACCTGAGGCTTGGTAATTTGTCAGGAAGAGAAGTTTAATTGGCCCACGGTTGTACAGGCTGTACAGGAAGCTCAGCTTCTGAGGAGGCTCCAGGAAGTTTCCAATCAAGGTGGAAGGGGGAGCAGGCATGTCACATGGCAAGAGTGGGGGCAGGAGAGCAGGGGAGTGAGGGGGTTGCCACATGCTTTGAAACAATCAGATCTCTCAGGAGCTCACTCTAGCAAGAACGGCTCGAAGGAGATGGCGCTAAACCATTCATGAGGGACCCACCCCATCATCCCATCTCCTCCCACCTCCAACATTGCAGCTTCTGTTTCAACATGAAGTTTGGGTGGGGACACACATTCAGACTGTATCAGCTTTCTTGTCACTCCTTGCCTGTGGGTTTGGGTCTTCTTTCTGGCTAAGAGCAAGGACCCCAGAGCCAGCCTGCCTCTGTTTAAATTCTGCACTTTGCCACTTGCTGGTTTTGTGACCTCTGGCAAGTTTCTCAGCTCTCTGTGCCTCAGTTTCCCCCTCTCAAAAACGGAAATGCTCATGTACCCTCTCCTTGGGCGACTGTTTGGATTAAAGGAGTTAGTCCATGCAAGCGCACACATTATTACTAGTTTAGAACTCGATCCAAGCCCTTGTTTCACAGAGGAGGCTTTCAGAGAGGCAATGGATGTGGAGCCCAAGGCCACACGAGGATGGCAGGGCTGGGAGTCATTATCACTTGATGATGCTAACCCAAGGGGACCCGCCCTTCTTCTATGTAGTCATCCCAAGCCTCTGGGTCCTGTTGACCGAGACAGGGAGAGGCACGGGCAGCCCACCATCGTGCAGCGGCGTGATTTCGTCGGTAGTTCTTCCGTGGCTATTTACCAAGGGCAAGGGAGGCAGAGGGCTGGGGATTGTCACTAACTGGGTATGTCCCATTGGAAGGAAGGCTAGGGGCTATTCCAGGACAGGGAGGAACCAACCCATGTCTAGGCTCACATCAGGCCCAGTGGTTCCCGGACGGTAACGCACATGCAGCTGCTGTCTGCAAGATGCTTTTTGGTGATGTGTGGAAAATTATTGTAGTGTCTGTTCTTATGTATATATATGTAATTAATACATCACACCCATGATGTAAACAAACTTAGATGTCCGTCAGCTCATGAAAGAATAAACAACATAGGTACAGTGGAATATTTTTCAGCCACAGAAAGGAATCAAGTATTGATTGATACTGCAACATGGATTAATGTTGAACCCATTTTGCTAGGTGAAAGAAGCCAGTTGCACATATTGTATGATTTTATTTATATAAAATATTCAAAAATAGGTCAATCGGCCAGGCGTGATGGCTCATACCTGTAATCCCAGCACTTTGGGAGGCCAAGGCAGACGATCACCTGAGGTCGGGAGTTCTAGACCAGTCTGGCCAACATGGTGAAACCCTGTCTCTACTAAAAATACAAAAATTAAATGGCTGTGGTGGCAGTCGCTTATAATCCCAGCTACTCAGGAGGCTGAGGCAGAGGAATCACTTGGGCCCGGGAGGCGGAGTTTGCAGTGAGCCTGCGCCGTTGCACTCCAGCCTGGGTGACAGAGCAAAACTCCGCCTCAAGAAGAAAAAAAGGGAGGTAGAAAGGGATGGACTGGAAGAGGTGGCCGGGGAGGATTTTGGGTGGAGAGTTGAGTCAGGAGATGAGCAGGAAGGGTGTACCAGGCAGGGGGAACAGCACAGGCAAAGGTTTGGTGGTGGGAACATGTCTGAGGGCCACTGCAGGGGACCACAGCTGAGCTCTGTGACCAGAACGAGAACATGGAGTCGCCTAGATCATGGGGAAACTCACAGCTCCTTCTCCTATTCCTAACCTCATCATCAGAGCGTTTCCCAGTATGCCACGCCAGGCCGTCCCTGTGACACTTTGGAAGCAGAGAGCTGAAAAGTGTTGGCCATCCTTGATTTAGAGGCTGAAGGACGTGGGAGGTGGGAGCCCCAGCTTATTACGGAAGCGGGGGCTGGGAGGAGGGGGCACTGGAGCAGGACGCTGAGCTGTACTGGGGCCGGTGGGGTTTGAGGCACTGGAAGGGTACCTGCAGAGGCAGGCACTGGAGAGGCGAGGTCTCAGGCTGAGCTGAAGAAGGGGAAGGTCCCTGAGACAGCCTGGTAAACCGGGATGGCCACTCCCCCAACTCGGGGCTGGGCGGGGCCTGAGACTCACATTTCTTCCTTTTTTTTATTTCAATAGGTTTTTGGGGAACAGGTGGCGTTTTATTACATGAATACGTTCTTTAGTGGTGATTTCTGAGATTTTCATGCACCCATCACCTGAGCAGTCTACACTGCACCCAATGTGTTCAGACTCACCTTTCTTTTGTTTGCCTTTTTTTTTTTAAATAAGTTCTAGGACACATGTGCAGAATGTGCAGGTTTGTTACATAGGTATACATGTGCCATGGTGGTTTGCTGCACCTGTCAACCCGTCATGTAGGTTTTAAGCCCTACATGCATTAGGCATTTGGCCTAATGCGCTCCCTCCCCTTTCCCCCCAACCCTCCGACAGGCCCTGGTGTATGATGTCCGCCGCCCTGTGTCCAAGTGTTCTCATTGTTCAACTCCCACTTAGGAGTGAGAACATGCAGTGTTTGCTTGCTTATTTTTGAGATGAAGTCTCGCTCTGTCCAGGCTGGAGTGCAGTGGTGTGATCTTGGCTCACTGCAACCTCCACCTCCTGGGTTCAAGCGAGTCTCCTGCCTCAGCCTCCCAAGTAGATGGGATTACAGATGCCCGCCACCACGCCCAGCTAATTTTTGTATTTTTAGTAGAAACGAGGTTTCACCATGTTGGCCAGGCTCGTCTGGAACTCCTGACCTCAGGCGATCCGCCTGCCTCTGCCTTCCAAAGTGCTGGGATTACAGGCATGAGCCACTGCGCCTGGCTGAGATTCACATTTCTAACAAGCTCTCAAGGGTGCTGACATAGCTGGTCCAGGGAGCACCCTCTGAATGTGAGGCTGTGATTTGACACTGTGCCCCCAGAGCGGGTTCCAGTAAGAACAGGACCAGGGAAGAGGCCAAGACACCTGAACAGCATTCTCAGGTGACTGAGCCTTTGGAGGCAGGGGTGGTGGCAGGGAGGGAGACATTTGAGCCTCAAGGAAGCTGCCAGAGAACACAGGACTCTCAGAAGACAGAATGTTTAAAAACTCCCCTAAATAGGCTGGGCACAGTGGCTCACACCTGTAATCCTAGCACTTTGGGAGGCTGAGGCGAGAGGATACCTTGAGCCCAGGAGTTTGAGACCAGCCTATACAACATACTGAGACCCTGTCTGTGCAAAAACAAATGTTTTTTAATTAGCCAGGTGTGGTGGTGCAAGCTTGTAGTCCCAGCTACTTGGGAAGCTGAGGCGGGAGGATCACTTGAGCCTGGGAAGTCAAGGTTGCAGTGAGCCATGATCTCATCACTGCACTCCAGCCTAGGCAACAGAGACAGACCCTATCTAAAAAAAAAAAAAAAAAAAAAAAAAAAAAATTAAAAACCTCCTGTAGATCACGAGGTCAGGAGTTCGAGACCAGTGTGGCCAAAACGGTGAAACCCCCATCTCTACTAAAAATACAAAAATTAGCTGGGCATGGTGGCACACGCCTGTAGTCCCAGCTACTCAGGAGGCTGAGGCAGGAGAATCGCTTGAACCCAGGAGGCGGAGATTGCAGTATGCTGAGATCACGCCACCTCACTCCAGCCTGGACAACAGAGACTCCATCTCAAAAAACAACAACAACAAAAAACCCTCCTGCAAATAATGGTACATCCCATCCCTGTCTTACAAGCCATGAAAAGTTTCATGAGCCAAGAAAGACTATTAAATATTTCCAGGAGAAAAAGCAAGAAAGGCTTTTCTGCGCCCAAGCCCCAAATCGCCCAATTCTCTCCCCACGCTGTACTATTGGTCACTTCTGGTTTCTTGTCCTAACCTCCCTTGCAACACAGGCTTCCTGCTTGACCCACGCGAGTGGACTTGTACGTGGGAGAACTGCTCCCCCTCTCATTTGTGATTTTGAAAGGGTAAGGTTTTTCAGTTTTAGTGCCAGATTAAAGCCACCCAAAACCACTGAATCAGAAGATAGAAACGGCAGCTTAGCTAGTGGAGATTTTCCAAAATAAGTAAAATGAGAGAATCATTTTTTTTAACTTTAAAAGCTTTTTAAAAATGAATTCCTGGGCTGGGCGCAGTGGCTCATGCCTGTAATCCCAGCACTTTGAGAGGCTGAGGCAGGTGGATCATGGATCATGAGGTCAAGAGATCAAGATCATCCTGGCCAACATTGTGAAACCCCGTCTCTACTAAACATACAAAACTTAGCCAGGTGTAGTGGCGGGCACCTGTAGTCCCAGCTACTCGGGAGGCTGAGGCAGGAGGATCACTTGAACCCTGGAGGTGGAGGTTGCAGGGAGCTGAGACTGCACCGCTGCACTCCAGCCTGACGACAGAGCGAGACTCTGTCTCAAAAAAAAAAAAAAAAAAAAAAATGAATTCCCTGTATGTTAAGTGACATTTAAGATGATCCAAGGCACTTGCTTTTCCTGGTCCATTCTAATCAATTTTTGTTTTGTTTTTGTTTTTTTGAGGTGAAGTCTCGCTCTGTTACCCAGGCTGGAGTGCTATGATGTGATCTTGGCTCGCTGCAAGCTCTGCCTCCTGGGTTCAAGCGATTCTCCTGCCTCAGCCTCCCTGAGTAGTTGAGACTACAGGTGCCTGCTATCACACCTGGCTAATTTTTGTATTTTGGTAGAGACGGGGTTTCACCATGTCGGCCAGGCTCAAGTGATCCACCTGCTTCTGCGGTTCAAAGTGCTGGGAATGCAGGTGTGAGCCACCACACCCGGCCCGTTCTAATCTTTATTAGCTTGTGGATTAATTCTTTATTATGATTAATTCATCCAGGTAATACACAGATGCCCTTCCCCTGCCATATGGGGTGAAAGTCCCCGTCATAACCCTCCACAAATGTTTGCTTAGCTGGTCTTCACAGCCTGTGCCATAAAACCAGCGAAGCCTTCTGGCTGTCACTGTACAAACCGGGCACAGCCCCTTGATCAAATTCTATAATCTTGGTTTATTTAACTTGTCCCTGCCTGTTCCGTTGTCCCTGGGTGAAAGGTCACCATTCACAACCATTCTATTCAAACTGCCTGTTTTGTAAGTGGAATTTGTTGCCAACATTTAATGTACCATCTTTCTTTGATTCTGAGATGTACATTCTTTTTCACATTCCAACTCCTCTGAAATCAGACCACTTCTCATAAGCGATGTAATTAGAAAGCATGGTGTTACTGATAAATTGGCCGTGTTCTTTTCTGAGCGCTACACAAAATAATGGTGCCCTTCACAATCAACTGTGTCTTCGCTCTGATGAAATAGGGTCTCCCTGTGTGATCCTGGTTGAATGGATTCTCACCAAGTGTTCTGCCTATCAGCCAACCCAGGTGGAGTGTCCCTGTGTGCTAGGCCAGCGCAGGCCTAAGCATTGTTATACCCACTTCTTCATGCAGCAGCTATTTACTGTATACCTCCTTGCTCTGCTGGATTTTCTAATGCAGAGGATAAAAACCGCCACTTGGCCAGGCTTGGTGCCTCATGCATATAATCCCAGCACTTGGGAATGCTGAGGTGGGAGGATCACTTGAGCCCAGAAGTTCAAGACCAGCCTGGGTAGCACAGTGAAACCTTGTCTGTACAAATAATTTTTAAATTAAGAAGTAAAAAATAGTGGTGCATGCCTGTGTCCCAGCTACCAGGGAGGCAGAGGCTGGAGGATTGCCTGAGTCCAGGCGATCAAGGCTGCAGCGAGTCTCGATGGCAACACTGCACTCCAGCCTGGGCAACAGAACAAGAACCCGTCTCAAAAGAACAAAAAACAGGCGAAGCACAGTGGCTCATGCCTGCAATCCCACCTCTTTGGGAGGCTGAGGCAAGTGGATCACTTGAGGTCAGGAGTTCAAGACCAGCCTGGCCAACATGGTGAAACCCCTTCTTTACTAAAAATTCAAAAATTAGCCAGGTGTGGTGGCACATGCCTGTAATTCCAGATATATGGGAGGCTAAGGCAGGAGAATTGCTTGAAGCTGGGGGGTGGATGTTGCAGTGAGCTGAGATTGCACCACCGCACTCCAGCCTGGGCGACAGAGTGAGACTCCATCTCAAACAAACCCAGCCACCCTTGTGTGAGATAGAGCCAGAAAATATGTTTTGTTTCAACTGTATTTTTTTCATTGGAATTTGTTGCCAATATCTAAAAATTGGGAGTTTGCATGAAAGAGATCCTGGGTTTCCAGCTTCTCTTGGGGAGCGTGGGAGGCCCGGCAGCACTGTGCATTGCTGTCGTCCCTGGTGATTTGGTGGTGGCTCTTCTTTTAGAGGAGGGCCTGGGCTCTGGGATCGCCCCGTGGTCTCGTTCACGCTGGCCGATTTCGCGTGTTTCCTGGGCAGCCTGGACCCGGGGCCTGGACCGGGGATGTCTTCAGGGGCTTCTGCAGGGTTCCTGGCCGTGGCTGTGGGTGGGCTGCAGGTGTGGCGAGAGGCAGTGGCCCCTTCTCCCAGGACGTTTCTGGTATCTCAGATAACAGAAATTCCACATCACTTCTAGTCCTCTAAATAGTCTCTTTCTAGAAATTGTACAGACTGGTTCCATGCAATGACAGCACTTGGAGCTCCATTTAAGTCATATCCTCCCCACCCCTCAGCCTGGCCTCGGGTGCAGGCTTGATAGGGAGGATCTGGTCAGCCTCCCTCATCTGCTCAAAATCTCTCCTCCCCTCCCCATCGCCAGCCAAAGCACGCCCGCCCGCCCTTCCTTCTTTCTTTCTTTTTCTTTCTTTTCTTTCTTTCTTTTTCCTTCCTTCCTTCCTTCCCTTTCTTTCTTTTCTTTCTTTCTTCCTCTTCCTTTTCCTTTTCCTTTTCCTTTCCTTTCCTTTGTCTTTCTTTCTTTACGGAGTTTCACCCTTGTCGCCCAGGCTGGAGTACAGTGGTGTGATCTCAGCTCACCACAATCTCCACCTTCCGGGTTCAAGCGATTCTCCTGCCTCAGCCTCCTGAGTAGCTGAGATTACAGGCATGCGCCACCACACCTGGCTAATGTTGTATTTTTAGTAGAGACAGGGTTTTTCCATATTGGTCAGGCTGGTCTCGAACTCCTGACCTCAGGTGATCTGGCCGCCTCGGCCTCCCAAAGTGCTGGGATTACAGGCATGAGCCACCACACCCCGCCTTTTTCTTTCTTAAACAGCTTTATTGAGATATAATTCACATATCATATAATTCATCCATTTAAAGCATATAATTTAATGGTTTTTAGTGTATTCACAGATATACACAGCCATCACCACAGTCCATTTTAGAACATTTTATTTTATTTTATATTTTATTTTATTTGAGACAGGGTCTTACTCTGTTATGTAGGCCATAGCACAGTGACGTGATCACGGCCCACTGTAGCCTCAGCCTTGACCTCCCAGGCTCAAGCGATCCTCCCACCTCAGCCTCCTGAGTAGCTGGGATTATAGGTGCACACTGCCACACCCAACTAATTTTTATATATTATATATATATGTGTGTGTGTGCACGTGTGTGTGTGTGTGTGTATATATATATATATATATATATATTTTTTTTTTTTTTTTTTTTTTTTTTTTTTTGTAGAAACAAAAAAATGTTGCCCAGGCTGGTCTCGAACTCTTGAGCTCAAATGATCTGCCAGTGTGATCCTCCCGAAGTGCTGGTATTACAGGTTTGAGTTACTGTGCCTGACCTTAGAAGATTTTGTTTTTTCTTTTGAGATGGAGTCTCACTCTGTCGCCAGGCTGGAGTGCAATGGCACAGTCTCGACTCACTGCAACCTCCGCCTCCCAGTTTCAAGTGACTGTCCTGTCTCAGCCTCCTGAGTAGCTGGGATTACAGGTGACTGCCACCACACCCAGCTAATTTTTGTATTTTTAGTAGAGACGGGGTTTCACCATGTTGGCCAGGTTGGTCTCAAACTCCTGACCTCAGGTGATCTGCCTGCCTGGGCCTCCCAAAGTGCTGGGATTACAGGTGTGAGCCATCACCCCCGGCCTAGAACATTTGCTTATCGCCTCAAAAAGAAACACTATGCCCTTTAGCTATCACTCTACATTCCCGCCTGTGCCCACATCCCAGTCCTAAGCAGTTGCTCATCTTTCTTTCTGTATAGGTTTCCCTATTCTGTACATCCCTTATGAGTGGACTCACGCACTGAGTGGCCTTCTGTGTCTGGCTTCTTCCACTCAGCAGCACATTTTCCGGGCTCATCCATGTGGTGGCGTGTGCCGGTGCCTCATTCCTTTCTATGGCTGAAGGGTATTCTGCTGCATAGATAGACCACATTTGACTCATCCATTTGTTCACTGATGGACGTATGGGTTGTCATGGTTTCTTCATGATTATTTTTACATTTTTTAAAGGAAAACTTCAAGCATGTACCAAAGCAGAGAGGATGATAAAGTGAACACCTATGTAGCCACTACCCGGCTTCAACAGAGGCCCACTTGCAAACACTCTTGCCCTATCTGCAGCCCACCCCTGGCCATGTCAAACTGGACACCAGGCACCAGGCGTCATACCTCTCCACCACTTCAGGAGTGTGGAACGTGGGGCCATTCGGCCCTGATGTTGTGGAGTCTCAGCCAAAAGGGGCAGAAGGAGCCCCCTCCACACATCCTCTCACCTGTTGACACACCCAGGGAAGGGGCATCCGTGTGCTGTAGCCCCAGTCTCATTGCCAAGACAGCATCTCACTGGCTCAGCTTGGGCCACACGCTCCCCTCAAATCCAGTCAACCTGGTTATGGGGGAGTGGGGTCGCACCATACGGGGACAGTTGGAGGGATAAGAAAGAAGTGAGCAGATACCCTGAAACGGATCCACACAGTAGACAAGAGCGTCGCTGTGGCTCTTCACCTCCCCTGACCTGGACTTCCTTGTCTGGCTTCCTCACAGGAAGTGTCTACACCACAACGCTCATGAAAAGTGAAATTCAAGGGACCCATGAGGGCCCTTGGAACCGAAAACTCTTACTCCCACTTATTGTCTGATTCTGGGAGTTCCTTTCATGGGACCCAGAGCCTTTTCTAATAAATGAGAATAATGTAAATACAAGATACTTTTAAAGAGGCAAAACAGCTGACAGACTAATTCACACTAAGGTGTGGATGACTGACAGGCTAGGTCGCTTCCCAAGAGCAGGGTCTGCAGGGGAGGACTCAGGACAACGGGTGCTGAAGAAGGAGGCAGGTGCACCTTAGGATTGGGAATGGAGAATAGAACCAGGACGTTGGGGACACCTAAGACAAGCTTCACCAGCCAAAGCATTGCCAGCCCCAGCTGAGAGTCACACACTCCTTAAGGAGGGGATTCATTTGCCCTTTCGCTCCAGCCTGGCTGTGGCGGCCATTCCCGAGGGTCTGCCCATCGTCGTCATGGTAACGCTGGTCCTGGGAGTGCTGCGGATGGCCAAGAAGCGGGTCATTGTGAAAAAGTTACCCATCGTGGAGACGTTAGGTGAGGGACTCCGGCCGGTGGAATTCTCACTTGTGGAATTGAATGGGGGCTTGGCTGTCGGGGCAATCCAGCCTGGGGGTTTCATAAGCCTGAGGGTGGCGACTTTTCTAGAAACTGATGTTTGTTGTGCCAGGTTGCTGCAGTGTTCTCTGTTCTGATAAGACGGGTACTCTGACTGCCAACGAAATGACAGTGACCCAGCTTGTAACGTCAGATGGGCTTCATGCCGAGGTGAGTTCCAGAGGAATTTACAAGCCTTAAAGATGCACCCAGCCAGGCTGTCTCCTTTCTAGATAAAGCACACAATGTCTTCTAGAACACAATAAGGAAGAAAGAAATTGAGGTCATCTTACAGTCTCCTTGCTAACATGACTGATTTTCTTTTTAATCATCCCATACTTCCTTTCAAAAGACAACCAATTTAAGGTAGCCTCCTTTTTCAGTTACTTATTAATTGTAAGCACATTACAAAATTTAACAACTAGAAAAAAATTTCCATACCTTCCATGATAAACTAACCATGATTAGTCCATTTGTGGTTTTTTTGTTTGTTTTTGAGAGACAGAGTCTCGCTCTGTCACCCAGGCTGGAGTGCAGTGGCTTGATCTTGGCTCACTGCAACCTTCACTTCTCGGGTTCAAGTGACTCTCCTGCCTCAGTTTCCCAAGTAGCTGGGACTACAGGCACGCCCCACCAAGCCCAGCTAATTTTTGTATTTTCTAGCAGAGATGGGGTTTCACTATATGTTGGCCAGGCTGGTCTCATACTCCTGACCTCAGGTGATCCACCCGCCTTGGCCTCCCAGAGTGCTGGGATTATAGACATGAGCTACCATGCCCAGACTGTTTTGTTTTTTAAGACAGGGTCTTGCTGTGTTGCCCAGGTTGCAGTGCAGTGGTGCAATCATGGTTCACTGCAGCCTATAACTTCTGGGCTCAAGGGATCCTCCCACCTCAGCCTCCCAAGTCCGCTCGTGTTTTTCAGTGCCTTCCGTGTGCTTGGCGCAGTTGGAAGCTCCCTGAAAGTGCAATTTTTTATCCTGACATTTTTTCTACAAAACTGGCCAAAGCAAGGGGTGAACAAATGATTGCCCATGGGCCAGTGCTTGTTTGAAAATCAAGTTTTATTGGTGTACCGCCACACCCATTTGTGTACATGTTGCCAATGGCTGCTTTCTTGCCTCAGTGTGCCGCAACAGCAGAGCTGAGTAGCCACGACAAACTTGGAAATAGGCTGCAAAGGCTAACACGTTTGCCCGCCCCTGTTCTTAGAATATAAGCACTCTTCTGTGCTAGTTCTTAGTTTTCTTAACCATCACTTGTACTGGCTGCAGAGTGTCCCACTGAGTAAACTTGCTGCAGTTTACTAATGCCTGGCACTGTGTCCATCAGTGACGTATCCGATTCATCAGTAATCTTGCAGAGAACATCTTCATACTGAAAGCCCTTTTAGGGTTTTCCACATTTAGGATTATGTCCTTGGAATGAATCCCCAGAACAGGGATTGTGGGCCAACCGAGGGAGCATGTTTTTGACTCTTGGTGACACCCTTTCTTCTGCCTCGCCCTGCAGGTCAGCGGAGTTGGGTATGACGGTCGAGGGACTGTGTGTCTTCTACCATCCAAGGAAGTCATTAAGGAATTTTCCAATGTCTCAGTAGGAAAGTTAGTGGAGGTAGGTGTCAAAAGCACCACGGGGGAAATAGGCATTTACACTGGGGCTTCTGGGGCTTCTCTCTGAAAAGGGAAATAGCCATTGGACTTACTGGTTCTTGACAATGACTGGACCACCCAGGGGTGAGGCTGTCACAGCACTGAAAAAATGGCCCCAAAACTGATGGAGACATCAGAGGTAAGAGGAGAGCTAGGCTGGCACAGTGGCTCATGCCTGTTATCCCAGCACTTTGGGAGGCCAAGACAGAATCACTTGAGGCCAGGAGTTTGAGACCAGCCTGGGCAACATAGTGAGACCCTGTTTGTATTATTTTTTAAAAACAATATTTAAAAAGAAGAGCTAGAAGCCTCTATTCTAATCACTGCCCACTGGGAAGGCTCTAAGGAGACTCCTGCACAGAGACGTGCTTGATAAATGGTTAAAAAGTGAGCCTGTGATGAACTTCTCCTATTGCTATGAGCGAGCGTGTGATAAATTTCCCCTATTACTTAGTGAGCCTGTGATGATGTTCCCCTGTTGCTGTGATGAGTCCTGCAATCCGAGTTGTACTCACTGTTTCACAGGGGCTCACTCCTCCCCACATAGCACCCTTCTTCGTCTGTACAGTTCAGTGAGCGCTGCTTGTGAAGGACCTGCCTCCAGGGGCCACTTCACTATCACAGCGAACGCTGTCTCGGTTTTGCAGATTAAAAAACAAAAATATGGCCAGGCGTGGTGGCTCATGCCTGTTACCCCAGCACTTTGGAAGGCCAAGGCAGGTGAATCACCTGAGGTCAGGAGTTCAAGACCAGCCTGGCCAACATGATGAAACCCCATCTCTACTAAAAAATATAAAAATTAGCCAGGCATGGTGGCACACACCTGTAGTCCCAGCTACTCAGGAGCCTGAGACAGGAGAATTGCCTTGAACCAGGGAGGCAGAGGTTACAGTGAGCTGAGGTCATGCCACTGCACTCCAGCCTGGGTGACACAGTGAGACTCTGTCTCAAATGAATGAATGAATGAATGAATGAATGAATGAATGAATGAAGAATGAAACAAAAATATGCAAAACTAGTAAGTAACAATAAAAAAGAAAAGAAATGGGCAGAGAAGTAATGTGAGTGTCCAGGCTCACCAGGCCGGAAAGGAAGGGTGCCGGGAATCCTGCTCTTTTTGCTTGTCCCTTGTTTATTGTTTAAATATTTATTTTTAAATTGAGACAGAAGTCATCTACCATGAATTCACCCCATTAAAGTGCACAATTCAGTGGTTTCATTATGCTCACAAGTTGTACAGCCATCACCACTGTCTAGAACACTTTGTCACCCCAAGTGGAAACGCCATCATCCCCATTACAGGTCACTCCCCGTCACCTGCCTCATCACCACCCGTCCACCTGCCTCCCTGCTGGGTTCCCTCATGGTAGCTTTGTGGGAACCAACATTCAGCACAGCCAAGAAATAGTCATGGTGTTCCTTTTAAAAAGCCAGGACACTGAGTTTTAAAGAGCAAGTCTTGTCCCCGCAGCCCCAGATGTAAAACTGGGAAAAGCCCACAGTGTCTAACTTTTTCACGAGCCGAGTACTAACTACAGATGTCGGGATAATCCCCTTTTAGGCGGGCTGTGTCGCCAACAACGCGGTCATCAGAAAGAACACCGTGATGGGACAGCCCACTGAGGGTGCCCTGATGGCCCTGGCAATGAAGGTAGGATGTCCTGGGGTGTCTGTGTGGGGAATTCTTCCACTCGGGGCTGGATTCGTTGGTAGAAAGCCAGCTCCTGTCTGAGCTAACAGGACTAGGGATGTTAGGTAATGATGGAAGAAAATGGCCCAAGCTGGCCGTGGGCCATCTGTTGGTGGTAGAGGAGGTGAGCTCTGAGATTCCACGGGACTTCAGAAAGTTCTGCAGGTCTCTAATCCCTCCTCCAGCGATTCCAAAAGAGTCCTAAGAGCTCCCTGTGGTTCAGGCCCTGGTCAGGTGTTGGAGCGACAGACAGTGGAACGAGACTCCCTGTGCGTCCAACATGACCCTGTGCTCACCGAGGCACCATCTGGGGGGGCTGGTTCCTGGGAATGCATTCCAGTGACTCTGGGGTTCAGCGTTAGATCCTGGGCTCTGTGGCTGTGCGGGGTTGCTCATTCTGTGCCCAGCGTCATGTACAAGTGGCTGCTTGCAGTGTGGAGGGGATGGATGGGGGCTGATGGGGGTCTGCTGCACTCTGTGCACAAGTTAGCAGAAGGAAAGGCAGAAAAACATGGGCTGGGAATGCAGGTGACAGGAAAGCAAGAAGAGAGGACAAAGGACATGGGAAAGGAGGGGCTGGAAGAGGTTAAGAGGAGGGAGCAAAGGAGGGAGGAAGATGGCCCCAGTCAGCTCCCATGTCTGTTTCCATGGCTACTTGGCCTGGATCCCTCCTCTTCAGCCACAGCCGGGGCTCCCCTGGACACTGCGGGAGCTCCTCTCCCCCGCCTGCCCCGTGCTTTCTGCGGTGTGACTTGTCTCTGACTCAGGTCTGATCAGACCCCTCTCCATCAAGGTCAAGGGAAAAGCCTGACTCAGGGTGCTCATCCGCCAGCACTGACCCCTCGATGCTACCCAGCCTGGCCCCTGCACTCACCCCGCTTCCTGCTTCCTCCTGGGCTTTGACTGCTCCTGCCTGTCCTCACTGGCGAGCACCGACTTTCTCTTCAAGTTCACTCCAGTTTCCATCCCAGCAGACACCTCTTCTCACCCCGGGCTCACTTCACTGCTTTCTGTTATCAGCTTACCTGTCCCTCCCTCCAGTGCAAGACTCCGACCTCCCACACGGCTGCCTTCCCAAAGCTGGTGCTGGGTGCGGGGGAGGTGGTCGCCCTCTCATAAGCCCCTGTGACGGTAGATCAGTCGTTCTTCCCCAGTGTAAGAGCATTGGGAAGTCATTACAGGCTGAGTGCAGTGACTCAAATCCCAGCACTTTAAGAGGCTAAGGTGGGAGGATCACTCGAGGCCAAGAGTTTGAGACCAGCCTGGGCAACATAGCAAAACCCCATCTCTACAAAAAATATAAAAGTTAGCTGGGCGTGGTGCATGGCTGTGGTTCCAGCTACTCAGGAGGCTGAGGTGGGAGGATCCTTTGAGCCCAGGAGTCTGTGGCTGCAGTGAGCTATGATCATACCACTGCACTCCGGTCTAGATGGCAGAGTGAGATCCTGCCTCAAAAAACAAAAAGGCTGGGCGTGGCGGCTCACACCTGTAATCGCAACACTTTGGGAGGCCGAGGTGGACGGATCACCTGAGGTTAGGAGTTTGAGACCAGCCTGGCCAACATGGCGAAACCCCATCTCTACTAAAAATATAAAAATTAAGTGGGCATGGTGGTGCACACCTGTAATCCCAGCTACTCGGGAGGCTGAAGCAGGAGAATTGCTTGAACCTGGGAGGTGGAGGTTGTAGTGAGCCGAGATCACACCATTGCACTCCAGCCTGGGCGACAGAGCAAGACTTTGTCTCAAAAAAGCAAACAGAAATCATGACATCATATGATTTTCCTTCCATTCACAGAAGATGATAATCCTCTCTGCAGCGTCTGTAATAGTGAATGGAGCTCATTTCCCGTTTTAAAATAGCGCTGAGTCTGCTCCATTCAACAACTCCTCGCTGCCCAGAAGGGAAGGTGCCGGCCTGACTGTCTGGCAGGAATGACACCCACGTGTCACCCTGCTCCCGCCACCAGCCGCCCCTGCAGCCTAGAGAGGAGAGAGGTTCCAGAGCCTAGAAGCTGGGAGATTTCCTTAATGTGTCATGATTCTCCTCTTTCCCGGGGCCTGGCTTAAGATTTGAGAATATGGAATAAACACTGGCTGGCACGTAGGAAGTGCTGCCTGTGTGACAGGCATGGGGCAAGCACTTCCTGGTTCTTACCCGTCTCTCCTGCTCTAAACGGCACTGAGGCCAGGCCAGTGGTTCCCAACTTTTCTTCCATTATTGCTCCTGGATTAAGGTCCTGAAATAAAGCACCACTGGCTGGTGATTTAGAGTAACCAAAACACACTGAAACACAGCTCTGTGGGCCAGAAGTTGAAATCAAGGTGTGAGCAGGGCCAGGCTCCATCTCCCAGCTTCTGGGTGTCACTGGCAGCCCCGGGCATTCCTTGACTCGCACACACATCCCTGCCTTGGCTTCTCACACCAAGCTCTGCCTCCGTCACGAGGTGCTCCCTGCCATGGCTCCGTGCAGCGTTTTCCTTCTCTTCTTTTTTTTGTATTTGAGACGGAGTCTTGCTCTGTTGCCCAAGCTAGAGTGCAGTGGCTTGATCTCGGCTTACTGCAATCTCCGCCTCCCGGGTTCAAGCAATTCTCCTGCTTCAGCCTCCCGAGTAGCTGGGACTATAGGCGCCCGCCACCATGCCTGGCTAACTTTTTGTATTTTTAGTAGAGACAGGGTTTCACCATGTTAGAATGGTCTTGATCTCCTGACCTCATGATCCGCCTGCCTCGGCCTCCCAAAGTGCTGGGATTACAGGCGTGAGCCCCCGCGCCCCACCTTCCTCCTCTTAGATCCAGTCATGTTGGCTTAGGGCCAACCCTAATAGCCTCAAATGGACGATATCCACAGAGGCCCTATTCCAAATCAGGTCACGTTCAGAGGTTCCAGGGTTAGGGCTTCAACATATCTTTTGTGGGGTACGATTCAACCCCACTAAGGAGAAGTTTTAGGCATTTTTCCCTAATCACCCCACCCCCTCCCCCTGAAATGTAATACTGCAGATAGACTGCGTTGTACGAATATCTGCACTTCATGTAAAAGGAGTAGCTTTTTGTGCCCCTGCTGCACCCCATTTTCACCCCCTGCAGGGCAGTGGGATGCATGGGTCATGGCTGGTTTACACTTGGGGAAACTGAGATTCTGAGTTGTCACGTCACTAATCCAAAAGCCATCAAAGAGCAACAAAGGGCCGGGCTGGCAAGGACCCCAGGCTGTGGACGCAGGGCTGGCGAGGACCCCAGGCTGTGGACGCAGGGCTGGCGAGGACCCCAGGCTGTGGACGCAGGGCTGGCGAGGACCCCAGGCTGTGGACGCAGGGCTGCCTTGCTGACTCTGGGGGTTCCTTTTGAGAAACTGCTACACCTTCAAGTCTGAAATGTTCCTCCCGGCAGAAGCACTGCAGGTTTGTTTCTAAGCAGATTTCAGATAGAAGCTGTTGCAATGACCATCGGGTCTACCCTGCAGCCAAGAGAAGAGACTTTTTTTTTCTCTAGGTGGGACATTCCATTTTTTCCACACAGAAAAAAATGGCCTTTTTTCTGTGTGCTAAATGCTTGGATTTCTTATCTGCCAGAGGTGGTTTGAACAATGAATAATTTAAATGGACTGAGTTTTGTGTAGAGATTGGCTTCAGATGAGTCACTAAAAATGTGCATTTTATTATTCTAGATGGACTTAAGTGATATTAAAAATTCATACGTAAGAAAAAAAGAGATTCCATTCAGTTCAGAGCAGAAGTGGATGGCGGTGAAATGCAGTCTGAAGACTGAGGTGAGCCCTTTCAATCTTCAGCCTCTTCTCTCTTTCCGCCCAGGCCCACACCCAGAAATCACGCAAAATGCGGACTTCAAGGATAATTTGAAAGTTCCTGGCTGCTTCTGTGACATTCCAAATACAGGGAAAAACCTAATCACCATCAAACCTTTGATTCTCTTGGCTCTGCTTCTGGCTTTTTGTTTAAAACAGAAGTTCTCACAGCAGGGTCCCCGGAGTAGCCGCGGTTGTTATCACACGAGAATTTATTAGAAATGCAGATCTCAGGTTCCATGCCAGACCTCCTGAGCCGGATGGTCCAGGGATGGCACCCAGTAACCTTCGTTTTCTGCAGATTCTGATGCAGGTGCAAATGTTGAGATTTACCAGCCTGTAATCCACTGACTAAAGCCCTGCTGCTGACACCAGTTGCCAGCTTGCCAGTCCTCTCTTTGCAGCCCTGTGCTAAGTTTTTTATACTTCTTAGCTCACCTTCCCGCCATACCGGGAAGCAAAAGCTTCAGTACGGAAGGCGTGTCTGGGTGGAGCCTCAGCCTGTGCACACACGTTGTTCCTGACTAGAGGAACACATACCAAGCCGTGGCCACCCCGGGTGGACATTACAGCCGATTTTTTAAATTTTCTTTTCAGACTTGTTGTGACTTTTCAGATTTTCATTACAAGCTATTTTTTAAAGTTTTTGTTGCCTTCTACCTTTTTCTCCACCCCTCCTCTTCCTTCTCACTCTTTCTAGAATCTACCGTGTCTGCCCCTGCAGATTGCTCAGCTCCCACTCAGGGCTGTGGGCAGCTTGGCCTGCTCATGCCAGGCCCTTGTACATTTCAGGGGTTTAGAAGGGATTATGGATTTTCAAAAAACTTTTAGATCTTTAAATCTTTTTCCCTGCAAGGCAATGGTAATATTTCTCATTGAAAAAGTATAGAAATATGACATAAAAATGAAAGCTTTTTTCATTTCACCCCTCTTCCCTCCCTGCCCACGACCCACCCAGTGGTAATTCTGTTTTAAGTCTGGGATGGAGCATTGTAGATTCTAAATATGCAAATGACAATATCTGGATGGTATTTTTAAAACAAGGTTACTGTTTATAGTGTTTGTAATTTACTTTTTCCCCCTAAGATTTTCTTTTAATATTGTGTCTTAGATGCCTGTGTTGGTTAATATAAGCTTGTTATAGTAACATATTAATTATATAATATATTATGTAATATATTATAATTATATAAGTTAATATATTATTATATAATATAGAATATACATATAAATAATATAATGTAACATACATATAAATGATATACATACATATAATACATATGTATTATAATTAATATGTTAACTAATAACATATATAATTAATATTATATAAACTTATAACAGTGTTATATTAACACTGTGCACCCACGTGAGCCAGGTGGGTCCAGTAGCGAGGCTGGGGATACAGCGTGACTTTCACTGACCCAGGGCCTCCCCACGTGGAGCTTACAGTGTACATATTTGTCACGACAGAGCTTAACAAAAACACAGGAAAAATGATCAGCTACTCACGTGGGTTCACTATGACAAGCCAAGTGCTGGGAGTGGGTACAAAATAGACTTGGTGATGCCCTAGGGAGGCAACAGTCTAACAGAAATATTCCGTTAATCACACCCCAAAGGCATAGTCCAAGCTGGGATGATTCCTCCCATGCATGCAACATACAAGACGCTCTGAGTGACCGTAACAAGGGAACTGAAAAAAGAACAAGGGTGGTACAGGTTGAAGATTGACCTTGTTCTTTCTCTGGATTGCAAAACATTCCATGGATGGGATTCTGGAACTTAGCGAACCTGTCCAGCACTTGTGAACAGCACCAGCCCACTGTAAATAACTCCGCTGCCAGCGTCCCTGTGTGTGTCTTTGTAACCTTGTGCAGAGTGGGGTGATGGTTACTATGAACCAAGGCTTCCAGTGGTAGTGGATTTCTTCCCTTTGTCTTTTCTAAGGATCAGGAAGACATTTACTTCATGAAGGGGGCCTTGGAAGAGGTGATCCGCTACTGCACCATGTACAACAACGGAGGCATCCCCCTGCCGCTGACACCCCAGCAGAGGTCATTCTGCCTGCAGGAAGAGAAGAGGATGGGGTCCCTCGGTCTGCGGGGTCAGTGCCTGTGGCCCCAGCCCAGAGCTTTAAGCTTGCATGTAACATTGACTTTTAAGTGCATTCAAGCAGGATCCCCAGTCAAGGAGGTCACCTGTCCCAAGGAGTCAGGCAGCATGCTGACAGCAACGACGTGTGCTTGGAACCTGATGGTCCCATGAAAGGCAGGCCCCCACCTCATCCCAGTTCCTCAGTGACCCCTATTAATCCCCAGAAGAGGGGGACCCTCCCTTGCTGAGTTTCCTAAGGCAGGTGAATGGGCTGCACCCCAAATATTGATTTTCCCAATAGGTCTTTTTGCTCATTGCCTCTTATCAGGAAAACCTGAAGCTCTTTTCAGTCAAGGAATATATTTTCTCCCTTGGCCGTTTTCAAATTTCTGCAGCAGAGCCAGTGCCTTCCCTGATGGGCTGAACATTAAAACCCGTCTCCCCTGGTGTCATTTGTCACCCTGGCCAGGTACAGAGGAAGCGCTTAGAAGCGCTGCTGGGCGCTGGTGTTCCCCTGGGGGGAGGTGAGAGACGTTGGGCTGGCCTTAGGCGCTGGTGTTCCCCTGGGGGGAGGTGAGAGACGTTGGGCTGGCCTTAGGCACTGGTGTTCCCTTGGGGGGAATGAGAGGTATTGGGCTGGCCTTATTGGCTCAGGAGCCTTGGTCTTCCCCTTCGGGGAACAGAGTTTGTAGGTTGCTGGCAAGTTGGCTCAGAGGTGTACAGAGCGAGACCCTTGTGGCTTTCTGGGGCACGGTGAAGCCAGCGCCGAGCATGTGTCCCCTCTTCCCGAGTGAGGGGAGCATTCCCCAAAGCACAGGCGCTTTGCCTCCCAAATGGTTTGTGTAGCGCTGGGTCTGCAATAGGCCCACAGGTAAATACTGTGCCTCAGTTTCCCCGTATGCATAAGGAAGGCACGAGAGTAGTGACTTCACTGATTGCTATAGGGACTGGAAGAGACGGTGGGTCCCGTCTTAGCTTGCCCTGGGCCTTGACTCTGTTTCGGTGGCAGAGAAGCCAGGCCCAGCTCCTGCGAGCTGGGTGATCTGAGAGGGGCTGGTGTAAGAAGCTCCTTTTCACATCACTGACACCAGAGACAGAGCTGTGGCGTCCCTCCTGCACAGTGGAGGGATTGGGAGAAAATCTGGCGCGTGGGTGGCAGCTGCTTTCGTCATGGTTGATAGGACCAAGCCCTGCAGTAGCTCCCTGTTCTGGTCACATCGCGCCTCTGCTGACAATGAAACGGCTCACTTAAAAGTGGACACGTGAGTAAGTAAACATCCCACGTGGTCCTGGCCTCTAAATCTGCTCCTGGCACTTGGGCCCCACCTGTGTACTGGGCACCATGAAGTGCCTGTGTGAGGCCACGCCCTGAATCCCCACCAGGCAGCGGAGCCAGCCCGGGTGACAGCCCGGCCTAGTGCAGCCAGCGCCTTCGCCCGGATGTCTGCTGCGCTGCTACAGCGCATGAGGACGCGTTCCAGGGGCTTGCTCCAGACTTTGGGGGAGAGCGTAATGAGAATGGGTCAGTGGCAGAGGAACAGTGAGGCCTTTTCCTGTGTCCCCCAGTCCACACGCAGGTCCTTTTGTGTTTACAAATGAACTTGTCTCCCACCTGTAGCTGGGAAAGCTACAACCTGGGAACTGGCCTTAGAGAAGGCCTGTGCATTTTTCCAACCCGTGTCTGGTCTGAGAAGAGAAGGGATGTTATTCCTCAGCAGGCGACCGTGAACTGATGCCTGCTGCCTGGCAGGCCTGGGGCAGTGCCCGGGTGACTTAGAGAAGCCCCAACCTGCTAGATCCCCTGGAGTGATTGCTGTGAGGATTGGAAGAGTCAGTGAATCCTGTCTTGGGCTTTGAGACCCCCCACCCCACACACATCCAGGGGAAGATGACAAACCCCACGGAGCGGGAAGGAGAGTCGGGGTGAGGGGAGCACGGAGGCAGGAGTGAGGACCTCTGGGGACAGAGGGCTGCCAGGTGGCCACTAGAAGCAGGGGATGCTCCTGCTTCTAGTTTCAGGGAGTGGGGCATTGGAAAAGGGGAGGAAGAGCAGCAGTGTCACCGGTGCAGGAGGGATGCCAGCCCTGTCTTTGGTGTCAGTGAGGTGAAAAGTCCACCACCCCCTCTGAGATCACCCGGTTGGCAGGAGCTAGGCCTGGATTCTGTGCCACCAAAAGAGAGTCAAGGCCCAGGGCAAGCTCAGAGTCCCCTCAGCTGGGTCACTCCCCTGTCAATTTTTCTTAACCTCTGTGCAGCTCCCCCACGTCTGCTGGCAATGACAAAATGAGTTAGCACCGAGCAAATGAGGGCAAGAATTGTCAGAACTGTCCTATCCTACTCCGCCTCACGTGTCCCATTCTGGGCCAGCTCAAACAAGTTTCTGTGGCCACTTTTGTTGGGAAGTGGGGTGGGTCTTATACCATGAGTGGTGTATTAGTCTGTTTTCATGCTGCTGGTAAAGACAGACCTGAGACTGGGTAATTTATAAAGAAAAAGAGGTTGAGTGGACTCACAGTTCCACGTGGCTGGGGAGGCCTCGCAATCACGGCGAAGGTGAAAGGCACATCTTACATGGCAGCTGCCAAGAGAGAATGAGAGCCAAGCCGAAGGGGAAACCCCTCATAAAATCATCAGATCTCATGGGACGAATTCACTGCCACAGAACAGTGTGGGAAACCACCCCCGTGATTCAGTTATCTCTCACTCCGTCCGTCCCACAACCCGTGGCAATTATGGGAGCTGCAATTCAAGATGAGATTTGGGTGGGGACACAGTCAAACCCTATCAAGCGTACAGCAGTGGTATTTTCTGCTACGCGGCTGTTTCTGGCTCCCCTCTCCGTCTGGTGTGCATCTGCGCAGGCCTGAGAGCCGCTGCAGGCATCTCTGTCCTCCCTTTCAGTCTAGGGACTTGATGCCTGAGCCCTCCGCAGACCGAGGAGGATCTGGGCCATGGTGGGGGCTGGCTGGGGACTAACAAAGGGTTGGGCACATTGCCTCACACCTGTCATCCCAGCACTTTGGGAGGCTGAGGTGGACGGATCACCTGAGGTCAGGAGTTTGAGACCAGCCTGGCCAACATGGTGAAACCCTGTATCTACTGAAAATACAAAAATCAGCCGGGCCTGGTGGCGCATGCCTGTAATCCCAGCTACTCAGGAGGCTGAGGCAGGAGAATTGTTTGAACCCGGGAGGTGAGGTTGCAGTGAGCCGAGAGTACACCACTGCACTCCAGCCTGGGCAACAAGAACAAAACTCCCTCTAAACAAAACAAAACGAAAAAACAGAAACAACAAAAACAGATGGCCCCTGAGCCCCCGGTGATCCCTCCTTACTCCCCCTCTTTCCTCAGTTCTGGCTCTGGCTTCTGGGCCCGAGCTGGGGCGGCTGACATTTCTGGGTCTCGTTGGCATCATTGACCCGCCAAGAGTTGGTGTGAAGGAAGCAGTTCAGGTTCTCTCCGAGTCTGGCGTGTCCGTGAAGATGATAACAGGAGATGCTCTGGAGACGGCCTTGGCCATAGGTAACAGGGACAGGGTCAGGGGTGAGGACGAAAGGACCCATCCATCCTTTACAGTGGGGGGCTGCAACCAAAGGGAAGCCTCAGCAAACTTGGTCAGGAGTGCTCACACCTAGCCCTATGGGCTTAGAAAAGACGCTGAGTATTCGTGGCCAGCATTCCAATTTCCGAGGTGTTTCCTGTTTCTGAAATGTTGGCAGGTTCTGCAAAAGGGGAAAAGTCCTCATGGATACTGAGGACCTACTGTGTGTCAGGGGCTTTTCATCCACTGTCTTCACAGGCAGCATCATGGCCATGCACAGTTTCAGTCTGCCTCTGCCTCTAGCTGTGTAGCCCTGGCAAACCATTGAACCACTCTGACCCTCAGTCTTCATTAGTACAGGGCTGGCAGCCCCCCTGCTCTAGTTACTTTTTTTTTTTTTTTTTTTTTTTTTTTGAGATGGAATCTTGTTCTGTTGCCCAGGCTGGAGTGCAGTGGCACAATCTCAGCTCACTGCAGCCTCTGCCTCCTGGGTTCAAGCAATTCTCCTGCCTCAGCCTCCTGAGTAGCTGGGATTACAGGCGCCTGCCACCATGCCCAGCTAATTTTTTGTATTTTAGTAGTGATGGGGTTTCACCGTGTTGCCCAGGCTGGTCTTGAACTCCTGACCTCAGGGAATCCACCTGCCTTGGCCTCCGAAAGTGCTGGGATTACAGGCGTGAGCCACTGCGCCCAGTCCCTCTAGTTACTATTATATGGGTTGTCACAGCCTGGGGCTGTGAAAAGGTTCATGGGCTTTGGAATCAGAGCTGTGTCGGGTTCCAGTGTTACTCCTTAACCAGCTGTGTGTCCTCTGCAAAGTCACTTGTGTTTCCTCACCTTTCAAGTGGGGATAATAAGGCATTTGGTGTAAGTTAATCCTGTGGATAGAACCAAGGCCACGCAGCATAGTAGGTCCTCAGTAAAGGGTCTCCAGCATGGTTTTATTCTTGGTATTCCCCGTGGCCGAGGTAGGGCTGGGAGTGAGGGGTGGGGACAGGGGCCTCGGAGCAGACCCTCACAACAGGTTCTCCTAAAGGAAGAAACATCAGCCTGTGCAACGGGAAGCTGAAAGCCATGTCTGGGGAGGAGGTGGACAGCATGGAGAAGGGCGAGCTGGCCGACCGCGTGGGGAAGGTGGGTCCCCGGAGGCAAGGCTGGCGGCGGGGCTGGGTCACAGCTCTGAAATCTGATTCTTCACCTTCCCTGTCTCCATGTCCAGGTGTCCGTGTTCTTCAGGACCAGCCCAAAGCACAAGCTCAAAATCATCAAGGTTCGCTGGGTGAGGCGGGCACAGGCTGCGCTGCTGGGGCCGGGCCAGAGACACTGTGGCTCAGGGAGCTCATGCGTCTGTCGGGTGACAGTACAGGGCCCGGCTGTGGCTTCCTTCTCTAGGTCCGGGGCAGCTGCCCCCGGGGTTACCTTTTCATAGCCAGGGGGAGGGGAAGAGGATGAGCAGGGGCACGCGGGCAGCTCCCTTGGAGAGGACGAGGCTCTGAAGTTGCCAGCGTCACTTGCGCTCACAGCCCCTTGGCGAGAACGCAGTCATGGGCCCAGGTTTAGCCGCAGGGGATGCTGGGAAGTGTCATTTCTAGCTGGGTGGACACGAGCCCCACTAAACCTGGGGATCCTTTTGAGGAGGAGGGGAGAACTGGGGGACCCTTGCCACATACACTAAAAACTGGGAACTGTAATTGGATAATGCAAAGGGGAAAACTACAACAGAAGCTGTCTTTTTTGTTTTTTTTTTTTTCTTTGTGGGGGGTCGGGGTGGGGTGGGTTGGAGGTACAGAGTCTCGCTCTGTCACCTAGACTGGAGTGCAGTGGCACAATCTAGGCTTGCTTCAACCTCTGCCTCCCAGGGTCAAGCGATTCTTCTGTCTCAGCCTCCCGTGTAGCTGGGATTACGCCCTGCACCACCACACCCGGCTAATTTTTGTATTTTTACAAAAAGAGACAGGGTTTCGCCATGTTGGCCAGGCTGGTCTCAAACTCCTGACCTCAGGTGATCCACCTACTTTGGCCTCCCAAAGTGCTGGGTGCTTTTTGGCATTATTCCTGTCATTCAGCTCTGTGCCTCTGTTTCCTCATCTATAAAATGGGGGAACTATTAATGCCGTCAGCTAATTCACAGGGTTGGCAGAGGATTAAACAAAGCCAGGCCCATGAAGCTCTTGGCACACAGCAGGTGCCCAATAAAGAGCTGATGTGATTTTTCTGACCCTGCATATGATAGAAAGGTAGAAAACGTGCTGGGTTTTCTCGCCTGTGCTCTGAAAGTTGGCCCTTGAGCTCTTTTAGTAGACGGGCTTTCTTTCATGTCATTTTTAGCTCTACAGAGTAAATCCCTATGCGAGTTACTCCTCAAAGAAGGTAGTCATACTTACCAGGTACCTCATGGTTTCCAGAGCCACAATGTTGATTACTATTTATTACTGGGGATGGATCACCTTTATGAGCCTTTCCTGACCATGCTGGGCACCCTCACATCCGCCATCTCAGTTTGGGCCTCACTACAGACCTGGGAAGAAGGAACTGTTGCTTCCACTTTGCAGATGGGGAAACTGAGGTCAAGAGGGTCAAAGGCTCACCCAATTCCCAAGCTAATGTGGGTGAAGCTGGGATTCAAAGTCCACGTGCCCTCCAGACAGGTCTCTGTGGCTGGCCACAGGGTGTGTGTGACCGGGCATTTTGAGCTGGTCCTCGGGCTGCAGGCCTTCATTGCCTGCTCTTTCCAAAGGCTCTGCAGGAGTCAGGGGCAATCGTGGCCATGACTGGGGATGGGGTGAACGACGCGGTGGCCCTAAAGTCTGCAGACATCGGGATCGCCATGGGGCAGACGGGGACGGACGTCAGTAAAGAGGCCGCCAACATGATCCTGGTGGATGATGACTTCTCAGCCATCATGTAAGCTGCCCTTCTGGTAGTTTTTTAGTTGCAAAAATGCCTGGGGCCACCAGCTTCTCCCTGGGACCTGCTACTGTGGAGACAGAGGGGGTCTCGCAGAGTCCCCAGGGAGAGCTGAATCTCGGGGCTCCTCAGTGTGGCAGGTGCCCCCAACCCCAAACACCAAGAGCCTTTCATAGCAGGGTCATGGGGTCCACGGCCCCTGGGGCTAGTCGCATGCTGCACCCAGGGGAATGTCACGGACATGAAGCAGGGATGGGATTTGCTGCCTGTGGGTGCATTTCATGTGTTCCTGAGAATGCCCGCCGGGCTCAGGCTGGTGGGCAGCAGCTGAATCTGTAGGGAAAACCTGTGGCCAAATACATGGTCGCAGTTGAGTGTCGGGTGAGAAAGGATTACAATGAGCATCTTCAGTGTGAGGCTCACGTGTCGATAGATATATCTCATGTACTGAAGAGAGACCTGGGTGCAATCACCCCCACTGCTCCCCACCGAGGTGCTCTTTAGGTTCTGGGTTTACACAGAACTCTTTGTTCCATTTCACTTTTCTGTATTTTTTTCTTAATACATTTACCTTCCCTCTGGATCTAATTTTAACTAGTTCTAAGACTGTCCTCATAAGCAAATCGTAGTAGTTGGGGGTGAGGGAAAACTTTTTTAAACCTGATATAAAAAAATCCAAATGAACAAATATTGAGGCCAGGTGTGATCGTGCACTTTACAAAGCTGTTGCCACAATTGATTGGCCATAGGAAGCCTTAACACGCTTAGTAAAAAAAAAAAAGAAAGAAAAAAAAGTCATAATATCAGCTCTATAGTTCTTTTGCAAAATTTTTTAGTAAAATCTGGCGGGGCGGGGCGCGGTGCATAGATGATTTTTCTACATGCGTGACCCCAGCTCAAGGTTTAAAAGGGCTTCCGTGAAGAGCCTTCTAAAGACAGAAGTAGGCGATGTCCTTCAGCCTCCCCATCCCTCCCTCCTTACCGTCCCCCGGACCTCATTTTTAGGCCTAACTGGTTTTGCTGCATCTCTCTCTTCTCTTTGGTAAATCGCTGAGATGCACGGAGCACTTCGGGAGTCTGGGCAGGGATGGGATCCCTGGGCTTGGCAGAAGAGTAATTGATGGTCCAATTGGAGGTATCAAGTGTACCCTTGGCACAGAAGGGTGAACATGGCTTAAGGATCAGTTCCCAGTGACCAAGGGGCACCTGTTAGAACACTACCATCTCTTACAAATGTGTCCCCAAGAATGCCAGCAAAGGGAACCAGCAGAGGTCCAAGTACAGCGTCCATCTGAGCAAGTCCCCACTGCCCCTTGCAGCAACCAACGCACTGGCTGAGCCCTCCCGCAGGCCCTCTCTGTGAGTAAACGGCTCTCTTCCCTTGCAGGAATGCGGTGGAGGAAGGCAAGGGGATTTTTTACAACATCAAAAACTTTGTCCGATTCCAGCTGAGCACGTAAGTAGAGGCCGGCATTCCGAGTGTCATTAAGGGCCACGCCTGGCGGGCGGCCGCTGACTGGCTGCGTGTGGCCCGCAGGAGCATCTCTGCCCTCAGTCTCATCACTCTGTCCACCGTGTTCAACCTGCCCAGCCCCCTCAACGCCATGCAGATCCTGTGGATCAACATCATCATGGATGGGCCGCCGGCGCAGAGGTAAGGCCAGGCCAGCTGGGAGCCCTGTGTCTCCTTACCCCGCTGCGGGGCTGCTGGCTGTGCCCTAAGGCTATAGGGATGAACACACACTGCCGCTTTCCATCAGGAGTTCCCAGAAAACTGAAGTGTGTTGCACTGGGGTGAGACTGGGAGTAGAAGGCAGAGGAGAAAGTATCTGGGCCGGCAGGGCTGGGTGAGGATGGAATTTTCTGCTCCCTCTGCCTGGATGCTCTCCCTGGGCAACCTGCTTTGCTCGTTCTCATTCTTCATTCCAGTCACTGCCTTCAGGAAGTCTTCCCTGATTGCACTCCCACTCAATCCCCGCACCCTGCTGTATTTTTCCCTAGAGAGGAAGATACACACACGCTTTTCCTTATGGGTCTGATTGTGATCTGTCTCCCCTTTAGAACGTCAGCTTCGTGGAGGTGGAGTTTGTGTTTTATTCCTGCTGTCTAAAGCACCTTGCTACCCAGTAGGTGCTCAGGAGTCCACCCGCTCCTTAATAGCCCCTTCCACAGGCCAGCCAAATGGTGTGGGGGAAGGAATGTGCTTTGGAGTCAGGGGACCCATGTGGCCATGCATGCGTAACTGTGTGAGCGCAGCGCCGACGTTGCTTCCGCTGGAGCTCAGTGTTGCTGTTATTACCAGTGACAGCTGCCAAGGGAAAGACAGTCCTCATTTGTGTCCCCAAAGCCAAGTGTGAGGGTTACCTCTCCTGCCAGCTCTCCCTGGGAGCACGAAGCTAGTCTGAGCTATGTCTGAGCTGCTCCCACTCTGCCACCCGCTGCTGGTCTAGCCTTAACCCTGCTGTGTGGAATTGGCTGGAGGCAGGTCTCAGCTGATGAGGGGCCCTGCGGAGGGCGGAGCCTGGAGCCTGTTTCTCCAGGCTCAACGTGGGGGGTCGCCTCATGGTGATGGAGATCGCCTGGGTGTATGGAACTGTGTGTGGTTGGCCTCAGTGGGTGGCCTTCCTTCAGCCTGCGGAACAGATGGAGGGGCACAGCTGCCCGTGGACTCAGGCTCTGGGGCTTCTGGAAGGCATGAGGAGGGCAGGTGCGATGCCTGGGGGCATTCAGCAAATGCCTGGCCCTGCCCGCTGTGCCTGGGAGGCTTATGCATAGATGTCTCAAGGGTCCTGTATTTCATTCCTGGTTCATTTCAAAGCGTCTGTGTCTTGTTTGGAGCAGCTTGGGGGTAGAGCCCGTTGACAAAGACACCCTCAGGCAGCCACCACGGAGTGTGGGGGACACCATCCTCAGCAGAGCCCTCATCCTGAAGATCCTCATGTCCGCAGTTGTCATCATCAGTGGGACCCTCTTTATCTTCTGGAAGGAGGTGAGCGAGGGCCGCCCCCTCTTGTTCTGTAAGAGTTCTCCAAGTCCTGGCGCCGTACAGATGCTGGGGACTGCAGTCCCTGCCCTCCTGCCCCAGCTCTCATCTGGGAGCGGCAAACATGTACACACACAGGACAATGTGGTGCCATCAGAGGGACGGGGAGCATGAGGCAAAGGGACTGGGTGACCCCTGAAGGAAAGGAGGTCGCCAGGTGTGTGCCTGGGAACTGCAGAGGCTGGCAGGGTGGGGATGACTTTGCCAAGACGGTAGTTGAAATGTACTTGAGGCCCCGTGCATCAGGTTTCTTCCTATATGGGACAGGATGCCCCCTGTTCCCTTGTCACCGGCAAACAATTTGAAACCTGCTAAGGATCCTCCTGTGTTATGCTCTAGAGGTGACTGTTTGCTTCGCATCTGGGTCTGGGTCAACTTTTCAAGGCCTGCAGGTTCAGGGAGCTCTGGGCCAGGATGGGCAATGACCTAGGTGGGAAATGAGGCAGGTGACCCGTGTGACCACACTGCAGGTCGCACATGTGCGGGAAGGGGGAGGGACCCTAGCCAGGAACCCTGCATCCATGTTTCCTCCTGCTCTCCGTCTGCCCCAAGCAGAACAGCTCTGTTTCCCCTGCCTTCTTACTGGCCTGGGAAGGCCGTGAAGGCCCCTGCGCTTGTCCAGCTTGGGGTGAAAAAGATGGGCCAACCCGGTGGTCCTCCGAGTGGGGTCCCAGTAGTGGCGTCAGCACCCCTGCACCCCTAAGAATTGAGCTGCCAGGCCCTGCCTCTGTCTCCACTTTAACACACGTGCTCCAGAAGACTTAGCTGCACGCTCATGGCTTAGCCCTGTGGTGTGGCACCGAGTGCAGGAGGGTATCCATGGCCTGCTGCCCCGGCCAGGCAGAGGAGCCTCTCCTCAGGTGGTGGGAAGTTGAGGTGAGAACTGCTGGCTAAGCATGGTGGCTCACCCCTGTAATCCCAGCACTTTGGGAGGCTGAAGCAGGTGGATCACCTGAGGTCAGGAGTTCAAGACCAGCCTCACTAACGTAGCAAAACCCTGTCTCTACTGAAAACACAAACATTACCCAGTCATGGTAGCTCACACCGGTAATCCCAGTACTTTGGGTGGCCAAGGCGGGTGGATCACCTGACGTCAGGAGTTCAAGACCAGCCTGGCCAACATGGTGAAACTCCATCACTACTAAAAATACAAAAATTAGCCAGGCATGGTTGGGTGCCTGTAGTCCCACCTACTCAGGAGGCTGAGGTGGGAGAATTACTTGAACCTGGGAGGCAGAAGGTTGCAGTGAGCTGAGATCACACCACTGCACTCCAGCCTGGGTGACAGAGTGAGATTCCGTCTCAAAAAAACAAACTGCCCAGGAGCTTCTGACCGTGGGCTGGTCTCACCTCAGCTCTGGCCATACCCTGCAATGTCACCCACCCCTGAGACCCTGCAGGGCTCAGAGCTGGGCAGGACTCCAGGGTTTCTCTCAGAGCTGCACTCGGTCACCTCACAGGCTCTCGTCGCCTCGGGCATTAGCCATCCTTCAGCCTGCCTTGTAGGAAGTGACATTCACGCTGTGGGTTTAACTGGAGGCATCACCTCCCCAGGAGACAGTTACTTCCTGGAGGAGGTGGTGGTTCTTCTGGCTGTGGGTGCCCCGCCCCCATCCTCGTGGTGGCAGCAAACCAGCATGTGCTGGGGAGACCCTGGTGTGGCACCCACTGACCTCACACCTGGAGGAAGCTGTGACCCATTCCTATTACTGAGCTTATAAGTGGCCCCCAGCCGTGCCCCAGGAGCCGTGAGGCAGGCCTGTGCCCTTTGGTTCAGGATGAATGATGTCTCGTCCCGCCTAACCTCTCGCCCGTGCGCTTGCCTTCCAGATGCCTGAAGACAGAGCGAGCACTCCCCGCACCACGACGATGACCTTCACTTGTTTTGTGTTTTTTGATCTCTTCAACGCCTTGACCTGCCGCTCTCAGGTGAGACCAGGGCTGACCCTCCTTGCTGCAGAGTGTTTTCAACAGCAATGCCCCAGGCCTGCCCACAGCATTGAGCGGCTGTGGCTCAGCGTGGGCAGCCAGAGCTCTCCTACCTGCACCTGGGCTGTGGACAGCACACAATGCCCATGTCACTTTCTCCCTACAGACCAAGCTGATATTTGAGATCGGCTTTCTCAGGAACCGCATGTTCCTCTACTCCATCCTCGGGTCCATCCTGGGGCAGCTGGCGGTCATTTACATCCCCCCGCTGCAGAGGGTCTTCCAGACGGAGAATCTGGGAGTGCTCGGTGAGTGGCGGGGACGGGAACGACAGGTGACCTCAGACCAGGGCCGTGGGGGGCGCGGTAGCTGCCGGGCGGGGAGCTGCAGCCCAGGAGGGGCGAGCGCGGGAAAGCGGAACTCACCAGGGGCCGGCTCTCTCTTCAGGGCCTTTCTGTCCTCACAGGAAGGGACTCTAATGTGGGTGATGTGAGGAGGCACAGAGGACACACAGAAACCTCCAGGAAGAGGCCCCTTGCTCAGGAATAGGGACTGGGGCATCGGCATCACAGGCGTCAGGCTAGAGGCTCAGAGCACATGGAGGGAGCTGTGCAAGGCCTGGACTCAGCCTGGGATTGGGGAGCCTGGACTTGACCCTGGGGCCAGTAGTGTGACTTAGCGATCTGGTCACCTGAAGACAGGGAGCTGGTCTGTCTTCTGGTTTTGGCTGGAAGGGACATGATTCAGTCACCATGGCTTTCCAAGGACACACACCGTGGTGTGGGGCCCAGGGAACTCCTCGACATCCTCAGCCAAGTGAACGTGTCACCCTTCTCTGAAGCTGCAGTGATGGCAGGTGTGGGGGCAGGGTTGGGAGGAAGAGGGAGCCAGGGGCAAATCATCGACCCCACCCTTCTCCCCACGGTGCTGACAGTCACCCCCACCACGGAGTAGAGGACGAGGGAGGCTGGTGAGGCAGCCTTCATGGGCCCCCCCTCGCTGGCAGGGCTCAGAGTGGGTCGTGGCTCAGATCTGGAGGGGCATGGAATTATCCATCAGGCCTGAGGCTGCAGTGACAACGGTCCTATGAGTTCCAGGCAAGACTGGGATGGTCAATTCTGCCCTGTCCTCCAAAAAGCAGTGTGGGTCACCAGCAATGCCCTGCAGGAACAGACAACAGGAAGCCCCAAAACAATGTGCTCACTGGAGGTTTCTACCTGCTGGGAAGGCCGTCTTCCCACGGCTGAAGGGGTTGTGCTTGGCAGCCCGTATTTTGGGAGTCATGACAGCAGGGAGCCAGGGATCATTCCTCACTACAGCATATGATGGGAGCAGAGGAAGACGCTGGGAATTCATCCCAGGGAATGTGTCAGGGTGCACTGGACAGGGAGCCCAGACTGGTCACTCAGGACATTTGCAAGCACCAGCGTGCTGGAACAGGTGCTGCCGGGAGAGGAAACCCATTCCCCTTCCAGCCCGAGTCCGTAACATGCCCCCAGCTGCCTGCCGGACCACCCTGTGCTCTGGAGCTGCCTGCAGCTTGCCTTGAAAGATGGGCAGGCCCTTCTGGAACTGTAGCATTTTGGATCCAGGGTTGGGAAGATCTCCCTGCCTTGGGGGTAAGGAAAAGGGCTGGTCCTCTGCACCTCTCACTTGATCAGGAGGACGTTCAGGGAAGGAGCTTCCTGCCGGGGCGCAGAGCTGTGTTGTGTGCTCTGTGACCCTTTTCTGTTTTCCCCTTTGGCAGATTTGCTGGTTTTAACTGGATTGGCCTCATCCGTCTTCATGTTGTCAGAGCTCCTCAAACTATACGAAAAACACTGTTGCGGCACCCAGAGAGTCCAGACGCACCACGAAGACGTGTAGTGGCCCTCACTCTGCGGCACCTTCCCTAATCATCTCCATCTAGATGTGCCTGTGGCCCCTGCGGTGTCTCCTCTTCAGGGGAGACTTTTAGGACGGACGCCGCAGCCTTCTGTCAGTGACTCAGTTTTTCCTCCTGAGAACGCTGCAGGCATCTCGTGGGCTCCGGGGACCCAGGTCCGCATCCAGCCAGCACGCCAGCTGGCTCTGGGACAGACAGGGAGGGGCCTGTCCAGAAACATCACACTATTAAATCACAATGATTTTTATTAACCACGTCTATATATGTATCTGTGCCACAGCTTGCAGTGACGCAGGCCACTCGTGCCAGATACATGGGGCTTCTGGGAGGTAGTGGGTAGGATGGTCACACTCCGCCCATTGTCTTCCTGGAGGCCCCACCTCCTCATCATAAAATGAGGGCTTTTTAAATAAAGTGCTATACCAGAGGCTATTATTCTTTTGATGCGTTTACCTAGGGTTTTTCATACAAGGAGCCAGGTTGGAAACCCACAGCTGTGTGTTAATGGCCACGTGGGGTGAGCAGCAATCCATCATGAATGGCCTATGGGAAGGCTTTTGGAGATAAAGAGCAGGGCTGGGCACGGTGGCTCAACCTGTAATCCCAGCACTTTGCAAGGCCAAGGCAGGCGGATCACTTGAGGCCAGCCTGGCCAACACGGCAAAACCCTGTCTCTACTAAAAATTAAAAAAAAAAAAAAAAAAGCAGCCAGGCCTGATGATATGCACCTGTTAATCCCAGCTACTCGGGAGGCTGAGGCACGAGCATGGCTCGAGTCCTAGAGGCAGAGATTGTACCACTGCACTGCAGCATGGGCAACAAAGCAAGATTCTCTCTCAAGAAGTGACCCTTCTCTCCGGAATCGGGAGCAACAGTGTCTCCTGCTGCCTGCAGACGAGCTTGATTTCCTGCTGCCCCACAGACTTCCAAAAACGGATCTGCTCTTCCACGTGGCAGAGGAGAGGTCTCCATGCTGTTCTTCTGCCTGAAGCCACGCTAGAACCACTAACGAGAACCAGAAGGGGAACTCCGTCCCCATCTCTCAGGAAATGAGGCCAGAGCTAGAACCCCCCAGTTGCTAGTCAGGCCTCACTAGAGAAACAGAACCAACAGGATGGAGAGAGATGCAGAGATTTGTTTCAAGGAACTGGTTCATAGGATTTGTGGGGCTGGCAAGTCTAACATCTTGAGGGCAGGCCCGCATCCTGGAGACCCAGGGAAGAGCTGGGGACGCAGGCTGGAGGCAGAATTTCCTCCTCCTCAAGGGAGTTCAGCCTTTTCCTCTTGTAGTCCTCAACTGATTGGACGAGGCCCACTCACATTACGAAGGATAATCTGTTTTACTTCAAGTCTGCGGACTTACATGTTAGTTACACAGTGCCATCTAGACCAGCGTTTGACAAAAATGAACTTGGCCTGGCCAAGTTGTCAGATAAAAGTAACCAATGTACCCAGCCACAGTAGCTATGAAAAGGGCTACCAGGGGTGGTAACAGCTGGGTCGGACCAAGATAAGGAACGTACGAGTGGACCCCTGCCTGGGTTCCAGGCAGAGTCCAAAGTCCTCCATGGTAGGATTCAAAGCCTGGGAAGAAGCCCTTCTCCGACCCAACCTGTGACACCAGGGCCACAGGAGGAGATGCAGAGACGGCCATTCCTAGTGAGACGCAGACATAGGGCTGGCTGGAGAAGAAACCTTTTGAGCAGTGGGGCTGTCTTTCGATAAGCTGCCAACCCATGGAACCACTAAGAGGTCAAGGCTGAATTGTGCCACTTCCACAGTCTGCTAAGGGGTGCTTCCCCCTGAGGCAGGGATACTTCCTTACTTCCCATTTAAAAGTAAGTGATCAAAAAACCAGGTTCGACTGATATTCGCAATAACAACAAAAATTACTCTTAACTCTTGCTTATACCATATAAAACTTTAGGGATAAAATTGTAATAAGACACAAAATGCTAACAATAAAATATAAATTAGACTACATTAAAACTAAGACCTTCTTTTCATTAAGGACACAGTAGACTTGAACACCACCATTAAGCAACTTAGCTTGATTTACATTTGTAGAACACCCATCCACGAGTAGCACAGAAACAGTCAGCAAAATAAAGAGCAGAAATCAAACGCAAAAGCAAAAATAGAGGAAAATCAATCAAAACCTAGTTCTTTGAAAAGATCAATAAAACTATCAGTCTTGCAAGAAGCTTATCAAAAAAAGGGAAGATAAATTACCAATGTCAGGAGTGAAAAAGTATATCACAAACCCTTCAAGATATTCCAACAATAATAAGAAATAATACTATGTATATCTTTATGTACCTAAATTCAACAAATTGGATGAAATAAACCAATTCCTTGAAAACCAAAAACTACTAAAACTCACTGAAGATTAAATAGACAAGCTGAAGTTGAAACGCTTCCAAAAAAGGCAGTTTCTGAAGCCAGACGATTTCACTGGTGAATTTTACTAAACTTGTAAAGAAATGTCAATTCTATACACTGTATTCCAAAACTAAAAGGGGACTGAGCACTTCTCATCTTATGAGGCCAACAATCACTCTGATACCAAAACTAGAGAAAAATGCTAGAGACTAACATCCCTTATGAATAGATGCACGAAAATCCTCAACAAAATATGAGTAAATCAGATCTAGCCAGGTACAAAGAATGTAAGACACCATGACAAGATGGGGTTAATTGAGGAATGGAATTCAAACATTCAAAAGTTCAACATTCAAAAACCAGTATAACTCACTACATTAATAGTCTGAAGAAGGAAAAACACATGGTTATATCAATTAATGCAGAAAAGGCATTTGATAAAATTCAATCTCCATTTGTAATAAAAACTCTCAAACTAGCAATTGAAGGAAACTTCTTCAACCTGATAAAGAACAGGTACAAAAAACCTATAGCTAACATCATACTTAATGATGAAAAAAACAATTCTTTCCCCACAGGATAAGGGTGACCAGCCTCACCACTCCTATTCAGCATAGTATTAGAAGTCCTAGCCAGTGTAATATGGCAAGAAAAGTTAAAAGGCATTAGAAAAGAGCCTGAAAAGGAGAAAATCACAGATAACATAATTGTCTACACAGAAAATTCCAACACATCTTTTTAAAAAAGAAAAACCCTCCTAGAATTAACGAGTTTAGTAAAGCCACAAGATACAAGGTTAACACACAAAAATGTATTTCTATACATTAGCAATGAACAATTGGAAACGGAAATTAAAAATTGAATACTGTTTGTCTCAAAAAAAAAGTATCAATTCTCCCCAGATGGTTTTATTAGGTTTAACACAATTACTATTAAAATCCCAGGATTTTTTTTTTTTTTTTTTAACACAGATAAACTTGTTCTAACACGCTTGGTACAATATTGTTATCAGCAGACCTATTTGAATGTCACTGGTTCTTACATAGTACCTGATGTTAGGCAAACCTGAGTTTAAGGGCACAGTGCTCCAAATGGCTGGCCAAGTCTGCCCAGGTCTTCTGATACTGACTGCAGGTTCAGGAGTTTCCCACAACCATCTTCAGGTGGGATAATTCGTTGATGAGGCCCACAGAGCTCACTGACACCTGTCTTGCTCACAGCCATGTCTATTACCAGGAAAACATACAGATTAGAACAGCCCCAGGGCTGCAACTGCAGAGACTGGTCACCCTCTCCCTCTGAGCTCAACAGTTTCCGAGTCCTGTGAGGCTTTCTAGCAAATCACTGGGTCTGAGGGTGGTTTCCTGCCCCGCCACAACACAAGTTCTATGCAACTGTATGACACATCAATTCATGTAACCACTGCTACAATGAGAAGGCAAAACTGTTCCATCGCCCCTGAAAAACTCCCTCTTACGTTTTTATAGTAACACCCTCCTAATCCCAGCAACCTCTAATCCCTTCTTCATCACTATAATGTTGTTCCTTCAATAATGTTACATAAATGGAATCATGGTATAGAACCTTTTAAGACTGGCTTTTGTCACTAAGCATAATACCTGTAGGTCTCTTCAAGTTGTTCTGTGTGTTTTTACATGGCTGACTAGTATTCCACTGCCTGGAAGTACCACAGTTTATTTATCCACTCACTCATGGAGTGACAGAAACTCCTGTACAATTTTTGCAAGTTCTATACGAATCTAAAATTATTTCAAAATAAAGTGTATAAGAAGATAAGACATACAAACACAGAGCAAAAATACACTAGGTAAAGGCAAACAACACACACGACAGAAGCGACACAGTCTAATCAGACAAGATTAAAAGAAAGGCCAAAAGCATTAAGGGAGACCAAGAAGGAAATTTAACAAGATATAATCACCACTGAAAAATCCATAGGCCAGAGTATACCAACACAACATTCAAAGTTAAAGAGGAAACAGTATGGGAAATTCAGGAAAATGATACAGAAAATTCATTAGGAGATTAACTTACCACATGAAAGGACACGAAACCTCAGAGTGATTCCAAAGAGTAAATCTAATATAGATGACTTCTTGGCTGGGCACGGTGGCTCAGACCTGTAATCCCAGAACTTTGGGAGGCCAAGGCGGTTGGATCGCTTGAGGTAAGGAGTTTGAGACCAGCCTGGGCAACATAGCGAAACCCCATCTCTACTAAAAATACAAACATTAGCTGGGCATGGTGGCGGGCACCTGTAATCCCAGATACTTAGGAGGCTGAGGCAGGAGAATCGCTTGAACCTGGGAGGGCAGAGGTAGTAGTGAGCTGAGATCGCACCACTGCACTCCAGCCTGGGCAACAAAGCGAGGCTCTGTCTCAAAAAAATAACGCAGAGGCATCTCTGATCTCTACGCTGTGTAATTAAAGACAAGTCACAGGACTACGGGAAATTCCCTGGCATACCAAAATTTTAAAACTCTTGGGTACAAGAGGAAATCAAAATGAAGGCCACAGAAAATCTAGAAGCTTATGATCAACACACACCTATCAGTATCTATACAATACTGCAAAATAACTCAGGGCCCAAGAAAAAAGTAATAGCTTTATGTATTCCTTTACTTCCATCCTTTTTCATTTAGTAAACTCAAAAAACTGAAAAAAATATATACAGAAGAAAAGCAGGAAGAAATAATATAAAAGCAAAATTAGTAACTGAATCTAGGAGAATGAAAACACAAGAAAAGGAAAAAAAACAGATAACTACAAAAGAGTTTCAATACTTTGGGACCAATATTACATAACGTAATTTGAAGACTTCCAGCAGAGATTTAAAACAATCCAATGGTAGAAGAAATGAATAAGGTTGTCAAGAGTTAATCCCATCCTCACCTACATCATCAGAAACAGGAATGCAGACCTGCAATTTGCATTTTAAGAAGCTCTCTAGGCAAATCGGATACACGCTCAAGGGGGAGAACTACTGGATAAAGGAGGTCAGTAAGAGGCTGGGCTTGGTGGCTCATGCCTGGAATCCCAGCACTTTGGGAGGCCGAGGTGGGTGGATTGTTTGAGCTCAGAAGTTTGAGACCAACCTGGGCAACATGGTGAAACCATCTCTAAAAAAACACAAAATTTAGCTGGGAGTGGTGGTGCGCATCTGTAGTCCCAGCAATGCAGGAGGTGGGAGGATCACTTCACTCTGGAGGCGGAGGTTGCAGTGAGCTGAGGTCATGTCACGGCATTCCAGCCTGGGTAATAGAGCAAGACCCTGTCTCAAAAAAAACAAAAAGGCGGGGGGGTGCACAGTGGCTCACATCTGTAATCCTGGCAGTTTGGGAGGTCGAGGCGGGCAGATCACAAGGTCAGGAGATTGAGACCATCCTGGCCAACATGGTGAAACCTCATCTCTACTAAAATACAAAAAATCAGCCAGGCATGGTGGTGCGTGTCTGTAGTCCCAGCCACTCGGGAGGCTGAGGCAGGAGAACTGCTAGAACCCAGGAAGTGGAGATTGCAGTGAGCCGAGATCGCGCCACTACACTCCAGCCTGGCTACAGAGCAAGATTCCATCTCAAAAAAAAAAAAAAAAAAATCAGTAAGATAACTGGGAATAAAAACTACAAAAATCAAGAGCTTCCTATGTTAAAATAGCCATCACTTAGGAAGAAATGTCCACTGACAGGCCCAGAAATGACAATAAAAATTTACCTAAGAAGCTTGATGATCCTCTTCTTGGATAGAAGAATCAACATTAGCCAAATGTCAGCATTAAATACACATTAACATAGGTGGAACCATTTTGAAAGTACTATCCCATTTTTTAGAAGCGGTCACAGTGCAATCAAAGGTCAGAGAAAATAAGCAGCCAAGCATTTGCAGAAAAATTCCAAAAAACAGTAGTAATAGAAAAACAGTTCTTAAATATTTTTTATCATAAAACTCCAGCAATTACAACATGAGAAAGAGACCTAAATTCATACAGAAATTCAGTTGATGAGAAAGGATCATTATAAGCCAATAGGGAAAAGATAAACCACTTAATATAAAAGGTAATGGGACTTTATTTTGAGCTAAGATAGGGGTATATGTTTAAATGCCTTTTGAAGCTTGAGTACGGTGGCTCATGCCTGTAATCCCAGCACTTTGGGAGGCCAGGGCAGTTGGATCACCTGAGGTAAGGAGTTTGAGACCAGCCTGGCCAACATGGTGAAACCCCACCTCTACTAAAAATACAAAAATTAGCCAGGTGTGGTGGCACACACCTGTAATCCCAGCTACTTGGGAGGCTGAGGCAGGAGAATCACTTGAATCCGGGAGGCAGAGGTTGCAGTGAGCTGAGATTGTGCCACTACACTCCAGCCTGGGTGACAGAGTAAGACTCCATCTCAAAAAACAAATTTTATATATATATATATATATACACACACACACACGTATATACACACCAAAAAATATATATACACCTATATATACATATATGCGTTTTGAATAGATAAAAGATTTAAGAGGTAAAAACAGAAACCACAATAGAAGAAAATGATGTTTTTAATACTCAGAGATGGACTGCCTAAACAAACTGCAAATCCAAAGAACCTTAAGCAGAAATGCTGGCAAATATGACAGAAACTGTAAAATTTATGGGCAGAAAAATGCCACAAACGAAGTCAAATAAACTGTAAAAAACTGACCATATATGGGAAATGTTGCTTTGTTCACAAAAAGCACTGTGGCTTGCGCCTGTAATCCCAGCACTTTCGGAGGCTAAGGCAGGAGGATCACTTGAGTCCGGGGATTCAAGACCAGCCTGGGCAACATATTGAGATCTCATTTCTATTTTACTTTTTAAAAGCACTGTTACAAATCAACAAGAAAAAGACCCACACCCTAGAAAACCAAGAAAAAGATATGATACTGAAAGCTTTTGGAAAATGAGGCTGTTCACCGTCACTTGTAAGAAAAATGTAAACAGTACAGTTTTGAGCAAGGCACCAAATGGGAGCCCAGCCCACGAGACTGCACGCCAGCCTGGGGTTCAGCAGCACGAGGGCAGAGGCACAGCAAAGTGCGGGCTGCCACCACCAAGGTGCAAGCGGAGTACGTGTTCCCCACTTGCGGGCGTGGGCTGCTGCCACTGAAACTAGCCTCACCCTCCCCAGTGGCAAGGTCACAGCACAACCACTGTTACCTCCCACCCAAGCATTCCACCGGAGGCCTGAGGACTGCATCCTCCCCACCTACTACAGGAAATGCCTGCGTATGCCATCGATGGACCTCGGAACAAGCCTGCCCAGCCTGGCTTTGCCACACATGCTGATATGGCTTGGCTGTGACCCCACCCAAATCTCATCTTGTACTTCCTATCATCTCCACATGTCATGGGAGGGACCCGGTTGGGGGAGGTAATTGAATCATGGGGGAGGTTACCTCCATGCTGTTTTCATGAGAGTGAGTTCTCACAAGATCTGATGGTTTTATAAGGGGCTGTTCTCCTGCTTTGCTCTGCCCTTCTCCTTCCTGCCATCATGTGAAGAAGGACAAGTTTGCTTCCCCTTCTGCCATGATTGTAAGTTTTCTGAGGCCTCCCCAGCCATGCTGAACTGTAGGCCAATTAAACTTCTTTCCTTTATAAATTATCCAGGCTCAGGTATGTCTTTATTAGCAGCATATGAGAATGGACTAATACACACACCCTATGCCGGAACACACAGTCTAGACAACTGGGGATGGCCCAGCCAAGGCCACCACTGTTGGTACCTGAGCACTCCTCCCAGGCTGCTGAGGTTGGGTTCACCCACCCTGCCACTACCTGCACTAGTTGGCATCTACCTGCACATGCCACCTGTGGGTCTGGAGACTGGCCCACACAGCTCATCACAGCCACCACCACTACCAGCATACACTACTGGGGACCCAGAGGGTCATGCTGCCATTGCCACTGCCACTGCCATCTCCCATGCCACATTGGCTGCCCAGGGGCCCAAGAGCCCACCCACCCGGCCCACTGCTGCCATTTAGCATCCAAGCAAGCCATCCTCAACAAAACACTAGCAAACTGAATCCAACAGCGCATTAAAAAAAAAAAAAAAAAAAAAAAAAAGGCTGGGTGTGGTGGCTCATGCCTGCAATCCCAGCACTTTAGGAGGCCGAGACAGGTGGATCACTTGAAGCCTGGAGTTCAAGACCAGCCTGGCCAACATGGTGAAACCCTGTCTCTACTAAAAATACAAAAATTAGCCAGATGTGGTGGTGGGTGCCTGTAATCCCCACTAGTTGGGAGGCTGAGGCCTGAGAATCGCTTGAACATAGCAGGCAGAGGTTGCAGTAAGCCAAGATCGTGCCACTGCACTCCAGTCTGAGCAACACAGCAATATTCCATCTCAAAAAGCAAAACAAAACAAAAATAATACACCATAATAAAGTGAGATTTATCCCAGTTATGCAAGGATGGTTCAATATACAGAAATCAATAAATGTGATACATCACATTAATAGAATGAAGGACAAAAACCATATGATCAGATATAATCAATTAGTAAATTGATGCAGAAAAAGCATTTGATAAAATACGACATTCCTTCCTGAAAAAAACTGTCAACAAACTAGACAGAAGGGACATACCTCAACATAATCAAGACCATATATGACAAACCCACAGCGAACATCATCCTGAATGGGGAAAAGCTGAAAGTCTTTCCTCTAAGAACTGCAACAAACAATGATGCCCACTTTTACCAATCCTATTCAACATAATGTTGGAAGTCCTGGCCAGAGCAATCGGGCAAGACAAAGAAATAAAAAGCACCCCAACTGGCAAAGAGGAACTCAAATCACCCCTTTTTGCTGATGATATGATCCTATATCTAGAAAGACTCTATCAAAAAACTATTAGATCTCATACATTCAGTAAAGTCACAGGATACAAAATCAACATACAAAACTCAGTAGTGTTTCTACATACCAATAATGGAATATCTGAGAAAGAATTCAAGACAACCACCCCATTGACAATTACTATTAAAAAAAAAAAAAAAAAAAACCTCGGAATAAATTTAACCAAGAGGTAAAAGATCTATACAAGGAAAACTACAAAGCACTAATGAAAGACACTGAAGAAGACACAAACAAATGGAAAGCATCCCATGCTTGTGCATCAGAACTACTATCATTAAAATGACCATACTGCCCAAAGCCATCTACAGATGCAATGCCATCCCTATCAAAATATGTCATTTTTCACAAAATTAAAAACAAATCCTAAAGGTCATATGGAACCAAAAGAGAGCCTGAGTAGCCTAAGCAATCCTGAGCAAAAAGAACAAGGTTGCGGGCATCACACCACCTCACTTCAAAATCTATTACAAGGCTATAGTAACCAAAACAGCATGGTATTGGCAAAAAAAAAAAAAAAAAAAAGACACATGGACCAATGGAACAGAATAGAGAAACCAGAAATAAGTCTACATATCTACAGTCAATTTATGTTCAGCAAAGTTGCCAAAAACATACACTGGGGTAAGGACAGTCTCTTCAATAAATGGTGCTGGGAAAATTGGAGATCCATACACAGAAGAATGAAATTGGATGCCTACCTCTCACCATCTACAAAAACCAGCTGAAGATGGATTAAAGATTTAAATGTAAGACCCAAAACTATGAAACTACTAGAAAAAAAAGACAGGGAAAACACTTCAGGAACCCAACAATTTAAAAATAAGTAATCCCATTAAAAAGTAGACAAAGGACATGAATAGACATTTCTCAAAAGAAGACATGCAATGGCCAACAGCTATATTAAAAAAAAAAAAAAAAAGAGCTCAACACCACTAAGTATCATCCAATCCAGCAATCCCGCTACTGACTATTTACTCAAAGAAAAAGAAGTCAGTGTGTCAAAGGGATACCTGCATGCCCACATTTACTGCAGCACTATTCTCAACAGCAAAGATGTAGACACAACCTAAATGTCCACCAATGGATGAACAGATAAAGAAACTATGGTATATACCATCTCTTGCCAGTCAGCATGGCAATTATTAAAATGTCAAAAAACAACAGATGGTCATGAGGTTGTAGAAAAACAGGAACGCCTTTCCACTGTTGATGGGAATGTAAATTAGTTCAACCATTGTGGAAGACAGTGTGGCGATTCCTCAAAGATCTAGAATCAGAAATACCACTTGACCCAGCAATCCCATTACTAGGTACATACCCAAAGGAATATAAATCATTCTGTTACAAAGATACATGCACGCATATGTTCACTGCAGCACTATTCACAATAGCAAAGACATGGTATCAACCCAAATGCCCATCAATGATAGACTGGATAAAAAAAATGTGGTACATATATACCATGGAATACTATGTAGCCATCAAAAAGAATGAGATCATGTCCTTTGCAGGAACATGGATGGAGCTGGGAGCCATTATCCTCAACAAACTGGCACAGGAACAGAAAACCAAACACTGCATGTTCTCACTTATAGGTGGGAGCTGAATAATGAGAACACATGGACACAGGGAGGGGGAAAACATAGACTGGGGCCTGTTGGTGGCACGGTGGGGGGAGGGAGAGCATTAGGAAAAACAGCGAATGCATACTGGGCTTAATACCTCGGTGATGGGCTGACAGGCTCAGCAAACCACCATGGCACACGTTTACCTCTGCAACACACCTGCACATCCTGCACATGCACCCCGGAACGTAAAATACTTTAAAAAGAAAGAAAATGGGGTGTGTGTATACACAAGGGAATACTATTTGGCCATGAAGAGTGAACTCATGTCATTTGCAGCAACATGGATGGAACTGGAGGTCATTATGTTCAGTGAAAAAGCCAGACACAAAGACAAATTCTGCATGTTCTCACTGATGTGTCAGCTAAAAAAAAAAAAAGAGAAGAAAGAAAAAAAAGGTGGCTCTCATGGAGGTAGAGAAAAGAATGATAGATACTAGAGGATGGGAAGGATGTATGGGTGGGAGGGAGCAAGAGATGTTGGCTAGTGGGTGCAGGGAGCCGAAGGCCCATGGGACGTAACCAACTCAGCATTCCACCAGAGGCTACATGATCAAACAGCAAACTGTTTATCATGAACGCAGGATGTGAGCAAACTCACCACTGCTCCTGCCGACACAAGGTTTGCTGAAGGCCGTCACCCCCTGGCACTGAGGTTATCTACTGCGACATCTAGAGCCTGTTGTTCAAGGAATGCAGTCTTGCAAGCCTGCTCCAGACTGAGCAGCTGACCCCTTCCTTCCACCCTCCTTCTATCTCTTTTGCCTAATAAATATGGAGGGCTGTGCAAAGCTCAGGGCCCTTGTCCACTAGAGGCAAGGTGCTCCCTGACCCCTTCTTCCAAATATACTCTTTTGTCTCGTCTTTTATTCCCGTGTTTGCCCCCTTTGTTCAGTTCCCCTAGGTGCATGAGGGTTACTTAGTTGCACCCCAAACAGCAACAGAATCGGGTGCCCCACAAGTGGGTACAAACATACAGTTAGAAGAGTTAAGTTCTCACATTCCATAGTAGCACTGGGTGACCGTAGTCAGCAACAATGCACTGTGTATTTCACAGTAGATACAAGGGAAGACTTGAAATGCTTGCAATGTGGAAAGGATACTCAAGATGATGGACACCCCCAAATACCCTCACTTGATCATTACACAGTCTATGCATGTAACGAATACATGTACCCCATAAATATGTAAATATTATGTATCAACAAAATATAGTTTTCGTCTATCAGGTTTTAAAAAACATATTTTAATATAGTGTTGCTGAAAACATGGCAAACAGGCACTCCGGCATATTAAGAGTATAAATTGAGCTCAAGAGGTTTAATTCATCCATATCTAAATAAAAGGCATATACCTCTCAATCCAACAATTCCAATTCTAAGAGTTTATCCCACAGACACGATCACACCAAGGCACACATAAACGACATTCATGACAATGATTAGCTGCAAACAAAACGTTCCCCAGCTGGGGACGGTGGAATGCTAGGCCCAAGAGCATCCATACGGTGGGACATCATGCTGTGCATAAAGACAAGAGGGAGGCAGGTGGGTGGATACGGACCTCCCTTTAAAAAAGAAAGCAAAGGATGCATCAGCGTGTAAAACACGGTGACGCTCAGGTGTGCACCAAGTCACAGGGAGGAGACCTGAATGATTTTTGCATCAGCGCCTTTGCCTGTCAGGAGGGAAAATAGCTGGACAAGAGGCAGGAAGATGACTGACTTTAAGTTGTATCCTTTTTTTTCTAAACCAGGTACACAATTTTTTTTAAGATAGGGTCTTGCTGTGTTGCCCAGGCTGGAGTACAGTGGCACAATCACAGCTCATAGCAGCCTCAACCTCCCAGGCTTAAATGATCCTCACACCTCAGCCTCCCAAGTAGCTGGGATCACAGGCATGTGTCACCACGCCTACTTAATTTTTGTATTTTTTTGTAGAGACAGGTTTTTGCCATGTTGCCCAGGCTGGTCTTGAACTCCTGGGCTCAAGTTATCTGCCTGCTTCAGCCTCCCAAAGTGCTGGGATTACAGGCGTGAGCCACCATACCCAGCTTTTTTTTTTTTTTTTTTTAAACGGAGTTTCACTCTTGTTGCCCAGGCTAGAGTGCAATGGTACGATCTCGACTCACCGCAGCCTCCGCCTCCCTGGTTCAAACAATTCTACTGCCTCAGCCTCCTGAGTAGCTGAGATTACAGGCATGCACCACCATGCCCAGTTAATTTTGTATTTTTAGTAGAGATGGGGTTTCTCCATGTTGGTCAGGCTGGTGTCGAACTTCTGACCTCAGGTGATCCACCTGCCTCAGCCTCCCAAAGTGCTGGGATTACAGGCGTGAGCCACCATGACCAGCCCCAGCATTTTTAATTAAAAAATATGGTGGGGAAAAAATAATAGCTTACAAATGTGGCAATCATTTATAGTAGTTTGCAATGTGGACATTTTTTTTTTTTAACCTCTTCCTTCTAGCACTTTCTAGGGCCCTGAAAAGTCATTTGTAGGGAGACTTCTAGTCCTTAGAACCTGAATTCTCATTCTGGTTTCACAAAAGAACAAACTATTCATTTGTACAAACTAGGATTAAAAGTTTCTCAGAGCCAGGTAAGGCATTGTCAGGTCCACTGGCCCCAGCCCTGCACATACCCTAAAAAGGTTGAGTGCCCAGAGGCAGAACCATGCACCAAGAGAAGCCCATGGAGAGAGCTGCATCCCCCGGCTCCCAAGCCCGGGCCAGTGCCCTTTCTCTAAGTGCACCACCTAGAGGCAGGTCCACTTGTGATCTGCACTCTCCTTAGAACAAGCTCAGGGTAGAAAGCATGTGAGTGGACTAAGTCCTAACCTTTGCGGCAGCCTAGGCAGAAGCAGCAATGAAGGATCATCAAGGCACAGACACTGACGGACCTTTATTTTAATTTTTTTTTAACTGAGGCATCATGGCAGTTTAATAGTGAGGTATTTAGTTGCATTTTTATAAAAAACATTCCAAAACAAAGTGATAACAGGGAGCTAAATTCCTTGGACTCATGGTAGAGATGTTTGAGCATCCTAATATTCTATATCTGCCAACATGTCAGTTCGGAAGATTACAATGTTCCCCACAAGCCATTAAAAAGTGGCCAAAGAAAATCAGTCATGACTAAGTCCTTGTCTGCATCACGCTCCTGCTCCTCGACACACTGTCTGAGCGTGCACTTTTCTTTTGAAGGCTAATTTACAAGGCATTCTGCCTGAGTCGGGGTATTGCTAAGTGGAAGGTTCGATGAACCTCCTAGTAGAAAATGCAGGGCCTGCAAAATGCAAACAGCTCGATTTACTATGGCTTATAATCAAGGCAAACTGTATAATAAGAGGTTGTATTTTCATCAGATCTGCAACAGGTCAAAGCTTACAGCAAAAGACAAAAGGCAGAGGTATGTATCTTAGAGACAAGCTCACAGTGCCTTTAAAGTGGAGAATTCTCGTAGCCAACTGGTGACTCACCGTGTGTTGTTATCCAGACGTGGGCAGATGGCAGCTCTGCTGACCCAACAACCCAGCTACATGATATTCAGCATTTCGGGATCCACGGATCTTGTTTAAAGCGAGTTTACACTGCTGAATTTTCCATCATCCCCCTCACGAGCAGCCCTGGGCAAATGGCTGTACCAACAACTGTGACTCAGGCGCCAGTCCCCAGAGGTCTAGAACCCAGGCCAGCACCGAGGCCTAGACAGCTGGGACTCAGGCGCCGGTCTCTGGAGGTCTAGAACCCAGGCCAGCACCAAGGCCTAGACCGCTGGGACTCAGGCACCGGTCCCCAGAGGTCTAGAACCCAGGCCAGCACCGAGGCCTAGACAGCTGGGACTCAGGCGCCGGTCCCCGGAGAGCTAGAACCCAGGCCAGCACCAAGGCTGTTCCCAGAAAGCGTTGAGATTTTCATCCAGATGCCTCTGTCCCTTACCCATCAGAACAGACCATCAGGTCCCACCTTCTAACAGGATGGCCTGAGTGAGGCCATGTGAACCTCAGCGGGAGGAAGCCCCTCCTCAATAGAGAAGTTGCACCCCCAACAAACACTAATGCCAGCGGAATTCCCTAATGCCAGCCGGGGTCTGAAAGGTCTCAGCTGCTTAGGATTTCATTGGTAAAAAAGAACAAAGTATAAGATTGAGTTACTAATTTGACATTTAAGATTTCTCGGAGAGATCCTGAGAGTGACCCTGTAGGGCAAAAAATAAAATTTAAAAAAACATCTATTTCTGGGAGATCCACCCATCAGTCAGGACATGGCTTCAGAGGGCGTCTTGTTGGCACATCTGGGACTACCTGGCTGTGACCCGTGTGGCACTCTATTACAGTTAAACCATGGGGGAGGGAAGAGGGGCTGCAGGCGGTGCCCTCTCTACCCAGAGGAATCCAGGAAGGCTCAGGCGGCTCCTCATTCATCGTCTGGGATTTCCCGGAGCCCTTCGCTGTGGCGCGACCGCCCACTGATCTCCAGCAGGGCCTGGGCTTCAGGGTCCGCGTCCAGGATGCTCTTGTTGCTCTTGGCCTTGAGAAGAGAAGAGAAGAAAGGGTGGGTGTGTTCCATGATGGCCCAACAACAGGCAGCGGCTTCCTGCTAGTTTTCCAGCCTTCTCGGGTGGAATCGGCTCTGGTTCCCCCTAAGGCCCCTCCCACTCTGGGATTCAATGGCTGGGTGGGTAGGAGGTATTACAGGAGGTTCAGGGGCCAATAGCAAATCAGGTGCAGAACCAGGGAAGGAGAAGGAACCCCAGACCTTCCTCTCGCAGGTGGGCAGAGAGAATGAGGGGCCACGACCCCCCCCCCCACCACCCCGCCCGCTTCCCAGGGCTGCTCTACTAAACCGCCCACAAATCCCAGACAAGACTTCCAGCCACGCATCTCCTGGCATCCAAGCCAGCATCAGCTGCCAGGATCAAATTTGCGATAAACTATCTGCAGACAGAAGAGTAAAGGGGGTAATGGTAAGAAAATGGAGAAAGGCCCCCAAGGCTCAAGAGGCCATCCTGGGAGGCAGAGGATGGCTCCACTCACCAACTGCTCCTCTGAAGGGTCTCCAACCGCCCACACCTCCATCTTATCAAACTGGAAGTTCTCCTGGGCTGACAGCTGCGGGCTGTTGTACGTGGTGCACGTGGGCTTAGCTCTGCTGTGTCCTTTCCCAAAATCAACATCCACCCAAAGCCCAAAGTAATTGTGCTGCCCTCCCATCCCCTGCAAAGGAAGCCAGGACAGAGAACAGCATCAGCAACTCCTCAGGACCTGCGGACATCAAATACCACGAGCCAGCCTCTCACCTTAAGTACCAGCCTGAGACAGGGCGGGTGAGTGTGAATGCCATCATCTATGTTTTCCTTAACTGAGAAATATATCAATTGCTGCCATTTAAGCATCCCATGCCAAGTGACTAGAACAGTCATCTATGTCTCCAGACACCCACCCACGGCTCTTTCTCAGGAGGATTTGCTTGCTGAAAGCACAAGTGACGTCAGAGAATTAAAAATGTTAAATATATATATAGAAAGAGACCTCCAGGGCCCAGGGTCCCACCCAGTTAAGATAAGGGGAGAAGGGAACACAGAAGCTGATACTGCAAACCCCCCATGTTGGGGCACCAGTGCCCCCGCTTCCGGGCAGCGATCCTCACCCTAAGACAGACTGGGAAACTCAGCTCCGAGCGTGTGGCTAACACGATGCAGAGGCAGACCCAGAGGCAGAGGCGGACGCGAACCCCTGTGCCTTCCACCCCTAGTCACATGGCTGGGCTCTGAGCTGTTCAACCTCGCCCTGCCGAGAACCTCCTCTGGTCCCTGGTAGGCCTGGAACACCTGGCACGCCCTAGTTCTGACCTTGGGCAACAAGAGACCCGATCACACTGTCCAGAGTTGACACTCGGAGCCGCTCTGTCCCTCAGGGCCAATGACGAGCGATGACCAGGGCCTGCCAGGTGCTCCCTGTGAGGCTGGCACCCTCTCTCCTGCCGCCACCAGATCGCCCTTTCCAGAAGATGCCAGGTGTTCTAGGTGGCCCAGCCACGCCCCTCCCTCTCTCTAGGGCATCAGTGTGGTAAGCCTGGGAAGGACACTGGCCCCTCTAGCGGACCAGCCTTCTCTGCCCTCAGCTCTGCAGACACAGGACTGGGTTGTCCCAGTAAGAGCTTTCTGCCAAGTAGCAGAGGAAGAAATCGGCAGGGGAGCTGGCAGGAGTAAGCTGGGCTTTGGCGTAGATGCTGCCCCAGCTCCTGCCCTCGGGACCCATGCCCACCTGCTCCCTGTACCTGGCCTAGGCCTCCCCTACTTCCCTGTGCTTCCTGTGCCACGTCACCAAGCTGAAGCGAGGGCTGGACAGGAGCCATGGTCACCCCAACTGGGGCCCCACATGCTGTCTCATGAGCTGCCGGCCGTCCATTCCCCTCAGTCCAGCACTCCCAGGTATGAGGCAGGCCAGTAACGTGCAGGGACGGGTCTGGCGCTAACACTACCCCTAGCCTCAAAGGCCACAAACCAATCATCTGAGGGCCAGAAAAAGGGGCCAAGTGCGCCATCTGCACACAAACCACGGAGAAGCCCCAGCAGAGGCCACATCCTTCTCTAAGGGAAATCCTGGCCCAGCTGTCACTACCCCCAGCACCGGCCCTGGAGGCAGAAGGAACTGGACATGGCGTGTGTGAGGAGATGAATGCCACGCGCCCTGCCCTGATCTGTGGAGCTGAGCCTCGGGGTTGATGCCTTCACGGGGGGACATCACCAAGGCAAGACCCTCACGCTCCGCCCAGGCTCACCAGTCCATTCGGGATCGTCTGCTGTCCATGGTTCAGGTACATGTAGTGGTCATTGTAGCCTGTGTGTGTGTATACGGCCATGCTGGGACAGATGGAGAACAGGAAGCATCTGTCATCCCCTGAAAGTGGCCAGAGAACAAAACAAACAGGGTCAGTGTCTGAGCCGGTCCCAGAGGACCAGAAATGCCAGTAAGCTGTGGCTCAGGAAGCAGCACGGCCAAGACCCCTCACCCATAACCAGGTGTCGGCAGACCGGGGGTTGGGACAAGCTGCTGGGGACCCAGGTGGATGAGCTGGGGATGCAGGGATTAGAGGGACACCTAATAAGGAATGGGACATCTTTTAGCTCTGGCCGGGGGAGCAGAGATCACAACTCTGCCCACTGTCTGGAGTCGGTCCAGGCTGGCCAAGCACATGCAAGCCAGAAACAACAGGCTTCCTTTAGCTTATGAGCAAGGAGCAGGCGGTCAGTCCGCAGAGACCAAGGCCTCCAGCACAGCCTACCTGAGCAGGCAAGTGACGCTGCATGGTGCTGAGCCTGGCCTGAAAGAACATACCATGCACAGAGAGAAAACCTGCGGGTGCAGAGCTGCCCCCAGGGGCACAGCCTGGGAAAGGTGGTCATCCACCCTCGCCCACAGGCATGGGGTGGGCACACAGGCCATTAGAAGAAAGGTACCAGTCAAAACTCTGGAAACTACGGGTCCCCAGTCTCAGAGACTCCTTCCCTCCATAAGCACCTCAGCACTGGGGAGAGGGCCGTAGGCCAGGCCTCATCCTCAGAGCTCCCAGCGAGGGGCGCTTCCCACCATGTTCTGAGGACTTGGCTGAAAGGGCTGCCCGCCTGGACACCAGCATACACAAGTGTCACAACAAGCCGGAAGGCTGCTCATAGGAATTTGGGGTTGGGCTAGTCATCGGGGGGAAAGAAGTCACAGGAAGAAAATTGGGGGCACCATGGTAGAATGTAGATAAGAAGGAGGCACCAAGACCAGGAGGCTGGAAGAGGATGATGGCCCTGAGCAAGCAAACAGGGCCCAGTCTGTAGTGTGGGCTGACACCACCCAAGGCCTCCAATCTAGAAAGATCCCCGGGGGGCCTCTGTCATCCTGGAGGCTTCTGGGAGGCAGCTTCCAAGGTCAAGAGGGAGGCCCTGAAACAGAGCCCCCCATGAAGAAGGGCTCCCATGAGGACAAGGTGTGGGACAGGTAGGCAACAGTGGGGCTTGAGAGCGTCGGGCGGAGGAAGGAAGGTAGCTAGGCTAGAAAGTTCCACCGGAACCAGCTAAGAGAAGGACTTTACTCTGGCCTACAGACTGAGGCTTGCTTCACTGGGGTTTCAGCAGCCTCAGAGGCTTGAGGGCAGGTTTAGACGCCGCCATGAACAGCTCAGTCACACCCGACTGTATTGGCCCCACCCGACCCTCCCGCGCTGGACTTCAGGTACGCGGCCGTTTGCTTTGCAATCCTGAGCCTGTCGTACTGCGGAGCAAGGTGGCGGGGCCACGGAGCTCAGGCTTTGGCTGCGTGGGCCCAGATGCCAGTCCACCCCCAAGGGCCGTTCTCCATGGGGAAGGCCAGGTGGGGGAAGTATCACTTCCCAGGATACAGGGCAAGGACCTGAGGAGTTATGATTACCTGAAAAAAAAAGTCATGCCAACAGCAAGGGCTCCTTATCTCATTCTCATAAAACAATACTCAAGCATGCCGCCACCACCTGGCGCCCGACCGCTGAGGAGCTGCCTGCCCACGCAGCATGGTTTCATGTACTTCTGAGGAACTGAGGCCCAGAAAATTAATCAGTCACCTTGCCCAGGGACAGAGCTGGGACTCAAAATCCTGTGTTCAATCCAAAGCCTTGGGCCTTTTCAACTACTGCACAGAAAACACAAGCAAAAGAGGCTCTAAGTATAATCAATTCTTCTTTCCTCAAATAAAACTAAGAAAACAGTCCTTTAAAAAGGTTGACCAGGCCGGGCGCGGTGGCTCAAGCCTGTAATCCCAGCACTTTGGGAGGCCGAGACGGGCGGATCACGAGGTCAGGAGATCAAGACCATCCTGGCTAATACGGTGAAACCCCGTCTCTACTAAAAAATACAAAAAACTAGCCGGGCGAAGTGGCGGGTGCCTGTAGTCCCAGCTACTCGGGAGGCTGAGGCAGGAGAATGGCGTGAACCCGAGAGGAGGAGCTTGCAGTGAGCTGAGATCCGGCCACTGCACTCCAGCCTGGGTGACAGAGCGAGACTCCATCTCAAAAAAAAAAAAAAAAAAAAAAGGTTGACCAAGCCACATCGCCCCACAGTGAAAGATCCTCCATACTCAAGGAGGGGGCCACCTTCCTCAGCATTTGCCTTCATTGTTTGCCCCACAGCTATCAGTCTCAGATATTAGAGGTCATTATCTCCAGGACAAGCGGACAGCACGCTCTCTGAACTTGACCCAAAGTCCATGGATTTGTACCATACATGGTGCGAGGCTGCCCTCTGCTGTTATTTCCTGAGTATGGACACGTACTGCAACAGAATGAACTCGGGTTTGAAAACTTGGCCACTGCATTTTTCACGCATGCTTCAGGAAGATTAAGTCTGCTTGTTAATAAAACATGAAGAGCCGGCAGAGTCCATCTGAAATTAACATTAAGGGCTCTGGAGGTAGCAGCAGCTTTAACCTGATCATGATGCTCAGGGTCTTTTCACATCCTCAAGCCGAGCCTTCAGCTGTGTAGTGAGAGGCAGAGCAATGTGTAACTTCCCCAGAGCCTGAGGCTGGGCTGGTGCCCCATGCCTGTGACACGGAGGCAGGGAAAGGCAGGTGGTGCAGAAGACAGTGGCCATGGCAAGGCTGAGGCTGCTGTCTCTAGAAAGGCCCACCAGCAGGGCTGGCACCTGGAAACTTTGATTTGGGGAGAATTCCTACCATTCCCAGAACTAAGATAAAGATCTAGAACATCCTGAAACCTAGATATAAATCAAACCCTAGAAACAATGCGATCTAGGAGATAGAGGTGCCCAACCCTCAACCTGGGACCCCTGCTACCTGTCCCAGCCAGATGCCACCTAGCCTCTGCTGAAAGTTCTCCTGCAGGGGCAACTCCACCCAGACACAGTTCCCGGCCTCCAGACCCTCTGCGTGGTGGAGAGGTGACCATTCCAGAGGTGCGGGGTGAGATACAGGACATACGGGGGAGTGACGAAGGCAAACCCTGGGGATGGTGGCCCACTCTCGAGTACAGAGGACAGCTCACTGATGGGCGATGCGTCTGTCAACGTTTCAAAAACCTATTTATTTATTTATTTATTTATTTAGAGATGGAGTCTCACCCTGTCGCCCGGGCTGGAGTGCAGTGGTGTGATCTTGGCTCACTGCAACTCTGCCTCCCAAGTTCAAGTGATTCTCAAGCCTCAGCCTCCCATGTAGCTGGGATTACAGGCGTGCACCACCATGCCAATTTTTGTACTTTTAGTAGAGACGTGGTTTCACCACGTTGGCCGGGCTGGTCTCGAATGCCTAACCTCAAGTGGCCCACCTGCCTCAGACTCCCAAAGTGCTATGATTACAGGCTTGAGCCACTGCGCCTGGCCTTATTATTTTATTTTTTTAAAGAGAGAGACGAGGTCTCACTATGTTGCCCATGCTGGTCTCAAACTCCTGGGCTCAAGTGATCCTCCCACCTCAGCCTCCCAAAATGCTGGGATTCCAGGTGTGAGCCACTGCGCCTGGCCTGTGTTTTAAATAATTTTAAAGGACCATTTTCATCAGAATATTCTTCCTTAAGGGAAAGAGGAGAATTTACTTAGAGCCTTTCATCCAGTACATTCAAGGTCATGCAGAAAGCTTCCAAATTCCAACAAGCAAACACACATGGTCGGGGGGGCAGGGGCAGGAAGGCCCAGGGAAGGAAAACATCCGATCTGAATCAATCAGCATCTCCTGGTCCCCTCCGAGGGATCTGTGGCTTGACTTCTCCCATGCCCTGTAGAGCCAGCACCGTATAATAACCGGGCCTGTGTCCTCACCTGAAAACTGGGGGTCACACAGTCTGTCCTGAAGAACCATGATGTGATAAACACCACTGAGTAGCATCACATTTTCCTATCGCCCCAACTGCGTCTAGAGAAACACTTGGAGAAGATGGGAGAGCCGAATTTAGCACTCCCGCCCTCTCCCTTTCTCCAGAGTTCTTTGCCTGGGCTGTGCCACTCCTCGAGGTTCAGGTTACCAAGTCTTACCTTGAAACTGAGGCTTCACCTCCCAGGAGCAAGAGGCAAACCCACCAAACACATGCTTGTCACGGTCCTCAAGGACAGCTACACAGGGCCCCCGGTGAGTGATGTGGCCGCAGAGCTGGGAGAAGCTGTGTCCGTGGAGCTCAGATGAAAAAAGCAGGCGCCAGCAGTGCCGCTGCTCCCGAGGCAGGTGGGCGTTGATGTACATGACAGAAAGAATGTCCAGGATGCTCTCAAAACCCCTGCCCTGGTCCACTTGACGCTCGGGGACCAGGGTAGTCAGATCCAGGGATGAGCACAGGACGAGAAAGCCCTTGTGAATGACCACACTCAGGAATATGGCCACGTGGGGGACCCTGAACACCCAGTCCTCGATCATGGCTCGGTCACAGTCACAGTCCAGCCACTGGGGCCCCAGAAACCTCTTGCCATCTAGGGGAAGGGGACAGTGAGCATTAGCGGGGCTGTTATGTCACCGTATAGCTACTATCTAAACCCACACTGAGTACGGGAGCCATGAGCCACGTAGCAATTACTGAGCACACAAAACAGGGCTCATGTGAACTGAGAGGTGCCGGAAGTGTAAAAGGCACACCTGATTTCAAATACTTGGTGTGAAAAAAATGTAAATTATCAATTTTTAAATATTCATTACATTTCAAAATTGTATTTCAGACATAATTATTAGAATCAGTTTCCCCTGTTTCTCTTTACCCTTTTAACATGGTCCCTAGAAAAGTGAAAATTTCACATGGGGCTTGCTTTGTCTGTTGGCCAACACTGATCTCAACAATCCGACTTCAACATTTTTCTCTCCTCTCCAAGCAGCATTTCAGAGCCCGTCGAGATGGTGGTGCCCTGGCAATGGGGCTGGAATAGATGCCTGAGCTACACCTGGAGCCGCTCATCAGAGGGCGTCTGTCCTGCCAAGGTCACTGGAAGGGCATTGTTGCCAGCCAGTCAAGGGGCTGGTAGGGCACTTCCTGGGACTCCTGTAGTTTATCTGGGAAGAGCAGGTTTCATTCACCACTAATCAGGCTTAATCATACAGCACCTGGAGTCCTATTTTCCATCCCTCACCCACTAAGAGTGGAGGTGACAGGGTAAGAGCGTGGGAGCACACACCTGGGACTCCAAAGCTGGTTTCAAACTCAAGCTGAGGAACAGCATGACCATGCCAAGATCTGCACCTCTGTGCCTCAGTTTCCTCAGGTGGAAAATGGAGGTAAGGCCAGAACCTGCCCTGCTTGGTTATTACAAGGACCAGAGGAGCTTTTACATTTTAAGCTCTTGCTGACACAAAGGCTCCATTTACAGCGATTATAATTTCCAGCCTAGTGAAAATTTGAATCTAAGCTGAAATAACATTTTGTCTCAGGCCCATTTTATTAAGCAGAAAATGTAAAACTACTTCCCAACTTCTGATATTTCGAAATTCCTATCGTTTCCATTTATTTTTCAAACAGTTTCATTTCTCATTACCTATATATTACTTGAAACCTTAAGGATAATTTTAATCGTCTGAATTAACTTTCTCTACTTCAATGACAAACGCTAATTTTTATTTTCATGATTCTTTTAAAATATACTAATTCTAGAGGGGTGCAGTGGTTCATGCCTGTAATTCCAGCACTTTGGGACGCTGAGGTGGGTGGATCACCTAAGGTCAGGAGTTCAAGACCAGCCTGACCAACATGGTGAAACCCCCGTCTCTACTAAAATACAAAAAAAAAAAAAACTTAGTCGGGCGTAGTGGCGGGCGCCTGTAATCTCAGCTGCTTGAGAGGCTGAGGCAGGAGAATCGCTTGAAACTAGGAAGCAGAGGTTGCAGTGAGCCAAGATCGCTCCACTGGACTCCAGCCTGGGCAACAAGAGTGAGACTCCGTCTCAAAAAAAAAAAAAGAAAAACTACTAATTGTAGACAGATGAACAGTTTATCCATAAGACAAATTACTGATACTTTTAAAATTCTTTCCAAGTTCCACATACCTCTTCTGAATTAATTTCTGAAATATAACCTATTTTCAAGCTGTACTTTAAAATCTCGCTTTAAAACAAAAGAGCAACATATTTATAAAGCAAGTCTGCTTTGCAATGTGATTTGCCACAAGATTTTTTTTAATCCCAAGTAAATATAAATATATACTCCTTCTCACCCAACAGCAGAATACACATTCTTCTCACATGTGCTTTAACCACTACCCTGAAGTGATCATATAATAGGCCATAAATGATGTATCAACAAATTTTAAAGGATTGAAATCATACAAAGTATGTTCTCTAAACATAATGAAATGAAATTAAAACTCAATACTAGAGGGCAATTTGAGGCATTCATAGGCATGGAGAAATTAAATAACATACTTTTACATAGTCAATAGGCCAAAGGAAAAAAACCTAAGGGACATTAGAAAATATTGAGATCAACGAAAATAAAAACATAACCTATCAAAACTGATGGCATGCAGCTAAGGCGCTGCTGAAAGGGAAATTTGCAACTGTAAATGCTGATATGAAAAAGAAGATCTCAAATCAATAACCTAATATTCTACCTTAAGAAACTAGAAAGAGAAGACCAAACAAATTTAAAGCAAACAAAAGGAAGAAAATAAAAGCTTGGGGAAAATAAAGCAGAAACTAGAAAGACAACAGAAAATTAATGAAACTAAAAGCTGGTTCTTCAAAAAGAACCAACAAAAATGTGAAAAACCGTTAGCTAGACTGACTAAGGACAAACGGACAAGACACAAATGCTTCATATCAGTAATGGAAGTGGGGACATCACTGTTGCTTTTGGGAAAATAAGGAGGATATTTAAAAATATGCCAACAAACTAGAAACCTAGGGGAAGGTTCGAGGGCCCACGCTTTCTGGTTTCAAAGCTTTACTACACAGCTACAGTCATGGAGACAGCGGGTACCGCTCTACAGCAAAAGACCTAAATCACCGAGTCCACGCACACTTGCCTTGCAGCTTCATCTCAGAGAGCAGCTGAGCAGCCAGCACCTGCACCCGGGGGGCGGGCCCTGGGGCTTCCTTCCCAGTCCAGCCTCTCAGCTCCTGTCGGTGGCTTAGCACGTGCACCACAGAACCAACCAGATCCTCTGTAAACTTTAAGATCACAATTTTACCATTAAAAACAGTTCCACCGTAACCTGAGACCTCCGTCATGTCCACATGGAGAATGGCAATTTTCTTTAATGCCAACTATGATGGGCCATAATGTGTGGAAAGGTCATGCAATGTATGTAGTTACTCATTTTTCTAATGATACACTTGGCTGGCCTAGAAGTTTTCCCAAAGCCTTCGTCCAGGACTTCTGACCTCGGCCCAACAGTATTGGGGTTTAGGGCTCCCCGAGGATGGACAGCTCCACAATGCCGACTGTCTTCATTGCTCAAACCAACAGGATGATTTGCTGAGGCCCAGGAGCTCCCCGCTCCAGAAAATCCCTGATCTCCCCAAATTTGGTTGAGATCTAAGGTTTATTGTGCTGAGTTTTACTTGCTTCCAAAAAGGAAGGCAAGTCTTCCTGTTTCCGCAGCGACAGAGGGCAGGCAACTACCTTCTGGAGTTGCTGCTCGCTTCCAACAGAGAAGGCGAGTTTGAGGTTTTCCTGCTTCTAAGATGGCAGAGGGCAGTCTGCAGCCTGGGCCCCATCCCTAGGAAAGTAGCTGAATTGGGGTTTTGTCTTAAACATTCTCCTGACGACTAAAACTTAAGATTAACAACCAACTGGTCTTCATTTCTCCTTACCATGAGCGCACTCAGTAATTGTAGAAAGCGTGTGAGCGCGTGTTTGTTTTGCTGAATTGTTTTTATTTATGGTTTCTGTTTTGTTGTTTCAGTCTGTTTCCCATTTGGTTTGATCAACTCTACCTGACTTGGTCAAATCCAAATTATGGGGAAACAAGGTCTCTGAACTGGCTAAATTCCCACAGCTGGGGAAAAAAAGAAGAAAAGAACAAGGCCACCAAAAGGAAAAAAAGATTTTGACTGCCTGAGGGGCTTTATTTCCATAACCTTTGCCAGCCAGGCCCAAACTGAAAGACCCAGGGCAGCCGCCCCGCACTCTCGCTCAGTAGCTGAGTTCCTGTCTTTTTTTTTTTTTTTTTTTTTTTTTAACCTCAACAGCCTGACTTTGGTTCTACATCAAATCCTTTCTGGTTTGATATTTGTGTTACTTTTGAAATAGCAGTCATTTTTGTCCCAGGTAAAACATGGTAGTAAGAGATTTAAAATGATTTTTAAAAAGAGCTCAATGGTTAAAGTCAGCTTAATTAAAAGCTAATATCCAAGATATATGTGTGTGTGTGTGTGTTTATGTGTGTGTGTGTTTATATTTAAAGGGACAAAATGCTTTTTTGTCTCTCCTAGGGTCTTGTTTTTTGAGGAAAAAAAGATTTCTTTCCCTCAGTCGACTGAATTGTCTTCTCCATTTGCTTCCGCACATGTCTGCTTCCTCTTGCCACCCCTTGCTGTATGAAGGACCTAAAATAATGTCTAACAGTCTGGGATTCCTTAAAGAAAATAGAGAAGGTGCCACACTCGTTTCTGAGAGAAATGTGAGTTTCTTTATTGAACCCCAAAGGTATAAACAGACCAGTTCCTCTCAGCTCTTAAGCTCCTTGCTTTTCCACTGTGTTACCTGATTTTCTTTTGTCTAAAAAAGTTATTACCACACAGCTACTCTTTAATGAAACCAAAAGTTGGTTCACTGAAAAGATCAACAAAAATCTGAAGAACCTTTAGCTAGACTAACAGAAAAAAGGGAAACACGGTGGCTCAAGCCTGTAATCCCAGCACTTTGGGAGGCCAAGGCGGGCGGATCACAAGGTCAGGAGATCGAGACCACAGTGAAACCCCGTCTCTACTAAAAATACAAAAAATTAGCCGGGCGCGGTGGCGGGCGCCTGTAGTCCTAGCTACTCAGGAGGCTGAGGCAGGAGAATGGCGTGAACCCAGGAGGCGGAGCTTGCAGTGAGCCGAGATCGCGCCACTGCACTCCAGCCTGGGCAACAGCGCGAGACTCCGTCTCAAAAAAAAAAAGAAAAAAAGAAAAAAGGGAAACAGCTCAAATTACTCAAATCAAAATGGAAGTGGGGGCTGGCCGCGGTGGCGCACGCCTGTCCTCCCTCCATTTTGGGAGGCCAAGGCGAGTGGATCACTTGAGGTCAGGAGTTTGAGACCAGCCTGGCCAACGTGGTGAAACCCTGTCTCTACTAAAAATATAAAAATTAACTTGGGGCATGGGTGACACAGCCAGACTCCGTCTCAAAAAAAAAAAAAAAAAAAAAAAAATTAACTTGGGGAGGCCAAGGAGGGTGGATCACTTCAGGTCAGGAGGTCGTGACCAGCCTGGCCAACATAATGAGACCCCATATCTACTAAAAATGCAAAAAGTAGCCAGGCATGGTGGCACACACCTGTAATCCCACCTACGTGGGATGCTGAGGCAGGAGAATCACTTGAGCCTGGGAGGTGGAAGTTGCAGTGAGCCGAGGTCGTGCCACTGCATTCCAGCCTGGGCAACAGAGCGAGACCCTGTCTTAAAAAAAATAAAATAGGTCCGGGCACGGTGGCTCACACCTGGTATCCCAGCACTTTGGGAGGCCGAGGCAGGTGGATCGCCTGAGGTTGGGAGTTCAAGACCAGCCTGACCAACATGCAGAAACCCCATTTCTACTAAAAACACAAAATTAGCTGGATGTGGTGGCACATGCCTGTGATCCCAGCTACTTGGGAGGCTGAGGCAGGAGAATCACTTGAACCCAGAAGGCAGAGGTTGCCGTGAGCCAAGATCACACCACTGCACTCTAGCCTGGGCAACAAGAGTGAAACTCCATCTCAAAATAAATAAAATAAAATAAAAATAAGTAATCAAATAAAATATATACAAAAACTAGCCAGGTGTGGTGGTGGGAGCCTGTAATCCCAGCTGCTCAGGAGACTGAGCCAGGAGGAATCTCTTGAACCTAGGAGGCAGAAGTTGCAGTGAGCCAAGATTGTGCCACTGCACTCCAGTCTGGGTGACAGAGCAGGACTGTGTCTCAAAACACACACAAACACACAGAAAGAAAAAAAGAAAAAGAAAAGAAATAAAAGTGGGGGCCAGGCACAGTGGCTCACGCCAGTAATCCTAGCACTTTGGGAGGCCAAGGCAGGCGAACTGCCTGAGCTCAGGAGTTTGAAACCAGCCTGGCCAACATGGTGAAAACCCATCTCTACTAAAAACACAAAAATTAGCTGTGCGTGGTGGCTCACGCCTGTGGTCGCAGCTACGTGGGAGGCTGAGGAAGGAGAATCTCTTGAACCTGGGAGGCGACAATTACAGTGAGTTCAAATCACACCACTGCACTCCAGCCTGGGCAACAGAGCAAGACCCCGTCACCCAGACAACAACAAAAAAAGATGATTTCTGGAAAAAAACTTTTTGTGATCAAATTGGCTGTAATTAAAAGGAAATTATTTATAAGGGTTTCTAGAAATTAGGCTTAGATATTAAAAATACACTATCACACTAAAGAATTTGTTAAAACAAGATTCTTTTAAGATACTGATTAATAAAATCACAAGACGTTTTAATTTTTTTAACCCAAAAGTTGAACTTTTACTGCATCTTGCCGTTTTCTCTTTGAGAAGACCTGAGATAATAACTCGCTCCTTCAACTTTTTCATCAGCTCCTGAACTTTTTTCCCCTCAAGTTCTAACTGCTGTTGTGGCCTGATGCCAAAAATGTTTTCCTCTTAAAAATCCAAAAGAAATGTTTTCTTCTAATGTAACATTTTGTGCTCTTGACTTTTTAAAATATGTCTAAATTGTTCTATGAAACTGAAAACCTTTATGACCCAGGACACACTCTTCCTATGTCTGATTAATTCAAGTACCATTTTCATTAGTTTTGCAGGTTACCTAGACTCCCTCCCTATAGGGCAAAGCAATCACACCACGGCAGGTTTTTGTTTTTGTTTTGCGCCTTTAGGTAACTGGTCTAACAAACATTTTTTGTTTGTTTGTTTTTGAGATGGAGTCTCACTCTGTCGCCCAGGCTGGAGTACAGTGGTGCTACCTCAGCTCACTGCAACCTCCGCCTCCCAGGTTCAAACGATTCTCCTGCCTCAGCCTCCTGAGTAGCTGGGACTACAGGCATGTGCCACCACACCCAGCTAATTCTTATAATTTTTAGTAGAGACGGAGTTTCACCATATTGGCCAGGCTGGTCTCAAATTCCTGACCTTGTGATCCGCCCACCTTGGCCTCCCAAAGTGCTGGGATTATAGGCACGAGCCACCACCCCTGGCCAGATTTTATGAGTGTGTATGTGTGTGTCTCTGTGTGTGTGTGTGTGTGTGTGTATGTGTGTTTTTGAGACGGAGTCTCGCTCTGTCGCCCGGGCTGGAGTGCGGTGGCGCGATCTCCGCCCACTGCAAGCTCTGCCTCCGGGTTCCCGCCATTCTCCTGCCTCAGTCTCCCGAGTAGCTGGGACTACAGGCGCCCGCCACCACGCCCGGCTAGTTTTTTTTTTTTTTTGTATTTTTAGTAGAGACGGGGTTTCACCGTGTTAGCCAGGCTGGTCTTGATTTCCTGACCTTGTGATCTGCCCGCCTCGGCCTCCCAAAGTGCTGGGATTACAGGCGTGAGCCACTGCGCCCGGCCCAGATTTTACGTTTTATTGAAATATTTCCCATCCCATTATTAAGTTATTTGCTTAGAAAACAGATTTAAATGGCTGGGCACAGTGGCTCATACCTGTAATCCCAGCACTTTGGGAGGCCGAGGCAGGGGGGTTCACGAGGTCAGGAGATCGAGACCATCCTGGCTAACATGGTGAAACCTCATCTCTAATAAAAGTACAAAAAATTAGCCGGGTGTGGTGGCGGGCACCTGTAGTCCCAGTCACTCGGGAGAATGAGGCGGGAGAATGAGGCAGGAGAATGGCGTGAACCGGGGAGGCGGAGCTTGCAGAGAGCCAAGATGGCACCACCGCACTCCAGCCTGAGCTACGGAGGGAGACTCTGTCTCAGAAAAAAAAGAAAAGAAAATTGATTTAAATTTTTTAAATTAAGGTTAGCATATCCATGTAACATTTTGTATTGCTTTTTAAGTCCTTCTGCTGTTAAGTCACAGGGCTGTGATTCCTAGGGCTAAAAGAAACTTGAATCCTGCTAAATCTTCAACAGCGAAAACAATTAAAGCCTCATCTTCACATCCAGGAAAAGATGACAATCAAACTGTGTTCACGAGACACAGGGCCAGAAATTAAAAATATTTAACCTCTGTACGCCCAGGGACGATTGTGGAAGAGGTGGATGTGTGAGATTGTAAGGGCTGATTTTGAGAAAGAAAATTAGTTCAGAGGTTCTCTGTAAATTAAACATTAATATCAAACAGACACTGATCCGACACCAGCATCTGGGTCCTTGTGTCAGATTAACAAGGTTTACTTGGAGCATAATCCACTTTTTAATTTAAAGAATTATAAAAGGTTATAAAAGGGTTTATACAAATTGTATCTTATGGTCAAAATGATTAAAATTTAATAGATTTGTTTATAAGACTTGACAGAGATTTAAGTGGCCTCGTACTGTCTTTATTAGGGCTTATTGTTTGGGAAATTAAATCTCCTCTCTCAAAAAAAAAAAAAAAGGTTTTTAGCCTTTTTTTCAAAACCTTTGAGTTAGCACTTTGACTAAATGACTTATTTTACAATGACCTGTGATCTTATTTTGTGATATCAAGTGTTTTATTTTATTTATTTTTTGGAGACAGAGTCTCACTCTGTCACCCAGGCTGGAGTACAGTGGCACAATCTTGGCTCATTGCAACCTCCACCTCTTGAGTTCAAGCAATTCTCCTGCCTCAGCCTCCTGAGTAGCTGGGACTACAGATGCGTGCCACCATGCCCAGCTAATTTTTGTATTTTTAGTAGAGACAGGGTTTCACCATGTTAGCCAGGCTGGTCTTGAACTCTTGACCTCAGATAATCCACCTGCCTCGGCCTCCAAAAGTGCTGGGATTACAGGCATGAGTCACTGCGCCCAGCCTATATCAAGTGTTTTAAACTTCTGATATTTGACAAACTTTCCAGAATCAAATTCAAAATTCAGTCCTTTTGACCTCGATTATTGTTTTGATGTTAGATCCCTTGAGCTCCAAGGGAGACATATTGGGCTTACTTGGTATAATACAATCTTACAGGAAGCACTGTCAAATATGAAACAGTGTTTAATCATCTTTAGACCATATTTATGTAAGTGTGTTATTAGTATATGTTCCAAAATTGTATGAGATTCCTGTGATTCTGATGTGTCTTAGTATATGTTATCAATAGTAATTGCTATTATGTAAAGTTGTTGTGTGCCACAGAAGTACCCAAATTTCCTTGTCAATTGTCTTTAACCATGGCTGTCCTAAGACTTTTGACATCCACAATTGTTGTTTTACTTTGATCCTTTTATAGGGAAGTTTATAATCAGCTATAGAACTCTGAAGAGTACTCTTAAATATCAGTTCTAATAACTTTAGAAATTGTGCTGTTGGAATAGAAAGGAAAACTTCTAGGACTCATAGGAGGCTGATGTATTCCTGAGGATTGCTGATCCAATATCAAGCAAGCAAGAAGTTAATTGCATGGGCTGAACTAACAGAAGACTGAAATAATCTTTTATGACATTTTGTTTACAATATTAGGTGTTTTTTTCAGTCAAGAAAACTTTCTCTTTTAAGCTATTTACAGTTTTTAACAATCAAAGTATACTCTAGTGAACAAAATTTAAAACATAATCCCTTTCTACCTAATTTCTCCAAAATTTGGAAACTATTTGTGAGTATTCTTAATTTATGGCAATATAATTATTTGCATACATTCAATAAGAATCTATTTTCTTTTACAACAGGACATAATTGGAGACACTGGTTATTTCACGAAGGCTTTGACTGGAACAGCATTTTCAGATTACCTTGAGAAAATAAAGCTGACCTATAGAGCTGATAAAAGCCACTGGACAAACTGGCCTCACACTTTGTCCTTTACAGGGTCCTGACCTGTGGTAAGTAAAGGATGTCACTTTCTGACAGACCCAAATACTCCAAGTTTTCTTGGAACCTCAAAGAGAGAGGAATTCACCCAAGTCACATGGGTATCTATAGGTACAGATGCATTATTGGCTAGGCTTGGGGCTTTTAGAAAGGTCTAATCTAAAAAAAAAAGAAATAAAAAAATAAAAATGTCTAATCTCAGATTCCTTAAGGAAAAGTTCTAGCAAAGATAATTTAAACAGAGACAGTAAGTGCCTATATGGCAAATCATTACTCTTGCTGTACGTTATGCAAATAATCAAGCTAAGTATAAGACTAAAACTTGTTTTATAAACAAGTTGGTCCTACTATGATTTTGTCTTTAATATACGTGGGGAACTGGAGAAAAATGTTTCAAAATAAACCATAGTACACCTGTTATTAGATTCTAGCCTTGTCCAGTGTTTTTCAATTTTTATTATTTTCTACAATTTGGAACGAATCCTAAAATTTTTTCCTGGCTACAAGTCTTTAAAATAATGTTTCAACCTTTTTCCTTCTTTCTTTTCCCTTTTTCCCCCATTTTTCTGATTTGAAAGATTTTTGAAAGACAAAGGAGGGAAAAAATAAAAGCTCAGGACTCCAATTCACTCTGCCAAAGGGAAAAATTAAGCTAAAAGCTGAGTCATGCAAGAAACTCTCTTTCCTTTTGTTCCTAAGCAGAGAGCTACAGATAAAAGGTTTAAAGTCTCCACAGGTGGCCAGCATGGTGGCGCACACCTGTAATTCCACCACTTTGGGAGGCCGAGGCCGGCAGACCACCTAAGCTCAGGAGTTTGAGACCAACCTGGCCAACATGGTGAAACCTCGTCTCTACTAAAAATGCAAAAATCAGCCAGGCATGGTGGTGTGCGCCTGTAGTCCCAGCTACTAAGGAGGCTGAGGCAGGAGAATCACTTGAACCCGAGAGGCGGAAGTTGCAGTGAGCTGAGATCACACCACTCAACTCCGGCCTGGGTGACAGATCAAGACTCCATTTCAAAAAATAAATAAAATCAAATCTCCACAGGTAGTGACTATGCTCGCCTGATCGTATGTAAAGTGCTGATTTACTGAATGCAAGACAAACACACATTGACTATTCCCCTCACTGCTCCCTTCCTCTTACAAAATGTGGATTCAGTAATGGGACCAGACCCTCCCTCTTTCCCCTACAGCCTGCTTTTCCTCTTTAAGTCCTGAAACCCTCAAAATCATCTTTGGAGAAAGGCACAGGTCTCTCTCCCAGATATGCCCTTAACCTTGGCAAAATACACTTCAATTAATTGAGACCCATCTCAGATACTTTTTAGTTTACTCCTCTGTCTGCCATGTCACTGGCCTCCATCTCCCACCGATGGTCACCAAGACTGCTGAGGAGGCTGCAAAGGGCCTCGCGGCCTCACTACCTTTTGGACTTCTCTGGCCTTCACGGGACCTTCTGTGGCAGAAATCATTTTCATAATCATGAGACTCTTCTCTTCGGAGTTTCCTTTCAACAGGTGGGACATGGATGCTGTGAACTGCTCCTGGGACACATTCTCACTGGGTCCCTTCGCCTTCCCTGTCAGGTCGACCCTCCGCATGCCATCGTACAGCCTGGTGACCATCTCCAGGGGAACAGCTTCCCCGACATGGTTCTGCCGGGGACAAGCAGAGAAAATGGTTAGACAGTGCACGAGTTGAACTTGGTAACTAGGAGTTATTAAATTATTTTAGGCAGATAGAGAGGAAAAGGGATGCTTGGGAAGTTTTCATTTTTTAAAGCATCTCTGAAAAAGTTTCTTGTAAAGCCCCAGCTCTTAGAGCCAGGCCGGCAACCTTTGATATGCAAATGCAGCCATTAGAAACTGGGTCCACCCAACATGGTAATTCCCACGGCCTTCCTGCCCTTTCCCCACATGTTCCTGGCAACATGGCCACCTCCACAAATCCCCATGTGTGTAGAACATCCAGGGCGTCCTGCATTTACACATTAAAAGGCTAGGGTGGAAGGGCCAGCTTTTTCATGGGCTACTTGAATGACATACCTGGTCAAACCAATCCCCAGACCTATGCAAATCAGACATCACCTCCTCCAGCCTCTGCATATATACCTGGCTGGTGTCCACCGCACTTGAGGACCTCTTCTTTTGGCTCTGGAGCCGCCCCTCCCTCTGTCTCTGTACGGGGGAGCCTCTCCCTTCTGCCTTCTCCTTCCTTCTTGCCTATTAAACTCTCTGCTCCTTAAAGCCACTCCACGTGTGTCCATGTCATTTTATCTAAACTGGCATGAGGACCAAGAACCTTGGTGTTCTTCCACTCACTGGGAGCCGTATCAGTAGTATCACAGGAAAATAGGTAGTGGGCCAAGACCAGCCTTGGCCACTTCACAATGCTGCTGTCAGCTACCAAATACTCCTGCATCACCAGGATGCAGGATGTTCTCTCACCTAAGGGCCTCACACCACCTAAGCGTCCTGGGTGTGGCTCACCTTGGCCATCAGACCCTCCCACAATCTGCTCCCATCCTGACTCCAAACCCTCCTATCTCGTCATTCCTGCCTCTGGCCACCATCTGAGCTTAACTCTGCTTTGAAAATCATCTTCATTCTAGATTCCAGCAGCTGCTATTTGCATGTCGGAATTTATTAACACGTCTAACATATGTCTGTATACAGCTAATTTGGTCTCTGTATTAGGGGTTTCCAAATATACCAGATTTTACTTCCTGTCCATGTTCCTTGGGCTCAATATGCATTTTTCATTCATTTTTATTTCAATTTTAAATTTAGGGTTTTGGTTTGGTTTTTTTTTGAGACAAGGTCTCCCTCTGTCACCCAGGATGGAGTGTGGTGGCTCAATCACAGCTCACTGGAGCCTCTACCTCCAAGGCTCAATTGATCTACCTACCTCAGCCTCCTGAATGACTGAGACTACAGGCACATGCCACCACGCTCACTAATTTTTGTATTTTTTGTAGAGATGGGGTCTTGCTGTATTGCCCAGGCTGGTCCCAAACTCCTGGGCTCAAGTGATACTCCTGCGTTGGCCTCCCAAAGTGCTGGGATTGCCGGGCGCGGTGGCTCAAGCCTGTAATCCCAGCACTTTGGGAGGCCGAGGCGGGTGGATCACGAGGTCAGGAGATCGAGACTATCCTGGCTAACACGGTGAAACCCTGTCTCTACTAAAAATACAAAAAAATTAGCCGGGCGTGGTAGCGGGCGCCTGTAGTCCCAGCTACTTGGGAGGCTGAGTCGAGAGAATGGCGTGAACCCAGGGGGCGGAGCTTGCAGTGAGCCGAGATCGCGCCACTGCACTCCAGCCTGGGAGACACAGCGAGACTCCGTCTCAAAAAAAAAAAAAAAAAAAAGTGCTGGGATTTCAGGCGTGAGCCACCGTACCCAGCAAATTTAATTCTTAATGCCTGGACGATAGTGTTCTAACGAAATATTGTTTTCCTTTTTGGCTCCTGCATCAAATCTGCTTTGGTCCTGGATTTACAACTAAATAGAGAGAGCGAGCAAATCACAAGCCAATCACATCCTGCACAGCAGGGTCTGCGAGCTGGACCCTCCTGTAACAACCAGCTGGGTGGACACTGCTTATTCCAGGATCAATATTCTGCAGCTCTTCAAAGGCAGGCCTCTGCCCTCGCCACTCAAAACAAGCACTCCTATTTCTGTCAGTGTCTGCAAAGTTCTACTGGAAAAGCTACCTCTCATCCTTTCCTCAAGGAAACTTCATTCCATCACCAAGGTCTTCCGATCAACTCTTAACTGTATGTATCTGAACATTAACACCCACTCTACAGTGAAGTCTGAAATGGGCCTGGCTGATTCTGCTTGTTCCCACAGGCCTCCCGGGGCGCTTCTCATCTAGTGGCGCTGCACACACGCATGCACACACATGCACAACACATGCACACACAACCACACGGCTGTGACCTAGATAACCTCCCTGGCCAGTTTCCTCATCTGCTCCCACGCTGCACATTCTAGAAGAGGAAGGAGGCTGCTAGGATGGCTGCCTGGACTCCCAGGAAGATGAGCTGACGGTATCTCCTTGTCAGCGTCCTGCCTCAGTCTGAGCACTCAAACCTGCAGCTGAGAGCCCCGTGGAACGGGCAAAAACATGGGCAAATGGGCAGTTTTAACTCCCCGCAAGATGAGCCTTGAATCTAAAATGTCATGATTTCGTTAGGAATATCATAAAATTCCTAGCCATCGAACACACACACATTCTAGAGGCACAGGTGCACCTGACACGTCATGGTTCCCGGACCAACGAGTCCACGAGGGCAGACCCGTCACCCAGTCTGTCTCCCCGTCTCTGGGAGGGCAGTTAGGAGGCACATGGCTCAAGAGACACAGGAGGCAGGCTATTTCCCTGATGTTCATCTCAAGTTAGAAATGTCCCCAAAACATCGTGTCAATCATTCATCATCTACTCCAGGTTCTTTTCTTTAGCACCGATAAGAGACTATTGATTTCAAAAAGCGGAAGGGATGCATTTAGACACTGCCTATGGCTATTTTCACACAGTAACAGCAGAGCAGAGGAGCTGCAACAGAGACCACATAGCTCACAAAGCCAAAACTTACTGGCCCTTTACAGAAAAGGAACTTTTTAGTGTTGCCATCCGTCGCATTACAAAAACAAGAAAGCAGATTCTGGCCTGAGGGCCAGTCGGCAGACCCCTGCTCCCAACTAAACACCAACCACTGGTTGTTACTCTTGCCTGTAGTGCCTTCAGAGAAAAGGATTTGGAGGAGACATTCGGACTGTTTTTATCCGATGACAGAGCATCAAACAATCGATCAATCTCTGCCTGTTCCTCAGGAAGAAACCGTGAACAAAAGCTCTGCCCCACACGGCTTCCGCTGTTCCCCATCTGTTCTGATATCTGGCAGAATTCTCTGCAGAAGGAAAAGACACAACGTTAGAAAAATCAAACTTTAATAATCACAGAAAACAAATGTTGATAATGACATGGTCAAGTTAATATATATTGATTTAGCCATGAAATGTAGCCAAAACACATCAGAGCTACATAATATTGGGTTTTGGGTTCTGTTTTTGTTTTGTGTTGCTGAGGTGGGATCTCACTCTGCTGACCAGGCTGGAGTGTAGTGGCGCCATTACAGCTCCCTGCAGCCTCAACCGCCTGGGCTCAGGCAATCCTCCCCACTCAGCCTCCTGAATAGCTAGGACTACAGGACCACACCATGACGCCTGGCTAATTTTTTTTTGTCTTCTGTAGAGATGGGGTCTTGTTACGTTGCCCAGGCTGGTCTCTAGCTTCTGGCCTTAAGTGATTCTCCTGCCTCAGCCTCCCAGTGTTGGGATTAGAGACATGAACCACCATGCCTGGCTAATATTGTTTCAAGGTGGCAGAAATTAATAGCTGATACAAATAAAGCTGGAAAAACCCATCCTGATGCCCATGACCTACTGAAACACATCCTTAATTGTCAAAAAGTCTGGGTTTGAGAACATACTGCCCAAGCTAATATAATCAGAGGCAGAACAAAAAATCTGTATTTTAATCAATCTAAATATTCATTCTTTAAAACCAGAGTTGGAAAAGATATATCAAAGGCTGAACAATCACACGTATTTGATTAACTCACCTTGAGAATACTGCTACACACTAGTTGGGAAGTTTTTCCTTTGTGATCCTGGCTCTGCCTCCTCTTAGCTGTGTAGTCTTGGGCAAGTTACTAAAACGCTCTCTGCTTCAGTTTCCCCAGTTGTAAGCAGAAGTCACAGCCCAGCCTCAGAAGATTGCCATGATTATCAACCAAGTCAACCAAAGCAAAGGGCCGAGACCTCCCCGGCACTGAGCGTGCCTGTATGATCCTAACCCACGAGCCTCATGCGTCTGAGGCGCTGGAGGAGCATTAACAGAGACTGGCACCGACATCAGGTGACCTGGGGCCTTGTTCACTGTCACAAACCTCATTAAAGGAGTAAGTCAAGCACCAGTACATCGGGGGATTCAAACAAAAAAGCATGGTTAGAAATGACAACAAAATCTCTCAAGAGGTAAAAGGTGCTGTGACTTAATTCCTGGCCCTGGACTTTTCCCGGAAACCCAGTGTCAATGAGACTGCTGGAGAGACAACCACCTTCTCCCGCACAGGCACCTTGATAAACAAAGTCACTGCAACAGTAAATTATCCCCCAAGGTATTTAGCCAAAGGGGGAAAGGCCATGCTACTAGGGTGGGGCATGAGTCATGGTCCGCACCAACACCTGAAATTCAAACCCTCAAGGGATAACAGGGTACAGTCAAGATCTTTCTTTTCATTGATATGACATTCACATAACATAAAATTAACTGTTTTAAAGTGTACAGTGGTATTTAGCACATTCACAATACGGTGCAACCCTCACAGTTCAAAAACATTTCCATCACCCTCAGAGGAAACCCTGTGCATGAGCAATTCCCTCTCATTCCTCCCTCCCACATGCCCTGGTCATCACCCGTCTACTTCCTGTCCCAGTGCATTTCTGTATTCTGGGTGTTTCATATAAATGAAATTATATGGCTGGGCGCGGTGGCTCACACCTGTAATCCCAGCACTTTGGGAGGCCAAGGCAAGAGAATCACTCGAGCCCAGGAGTTTAAGACCAGCCTGAGCAACATAGCAAGACCTCACCTCTACTAAAAATGTAAAAATTAGCCAGGCACAGTGGCATGTGCTTACAGTCCCAGCTGCTCTAAAGGCTGAGGTGGGAGGATCGCGTGAGCACAGGAGGTCAAGGTTGTAGTGAGCTATGATCGTGCCACTGCACTCCAGCCTGGGTAAAAGGGCAAGACCCCATCTCTAAAAAAATAATAAATGGAATTATATGATATGTGGCCCTTTATGATTGTCTCCTTTCATTTAGCATCACGTTTTTGAGGCCCACCTACGTTGTGGCGTGGGTCAGCATTCCACTTTTTATGGCTGATGAGTATTTCGTTGTATGGATGGGCCACATTTTGCCTGTCAATCATGAGCTGATGGACGCGGGGGCTGTTTCCACCTTCCGGCTATTATGAATAGTGCTGCAATGAACATCTGAGTACCTCAGTCCCTCTGTTCCAATTTCCAGTGTCGACACCTAGAGGTGGACTTGCTGGGTCACATGGTAATTCTATGTTTAACATTGTGAGGGGCCGCCAGAGTGCTCCCCACTTTATATTCCCATCAGCAAAGCATGAGCTTCCAGTCTCACCACACCCCCACTAAAGCGAGTTATTTCTCCGCCTTTTATATGACAGCCATCCTTGCAGCGCATGGGCGTTTGACAGGCCTCACTGCTCATGTGCCCCCTGCACAGGAAGTCTCCAGTGGGGGGCTCCTTGGAAGGGGATGGAGGTGCACTTTGCAGAGACAGGCTGGAAACAGGGGCTTACCCGACCCTGTTTGGGGCTCTCACCCATGCCCCATCTGATCTCACCGCTTCTACTGCTCAACTTTCGCAGCAGGAGGAGAGCCCAGAAGGAAAACCTCCAGCCGGGAAGCAATGTCCAGCGGCAAAGGGCTGTCCCCAGCTCCAAGACAGAGGGCCTGCGCCGGCTGACCCAACTCCGAGACAGAGGGGCCGCGCCGGCTGACCCGGCTCCCAGACAGAGGGGTTGCGCCGGCTGAGTCTGGGCGCTGCAAGGACACAGCCCAAGCAGCCAAAACAAAGCAGACCCACCCTCTGCTTCAACTCTAAGAGGCTGCAAGGTGGGCCACACCACCTCCTGAAGTCAGGAGTTCCAAACGAGGTTGGCGTGAAATCCCGTCTCCACTAAAAATACAAAAAATTAGCCAGGCGTGGTGCTGTGCACCTGTAATCCCAGCTACTTGGGAGGCTGAGGCAGGAGAATTGGTTGAACCCACGTGGCAGAAGTTGCAGTGAGCCAAGATCACGCCACTGCACATCAGCCTGGGCAGCGAGTGAGACTCGTCTCAAAAAAAAGAAAAAAAAAAAGAGAGAGGAAACAGAGACAAGGGCATTGGGACGGGTGTGGCCTGGGGATATAACAAGAAGAGTCAAGAGTGGAAAAGGTCCCAAAGGTCACATTCCAGCTGGGTCTTCAGAGACTCACAGGTGGCTCACCAGGAAGTGGGAACAGCATGCAAGGGGCACAGGCAAGAGCGTAGGGAGATGAGGGAGGAACTCCGGGCACGTGGGGGAGGGCAGCAGAGGGCTGCAGCACAAGGGGCCCTGGCCTGACTCCACCCAGCCCCTCACTTCCGTCCCACTGCAACTCTCCCTTTCCGCCAGAAACAGGCTCCCCCACTGTGGTCGGAGAACAGTAGCAGGGTGCAGACTGGCCAGCCCCCACCGTCCCCAGACGGCTGGGAGAAAGGTGCAGGGCTGGGCAAGTGCCAACAGGCAGGACAGGAGCCCAGAAATGCACAGAAGCGGCGCAAACCAGGGCAGGCCCAGGAGATACAGGAAAGGCTTGGACGAAGAGCCAGGCTGGCAACGCCAGTTTTTCAAGCACGAGAGAGGAGGGTGTGTGAGAGCCCCCCAGTAGGAACCCCAGGGCTGGTGCCAGTGAGGTGGGAAGGTGGGCAGCCCCTAAGAACACAGCGCTGTCCCCAGCACTGCCATTCTTAGTGCCTGCAGAGTGCTGGTGAAGGGACACATCTCAGAATGGCTCAAGGACAGCCTGTCTCCTTTGAGAGCCCTGTGCCAGGCAAGATAAAGAAATGGCAATGGTTGGCCGGGCACAGTGGTTCACGCCTGTAATCCCAGCACTTTGGGAGGCCGAGGCGGGCAGATCACCTGGGGTCAGGAGTTTGAGATCAGCCTGACCAACATGGAGAAACCCCATCTCTACTAAAAATACAAAATTAGCCAGGTGTGGTAGCACATGCCTGTAATTCCAGCTACTCAGGAGGCTGAGGCAGGAGAATCGCTTGAACCCGGGAGGCGGAGGTTGCAGCAAGTCAAGATCGTGCCATTGCACACCAGCCTGGGCAACTGCATCTCAAAAAAAAAGAAAAGAAAAGAAAAAAGAAAAAAAGAAATGGCAATGATACAAAGTGTTCCACAGTTCATCCATCCTCACGCCTCAATCTCTTTCATCAGGCCAGACATCTAATTAATTTGGAGGAGGACATGAAGGCCTTTAATGCATTCTTCTCTCTCTAAATCCAAGTTCCTGAGCTTTCAGTCCCTGGCAAGTTTTCTTGGTGTCATGGGACTTTCAGAGTACACCTTGGTACATGGGGTGGCCTCTTCCCTGCCAAGTTGTGTATAACACAACCCTACATTGGCCGCGAGACTTCTGTGGGTTCCCTTGTATCAAGTTCTCCTAAAGCACAAGGCACGCCGGGCGCGGTGGCTCACGTGTAATCCCAGCACTTTGGGAGGCCAAGGTGGGTGGATCACCTGAGGCTGGGAGTTCGAGACTAGCCTGACCAACATGGAGAAACCCCATCTCTACCAAAAATACACAAGTAGCCGGGTGTGGTGGTGCATGCCTGTAATCCCAGCTACTTGGGAGGCTGAGGCAGGAGAATCACTTGAACCCGGAGGGCAGAGGTTGTGGGGAGCTGAGATCATGCCATTGCACTGCAGCCTGGGCAACAAGAGTGAAACTCTGTCTGAAAAAAAAAAAAAAGGACAATGCACGCTGGTGCTGAGAGCGCACGTCAAGGTTGCTTATACCAGTGGAGCTCAACTGGGGGCAGTTTTGTCCCCCAGAGGACATTTGGCAATGACTGGAAAAGCATGTGGTTGTCACAACTGGGGAGGGGAGGGGAGTGCCGCTGGCATCTAGCAGGCAGAGGCCAGGTATGCTGCTAAAAATCCTACAGTGCACAGGATGGCCTCACAACAAGGAAGTGTCCGTGTCAGACATCAGTAGGGATAAAGGTAAGAAAACCTGGCTTCTGAGGATGTGGGGCAGTGGAACAAAATGGAAGCCAGGTGCAGTGGCTCAAGCCTATAATCCCAGAACTTTGGGAGGATCATTTGAGGCCAGGAGTTTGAGACCAGCCTGGGCAACACAGTGAGACTTCGTCTCTGCCAAAAATACAAAACTTAGCCAGGTGTGGTGGCGTGTGCCTGTAGTGTCAGCTATTCAGGAGGCTGAGGTGGGAAGATCCTTGAACCCGGAGGCAGAGGTCACAGTGAGCCAAGATGACAACACTGCACTCCAGCCTAAGTGACAGAGCGAGACCCTGTCTCAAAAAAATAAAAACAAAAGTCTCAGCAGCCCATAATAAGTGACAAAGACTTTTTGGTTGACCAGACCTTAGTCAGGCTCCTAGGCCCATCTGTGTCCTTCTGTGTAAAATCTGGCTTTAGCAAAAAAAAAAAAAAAAAAAAAAAAAAAAACCACCCATCCTTGATATTTGATCACCATTATCTGTTCACTTGCAATCTAACCAGGTTTAAAGCTTAGGTCAGGGATATCCAATCTTTCAGCTTCCCTGGGGCACACTGGAAGAACTGTCTTGGGCCACACATAAAACCCACTAACACTAATGATAACTGATAAGCTCATATATCTACATATATGGCAAAAAAAATCTCATGTTTTAAGAAAGCTTATGAATTTGAGTTGGGTGTCATTCAAAGCCATCTTGGGCCACATACGGCCCACAGGTTGGACGAGCTTGCTCTAGGTGATGTCTGATCACCCTGGCCTGCCTTCAGTAAGAATCTGTTAGGTCAGCTTACCCAGAATCCACCTTACCGCCCTGATGTTTCCTTAGTCATTTTCCATCCACCGATCCCCACCCTGCTCCCTGGGTTTCCCACTTGCCCATGCTATACTCAGAGTTGAGCCCAATCTCTCTCCTTCACTACAAAATCCCATTGCTGTGGTCCCTACACCCATTGCAATGGTCTTGAATAATTAATGTGCTTTTAATAAGCATCATTAAGTAATTTATTTAACATAAGATTGAGAAGATTAAATACGGTAACCCAGGGCATTTGATCTGCTTACTGGAGGTCAGAGACAGAATAATGGGCCCAAGACAACAGAGAATGGCTCCTTGAGTTCTTGTCTTGGAACAAGAGAAACTGCCCTGCTCGGAAGGAACAGAAGGTTGCTGTGCCTCTGTGATGGAGGGGTGGACAAGGGCCGATTGTCTGCAGGATGGCCCCCATCGTTCCCACTAGTATCCTAGGAGTGGCTCAGTCACCTCCTGCTCAGAGCTTCTCCAACAGGCTGTTACATAGCTGCTTCCCACCCTGTCTCCCAAGCCCCAACTCTCTACTCCAAGGGCCCCGCATCTCTAGAGCCACACAAGGGGCCCTCTGTACCCCTACAAGCTGGGGAGATTCCAACTGCCTCATCAGGACAGGCTTCAAAGTCCTGCCTGTGTCTCAGAGCCCAGAGGCTCTTGTGCAAAGGGGCAGCTCGAGTCTGGGCAAGGAGTTCCAGTGGGCCAGAAGGTGACCTGTACTGCGCAGGCCACCTACAAGGCCTGGGAACAGTTATTAGCTCACTGTCCTAGAAAAGCCCAGACGGGTGTGGTCAGAATACAAGAAGGAAGACACTCTCCACACACACTTCAGTGTCTACCCCAGACTGGTCTCCTCTGCGGAGGCACCGCTCCCTTTCCACGTCCACACAGGCTCTGAATGCCCCTTCAACACGGCTGGCCTTGACCCTTGGGGAGACACCTCCCCACCCTCTTACCTTGACCACATGAATAGCAGGAGGTGCAGGGTGATTCTGATCCCCCCAGGAGACCCTCCCTCCATCCTTCCCAGCTGTCCCTACCCCTCACCTCCCTGCAGCCTTCACCTCTCCCTCCCCCGACCCGATGGCCTGGAGAGGCGTGGGAGGCCAGGGAGGGGCAGGGCCCAGGCCTACTCTGGACCCGCTGCTCCAGTCCCCACCTCAGCTGGGCCTGTGCCTCCGGGTCAGCTCACCGCGGCCCTCAGCCCAGGTACCTACCCTGCCGGGCTTCCTGGTGCTGTCCTGTCTGGTCCGATCCAGCATCCACGGGTTCCTCTCAGGAGCCGCCCCTTCCCCGTTGCCAGGCAACACTGCTGAGGGGCAGTCATTTGCCCCAATCGTGGAAGCAGAGGTGTGGGGCGGAACCCAATGGAGGAGTCAGCCAATGGAGACGCCCCTCACAGGGAATGGGCGAGGAGGCGGGGCCGCGGTCTGCGGGAGGAGCGGCTGCAGGCCCGGGAATCCGGTCCAGCTGCGTGCTTACCCAGGCGCCGCCTGGAGAGGGTGGCCGATGACTCAGGCCCGGCAGCGCCTAGGGCCAGCAGTGGTACCTGGGGAGAAGGGGTGTCTGGGCTGGGCGCTGGAGCGGAGCAGCCAGCATGTGGGAGATCCTGGGGGAGAGGCTGAGCTTGGGGGTGAAGACACCCTGGGGGAGTAGAGTGGCCCATGTGGACACAGCCGAGAGGAGGCGGGACTCTCCCCGTAGAGGCCTCCACAGTACAGCCTCATGGGCCCCAGGCAACTGCCCCCCGACTCCCCGGCCTGCTGGTCCTGGCCTGGAGCCTTGGGACCGCCTCCGCTCGGGCCTCCCCTCTGCCGGCTGCCCCTGCCTCGCTCTTCCCTGGCACCAGGTCCTTCCCGGCAGCCATCAGGCGCCAGCTCCACAGCCTGGCTAAACAGACTCCCTCCACCCCACGTGCCCCGCTTCAGCCGGTTCCTCTTCACTCCAAGACGTCTGAACCTGTCACCCTACTTCTTCAGCTCGTTCCTTCCCAAACCCTGCGAAACCTAGTCCCGGGGGCCTGGTCACTACATCCAAGGGGCGCTTTGGGTCCCCGCAGGCAGCGTTTGGCGCTTGGTGATCGTGCTCTCAGAGCTCTCTCGTGGGCGCCCCGGCACCCATTCCTGGCCCTGGCTCGCTCGCTGTCGCTGGTGGTCTTCCCTGGGCCCTTCTGGCCTCTGCTCTGGAGTTTCTCGGCTTCTCTCTACTCTCTCCACCCCACGCATCCTCCCTGGGGGCCACCTTCCTGCAGATTCAGCTCCCACATGTCCGCGGTACCGGGTCCCTCCCCTGCACGACCTGCTGGTTTTCCAGCCTGGAAAACTGTGACCTCGCCCCCAGCACCGCACACTTATCAGGTATCTGCACGAGGCTGTTTCACCAGGGCCTCAAAACTCAGCCTCTTTCCTCCAGAACTGAGTTTACCTCCTGCCTTGGTGCATCATCTCCCCCTCCACAGCCTGAGTCAGAGACCCGGAGTCACTGTGGACGCAGCCTCCCCACTCTCTCTCCCCATGCCTGAGTGCTCACATCCGACTTCTAGGATGTGCCCTCCATCCGCCCGCTCCCCTCCACGTCCCCAGGACTCCCAGGCTGGAGGGCAGTAATGGCCTCCTTCCTTCCTGCAGCTCATCCCCCACAGTGGGACTCTAAAAATCCACCTGGTGAGGCAGGCAGACTGCTTGAGCTCAGGAGTTGGAGACCAGCCTGGGTAACATGACAAAACCCCATCCCTACAAAAAAAAAAAAAAAAAAAAAAAAAACTAGCTGGTTGGGGTAGTGCACACCTGTAGTCCCAGCTACTCAAGAGACTGAGGAGGGAGGATCATGTGACCCTGGAAGGTTGAGGCTGCAGTGAACTGTGACTGTGCCACTGCATTCCAGCCTGGGTGACACAGTGAGGCCCTTTTCTTAAAACCGCAACAACAAAAATCCAGCTGACCACTCATCAAGCTGGAATAACAGGCTCAGATAAAACCAGCCGCAAAGTTAACAAGGAACCTTGGTTTTCAAGGACACGCTGCAGCAGTTATCGCATGTCACAAATCACTGATTTTCAAGAACTTTGCTATCTGAAATCCTATCAGGAAGAAGCAAACAGCCTGCTCCTCCCTGGAGGGTGTAAATCACTTTGATACGGAAGCAGCTTGGGTTTCCAACCTGGAGGAAGAGCCCCAAACAGTCCACTTCCCGGCTCAGTATTCCATAACTATCATGACCTGGGGGCCCCCCAAAAAACAGGAGCCTCTTTGCAGACCAGGCCTGATGCTGCCTGCCTCCCACCTAGCCTTGTTCTGAGCCTATCAGAAGCCTGCCTCATCTACACCTGTGATCCCAGCACTTTGGGAGGCAAAGGCGGGTGGATCACCTGAGGTCAGGAGTTCAAGACCAGCCTGGCCAACATGGTGAAACCCTGTCTCTACTAAAAATACAAAAATTAGCCAGGCATGGTGACAGGCACCTGTAATCCCAGCACTTCGGGAGGCTGAGGCGGGTGGATTACCTGAGGTCTGGAGTTCTAGACCAGCCTGGTAAAACCAGGTGAAACCCAGTCTCTTCTTAAAGTGCAAAATTAGCTGGGCATAGTGGTGGGTGCCTGTAGTCCCAGCTACTCAGGAGGCTGAGGCAGGAGAATCACTTGAACCTGGAGGTGGAGGTTATAGTGAGCTGAGATGGCGCCACTGCACTCCAGCCTGGGCAACATGACAAGACTCGGTCTCAAAAAAAAAAAAAAAAAAGGGCTGCCTCATCTAAACCTCACCTGAGCTCCACCCTTCTACAAGATCCTAGGAACACTCTCTTTACCTGTGTCCCTTGAGCTGCCCAGGGTTCCCTGGGGCCACAGATGAACAGGCCTGACTGTCAGACTACAGGCTCCAAGCTGGTGGTATCAGGCTAGTTGGGCTGGCACAACTGTAAGACCACTGGGCAGCATTTGTCTCTACAGTTTGTGAATACGTACTGCACACCTACTACGTGCCAAGCGCTATGCCAGGCAGTGGTGACCCAGCACCAACAGCCTCTGACCTCCGCATGCTCCACCTCTAGCACTCAGTCCCCACTTGCCGAAGAAATGGGGCATGACGGGTACATTGAGGGGAGAGGGATGGTTAGGGAGGGGGTGGCTGTGGATTAGATAAGGAAAAAAAACAAGGACATTGGAAGGGTTGAGGGTGAGGGTACCAGCCAAGCAAGAGGTGGGATTTAAAGATACAAACAGGAACCTCGATGCTTGAAAAGAACTCCGGGGCCATCTGAATATTTTCCTTTCTTGCGTCAAGGGTCTGCTGCCTTTCCAAGCCTTTTCATCAGAATCCAGCACCACCCTCCCAACACCCCTGGAGGGGAGGCATTGCTCCCGTCATCAAAACAGTGGGCTTCCGAGAAGTGACTTTTCCAGGGACACACAGCTAGAGTGTGGGGACTCTGGGCCCCAAGTCTGAGTCGGGGGCTCTTCCTGGTGCGGCACACTCGCTGCTGTGGAAGTAACCTGGTTTGATCAATCTGCGGCCATTTCTATGGAGTGGGAGGATGGAGCCTCTGGTTTTCAAAGACCTCATGGGGTCAGCCCTCAGTGGGCATTGTACTTGCAGGTGGAACCCAAGACGCCCCAGGGAAGAACTCACTTCAGTAATGAGAGTACGTACAGGCTGTCCTCTAGCCCATAGGTGCCAGTTGACAGGGACTCCATGAAGCCACTACACTGTAAGGTGATGGTGGCACAGGGCTTCATAGCTGCTGTGAGGAAGTGGTGGGGAAGAGTCTTTACCCTCTGCCTCCTCCCTCTCCCCCTCCAATAGGTGGCCGGCCTGGACCACCCCTGGCCTCCCACCTCCACGGCTGCCTCCCTCGCTGCCTGCCGCTCTCCAACTCAGTCACTAGAGTGACAGAAAATCACATTACCCCACTTCTGAAAGCCCTTCAAAGGCTTCTTGCCATGGTTCACAAGGTCTTGCCTAACTTCTAATCTCACCTGCCACCCGATTTCTAATCTCACTGGTGGGGGCAAGGGTGATTTCCTCCGGCCCTTCTGCCGGCACTCAAGAGAAGCCTTTCTTCCTGACTCCTCCCTGGGCGGGGCACCGCCAGATTGTAGCCCGGCCCTACCCTTCTCACCTTCCAGGTTTGGGCTCACCTCGAGCTCTGCCGGGAGGCCTGCCTCCACCACACTCAGGCCTCCCTGCCTGTCTGCTTCCTGCTTGCGCTTCCCTGATTGGCTTTTGTGGCCCTCGCTGCTCTCCGCCATTGTTGTATTTTGCTGTGTTTTTTCCTCTTCTCCCCCCCACACTCCCAGAATGCAGGCTCCTAGTAAACACACCTGCCAGCTTTGCCTTAATACAGAGCCAAGTGCCTGGCACCTGGTGGGTGCCAATAAATATCTGTTGCAAGAAGGAAAGGATAGGGTGGCCGCTTGCAGTGATGTCATTTTGACTCCCGCCTGATTATGCAACAGCAGCGCCAGCACCTGCCAAGAAGAGCTCCGCACTGAGCGTAGCCGTGCTCAGCCGGTGAATTCCAGCCAACGACGGGAAGGCTGGCGTCTCAGCCGGCCACCCTGATTCAGGGACACAGGATGACAGCACCTGTCGTGTGCCCACCCAGCTGTGCCAGCCTTTGGGGAGCTCCCTGGCTCCAACATCAGCTGATCAGGGCTGGATGGACTGCCCATCATGGTGTCCTCACCTCCTGCCAACCAGATATCCTTTTTTTTTTTTTTTTTTTTTGGAGACAGAGTCTCACTCTGTCGCCCAGGCTGGAGTGCAGTGGTGCGATCTCAGCTTGCTGCAACCTACACCTCCCGGGTTCAAGTGATTCTTCTGCCTCAGCCTCCCAATTAGGTGGGATCACAGGCACCCGCCACCACACCCGGCTAATTTTTGTATTTTTAGTAGAGACGGGGTTTCACCATATTGGCCAGGCTGGTCTCAAACTCCTGACCTCAGGTGATCTGCCTGCCTCGGCCTCCCAAAGTGCTGGGATTACAGGGGTGAGCCACCGCACCTGGCCGGACACCTCTTAGTGTTTAAACTGCAACAAAAATAGAAGGCATTCTGCCTGAGGGCAGCAGGCCTGGCTGGTGACAGTGCACAAGGTAGGGCCCCTCACCAAGAAATTGCTCTGACATCCAAGGCCGATGTCCCAGGAGAAGCAGCCCCACAGACTAACGCATCTAGAGCCAGGGTACCCCCAGCCCTGGATGCCAATGACACAAGAGTAGCCCCGGCTCTTCACCTCGGTTTCTTCGAGTTAGGTGCCTGTCACCTACAGCCAAGGCGCCTGATGCCCAAGACACATGGGCCTTTAGACATGCAGGACTGGACCGTTTCCAGCCTTCACACCCCTGTACTTCCTGCACACATCTTTTTCAGTGCCATCCAAGGCAGTGGCATTTTTGACAGAGCAACAGTTTTTTGTAGGCTGAGGCACACCAAGGATGGACAGCAGTGGTAGCCTCTCAGGTGCAGGCACTAGGGGCCCGCAGGAGCAAACAGGAGCCGATGTGCCAACCTAGGCAACATAGTGAGACCCCATCTCTACAAAAAATCAAAAACTTGGCTGGGTGTGGTATGGCACACCCGTAGTCCCAGCTACTCAGGGAGCTGAGGCAGGAGGATTGCTTGACCCTGGGAGGTCGAGGCTGCAGTGAACCGTGATTACACCACTGCACTCCAGCCTGGGCAGGAGAGTGAGATCCTGTAAAAAAAAAGAAAAAGAAAAAGAAAAGAAAAAGAAAAGAAAAAGAAGAGAAAAAGAAGAGAAAAAGAAAAGAAAAGAAAAGAAAAGAAAAGAAAAGAAAAGAAAAGAAAAGAAAAAAAGACGAAACAAAATCCCCCAGAAAACCAAAGAAAACCACAAGAGCAAATGCAGAGCGGCGTGGCACTGTTTGAGCGCTACCGAGGTGGCGCCACCTCGTGGCCAAAGCCTCCAGAAACGGCCTACACTCCAATCTGCCCACCTGCCTGCTTGGAAAGTTACTGTGTTTCTGTTTTTGATGGAGTTTCGCTCTTGTTGCCCAGGCTGGAGCGCAATGGTGCAATCTCGGCTTACTGCAACCTCCACCTCCCAGGTTCAAGCGATTCTCCTGTCTCAGCCTCCCGAGTAGCTGGGATGACAGGCATGCACCACCACACCCGTCTAATCTTTGTATTTTTTAGTAGAGAGGGGGGGTTTCACCATGTTGGCCAGGCTGGTCTCGAACTCCTGACCTTAGGTGATCCACTCGCCTTAGCCTCCCAAAGTGCTGGGATTACAGGCATGAGTCACCGCACCTGGCTATTCTCAGTTTTTTTTAAATAAGAGATTTATATTACTTGACATTTTGCATATAAAGTCAGACTATCTTTTTTAAAAATACACATCATGCTATTTCAACCAGCTGCTGCTCCCTGGGATGTCCATGGGCTGTCCAGCTGTCCCCTGGGCACCAGTTTCTGTTTTTTTATGCTGGCTTTGGGCATTGAACCCTCCTTGGCTCCCAGGGGTCCTGACCAGGCTGGTGCTGCCATCCACAGCAGTGCCTCTGCTAGCGACAGCCCTGACCAATTTTCCAAGTCCACCTTTGACACCTCCACAGAAGGACTGAGCCACTGCCAGACCCCCATTGCGGCTGAGCCTCCACTCTCTCTTCCCCATGCGCTCCTTGCCCTTGACTCCCCATCTCTGGAACCCCAAAGTTTGGGCTGCATGGGCCACCTTCTGGACCAGGCTGTTAGGAGGCCACCACCAAGCAGCAAACACAGGAGCAGCTGTGCCCCCGGAAGGCGCCACCAGCAGCCTCCAGCAGTACTCGGTGGGGGGACAATGATCCATCTGTGCCGTGAGCATGGAGCCGGGAGCCACGCTGGCCTGTGCGGCAGGGGAAGTCGGGTTCATTTTATTGAACTTATTCTCATTTTCAGTTTGAATGGCCCCTTGTGGCGGGCAGTTATTGTACTGTGCAGTGCTTGCTGGACCACATGCAACATTTCAAAGTCAAAAATCAAAAATAAATGTACGGCTCACACACCAGTATGGCTAACGTTTTTATTTTGTTTTTGAGACAGGGTCTTGTTCTGTCGCCCAGTCTGGAGCACAGTGGTGCAATCACAGCTCAGCTCACTGCAACCTTGACCTCCCAGGCTCAAGCCATCCTCCCACCTCAGCCTCCTAAGTAGCTAGAACCACCGGTGCACCCCACCACACCAGATTATTTTTATTTTTTGTAGAGATGAGGCCTCACGATGTTGCCCAGGCCGGTCTTGAACTCCTGGCCTCAAGCGATCCTCCCACCTTGACCTCCCAGAGTGTTGGGATTACAGGCATGAGCCACCATGCCTGGCCTAAGAGGGCTAAAGTTTTTAAAATAACAAGTGTTGGAGAGGAAGTAGTTCTCTCCTCCTGCACTGCTGGTGAAACGGTGCCAAAGTTAAACAGAGTTAGCATAGGACCAGCGGTCCCACGCCTAGATACACACACCACAAATCTGAAAACCTGGATTCAAACACACACTAGTACATGGATGTTCAAGCAGCACTGTTCACAAGCCGAAAGTGGAAAAAAGATAAAAGTCCATCTGAAGAATGGATAAACAAGATATGGTACATCCACACAATGGAATATTATTTGGCAATTTAAAACAAGGAATGAACCACTGACATGTTACAACGTGGATAATCCTTGAAAATCTGATGTTACAGCCGGGTGCAGTGGCTCACGCCTGTAATGCCAGCACTTTGGGAGGCCGAGGCAGGTGAATCACCTGAGGTCAGGAGTTTGAGACCAGTCTGGCCAACATGCTGAAACCCTGTCTCTACTAAAAATACAAAAATTAGTCGGGTGTGGTGGCAGGCGCCTGTAATGTTAGCTACTCAAGAGGCTGAGACATGAGAATCGCTTGAACCCAGGAGGCAGAGGTTGCAGTGAGCCAAGATCATGCCACTGCACTCCAGCCTGGGTGAGAGTAAGACTGTCTCCAAAAAAAAAAAAAAAAAAAAAAAAAATCTGATGTTACATGAAAGCAGTCAGACACAAAGGACCACGTATTGTAGCTTTGATGTAAAATGTCCAGAAAAGACAAATTTAGAGAAAGTAGATTGTGGTTGCCAGGGCTAGAGCACGAGGAATGAGGAGTGATTGCTAATAATGGCTCTGGGGTCTCCTTCAGGTGTAATAAAAATATTTTGGAACTAGACAGAGGCAATAGTGAACGTATTATCCTCATAGTCATGGAATTATACACCTCAAAATGCTTAATTTTGTGCGATGGGAATTATACTAAGTTTTTTGGGTTTTTTTGTTTTTGTGTTTTAAGGAAAGTGCACACTCGTTCGAGGCCTCACATAGATGGTGGTGAAAGGGTCAAGGCTGTGGAGACCTGCTAGTGGGCCGAGTTCCATTTCCCCTCAGAGCGAGTGCAGGGTCAGCCTCTCAGGGCTGGGGGGCCTCAGTGGCCCCCCTCAAAGAGCTCCAGCCAATGGCCATGTCACACATGAGGCAGTTGAGGGGCCAGGGCAGCAGAGCAAGGTCTGTTTCCAGGAACTGACTGCCCTGCCTCCCAGCAGGTCAGAGGTGGACATCTGGGACAGGTGGCCACAGCAGCCTGTAGACATCGCGGAAGGAGACCTTCCGCAGAGCACCAGGAGCCCAGCAGTGAGGGGCTGTGGGGCCAGGGCCCAGGGTGAACCAGGAGGGGGAAAGGCCAGGCATTGCCCAGCTGAGGGCTACAGCAGGCACAGCCTGGCAGCAGAGTCTCAAAGGACACACACACACAAGTGACCACAAGCTCAAAGTCAACTTGAAACACAGGCCACAGATCGCCTGAAGCCAGCTTACCCCTGTGGGACGCTGAACAGCCCCCAAAGACGTCCACGCCCTAATCCCCAGAACCTGCGCATATGTTACCTGACACGGCAAGAGGGACTTCGCAGATGTGACTAAGTTAAGGACTCTGAAATGAGGCGATTATCCCGGATTATCCAGGTGGGCCCCAGGCAATCACAGCAATCCTAATGGGGGAAGACAGGAGGCTCAGGGTCGGGAGGAGACGTGATGGAAGCAGGGAAGCAGTAGGAGGGGGAGGCACTGGACAGTGCCACGCTACCGCCCTGAAGATGGAAGAGGGGAGGGAATCTCCTCTAGAGCCTCTAGAGAGGATGCCATGCTGCTGACCCCTTGATTTTAGGCTTCTGACTGCAGGACTGTAAGACACATTAATGTCTTCAGCCACTGAGTTTTTGGGTAATTTGTTACAGCACCAATGGGAAGCCAACATCTCACCCCAATGGGCAAGTGAAAACTTTCTGTGCCCTCCCCCTCCTTCCGAGCCAAAAGGGGGTCACAAATCAGGCACTCAGACAACAATAATAAAAATATAGGTAACCAGGTGCAGTGGCTCACACCTGTAATTGCAGCACTTTGGGAGGCCGAGGTGAGAGGATTCCAAGGTCAGGAGTTCAAAACCAGCCTGGCCAATATGGTGAAACCCCGTCTCTACTAAAATACAAAAATTAGGCAGGCGTGGTGATGCACTCCTACAATCCCAGCTACTCAGGAGGCTGAAGAAGGAGAATCGCTTAAACCCGGGAGGCAGAGCTTGCAGTGAGCCAAGATCATGACACTGCACTCCAGCCTGAGTGACAGAGCCAGACTGTCTCAAAAAAAAAAAAAAAAAAAATTAGAGGATGGTGGCAGGGTACAGTGGCTCACGCCTATAATCCCAATGCTTTGGGAGGCCAAGGTAGGAGGATTGCTTTAGTCCAGAAGTTCTAGACCAGTCTGGAAAACATATCGAGACCTTGTATCTTAGATAAAAATTTGCCTGGCATGGTGGTGATGAATATTAAATTCATGAATAGCCGGTGGCCCCAGCTACGTGGGAGGCTAAGGTAGGAGGATGACTTGAGCCCAGGAGGTCGAGGCTGCAGTGAGCTATGATCGCACCACTGCACTCCAGCCTGGGCAACAGAGTGAGATCCCATCAAAAAAAAAAAATGCCCAGTTAAGTTTGAATTTCACATACTTTTTAGTAGAAAAGGACCCCAATGTTGCATGAGACATAATTGTACTAAAAAAGTGTTCATTGTTTACCTGAAATGCAAATGTAGCTGGGCATCCGGATGTGATCTGGCAATCCTCATCAAAAACAGCAGCTACATGGAAGGAGGGTAGCAGGGAAGAGAAAAACCACAGTCCCTGCTGCCCCAGTAGGCTCTTGAGGGTGTGGGGGAAATCTAATGGTAAGTCAACGTCCACATTTTACTACCTGGGACCGAACATTTTAAATTCATGAATAGAGACTGCTTTTGATCTAAAGTGATACCAGGAACTAATTCCCTAAGAATAGACCAAAAAAAAAAAAAAAAAAAAAAAATCACAGGAAAGGTCTGGGCTTTTCATAGCGGGGAAAGAAGGGACAAGAGGGCGGCCCTCTTCCCCCACTCCCACTGAGCAGGTCTGAGGGGCAGCAGGAAACAAGGCTGACGGCATCGTGACACCCCTCCAGGCTGCCTTGGACGAGTTAAGATGGGATCCGTAAGCTCGGTCCCTAACCCCAGTAAAGATGGAACAGATGCTGGCTGTGACCAGGAGTCCTGAATTTGCCTTGCACCATTTCCCTCCACCGGACTGGGAGCCACTGCGGGGCAGGAAGCGGCCTTTTCCATTTCCCAAGACCAGAATCAATCACAGCGGCTCATCGCATCATCAATCCTCTGCAATTGTTCCTTCCTTTTCAGGGAGGTTGGTCACGGCCAGTGCTTACCTGTGTCCACGAGGTGGCGCCCGCGATCACTGCAAAAACACATTGCTACAGTGGTGGGTTTTAAAACAAGAAATCTTAGAATGGTTTTAGACATAAAGGACTGTTGATGATATGATACAGAGTTCCTGTGCAACCAGCACCCGCTTCCACCGCACCTTAACATCTGACATGACTCTGGTCCATCTGTCACCATGAAGGAGCCGATTCATATATTAGTAAGTCATCTGCATTTTATTCACTCTTCCTCGTGTTTGCCTAATATCCTTTTCTACCCCGGGTCCCACGAGACATTTAGCCATCAGGTGTCCCTGGGCTGCTCCTGGCTCTCATGGTTTCTCAGACTGGTTTTGATGTCCTTTACAATTTGAGGAGTCCTGGTCAGGGATTCAGTCACGTGTCCCCCACTATTGCCATTCGGCTGATGTTCTCCTCATGATTGGACGGAGGTTATGGGTTTGGGAGACAGACCCTGGAGGTGAAGTGGCCCTTCTCATCACATCCTGTCAAGGGCCAGAATTATCAGTGTGACTCCTGGCCGCCGATGCCGCCGCTGAGCACCTGGCTGAGGTGGTGCCTGTCCGCCTCTGCTGCTGTGAGGCTGCCCTTCCACTCCCTCTCTATTCTGTATTCTTAGATCATTTTTTTCTGCTTTTGGAAACCATTTCCTAACTGCTTGGCCGGAGCACCGCGTTCAGTTAGGGCAGTGGAGGTAGGGGTGAGAATTGGGGGACAGGGTGCTGGTCACATGGTGTGAGAACAAAGTGGAAACCTACAACGGGTGGCGGGGTAGGGGGGAGGTGGGAAAGGCCCAGCGGTTTTCAAAGCTTAGGGCACAAAATAGTAACTTGGGGTTCTTGCCTCTTCCTACCTCTGAATTACCCAGGTAAAACAAGTCAGGATCCTTTCAGAGGTGATAGGAAGTATGATCTGAGAGACCAAAATAGATGCCCCTATATCAGCTAAGATGGACATAAGGTTAAGGAAACAAAGTTACCTATGATTTCGGGGTTCAAGGTTCAGGGCCCAGCTGGCATGGGAAATTAATACTTTTTTTTTTTTTTTTTTTTTTTTTTGAGACAGAGTCTCACTGTCACCCAGGCTGGAGTACAATGGCATGCTCTTGGCCCACTGCAACCTCTGCCTCCCAGGTTCAAGCAATTCTCCTCCTTCAAACTCCGGAGTCTGGGACTACAGGCGCGTGCCACCACACCCAGCTAATTTTTGCATTTGTAGTAGAGACGGGGTTTCACTATGTCAGCCAGGCTGGTCCCAAACTCCTGACCTCGTGATCAGCCCACCTCCGCCTCCCAAAGTGCAGGGTTTACAGGCATGAGCCACCGCACCTAGCCAAATTTATTTATTTGAGACAGCCTCACTTTGTCACCCAGGCTGGAGTACACTGGCGCAATCTTGGCTCAACGCAACTTCTGCCTCCTGGGCTCAAGCGATTCTCCCACCTCAGCCTCCCGAGTATCTGGGATTACAGGCATGCGCCACCATGGCTGGCTAATTTTTATATTTTTTGTACAGACAGGGTTTCATCATGTTGCCCAGGCTAGTCTCGAACTCCTGACCTCAAGTGATCTGCCCGCCTCAGCTTCCCAAAGTGCTGGTATTACAGGCGTGAGCCACTGCACCTGGCCTGGCATGGCAAATTTTAAAATCCCTATGGCTACAAGAAAAAAAACACATTTGCAAAACACCCTAATAACTACAGCTATCAGGCAAATTATCCAACCGCTACAACTCTGACCGGACGAAGGAATGGACTTACATTCTTTTCCGATAATTACAGACCTTAAGGCTATTTCGGCGGCTTACAGAAGCTACCCACAAAGTGTGTGCCCTACCGTTCACCTTTCCACACAGAGAACCAAGTTCCACCTCTCTTTAATGCTAACCTCACTCCATCGTGAACATGTCATGTATGTTACATGTGTTTACCCACTGCCCATGCACTCTGCTCCCTTCATAAATATATATCACTTCCCCCCAGACCTGCTGAATATATGTAACTATTGTGGGCTACAGGCCCTGTGAAGCATAAAACCCAGCCTGTTCCTCCCCTCTTTGAAGAGAGGGTACCTTTGGCACACATTGGAGATCATCTTTTCCGGTTTGCAAACTGATACCCCCGCAAAGCTTTCCTTTCTACCATTTAGCCACCACGGTGGTCTTTCAGACAACAAGAAAAATCCAGGAAAGGGCAGCCAAGGAAAAGCAGCATCTGAAAGGCTGAGGGAGACTGTCACCCTGTCCTCTAAGTTCCACCAGGACACAGAGCCTGAGTGCAGGGACGTCACTTCTATGTCCCCTGCACCTGGGCCTGGTCTGGCCCACAGCGGGGGCTCAAGAAACAGCTGCTTAGCCGAGTGTGGTGGCTCACACCTGGAATCCCAGCACTTTGGGAGGCCAAGATGGGAGGATCACTTGAGCCCAGGATTTCAAGAGCAGCCTGCGCAACACAGGGAGTTCCCTCATCTCTACAAAAAGTCAAAAATTAGCTGGGGCGTGGTGGTGCAAGTCTCCAGTCCCAGCTTCTCGGGAGGCTGGGGCAGGAAGATTGCTTGAGCCTAGGATATAGAGGCTAAAGTGAGTTGTGATTGTGTCACCACACTTTAGCCTGGGTGACAGAGCCAGTGAAAAAAAAAAGAAAAGAAAAGAAAAAGAAATGGCTACTGAATGAACAAATGGTCAGTTGGTTGCTCCTGCCCCCCTCGATTCCCCCAGGTACAACGGATCCTGCCTCTCCCCTACTTTAAAACCCTTCCATGACTGCCCACCACCCTAGGCTGACCTCTCACTCAGCCCCCACCATCTGAGCCTGGTCTCTCCCCACGCGCATGGCCCAGCTCGACTCCTTCACCCTGGCCTTTCCATTTTGCCTGGAACACATGTCCCCACGTTCTTCCCTCCGTCACCCTTCAGGTGTCCCCAAGACCCTCCTGCCCACTCTCTACCCCACCTTGGCTTCCACGGCCCGCAGCCCAGAACCGGGATGAAAATAATCCCAGGGGGTGGAGGGAGGTGATGTTCTTTGATGACAGTACAGGCTTCAAGGACAGTGGGGAAGCTCGATCTGAGGGAGGACGGTGTGGGGGAAGACCCTGTGGGTGAGCACAAGGCTAAGGAGGGGTCATGGTGGTTATGCCCCATCCAAAAGCCCCCCCAACTTAAATTCTGCAGCTGCTGTCTTGCCACTGCACAGGAACTCCTCACAGCTCCACAGTCACTTTATCTTAGGCACCAGGCACCCTGCAGAGTTAGCTACATCCTGGGCTTCTCACACAAGTTGCTTTTGCAACAAGAGTTGCTGTGAGTTCAACCCACAGTTCTCACTGCGCTCAGGCTGTGTTTCTGCTTTTGTGGTACACAGGTCTTTTTCTTCTCCTGAGACCATAAAAGGTGAGAAAATCTCCTAGTTGCTAAAGTCCTCTGTGCACACACTCAGCTGGGGAGCCTTTGTGGCTTAGCGGAGCGAGGCTTGCGAGGCCGCCTGCTTACCTGGGTCCCTGCCTCTGCAGGGATCGCCTTATATGGTGAACATGCCCAGTGACAACGCACAGCCAGGGCTGGTGACGGAAGTCCTCAGTTTCGAAAGAGGCTTTGCACAGATCTTTACAGAAGGTCTGGCCTCCAAGCAGGCAGGCAGGCAGGCAGGCAGGCAGGCAGGCAGGCAGGCAGGCAGCCACCTCTCCAGAAGGCACCAGGCATCGAGGGCAACCAGGGACTCGGTGCCCAGGCCAAATGCAGAGAGGTCGTTCTGCTTCCTGCCCAGCAGTTCAAAGGAGAAGAGATGGCCAGGAATGGACTGTTTCAGGGAGATTAACAGAGGGAGGCAGCAGGGCTTTCTAACATTAGGCAGAACCAGATGAAGCTGCCGTTTGGGATTGTAAATATGATTAATACCAGTAGATGTGGGCCAGGCCCACGCTAAGTGCTGAACACGCAGCATCCCACTTAACCCTGGCAGCCACCACTCTGTGATAGGCACTGCCGTTCTTCCCACTTAACAGATGCACAAACTGAGGCTCAAAGCAGGGCAGTAGCTTATCTACCAGGCAACCAGTCCGTGGGAGAGACAGTGCAGGCCTCCAGCAATCCCAGCTCAAGAACGCTGTGCTGGGGGCATGGAGTGAGGGACATGGCTGTCTGATGCTACTTGAATGTCTCAGGTCCAAACCTAGATGTGCCATAAGCGTGAAAGACACAGCAGTGTTCAAAGACTTGGTTGTTTTTTCTTTTTTAATTTTAAAATCTCAAATTTTAAATTACTATTTTATGGCCAAGAGCAGTGACTCAAGCCTATCATCCCAGCACTTTGAGAGGCTGAGGCAGGCAGATCACCCGAGGTCAGGAGTTCGAGGCCAGCCTGGCCAACATGGCAAAACCCTGTCTCTACTAAAAATACAAAAATTGGCCGAGAGTGGTTGTGGGCACCTGTGGTCCCAGCTACTCTGGAGGCTGAGGCAGGGAGAATCACTTGAGGCTGAGAGGTCAAGGTTGCAGTGAGCTGAGATCGTAGCACTGCACTCCAGCCTGAGCAACAGAGTGAGACTCCATCTCAAACAAAAAAAAAACTATTTAGAAATAATTATAAGTGCAACAGAAAGTTGCAAAGACAGTGCACAGAGGTCCCATATACCCTTCACCAAGTTTCCCTGTGGTTCTATGTCACCTAATCCAAACTGGGAAATAGACGCTGGTACAATGTGTGTATCCGATTCTGTCATTTCCCCACAAGGGTCGTAGAGCCGTGTGACCATCACTACAGAACACAACTCTCCCATCTATATTGAAGATACAGAGATGTTCCATCACCACGTTGATCTCTTCCGTGTTACCCCAAAATAATTGTGAAATAGAAATTCCATGTAGAAATGGTATTTTGGCCATATTAGGTTCAAAGCGTATTCATATTATTTCTCTTTTTAAAACGTGAATTCAAAAAACTTAGAATCGCACAGGGCTTGCATTCTACCTCCATTGTCTGTATTTGGATGTTGGACAGCACTGGCTCCACAGTTCAGACCGCAGCTCAGCGGCTCTGGCTGGCTTGATCAACCTCCCTGAGCTAGGCTCCTTGGGAGTGGGCCAGACCTGTAAGATTCAGTGTTCAGCACACTTGAGTGCCTATAATGTGCTGGGCATCATGTAAGGGCAGGGGACCCAGGAGGCAGCGAGAGAGACCGTGTCCTCCAGAGGGAGAGATGCCCCATAAAGCATCACACATGGGCTGGCAGTGAGAAGGGTCAGTCCACCAGCCCCACCAGGCAGAATGGGGACCCAGAAGGGGTTAAATAAAAACATCTAGGAAGAGGACTTAAGAACGTGCCACAGACTCACCCACGCACGGTAGGGAAAAGAAACACATGCACTGTCAGCAAATAAACAGCAGAAACAAAGAATTTTTTTTTTTTTTTTTGAGATGGAGTCTCACTCTGTCCCCCAGGCTAGATTGCAGTGGCGTGATCTCAGCTCACTGCAGCCTCCACCTCCCAGGTTCAAGTGATTCTCCTGCCTCAGCCTCCCAAGTAGCTGAGATTACCAATGTCCACCACCACACCCAGATAATTTCTGTATTTTTAGTAGAGACAGGGTTTCATCATGTTGGCCAGGCTCATCTCCAACTCCTGACCTCAGATGATCTGCCCACCTCGGCCTCCCAAAGTGCTGGGATTATAGGCATGAGCCACAGCACCTGGCCAGAATATTGCTTAGAAACCTAAATTGTCCCTGTTGCCCCAGAGCAGGTAAACCACACTGGGGGATCCCAGAATCCCAGCCCTCCCCAGGTGCCTCCCAGTACCCAGAGCGCAACAGGAAGAAGCGACTGTGGTTGAAAACTAATAAAAATGCTGCTACACGCAGCCCCTTAGAGAACTCGACAACCGGCTGGGAACTGATATCAAGCCCCAAGCGACCCATCTCCTAGGGCCTGTCCCAGAAGTACTCAGCCCCAGGTGCTGGAGAGCTTTTCCAAAGAGATTATGAAAAATGTCTAATATGTGGAAAACGAGACTAAAAAAACAAGCCCTGTTATACCCACCACCCAGATGCGGCCACTGTTAACATTTTGCCATTTCCTACTGTTCACTGGAATGTTCAAAGTCAGTCAATTCTGACATTTGAGCTTTCAACATATTTGACGCATTTAAAAAAAAAATGATGCCTTTGTACTAACCACAGAACTGTCATTGCATCTAACAAAATTAACAATCATTTCATCATAGAAGCTGAGAGTCAATTGCTGGACTCTGGTTGGCAATGCAGAGTCTCCAGCTTCACCCCAGACCTCCTGAATCAGAATCCGAACTTTCACAAGGTCCGAGTCCTTCACGTATTCATGACGGCTGGAGGAGCAAACAATTTTTTTGGAGACAGGGTCTCACTCTGTCACTGAGGCTGGAGTATGTGCAATCACAGCTTACTGCAGCCTCCACTTCCTGGGCTCAAGTGATCCTGTCACCTCAGCCTCTCGAGTAGCTGGGACTACAGGCATGTGCCACCACGCCTCCATTTTTTTTTTTTTTTAATTTTATAGGGTCTTACCAAGTTGCCCAGGCTGGCCTCGAACTCCTGGACTCAAGCAATCCACCCATCTCAGCCTCCCAAAGTGCTGGGATTACAGGTGTTAGGTGCTCCGCCCAGCCCAGAAGCAAACCTTATATTCAGTCTCATTGGATTAAATTCTGTCCTTCCACAAAATTCATGTGTTAAAGTCTTTCTCCCAGTGCCCCAGGATGTGATGATATGACTTATTTGAAAATAGTGTCATTGCAGATGGAATTAGTTAAGGTGAGGTCACACCAGGGTACTGGGCCTATCATCTAGTGTGACTGTTTTTTTTTGTTTTTTGTTTTTATTAGATGGAGTCTCACTTTGTTGCCCAGGCTGGAGTGCAGTGGTGAGATCTCGGCTCACTGCAGCCTCCTCCTCCCAGGTTCAAGCGATTCTCCTGCCTTAGCCTCCCGAGCAGCTGGGATTACAGGCACGCACCACCACGCCCTGATCATAGGATGGGGTTTCGCCGTGTTGGCCAGGCTAGTCTTGAACTCCTGACCTCAGGTGATCCACCCGCCCTGGCCTCCTAAAGTACTGGGATTACAGGCATGAGACACTATGCATGGCCTTTTTTTTTTTTTAATTGGACAGAGACAGACATGCACAGAGGGAAGGTGTTGTGAAAAGTCACAGGAAGACAGGGTCCACAGGCCTCAAGAGGCACCAGCCCTGGTGACACCTTGACTTTGGGCTTGTGGCATCCAGAGCTGTGAGGAAGTCGATTTCTGGTGATTTTAACCCCCTGCCCACAGTTTGCGGTACAGTAGACCTAGGAGACGAATCCACAGTCCCTATCCGAAGTTCACCTGTGGTTTTCTTAAAAATACCCATGACCGAGCCCACACTAACGATTCCGATGTTCCAGGTCTGGGTGGGGCTCAGGCGTGGGTGCTTTTAAAACTGAGACTATACGGCAGGCAAGGCCAGCCTGGAGTCAGGAGCCGCTCTCCTGGTTAACCACGAAACAGCAGCCGGGTAGTACAGGGTGCCTGAGGGCACTCACTGAAGCTTACCTGAAAACGTGAGGATGACCCTGGACGGCAGATGCATCTGGATGCATGTTCTGAGCTAGGGAATCTGGGTTGGACAACCCCGAGATCCGTTCCTTGCCTATGAGATACATCTGAGCCTCAGTCCCCTCTCCCCCACCCCTACCCCAGCCTGGCCCGTGGAACACGAGCTGTACAGGGGATTGAGGCCCTGAGTTTTCGGTTAAATGCAGGTTGCCAGGTGGAGGCCCTTAGCGCGAGGCGGTTAAATGAAAATGCTGTGTAAATTCCAAGATGTTTGCAGACAGCTGTGGCTCCCCTGTCCACAGCCCCCAGTAAAGCCCGTGTCTCGTTTACTGTCTCGGAGTCTCTTCGTTGGCCTCTTGAACCTGGCGCCTTCCCTATTGAGATTAATAGGGGTTTCAGCACAAAGGATAGACCCTCCTCTGCCGCCTGCCGTTTTGTGGGGAAAGGGTAGTAAGTTATTTGGAGAGAGGAATACCCCATACCAGGGCTGGAACCTGGCAGCTCTGGTCCTCGGGGTGGGTTTATTGACCCGCAGCAGCCCCTTACGAACTTACTCAACTACAAAAATCCTCACACCGCACACACAGCTCTTGAGTCAGAGATTCCTGGAGCGGGCTGCCGTCCGCAGTTTAAGAAGCCCTCCTGGGGACTCCGGTGCAGGCTTAAGAGTGAGAACCCAGACGAGAAGAAGTGCAGGCCCCATGCTGTGTGCACTCAGGCAGCCCACGGGGATTTCAGTGCAATCAGCCCTCTCTAGAACAAGGTGTAAAGAAACGAAATCCCACAACCACAGCCCCTGACCTGGGAGTTTCCTTCATCATCCGCGAACACAGTAACATTTTCAAAAAGCCCCGAAGACTTAAGAAAAACGAAACTTCCTCTCCACCTCCTCCAGACCTGCTCCCAGGAGGCGACCGCCACAGAAGCTTCCCATGGATTTTCCCAGAGTTCTAGGGGTGTATATTCACATCCACTATAGCCTTTAAGCATGGACACACTGGTAGCAGATGACTGTCTTACACCTTGACATTTTTCTCATTTCACAATATATTAGGAGCTCACGCCAATCTGTTTTCCTAACCTGCCACTGTCTAAGTCAATAATAATTTATCGAGCCAGTCCCCACTGACGGGCACTTCGGTTGCTCCCTTAGGTTGCTCCCTGTCTTTTGCTTTTATGCACAACACTTGCTTAACATCCTAGAATGCACATCTTCCTACATACAGATGGCTAAATATTGTCTCCAGACCTGTGGGTTTCATAGGCAAGTTAAAACATCGAGAGACTAACCCAAAGCTGTCTTATTTTACCAACTAAAGACATTTAAAATACCCTTTATTGTTGCCTGTTTCACAAAGTCATTTTAACCTAAACCTTAGAAAAGACAGATTAAAAAAAACAAACAAACAAACAAACACATCGCTTTCTCACGTGACCAGGGATCTGCAGTTCTTCAACACAGTTCTTCAAAGGAAACGGGGAGACGAGATGAGAAGCGCGCCTGAGCCCCCACCGGCTGCAGCTGCTCCCCTCCCACCTCCCAAGGGCACCATTCTGTAAGAGGAGCTCCTACTGCCTCCCTCCATTCTCTCTGCAATTATACCGCCCTGATTTCCCAGGCTTTTCTAATTTAGAGTGAGCGAGCCCATTCTCATTAGGTGCTTGGAGAAGGTAATTCCATCCAGGTGCCTAATGAGACCAGCAGGCCACTGGACAGCTGTTGCATTTTCAAAGAAATCCGTTAGCAGGTGCCCATCAAGCAAATAAACTTCTTGGCTCTATGAAATGTCAATTGCTTTGCAATTCCAAGGCAAAGTGGTTCCTATTACCTAGGTGTTACCATGGCTGGAAAACAGGATGGAGCTGCCCAGGTCAGGACTTGCCCCTACTCCCTGACAGGTGCCATGGGTTTCATCTCTTGAGGGTTTGTGGAGCGGTACCCTTGCTCGCAACCCCATACCAACCAATGCCTGGTCCAAGGCCAACAGGGCTGGCATCACCCGGAAGCCAGAATCTGCACTTTAACCAGGTGACTCGCGTCCACATTGAAGTTTGAGAAGCATCGGCTTGAACAGAGAGCTATACTGAGACCGAGCCAGGGGGCAGGGGTCACATGGTGAAACTGGGAGCGGTGCCTCGTCAGGCAGCTGGCTGGAAAGCTGACTCTGCCACCTCTGTTTGCGCGATATTGAGTAGACATTTTGTCTCTCTGGGCTTCAGCTTCCTCGTCTGTAAAATGGGAGTGAGGATAGGACCTGCTTCACAGGGGATGCTCTGAGGATGATATACACTAATGAATGTAAGGCACAGGGCTTGGCACAGCACAGGAGCTCTAAACACGTGGGTGCTACCTTCCCCTGTCCCCTCTCAATAGAAAGGCTCAGGTTCCTCCAAAGGCCACTGTCTCAGCCTTGATCTTCCTAGAAACTCACAAAGATGTGGCATGTCTATTTTATGTCCTCAAGACCCTGAGTGCTTTTTTAAAAGATTGAGGCAGGGTCTTGCTCTGTTGCCCAGGCTGGACTGCAGTGGTATGATCATGGCTCACTGTAGCCTTCACCTCCTCGGCTCAAGAGATCCTCCTGCCTCAGTCTCCCAAAATAGCTGGGACTATAGGCATGCACCACCACACCCAGCTAATTGTTTTGATTTTTGTGTGTGTGGAGATGAGGGTCTCACTATGTTGTCCAGGCTGGTTTCAAACTCCTGGCCTCAAGCAGTCCTCCTGCCTTGGCCTCCCAAAGTACTGGGATTATAGGTATGAGCCGCTACACCCAGCCCAACCCTGAATACTTTAAACCTCGGTAGTTATATGACTGTCCTGGGAGGTGGTTAAACACCCTAATGTCTGGGGCTCAGTCCCAAGCAGCCTGATTTTGTAGGTCAGGAATGATGCCCTGGATTTTCCTTTTTTTTTTTTTTTTAGACAGAATCTCACTCTGTTGCCAGACTGGAGTACAGTGGCACAATCTCAGCTCACTGCAACCTCTGCCTCCTGGGTTCAAGTGATTCTCCTGCCTCAGCCTCCCAAGTAGCTGGGACTACAGGCGTGTGCCAGCACGTCCAGCTAATTTTTGTATTTTTAGTAGAGATGGGGTTTCACCATGTTGGCCAGGATGGTCTCGATCTCTTGACCTCCTGATCTGCCCCCCTCAGCCTCCCAAAGTGCTGGGATTACAGGTGTGAGCCACCACATCCAGCGGATTTTCCCATTTTTAACCAGCATCTGGGTGACGCTGATACATGTGGCCCAGGGAGCACCCAGGAAGAAGCACTAATCAGACCTCACTGCTGAGAGGGAAGAAGCACTAATCTAAGACCTCACTGCTGAGAGGGCGGTCCGGGACCAGCAGCGCCAGCATCTCTAGGGAGCCTGTTAGGAAGGCAGCCTCCAGCCGCCAGGACCTACTGAATCGGAATCTGCATTTTAACAAGATCCTGGGAGACTCGTGTGCACCTTAAAGCTGACCAGGCACTGTCCAGGGATGTCCCTGACCCAGGCTTGGCTAAAGGCGATGAGGGGATCCTTGGCACTCTCGGGTTTGGACACTCCCAGCCCTCGATCTGCCCGGCCCCTTCTTCAGGGACCAGTATGGAGCTCACGCTCTGGGGCTAGAGCTTGATTTTTTCTGGAATGGATCTTGTATTTGTTTCCCGTAGCTGCCGTAACAAAGTATCACCAACTGGGTGCCTGAAAGCAACGGTCTTTCGTCTCACCGTTCAGGAGGCCAGAAGTCCAAAACGAGGTGTCCACAGGGCTGTTGCCTTCTGAGCACCGTGAGGGAGGATCTCCCCAGCCTTTCTGCTGCTTCACTTCGGGCAGTTGCCTGCAGTCCCTGGCTTGTGGCTGCATTGCTCCGATGGCTGCCTCCAGCGTCACGTGGCCTTCTCTGTGTCCATCTCTTCTCTTCTGCTTCTTTTGTTTCTGTGTTTTTGTTTTGTGTGTTTTTTTTTTTTTTTGAGACAGGATCTCACTGTGTCACCCAGGCTACAGTGCAGTGGTGCAATCACAGCTCACTGAAGCCTCAACCTCCAGGGCTTAGGTGATCCTCCCACCTCAGCCTCCTGAGTAGCTTGGACCACAGGTGCCCCACCACACCTGGCTAATTTTTTTTTTTTTTTGTCACTTTTAGTAGCGACAAGATATCACTTTGTTGCCCAGGCTGGTCTCAAACTCCTGGGCTTAAGTGATCCTCCTGCCTCTGCCTCCCAAGGTGCTGGGATTACAGGTGTGAGATACCGCACCCAGCGCTCTTCTGCCTCTTAGAAGGACACCAGTCGTTGGATTTAGGACCCGCCCCTAATCTAGGATGATCTCATCTGCAAAGACCCTCTGTCTAAATAAGGCCACAGGTGCAGGACATGTCCACCATTCAACTCATGACTGGCCTACGCTGCGGCTCACACCTGTGAGTATTTAAGTCACTGTTCTCCAGGCCGTTTGACATCTGTTTGGTCTCTTCTCTCCTGTGGAAGGAAGAAAGATCATGCCCTCCTTTAAAGAGATTTCAGCCCTCTGTGCGCTGGCAGGGGGGCTGCGTGCATTCCCATGACTGGCTGACAACCCCAGTGACAGCTTTTTACACTCACCAGGAAACAGAGGGCAGAGAGGGGCAGCCAGGGCGCTGGGGCTCAGCAGCTCCCCCTGGGGAGGGAACGCCATGTGGGCACCACAGCCGGATGGCCCACGGATGCGGGGACATCCTTTGGCCTTCAGACACAGCCCTACCTGCCAGCCTGCAGATTTCATGGACTAATCTGGGGCACCAACACCCAGGGGAGGCCACCAGGAAATGACCTGGCCCCGAATAAAAGAACATTCATCTGGCTGTGCTTTTTGAAACCTCTAACACCTGATTCTAAGTGACCTGGGGTTGGGTTGATGAGACCCACAGGATGGGCAGGTCCATGGCCCTGGTGAGCAGTCTTCAGGCAGCCCCGGAGCTCACCTGAGCTGAGACACACGCATGGATGCACAGACTTTGATAGTACACAATGTCGACTGCAGCCAACAGCTAGTTGAGTCAAAAGATCAGACTGCCTGTGGCTCTTGGTGCGCCCAGCAGCCCTGAGCCCCGCTGCCCTGCTGCCAGGATCTCGTGGGACGCTTAGACAAGCCCTGCTGCCAGGGCTGCTTCCAGACCGGCTGAGTGGCAAGCTCTGGAAGATGGGGTGCAGGCACCTGGGGTTCCAATGCCCAGCAGCACCAAGAACCACTGGTGTGTAACTATAAGCTGTCATCATACCAGCGGGAGCCTTGGGAAGACATGGGGCCTTGTGGCACCAAAGGGCAGCTTTAGGAACCTGCAGGTCGAGGTGGTTGCCACGCGGCAACCTGTTTGAAACAGTGTTGAAACTGCTTCCATCCTATAGGGTCCTCTGCAGCCCTCAGCCTGGGACCCCTCCTCACCTTACCCTGGCTCCAATAACAGAACTCATCCCTCTTTTTGGGCTACTGTGTCTGTGTTCTTGGGTTTGTGGTGGCCACAGGGATGCACGGCTCAGATCTCCCTGCAAGAGAGAATCTGGCGGTGTCCCTGCTCCCAACCAATGTGAGAGCAGGGAATGGCTCCTAGAGCCCGGCCACTCCTCCCCCTCCACTCAGTCCTCTCCTAGAACCCTCCCACTCCTGCCCTCCACTCAGTCCTCTCCTAGAGCCCTCCCACTCCTCCCCTCCACTCAGTCCTCTCCTAGAGCCCTCCCACTCCTCCCCCTCCACTCAGTCCTCTCCTAGAGCCCGGCCACTCCTCCCCCTCCACTCAGTCCTCTCCTAGAGCCCGGCCACTCCGCCCCTCCACTCATTCCTCTCCTAGAGCCCGGCCACTCCTCCCCTCCACTCAGTCCTCTCCTAGAGCCCGGCCACTCCTCCCCCTCCACTCAGTCCTCTCCTAGAGCCCGGCCACTCCTCCCCCTCCACTCAGTCCTCTCCTAGAACCCTCCCACTCCTCCCCTCCACTCAGTCCTCTTCTAGAGCCCTCCCACTCCTCCCCTCCACTCAGTCCTCTCCTAGAGCCCTCCCACTCCTCCCCCTCCACTCAGTCCTCTCCTAGAGCCCGGCCACTCTGCCCCTCCGCGCACTCCTCTTTGTTCTGGGCTCCCTGACTTTCTCCTTGCTGCTCTGCAGGCTGAGGCTCTTCCCCGCTCCGCAACTGCCATCCTCCCTCCCGCTGTGCTCTGTCAGTGCCAGACGCGCCCCACGGCTGAAGCCCTTCAGCACACACTCCTCTCCCCAGCCCCTCGACCCGCATGGGTATTACATTCAGTACATTGCTGGCACATCTAACTCCCACTCAGGATTCGAATCTGCTTCCCACGTGACTGGAACTGGCAAAGAGTTCCACGTGGTTTCCAGCTCAGAATTCATCATGTGCGCCTGCCCCCAAATCTAGGAATGGGATTCCAGAGACATGTGACAAGTGTCCTCGGTGCTCACACATGGCCCCAGAGGCCCACACCAAGCAGCAGCCCGCCCAGTGTGGGCCTCCAACGCCTATTCCTCACCCCCGCATGACCTCCTCTTCCGTGGATCTTTCCACGGCACTCTCCCTGATGTCAACATAACCCTTACCTGATCAGAGCCACCAGAATCCCAGACCTGCTAAACCATTCATCCATTCATCAGCCCTACTTGGAAGCTCAGAGAAGGACATGGAGACATGTTACTTTTTTATTTTTTTATTTTTTTATTTTTATTTTTTCGGAGACAGGATCTTGCTCTGTGTTGGCCAGGCTGCAGTGCAGTGGCACCATCACAGCTCATTGCAGCCTCAACCTCCTGGGCTCAAGCGATCCTCCTGCCTCAGCCTCCTGGGTAGTTGGTTCTACAGGTGCATGCCACCAAACAGCTAATGTTGTTGTTGTTGTTTTGGTTTGGTTTTTTAGAAACAGGGTGCTGGCCGGGTGTGATAGCTCGGGCCTGTAATCCCAGTACTTTGGGAGGCCGAGGTGGTGGATCATCTGAGGTCAGGAGTTCGAGACCAGCCTGACCAACATGGTGAAACCCCATCTTTACTAAAAATACAAAAAATTAGCTGGGTGTGGTGGCGGGCGCCTATAATCCCAGCTACTTGGGAGGCTGAAGCAGGAGAATCGCTTGAACCCGGGAGGCAGAGGTTGCAGTGAGCCAAGATTGCACCACTACACTCCAGCCTGGGCAACAGAGCGAGACTCCAAATCAAAAAAAGAGAAAGAAAGAAGGAAGAAAAGAAAAGAAAAGAAAAGAGAAAAGAAAAGAAAGAAACAGGGTCCTACTTTGTTACCCAGGCTGGTCTTGAACTGGGCTCAAGTGATCCTCCCACATCCACCTCCCAAAGTGCTGGGATTACAGGTGTGCGCCACCATGCTGGTCTGTTTGTTAATATTTTTGTCCCTGCCCCAAGGACAGCAGCTTAATGGTTAAGATACCTTACCCTCACAACTCACTTTTAGTATTACTACTAAGGGTCCCTTGGTTGTTGTGGAAATGAAGGTCCAGGGAACGGGTGGCCATTTGCTCAGAAGAACCTAAGGAGGGAACTTTCGGAGTCCCTGCTTCCAGAAACTGCCTCAAAGGCTCTCTGACCCCATCTTCCCTCCCTGAGCCTATCCTTGAAAATCACGACAGCCGCAAGCGATCAGTCCTCCCACCGCAGCCCTGTTTGCAGGGCAGTGTCTCCGCTCCAGACTGGAGGAGGGGTGTTTCCTTCTGCTTTTCCACCTCCTTCCTGGCCTCCCTGCAGCCACGTGGGCCCCGCCTCTGCCGCTGCCTTTTGTCTGGCAGCACCAGCCGGGCTAAGGGTCTAAGCAGATTGCAGGCAAATCCCCGTCAGAAAGCACAAATCCTCCCGGTCAGCACAACAGAAAGCACAAATCCTCCCGGTCAGCACAACCAGCCAGGGGCTGGCCCTGCACACACGACAAGGAAGGGGGACCTTTCTCCTGCTCAGGAGAGTCATGCGATGGCTCGGAGAAGGGGCAAACAGGTCCGAGCCTCAGCATGCACCCACAGTGGAGGCCACAGCCTTGGAGAGCCCCAGGCGGACTGTTTTCTTTGTTAGCACTTAGAGTTCCCAAAGTCCTTCCAGTCCCCCTGCCAATCCCACTGTGGATGGAGATGACAATTCCAGCCCCTCGTCAGCCCACAAGCTGGAAAACAGGAAAAGACAGTGGTTGTTATTTTTAAGACTATGTTATTTTTTTTTTTTTTTTTGAGATGGAGACTCGCTCTGTCGCCCAGGCTGGAGTGCAGTGGTGCGATCTCGGCTCACTGCAAGCTCTGCCCCGCCGGGTTCACCCCATTCTCCTGCCTCAGCCTCCCAAGTAGCTGGGACTACAGGCGCCCGCCACCTCGCCCGGCGAATTTTCTTGTATTTTTAGTAGAGACGGGGTTTCACCGTGTTAGCCAGGATGGTCTCGATCTCCTGACCTCGTGATCCGCCCGTCTCGGCCTCCCAAAGTGCTGGGATTACAGGCTTGAGCCACCGCGCCCGGCCTAAGACTATGTTATTAATGACTCCGAGGGCTTTCCAATGGTGGCAGGCGGCCAAGCTCACGGAAGCAGGGTGAGTCCTGGGACGTTTGATGCGCCTGTGTGAATCTTGGATGATGTGGTTAGAAGGAAGAGAAAAGAGTCCCAGATTCAGCTACTTGCTGCTTTTGAGTCAGTATTTCTTGGAATGCTCAGAGGCCTCTTGCAGAGAAGAATGAGGCCTGATTTCACAGGTGTGAAAATGGACGCTCAGGAAGACCCAGCAACTTGCCCAAGGGCACACAGCGAGTTGGGGCGGGGCCGGGCAGGGCTGGCAGGAACTCCAGCTGAGCCTCCCGGCTCTAAGCAGAGCAGACTGCTTGGCAGGGCACCCGGGAGCAGATTAAGAGAATTTTCCAACAAAGTTCCGTTCTTTGAGCAAATGTGGATTTGTTATCTTAAAATATGTTAATAGCAGGCATGTGCATTGCTCTATGTGCCAAGCACTATTCTAAGACCTTTACCAGCAGTGACTCATGTCATCATCTCCACAACACAATTCGATGAAGCAAACTCAGGTATTATGCAAATATTACATACGAGGAAATCAAGGCACAGAAAGGTGGACTGACTTGCTCGAAATCACACAGGAGGGGAGGAGCTGGGGGCTCACACCTCGGATCTAACTCCAGAGTTGATGTTCTCAGCCACTGCCCTAGATCACAGAGAACAGAAAGGAGACATAAAGAAAAGAGAAGTGGGTTGGGCTGATGCCCAAGGTCAAACTCACTGAATCACATGACAGAGCAAAAATCCTGAAGGCCCGTGCGCAAGGCAGCTCGTCGTAAAATGCTCCCCGTCAGCCAGAGGCAGCAGAGCACGGGGACAAAGAGCTGGGGCCGAGGAGCCATGCTCTGCACATCCGCTGGCTGTGTGACCTGGGCCAGCTATCTAACTAGCCTCACTTTCCCCATCTGTAAGATGGGGATGGCGACACCTGCTTCAGAGTTTGGGCACCTACCGAACAAGAGCTCTCAGAACAGTGCCCGCTCTTCCTAAGGGCACCACAGAGGATCTCTCATAGGCCTGTCTTTCCGCCCAGCTCCACACACCTGCCAGACCACCCCCACCTCCCCGCTCTTTGAAAGCTGGAGTGAATTTGCAGGGATGCCGCACCGCCCGCAGAAGCTGCCAAGCTCACTTAGCGCCATCCATATATGGGCCACGGGGAACTTGTGAGTTCTGCCTATGGCTTTTGTAAAAGTCATAAAGGGGTCACAGCTGTTTCTGTGGGTTACTTCCCTCAGTTGGACACCCAAACCCTCGATGTTCCTGCCTTCAAAGAGGGAACTACTGTTTCTTTCTTTCAGCTCCTCCCATGCTGAAACCATGAGTGTGAAGATTTAGGAGCTAGAGACAGAAGGTGCCTATGAGACTGTGTCTCGTTTCTTCATTTTCTTTCTTTCCTTTTTTTTTTTTTTTTTTTTTTTTTGAGATGTAGTCTCACTCTGTCACTCAGGCTGGAGTGTAGTGGCCTGATCTCGGCTCACTGCAGCCTCCACCTCTCCCAGGTTCAAGTGATTCTCCTGCCTCAGCCTCCCAAGTAGCTGGGATTACAGGCAAGCGCCACCGCACATGGCTAATTTTTGTAGTTTTAGTAGAGACGGGGTTTTGCCATGTTGGTCAGACTGGTCTCGAACTCCTGACCTCAAGTGATTCTCCAGCCTCGGCCTCCCAAAGTGCTGGGATTACACGCGTGAGAGCCACTGCACCTGGCTGTCATTTCTTTATTTTCTCATTCATTCATTCATTCATCAAATGTTTCTGGAGCAACTATTCCTTGCCGGGCATTAGGTTAAGCACCGTCAAAGCATGGTGAATAAGATGAACATGGTTTCTGCCGCTTGGGATATTCTAAAGGGAAGATGCCATCAAACCCCATATTATGTACATAATCCCTTAGTCGCAAGTGCTGAGGAGAAAAACACCACAGGACCCACAGGGCGTGTAACAGCTGCATGACAGCCACTCAGGGAGAATAGGGGCTTCCTGAGGAGGCAAAAGGCCAGCTGAGACCTGGGAGATGGAGAGGAGAGGATGGATGAGAGGAGAGAATGTGCATCAGTCCAGGCCATGGGGAGGCCTGGGAAAGGAGAGAGAACTGCATGGGGTGTCCAAAGGAAGCAGGTGTTCATTGGAGAAGAGAATGCAGGACAGACGTGAGCAACACCAGCTCATGAGGAGCCTGTAGGACCGTGTTCTCAGAGCAATGGGAGGCGCTCACAGGTTTTAGCAGTGTGTCGTGCTGAGATGTGCACTGTAGGAAGGTCACTTTGGCTGCTGTATGGGAATAGATGGAAAGAGTGGAACCCAGTGAGGAGGTGTAGGACGGCAGGGGCTTGGACTACAGGGCTAGAAGTGGCAGGGAGCTGGACTCGGTGCCATCAAGGTGCCTCCTGGGCTTCTGGGATGTGCATCTGGGAATGTAGCAGGGTGCTTCATTGAGACAGTGACAGGAACGGGTTGTTGTTTTGCAGCTCCCTGTCTACTCGGCCGTTTCTTCGCCAGAGTCATCAGATGCAGCCAAAGCTGCATCAAGTAGCATTTTCACAGCCTCTGCACTGTATGTAAACCGTCAAAATGTGGAGAGAGTTGCTATGCTTGAGCAGAGTGCTGGTCCACCACTACATTACAGAGGGCCTGGAGGTCTTTTTATTCGGAAAGCAGAACTCCAGCTTGAAATCTTGATACTTTTAACAGAACCATTGTGTGTTTAGCTCTTGGCATCTGAGAAAAAGCCTTTTTCTTTTCCCAAAACTTCTTTCCTGATCAACAGTGTTATTACAAGTGGCAGTGACATGCAGCACTTTATGATGTTTGCCATAAGCCTGTGGGAAAGGTGTTATTATTTGCCCTACTTTACAGTGACAGAAACCAAGCCTCAGAAATGATAATGTCTGGCCCAAGACCATGTGTCTAGTAAGTAGCAGATCTGGGATTCCAGGACATGCCAACTACTTCCTGTGTGCCCTTCCCCACCCATTCTCGATCTTTCTCTTCTCTGCTCTCCAGCCCAGAAAGCTAATCTCTAGGATCTCACCTCATCGGCTCCCTTGGATTTGGCCAGTGGGAGGCACTAGCAGGAGCTCAGAGGCTGGCAGGAGACAGAGGCCAGGGCACCCGTCACCCTCCGCTCAGCGCCACACGCACTGGGCTTGCTTTCGGCAGTGGCTCCATTCTTCTGCTACGGTCTTGGCTCCTGTCTGAAAAAACCTCGTTCCATGCTGCAGCTCTGGCTCACAAACTCCAGAGACACCGTTCTCTCCTCTCACCCCTGCTGCAGCTTGCTGGGGTCTCTGGTGTCCTGTTTTGGTCCCTCTAGCCTGCCCATCCTCTGTGAAGAACCCCTTTATTCCTCTGGGTGTGCCACCCTTCCCTGATGGCATATGCCCATTGGATGGTCATCAGCCACTGAGAAACCTTGAGTCACACAAGAGAAAGAATATTGGCTTTGGAGACAGACAGTCCTGGGTTTCCTCATTGAGGCTCATTTTCCTCATCTATGCAATGGGCACAGTAAGAGTTGCCTACCTTCTTGTCTTTCAAAGCATGATCACAGACCAGGAACATTACCGCCACCCTCCAGCTTGTCAGAAATGCAGGCGGGGCTGAGTGGGGTGCTCACACTTGTAGTCCCAGAACTTAGGGAGGCTGAGGCAGGACAACTGCTTGAACCCAGGAGTCTGAGACCAGCCTGGGCAACATAGTGAGACCCTGTCTCTATAAAACATTTAAAAAGTAGCCAGGCGGGGAGGAAAAAAAAAAAAAAGAATCCAGACTCTCAGCCCCCAACCTGGGACCTGCTAAATCAGTCTCCATTTTAATGAAATCTCTAAGGAATTCATGTGTACATTAATTTTTGAAAAGGCCAACCCCACCTGAAAAGAATTCCTGTTTGGATTAAATAAAATTTAAAGTTCCTGGTACATTTTGATTTTGATAAAGGTTAATTTTCTTTCCCCACCCTTCCTTTCTTCTCCCACCATAATATAGAAACTATTTTTTTTGAGACAGGGTCTTACTCTGTCACCCGGGCTGGAGTACAGTGGCATGATCATAGCTCACCACAGCCTCAACCTCCTGGGCTCAAGTGATCCTCCCACCTCAGCCTCCTGAGTAGTTGGGACCACAGGCGCGTGCCACCACATCCAGCTAATTTTTCTGTTTTCTCTAGAGACAGGATCTCACTATGTTGCCCAGGCTGGACTTTAACTCTTGGTCTCAAGCGATCCTCCCACCTCAGCCTCCCAAAGTGCTGGGATTACAAGTGTGAGCCGCACCCAGCTGGAAGATAGAAGCTTTACCCTCCTCTTGATATGCCCTTCTGATAAACCATGAGGTAGTTGCCCAAGTGCCTGCACTTGACACGCATGATTGCATTTCATCTCACAGTGCCCCTCAAAGTAGAAATGATGGGCACCATGTGACAGATGAGGAAACAGATGCTCAGAGATCTTGCCGAAGATCTCTGTGGCCAATACACAAGTCAGATGCATGGCTTGTCCAAGTTCACTGTGGTGGAGGCAGGTCTGGAAACCAAGTCTGTCTGACAGCACGGCCCTTGTTCTCATCAGTACGTTCTGCTCCCTTTCTCATGAAGCCTGCTGCAGTTTGGGATCGGAGTTGGTTCACCGTGTTTCTCAGCATCATCCCTGCTCATGCACTCATTCATTTGCTTATCCATTCACTCCTTCCAAAGGCTGGGAGATGCGGCATCCTTCCCAGGTGAACAAGTCCCGGGCGCCACCCACACCCCCGCCCCCAGGTCAGTCTTGACACTCCAGAGGAATGCACCCTCCAAGCCGACAAGCCAGATCCTGACCAAAGGAACCCCAAAGTGTTACCAGCTTGCAAACTGATTGCAACTAGAAAATGTATTGCAGCTTGACATTTATTGAAAATGACTGCAATCTTGGCTGCTGGGTTTGTGTTTTTGGCAAAATGTTCCTTTAGTCTCCCCTGCTTGCTGAAATCACTCCATTCTGATTCTCTCATTCACAAGCTTAGCCAGGGCACTCACTGGGAGGGTGAATGTTAACACAAGCAGTGACCTTTCCGGAAAAGAATGACCATTCGCCTCCACATTCCCGAGAGGAATTCCCCAGGAGCAGCTGAGCAACTTGGTACCATTTCTAAAAGCGCATTCTTGGCTGTGTAACATCTCATGTCCATATTTGGGAGTTCTTGTGTCTTGTTGCATTTATGTGGTTCCCTTTCAGGGTGAGGCCTCGGCTCCAGGCTATCTGGGTCGTTTCCTGCCTGCAGCCCAGTAGGAAGAGAGTTAGCGGTGGCTTCTGACAATCTCCATAGGAGGGAGGTTAGAGCCAAGGCCAGGGCGGGAAGGAAGCTGCCAGCTAAGCAGCTACTGGAAACTCCCGCTGAGAATGCGGCACCAGGAACATGACCTTATGACTGTTGGAACGTCATGGCTGCACACTCATTTGGCAAAATTTAGAAGCATGTTTATTTTTTTCCTTATGAAAGTAACATCACCACCTTCCAGAAAAGAGAAGCAAGAAACCTCACACAAATTATGCTGTGAGTTCTGAAGACCACCCTCACATTCACAGATTTGCTAAAAAATTTCATGTGGGCTTCAGCATATTCAGGTGGCTGTATGTGTGGCGAAGATTTATTTACAACAGTGCAGTAAGGATACACGACCAGCTCAAAAGGTGAAACTATAGAGGTGGAGTCTGCAGGAGTCCACATGAGGCTCTCTCATGCCCTCCCCTCCCCAAGAAGGGTTGCACAGAGCACCTTCTGTCCCCATCAACAAAAATGCAGCTGTGTGTCTGCAAGGCTTCTGTCCAAGGAAGCCCATCAGAGACTCAGCACCCCAGAGTTTTTCTAAGGGCTGGTCACTTGGCACCTTCTCCTTAGCACGTACCAAATTCCAAACTCCCAGAAGGGAAGCACGTGTTTAGCATGAACCACGTTGTTTGTGGTCTAGGCACAGTGAACCACTTTTATCATTTAGGAAACAGCTCAAGTGCCGAGTTACCAGACACCAGCCAAGAACCAACCGAGCAAGCAGGTCTTCCTAAAGATAGCAGTCTTGGCCAGGCGCGGTGGCTCACACCTGTAATCCCAGCACTTTGAGAGGCCGAGACGGGCGGATCACGAGCTCAGGAGATCGAGACCATCCTGGCTAACATGGTGAAACCCCGTCTCTACTAAAAAATACAAAAAACTAGCCAGGCGAGGTGGCAGGCGCCTGTAGTCCCAGCTACTTGGGAGGCTGAGGCAGGAGAATGGCATAAACCCGTGAGGCGGAGCTTGCAGTGAGCTGAGATCCAGCCACTGCACTCCAGCCTGGGCGACAGAGCAAGACTCCGTCTCAAAAAAAAAAAAAGAAAAAAAAAGATAGCAGTCTCAAGCCTGCTATACTAATTTCTGTCTGCACAACGACATATATACAGCTGGAATACGGCCACCCCTAGCACTTCTGTGAATTGCCCTGCTTTCTTTCCTTTTTTTTTTTTTAACCCATGACTATTTATACATCTTAATTATAATCTTGTCATATGAAGTGAAGCAACACAGAATTACACAATTTTATATTCTTTTTTCACTTGATATCATTATTATTATTATTTTTTTTTTTGAGACACAGTCTTACTCTGTTGCCCAGGCTGTAGTGCAGTGGTGTAATCTTGGCTGATTGCAACTTCTGCCTCCCAGGTTCAAGTGATCCTCCTGCCTCCACCTCCCAAGTAGCTGGGACTACAGACGCATGCCATCACGCCTGGCTAATTTTTTTTTTTTTTTTTTTTTTTTTTTTGGTAGAGACGTGGTTTCGTCATATTGGCCAGGCTGGTCTCCAACTGACCTCAAGTGAACTGCCCACCTCAGCCTCCCAAAGTTCTGGGATTACAGACATGAGCCACTGCACCCAGCCTCATAGCATAACTTTTAGTGACTGAAATCATGCACGCATCCCACTAGTATTTACTAAATGAGTGATAGTCCCTTCAGCAGATGTTCTGTGATTTATTACAGGGCATGGTTGTCTCTCTGATGTTCACTCTTTATGCACCTGTTGTGCAAGCCTGAAAAACTAGACAAGCTCTGGTCACCAAAGAGCCGGGGGAAATGGCATTATTTCAGGTATGATTAACAAACAAGCCTGGCCTGGCGTGGTGGCTCACACCTGGAATCCCAGCACTTTGGGAGGCCAAGTTGGGCAGATCACGAGGTCAGGAGATCAAGACCATCCTGGCTAACACGGTGAAACCCCGTCTCTACTAAAAATACAAAAAATTAAGCCGGGCATGGTGGCAGGCACCTGTAGTCCCAGCTACCTGGGAGGCTGAGGCAGGAGAATGGTGTGAACCCGGGAGGCGGAGCTTGCAGGGAGCTGAGATCATGCCACTGCACTCCAGCCTGGGCGACAGAGTGAGACTCCGTCTCAAAAAAAAAAAAAAAAACAAGCAAACAAGCCTGATGTGAGCCCCAGCCAGGACTCTAGAATGGATTATTAAATGGAGGACCTGGAAAGCTAGAAACACTTGGAAAAGAAATAGTTCATGTTCATGACGAACTCACATGAATTAATAATAATATTAATAATTTGCATCACTACATGCCAGGCAACTTTATCGAATGATTTCCATATCATTAAAGATCAAATTATCTCCCTATGCCTCATAGCCATCTTGGGGGATAAAGAAATATTATAATTCTCATTTTCCAGCTGAGGAAAAGGGAAGCTCAGACAGGTTAAGTGACTTTCCCAAGGCTACACAGCCTGTAAGTGGAGATGCTGTGAGTCATATCTGGACCTGTGCACAACCTAAGCCTGACCTCCATGACACTAAAAGCACCATGCCAACCTATTTCCTACAAGCTACAAAAGGCTGTCAACCAGGAAAAGGCAACAGACACAGTGAACCTGGACGTCAGAGATGGCTGGCAAGGTCTCTCATTATTTCCTTGACATTTAATCCAATTAGGTGGGTTCCAAATTGTTGCAAGATGGCCCTGAATGGGAACCTACTGATTCGTGGGCAGGACTGATGGCCACCCAAGGGGGTGACATGTCACAGGGCTGTGGGCTCAGCATGTCCTGGCCAACAGTCTAATGAGTGATCTGGAAAGAGGCAGAGAGGCAGGATATTTCTGACACCCCCATGCCCCGTCAGCCCTCAGCGTGGTGCCTAGATGCAATGTGCTCCTGACCTGGGCAGACACAGCCAGCTAAGAGAGCCCCCAGTACGGTCACCGCTGACTGATCCCCTTCCACGCGGAGCCCCAGCAACTCGGCTGCTTACACAGATGGGTTTTATCCAATCCAAAATCTTCTTCTTCTTTCTCCTTCTCCCCCTCCTCCCCCTCCTCCCCCTCCCCCTCCTTCCCCCCATTCCTCCTCCTTCTCCCACTCCTCCCCTCCCCCATTCCTCCTCCTTCTCCCACTCCTCCCCTCCCCCATTCCTTCTCCCCCCACTCCTCTTCCTTCTCCCCCTCCTCCCCCTCCCTCTCCTTCCCCCCATTCCTCCTCCTTCTCCCACTCCTCCCCTCCCCCATTCCTTCTCCCCCCACTCCTCTTCCTTCTCCCCCTCCTCCCCCGCTCCTTCCCCCATTCCTCCTCCTTCTCCCACTCCTCCCCTCCCCCATTCCTTCTCCCCCCACTCCTTTTCCTTCTCCCACTCCTCCCCCTCCCCCTCCTCCTCCTTCTGCCCCCACTTCTCCCCCTCCTCCCCCTCCCCCTCCTTCCCCCACTCCTCCTCTTTCTCCCACTCCTCCCCCTCCCCCTCCCCCTCCTTCCCCCACTCCTCCTCCTTCTCCCACTCCTCCCCCTCCCCCTCCTCCTTCTGCCCCCACTTCTCCCCCTCCTCCCCCCTCCTTCCCCATTCCTCCTCCTTCTCCCACTCCTCCCCCCCTCCTTCTCCCCCGACTTCTCCCACTCCTCCCCCTCCCCCTCTTTCTCCTTCTCTTCCTCCTTCTCTTTCTCATTCTTTTTCTCCTCCTCCTCCTCTTCCTCCTCCTCCTCCTCCTCCTTCTTCTTCTTCTTCTTTTTAACCTCAGAGTTTATAAAGAATTGGATGGCGGTATTTGAAGCCACCATGGAGAATGAGTACAGTATTCAGTTAATTCCAGTTAATTAAACATAATATAGCCAAACTGCAAGTGTTCGGATACATTACCAAGAAATGCCATGGTCCTGCCCGACCCCTCTCACTGCATTGCTGATGCATTTGGTGAAGAGAAAGGTCTCTGTCTCTTTGTCCTGATCTGATCTGGACTCCTCCTCGTCATCCTGCCTGTGTTAGTGCCTTTTGGATTCTTGGACCGTACCATCTGCCCTATGAACAGCCCTCCCTGGGCCTCAGGCCCTGTCTGCTCTTGGGCCAGTAGCATGGAGTTTAAAGGCTTTTGTTCTCATCCCCCAAAGGCTCTCTGTTGACCACCTGCCCCAGGAATGCCTTTTCTTTCATGTTGTTTAGTCATCCCGGACTTTCTCTGTCCTCTGAAGTTTTACTGCCTACAGCTGCCCCTTTGATGTAATTCTAGGCAGGATTTCTAAACTCTGATATAGGAGTTAAGAAGAAATCACTTAGGCAGATAGGAACGGTGTGGGAGTCCTCGGTAAGGCTTTTCTTTTAAATGAAAAGCAGCCCCAAATTATTTTCTTTTCTAACAAAGAGCAGCCTGTAAAATCGAGCTACAGACATAGATACCGGCAGTTGTGCCAATCACGTTAAAGATGGAGGCTCCATCTTCCTTTGTCTTTGTCAGTCACCTGTGCAAATGAACAGGCAAGATGGCACAATCAACTGGGAAGTCCATTTGCAGAATAAGATTAGGGTGGGGCAACCAGCCTTCCCTGTACACTACGTAAACGTCATACATGATCGAACCAATCTGTGAGCCTACGTAAATCAGACACCCCTTCTCCAGCCTGCCTATAAAATCCGATGCGGTCCGCCACCTCCCCATTTTTTTCGGACTTTCTCTCGAGGAGCTGCTCTCCTCTCTCCTTTCTTCTATTAAACTGTCCACTGCTTAACCCACCCACATTTGCCCGTATCCTGAATTCTTTCTTCGCAGGAGAAAAGAACCCCAGGGCATATACCCCAGACAACATAGCCATTTCAATGCCTTTCCTTCACATGGGAACGCCACCTTTCCAAACAGGTCAGACTTGCTCAAGGTTTGTTTGGTTGCAGGCGACATAAACCCATGGCGGGCTCCATGGGCATCCAACCCACCAGCCGCACAGGCTGGCACTCAGAATGGCTTCATGCTTTGTTTCAGGTTCTGCTGCTGCCATATTGAAATTCTGAACATATTTTGAACAAAAGGCCCCACCATATCCTTTGGCATTAAGCCTCTACTTTCTGTAGTTGACCTTGCATAAAGCCATTCTGGTAACTTGGATTACCAAGGGGAGATTTACTAGAAGGACAAGGGGGTGCCTCAGAGAACCCAAAGGTGAGAATGTACAGAGCTGGAAACAGGGCCTGGAAAACCAGAGTCCAGGAGTCTGGCACTCGCTCACTCTCTCTCTCTCTCCCTCTGTCTCTACTTGTGCGTCATTTCTGTCTTATTCTGGTTTTTTTGTTTGTTTGTTTGTTTTTATGATGTCTTGCTCTGTCGCCCAGGCTGGAATGCAGTGGCGTGATCTCAGCTCACTGCAACCTCCGCCTCCCAGGTTCAAGTGATTCTCCTGCCTCAGCCTCCCGAATAGCTGGGATTTCAGGCTCACGCCACCACGCTCGATTAATTTCTGTATTTTTAGTAGAGACAGGGTTTCACCATGTTGGCCAGGATGGTCTCAAACTCCTGACCTCAGGTGATCTGCCCACCTTGGCCTCCCAAAGTGCTGGGATTACAGGTGTGAGCCACTGGGCCTGGCCCATTTCTGTCTTATTCTCTCTCTGTGAGAGACAGCATGGATGCTGGCCCCACCCAAGACTCCCTCTCCTTTGTTCCAGATATCAGACACAATGGCAATTTCGTGAGACAGAGACTCTGATTAGCCCAGCTTGGGTCAGGTGTGCAGCCCCGGTCCAATCAGCTCCAGCCCACAGGGCAGGGTCCCATAGTGCCCACATGGCACCCATATGGAAGCAGGAAACAGTCAGCAGTTTGCAAAAAACAGATTCGCCTTGAAGTTTCCAGGAAACACATTCGGCCACGCCCTACTGCACCCGCTGCCGCAGCCCTGAACTCACTGCCCAGCCGTCTGGTGCTGACTCTCCTATGGGCACCCCTTCTAGAAATGCTCTCAAAATGTATTTGGTGATTGATTAGTTGACCTTTGGCCTCAAGCCCATTTCTAGCTGAGCTATTGACTTTTGTGCTGGGGGTTTAGAGAAAATCCTATCCTCTATTGTCATTTTCTTTCTCTTGTTTAAAAACAAAGCAAAGCAAACAAACCAAACTCCTTCACAAGGAGGCTGGGAGGGCACACAACATAGACAGCTGTGAAAAAGGCTGGTGGGGAGAAGCCTCTCTCTCTCTCTCCACGCACACAATGTGTATTATCCAAGGCTCTGTCAGCAAAGCTATATATCTTTGACCCTTCAAAGTCTGGCTCTTTGTAACTCATTGCAAAGAATTCTCTTGGGGGCACTCAGTTCTATGAGGGACAGATAGACGCCTCTCCCAAGGAAGTGGATTCGACTCTGGGAGATAAATCTTCTTCGCTTCCTTCCTCTCTGAGACGATTATGAAGAAAGTGCTCCCATAGTCCTGGCAAGAACAAAGGCCCTGTGTCCAGAGAGGCTCCCCCACCCGACCTCTCATGCATTATGAATGGAGCCTCAAGATCATTTCACAAGCTTTTCACGCTCGGAAATGGCCACTCCTCAGCCTTAGGCTGCCCAGCTGCCGGAGACCCCTTGGCCCCTTCAGGGCTGTGTCCCCCATGGCTCCTTCATGCCAGCCCCAGGGGACTGACAACCTCTCAGCCATAAATGTCAGCCAGGCCTTCTGCCGATGACACCGGGGGATGCAGACGGTAATCGGGACATGCTCTGTTGTCCCATCAGTAAAAGTATTAGGAATTTCAAAGAATTAAATCCCAAGCACAGGCCCTTCTGAATGCAGGGCCCTTGGCTGCTGCTCTGGGAGATAATTTCCCACGAGGCTAGCCCCGACTGTAGCTATAATTTCAACTTATCCATCACCCTGATTCTTTGACTCAGGAAAGTTATTCATTAAATAAACATTTTTTGAAGAATTTCAGAGCATCCACTAAAGCAGACCATAGATGTGCACCATAACCCAGCATTTTCACTCTGTATACGCCAACAGGGGGATGTGTGTGAATAAGGACTTGAACTAGAATGTTCCTTGCAACACTGTTCACAATAGCCCCACACTGGAAACCACCCAAATGCCCGTCAATAGTAGAATGGCTAAATAAATGTTGTCTATCCAAGTGATGGAAAACCATACAGAAAGAAGAATGGCTTCCAGCCACACACAATATGGCCAACTATCACACACAATACGGAATGAAAGAAGCCAGACACAACAGCGTACACAGCATATGGTTCTGTGCTGTTGGAAGTTAGAGTCACGCTTACTGTTGAGGGTGACTCAATAGGGGGCATGAAGTGGGGCTTGGGGGCCGACACCAGCGTGTTATGGATCTGAATGCATGGTTGTGCTCAGTGTGTGGGCGTTCTCGGAGCTGTACACTTTAGACGTGTGCACTTCTCTGTATATACTATATCTCAATAAAAAGTAAAAGTTGCTTCTCGGAATGGGGGCTTAAAAAATAAAAATAAGGCTGGGCGCGGTGGCTCATGTCTGTAATCCCAGCACTTTGGGAGGTCAAGGCAGGTGGATCACCAGAGGTCAGGAGTTCAAGATCAGCCTGGCTAACATGACGAAACCCCGTCTCTACTAAGAATACAAAAATTAGCCGGGAGTGATGGCATACGCCTGTAATCCCAGCTACTCGCGAGGCTGAGGCAGGAAAATCACTTGTGTTCGGGAGGTGGAGATTGCACTGAGTCGAGATCACACCACTGCATTCCAGCCTAGGCAACAGAGCTAGACTCCATCTCAAAAATAAATAAATAAATAATAAATAATAAAAATCAAAAAGTAAAAGTATAAAAAAAAATAAGCCTTTCTAGAGGGCTGACTGTGAGAAGCCTTAGGGAGGTGAAGGAGCTGACTCTGCCCCTCCTCAGTGCAACTCTCCCTCCGAGTTCTCGGTTTCCTCTGACTGCAGCCCCCTGACAGCAGATGTGATTTTGTGACGCTCAGAATACCTCCTAGACTACAGTGGTACCGGAGTGAACCAGCAGGCTCAATGTCGTGACCTACGGTGCTTGGATGTCCTCTTAAATCTATTGATGGTTCCTGTTTAGCTTCTGCTGACATTGGATGAACACCCAATGTGTCAGGTCCTGGGGACATAAGGATGAGGAAGTCCCTGCCCTCAAAGAGCTCGGGATCTGGAGAGAGAGGAACCCTCACTTAGAGTCCAGTGTGTTAAATCCCCCTCTGGGAGACTAGGGAGGAAGAGGGAGGCTGGGAAGGTTCTACAGGCCCAGGGAGAGAGGCCAGTGGAGAATGAGGGGTGAGGGGAACTCCCAGTGGCTCAGGACCCACTAGGCCTCAATGCGCAACGGGCATCAAGAGGCTGAACTTGCTGGCATCAGGGGTCCTGCCAACACTCCTCAGAATCTCTTACAGTATCAGGCTAGTCACATGAGAACGAAGCTCAGCTACAAGTGCACACTACAGCGTTAATACAGTGACAAAATGGAAAGCAAGCTATGTTTCCAAAGATGGAAGATTAGCCCAAAGAGTGATAGAGGGGCCAAATGAGGGGACTCTGGTAGAACCTGGAAGTGATGCTGGGGGAGACTGTTGCATGATTCTCAAGGCCCATGGATGAGCTGGGATTTGACCCTCTGTGCAAGCCCCCAGGTGAGCCTGCTGCAGTGCCATGGCTGCTGGCAGAAGACACAAGACTCCTGGGTCAGAGACAAGTGACTTTATTACTCACAGCACAGCAAGTAGCTTGAGCTTTATGTTTGCATCAGTTTCCCTTGTCCCCAGGTCCCACAGGGGCCATGCAAAGGGGCCCAGGAAGCGGGTGGGTGTTGTGCACACAGCACATTCCTCACAGCTGAGGAGCCCTGAGCTCAGGGAGCCCAAATTCTTATAAGAAATCCTGATCCTTGCCCTGGGGGCAGACATCTATCTATATTGGACAGAAAACAAATTTGCCCTTTGATCTGGGGAGATACACTATCTCTATCTACCAAGGCTGTTTGCTATATAAACATCCTTGTAAAGATAGTCAGTTCTTCTACTTGCAAGACGTGCAGAAACCTGAGAGACCCATGGAGAACTGTCTCCCAACAATGACATAGAAAGAAAATTTAGGCAGGGCATGGTGGCTCACACCTGCAATCCTAGCACTTTGGGAGGTTGAGGCGGCTAGATCACCTAAAGTCAGGAGTTCGAGACCAGCCTGGCCAACATGGTGAAAATACAAAAATTAGCTGGGCATCATGGCATGCGCCTGTAGTCCCAGCTACTTGGGAGGCTGAGGCAGGAGAATTGCTTGAACCCAGGAGCTGAATCGCACTACTGCACACCAGCCTGGGTGACACAGCAAGACTCCATCTCAAAAAAAAAAAAAAAGAAAAAAGAAAATTTAGAGTTGCCAAGAAACAGATAACAAAATAGTATACATGTGTGAATTTGAACATTTGGTGTCTACATGTGCATATTACATAGGCACTAATACAAGACCAGCAGAATATTCCCACAAATGTTCACAGGGGTTCTTGCTGGGTTTTTGTTCTATGACGAACAAAATAGTGACCATTGTACCTAGGAATCAATAGCCAGCCCTTGCTATATGTTTGCAACATTCCAACCCCTGTTCTGAGCACATTACAGGTACCACCTCATTTAATCCTCATGGCAACCTGTGAGTCAGGAGCTGTTTATCATCTCCGTTTGCAAGATGAAGCAAACCGAGGCCTGGAGTGGTCACTCAGTGGGGAGTGAGTAGAGTTGGGATTCTGAATCCAAGTAGTGTGGCTGCAGGCTCAATGCATTTTTTTTTTTTTTTTTTTTTTTTTTTTTGAGACGGGGTCTCACTGTTGCCCAGGCTGGAGTGCAGTGGTGTGATCTCAGCTCACTGCAACCTCCGCCTCCTGGGCTCAAGTGATTCTCCCACCTCAGCCTCCTGAGTAGCTGGAACTACAGGCGCACGCCACCACACCTGGCTATTTTTCGTATTTTTTGTAGTGATGGGATTTTGCCATGTTGGCCAGGCTGGTCTTGAATTCCTGACTTCAAGTGATCTGCCTGCCTTGGCCTCCCAAAGTGCTGGGATTACAGGCGTGAGCCACTGTGTCCGGCTTCATCCTCTTAAAACCGCATTCCTTATGCCTTGAATAAAGCCTTATTATTATAACAGAAAACGCCCTCTTACCAGCAACCTTTTTATTTATAGATTTAATGATAAGTCTAAAATAGAAAGACAGGAATTGTTTTCTCTACTCAGAAAATTAAGTGAATCGAAAAACGACTGTAGGAGAATATGAAGACTGCGTAATAACATGCAAATGCAAAAATGATTACATTAAATGGCAGTTTATATAATTTATATGGAGCAATATTGCAAATTTATTTTAAAATACATATGCACAGGAAAAAAGCACTAGAACAAGATATACGAAGCTATGACTGTGTTTGCTTTAGGGGGCTGAACTCTTGTTGAATTTATTTTCTTTACTCCATTTTCTGAATTTTCCATAATGCAGTTATCGTTCTTTTATAATGAAAACAGTTATAAACATTTAAAAAGCAGCCGGGTGCGGTGGCTCACACCTGTGATCCCAGCACTATGGGAGGCCAAGACAGGTGGATCACGAGGTCAGGAGATCGAGACCATCCCGGCTAACACGGTGAAACCTCATCTCTACTAAAAATACAAAATACAAAAAAAAAAAAAAAAAAGCTGGGCTTGGTGGCAGGCATCTTTAGTCCCAGCTACTTGGGAGGCTGAGGCAGGAGAATGGCGTGAACCCAGGAGGCGGAGCTTGCAGTGAGCCGAGATCTCGCCACTGTACTCCAGCCTGGGCAACAGAGCCAGACTCCATCTCAAAAAAAAAAAAAGAAAAAAATTTAAAAAGCAAAATGAAACAATGAAACAGATCATAGGCTACTAGGGCTAGTAGAGAAAGCAAAGTCTAATCTAGACAAAAGGCTGTAAACTGGCCACCAGCAGGTCTGACCTGCCTGAAGAATGTCTTGCTTGGCTGAGTCTTTGTTGTTTAAAAAAATACATGCATTAGCCTCTGTCACTGTAAAGTTGGGAGATTTCAGATAAAACTCAATCTTTCTCTGGACGCTTGTATTCCTGTGACCCAGCAAGTCCACTCCTAGGATATACGCAATAGAAATGTGCACACCAAAAGCCTAGAAGGTCCTACAATGTCCTAGAATGTCCTAGAATGTTCACAGCAGCTCTCTTCATAGTAGCCCCAAACAAGAAACCACCCCAATACTCATCATAGTAGAATGGGTGAATAAATTGGGGTGTAAATTTGTGAAAAATCATGTATTGATTGATGTCTCCTGTCTCCCTAAAACATATACGACCAACCATGAAAAACAGTACAAAAGTTGAGAAAGAATGATTTACAACTATGCCCAAAACTTATATGGAGTTCAGACATGATGGGGAGGGAAAGCAGCCAGACACAAAGTCCACCCTGTGTGTAAAATGTTAACACAAACCAGCAAAGCCAAGCTCAGGTATTAGGTCCAGGCAGCAGTCACCTCGGGATGAGGGTGGGGGCCGCAGCCTCAACTTCCCAGGCTCAAGTCATCCTCCCACCTTAACCTCCTGAGTAGCTGGGACTCCAGGCCTGCACCACTGTACCCAGCTATTTTTTAATGTTTGTTTTTTTGTTGTTGTTGTTGTTGTTGTTGTTTTGAGACAGAGTTTTGCTCTTGTCGCCCAGGCTAGAGTGCAATGGTGCAGTCTTGGCTCACTGCAACCTCCTCGTCCTGGATTCAGGCGATTCTCCCACCTCAATCTCCTGAGTAACTGGGACTATAGGCATGCACCATCATGCCTGGCTAATTTTGTATTTTTAGTAGAGACAAGGTTTCGCCATGTTGGCCAGGCTGGTCTCAAACTTCTGCTCCTGAACTCAGGTGATCCGCTCGCCTTGGCCTCCCAAAGTGCTGAGATTACAGGTGTGAACTACCGCGCCTGGCCTTTAAATTTTTTTTATAGTGATAGGTGTCTCATTATGTTGCCCAGGCTTGTCTCAAACTCCTGGGCTCAAGTGATCCTCTTGCCTCAGCCTCCAAAAGTGCAGGGATTGCAGGCATGAGCCATCGCACCCATCCCATATTTTTTGAAATCAACCTACTGTGGGATTTTTTTTTTCTCCCTTTCTCAACATAACCCTAAGCAATAATGTCCATGAAGTCAGGGTTTCCATGAGCTATAGAGTTCAGCAGTTAACAACACAGACAGTGTATCCAGAATGTCTAGGTATAAAGCCTGCGTCCTCTAGAGTTGTGACTTTGGGCAAGTTACTTAAACTTCTTGGTCCTCGGTTTTCCCATCTGTAGAATGGGAAGTATAACAATAGCACATATCACAGGGTGGCCGAAAGAATGAAATGAGTGAATTGTGTAGAGTTCTTAGAACAGCTCTGGGCATGCAGTGGTGGGCTGGTAACTGTTTAACAGTGGCTCAGAGGGAAGGCCTTTACTGATTTCCAGTTTCTCTGGTGTAAACACTTCCATTGTGACTGATTTCAGGCTACCAATGAGAGGTCACTAAAGGTGGTGTTGGTAAAGTGGCCACTAGGTCATCCCAGGGTTGAAATCAGCAACTCTGTGACCACAGCCTAGATGTGGGTTTTGGAACAAACCTAAGGAACCATGGAAAAGCCCTCTGATGTTAACTCTCCGTTGTTTTTTTTTTTTTTTTTTTTTTTTATGAGTCAGGGTCTCACTCTGTCACCCAGGCTGGGTGACATAGTTCACTGCAGCCTCGAACTCCTGAGCCCAGGTGATCCTCCCATCTCAGCCTCCCGAGTAGCTGGGACTACAGGCATGCCACCACGCCCAGCTAATTAAAAAAAAAAATTCATAGAAACAGGATTTCACCATGTTTTCCAGGCTGATATCAAACTTCTGGGCTCAAGTGATCCTCCTGTTTCAGCCTCCCAGAGTGGGATTGCAAGCATGAGCCACTGGGCCTGGCCTAGGCTCTGACATTAACTCTTATAAAAACACTGAAAAAAAATGTGACTCATGGGAAATTAAATAGCCAGCTTCCCTTATGATGGATTCCTAGGGGTTTCCAGAGCATTCTGGGATGTGTGCACAGGGTCCTCCCTACCAGGTGTCCCCAAAGGGAACATTCATTACAAACAGCGTTCACGCCACCTTCCTGTTCACTTGGTGCCCTGGCCTGGGCCGTCCCCTACCTACCCTTTCTGGATTTATTAAAGATTCTTTTTACTTCTATACACATAATTTGTGGAGGTGCCCGTTTGAGAATTTCTTTGGAGAAATCTGGGTACGGCTCATCTCAACTTTCCCCAGTTTTTATGTCATGCAGCCTGATCGGCACACAGTTTGGAATTCCCCCCACAATCCCTCGCAGTCACTGTCATACTGACAGTATTTTACAGCTGGAACAGAACACCTGTTTGCCGAGCACCCACGAGGGCCCAGGCGTCCTCTTAGGTCTGGAACAGAGAAGGAAGGAAGCAAACGAAGCCGCCCCCGAGCATCTGACAGAGGAGACAGGCGGTGCTGGAGAACCAGGAGCAAATCATGTCATTGCAGCCCGAAATTCCTACAAAGAAAATAAAGCAGACGAAGGGGCCTGGAGGCCTGGAACCTGGGCTGGGGGCATCAGGGGCTGGACACCCCCTCATTTCACACCATCTCGGCATTTCCTCTGTGCCCCAGAGTCCCCAGGATCATTTTGTTTAAATGTGCAAACATGAAACTCAATTTCTCAATTTCTAACTGCACTCCATGCGCTTATGAAGTAGTAGAAAACTCTGAATGGTGGCATTTTAGGATAATTGGCCTCGTTCAGGCTTAAAGCCCCTTTGGCCAATTCCTGGGTAAATTCAGGATTTGCATTCCATCGGGGCTATTCTCGTGTGTCCTCTCCTCCTGGCTGACCCCTGAGCCTGAATCCCGGGATTATTTTTAAAGCCTGGTTATCACCCTGCTTCGTGGTGCCCTGCAAAGCACTTGGTGTTTCCATTACAGGGGGACACCCGGCTGCTTCCAGTTTTCGGCCCTATAGATGATGCACGCTGCTGTCTGTGGAGGAATGTCACAGGATGATAGCTCATGTTCGAGGACTGCCTAGCAGGCCTGAAAATTTCCACAAGTATTAACTTATGCAATCCTCCCAACTCTCCTTGTTGCTATTGTTAGCTCCATTTTACAGATGGAGAAACTAAGGCACGGAGAGGCAAGGTGATGAAAAGTGGCAGAGCTGGGATCTGAAGTGTCACAGAGGAGGGTGGAGAGGAGCCGGCACAGAGAGAAACAGCAAAAGTGGATCGCCTTTGCTCCATGCTCAGGACAAGTCTCCCTTTGATTGAGTGCACTGTGTTGAGAGGCCCCTGGGGAAGGTGTCAAAGCCATCACCCACAGCACAGATGGTGGAAGCTGGCACCCCTGCCATGCTGTGCTGGAAGTGTGCATTGGTTACAGCCTGTGTGAAGGGCGAATTTGAGAGAGGCTCTCTCCATGTCAAAGGTGCATGTCCTGGACAGGGGTGGTGGCTCACGCCTGGAATCCCAGCACTTTGGGAGACCAAGGCGGGTGAATCTCCTGAGGTCAGGAGTTTGCCAGCCTGGCCAACATGGTGAAACCTCGTGTCTACTAAAAATACAAAAATTAGCCAGGCGTGGTGGCGGGCACCTGTAATCCCAGCTACTCGAGAGGCTGAGACAGGAGAATCACTTGAACCCAGAAGGCAGAGGTTACAGTGAGTGGAGATTGCGCCACTGCACTCCAGCCTGGGATAGAGCGAGACTCCGTCTCAAAAAAAAAAAAAAAAAAAAAATAGTGCACATCCTCTTTTGACCCTCTGCTGGCTATCCGCCCTGGGGAAATACCTGCCCATGTGCATGAAGCGGCATGGAAGTTTATGCAGGGATGTTCCTTGCAGCATTGTTTGCAACAGTAAAGAATTGGAAATATCCTAAAATGTTCATCAGTAAGTGAGTGGTTAAATGATGGTATATTTACACTACGGAATCTGTCACCATAAGAAAGAATGCTATGTCTATATCCGGGTTTCTCAACCTCGGTAAAATTGACATTTGGACTGGATCATTGTTTGTGGTGGGGGAGTGTCCCGTGCATTGCAGGAGGTTTAGCGGCATCCCTGGCTCTACCCACTAGATGCCAGTAGCACCAACCTCCTTGGTGTGACACCCAGAAATGCATCCAGACATTACCAAGTGTTCCCTGAGGGCAAAATTGCCAGTGGCTGAGAACAGCCGGTCTATATGCAGTGAAATATAAAGATCTCCAAAACAGACTAATACATGAAAAAAAAAAGTTGCAGAACTGTATGCATTAAAAAAATACAATGCTGGTCAGGTGTGGTGGTTCGAACCTGTAATCTCAGCACTTTGGGAGGCCAAGGAGGGAGGATCGCTTGAGCCCAGGCGTTTGAGACTAACCTGGGCAGCACAGGGAGACCCCCTCCTTACAAAAAATAGAAAAACTTAACTGGGCATGGTGGTGCACACCTGTAGTCGTAGCTATTCAGGAGGCTGAGGCAGGAGGATTGCTTGAACCCAGGAGGCGGAGGTTGCAGTGAGCCGTGATTGCACCACAGCACTCCAGCCTAGGTGGCAGAGCAAAATCATGTCTCAGTAAGTAAGTAAATAAATAAATAAATAAATAAATAAATAAATAAAGCTAAGCTATTTATCTATATAGACGGCTGGGCGCGGTGGCTCATACATAGATACAGATACAGAGTCATGTATTCAGTGAGTTTTATTGAGCATCTGCCCCATGCCTGGAACTGTTCTTGGTGCTGAGGAAGTAACAATGACCAAAATGAAGTCCCTGCTCTACTGGAGATTACACTCTGGAGATTACACTCTGGCTTCTGGCGGGGAAAGACAGGCAATAGACACACGGTGTCAGGTGGTGATAAGTGCTACAAAGAAAGATAAGTGGGGCTTGGGGACCTCAAAAAGACATGGGGAGCTGTTTTAGAGTGGAGTCAGAGCAAGCCTCTCCACTAAGGTGACATTGAGCAGGGAGCTGCATGAATGAGGGACCAGAATGGGAATTTAGAGGTCAACGGGCTCCAGGCAGAGCAGGAGTCCCCCTGAGGCAGGATGGTGCTGTGTGAGCAGGAGGCCCAGCGAGGAGACCCGAGTGCCTGCAACGGAGTAAGTGAGGACCGTGATGGACGATGAAGCCAGTGAGACATTGGGTCGAAACCACAGCCGGCCTTTGTTGCATAGTATTGACTTGGTTTTTTGCCTCGAGAACTGCAGACATCAGGAGAATATCCAGCTTGGAATGTAAAGAGGCCAGGGTGGATGGTTCTGAGAGTAATGGAAGAGAAAAGGGGAGGGAGAGAGGGAGAGAGGGAGAGAGCGAGAGAGAAAAGGAAGAAAGGAAGGAAGGAGGGAGGAAGGGAAACACCAGATTGTCTAGCTCACCGATGAGTTCAAATCCCAGCTCCTCCACCTCCTCAGGCAACCAGCTTCGCCTCTCTGAGCCTCAGTTTCCTCTTGTGTAAAATGGTTTAACCATGCCGCCTCTCTCATAGGGGAGAATGTTGTCAGCAAAGTTCCCATGACGGCACTTTTTCCATAGGCCGTCAGTGAAAATGGAAGCTTCGCCCTGTCCTGCCCCCTCCCCCAGATGACTCAGACAACTCCTCTGCAGTATTGCTGTGGCCCGGGGGCCCTGTTTAGGCTGTAGGCTCCCATGGAGGCCCAGAGGGAATGCCTTTCCACATGTCAAAGAAACCTGAGACCCTAAGTTCATATCAACTGCAGACCTTTGGGCCTATGGCTATTGCCAAGAAGAGCCTTTTAGAAAAACATCCCAGCAGGGGCCAGGTTTGAAGGCCTCCAGGGGCTTGTGGGAGCCAACGTCTTCTTCTGTCTGACAGCCCCCTCCAACTCCCCCAGCCCGGGATCCCTCCCTGACAGCTGGTGGGCGGAGCCTGCTTCCAGAGGCTGGGCTTTGGGGTTGGGGTCTCTCTCTCAGCCCAGGAATAACCCAGCCCCCGCCCCTCCCCCTCACAGTTCACCCTGCAGAAGAGGTCAGGCCCTCCCACGGCATCTGCTTAAGATGCTCATAAATCCATGGGGACAGTCCCAGGCCTGGGGCATCTCCATGTCACATAAGTGGGGAGGGGGGTGCTTGGCTAAAAAGGGGGCCTCGAGAGGCTATAAAGACAGCAGCACACGGCTGGGCGTGGTGGCTCACGCCTGTAATCCCAGCACTTTGGGAGGCTGAGGCAGGCGGATCACCTTAGGTCAGGAGTTTGAGACCAGCCTGACCAACATGGAGAAACCATGTCTTTACTAAAAACACAAAATTAGCCAGGCATGGTGGCCCATGCCTGTAATCCCAGTTACTCAAGAGGCTGAGGCAGGAGAATCACTTGAACCCGAGAGGCTGAGGCAGGAGAATCACTTGAACCGAGGAGGCGGAGGTTGCAGTGAGCTGAGATCCTGCCATTGCACTCCAGCCTGGGCAACAAGAGCGAAACTTCGTCCCAAAAAAAAAAAAGACAGCAGCACACGGCTCACTTTTCCCTCAGACTCTGCAGGGCCATGGAAACAGCCACAGGGACTCAGGCAGCAGAAGAGAATGTTCTAGAATCCCTGGCAGGAGCCAGGGGACCTGGAGATGCAGCCGGGTGCGTCTATTCAGGCTTTCAAGCCTCCAGCAACCTGGAGACCTGCTGTCTCTACGCCTCTCACACGGAGCCAGCCTGTGGGGCGAGTGGCTCCCCGCTCCCACCGCCCCCACTCCTCCGTGTTGGTCGGCCAGGGCAATGAGAATATGCTTGCTTTGATGAAATGTCAATCACTTTTATATAAATATCTATATTTAGGACTCCTTTAAAAAATAAGAAGATCTGGGAGCACACAGTCACCATGCAGCTGCCCCCTTTAGAAAGACACGTGTCCTCCCCTGGCCACAGTCTCCACCTCTCCCTGTTGTCTCCTTGGTGCCCAGCCTCCAGCCCTCCTCCGCTTACTTGCCAGGCCCCGGAGGCCTTGGATCCCCAGTCTCCTGCCCAGAGATGCTCCGGGGCAGCCAACCCCATGCCAGATGAGGGTCTCAATGGAGTAGGGAGGCAGGGCGAGATGCAGGAGGCCTTGCCTACTTAGAATCAGCAGCTGGGGCACGGAGGGTGGAGGAGGAGGATCAACACGGGGCTGATGGGGAGGTGGCAGAGACAGGGCCTGCTGGGAGAAGCAGGAAAGGCAGAGAATGTGTCCATGCGTCCGGAGCCCTGACCCGTGGTGGGGCCATTGTGTCGGCAACCAGGACACGCGCTTGTCTGAGCTCCAGGAAGAGAGAGCTGTGTGCACATCCTGTCATCAGAGCAGCTTGAAATAAATGCCCCTATTTGTGTATCCGATTGGCAACAAGTAAAAAGATTAATGACAGGAGACAGAAAGCAGATGAGTGGCTGCGGGGGGCCAGGGAAGGGGTGGGGAGAGACTGCCTAATGGATACGAGGTTTCCTTTTGGGGTGACAGGAAAATTCCGGGATGAGAGCAGCAGGGGTGGCACAATGTTGTGAGTGTGCTGAATGCAACGGACTGGATCACTTTAAAATAGTTAAAATGGTAAGTCCTATGTTGCGTGTATTTTACCACAGTTAAAAAAAAGATGACTCGTATCCATTGTTGGTGAGGGCGGGGGAAAGGGGGCAGACTATCAATCAACACGTGGCTTCAGGAGGACAATTTGGTAATTCACATCCATCATTTCCTTTTTTATTTTTTAATTTTAGTTTTTTTTTTTTTTTTTGTAGAGACGAGGATCTCACTTTGTTGCCCCAGCTAGTCTCAAACTCCTGGCCTCAAATGATCCTCCCAATTTGGCCTCTCGAAGTGCTGGAATTACAGGAATGAGCCACTGCTCATGCCAGCACACATCAATAATTTAAATGGTTAGCCCAAAAATATTTTAGAAATCCGTCCCACAGAAATTCTGAAATAAAGATGTGCATGCAAGGAGGTTCAAGACAGAAATGTTCCTTAAAAGCACAATTGCTGGAAGCCATAGGAATGCCTTACCAGCTTTCTTTTGTTGTGTAACAAAGTACAAGAAACTTCATGACTTCAAATAACACTCTTCCCTCCCCATAAAAACACCCAAGTCACTGGCGATGTCACAGTTCTGCAGTTCAGAAGTCTGGACAAGCACAGCTGGATTCTCCGCTCAGGGCTTCCAAAGGCCAAAATCAAGGTGCCAGCTCACTGCATTCTCACCTGGAGCCCAAAGGCCTCTTCTGAGATCACTTGGTGGCTTTAAGACAGAGGTTCCCGTATTTCCCGACTGACTGTGAGAGCCCAGAGTCATCCTTATCTCCTGAAGGCCTCTCTCAGGTCCTTTCTGACCCACCCCCGCCCCCCGCAGCAATAGAGAATTTCCCTCAAGGCAAATCCCTCTCCTACTTACAATCTCCCTGCCAGAGAGAATCCCAGCCCTTTTAAGGGCTTGACTAATTGGGTCAGGCCTACTGAGGGTCATCTCCCATTCTTAAAGTCAACAACGTCATAAAACACACTCTAATGTAATCATGGACTGATACCCCTATCATATTTGTAGGATCCTCTATGGGTTATAGACGTCAGCCTGCAACAGTGTCTGTCAATAGGGGACTAGTTCATCTCCATAATCGCAAATACTGGAGAGTTTTTCAATAAATGAGATAGAGCTATATGAACATTTTCCTTGAGACATTATTAATGACATGCAAATAATTGATGCAATTTCATCAGTTTCCTTGACGTAACTGCAAAACTACACATATACAATTATATATATATATATAATTTCACATATAATTGTATATGTACAATTTCACTTATATATATAAAATTTCATTTAAAAAAAAAATCTATGCATGGCCCGGGTGCGGTGACTCACACCTGTAATCCTAGCACTTTGGGAGGCCGTGGCAGGCAGATTGCCTGAGCTCAGGAATTGAAGACCACCCAGGGCAACATGGTAAAACCCCATCTCTACTAAAATACAAAAAATTAGCTGGGCATGGTGGTGGGTGCCTATAGTCCCAGCTACTCAGGAGGTGGAGGCACAAGGGTCACTTGAGCCCAGGAGGCAGAGGTTGCAGTGAACCGAGATCATGCCAGCCTGGACAACACAGTGAGACTCTGTCTTAAAAAAAAAAAAAGAAAAGAAAGCTATGCATGCTTGTGCAAGTGTGTGTGTACATGCACAAAGAAAAGTCTGGAAGAATGTAGACCAAACTTTAAATAGCAAGTACCTCAAAGAAGTGAGGCTGTATGAAGCAGAATTTTCACTTTTTATTTTATATACTCTGTATCATTAGAATTAGTTACATTGAATATGTATTACTTTCACAGTTAAAAAGATTAAGGGCCAGGCGCAGTGGCTCACGCCTGTAATCCCAGCACTTTGGGAGGCTGAGGCGGTGGATCACCTGAGGTCAGGAGTTCGAGACCAGCCTGGCCAACATGGTGAAACCCCGTCTCTACCAAAAATACAAAAATTACCCAGGCATGGTGGTACACACCTGTCATCCCAGCTACTCAGGAGGCTGGGGCAGGAGAATCGCTCGAACCTGGGAGGTAGAGGTTGCAGTGAGCTGAGATCACACCAGTGCACACCAGCCTGGGCAACAAGAGCAAAACTCTGTCTCAAAAAAAAGAAAAAGTTTAAAACATTAAATTTTAAAAAAGCTCACAATGTAATCACTAAATGTTTAAGGTTCATAAAGGAAAGCTGGTCCCCCCTCACTGGACTCCCCCCACTGGGAGAAATTATCAAGCCAGGCTGGTCCTTTGTTTTGTTTTCTGTTTGTTTGTTTTGAGAAAGGGTCTCACTCTGTCACCAGGCTGGAGTGCAACATCACCATCACAGCTCATTGCAGCCTCAACCTCATGGACTCAGGTGATCCTCCAGCCTCAGCCTCCCAAGTAGCTGAGACTACAGGTGTGTACCATCACACCTGACTAATCTTTATTTTTCTGTAGACATGGGGGGGTCTCATCATGTTTCCCAGCTGGTGTCAAATTCCTGAGCTCAAGTGATCCTCCCTCTCAAAGTGCTGGGATTGCAGGCATAAGCCACTGTATCCAGCCCAGACTTGTTATTTTTCCGTTTTGAACTACTTCTTAGTGACTCTTGAACTTCCTCATTGTTCGGTGAGAGGTCTAGAAATCAGAGTGTGGTGAGGACCCGGAACCATACCTGATGATCTGTTCTCTCAGAGGGGCCCAAATGCCTCTGTGCAGGCAGCTGCAGGGTAGAGGGACTGTCCACGCTGGAGGTCAGCAGCACCCCTGAGACCTGAATCAGGCTGAGGGTCAAGAGCTGGAGAGGATGGAGCGGGGTGGGCTCACACACCAGGCAGCAGGGATGGTTCCCAGGGGGGTTGTATAAATCAGACTAGATGCCAAAAGTAGGAATGATTCTATTCTGCCAGAGAGTCACAGACTAGGCCACCCCAAAATATGCCATTCTGGCATCAGGATTATTTTGAGCTGAAGACAGTTGAGAAGAAGCAGATGAAGGAAAAGCTCTGCCCTCCCCTATTTAAGCAGGACATAGATTTCTTTTTTTTCTTTTTTTTCTTTTCTTTTTTCTTCATTGAGACAGTGTCACTCAGTAGCCCAGGCTGTAGTGCAGTGGCACGATCTTGGCTCAATGCAACCTCCGCCTCCCAGGCTCAAGTGATTCTCCTGCCTCAGCTTCCCGAGTAGCTGGGACTACAGAAGCATACCCCCATGCCCAGCCTTTTTTTTTTTTTTTTTTTTTTTGAGACGGAGTTTCACTCTTGTTGCCCAGGCTGGAGTGCAGTGACGCGATCTCAGCTCACTGCAACTTCACCTTCTGGGTTCAAGCGATTCTCTTGCCTCAGCCTCCTGAATAGCTGGGACTACAGGCACCTGCCACCATGCCTGGCTAATTTTTTGTATTTTTAGTAGAGATGGGGTTTCACCATGTTGGCCAGCCTGGTCTTGAACTCCTGACCTCAAGTGATCCGCCTGCCTCGGCCTCCCAAAGTGCTGGGATGACAGGCGTGAGCCACTGTGCCTGGCCCTAAAAGCAGGACATAGATTTCTAACAGTGCCTCCTGGTCATCTTTCTACCAGGAAGGTCAGAAATTCATCACCAGACATAGCCCTAGACCCTTACTGCTCAGATGACACCAGAGGAATCTAAGTAACAAACTTTGCTAACTGGCCCTTATCTTTTCTCGGTTTCCCCATCTTTGCCTTCCCCCAATCTTCTGTTGCCCCAGAAACTCCAAGTCCTTTTTTTCTTTTTCCTTTTGGTCTTGTCCCTTCTGTATAGATGTGTTGCTTTTTTCGTTGAGGTGGAATGCAAGTTCAAGTTCTCACCACCCCGAGGTTACTCGTCAGTGGATGATCCTGGGTGTGACATCCACATTAACATGTGACACACATGTTAATAAACTTCTGTGGGTTTTTCTCTTGTTAATGTGTCTTGAGACAGGCTCTCACTCTGTCACCCACGCTGGAGTGCAGTGGCACTGTCACAGCTCATTGCAGCCTCAATCTTTTGTCAGTTCATAGGGCCTCAGACAAGGAGCCTAAGGTGGGTAGAGGAAAATGAACAATTTCCTCCCCTACATAAGTATTTCAGGCAGAAGACAACTGAACACAAAGTGTTTGATGCTGACAAAACTGACGGGTTAGCTGGAGGACCATAAGGACCCCCCAGATGCTGCAGAACCGACTCACCAGCAAGGCTGCCCGATCAGGAATGTGCAGAATCAGAAACCTGACCGAGGGACTGTTGAGCCAAGCACATCCTCAGAGCTGCAACCCAGGGATCGGAGGCCCCACAGCTGCCTCCAAACCTGCCTCTGCACACCCTCAGAGCTACAACCCAGGGATCGGAGGCCCCACAGCTGCCTCCAAACCTGCCTCTGCACATCCTCAGAGCTGCAACCCGGGGATCGGAGGCCCCACAGCTGCCTCCAAACCTGCCTCTGCACATCCTCAGAGCTGCAACCCGGGGGTCACAGGCCCCACAGCTGCCTCCAAACCTGCCTTTGCACACCCTTAGAGCTGCAACCCGGGGATCGGAGGCCCCACAGCTGCCTCCGCACCTGCCTCCAAGCACCCACGAAGCTGGAGACTGGACACTCGTATCCACACAACCTTGCCTGACAAGAGAAAACGGGCCACTGAGAGATGCTTCTATCTCCCTCCTGTCTTCCAAATCTCATGTGAACGTGCTTAACTCACAACCAAATGTGCCCCCAAAACCCCGGATGTCAGAGAGTCTGGGTAATTCATTTTAAGTTTTCAGTGTTGAAAGCCCTGGAAGGAAGTGGGAACGGATGCCGAGTACCAAGAGTCACTACCCAGGATGGGGACTTCACCACGGGAGGCCAAGAACTCAGACTGGGGCCCAGGAGGCAGGAAAGAATTCAGCTACAAAGTCCAACGCCATGTTCACTGTCTGAGCTGGGCCACGCTTGCATTGCTCTACAGAAATACCTCAGACTGGCTACTTTATAAGAAAAGACACTTAATTGGCTCATGGTTCTGCAGGCTGTACAGAAAGCATAGCACTGGCATCTGCTTCTGGGGAGGCCCCAGGAAGCTTCCAATCATGGCAGAGGCAAAGAGGGAGCAGGCCCCCCACATGGCATGAGCAGGAGCAAGAAACAGAGGGGGCAGGGGGTTGCCACATACTTAAACAACAAGATCTGACAAGAATTTACTCACTATTGCAACGACAGCACCAAGGGCGTGAGCTAAACCATCCATGAGAAATCCACCCCACCCAGGAGGCAGAGGCTGCAGTGAGCTGAGATGGCACCACACTGCACTCCAGCCTGGGCGACAAAGTGGGACCTTGTCTCAAAAAAAGAAATATATATATATGTGTGTGTGTGTGTGTATATATGTGTGTGTGTGTATATGTGTGTGTGTATATATATGTGTGTGTGTGTATATATATGTGTGTGTGTATGTATATATATGTGTGTGTGTGTATATGTGTGTGTGTATATATATGTGTGTGTATATATGTGTGAGTGTGTATATATGTATGTGTGTGTATATATATGTGTGTGTGTGTATATATGTGTGTGTGTGTATATATGTGTGTGTGTGTGTGTGTGTGTATATATATGTGTGTGTGTATATATATGTGTGTGTGTGTGTGTATAATATATATGTATATATATAAACCCATTACCATGATCCGGTCACCTCCCACCAGGCCCCATCTCCAACACTGGGGACTACAATTCAACATGAGATTTGAGCAGGGCCAAGTATACAATCTTTATCACCACTCTAGCTGCAAGGAAAACCTTGACACTTCGACACGGTCCCTGGTCTGGGTTTCCTGGGTGACCTCTTCATCTTTAAACATAGTACTGGGGGTCAAGTTCCTCTGCTTTAGCTTCAGTGAGGCTGAGCAGATTCACTCCTGTGGGTCTCGCACTCTGATCATTATTGATTATCACAATCTTAGCGGCTGCTCTGCACTGAGTGGCTTGCCAAGCACTGCGCTGAGAGCTTCGTGCATTACTGTGCATCAGGTATTTTGCAGCAACTGTATATAATTAGGACTGTTGTTACTATTATCATTTAAAAGGTGATGAAACTGAGGCTCACAGAGGTTTTATAACTTGCCCAAGGTCACACAGCAAGTAAATGACAGAACCAGGATTAGAACCTATTTGCTGAACCACATGATGACATTGGCTGCCATTATTCATTTTGATTTTATTTTGAAATAAGAAAACAAATCTGTGCTTCCTAAATCAAGTTTCTTTGGAAGACAATTGTTCCAAAATATAAAATGCAGGGGGAGGTGAATAGTAAAAGGAATGCTTTGTAGGGAAGGAACCGGAGCCTGTGGTACTCAATGATCCCTGTGCCCTTTCAGAGCCAACGTTCTGTTCTACAAGCATGCCTCTTTATTCCCTGTTCAATAGCAACTGGGACTGCATCCATGCTGGAAGTTACTACCCGTGGAGCCAGGGTGGGAGGCGGGCTCGGGGGAGGGGGCCTGCTTCTTGGAGGATGCTCTGTGATCCTCCCTGAAGCAATCTACAATATGGTCCCAGAGTTGCCATAGCAACTCCCCATCTGGGCTATTTACATGAAATAAAGGAAGCATCTTCTGTCTCCAGACCATTGTGACTTTGAAGAATGACTCCTTCAGCAGACATTCAACAGTGTCACCCAGGGGTGGCAAACGCAAATGCTCACAGGAAGCGAACAGACAACGTAAAGGAGCTAATGAAAGGACGGCAGGGAGGTTCAGTGGGTAGTTGGGGGCTGGAGGGCCCTGGATAGTGCACCTCCCCCTGCCCCCATCCATGCAGGCAACTGTAGCTCAGTCATAGCCCCTTGTTACTCTGCAGGAATGTAAACCCAGGGTTAGTCGATCTTCATGTTTGTCAAGAAAAGCTGAAAGCTAGATTTTTAGGTGAAATCTTTTCATCTATAAATGTTAGCACCCAATCCAAACTTTGCACTGGGGCTTCCAGGCATTGTCGTGCAAGTCATGGCCTGCACAACTCCAAGGACATCAGTTTTGTGTTTGTCCGAGTGTGGGGTGCTCCCTGCCGTAAACTGCACACTGCGAAGCCAGATGTGTGTAGTCCTGTAATGTCAGGGGGCCAAATTTGGCTTGTCACCAGTGTGCCAATTCCAATTCTAAGTATCCAGCCGTAGAGGTCTGGCTAGAGAAATTATTGTTCAACTAACCAATGTAAGCCACCAAAAATAGTGAATAGTACTCATGGATGTGAAAAAGGTGTTCACCATATATTGACATGTGAAAAAAGCACAGTACAAAAATATAAAGTGCATAATCTTAATTTTTGAAAATAAAGATGTACACATTGTATTAAAAAGTCCGCAAGGAGAGAGGAGGGAGAGCATTAGGAAAAAGAGCCAATGCATGCTAGGCTTAGTACCTAGGTGATGGGGTTGACGGGTGCAGCAAACTACCATGGCACACGTTTACCTGTGTAACAAACCTGCACATCCTGTACATGTACCCCGGAACTTAAAATTTTTCAGAATAGTCTGCAAGGCTGCACCCCCAAATGTGAAAACAGTGACCTCAGAGAGGTATAAGGTCATTTTTATTTTCATCCTCTTTATCTCTGCGTTTTCTCAATTGTGATGGCATGTAAATACTTATAAAATTTAAAAAATTAAGTTCATTCCAAAAGGTCTTCTAATGACTGGACGCAGTGTCTCACACCTGTAGCGCCAGCACTTTGGCCAAGATGGGAAGGTCGCTTGAGCCCAGGAGTTCGAGACCAGCCTGAGAAACATAGCAAAACCCCGTCTCTACAAAAAAAAAAAAAGCCAGGCATGGTGGCCTGTGCCTGTAGTCCCAGGCACTTGGGAGGCTGAAGTGGGAGGATCGCTTGAGTCTGGGCAGTCGAGGCTGCAGTGAGCCATGATTGAGCCGCTGCACTCTAGTCTGGGCAACAGAGTGAGATCCTGTCTCAAAAGATAGTAACAATAATTCTTCTAAAATGGAATCAAAATTTGTTTTCCAGCAAAAAGGAAGAGAGTAGGGATGTGGCCAAAAGCAATGGTTTTCAAACTCCAACGTATTTCAGCATGGCCCTGGACAGTTGGCTCAAACACAGATTACTACCTGTCCTGGCTGTGCCTGGAATAGGTCTTGTGGAATTTGCTGTTTAAGCAAGTATCCAGGTGACGCTGGTGCTTTGGTCCCCAGACCATGCATTTCAAACACTGGGAAAAAAGGCCTTATTAGGCTCTGTACGCTGTAAAGATATTCTCATAAGAATATCTAAGACTCACCTGGTAAACTCGCCTAAAATGTAGTTCTGGGACCATCCCCAAAGACTGAAACTCACTGGGTCTGGAGTGGGGCCCAGGAATCTGCATTTTCACAAACACACAGGGTGGTTTTGCTGTAGGTGGTTTCTGGGGACAGCCTTTGAGAAGCACGGCTCTAAAAGCCAACCTGGAGATGGGATTGAGGGATTACTGGTCTCTGTGGTGTGAGCTCATTTAGGTGGCATCCATACATTAAGTGAGCAGCTACTGGGCTCCCACTGTTTGCCAGGCACTGGGCCAGGAGCTGGAGGAGCTGGACAGATGTATAAGACATGCCCCTGGTGCAGCCCTGGGCTCTACTAGGGATGATAGGGATTGCGGGGAGCCAAATGCAGCCAGCACCCAGGTGGAAGGCATCTGAGGAGGCTGGGGGATGGGGACAGGGGTACAGGAAATGAGGGCCTGGGCAGTGAGTGCCCTCGGGCTAAGGGAGGCAGTCTACAGGAGGGCACTGGGAGCTTTTGGGGCCATTCAGTCTCTTGACCTTTCAGACAAAGAATTTGGTTCTCAGCAGCAACCAGCCTCATTCTGGTAGCGTCTGAATCTTTATACTCAGAACTCGTTCATGGCGCAGCCATCTGTCCTCTCTGTTCTTAATTGACCCTCTGTAAGAACCCTCATTACTTTCTTCTTAGCTTCCTGCTGATTCTTCCAACAGGTGTACTAAACCAAATCGCCTGTTCCGGGTGAGCAGTTTGACATTCCTCCCTCTGATTAGCAGGTACTACATGAATTCCCTTCTTTGGTTAAAAAGTATTTCTTGGCCAGGCGCAGTGGCTCAAGCCTGTAATCCCAGCACTTTGGGAGGCCGAGGCGAGCAGATCACGAGGTCAAGAGATCGAGACCATCTTGGCGAACACGGTGAAACCCCGTCTCTACTAAAAATACCAAAAAAAAATTAGCCAGGCGTGGCGGCGGGCGCCTGTAGTCCCAGCTTCTCGGGAGGCTGAGGCAGGAGAATGGCGTGAACCCGGGAGGCAGAGCTTGCAGTGAGCCGAGATCGCGCCACTGCCCTCCAGCCTGGGCGACAGAGCGAGACTCTGTCTCAAAAAAAAAAAAAAAAAAAAAAAAAGTATTTCTTAACTTTAATACTCCAAACAGACAGAAAAATAGGGAAAATTATCTAATTTCCACGTACCCATTACACAGATGCTAACATCTTACTACATGCATCTGTAAGGTGTGTTACCCAGATGCTTACATCTTATTTATTTCCTTCAGCTCTTTTAAAAATACATGAGCCCAGAAAGACACACCAAAGCTCCACTCCAGCACTGTCTTTCCCCCTCCCTCCCTCCTCCCACCCTCCTCCCAGGGCTCACCTCTCGTTTTCATTGTGCCAGATGCATCTCTGCTCAGGTGGACCCACTCGTAACCAAGGTCTTAGGATTTTGTTTGGAAATTTAGCACAAGTGTTATCACTGTGCCCCATCACTTTGCAAGCTGCCCTTTACCCTTGCCTTTATGTTCTGGGGTTTATCAGAGTCATCACAGTTTGTCTTGCCTGTGCATACACACAGTGGTGTGGCCTGTCTTTAGCACTGACACCAGACATGGGAACTGCTGGGGATGAACCAAGGAGCAAAGAATTCCGTGCCTGGTCTCATTCTCTCAGGTTTACCAGAAATAACCCATGCAGTGTAGCCTTCAGTTTAAAGGGGCTTTTTCTTTTTTCTTCTCTTTCTTTTTCTTTTTCTTTTTTCTTTTTTTTTTTTGAAACAGGGTCTTCCTCTGCTGCTCACACTGGGGTGCAGTGGCACGATCATGGTTCACTGCAAACTTGACCTCCTGGACTCAAGCAGTTCCCCCACCTCAACCTCTTGATTAGCTGGGACCAGACATATACCACCAGGACCAGCTAATTTCATTTTTATTTTTCGTAGAGAAGGGGTTTCCAGCCGGGCACAGTGGCTCACGCCTATAATCCCAGCACTTTGGGAGGCTGAAGCTGGAAGATCACTTGAGCCCAGAAGTTCGAGACCAGCCTGGGCAACAGAGCAAGATCCCATCTCTATTTTTTTTTTTTCCTGAGATAAAGTCTTGCATTGTTCCCTAGGCTAGTCTCAAATTCCAGGGTTCAAACGATCCTCCTGCCTCGGCCTCCCAAAGTGCTGGGATGGCAGGCGTGAGCCAACGCTCCAGGCCCAAAGGGGCCTCTTTACTCACTGATCCCCCAGTTGCAGGGGCAGCTCCCTCAACCAGTTCCCAGCACAGGCAGACAGAACAGCCCCTGCCCCAGACTCCCTGGTGTGCCTTTAGCCTTAGGGCAACACCTGCCTCTCCTGCCCCACCCAGAGGGAGCCAAAGTCCCACACCTGGCACCTGGGGGGCACTTGGCAGAACCCCCAGCCTGCAGCACACGACAGCCTCCACGGCCCCTCCCGGCAGTGGTGTTTTCAGACTCCCTCAGAGACGATTAAAAGGGAGGAGGACTCAGGGTAATGGGGTCAAGCCGCTGGGGTGGAGGAACCAGACAGGTGGACAGGCACACAGCATAGCTGTCCTTCAGGGCCAGCCCTGGGGCAGAACCAGAGGCGGGAGCCAGCACCCAGGCAGAGAAAACCAGAAAGACCTCCGGTCTCATTGCCCAGTTCAGCACAGACTAGGTCCGAGCCCTGAGCAAGTATGGATTCTGTGTGTGGCTTGAAGAGCTGGGCAGGGCCCCACCTCCTCCCCTTTCAGACTGGGGAACTCCACTGAAGCCGACCCAGTGACCACTTAGTGAGCACCTACTGTGTGCAAGGCCTCACGCCGGGCACTGGGATGGGGCACCTGCCCCAGAGAGGCGCACAGTTAGTGGGGGAGGGGAGAAGCAACTGGAGGAGGGAGGGAAGAGGGCGGACTCATCCCCCACGGCTGCCACAGTCAATCACCAAACCAGGGGCTTAACAAAGATGTTCTCTCACGATTCTGGAGGTCAGAAGTCAAAGATCAAAGTGTGGACAGGGCCATGCTCTCTCTGGAAGCTCTTCCTGCCTCTTCCAGCTCCTGGTGGCTCCAGGCGTGCAGAGGCCTCACTCCAATCTCGGCCTCTGCCTTCACGTGGCCATCTCTCTCGTGTCTCATCTCACATCTCTCGTCTCTCTTGTCTCTTGTCTCTCATCTCTCTTGTCTCTGTCTCAAATCTCCCCGTGATGCCTGTTACGGGATTTAGGGGCTACCCTAAATCCAGGATGATCTTTAATTATATCTATAAAGACCCTTTCTCTACATAAGGTCACATTTACAGGTTCTGGGGCACAGACAACTCTTTTGGGGGTCATCATTCAGCCCACTTCACAGGGCACAGGGAACCTTCTAGAAGAGGCAGACCAGCAGAGACCAGTCTCCCTCTAGAGGGAAAGAGAGGAGCCTTCAGAAAAGTAGAGGAAGAATGTCAGGGCCCGGATGCGGGCACACGAGGAGGAAGGTGGACAAGGTCCTGGCTAGAGGGACACGCAGAGCCCCTCCGGCCCTTCTGGAAGTTTGCCCTTGACCACAGGTTGCTGAGTGGGTGAGGGGTAGCAAAAAGCTAACATGGAGTTGCTGTTGGAAAAAGGTGAAATTCTCTTCTCAATTTAGGATGAACTGTTTTGATGGGCAAAGAAAGGCTCAAAATTAAGGCATAATCCTGAAGAAAAAAAGCTCTAAAACATATTTTTCCCTTAGTTTTATGACTTAAGAATTTATTTGGCCAGGTGTGGTGGCTCACACCTGTAATCCCAGCACTTTAGGAGGCCGAGGTGGGCAGATCACATGAGGTCAGGAGTTTGAGATCAACCTGGCTAACACGGTGAAACCCCGTCTCGACCAAAAACACAAAAATTAGCCAGGTGTGGTGGCACGTGCCTGTAATCCCAGCTACTCAGGAGGCTGAGGCAGGAGAATTGCTTGAACCTGGGAGGCAGAGGTTGCAGTGAGGCGAGTTCGCGCCACTGCACTCCAGCCTGGGCAACAGAGTGAGACTCCATCTCAAAAAACAAAACAAAACACACACACACACAAATCAACTGAGCATGGTGGCGGGCGCTTATAATCCCAGCTACTCGGGAGGCTGAGGCAGGAGAATCGCTTGAACCTGGGAGGCAAAGATTGTGCCACTGCATTCCTGCCTGGGCGACAGAGGGAGACTCTGTTTCAAAAAAAAAAAAAAAAAGAAAGAAAGAAAGAAAAGAAAGAAAGAGACAGAGGGAAAGAAAGAAAGAAAGAAAGAAAGAAAGAGAAAGAAAGAAAGAAAGAAAGAAAGAAAGAAAGAAAGAAAGAAAGAAAAGAAAGAAAGAGAAAGAAAGAAAGAAAGGAAAGAAAGAGAAAGAAAGAAGGAAAGAAAGAAAAGGAATTTATTTACATTCAAACAAAAATGTAATATTGCAAGTGCCTCATCTATCAGACTGGGAGGAATCTCAGAGCTGAAAGCAACCCCAGCGCAAGGCCAAGCTTCTCTCGCTCCCAGAAAGTCTCACTGCATTGATGCCAAACTCGGTGTGGACACCTGGTCAGCACAGTGCACCACAGACCAGAACTCCTGGGCCCGAGGTACCTCCTTCCTGAGCCTCCCAAGCACCTAGAACTACAGGTGTGCGCACTGCGCCTGGCTAGCTTTTGTTTTCATGCTGTTGGGACACCATGGCCATGGTGAAGTTTGACTTCCTGGCCCTTCCTCCTCTTTGGATAGCAGCCTGGATTACTGGAGTTCCTGCTCCATCCTTCCTGCAGCATGCAGGGAGCACCTGCCGAGGGAGTGCTGGGGAGTGGTGGTGTCCTGGTCTGTGAGGCAGCTGAGGACCCCGGCAGACTAACCAGTCTCCTTCTGTTGCACAGAATGTTAGGGTTCACTCATTCATTCCTTCATTTCTGTGAGATCCTACAGCATAATCTCATAAAAGATGTTTGAACCCGGCACTGCCTGGGTTCAAATCCTGGCTCAGCTGTTTCCTAGGAGTGTGTGGTAGGCTGTATTTCTCTTCACAAACACTTGGTGACCCCCGTTGCAAGAGACGGGTGCATCCCTGCCCCGCTGAACCTCCTGTAGCTGTGTGACTCACCTTGGGAACTCCTCAGAGGGGACAAGCATCCTGCCTAAGGTCACGCGGCCCCTAGGTGGGGAGCTCAGGTTCTAACCGTTCCCCTCACACTGTGCTGGCTCCCAGTCCCAGCCCCACCTTCCCAACAGGGATAGAAGAGCCATGCCTTTTGCTCGCTCCTAAGTCCCGCCCAGGTGGAGACATTTGTGTACTCAAAGTGATGCCAGCCAAGCCCTAGATTCATAATGGCAGCCCACGGGCAGTGACATTGACAGGCAGGGGTAGAAGGATCAGATGGCTCCATCACTGCCTCGGGGTTAGGCCTGAGCTGCTCATGGCCACAGCCCTTGCCCCAAACAAGGACGGTCCCCCAGGACTGTGCAGAGTCACTATAGGAATCTAACAGATCACATCACGCTAAGCACCTGGCAAGGCTCAGCTCACTTAGTTCTTACAATAAATGCATGAGGGAAGTGCTGTGATCATGGCCCTGTGTTATAGAGGGGGAAACTGAGGCTCAGAGAGGTGACACTGCTGGCCAAGGTCATCTGGCGGGTGAGCCACGGACCTCGGACTCAAACCTGAGCCTAAGGCTGAGCTCTGAGCCACGGCTGTGCTGCCCACTGTCTCTTACTGAGTCATCTGGTGACCGGCCTTTTCTGGTTCTTTTAAAAAATTCTTTCTACATCACTTGGACTGTGCAGATTTTCTGGTTCTTGTTTTTCTCTTTTACGGTTCACTAAGAAATGGGGAACAGAAAGATTTCAACGAGGGCAGCCCATCCTCAGGGCAGGAGCTACAGGGAACTTTACCCCAGCCAGGGCGGCACCCAGGGCCTGGACCCCCTCACCAGATAACCTGTGGGGTATAAACACCCGGCACAGTTGAGAAATAGGGCCGAGTGTGGTGGCTCACGCCTGTAATCCCAGCACTTTGGGAGGCAGAGGTGGGTGGATCACAAGGTCAGGTGTTCGAGACTAGCCTGGCCAACATAGTGAAACCCTGCCTCTACTAAAAACACAAAAATTACCAGGGCGTGGTGGTGGGTGCCTCTAATCCCAGCTACTGGGGAGGCTGAAGCAGGAGAGTCGCTGGAACCCAGGAGGCAGAGGTTGCAGTGGGCTGAGATAGCGCCACTGCACTCCAGCCTGGGTGACAGAGCAAGACTCTGTCTCAAAAAAAAAAAAGGCAAGATTTCTCTGCCTTCAATGGTCTCATGATCCCTTGGGATTCCCCAGCAAAGGCCCAAGCTGCAGTTTTCGAGTTAAAGCCAAGCTCTTTGACACACAAACAAGCTGCTTCAGACCCTGGTTCACCCGTGGGCAAACATTCCATGGAGGCTGTGTCCACACTTTCCTCTTCCTCCCCTCCTTTCCCTACGTTCTCAGCTCAGGTACCACCTCCTTAGGGAAGCCCTGCCGCATACCCCAACCAGATCCAGGGCCCTCATGAGCTCTCACAGAACCTGGGCTTTTTCCTCTGAAGGGGACTTATCCTCATCTGGAAACACGCACCCTCTGGTGGGACAAGTTGACTAATATCCGTCATCCCTACTAGACTCAGCCTCCTTGAGGGTGGGGGCTGTCTGAGTTTGTTCATCATCAAATCCCCATACCTAGGCCAGTGCCTGGCACATAGTAGGGGCTCAATAAACCTGTCTGCACTTGCCCTTCAAGATTCCACTCATGGCTGGGTGCAGTGGCTCACGCCTGTAAGCCCAGCATTCTGAGAGGCTGAGGTGGGAGGATTGCTCGAGTCCAGGAGTTTGAGACCAGCCTGGGCAGCACAGGGAGACCTCCTATCTACAAAAAATACAAAAATTAGCTAGGCGTGGTGGTGCACACCTGCAGTCCTAGCTACTCGGGAGGCTGAGGCAGAAGGATCGATTAAGCCCAGGAGATGGAGACTGCAGCGATCTGTGATCGTGCCACTGCCCGCCAGCCTGGGTGGCAGAGTGAGACCCTGTCTCTAAACCAACAAAACAAAAACAAACAAAAAAGATTCCACTCACAAGAGGAACCCACGGAGGAGATGCAGACCTCCCTTCCAGCCCCTCCTGCCCGGGATCGGGGCCACTTCTGCAGCTGTCTGGAAAGGAAAAGCCGGCGTTTGTTGAGTCCGGCACTCCGATTTCACTAGTCTGGAATAGAGGCCTCATCTGTATTTTCAAAGCTCCCAGTGATCCTAATTCACAGCCAGGGATGAGGCCACAGGCCCAGGGGCAGAGCTGAGAGCTGCTCATTCTTTCTAGTCCACTTTGGGGCAGGGAGTGGGGTGGGCAGTGAGCCTGGAGGAGGGCTTGGCTGACCAGGAGATTCCAGGAGAGGATGGAAGGCTTGCGGGGCGGAGTGCATGGTGACATGAAGTCATGCCCATATTCTGAACGGAGCCCAAGTTCGGAACAGAGCTAAAACCCGTGCACTGGGAACGGACCTAGTTTAGCTCCCTCGACTCTAGGTACAGGAAAAGATGGAAGCCCACGGAGCTAACAAGACCAGGGGCAGGTGTGAGATAAGAACACTGCGCCCTGACAGGCACCCTTTGCCTGCACAATCTTCACTGCGTCTTAAGCCTTTCTACACGTAGGCAATGTTGTGCATTTTGCAGATAAGGAAACCGAGGCTGAGAGGTTAACTAAATTGCCTAAAGCCACACAGCTAGCTGTGAACAGATGAGCAGAAATTAGAACCCAGACGTGGCTGGAGCGGGCTGGGGCTGGGGGTGGTGGCGACCTATGGCCCCCTGCCACCTGGGCAGCATGATGAGGGTCTTGTCCATACCTTGTAGGATTCCTTCCTGCCCTGATTTCGGCTTCTGCCCTCTCCCCGCACCCTCCCTGCCCCACGCTCAGCTCCTCTAAACCCCGCTGTCTGTGTCTGAAATTCCTCTGCCCTGATTCTGGGCTCCCACAGGGTCTGGTGTGCTGGAAGTCCAGTTTCTCAGCTGTAGGATAACCTCGGAAAGGATGTCACGGCCAACGAGAAAGATGCTTTCTCTGGCTTTTCCTAAAAAGGCAGACAGGGGAGTTCTGGCCACTCAAAAAGAATCACTACCTGTGGTCCCATCACTGTCCCACATGTGTGGCCTCCCCGCTCCCTTCACAAGCCACAGCACCAGGGGCGTGGAGAGATCTCAGTTCAAATCCCAGCTCTGGCTGGATGTGGTGGCTCACGCCTGTAATCCCAACACTTTGGGAGGCCGAGATGGGCAGATCACCTGAGGTCAGGAGTTCGAGACCAGCCTGGTCAACATGGCGAAACTCCATCTCTACTAAAAATATAATAATTAGCCAGGCATGGTGGCAGGTACCTGTAATTTCAGCTACTATGGAAGCTGAAGCAGGATCATCTCTTGAACCTGGGAGGTGGAGCTTGCAGTGAGATCTCCCCACTGCACTCCAGCCTGGGCGAAAGAGTGAGACTCTGTCTCAAAAAAAAAAAAAAAAAAAAAAATCCCAGCACCGCCACTTTCTATCTGGGTGACCTCAGGTGAATGAGTCCCTCTGAGCCTCAGTGTTGAGGAAATGGGGACAAAAGCAGCCCCTGTTTCTTATGGGTGCTAAGAATGAAATAAGCTAGTGAGCACGAACGTGCTTGGCCCCAGCAGCTCCGCAAACACCCATTAAATCTGAAGGTGATGGTGACTGCCTTTGTTTTTACAACAAAGGAAAGAACTTTGTAGGACAAATCAGAAACCAAACTGTTTTTTGAAAAACAAAAAAACATTTATTTCTGTAAACTGTCTGAGCGCAGAGATGTTCTTTACAATCCCAATACAGTACAGATTTCTTCCCCAAAATGAAATGAGCAAGGAAAAACAGAAAAAGAGCTATATCAAATGTGCTCATGAAGAACCAAGCCAATCTCATCTTTCTTCAAAAACCAAACAAAACGATCCTTTTGAATGCGTGGTGCAGGCCTAGGATTGAAGCCACAGGCTTCTGGGGTGCTGTGAGCCCCTGGCTTTGCTCAGCTCACAGCTAGCACGGCGGGCGGAGCAACCCTTTCGCCGAGTCATCCTCGCAGCTTGCACAGAAGCTTCCTGAACCTAAGGAATCTGTTCCCAGCTCTCCTTAAATTCCCAGTCCCCACCCTGGGCCTCTCTCCCTAACGTTCTTGTCGCTTTGGGAGCCTCTGAAGTGAACCCTGAAATACTCCCTCTGTCAGCTCTGGGCTCAGACCTTTGCCCTTCTCTGTGTCACAAGGAAATTTCGGTCAGGAGGTTGGGAACAGGTGGTTTCAGACCGTGCAGCAAAGCCACTGCCAGGCAAGTTTTAAGGCAAATTTTATCTCTTCTTATTCAGTCTGAGCCAGACCTAACCTTCTCACCACCGAGCAATCCTGCCTCTGCTGGACATGCAGCTTAGGCAACTCTGGATGGAGGTGGGATGAGGGAGCCCAGGGCAGATTCCAGGAGGTCTGGGCCTGACGAGGGAATGGACGTGTGTGCTTATGAAGGCTGCAGGCACCGGGTGCAGCTCCTGGCCCAGCTGCCCCTCAGTGGTACACAGGAAGCAGGGCCCAAGAAAACTGAGATGGCAAAACAGGCCCGGGCTCTGGAAAGCAACGTGAGGTCGTACAGATCTCACTAGGCAGACCTCGTCTCATGGAAGAGAAATGCCAGGAAAAGGGGTCACTGCAGGAGGCACCTCGGATCTGATGGCAGGCAGGACCTTGCATCAAAATGATTTTTCTTTAGAACAAAAAAGAGGGGGAGAAAAGAAAAAGAAGATCAAAGAAAGAGGTTCCATGAGCGTCATGAGATAGGACACAGCAGGGTTCTAAGGGAAGCAGGAAGGTGGGGGCTGCGGACACAGGGTGGCGGGCGCTGCCTCTCATGGCTTCTTTTCTCCCTGGTGGGCTGGTGGGCTGGTAGCTGAGGCCGGCGGTCCTCTCCCCCGGGGAGCAGGCAGATGACTTTGGCAAGGGGCGGTGCGGGGGGGGCTGGGGTTACTCTGTCTGGGCGTCGTAATTGGCTCCCCCCGCCTTCTTCAGCTCGTTCTTGATGAAATCTTCCTCCAGCTCCTTCCGATCACTGATCACAAACTCCTTAGCGAAATTCTGTAAGAACAAAGGAAAACACAGTGTTCCTATTAAGAAGGAAGGGACAGGATGTGAGGGTGGCTCAGGCAACACACTGGGAAGCAAAGCACTGAAAACCCTGGCGAGGGATGGAAATGGAAATTCAGCAGCAGAAAAAACCTGACTGGGGAGGAGGGAGTGAGGCAGATCTGATGCTGCGTCTTCCCATGTCCGTGGGGACAGCCCGAGGAAGCCGGGGCTGGAATTTTGGCTGTGTTACCTTGGCCAAGTCCCTTCAATTCTCTGTGCCTCAACTTCCTCATCTGTAAAAAACATCTTGTCAGGAGAAGAATAGGTCATGAGGTTGGAAAGGCAGATGGGTGTTCTGGTAAATGTTTAACACCAGGCGCTCCAAAAAATAATAACAATAATAATAAAAGGACAAAAGCTCAGATTGGTGTCTTTTGCCCATTTCCATGGTGTAAATAGTCCCACAGTGGCTGATGTCAAGCTATCAAAGTGACGTCACCATACATGGAGGTGGAAGGAGACAGGCGTAACTGGCTCTTGCCAGCTGGGACAAGCAAGCTTCAGCCACCGATGTTCCTAATGATGCAGGAGCCTCCAGTCCTGGGTCTGCCATGGGCTCTCCACCCGCACTGAGTTACACAAGGGTAGAGGCTCTGCCTTCATTCAACAAATACCATCCAGGCTGTGGGGCTACAGGGCTGAGCAAAATGGATACAGTCACTCTCTCCTCTTGGAGTACACAGGTTTCACCCACAGAACCTGCAGGCACCCATGGTGCACTCAGTAAACACTTGTGGCATGAATGAGGGAAACAGGTGACCTGGCTTATCAGACAGCCCTAAGCCATGATGATACACAGTTACTGCCATATGTGGATCGTAAGACTTTAACAAACGAAATTTCAGGATGATGATGGACAGCTTGACGAAAAAAAGCTATCAAAACCACAAATAACAAGTCTAAAGGTAAGAAAATCATCCGCATTTAAAAAAAAGCCCATAAGGAAATAACATAAACAATGACCATCATTTTTTTTTCTTCTTGAGAGAAAAGCCTATTGCCCAGGCTGGGGGGCAGTGGCGCAATCTTGGCTCACTGCAACCTCTGCCCCCAGGCTTCAAGCCATTCTCATGTCTCAGCCTCCCGAGTAGCTGGAACTACAGGCGCCTGCCACCACGCCCGACTAATTTTTGTATTTTTAGTAGAAGCAGGGTTTCGCCATGTTGGCCAGGCTGGTCTCAAACTCCTGGCCTCAAGTGATCCACCCAGCTTGGCCTCCCACAGTGCTGGGATTACAGGCGTGAGCCACCACACCCGGCCAACCACAATTATTAAGCATTTCTGTGTACCAGCACAGTGCCACGGTACTGAGAATGACACACAGTAGTAAATATGAATCATGGAAGGTGGAAGGAACCCCTATGTCCATCAACAGAGGAGTGGATTATCAAAACACGGTCCGTCCACACAATGGAATATTCCTCAGCCACAGAAAGGAATGAAGCACTGCCACATGCAACTATATGGATGAACCTTGAAAACCGGACACTGAGTGAAAGAAGCTAGGCATGAAGACCATATATTGTCAGCTGCCATTGGTATAAAATGTCTAAAAAAGGCAAACCCATACAGACGGAAAGCAGACTTGTGGTTACAAGGAGCTGGAGATAGGAACAGGAAATGATAGAGACATTCTAAAATTGGGATTGTGGTGATGGGTGCACAACTCTGCAAATTCACAAAAAAGTACTGAAAAAGTACACTTAGGATGACTTGCTTTTGTGGTACACACATTATACCTCAATCAAGTTCTTTTTAAAAAGGCCCGTAAGGTGATCAGCATTATTTCCATTTTAAAGGTGAGAAAACAAAGGCTGGAGATTACAATGCTTGTCCAAAGTCAGACAGCCAGAAGGTCCAGTTGACGCCAAAGCTGGCATCTTGAAAGAGCCACCATCTCCTTTGGGATGATGAAAAAGTTTTGGAATCAGACAGAGGTAAGGCTTGTACAACACTGTGAATGTTCTGAAAGTCACTGAATTGTATACTTTAAAATGGTTTGGGCCAGGTGTGGTGGCTCACGCCCATCATCCCAGCACTTTGGAGGCCCAGGCAGGCAGATCACCTGAGGTCAGGAGTTCGAGACCAGCCTGGCCAACATGGCGAAACCCCATCTCTACTAAAAATACAAAAATTAGCCGGGCATGGTGGTACATGCCTGTAATCCCAGCTACTCGGGAGGCTGAGGCAGGAAAATTGCTTGAACCTGGGAGGCGGAGGTTGCAGTGAGCCAAGATCACACCACTGCACTCCAGCCTGGGCGACAGGGCGAGATTCATCTCAAAATAAATAAATAAACATACAAATAAAAAGGTTCATTTTATGTTATTTGTTAATTGTCCACCACAATTAATAAATAAAAAGCAAAAAAGTCACCATACCACCAAGAATGATGAGCCCAGGAACATCCTCAAGGTCAAGCTTTACAATAAAAAGACAAAACATTTGGTGTGCAAAGCCACTGAGAACACTAACAAGGTGGAGAAGAGGAGGTTAATTTTTATCAAGCAGCTCATGTGTGCCAGGAACAGCCTCACTCATGTTCTCTTTCAGTCCTCAGTATATTAGCTTTATTTTATTTCACTTTTTGAAGATAAGACTCATAGGCTGGGCTTGGAGAGACTTGCCCAGAATGACAAAAACACCCTTTAGATCCTTTCTGTTCCCACCCCACTATAGTATGTTACTACGTGTATGTGATCAGTGCAATGAAAGAACACAAGTTGGATGTAAGAGCCAGAAAGGAGAATCGAGAATTAATGCATTTCTCAACCCTGAGCCCCACAGCATGAGGGCGGGGCGGAGAGTGTTCAGAAGGAGGAAGCCAACAGCTTAAGATGCTTATAGAAGAAAGTCCAAAGTTCCTCTGCTTTGTGATAGCTATATGTGGCAATCTACAGAAATAAGAACACTTGAAGTTTGAGTCGGTTAGCTATTAGAAGATTTAGATTAAGAAAAATAAGTTTGAGGGCCAGGGATGGTGGCTTACGCTTGTAATCCCAGCACTTTGAGAGGCTGAGGTGGGCAGATCACGAGGTCAAGAGATCGAGACCAGCCTGGCCAACATGATGAAACCCTGTCTCTGCTAAAAATACAAAAATTAGCTGGGTGTGGTGGTGTGTGCCTGTGATCCCGGCTACTCGGGAGGCTGAGGCAGGAGAATGGCTTGAACCTGGGAGGCAGAGATGGCAGTGAGCCGAGATGGCGCCACTGCATTCCAGCCTGGCAACAGAGCAAGACTCCATCTCAAAAAAAGAAAAATAAGTTTGATAAGGTCTAAGAAATCTAAAATGAAAGATACATGGTGCTAGGCACAGGCCAACCTAAAACCACAAGTACTTAGATAATCAAATTATAATGAAACAAAAAGCAGCAAAACAGACAGCAGATCTAGTAAAACATAACAATAAATGTAAATGAACAAAATTACCTTTAAAAATGCTATGTTTCAAACTACAAAAAAAACCCTCAAACCTTGTACTACGTACCAGAGACATGTTTAAAATCAAAAGATTAGCAGAAAAATGATTCCAAGTTATACAAACAAAATATATACAAAAGCAACCATATGATCTCTGAAAACGTTTAAAGCCAACTGAATCTCACAAGATAAACAGGGTCATCCTGCAACTTGCTAACCCTCCTGGCTCAGCCAATGTTCTTTCCTCTCTGCTCGGTACAAAAGAGAATGGAAGGTTATTTTCCCTGTAGAAGGGCTGTTTTTATTATCAGTACTTAGAGAGGCCTTAAAAACCAAGTTGTCCAGCAATCCGATTACTGCCAAAAAGCAAAGAAGGGTTAGAAAGCAAGTGTCTTAACACACTGAACTGACTCACACCTAAAAGTCCTGTATTCATATTTCATTTCCAATTTATCCTCAGGGGAACACAGAGAGTTAGATTGTGCAAAATTGAGTCCTCCCTCATTCCTTACTGCTTTTCTTTTCTTTTCTTTTTGCCTCTTTCAATGACCAAGAAAGACAAAACTTTAAACACTTCTGAAGCTACAGTGACCGTGGCCATGCTGCAGGCCCCTTTAGAACAGACCCCAGATTGTCTGTTCGGAAGAATCCTGACATACTGCCTCCAGGGGTGGGCTGAAGACCTTGTATTCAGACATGAGCCTATTGGCTCCCTTCACCTTCAGTCTGGCTGACAGCTGGCGCATTTGGCACTGCTCCTCTCCTCACACAAGAGCCCCCGCCGCATGGCTGCCAAGGTGTACAGCCTGGGACTCACTGCAGCCCACGCTGGTGCGAAGCTGAGCAGAGAGAAGGGATGGATGGAGGACACTGGAGGGCTGGGCTTCCTCTGGGCCTTACCATTGCCATGGCCTCATAGACAGCAGGGCTGGTGGTCCTTAGAGGTCATCTCTTGCCCCTCAATTCAGAAGGGGAAATTAAGGCTCGGTGAGTGACACCATGAGGCTGGTTAAGTGGTGGTCATCCCCCAGCCCACTGCTCTCCACCCTTGCACCTGGGTCCGCTCGCCTCTCCCCTGTGCCCATCGGCTTCCCAACCCTCTTCGTGTCTCCTCCTCGTGCTGCTCCTGTGTCGTGTCCACCCCTTCCTCATTCTTTGAGCCTGGTAGTGACTCCTAGCACCTTCCAAATAAAGTGTCTGCATCTCAATCCAATTATCCCCCTGGGACTGGCTCCCCACTGTCACCTCACTGGCAGACTGGTCATGCACAGGCCCGCTGCCTAGACGTCCCGTGGACACATGGGTGAGACAGGCCTGTGACCAACAGTGGTCAGTTCCCTTGGAGCCAGAGCTGGACCCCAGCCTGCTCCAGAGTGGACACCAAGCCGCTCCCACCTTCTACAGGGCCAGCACCAACTCTGCAGGGGCCCAGGTGGTCAGGCTGCATGGAGGGGGTACTAGCAGGCCTCCATCCTACACGGGGTGCCCCAAGCCCCCAGAGGCTTACAGAGGTGAGCCAGCACCTCCCATTCAGTGCGTGGACTCCACAGAATGTCCCCAAAATGTCTGACCTGAGCCTCAGCCCACAAACCAATTCAAAACAACCTCAGCACCCCTCCACCTCCACGCCTTCCAGCAGCTCCCGCAAGATAAGGGAGTCGCAGGCACCACTGGGGAGTAGGTTTCATTGGAAGTCTTCAAAATGAGGCAGAAGCCGAGCAAAAATGGCACTGGGCAGATGGAGTCTGACTTGGGAGCAATGCCTGAGACTGGAGGGAGCCTGCGTGGAGCAGCTGAAGTCTGCCTCGCACCTGAGGCTGGAAACCACAGGGAACATATGTATGCAGAGTGTGGCCACCCCTATGCCACACACACCTCCTCACAACACAGCACTCGCCAGCACCCACATGCCACCAACACCCACGGGGCCAGGGGCAGGTGGCAAGATTCAGGAGGTAAGTCCTTCATCAGCAGGAGACTTCCAGGGCATAGAGCAATGCGGATACAAACAGAATTTTAAATTTTCTTTTTTTGAAACTCAGTCTCACTCTGTCACCCAGGCTGGCGTGCAGTGGTGCGATCTCAGCTCACTGCAGCGTCAACCTCCTAGGTTCAAGCGATCCTCCCACCTCCGCCTTCCTAGTAGCTAGAACTACAGGCACAAGCCACCATGTCCAGCTGATTTTTGTATTTTTCTGTAGAGATGTGGGTTTTGTCATGTTGCCCAGGCTGGTCTCCAACTCCTGGGCTCAGGCGATCCACCCGTCTTGGCCTCCCAAAGGCCAGAATTTTGAATTTTCTTTCTTCCCTTTTTTTTTTTGTTGTTGTTTTGAGACAGGTCTCACTCTGTCACCCATGCTGCCAGGCTGGAGTGCATTAGTGCAATCTCAGCTCACTGCAACCTCCATCTCCCGTGCTCAAGCAATCCTACCGCCTCAGCCCCGGAAGCAGCTGGGACTACAGGTACACACCACCATGCCCGGTTATTTTTTCTTTCTTTGTAGATAACAGGGTTTTACCATGTTACCCAGGCTGGTTTCAAACTCCTGAGCTCTAGTGATCCACTTGCCTTGGCCTCCCAAAGTGCTAGAATTACAGGCGAGAGCCACTGTGCCTGGCCTGGAATTTTCAATTTTCTACTAGCCACAGTGAAAAATGTAAAAAAGAAACCAGTGCCATTAATTGTAATAGTATTTTATCTAATCCAATATATGCAAAATATTGTCATTTCCACAATGTCATCAATGCTAAAAGTTACTGACGAGGTCCTTTACATTCATTTCTTTTGAACCCAGCCTTAGAAACGCTGTGTTCCCTCCAGGTCTACGCACACAGTGATATGGCCCGGTGCACTTGAAGTGGCCGGCAACAGTGCAGGTCTAGACAGAACATTAAAGAGTCTGAAAGAATAATGTGATCAGGCAAAGAGAATCATGAATTACAGAGCTTAGAGCCCATCTGAGGGGGGTGGACATCTGCGCCATGTCCAGATCTGGGTGGTGGCTTCAAAGGTAGGCACCACAAACATTCAAAATACACAAAAACTTGGGCCAGATGCAGTGGCGCACGCCTGGAATCCCAGCACCTTGGGAGGCCGAGGTAAGTGGATCACCTGAGGTCAGGAGTTCAAGACCAGCCTGGCCAACATGGTGAAACCCCATCTCCACTGAAAATACAAAAAATTAGCTGGGCGTGAGAGGCAGGAGAATCGCTTGAACCAGGGTGGTGGAAGTTGCAGTGAGCTGAGATCGCGCCATTGCACTCCAGCCTGGGTGACAAGGGCGAAACTCTGTCTCAAAAAAAAAAATACACACACAGACACACACACACACAAATTCATCAAGTAGTATTCCTAAGATCTGTGCGTTTTACTCTGTGTAATTTGTTTCAGTTAAACAAAATAGTGAAGGGAGGTGGTGGGGCGTGGTGGCTCATGCTGGTAATCCCAAGCACTCTGGGAAGGCGAGGAGGGAGGATTGCTTGAGCCCCGGAGTTCAAAACCAGCCTGGGGAACATAGTGGGACCCTGTCTCTACAAATAATAATAATAATATTAATAATAATATATAGCCAAGAGTGGTGGTGTGCACCTGTGGTTCCAGCTACTTGGGAGGCTGAGGCAGGAAGATCACTTGAGCCTGGGAGGTCGAGGCTACCGTGAGCCATGATCGCAGCACTGCACCTCACCCTTCAGACCTGCCATTGCCTCTTCATTACGTAGAGGACCAGCAGCAACCCAGAGAGGGGACACAATTCATCCCAGGGGACACAGCAACTTCCCGGCAGGGCCCTGGGATGCGTTCCTGGTGCCGGCCCCACTTTCTCCCCACATCCCGCCTCCAGAGGCTGCTCTAGACTGCCAAGCCCTCGAGGTGGCTGCCACAACCTGCCAGAGACTGCACGGCAACATGTGTCAGTCTGGGGGCACTGGCACCTGTGGCTGAAGAAAGCTCTTTGTTTTGTCGAGGAGCTTGGTGCTGCTCTCTCATCACTGCCAGACAGGGAACTTCTCTTTTCTTGCCAAAGCAGGATTTTTTCCCAAAGGCCTCATCCACCTAAGTCTGACTCCAAATGGCTGAAGCTGCTTGAATGGTTTGGAATTATGCAACCAGCAAGTGGAAGACAAGTTTTTTTTGTTTTTGTTTTTTGAGACGGACTCTCACTCTGTCGCCCAGGCTGGAGTGCAATGGTGCCATCTCGGTTCACTGCAACCTCTACCTCCCCGGTTCAAGTGATTCTCCTGCCTCCACCTCCTGAGTAGCTGGGATTACAGGCAACCACCACCACGCCTGGCTAATTTTTGTATTTTTGGTAAAGACGGGGTTTCACCATGTTGGCCAGGCTGGTCATGAATGAAGACAAGTTTTGTCCCTGTGACCTTTCTCAAGTGCTTATACATTCATGCCTCAAAGATGCAAAACAAACATGCAGCAAAACTTGTCTCCACCTTTCTGAGGAGGGTAATACAGCAGAGGGCACGGGTTAGGTACGGGGACTCCGTACAGAGTCTAGCCGTCTATTTGCAAGGCTGGATTTTAAAGTGCATGTTCTCCTATCTTGGTTTTAAATCATCCTTTTCTTATTTATTTATTTAGAGACGAAGTTTTTGCTCTTGTCACCTAGGCTGAAGTGCAGTGGCACAATCTCAGCTCACTGCAACCTCTACCTCCTGGGTTCAAGCGATTCTCCTGCCTCAGCCTCCCGAGTAGCTGGAATTACAGGCACAACCCACCACGCCCTGCTAATTTTTTGTATTTTTAATAGAGACGGGGGTTTCACCATGTTGGCCAGGCTGGCCTCGAACTCCTGACCTCAGGTGATCCACTCACCTCAGCCTCCCAAAGTGCTGGGATTACAGGCGTGAGCCACCATGCCCAGCCCATCCTTTTCATTTTTATTTTTATTTATTTTTATTTTTTGAGGCAATGTCTCGCTCTGTCGCCCAGACTGGAGTGCAGTGGTGCAATCTCAGCGCACCACAACCTCTACTTCTGGGTTCAAGCAATTCTTCTGCCTCAGCCTCTGAAGTAGCTGGGATTACAGGCATGAGCTACCACGGCCAGCTCATTTTTGTATTTTTAGTAGAGAGAGGGTTTCACCATGTTGGCCAGACTGGTCTCGAACTCCTGGCCTCAAGTGATTCACCCACCTCGGCCTCCCAAAGTGCTGGAATCACAGGCGTGGGATCACACCCCACCCCTTTTCATTTTTAAATGGCTCCCAACTGCCCGGGCTTAAACCCCAGCATGCTGGGAGTAGGTTCGGGCCAAATACAAACAGGCACCGTTGTCCACAGGCATCTCCAGTGGCCTGAGCCTCACTGGGGACTCAACCTCCCTAAGCCTGAGTCTCCTCATCTGCAAATGGGGACAACAGCAGCTTCACATCCTAGGGTTGCTGTGAGGGTCATATGAGCATAAAAGGGGCTTGCACACTTGATGAGAATGCCTGGTACAAAGTGGAGTGCTCTACAGTCAGAGAGAATGTTCTACAGGACTGTGGGCTCACCTTCATTCTCAGGATCATTAGGGGAATTTGAGATATAATGAAGTTCCCTCAGTCACTCAGAGTGAAGACACAGGCAGTAGCTGATTCCTCTTCTCATTCCTAACGTTTACTTTGTAACGAAGGGAAGTCCCAGGAATTCCTTGGAATAACCAAGTCAGTGAAACTGGCAGAGAGAAGATGACAAATCGGCTGCAAACTCCAAAGCCAAGCCCAGGGTTAGCTTCGGGGGAACCGGGAGGCCTGTCAGGGTACAAGTGTAGGGTCTGCTACTCAGGAGTGTTTGGGCCATGAGGATATTCCAAACCAATGCAGAGAATGTGGGTGCAGGGGAAGCTCCGGGGAGAAAACATGAGTGGGGGTTCTTGGGCAGTTCCATTTGTGAAGTCAGGAATGCGTATTTCTATGAAGTGGGGCCCAGGAGAGGAGCTGATCTTCACTGTATTGAAAGACAATGAAAGCAACACAATTTGTTCTTCCCACGAACACATGTTAGTAAACACTTGAAGCCAAATTCTGGTACTTACTGGTCTCTCTGACAGACTGAGAATAGAAAAACAGAAGCAGCGGGCTCTAAAATGCCCAGAAGGCAGTATTCAATGGCTCTGGGCCCTGGTTTCCACCTCTGTGAAAGAAGGCGGCTAGACAACCGGTCCCCCAACCTTTCCCCACCGGTCATCCAGGGATCCTATGCATAAACCTCCAGAGCACATGGACATGGGACGAAGTTCCACCAGGGACACCAGATCCTAAGGCAATGGGGGAACCTGGCATGCAAAAGTCAGCTTTGGGATCAGAGCACGGCTCTCACAACGAAGGCTGCAGGCTGGCTTCAGGTCCATCCCAAACCCTCGCAACAAGGTGTGGGGGCTAGAATCTCCCCTCCCACAGGCACGAGATGGCGCTGGGGATAGACGAGACACGTGCTGGCCACATGAATGTGTCCTTTCCACAAGTGGGTGATGATGACTTATAAACCAAAGACCGTGGACTGCTGAAGAAAAGCAGCCACAGTCCCCAGCACCCTGCATCTTGCTAGGCGACAAGGCAATCTCCAAGGAACGGTAGCCAATTGAAAACGCACAGCCATGAAGCCCACTGGGCACTCACTGGGTGCCCGCTGCCAACCCCACCGAGGCCCCTACACCTCCCTCCCACAACTAGTCAAAGTGCTTAAAAGACTGAGGTTTTAAAATCTACCAGCAAGGCATCATTCACTCAAAAGTAATGGGTTCTTTTTTGTTTGTTTGTTTGTTTTTTGAGACAGAGTCTTGCTCTGTTGCCCAGTCTGGAGTACAGTGGTACCATCTTGGCTCACTGCAACTAGGTTCAAGCGATTGTCCTGCCACAGCCTCCCAAGTAGCTGGGACTACAGGTGTGCACCACCACGCCTGGTTAATTTTTGTATTTTTAGTAGAGACAGGGTTTCACCATGTTGACCAGGCTGGTCTTGAACTCCTGACCTTAAGGGATCTGCCTGCCTAGGTCTCCCAAAGTGCTGAGATTACAGGTGTGAGCCACCGCACCTGGCCGGAACAGGTTCTTATAATAGGCATGAGTCATCATAGATAAAGGGAAAAACTAACAGATCAAAATGGCACCGGCTAGGGTTTGACAGATTCAGGAACAAAGGCACCCAGGTCAAACCCTCACAGTTCAGGAGTGACGTGACCCTGCTGTACTGTGAGAGAACAAAAGCCAAGACAGAGGCACATGGCTGTATTTCAGGTGGACACAGGGTAACCATCTAATGAAGATGGAAGGCATGTGTCCCAGAAGCACGCTGTGGCATCCTAGAAGCACGCTGTGGCGTCCTAGAAGCACGCTGTGAGTGTTTTTGCCAAAACCAAATAGGGGCAGCTGTTATTATGCCTGGATCCATGACCCCGACAGAGCCCCCGACCTCTTCAGCATTTGGGCAACTGCCTGGGGTCTAAGGCTCAGCTTTCCTGACCACAGAGATTTACAGAAGCCCCATATGCACCTTGCCTAATTTCTAACTACAGCTTCATCTAGACCAGGCATGGAAAGCATGCGGGAAACATTCTTCTCTCTCCAGTGTCCACAGCAGACATCACAAATTAATCATGGCACTTTCCCCACCGAGTCCAGGCTTAACCTCAGAATCCCCCTTAACCCAGAGCTCCAAATAGCCCAGGCTTATTGATCAGTTGACAAGCTAGAGATTAAATCCAGGTTCAGATCTTCAACTTCTGCCCCATCGAAATTGTGCCCAGCATTTCTTATTCCTCAGCCACATCCATGTTTGGGGATTTTTCCCAAAGAAGTAACATAATTTTTTTTTTAATGACAACATACATACTCAAAGATGTTCATTGCCGGTAAATACCAGGCTGTTTCCATTTTTTCAGCAAAAGTTGGAAAAGTAAGTAAATAGTATCTATGTAACACTTCATATACGCCAGGCACCGATACATGGTATCTTACTGAATTTTCACAATTCCATGAGTGAGATATTATCGTACACATTTTTCAGATGAGAAAATTGAAGACAAGGGAAGTGAAGTAGCCAGCAGATCACAGGATTCACTCCACGCCAGGGAACTCACCAGGTGGAGGAACACACACAGGCATGCATGCACACACAGATATGCACACACACACACACACACGCAGGCATGCACACACACAAACACAGATATGCACACACACCCCCCCACACACACACGCAGGCATGCACACACACAAACACAGATATACACACACACCCCCACACACGCAGGCATGCACACAAACACAGATATGCACACACACCCCCCCATACACACACGCAGGCATGCACACACACACAAACACAGATATGCACACACCAACACACACACACACAGGCATGCACACACACACACACAGATATGCACACCCCCCACACACACATATGCAGGCATGCACACACACACAGGCATGCACCCACACAAGTGCACACACACACACAGGCATGTACCCACACAGGTGCACACACACACAGGCATGCACACACCCTCCCACACACATACATGCACATGCACATACAGGCATGCACACACAGACAGACACGCAGGAATGTGTCCACACAAACGTATACACACACAGGTGCATAGAAACACAGGTATGCACACACATATGCACATTCAGGCATGCATACACACATATACACATGCATGCACACACATAGACACATGTGTGCATACACACAGATGCATGCAGTGCACACACAGGTATGCACACACATGCACATCCAAGCATGCATACACGCATGTACACACACGTGCACACACATCCACACTCATACACAGGAGTGCACACACATACACATATATACACACAGGCACACACACATCCACTCCCACACCCAGGCATGCAGCACACACACACCATACACAGGTGTACACACACACAAAATGGGTGTCACAGACTTACATATGTTGTACTACATCCACTTACAAAATAATATTTGGCCATTACAATAATAAAAACAGGCTGGGCACGGTGGTTTTTGCCTGTAATCCCAGCACTTTGGGAGGCGCAGGTAGGCAGATCACCTGAGGCCAGGGGTTCACGACCAGTCTGGCCAACATGGCATCTCTACTAAAAATACAAAATTAGCTGGGTGCATTGGCATACACCTGTAATCCCAGCTACTTGGGAGGCTGAGGCAGGAGAATCACTTGAACCAGGAGGCAGAGGTTGCCATGAGCCGAGATTGTGCCACTGCACTCCAGCCTGGGTGACAAGAGCAAAATGCCATCTCAAAAGAAAAATTATAAAAACAAAAAGCATTTATGAAATGTCAAGAGAAAGGACACAGGCTGTATCTCTGCTCCGCTAAAGGCTGTGGCAAGGGCTCCATGGGAAGGGGCAGACCCCTCTGTGTGAGGTCGGGGGTAGTGGCTGATCACTTAGCTCCTGCATTTTGTCGGAACCCTTTGGGCAAACCACAGCGACTTAGAATAAAACCACCATGGGGCGAAGACTAAGCATGTGTGCCTATTTCATAAGGGAATCTCAAGAAGCAAGATGTCCAGGAACAAAGAATGGCAAGAGGTGGACAAAAGCGTGCAGGCAAGGGGAAGAAAAGACGGGGAGGAAAGATACTTGTACACAGGGGAAAGATTGAGAGTGCAATGAGCCTTTGGCCTTTCAGAAAGGCTGGGAAACATGCCCTTCACACACAAAGACCTCTCCAGATTCATTTCTTCAGGTTAAGACCTGCACATGTTCGAATGCTGCATCCTCACGGCACAGCGACTGGATACCGTGCTAGCAACTGTGTCGGGAATCACCGCACCAGAGCGTCCGGAGGCCAGCTGCTGGCAGGTGCCTGGGGCAGGTACCAGGCTAGGGCAGGCTGGCACTGGTCTGGAGTTTGGTGGAGGGCAGCCAGGTCACAGCCTGCTGGGCAGAATTCTTTGCTTATTAAGGTGGCTTCATATACATCCCAGGCCCAAACCTAGGGTGCAGGGATCTCCTTCTTTCTCCTAAGAGATTTTTTTTTCTCTAAGACTTTTTTTTTGAGACAGGGTCTTGCTCTGTCATCCACACTGGAGTGCCACTGCATCCTCACAGTGGTGTGATCATAGCTCACTGCATCCTTGACCTCCTGGGCTCAGCCTCCCGAGTAGCTTGGACTATAGGTACATGCCACCACGCTTGGCTAATATTTTTATATTTTTTTGTACAGGCAGGGTCTCGTTATATTGCCCAGGCTGGTCTGGAACTCCTGGGCTCAAGCAATCTTCCCATTTCAGCTCCCCTAAGGGCTTTTAACCTCTTAAGTAAAAGATCCACAAAGCAGACCCATCGCTCTTCAGTTTCAGATCTTCCCAGGGCTCCTCACTGCTCTCCCGTTATAAAAGTCCCACATTGAAAGTGGCCTCCGGTCCCCCACCATCTGACTTCTGCCTGAACACTCACCTTGGCTCAAGAACTCGTCCTCTCTAAGCCTCAGTTTCCTCATCTCTACATTGGGGTCAGTACAGCCCCCGGCTCATGGATGAATAAGCCTGGCCCTCCCTATGCAGTACCTGACCCCACCATTCTCAGGCTGCATGGGAGCTTCTGAGTTTTCAATTGTGCAATTTGTGTTTTAAACATATATGACATGAGGCCGGGCGCAGTGGCTCATGCCTATAATGCCAGCACTTTGAGAGGCTGAGGCGGGCAGATCATCTGAGGTCAGTTTGAGACCAGCCTGGCCAATGTGGTGAAACCCCATCTCTACTAAAAATACAAAAATTAGGCTGGGCATGGTGGCAGGTGCCAGTAATCCCAGCTACTTGAGAGGCTGTGGCAGGAGAATCGCTTGAACTCGGGAGGCGGAGGCTGCAGTGAGCCAAGATGTCGCCAATGCACTCCAGCCTGGGCAACAGAGTGAGATTCCATCTAAAAATAAATATATATATATATAAAATATATGTAATATATATTACATATATTATATATATTTATATATGTATATATAAATATTTATATATTATATATGTTTATATAAATATATATAATATACATGTTTATATAAATATATTTTTATATATTTATATATACATGTATTTATTTATTTTTATATATATATATGTATGACATGAGCAACAAGAAGCTCCCCCAGCCTGAGCCCAGGCCCAGGTGAAATGCGTCAGGCCAAAAAGGCCCTTCTGGTTATGCAAATACAGAGTCCAAGCGTAAACACTCCACATAGAAATAAACAGCGGAAACCCTTTGAAGGCAACGGGCAGTCTATGGATGGTCCACAGAGTGCCAAGTGGTAACTCATGCTTTGCAGATGGGAGCAGCAGCCTCATAAATCTCATCCCATGGAGGGGTGTAGGTTCTCCCGGCTGCCCCGGTCAGCTCTCACTCCTGCTTTCTCTCATTTTTGTTGCTGTTGTTGAGATGGAGTCTCGCTCTGTCTCCCAGACTGCAGTGCTGGTGGCACAATCTCGGCTCACTCCAACCTCTTCCTTCTGGGTTCAAGTGATTCTCCTGCCTCAGCCTCCTGAGTAGCTGGGATTACAGGTGTGTGCCACTATGCCCAGCCTAATTTTTGTATTTTTAATAGAGGCAAGGTTTCACCATGTTGGCCTGGCTGGTCTCGATCTCCTGACCTCAGGTGATCTGCCCTCCTTGGCCTTCCAAAGTACTGGGATTACAGGCGTGGACCACTGCGCTCAGCCTCCTGCTTTCTATTGAAACAGAAGCAGAGATTTGAAAATTTCAACCTAGCCCCAAGTCCCCTGAGTGTAATTAGCTTCCACAATTTAATTTAAGGCAGAGAACAGTTACTGAGCATTTGTAAGTTTCTGTCCTGGTAATACCCAAAGAGCCTACATGAGCAGATTCATTTCTTTTTATTTTTTTGAGACAGGGTTTTGCTCTGTTGCCCAGGCTGGAGTGCAGTGGTGCAATCTCGGCTCATTGCAACCTCTGCCTCCCAGGTTCAAGCGATTCTCATGCCTCAGCCTCCCGAGTAGCTGGTAGTTGGGATTACAGGCACATGCCACCATGCCCAGCTAATTTTTGTATTTTTAGTAGAGACGGGGTTTTACTGTGTTGGCCAGGTTAGTCACGAACTCCTCACCTCAAGTGATCCACCTACCTCGGCTTCCCGAAGTGCTGGGATTACAGGCATGAGCCACTGTGCCCAGCCCATTTCTTAATTTTTAAAAATTATTTTAAAATAGAGATGCAGTCTCACTATGTTGCCCAGGCTGGTTTCAAGCTCCTGAGCTCAAGCAATCCACCTGCTCCAGCCTCAGAAAGTACTGGGATTACAGGCATAAGCCATGGCGCCCGGCCTCATTTCTTCATTTCTTAGCCTTTGTTATGTGCAAGCACACAGTAACCTTCCAGCACTAGGAGTACGATTCACAAAGCAGCCATGACTTCTGCCTTCTAGGAGATTATCTCCTTGTTAGTTACTTAATTATAATTCCTTAATTATAATACTATCTAGACCATAGTAGATACAGATGCAGGCACAATTAATTCTGATTGAGGCTGGTAGGAGAATGGGGTAAGAAATCAGGGTTTTGATGGATGAACAGTTCACCGGGCATCAAAATGGAGAAGCCCCTTTCATACCCACTGCTTTTCTTTAATCCTTCCAACCACTCTGTGACATTTTACATTCTCCTTTTCCTAAGTGAAAACACAGAAATTCCAGTGATAAATACCTGCCCAAAGTCCCACACCTGTGAGCTGATGGAGCCAGAATATCAGCTTGAGCCTCACTCCCCTACATGCCATAACTTTCTCCATTTTACACAGCCGCGTTTTTTTAAAGCAGGCACAGAGCAACAAAGTTCACTTTCCAGTTTAAAGGTTCCACCATCAAGGAAAACTGAGAATCAGAAAATTTGAAAACGAATTGCATGGGCAACACGAGTCTACAAAAGGAGTGTCCAGCCCTGCTTATGGCCTTAGAACCTCTTCCCTGGTGCCAGATGGTTTGGGAAATGTGCAGTGTGGTGAAGTGGCCGTGTCGGGGCTCTGAGCCCACAGCCTGGGTTCCAGGCATAGCTTTGCCATGTCCAAGCACCCGGACCTTGAACAAGTTACTCAGTTTCCTCGGATCCCAAGCTCCTCATCTATAAAACAGGGAAAGTGGCAGACCTGGCCTCATGAAGGACAAATGACTTAATACACGGAAAGTCCTTCAAAGAGTGTCAGGCACATAGTAGGGCCACAATAAAACTACTGTTATTCATATTATTGCCACATTGGTACCCAAAAGAGGCCCTCAGAGGGGAGGGGTGGGTAAATCTAGTCTCAGAAATTAAGCCGATCCTGCCCCTAGGGTTTATTTTTATTAATTTATTTACTTATTTTTGAGACAGGGCTTTCCTCTATCACCCAGGCTGGAGTACAATGGCACAAACACAGCTCAATGCAGCCTCCAACTCCTGGGCTCAAGTGATCCTCCCTCCTCAGACTCCTGAGTAGCTGGGACTACAGGCATGCAACACCACGTGCCAGCTAGTTTTTTTTTTATTTTTAGTAGAGACAAGGTCTCACTATGTTGACCAGGCTGGTCTCCAACTCCTGGGCTCAAGCAATCCTCCTGCCTTGGTCTCCCAAAGTGTTGGGATTACAGGTGTGAGCCACTAAGCCTGGTTACTCCTGGGGCTGCGAAGCCATCAGAATAGACTCCAATTGGCTAGTTCACACCATCCCTGGCACGTCGTCCTTCCCACTTCCACTTCTGCTTAGAGGCAGCACCCTCTGATGTCCTCTGTTCCTGACCCCGAAAGTTGAGCTGCACGCCCTCTGGATTCCTGGCTCTGTGAATGTTCATATTATGTTTAAGAATAAATAAAAGGATCAAGTGAATGAGTCCATTCTGCAAGACAAGCATGATGCAGCATTGACCAAGCATGGCTCTAAATCAAGAGAGCCTGGCCCTGGCACATCGCAGGTCACTACCAGCGGTCACTGCATTGTCCCCACAATCCTGCAGAGACACGAGAACAATGGGACCGAGGTTCTGTCCTGGGCACCAGCCGGGTACTTCTGTGTGGCAGACAACAGCTGTGGCCAGCCAGCCGTGCGTGCTGTGCGTTCAGCGCATTCCCCGGACTCGAGTCTGGGCGTCGCAATCGCCCCGCCCAGCTTGCCTGGCAGCCCCTGCTGCCCCGTGGCCTTGCTGGCATTTGTCTTGTTTTGTCTTGTTTTCCCTCAGCCACAGACGCCTCTCAGTTTCTCAGGCTCTGAATACAGACTAAAGAGGATCAGAGTCAAACTTCACTCCTAATTCTCCCAGGCTCTAGCCCCAGCTCTGTCACTCATTAGCTGTGGGTTTAGAGCAGGTCCTATCACCGCTGTGGGCCTCAGTTTCCCCATATGCTGATGCACCTGTGTGCTGGCCACAGGTGAAGTATGAACTTTTTGAGGTTAGCGCTGGCAAGTGTGGGTGAGGCCAGACCCTTCCTGTGTGGCTGATGGCTGTGACTTTGGCCCAAGCCATTTGTAAGACAACTGGCAATATTGGCAAACAACAAGATTCATGCCCTGGAGCTCAGCATCTGTATCTAGCATCTCCGAAGGAAATAATCTACAGTGTAGAAACATTCCTGCCCAAACTGTGCATCACGGGGTTGTCTAAACGGAAAACTGGAAATAACAGCTATTACTTCCGGGTCCCAGAAATTAAGACATTGTTCTAAGCACTTTCCCTATATTTGCTCATTTAATCCCCACCACAACCCTACAAGGCAGGCACTATATTACCCTTATTTTACACATCAGGTGACTGAGTCCAGAGGGGGTAAGCCATGTGCCCAAGGCCACACAGTAAGTGATGGAGCTGAAATTTGAACCCACGCCACCTGGCTCCAAAGTCCACTGTACTACACCTTCCCCCTTGGCAAAGTAAAATAAGGTTCATTTAAAGGTAAAATGCCTTCATAAACAAATTACTCCATTAAAACAAAAGAAGAGAAAAATTTCCAGAATACCCTAAAATAGAATATGACACAGCAAGTCAACTCATCCAATTCTTCATTTTACAAATGAGGACACTGAGGCCCAGGGGGGGAGAGACTTGCCCATGGTCAGGCAGGTGGTTAGTGACATGCAGATCCCTCCTCTAAATTAGCTGGGCGTGGTGGCACACACCTGTAATCCCCAGCTTCTCGAGAGGCTGAAGCATGAGAATTGCTTAAGCATGGGAGGCAGAGGCTGCAGTGAGCTGAGATTGTGCCACTGCACTCCAGACTGGGTGACTGAGATTCTGTTTCCAAAAAAAAAAAAAAACCAAAAAAAACGCCCCCCGGATTCCAGTTCCTCCACATCAATGACCATGCAATTAATTTACACCCTCCACGTTTCACACAAAGCACAGGAATGTATGTGCATTACTTTATTACAATCAAAGTCAAGAGTTTATTAATACAGTAATCTTTAAAAGCCAATCTACTTCTTCTTCACATAGAAATGATGGCAAAAAGGCAGCTGGGGAAGTGACCTGGTCCCCAAGACATGGCATCCAGAATGGGCCCATCTGGAAGGTTCCTTAGAGAACGTCTGCTCTGAACCCCCATGAAGCAGAGGGGAAGCTGATGGGCATGCCAGTCTCTGCATGGCTTTAGCGGCTGTGGAAAGATAGCATGATACCAGCAGAATGGACCCTAAATGGCTATATTTGCAACTGCAGCATAAAAATAAGGTCTTGTAGCAGCTTCAGATAATTGACATTTTTAAGTGGAGAGGTGGAAAATGCAAATGATAATGGTCAAAATATGAGCCTGCACCTGTAGTTCAGGACAGTATTCCAGCTCCCCCACTGCAGCGCACATCTGCGCTTCTTCATTCACCAGCATGCCTTTCTTTAACAACTGGGATCACGTTGGAGCTGCCCATCACGAAACCCCGCCTCCCTGCCCAATAGTGTGCATGTGACCCAAGCTGGGCCAATCAGGGTCCTCTGAAGAGACTGACTGACACTGAGGAAATAGGCCTCTCTCTTCTGGGATCCTGACCCAGAGGGACCACCAGAGCATGGACCATTTCTTTGGCTGTGCAGAGGCTGCCTAACGCCAACGCAGAGAAAAACAGAACTGAGAGATGAGATGAAAATACTGCATGAGCCCTCAATCTAGCCACACCTAAAGCCAAAACCCCTGTACTTCCCACTACCAAGAGCCAAGCAATTCCTCTTTGTGCTTCAACTTACTCGAGCTTGCAAACATATAAATTATCGCCACTACTCCCGCCTAAAGGTTCCCACCGGGGAATTAATTTCCTCCAATCCCCCTCAGTCACCGGCGCATCTACCCAAACTGGAAAGAGTTCCAGAGCGGAAAGAAACTCTGCAGACTGTCTTAGTGGATATGAGGTTTCCTTTGGGGGTGATGAGAAAGTTCTGGAACTAGACAGCGGTGTGGAACTAGACAACATTGTGACTCTGTTTAATGCCGCCGAATTGTAATTTAAAATGGCTAACATGGTAAACTTCATGTTATTGTACTTTACAATTTATTATTATTTGTTTATTTATTTTAGAGTCTTGCTGTGATCTCGGCTCAATCTCCTGACGTGATCTCCCGGGTTCGAGCAATTCTCCTGCCTCAGCCTCCCGAGTAGCTGGGACTACAGGCCACACGCCACCACGCCGGGCTAATTTTTTGGTATTTTTAGTACAGATGGGGTTTCATTGTGTTGGCATGTTGGCCAGGCTGGTCTCGAACTCCTGACCTCAGGCGATCCACCCGTCTTGGTCTCCCAAGGTGCTGGGATTACAGGCATGAGCCACCACACCTGGCCTGTATTTTACCACAATTTTTTAAATGGGAAGACAAAAGGGAATCGCAAAGATCTGCAATGTCGTGCCCTGTGCACACATCCTGGAGAACGCCCCCTCCCTCTGCTCCCTTTCCTCCTGGCCACGTCCAAGAGCGGGCCAAGCACGGCGGACAGAATTCAGCAGGAGACCTTTGGCCACAGAACAGGTCTTCTTTTTCATTTTCCATCTTGCTGCCCCTCGGAAGACCCCTGGAAGCTGGTTAACCATTAAAACCCAACTGGCCTGGAGAAAAACAGCCTGTAGGGTTGAATAAGTGGTTTTCCAAAACAAGGGCTCCAGGGCCAGACAGGGTGCAGACAGCAGTGTCAACCAGGAACGCTGACTAGCATGTGAAACAAATGGCCTTTGTCAGCATTTCCTCGGTCCCAGGCACAGTGCTAGCACTGCTCAAAGCCAATCTGACGCCCATACCTTTTAAAAATGATGATCTCGCCTCTTAACTCCAGAACCCCACCTGCCGAGATTGTATTCTAAAAGAATAATTCAACAGAAGAAAGGAGCCGCATGTATTAAAATGTTGGTTGGAACATTGTTTATAAAAATAAAAATTGGAAGCAACTTAAGAGACCAAGAACAGGGGAACATTTAGTACATGACAGTACGCTTGTGAACCAGGACACTCTGCTACCAGAAAACCATGAATTACAGAGGCGGTGCAGCCATATCATTTATGAAATTACATTAACCTTAAAAAAAATAGCTGCAGACAAGAGTGTGACCCGTAGGCTGGGACCACAGCAAAGCCGAAAGGCAGGAGGCGAGCCCGTCCAGAGAGTGGCCAGGAGGGACGTCCAAAAGCAGGAGCTGACGGGGGACCACATGACTCTATTATGTCCTATCATTATTTTTTATTTTTATTTATTTATTTTTGGAGACTCGCTCTGTCCCCCAGGCTGGAGTGCAGTGGCTAGATCTCGGCTCACTGTAACTTCTGCCTCCTGGTTTCAAGAGATTCTCCTGCCTTAGCCTCCTGAGTAGATGGGATTACAGGTACCCACCACCACGCCCGGCTAATTTCTGTATTTTTAGTAGAGACAGGGTTTTGCCATGTTGGCCAGGATGGTCTCGAACTCCTGACCTTAGGTGATCCACCCGCCTTGGCCTCCCAAAGTGCTGAGATTACAGGCATGAGCCATGCCACCTGGCCATATTGTTATTTTTTAAATAAAAGTTTTATTTTGGGCTGGGCATGGTGGCCTATAATCCAAGCACTTTTGGAGGCCGAGGTGTAGGAACTCTTGAGCCCAGGAGTTTGAGGCCAGCCTGGCAATATAGTGAGACCCGTCTCTCTTAAAAAAAAAATTTTATTTAGAAGAGCTTTGGATTTACAGAAAAGTTGCAAGAGGTAGTACCAAGTTTCCATATTATCTTCCTTAACACACACACATACATATTTCCCCATTGTTAACATCTTACATTACGACGGTACATCTGTCACAGTGAAAAAGTCAACATTGGTACATTATAATTAATTAAACTCCTGACTTGATTCTGTTCTAAGGTCCAATTCAAGATAGTGCATTGCAGATAGCCTATTTTGTTGTTGTTTTTCTTTTTACAACAGGGTCTCAATTTCACCACACTCAGGCTGAGTGCATCGGCAAGATCTCGGCTCATTGCAGCCTCGACCTCCTAGGCTCAAGTGATCCTCCCACCTCAGCCTCCCAAGTAGCTGGGACTACCAGTATGCACCACCATACCTGGCTAATTTTTTATTCTTTTGTAGAGATGGAGTAATATTAATACTATGTTGCCCAGGCTGGTCTTGAACTCTTGGACACAGGCAATCCTCCCACCTCAGCCTCCCAAAGTGCTGAGATGGCAGGTGTGAGCCACTGCGCCCAGCCTGTTTTTGTTTTTGACAATTGGTGATTTTTGGTATATTCACAGATATGTGCGACCACCATGATAGTCAATTTTAGAGCATTTTCATCACCTCAAAAAGAAACCCTGTGTCTTTAGCTATCATCCACTTCCATCATTAGACTATTATTTTTATTTTTATTTATTTATTTTGAGACAGGATCTCGCTCTGTTGCCCAGGCTGGAGTGCAGTGGTGCGATCGTGGCTCACTGCAGCCTTGACCTCCTGGGTTCCAGCAAACCTCCTGCCTCAGCCTCCCAAGAAGCTGGGACTATGAGCATGTGCCACCATGCCTGGCTCATTTTATTTTCTTATGTTTTGTAGAGATGGGGTCTCACTATGTTGCCCAGGTTGGTCTCAGATTGCTTAGCCAATAAATCCTCCCGCCTCAGCCTTCCAAAGTGCTGTGATTTACAGGCGTGAGCCACCGCACCCAGCTGAGTCTATTCTTTTTAAACGTTTGTTTTATCATGGACCAATTACACTGCTTTGAATCTTTAAAACAATGTGCATGGTGGAGGACGGGCAGCGGTACCCCCTGCCCTCTGTAACAGACAAGCTGCTGAAGGGACGTGTAACACACTATTTCTGCTCACCTGAACAACAGTTTAAAGGGGTGGTAAGAGGGAGAGATTCCCTAGTTCATGGGTTGTGAGAAATCCTTTTGCAAAATGGAAATCCCTTTAGTAGGGAAAGGCCTCTCTCCCTCCTCTACCCTACCCCAGGGTTACCTTTGTGGAGTTCAGATGTTCTTTTCTCAACATGACCGTTACCCGTATCCCAAGTGAACAACGTTGGAAGCTTCCGACATTGAAAATGTCCATTTTCTTTAATGGCCAGAATGGAAAAGACTTACAGTAGGCACTGTTCAGAGAGGGCACACGTGGATTCTCCCACGGGATCCTTGTGACCACCGCCGACAGCCAGCCAGGACGCCACAGGGTAGTGGCCGCTATTCTGGTCCCCCCACCGGTCCCCTTCTCTAGAAGCAAGCAACCTGCGCTACCCACGGAGGCAGGCACCCAGCCGCCATGCTTCTGTTACGGGATAGGTGGAACCACAAACACAGTCACCTCCTCCTAGCCCGCATCCTGAAACAATTCTGGTGACATTTTACCAATGGCTTTACAGGTGCAGAGACACAGCATGGCTTGTCCCAAGTCACAGCTAAGCTACAGACCCAGGAGTCCAACCCAGCCCTCTCTCTCCTTGCAGGATGGTAACCCTTGGTGAGCTGTGACCTCCAGACCCTGGAGGAACTCAGTACCTGTACGACCTCCTTCACCAGGGTCTTGTCCGTCCCGGTTTTGGCGCGCTGCAGCCCGCTGACGTTCTCGCCGATCCATGTGATGAGGGCGAACTTGGACCTCTTGCTCATGGCATCCCCGGTGGTGAAGCGCACGAAGGCAAACAACCGGACGTCATCTGTGGCCGAGAGCGAAAAGAGAACATGGTGCTCCATTAAAACACCCCCACGTCATGTCCCCGAGGAGAGGCCATGAACCGTGAGTGCGCCTAGAGCAGCACAGCAGGAGCCCGGTGCCGTTCCCTGGGAGCGCCATGTGCAGAGGGCAGGAGGGAAGCACTCATCCCCTGCCCTCGGCACTCTCTCCTGAATCCTGACAACAGCGCTGCAGGCTTCATGCCCATTTCACAGATGGGAAATGGAGGTTCAGAGAAGTCACATGACACTTTAAAGGTTGTGAGGGAATTCAAGAGGTCATGCTGGGATTTAAACCCAGGCCTCTCTGGTTGCAACGCCTACAGCCTTCCTACAATCAAGGCTCAAATTCTGGGTGGGCCCATTGCACAGATGCGGGCACCGCCAGCAGTGCCAGGGCCCAGTCAAAAAAAATTTTTTAATGAAAATTTAAAAAGGCTCAAACTGTGGATCTTATTTATAGGGACCAGAAATTCATCCTCTTTGTAGACCAGAAATTCATCAACTCTTTTTGCCTCAATCTTTGCAGTCCTACTTGGAATCAGACTCTACACTGTAGAGAGACAGGAACCACCCTGGGGCAAGGGGGGTGGGTATGAAGAGGAAATAAAGAAAGGGGCTCTAAATTTGGCCTGGGATATGGCTCCAGGGATATTTCACTTATGACTAGGCAATTAGGTCAACAATGAATTCTGAACCCTTTTCCATTGGCTGTGTTATGCTTGTTCTATCTTATGTAGTCATTTTTTTCCCTTTTTATTAAAATGGCTTTGAGGGCTATTTTATTCCATTGATCCACATTAAGTTTTATTTCAATGCCACACTGTTTTTATTATCATGACTTTAAAATCTGTTTCACAATCCACTATGCTGAGTTCTCCCATCCTCCACTGCTCTGTTATCAAAATATCATCTGACAGTCTTAAATTTTTTTTTTTTTTTGAGACAGAATCTCCCTCTGCCGCCCAGGCTGGAGTGCGGTGGCGCAATCTCGGCTCACTGCAAGCTCTGCCTCTGGGGTTCACGCCATTCTCCTGCCTCAGCCTCCTGAGTAGCTGGAACTACAGGGGCCTGCCACCACACCCGGCTAATTTTTTGCATTTTTAGTAGAGACAGGATTTCACTGTGTTAGCCAGGATGATCTCGATCTCCTGACCTCGTGATCCACCCACCTCGGCCTCCCAAAGTTCTGGGATTACAGGTGTGAGCCACTGCGCCCGGCCTGATACCCCTGAATTTTTAAAGTGATGTGTGTATTGGCTGGATGTGGTGGCTCACCCCTGTAATCCCAGCACTTTGGGAGGCCAAGGTGGGAAGATCACTTTAGCCTCTTTAGCCTAAGAGCTTGAGACCAGCCTGGGCAACATGGCGAAACCCTCTCTCTAAAAAAAAAAAAAAAAACCCCAAAAAATTAGCTGGGCACGGTGGCGGGCACCTGTAGTCCCAGCTACTAGGGAGGCTGAGGTGGGAGGATCACTTGAGCCCAGGAGGTTGAGACTGCAGTTGAGTAGAGACCACGCCACTGTACTCCAGCCTGGGTGGCCAAGTGAGACCCTGTCTCAAATAAAATAAAATAAAATAAAATAAAATAAAATAAATAATGTGCGTGTGCATGTGTGTTGTGTGCATTGCATGTGCGTGCGTGTGACATGTGAGTGCATGTGTACTCCACTAGGATAAACCAAAATTGTTCAACATCAGCTCAATTGGCATCTGGGGCCAGACCATTCTCTCTGGTAGGGACCGTCCTGTAAATTGCAGGGTGCTGAGCAGCACCCCTCACCTGGACCCACCAGTTGTGACAAACAAAAATGCCTCCATACATTGCAGATGTCCCCCAAAGGGGGCAGAACACCCCCAGTTGAGAACCTCTGCTCTAAACCGTTGGTGTCCCCATTTAATCAGGACCCCTTTTGTGTTTTCCAACAAAGTTCTGTGCCTCTTGAGGGGACCACATATCCTTATTCAGCTTACTTCACAACTAGTTCATATTTTAATTGCCAATATCACCAAGATCTCATTACGATTCCTAACTAGTGGTTGCTGGCACATAGGGATGCCACTGGTTTGGAGTCATTCACCTTGTGTTAGCCACTTGCATGAACTGATGCTCTCTCAGGGCATTTAGTTGCTGGTGTGAGGGTTTCTCAGGCACCCAGTGACATCGTAGAGTGATATGTTTGCTTCTCAAACATTGCGTGGATTTGCATCACTGGGGGAATCTTCCTAAATGGAGCTTCTGATTAAACAGGCCTGGGGTTTACGCTTCTAAGAAGCTCCCCAGTGATGCTGATGCTACTGGTCAAAGGATCACACTTTGAGTTAAAAAAAAAAAAAAAAATCAATCTGCATTTCTTCCTAGAATCTAAGTACCTTCCTGCAGAGTCCCACACAAAGTACGTAAGTTAGTACCAAGACCCAAGGCCACAAACCACCTGTCTAAAGGAGACATGGGCCTGGAGCTGACAAGTTCACTTCCTGGTGATTATCTCAAAACCGGAAGAGCAACCAGCAAGTTCGCCTTCGATAAGAAGCCGCGCTGTCTAATGGATCATCCATCTGTCCCCGGGAGCTAAGGAACACACAGCTCGCAGCAGACCATGAATACGTGATCCTCACTGGGGTCCAGGTTCAGGGACTCCACTACACTTACTTCTTAAAGGAAACTGATCATCTCACACGTGTTTCTTAAAGGAAACACTCACACTGGCACAGCACTTTTCAGTTTACAAAACATGCTTCTGTTTCATCTCATTTGGTCTTTGTAACAATGCTGGGAGGTAGATGAGGTAGAGATGCCATGATCACTTTCATCATCGACATCCAAATCACCTTCATAGATAAGGGCTGGAGGCTCAGGGGCCATGTGATGTGGCCAGAGTCACAACACAGTGAGGCCAGAGCCAAGGGCCTGGACACCTTAGGTGCGTGTGCTCAGTTCCCTTTCTCCAGGGAACTGCCCCACCAGGCCATGGCCATCTGGGGGTCAGTAGGTGACAAGGCAGCAGGGATAGAAGGAAGGATGATCTCAGGGACACTGCGCAGGTGAATCAACAGGGCCTGGTGACCAACTGGATGTGCGAAGTGAGGACAGGCCCTGGCCACCACTCGTCCACTTTCTGTCTCTATGGATTGGCCTGTGCTGGACATTTCATTGAAATGGACTCATACGCTCTGTGGCCTCTGGGGTCTGGCTTCTTTCACTCAGCGCCACATCTCCAAGGTTCATCCCCGCTGCCGCGTGTGTAGGTCACCACTTCACTCTTTTTTGTGGCTGGACAGTACTCCATTGTATGGAGAGACCACATTCTGCTTATCAGTCCATCAGTTGATAGACATTTGGGATCCTTCCAAAAGGGGGTGATTTCACGCCTCCCGTATCAGGTGACCATGGTGATTAAATGTGAAAGCTACAGAACCCACCTAGCAGTCAGGGTGGAACCTCCAACCTCAAGCTCCTGACACAGGGCGGGGCTGCCAGGTGGCCACTGCACACAGGAAACGAGACTGGGGCAAGAGAGGGCAGTTCCTCCCTTCTAAGGTGCAAAGTGCACAGCCACAGGCGGCAGGTGCAGACTCGGAGTGTGGGGGAGCAGCCCTTCAACTCAAGAGCATTTCTCAGCAGTCCCCACGGTGTCTGGGAAGCCAGGGCTCTGTTTAGAGTAGTGTTGTCAGAGCATCAACACCAAAGTGCTTAATTAAATGGCAGCCTTGACCTGAGGGGGAGGAGGGGCTGCACATTCGCCTCCGACTGCATTTCACAAGCAAAAGAACGCAGTGTGTGTTTCCATGGTAACCACTCTCAGGTTCCCATTTCCACAGTGGTCAGCCCAGACTTGGATCCAAACTGCCCATCCCTGGCCCAAGCCTCCATGGAGGAAAGTTACTAGCCCTGCTTTGGGCCAACACAGTTTCTGGGGACCCCGACCATGTGTTCAGCCTAGTGCCAAGCCTTCGGGCTGAGCTAGCTCTCCCAGCCTCTCTCTTCTCGATGGGCCCCCCTCCCACGGCTCTGGCCGGCTCCTCTGTGGAGCGTCACGGCTTTTCCAGCGTCTGCCCTCTCTGCTGGCTGCCAAGTGCCTCCACACGCCGGCGTGCTCTGCATACCTCCAACCCTCCACATCCACCCTTCCCCTCTTTCAGACCTCCCCAGGTCTACCTTGGGCAACACCCCTTACCCCTGTAGGCTCACAGGTTCTTGTTGAAGAACCACAAGCATTGTCCCTGTGTCCCAAGTACTAGCCCAGGGCCTGGCACAAGATAGATGTACAATAAGTAAGTCACAGCCCCAACCCCAAGGACACTGGGACCCTTCCAGAACCGCAGCCTGATGTCATTTAAATGATCGTGGGGGAGCGGGGTAAAGAGGGACATGGTTTGCTAGGTGACTGCTGGGTGCTTATCTGACAATGGTTTGGTCAACAAGATTGCTGACAGGCCTGTTTCTGAAAATCCGAGTCACGTTGTGCTTACAAATGTTTGCTGCTAGAGATCTAGCACGACAGTGACAGGTCAGCTGAGTCTGAGACGGAAAACCTGTTGGTCTGCACACCGTTTTTGCAGCTGCCCGGCAGACTGGAGGCCTCTCCCCCACTCCGCTCACCCTGAAGGAGGTTCTCAGCCCCTTTTGACCTCATGCTGGGCAGTGGAAGGGGAAGTGCTAGTTCTTCATCCCTGGTTCAGCTACTTTCCTTCTTCTGAACAAATCAGGTCCACCAACCCCAGTGGCAGTCACAGCCCCCCATCAGCAGTGGAGAGCCCTAGGCTCCCTTGTCTACCTTGGGCTATTGTCACTCCTATACTCAGGAAAACCAGCATATCTACTAAAAGGCACAGAGAAACGCCATCATGTATATATTAATGTGATGTGTGGTGTGTGTATTTGTGTATGTGTATATATACATATATTTGTGTGTATAATAGGTATATATATGTGTATAGGTGTGTTTGTATATGTGTGTATATACATATATTTGTGAGTACAGGTGTACATATATATGTGTATATATATTCAAGTATTTGTGTATGTGTATGTGTGTTATATATATGTGTGTGTCTGTGTGTGTATGCATTAAGATGAAGGTTGTATGCACCAGAAGAAGGTTGGTACCCGGGCTCTCCATCACCCCCACTGTGCCACTTGGTCCCCAACAGGGCCAATGGTCCATCTCTTCAGACTGAGGTTGAGTGGGTCTAGACAGAGGAGACAGGGAGACTGGGCGACCCCAGTGGGGGACAGGGGACCCAGGACTTCACCCAAACACAGGCACCACAGACAGATGCCATGAGCCGCTTCTGCTGGAGGCCTCGGCACAGTGGAACAGTCTATACCCTTAACCTTCTCTGCAACGTCCAGATGGCAAGTTCAAATTTCAGAATCTTTTAAAAACTTACCCCCACATGTACTAGCCTTGTGACCCAAACCAGAGTCCTGAATGGCTCTAAACCTCAGTTTCCTCATCCACAAAATGGATCAAATACTTACCTCATAAAGTGGTTGGGAGGATTACATGAAAAAGAAACGAGATCTGAAGGGCTTGGCGGATGGGACTCCTTGCTGGTTTTTGAGCCCCCACACTTCTCCAGTGAAACTACCCTCAGGGGTCCACAGGGGCCTCCTAATTGCCAAAGCCAACAGCATCTTCTCCATGCCCACTGGTGGCATTTCACACCATTGTCAATTCTGCCCTCCTTGAACTTCTCCCTTCGCATGGCACCCAGCGCATGGCGCCATCTTGGTTCTCATAGCGCTGATCCTGCCTTCTACTTTCTCCCTGGCTCTTCCACCCCCTCTGTCTCCACACAGGCACTCCCCAGGGTTCCACCTCGTCTTCTCCTTTCCCCTGACACTCTCTCCCTGGGAGATCTCAGCTACCACCACAGAACACTGGCGCACCTGCCCCTGTCCTCACAACTGTCCACTGCTCTGTCCTTAACAAGATGCGCACAGTCTGCCCTCCATTTCTCGCCATCACCTGGCACCTCGTACCCCTTACACACAACTGTTTGCTAAGGCAACCTGGCGCACTGAGAAGAGCACAAACTCCAGAGATCAGCCAGCCGGGGCCGCATCCCAGCCAGAGCCACATCCCAGCCAAGGCCACATCCCAGCCGGGGCCGCATCCCAGCCGGGGCTGCATCCCAGCAGGGGCTACATCCCAGCTGGCTTCCTTCTAGCTATGGAACATCAGATGAGGGTGCTTCATGCTCTGAGCCTCAGCTGCTCCAGCTGTAGAATGGGGACAACTTTCTGCATCCAGCTCTGGGTTTCAGAGTGGGGCATTCCGAGGCACACAGTCACGGAGTCACTCCTGTGAGTCTCTCTTGAGGACAGACGGAAGACAGTGAAGGTCTGGGAGGGAACTGAGCCCCAAGTCTACCAAGCACTTATGCGGGGTTAGGCCCCACTCCAAGAATCTGCACATCGCAGATTCTTCTTCTCTGTGAGGGCAGCAGAGATCACAGACCCATTTCACAGATGAAGAAACCGAGGCTTGGAGAGGTGAAGTGATCATGAGCCACACAATCCTCCCTGCCCGCTGCAGAGCTGCTGAAGTCTAAAGCAGCAGCTCTCAAAGCGTGGTCCTTGGACCAGCAGCACCACAACACCCAGGAACTTACTAGAAATGTGAGTGCTCAGGCTCCACTCAACCCTACTGATCCAGACACTGGGAGTGGAGCTCTGAAACTGGGCTCGGATGAGCCCCAGGGTGATTCTGAGGCTGTTGAACCTTGAGACCCACTGGCTTAGAGGAAGAGGTGGAGAAGAGGAAATGGTGACAACTTGCTGTTGGGAGAGGGGACGAGACAAAGGTCTCAAGGGCAGAAAAGCTGAAGTGCTCAGAGCTCAGTTCCCCACGTCTTCCTTGCTGCCTGTCTGCCTTTTATTTTAAACAAGTGACGGCAGGAAGCAGCTTCCTGCAGACTCCATGGTTCCTGAGCTCGTCTATCAAAGACCACCAGGACAGTCCCTCCAGTGTTCCCTCCCTAAAACCCCAACCTCAAGAGAGGGAACAGCCATCATTAGCAAGAGAGCTACTGAGCATCAGCCCTGGGTACCGGGAGGCCTTTCTGCCTGTGCTGCCTCTAGCTCCTCTGCTTGCCTATAAGCCACGAGGATTCAGATGTGCATCACAGCATCACACCGAGCCCTGTCTCACCGAGGATACAGCAAGGTCAGGAGCCCCATCCTGAGGACCGTGGTTTCCTTCTGGTCGGTGTCATGCACTCAGAGCTCAGGCTGATTACACACTGGAAGTTCCCGATTTGGAGACTATGGATGCCCTCCCCTTCCCACCCAGGGCGAGTTTTGTTTATGAAAAGGCAGCTGTCATGTTTAACATTAATAAAACTCCACTCTCAAAAGAGCCTGACCCTTCCTTCCGCTGATCTACGAAGCCTCATCAGAGGCCAACGATGGAGCTCTGGCTCCTGGAAAGGACCCCTGGAGACCTAGAAGCCCCAGGCAGGGCCCTGCAGGTAGGTAAAGGGAGCCTTAGTCCAATGCCCAGGTCATCTCTTCAAGGTTCCCCGCCTTCATTTACTAAGTAAGTTCATCTGTGTCAACACATCAGCATCCTAATGTTCTCAGGACACTGCCTGGCGCAGAGCGGAGCTCAGCCCTGGTGGCTGTTACAGGCTCTTCTCTCTGGCCTCTCCCTCTCCTGGCTCTCCTCTGACCTTTCCCCTGGGTCCTGGAAGTGCCTTTTCGCCTCCTCCTCCTCCTCGGTGCCTCCTCCTCCCCTTCTTCCCTCCTCCCGACCTCGCAGGAAGAGAGAGGGATGGGGCAGGGAAAGGCCGGAGGGGGTAAAGGACAGACAGTGGGGGGTGGGAGGGACCACACAGGGAGACCCAGCGGGAGAACCAAGTGGGGGCAGGGACCAAGGCGGGCAGGGGGGTGGGTGGATTAAAGCGGGGTGGGGGAGAAGAAGCCGGAGCTGCTGAGCAGTCAAAGTGATGGGGATGTGGGAAAAAAAAACCCCAATGACATCGGAAACGGAGGATGACCCCAAAGTGGCTAGCTAGGAAGGGGGGCAAAGGCAAGAATTCTCTGTAATCACCAAAGCCACCAGGATGAGCTGCTCTAATAATTCCCCAAAAGTTACAAACGGCATATGGTACCCACTAAGCTCAGAAGGCCTGCCCCTCCCCCCTTCCCCCTCCCACTCAAACTGGAAATCTCAGGCTCAGGTCAGCTCTGAGGAAGAGATTCTGACCAGGCCCACCCAGTGTTCTCACCAGGGCAGCCCCGACACAGGATCCACATTGACTGGGGGCCTTCTCCCCAAAGAGATTCTAGTCTCCTCTGCGTTTCCCCAAAGCCAGTCCTGGCTGGAGAACCAACCCCCGGAGGAAGGAGGATCTGGCTGGGCCAAGCACCGCACAACTCTCTCAACACGTTTGCAAATGTTCTGAACAACTTTTTTTTTCATTACAAAAACACACACTAGGTGTAGAATAATGAGAAACACAAAAAAGCCAAATGAAGAAATTAAGGGTCCCCCACCACCCTAGAAACTTCTTAGTGTAAGTCCTTTTGATCTTTTCAGCTACTTTCATATCTGTCTGGGTCTTGTTATGGCCCCAGCACTGATCCCCACGCCAGGCATGTCATAGGCACCCTCTACGTTATCTGTGGGCCAACGGAAAGAAAAACGAGAGAATCATTTCAGAATTTCAACCCCACACTCAACCTTAGAGCAAGGCAAAAGAAAGGGGGAAGGGGAGGGCGGGAGGAAGTTGCCCCAGAGGGCGGCAAGATTGCAGCTCACTCTAACGCTGCCCTAACTTTACAGAGACTCCGGAGAGGTTATGCAAACACGGCTCAGGAAGGGAAAAAACAACCCACACACTAAAAAGCTGAGTTGTCAGCTTCCACCGAGGGAGCTCCCTGGAGCGAGGAGGAAAGGAAACGGGAAAGAACTCTTACATCCTGCTGCCCAGAGCAAGGGGACAGCTGGGCAGTCGCCATGGCAGCGGCTGGCTTCCAGCAGGCGGCTAAGGGGAGGGGGGCAAGGCTGAGGAAGGAGAACTGTCTTCTCGCCACCAAAGAGGAAGGAGGGCTCGGTGGGCGCCCGTGTGTGTAAGAGGGAGGGGCCTGAGGCTGGGGCTGGAAGGCTCCAGGTTGGTGGCTGAAGTTGAAGGGAGAGCTCTCACTACTAAGAGGCCGCGTATCACTGTAGCACTTGCTGTCTTTTTTCAGAGTGACTTTCGTAACTTCCCCTGACTGACAAAAACCAAACCAAACCAAACGCACCCTCCTGTCCTGCTCAAAAAACTTTGCAAAAATATTAAAAAATGTAAAAACTAAAACCCATTACTCTAGAAATAAACTCCTTTTGGTTTATTCCTTATAGGGAATGACTAAAGGCTCCTTTTTTTTTTTTTTTTTTTGAGACGGAGTCTTGCTCTGTCACCCAGGCTGGAGTGCAGTGGCGGGATCTCGGCTCACTATAAGCTCCAAGTTCACGCCATTCTCCTGCCTCAGCCTCCCAAGTAGCTGCGACTACAGGCGCCCACCACTACGCCTGGCTAATCTTTTTGTATTTTTAGTAGAGATGGGGTTTCACCGTGTTAGCCAGGATGGCCTCGATCTCCTGACCTCGTGATCCGCCTGTCTTGGCCTCCCAAAGTGCTGGGATTACAGGCATGAGCCACCACGCCCGGCCTTTTTTTTTTTTTTTTTTTTGAGATGAAGTCTCGCTCTGTTGCCCAGCCTGCAGTACCGTGGCACAATCTCAGTCACTGCAACCTCCGCCTCCCAGGTTCAAGCGATTCTCCAGCCTCAGCCTCCCGAGTAGCAGGGATTACAGTTGCCTGCCACCATGCGCGGCTAATTTTTGTAGTTTTAGTACAGACGGGCTTTCACCATGTTGGCCAGGCTGATCTCGAACCCCTGACCTCAGGCGATCCTCCCGCCTCAGCCTCCCAAAGAGCTGGGATTACAGGCATGAGCCACTGCGCCCGGTCAAGGCTCTGTTTCTTTATGTGATCTGCATTGTGTGGGTATCTGCGTGTAGGCACATCGTTTCTGCATTGGAGCTCACACTGTAAATGCGGTTTGATATCCAATGCAGAAGGCTCCTCAAATGATCCCTGACTCATTGCATTTTCATTAGGTGTGAATGACCCAGCTTTCCTAGCTTGACAGAGAACATAAGAAAATGGAGTGCAGGATGGCCAGAGGAAAAGAAAGATGATTACTTCGGCAGAACCTCCAGGGTATAAGCTGATCTGGATACCCAAATTAAACCGAGAGCTAAAGGTTTTCCCCCTATGACAAAGCACTAGCACTTTCTTTCAATGATAATTCTCTACTTCCTTAAATGGGAGTTAGTGTGTTAGACCTGACTCCACCCTCTGACTTAGAGAAGGGTGGCTGTAACCAGTCCCTGGAGGCTCTGAGGACCTTATTACAGCATCTATGGCATCTACAAGGAGACACTCGGCCACTGCGGGATTCAGTGTCTGGCTCCCAATCACTGAACAGCCCTGGCACACACTGCTTTATACTCTTGTATCTGCTTTTTACTGTTGTGCTGCGTCTTCCATCGCTGTGGGATGGTTATTTGACAAACACTTACTGACAATCTGTGATACAGGGATTTTGCTGAAAAACATGCAATCCCTACCCTCAAAAAATATACAGTCTACCATGGCAAACAAAAATGTAGTGTGTGAATACCATGACATTACTGCTATGGTAAAGAGTTGTGGCTGGCAGTGATAGGAGCATCAAGGAAAGAAGGAAATCCACTCTGCCTGGACGGTTGTGATCACGACAGGCTTCGCAGAGGAGGTGATGTTTGATTAGGGTCTTTTTCTTTTTACTCCCCGAGATGGAGTCTCACTCTGTCGCCCAGGCTGGAGTGCAGTGGCACGATCTCGGCTCACTGCAACCTCCGCCTCCCGGGTTCAAGCAATTCTCCTGCCTCAGCCTCCTGAGTAGCTGGGATTACTGGCACGCTTCACCCCACCTGGCTAATTTTTGTATTTTTAGTATAGACAGGGTTTCACCATGTTGGCCAGGCTGGTCTCGAACTCTTGACCTTGTGATCCCCCAATCCTGGACTCCCAAAGTGCTGGGACTACAGGCATGAGCGACCGCAGCCGTCCTGATCATGGTCTTGAAGGATGACTTAGAGTTCCTCCAGAGAACAGGGAAAGGACAAAGAGGGTTCTTGTTAACAATTTGAGAGAGAGATTGTGACAGAACTCCAAACAAAGTAACAGCCTCTGCTGGCAAGTTCAAAACGCCTTCCTCTACCAGCCGTCTCTCTGTTTCTGACTCACCACAAGCCAGAAGGGCATAGGATGCAGTTGATTATAACTGTGTGCAAAATAACAACTTAAAGGCTCAGAATGAGCTACAGGGCTCCTTCAGCTTGCTCAGCCCTACTCCAGGAGCGAAGGAATCTTGTTCCCCAGCACATCCAAAGCACCCAGACGATGCCCCACGTGTGTTAAATACATACATCCTGAACAAATGAAGGGCATCTGCATGGCATCTTTGACCTCTTAGAGGCTTTTCAGTTCCCAATTTGCAGCTGGGGGTGCAATTTTATAAGGTAAAACAAAGAAGATGGGCACAGTGGCTCGGGCCTGTAATCCCAATACTTTGGGAGGCTGAGGCAGGACGATCGCTTGAGCCCAGGAGGTTGAGGCTGCAGTGAGCTATGATCACACCACTGCACTCCAGCCTGGGCCACAGTGAGACTCTGTTTCAAAAAATATTTTTCTTTTAATTAAAAAAAAAAAAAAGAATAAAACCAATTCCTTCTCAGGAGTTTTGAAGTGTAACTTCCACCCCCAGAGAGCAGGAATGAATAGACAGGCAGGAATGAATGGATATGGACAGACATAACAAGTGATTTGTTTTGACAAATCTGTGGTTTAGTAAAAGTGCATAGGGCTGGATGCGGTGGCTCATGTCTGTAATCCCAGCACTTTGGGAGGCCAAGGCGAGCAGATCACTTGAGCCCAGGAGTTGGAGACCAGCCTGGCCAACCTGGCAAAATCCCGTCTCTACTAAAAATATGAAAATTAGCCACCCATGGTGGTGTACACCTGTAATCCCAGCTATTCAGGAGGCTGAAGTAGGAGAATCGCTTGAGTCCGGGGGGCAGAGGTTGCAGTAAGCTGAGATCACGCCACTGCACTCCAGCCTGGAGATAGAGTGAGACTCCATCACAAAAGGAAAAAAAAAAAAAATCGTGCATGGAAAGGGCAGGCCGATAAGGTAGTGTTGCTAGAGTCAGCGATGCCTGCATAATGAGGGAGCTGATTCTCCACCTTTCACACACCCCAAGGACGGTGGCCCAGAGGGACGCAGCTGGCTGGAAACGTCAGCCGCAGGAGAGCCTGGAGAGTAGGGTTTAGGTCCTGGCTCTGCCCCTTTCCTCCCATGTGACAATGGCCCAGCGACTTCCCCTCTCTGTCCCCCAGTTCCCCGGAGGCCTCTCCACCTCTGCGTAGGAGCCCCTGGTTGGCGGGGGCAGCCTCGCAGCCGGTTTTCCTTCCCAGTGGACTTTAACAACACTCCAGCCCGCAAGCCTGCACACACCAGCCCCCACGGGGAGGGCTGACTCACTTTACTCTTCTACAGATTCACTTATTCGTTACCCCATGCAACGTCCGAGGCAGAACCTCCCCTCTTCCCAAAGGACCGAGGCAACGAAGCGTGACTCAGCCAGGGCTCTGCGCCAGACTCTGAGTGAGCACATTGGAAACGCGGGTACCACACGGCGTCGTGGCTCGGCCCTAAACACAGGAGGACCCCACTGAGAGCCCGGGGACCAGCAAGCCTCCCCCTGGAGGTCTCCTCATCAGTGACACAGCACGTTGATCCTCATCAGAGTCAGCTGAGGGGGTGACGCCCTGGGAATTGGGCCAGGCATACAAAGTGTTGAGAAGCGCTAGGTGAGGATAAGGACAAGGCGGCCTTGGGACCAACGGGGACAATGGCAACAGACTATGAAGCGAATGGAGGCAGTGGGGGAGCCGGGAGTTCAGTGGGGAAAGGCAGGGCTGCGCTCAGAGAAAGAGGCCGCTCAGGGCCTGTGGGGTTGGCGCATCATCCCTGGGGACCCACAGGAAGAAGTGGCAGAATAAAACTGCCCAGCTGGGAATGAGCCACAAAAACGGCCAAGGCAAAGTTCTAGGAGGACATGAAACCAAAGTAGTCAGAATAAAATGCGTGCTGCTCCAGGAAAACCCGGAGGCCTTACATGGCTCCCGGGGCCACTGCACCCTGGGCCCTGCTAGCTCCCCACCGTCCCGCTTTCCACCCCCCACTCCCCACCCACACATCCTCCCTGATGGCCTCCACCCCATGTTCCCCACTTCCTACGACACCCCCACTCCCCTCTCCCTCCCGCTGCCCCACCACAGCTGGACCCCATGCTCCCCAACCGCCTTCCCACCCATGCTCCCCTCCCACTCCCCCCCTACTCCCCCCTCCACAGCCCTCACCCCATGGCCTCCACCTACACTACCCCCCACTCCCCAACCCCTGCGCTCCCCATTCACATTCACCAGCCATAGCCCTCATCCCACAGCCCCCATCCCCTACTCCCCACCCCACACTCACCCTCCACAGTCCTCACCCCCTGCTCTCCACCCCCACTCCCCACCCACGCTCCCCTCCCATGGCCCACACCCCATGGCCCCGCTAGGTTCCTGCCCTCCTGCCCACCCAGGAGCCTCTTCCTCCTTTTTTCTTTACGCTTCTTAAACCTAAGATATTATTTACACAGCATGAACAGCACCCTGTTAAACTGTACAATTCACTGGTTTTCAGTCCATTCACAAGGTTGTGCACGGTGATGCACCACACTGAGCTCTCCCAGCACGAGTGCCCAGCAGACCGTGAGTGCTCAGTTTATATTTGCTGCGGGGATGAGTGATCAAAGTCACCCAGGAAGAGAGTATGGTGTTCCCAAGAACGGGCCACACAGCAGCCAGGTTTGGCCAAATCCAGAGAGCTCCAGGGTGGACACGGCCCTCTCTGTCCCTCTGTGAGGCAGAGGCCCAGAGGGGGCTGTGGCTGCAGGGGTCACACAGGGGGCGCCATGAGCCTGGCTCTTTGCATCTCAAGCCAGGTTCTTTTCACCCTTCCCCCAGCTCCAGCTGACCCCTGGCCCGCCTGAGGCGGCAGCAGCTTGTATTTGCAAGCCATGAACAATACACTCCATTTTATAAGCAGGGTAGAATTCTAGCCAGAAAGGGGGAGAAAAGCTCTAGCCAGAAAGGGGGAGAAAAGCGCTTCCACTTCCGGGTCAGATCAGACCTCCAAAGGCCAGCCCTTCAGGCAAAAGTAGGGAAATCGGGATTTCCTGGGAAAGCCTCTCCAGGGCAGGAGGGAACATTTGGGTTCAGGAATTAAGGAGCATTGCTCCCCAGACACACTCACAGGTTTTCTGTGTCAACAACAATGGAAGAAATGACCTCTAAACAACAGTGGCTTCTAAACAGTGCCACGGCTCCCCCACGGCCTGGGCCTGGGCCTTAGGTCTGCCCCTTGGTGTTCCACAAAAGAGCCTCCTGTGGTCTTACCTCCTTGTTTCACGAAGATTTTACATTGCAAGCTGGAGTGCAGGGGGTGTCAGGAGTGGGGGCGAGAAGCACATGCACCAGGTAAGAATTGCAGCCCGGCCGCATGCCGCCCCAGCTGTGAAACAGGATAGCAACAGGGCCTGCGATGCTGGGTCACCGTGCATATTAAATTAAATCACAAGAAAGTGACTGTGGCAGGCAAAACAATGGCCCCCAAGACATCTACGTCCTAAACCCCAAAACTGTGAATATGTCCCTCACATGGCAAAAGGGACTTTGAGGATGCGATTAAGGTAAGGATCCTGAGATGGGAGATTCTCCTGGGTTATCTGTGTGAGACCTGTGTGATCACTGCAGTCCTTAAATGGGGAAGGGTGGGGAGGAGGGCCAGAACCAGAGAGATGACATCATGAGGACTCGACCTGCCACGACTGGCTTTGAAGACAGAGGAAGAGGCCACAAGCCAAGGAATGCAGGCAGCCTCTGGAAGCCAGAGAAGGCAAGGAAATGGATTCTCCCCTGGAGCCTCCAGGAGAAACTGCCCTGTCCACACCTGGATTTTAGTCCTGGGAGGCTCATGTCAGACTTCTGAGTTCCAGAATTGTAAGATGATGCATTTATGTTGTTTTAATTCACCAAGTTTGTGGTCATTTGTAACAGCGGCCATAGGAAATTAACACAATGACCTTGGCTAATGCCTGGCCTAATAAAGGTCCACTGTTAACTATTGCTGTTATCAATTTAGTTACTTATTACTGGCAAGGAAGCTTACCTAACTACATAGAAGACAAAATAAGTGCATGAAGAAAAACGTGGTGACCATAAACTAAGTACAGAACTAAAAACAAGATCTATGACGGGTTAATTTCAAAATGCACGCATGAAATAAAATATTAAATGCTGAGGTGCCATGCCTGTCTTCAGAAACCAGCCTCTGGGGACCTGCCACTGCTGAGGCCACTGAGCTAAATCAGAAAAGTCTCTGGCACTTGTTTAAGTGGGAGAGGAAGGTGGCGATGTCTGGGCTCTGGAGTAAGAAGCCTGGGGCCAGAGCAGTCACGTGGCCAGTGGTAGCAGCCGGGGAGCCTTGTGGGCCACTGGACTGTTACTTTGGAGGAGGGGACGGCGGGCCCTCCTGTGTGAGCTTAGCTCTCAGACATCTACATAGACTGTCACTCATATGCCTACTCAACGACATCTGTGCAGGCTGCCAGGTGCTGTTCCCAGCGCTGCCAATACTGCAGAAAGCAAAGCTGACCAGGTTTCTGCCCCACAGGGCTTGGATGCTCCCAGGAAAGTCACACAATAAACAGGTGCATAACTGCACATGTGGCTATGATCTTAGGCACTGCTAAATGCTGCAAGGATATGCTTTTTGACTCCTTGTCACCTTCTCGAAGGCCACGTCTGGTTTCAGCGGTGGTGGGCATAGCCATTTGGGTACACCATGACATCCTGCCATGTGCTAGCTGCTCAACCCCACAGAGGCACAGCCTGGAGTGCAGAAACCCTAGAGCCCCTAAAGGACCCCTCAACCAATGGTGGATGAGAGTCGGTGGCTACGTGCCCCCGCCTCCCAGGGCTGTACTCTCCACGTTCCTCTAAGGGTTCCTGTGGGATTTTGTCCCAGATGCCCACAGCAGTAACTGTAGGATTCTGTCCCAGGTGCCTACAGCTCATAAGAAGTAGAGCTGAAATTTGAACCCAGGCATTATGGGTTCTCTTCTATAAGCAAGAGACAAAGGGGTGGACAGCCAGCACTTGCTGGGAAAAGCCTATGACCCGGGATACAGCCCATGACTTGGGCCCACTCAAGGAAGCAACACACCCGTGGGGAAAAGAGACTGGGAGCCAGCTAACCATGAAGCTTGGGGATTCCACCACCAACCGGACAAAGTCCCTCTCTCCAGGACTTCGCCAAGGAGATGAAGAAACAGACATGCACACCACCACCACACAGGACACCAGCACCATGAAGACAAGGAGGGCATCCGAGCAGAGGGAACATTCACACCGGGCCTTGACAGGTGTGTAGGAGTCCTTCAGGAAAGCGAAACAGATGAAGACAGTGCAGGCAGAGGGAAGAGCATCCACAGGCCTAAGGAAGCGGGAAGGCAGGGCAGCATGGCACAGGGAAGGGCTGGGAGCCTCGGACACAGATCTGGATTCAAAATGCAGTTCTTCCCAGCTGCAGCGTTTCCAGCAAGCAACTCTGGCTCTCCAAGGAAAATGTCAGGTTCCTCCTCAGTGAAGTGCGGATAATTCCTACTTGTGGGTGTCACTCTGCTCATTACACCCTCAGAGAGAAGATAAATGAGATGAGCTAACACACGCAGAGCCCCTACGTAGGGCCTGGGACTTGGGCATCCCTGAGGTCAGCATCGTGTGTGTTGGGGACATGCACTGGAGGAGTTGGCTGGCCAGCCCCTGTCATAAAGGGCACTCCATGTCATGTCTGAGCATTTGGACCTTTTGGGGAAAAGGTGTTGGGAGTGGGAGGCGGGGGAGCAGCCCAATCTGAAGGTTAGAAAGCCACCCCTGGCCTGAACTGCAAGCTCACTGGGGTCAGGGAAGGGACTCAACTCAGTACTTGGCAAAGGGCTTGGCGCACAGTAGATGCTCAAGAAACGTCCTGGAGAAGACAAGGTCATGATCAAGGGTGGAGCCCTAAGAAACGCCTAGACTTATCAGGCAGGAAGCAGAAGAAGAAGCAGCAGAAGGAAGTGAGAATGAGAGGAGAGAGACATAAAAGGAGAACTAGGCAAGTCTAGCCGTGGCAGAAGCAGAAGCACAAGCGAGGGGGACTATCTTTTCAGGAGGTGCTGGTCACTGGCAAATGCTGGAGGGAGGTAAAGTGAATCAGAGACAAAGAAATGACCACTAAATCTGGCAACTGGAATATTATCAAAGACCTAGGCATAGAGCTCCATGCTCCAGGTGTGAGTGGGCGCCAGAATGAAATAGGGTAAAGAAAGGATGGAAGACAAGGAGGTATTATAACATCCCTAAAACCTGTAAGCAATGCTTTCAAAAAGTTTGCATTAACTTCTGAAGATTTTCAAGTGGCAAAAACACAATTTAACTAGTGTTTGGGGAAGGCCTTTTTTAAACATGAGACACTGTACTTACCAGGAAGATACACATCTACCATCCCTCATCATGGGTGACAAGGCCACAAACAGAAAAGAAAGCACAAACATCACCATGCAGTAGACTGAAAGAGCTACCACAAAGCCCACGCGCCTTTGGACACACAAAAAAGCTACGCAGCATGGCTCGGGGCCTCCCAGCTTCAGATATGTGGCAAAGAAGGCAATGGGAGACTGGATAGTGCACAAAATTACAAAGGTAATGTCTCAGCAGCCCTTCAGGGTACCACTTAAAAACAAAACCCCAGCTGGGCGGGGTGGCTCACGCCTGTAATTCCAACACTTTGAGAGGCCAAGGCAAGTGGATCGCTTGAGCCCAGGAGTTCGAGACCAGCCTGGACAACACAATGAAACCCTATCTTTACAAAAGATACAAAAATGAGCCAAAGCAGGTGCCTGTAGTCCCAGCTACTAGGAGATGCTGAGGTAGGAGAATTGCCTGAGCCTGGGAGACAGAGGTTGCAGTGAGCCAAGATCATGCCACTGCACTCCAGCCTGGGTGACAGGGCAAGATCTTGTCTCAAAAATTAAATTAAATTAAAAACCCAACATTGTTTCTGGAGCAAAGTAGGGACTCAATAAAATGTTTGTCACATGCATAACGGACCGACTGTTCAGCACTTTATAACTGCCCAAAGCCCTGTCACAGATTGAGAGCTTCAGTCCCTTAGATCTTAGGAAAGAAGGGAATTTCTCTCCTTCCCTTCTCACCCAAATTTCTGAAACCCGTATGTGTATGTGCAGCTAGGGAAAAAATATGCAGGTGCAAAACAGCATGATACATAGACTGCCAACTCTCTGTGCGTTGTATTGCTATATATCAGGAGGTCACGGACAGCAAGTGAATTTGACTCCTTAGCATTCCAGCTCCCTTCTTTTGGTAACTATACTCCAGTTTTCCGTAGGAACCACCCCTCCAGCACTCTCAGTCTCTGTCGTCCAGGTAGGGCTGTTCCCGCCTCCGAGAGGCATAGACCAGGCCTGTACTAAGACACATTTGGTCAGTCTTCCTGGAGGCACAGCAGGCCAGAAAACGGGGCTGTGAGACAGCAGAGCGCAGAGGGAAGGAGCACCTCCTTCAATCCTTTCTTCAACATCTACGCCAAGCGGTTAATCGGACTCTCCTCACATACCTCCCATGACGGGGGCCTCGCTTTCTCCTCTGGTAGCCCGTTCTACCTTGAGGGCTGTTCTTCCTCTCCAGGTCCACCCAAAATCTATCTGATATGGTTTGACTGTGTCCCCACCCAAATCTCACCTTGAATTGTGATAATCCCCATGTGTCAAGGGCAGGACGGGATGGAGATAACTGAATCACGAGGGCAGTTTTCCCCACACTGTTCTGGTGACAGTGAGTTCTCACAGAGTTCATGGTTTTACAAGGGGCTATCCCCCTTTGCTTGGCTCTCAGTCTCTCTCCTGCTGCCATGTAAAGAAGGATGTGTTTGCTTCCCCTTTTGCCGTGACTGTAAGTTTCCAGAGGCCTCCCCAGCCATGCAAAACTGTTAGTCAATTAAACCTCTTTTCTTTATAAATTACCCAGTTGCGGGTATTTCTTCATAGCAGCGTGAGAACAGACTCATACACTATCCCTGAATTCCTACTGCATAGTCCCATTTACCACATAGGGTTGGTGTGGGGGTAGGAACACAAGAAGTCCACACTTTCCACATGACAGCCCCTCAAACATCTGAAGACAACACTCATGTGCCCCCAAAGATCTCTCCTCTTGATCTCACAAGGTTAAATATGCCCAATTTCCTCAGTCAGTTCTCACATGAGAGGCTTTAAATTCCTTGTCCAGCCTGGATTCTCCTCTCCTCTGAGACTGTGTCCACCTGCCTAACCTGGAGACTATGGCCAGGACTCTTTTAGATGGAAACTAAATCCAGAACCCACTCATGCTGGCCTAAGAAAAAATATTACTTGGCTCATGAAAGTGAACCGTCTAAGGAGAAAGCTTCAAGCATGGCTGGATCCCAGAGTTTTAAGCCGCGTCACCTGTCTCCACCCCCACCACCAGGCTCTGTTCCTGAGTTCTCAGACAGGTTCTCTCTATAAATGGTAGACACGCCCTGTGAGCTCCAAGTCCTCATCATTCTTATTTGTTTTAATCCCAGAGAAAGATAAAAAGACATTTACCAACAACTCTGTCCAGAGTCTCAGGGATGAATCTGATTGGCTAGATGTGAGTCACAAGGGCCCTTGAACCAGTTGGCAGAGGGGTGGCTTACTCTGATTGGACAGTCTGGGTCATGTGCCCTCTCACAGGCACTACATTGGCTGCCCAGGATTATTATGAAATGGAAGGAAGAGTTTCCCCCAAAGGATGGAATGCTGGACAGAAAAACAAAAACAAAACAAACAAAAAAAACCCATCAATCCCTACATCTCTCTGTGTGACGTTTTGGATTAAACACTACTGGTTGACCAGAGCCTCATGGGAATATCGTCTCCACCCAGACCATCATCCAACAAATGTTACAAGGCACCTGCCTCCAAGCAAGTCGATGCTGCCCTTCATGAAGGTGCCTTTTCTGGTAACCACCCCACATCTCAAATTTCTTTCAACCTATCCATTGATATGTAACACCTTTCAGAAGGTGCTACTTTAACAACAACCACATTTATTGAGCATTTTATTCTGTGTCAGGCAGTACTCTACAAGCTTTATATGGAACATGCCGGTTTATCCTTACAACAACCTACGTGCAATCATTATCCCCATCTTTACAGACGAGAAAACAGAAACTCTGGGAGATCTGCCCAAGGTCACACAGCACAAGGCTATCGTTCAAAGCAAGATGCCCCAGCCCCACCACTGATGCTCTTAACCAATCAGCTCTAAAATCTGCACCAACAGAAAACTGGACTCATTCCCAGATGCCTGGATTCCTTCTAAAATAAAACTGCTTGCAACACATAATTTGAGGTCCATGGATAGAGGATTGGTTTAACAATGTTACATTTGTATGAGAGAAACTATGTAGCCATTTTCAAACTGGTACTGCAGAATAAGAGAGGAAGATAGGGAGGACTTTGGAATGGTGGGGAGGTGGCTCTAAAATATCTATGATCCCCTTTTGTAGTAGAATTACAAATAGAAAAATATCTCAAGAATATAGATAAAAATGAGACCGGTAGTCTGTCCTGGGAGATGACAATAAAATGTCAGCTCCATAAGGACAGGGGCCTTTCCTGCTTCTATACTTAACCTCAGTGCCTAGAATCGTGCCCCCACAGAGTAGCACTCTCATATGTTCAATAAATTAAATGAAGAAATGAACAGGAGAATGAAGGAATAAATGAATGAATGAGGGAACAAGTTCCTGAGTGTTTGCAAAACTGTATCTGAACTGTATTACTTGGTATTCTCTTCTTTTGGTTTAATCTTGGTTTATGAGTATGCTACAAAGAATATGTATTATTTGAGTGGTACAGAAACAAAATGTGATTTCATAGACAGCCCCAGCCACTGCCTCGCCATACATACATGATCTGTAAGCCCTTTCTGCTGTGGTCAGACAGATCATATGACCGGTCTGGTAAATGGCTTCTTTCCCTCCACCTCTGCCAGCTGAGCCCTGATTGCTCCTGGCTCCCAGTGGCTCTGTTAGGTGAACCTGTGACCCTCCAGCCCAGCTCAGCACCCATTTCCTTCCCATCATCTCTCCCCCTTCTGTCTTCTTGGTGCTCTTGAACGCTTCTTCCACATCACTTAAATTCCACAGACAAAAATGGCAATCACAGTGACTGACATTGATGGAGTGCTCACTATGTCCCAAGCAGCATAAGGACTTGCTTCTTTAATCCTTCTAATGACCACACTGTAGCAGGTTACCAGACGGGTAACTCACCTGCTCCAGAGCACATGACTGGCAAGTATTTGAACCCAGGCAATCAGACAAAACCCAAACCTTGAACCACTGAGCTAAGCACCTCTCACCATGCTCCTGCACGCAGACCTGTGCCAAAGGTCTAATGCGTGTCCACATGGGGCCAAATGCCTATTGCATACCAGCCTGGGCCAGGTGCTACTGTGTGCTGAGTGGGGACGTGTACTGAAAGCTTCCGAATGGAAAGCATAATGCCTCCATGAGTGCTATCAGAGTAAAAACAGTTATTTGAGGCCGGGCACAGTGGCTCACACCTGTAATCCCAGCATTTTGGGAGGCTGAGGCAAGTGGATCACTTGAAGTCAGGAGTTTGAGATCAGCCTGGCCAACATGGTGAAACCCCATCTCTACTAAAAATACAAAAATTTGCCAGGTGTGGTGGCACGTGCCTGTAGTCCCAGCTACTTGGGAGGCTGAGGCAGGAGAATCGCTTGACCGCAGGAGGCAGAGGCTGCACTCCAGCCTGGACGACAGAAAAAAAACTCTGTCTCAAAAAAAAAAGAAAAGCAGTGGTAAGGGCAGCCAACACACACCATGGCCTGTGCTCTCATTTTAGGTCCATTACTTCAGGGAACCTTCCCAGTCACCTTCAAAGGTAAGCATGTCAGGATCCCCATTTTACAGACCTAAAAACTGAGGCACAGAGGGAGGGATGCACTTGCCCAAGGCCACACAGTGAGTGAGAAGCAGAGCTGAGATGTCAATCTAAAATGTTTCTTTTTTCTTTTTCTTTTTTTTTTTTTGAGACAGAGTCTCACTCTGTTGCCCAGGCTAGAGTACAATGGCACGATCTCAGCTCACTGCAACCTCTGCCTCCTGGGTTCAAGCGATTCTCCTGCCTCAGTCTCCAAGTAGCTGGGATTACAGGCACTGGCCGCCATGCCCAGCTAAGTTTTGTATTTTTAGTAGAGACAGGGTTTCACTATGTTGGCCAGGCTGGTCTCAAACTCCTGACCTCAAGTGATCCGCCTGCCTTGGCCTCCCAAAGTGCTGGGATTACAGGCATGAGCCATGGCGCCCGGACTAGAGCGTTTTTGATTCCAAAGTGTACTCAGAGTTGAAATAAAGAAGGAATCACCGTAACCTAGGTAGGCGGCTGAGTCCCACATGAGTTGAGATGGGGAAGAGGAGTTCCTCATGGTAGAAACCTCCAAAATCAAAAGCACCAAGGCGGGGATGTTACAGTGTTGGGCTGCAGGTGCGTGAGGGAGGCTGTGTGGAGATACTAGAGAGGAGATGTGGGTGGGGACAAACCAACTAGAAAACCAAGCAGACAGCCTGAGTGTAATCCAATGGGCAGAAGGGAGCCACAGAAGGTTAATGAGCAGAGGAGTGACTTGATTAGAAATATACTATAGAAAGAATTACCCCAGCAAGGGAGGACAGAGTAGATACCAGACAAGGAAGATCGAGGGCAAACAGACTGTTGCTATAAAGAGGAAGGCAGAGATGTTAAGGGGCAAATGGACACTTTTCTGAAAGTGGCATGCCATTCTTCCCTAGAAGGCCACCTCCCCAAGTCAGTCTCCTGGTTTGGGTGGGGCTGCCCCCTCCCCCCACTCCAGAGGTGCGCATGTGATCCAGGCCTGGCCACCCAGAGTCTCAGTGGTTGGTCTAGGGATGGGCACACGACCTCAGGGGAGCCACAGACAGTCCAGGGACCCCCAAAATCACTGGCAAAGAGGCCTGCTCTCTCTCCACCAAGATGGCTCTGCCCAGGGACTAAACCTTCCCGTTCCCCGCAAGAATGGAGGTGAAGGATGAAGACAGAGCTAGGAGGAGGAAGACAGGCTGTTTGGAGTTTGGGCAGCCTTTGCTGCTGCTAGAACTTCCCCTGGAGTTTCCAACCTAGAGGCCACAGTGGATTTTCTGCTTACATTAATCTGCACCGGGCATCTCTCACGGCCCTTGCAAGGTCTCTGACCATCCCAGGTGAACTGAGCTATGGAGCAAGAAGCAAGAGCAGAGGTAGTGGTGGGGCAGGCAGCGAGGAAGGCCGGTAGCCAGGCGAGCCCGGGAAGAAGCAGTACAGACACAGAGCAGGCAGAAAGATTGGGAGGATGAGTGCGGGGGTGGGAGGGAACTGGTCTGGCAGCGCAGACACCCAGTGGCCCTCTGGAAAACAGCTCCGAGGGAGGAAAGGCCAGTCCAGGAGGCTGGGGAGAGAAGAGGAGGGGAGGCTGGGTGGAGAGATCCCATTCTGGAACGCCCTGGGGGAGGAAGGGGAGAAAGGACAGTAGCCTGAGGTGGGAGGGCCACGGAAGCGGGTATTTTAGAGAGAATGCCTGAGTGCCAGAGCAGGGAGTGATGGGAGGAGAGCAGGACCCCAGGATGGCCCACACCCTGAGTTTATAAGGAAGAAACTGGGTGCTGTTTCTGGCCTTCCAAGTCGGCTGGCCACCTTGCGAGATGTTTGGAAGCAGGAAGCGCGAGCCCGAGTGGAACCTTTCTTCTCAGGCCTATCGGGATACCTGGCAGGGAAGTGGGGCCACAAAAGAGCCCTCTCTGCATCACAAGTGGGCAAAAACATGTCATTTGCAACCTGCAAGCAATCCCACCCAGAGGTGAGAATCTAAACGACCTCCTCAGAAGCCAAGAGTACGTCCCCCGAGCCAGCCTGCCTGGGTTCAAGTCCTGACTCTGCCACTTTCTAGCTGGGTGAACACAGGAAGCCTATTAACCTCTCTGGGCCTCAGTTTCCTCATCTGTAGAATGGGAACAACCTCAGTACGTGCCACACCAGGCTGTTCTGAGGCATGACCAAGATAAGGCATGTCGAACGTGACTAGTATCCAGCCGGCGCCAGTGTTGAGTCCATTGTCCCTGGGTTATGAGGACACGACGGCAGGAAGGAACAAGCTTTTCCGAGAGGAACAAGAGCAGACATGGCAACCATAATTCTCCTATGCATTTGTCCAACAGATGGCTGGGGAAAGAATGCAGACTGCAGCTGAAGCTCCCATAGCCCATTCATGAGGATCCACACACAGCAGGGGAGCATTTTTAGCTTCCTCGCCAGACGTGCGCCACTCCCCACTCCCGTCCCTGCGGGGCAGGGGGTGCGTATGAGCAGAAAACCACAAGCCTTCAGGAGGAAGTGTTTTCCCACTACGCCAGAGTGGGCTGAGGCCTGGGAGTATCTGCCAGGAGTCCCCTGATGGGAGGGATTGCTCCTTTCCTCATCACCTTCTACTTGCTGGAGAGAACAGTAGCTTCAGGGGCAGAACATGGTTTGACGGGGGAAGGGAGTGATTGGCGACCAGCGGGAGGAAAGAAGTGAATTTAGCGAGGGAAGCTGGCCTGTAAAGCAGAGCCTCAGAGCTGGCAAAGCAGAAATACTGCTGAATCTTCTGGCTGTTCACTAACCGGAGGGGAGAAAGTTAAGATTTTGCACTTATTCCGCTTGCAAAAACATTCAACCACAGAGGCAGAGGGACGGAGGCCTGGGTTCAAATCCTGCCCTGCCAACTCTTCACATCATTGCAGTGCTTTATGCTGCTATTTTAGGCCAACTGTTTACAAAAGCAATGAATGAATGTCTACAGGCAGCGCGCAAGGAGTAATTTTAGTTGTGTGTGTGTGTGTGCACATTCTTAGTATCGCTCAGCCTCTAGTAGTCCCTCCACAAATATCCTTTGAATTGAACTAAATGTAAAATAGAATTTGATTATGGAAGCAGTTAAGGAAAGAAACACCCACATGATCCCTGGCACAATTTTGTACTTTTTATTTATTTCGCAAATAATCATGTAGCTTGTACAGGCACTGTTCTGAGCATTTTACACATACTGACTCACTTACCCTCACAACGGCACTGTGAGAGTGCAGGTGAGGAAACCAAGACCCCCAGAGATGAAGGAACTCGCTCCAAGCCACACAGCCAGGACACAGCCATTGAGGGATTCAAACCCACACCGTTGGCTGGGCTCGGTGGCTCACGCCTGTAATCCCAGCACTTTGAGAGGCCAAGGCGGGCAGATCACCTAAGGTCAGAAGTTAGAGACCAGCCTGGCCAACATGGTGAAACCCCCATCTCCACTAAAATTACAAAAAATTAGCTGGGCGTGGCGGTGGGCGCCTGTAATCCCAGCTACTCAGGAAGCAGGAGACTCTCTTGAACCCAGGAAAGGGAGGTTGCAGTTAGCTGAGATTGGCCACTGTACTCCAGCCTGGGCAACAGAGCAAGACTCTGTCTCAAAAAGACAAAATAAATAAATAAATAAATAACAAACCCACACCGTCTGGCTCAGGGTCCACGCCCTAACCTCCGGGCTGTGCTGCCTTTGTCCAAAAGTTTGCTTCCAACTAAAGACCAGAGATGGGAGGGAGTCGCATTCTCCAATCTCTTTAAAAGGTCCCATTACCAACATCACAGAGCCTCTGCCACTACTGAGGGGTTTATGGCGATGCCTGCCACGTGGTCTTTCTTTTCATGGTTCATACACAACCAGGAAGTGCCTAAGGCACACAAATCTTAAGTATACAGTCTGATGATTTTTTACGTGGGTACACACCTGCATAACCCCCTCCCAGATCAACAAATGTCTACAGAGACATTTCCAGCTCCCAGCAGTCCGGGTGGTGTGCCCCTCCCAATCAGAGGCTATCTACCCCAAAAGCTAACCTGATTCTGACATTCACACCATAGATTAGTTTCGCCTTGTCTAGGATTTATAAATGGAATCATATGGTGTGTACTCTTTTGCATCTGATTCTACTCGTTAAATTAAATTAAAAATCACATAAAATTAGCACACGGTTAGACAATGATAGTGGGAGAAAGGAGGGCGCGGCTGAGTTTCTTTCCCTTCCAAGCAGCCCCCTAGCCTGTTCGTATTTGGGCTCAGTGACTGATCAAAAGGGACAGTGGGAAGAGCTGGACACTGGAGTTTCGAAACACAGGAGGTGACCTTGGAAAACCAGTGAACCGCAGGGGGCAAAAGAGCTGCCCCGCCTGGAGAAGGCATTGTGGGATGGCGGAGGCAGGTGGGTCAATTCTGTTGCTTCGGTTGTCCAGAGGGGAGAAGGTTTTATGAGGCCTTAAAACGCTCACATCGGGTTCCTCCCACGCCATGCGCTAGGAGCACCCCATGTGGCCACCGGTTCCTCCCAGGTTGGCTCTGGCCGGGGCTCCCCGGGTGCAGACAACCTCCCAACGACCGCGCATCCGCCCGGCAGGCGCGCCTCCCTACCTGTGCACTGCTGGATGAAGTGCTGGTACTCCGCTCCCTGCTCGCCGGGGACGATGGTGGAGCCGTCATATTTAAAAGTCACCCTTTGGGTTGGGAGAAGAAAAAAACACACACACACACATCAGCGCTGGTGGCTGCGCGGCGCGGCGCTTGCAGAGGACAATCTAACAGACGCGCTGGCCACGGAGAAGCCCGCGGGGGCCTGGCACGCCGTCCCGGAATAAGGCGAGGAAGACAGCGCGGGAGGCCCCGAATCCGTCCCGCCTGGAGGCCGGCTCGGTGCACGAGGCCCCGCGCGAGCCCGGGGAGCGGGGCGTGGAGAGGAATGAAAAGTTCCTACCAGATGACGGCTGAGCCGTCGTCGCGCACCAGGTTGTACGCCGCCCGGCAAGCCTCTTTGTCGATCTTGGTGGCCATCGCCGCGGGGCCTCAGCGGGACACTGTCCGGGGCGGCCGAGCGCGCCCCTGGCCGGCGGCGGGAATGGGAGCGCGGCGGGTACGCGCCGAGGGCGCACGGGCTGGTGGCGGTGGCTACAGCGACGCGGCGCCTGCGAGCTCCGAGCACGGCGGCGGCTTCCACTGCGGACGGAGAGCGCGCGGGGACCCCCAGGCCGTGGCCCACCCCGCCCCCCCGCGCCCATTGGCCGCCCAGGCCGCGGCCCGCCTGGTCATTGGCCGCCGGGCTGCGGGGGCGGAGCGTCTTGATTCTCCGGCGGCCAATCCCAGCCCAGAAGGCTTGCGCAACTCGGGGATGGGGGCCGGAGTAGGGGCTTTGCCTCCTCCCTCTCCCTCCTCCCTCCCGCTCTCTTCTCCCCCAACATCCCTCTTCTCTCTCCTCATTCTCACTTCCCCTCCTCCCCTCCCGACCTCTCCCTGGAAATTCCCACTATCCTAACCCCCTTTCCCACCCCACCTTCCTCCTCTCCCTCCTCCTTCCTTTTCATCCTCCCACTCCTTGCTTCCCCCACTTCCCTGACCTCTTCTCCCTACCTTCCCTCCCCCTCTTTCTCCCTTCCCCCTTATTCTTCTTCCTCTCTCCTCCTCCCTCTTCTTGCCTATCCCAGCCCGAAACTTCTTCGTCCTCCCTATTTCTTTCTCCCCAAGCTCTCTTCCTTCCTCCTCCTTGACCCCCTCCCCTGCTTCCCCCTGGCTTCCCCTCCCTCTTCTCCACTTATCCTCCCGGCATCTCCTCCCTCCCTGTCCCCTATTCCCTCCTCCCATTCCCCCTCTCCCCTTTCCTCATTCTCCCCATGCCCCTGCCCCGAGGCTGCAGGGCTGCAGAGCTCCACAGGGGACCTCCACGTGGATGACGTAATGCATCAAACCCAAGGAGACAGGCTGGCCACTACCTACCCCAGCGTTTGGTTCCGTGGATTCTAGGTGGGGAAGAATTGGAAAGAATGAAGCATTTTTAATAGGAAGAAGTAGAAAGTGGACTGCTTCCAAAACGCTGGTGGGCTCTCTGTTTACTCTAGATTCTGGTCATTTGCATTCCTATCTTAACCTCTCGCTTTGGGCTCCTCTGAAAGCAAGAGCTGACTCATTCTGTCTTCCTCATTCCTTCACTGACTCATTCATTCATTCCCTCATCCAGCCATTCCACAAAGACCAGTTACAGCGTCCAGGCAGGTAAAAAGGCAGGATCCTGAAGACTGGGCTCTTAAATTGCATCCACTACTGCCACTTTCCAACTAAAGGGCCATTGGAAAGCCTCAAAACCTCTCTTAAATGACTCCTCAAATGAGAAAAATAGTGTAACTGATATCACTGCTTTGTTTTAAGTTTAATTGAAATGACACATGGAACAAATATACTAGACATTCGATAAAATGTCATCATTTTTGGTTATTAAGTGATAAAAACAAATCCTAAATAGAAACCCAAAAGGTCAGGGACAATGTCCAATTAATATTAGAATTCTCAACAAGCAAAAAAACAAAAACAAGAAATTGAATGAACGAATCAACCAATCAATGGGTAGTTGAATGGGTGGATGGACAGGAACACAGTTTCAGAAGAGTAGAGGCTAGATGCTGTTATAAGACAAAAAGAAATTCTCATTTCATTCCTCACAAAGCGGTTCTTACTTAACTCTTTGATAAGGGTAATGGGACAATTGGCCATTGGAAAGAAGAACAAAGATGGATCCATTGATCAGGGAAAATTCCAAAAGGATCAAAAATGTAAACACAAATAAAGGAAATCAGACCAGTTGCAGTGGATCACACCTGTAATCCCAGCGCTTTGGGAGGCTGAGGTGGGAGGATCTCATAAACTCAGGAGTTCGAGACCAGCCTGGATAACATGGCAAAAGCCCATCACTACTAAAAATACAAAAATTAGCCAGGCATGGTGGTGGACGACTGTAATCCCAGCTACTTGGGAGGCTGAGGCAGGAGAATCGCTTGAACCCAGGGGGGCAGAGGTTGCAGTGATCTGAGATCGCACCATTGCACTCAAGCCTGAGCAATAAAGCGAGACTCTGTCTCAAAAAAAGGAAATCACAAAAGTGCCAGAAGAAAATATGGGGAGCTTCCTTCTAACCACAAACCATGTTACCCAAATCCAAATCCAAAAGCCATTGAAAAGATGAATATATTCAAACATAAAAAGTGATCCAAGAAAAAAAAAAAAACCCATACCATACCACCTGATGCAAAGAGTAAAAATTAAAAGACAGCAGTAAAAAGTATTTGCAACTCAAGTAAAGAATTAGTCTTGCTAAAATATAGATAAGTCAATCTTAAAAAAAAAAAGAAAATGAAAAGAAAAATGGTCACAGAACATGACCAGACAGATTAGATGATCTTAAACATGCGAAAAGATGCCCAACCTCAACTCCTAGTAAGAGAAATGCAAATTCAAGCAAAACAGATACCTTTAAAAATAAATCAATAAACAAGCAGGTTGGCAAAAATAAAAACCTCTGACCAGCCTACTTTGCTGGGGAGGCTGTGAAGACCCAGGCCGTCTTGTACATTGCTGGTGGGAGTGTGAATTGACAAAACCCCCATGGAGCAGCATGGAGGTCAGTGGGCAATGTCTAGCAAATTTACAAGTCTGTGTGCCCTTGATCAACCCATTTACCCTATAGGGTCAGTGGTGCCCGGCCCTGGCTGGACATGGGAATCACCAAGGTCCTCTGATCCCACACCCAGACATTCTGATATAATTGGTGGGATATATGCCCTGGGTATGGAGATTTTTTTTTTTTTTTTTTTTTGAGACGGAGTCTCACTCTGTTGCCCAGGCTGGAGTGCAATGCCGTGATCTCGGCTCACTGCAACCTCTGCCTCCTGAGTAGCTGGGGTTACAGGTGCATACCACCATGCCTGACTAATGTTTGTATTTTTAGTAGAAACAGGGTTTCACCATGTTGGTTAGGCTGGTCTTGAACTCCTGACCTCGTGATCTGCCCGCCTCGGCCTCCCAAAGTGCTGGGATTACAGGTGTGAGCCACCACACCCGGCCTTTTTTTTTTTTTTTTTTTTTTGGTTCTTGCCTGCCTCAAAAAACTGTCACCCAGGCTGGAGTGCAGTGGCGCAGTCTCAGCCCACTGCAGCCCTGACCTCCCAGGCTCAAGCGATCCTCCCACCTCAGCCACTCAAGTAGCTGAGACTACAGGCACGTGTGCCACCACACCTGGCTAATTTTTGTATTTTTTTTGTAGAGACAGGTTTTTGCCATGTTGCCCAGGCTGGTCTGGAACTCCTGAGCTCAAGTGATCCGCCCGCCTCAGCCTTCCAAAGTGCTGGGATTAGAGGTGTGCGCCACCCGTATGGGGATTTTTGTAAAGCCCCCTGGGTGATGCTTATGTTCAGCTGGGGCTGAAAGTCACTGCTAGATACACTTGTATGTGTGCAAAATATATCCAGGTTATTCATTGAGATTTATTTTTAAGGCAGAAGGTGAGAGCTAACCTGAGTCCCCATTAATGAAGGGCTAGACGAATAGGTAATAATACTGGTGAACTATGCAGGGCTATGAAGCTGTAAAAGAAAAAAAGGATGAGGACTCTCTCTAGATGCTGATATGGAACAGTCTACAAGATAGATCATGAATAAGCAAAGCTAGCTACTGAATAGTGTTTGGAACAATACTACCTTTTGGGTAAAATGGGGTGGAGTGTTAATATTGTATTTGTTTTGTTTTGTTTTGTTTCACACAGAGTCTCACTCTGTCACCCAGGCTGGAGTGCAGTGGCGCAATCTCGGCTCACTGCAACCTCTCCCTCCCAGGTTCAAGTGATTCTCCTGCTTCAGCCTCCTGAGTAACTGGGACTACAGGTGCGCGTCACCATGCCCAGCTAATTTTTGTATTTTTAGTAGAGATGGGCTTTCACCATGTTGGTCAGGCTGGTCTCGAACTCCTCACTTCAAGTGATCCACCCACCTCGGCCTCCCAAAGTGCTGGGATTACAGGCTTGAGCCACCGCACCCGGCCTGCATTTGTTTATATTGGCATTAAAACTTCTGGTAAGAGTACACAAGAGAAAAGTAACAGTACCTGTGGTGGACATGAAGCAGAAAGTCAGGCAAAAAGGATTGGGGTAGGGGGCTTTTACTATATTCTTTCTTAGTTTAGTTCTCAACCATGTGAATGTATTTTCTGTTCAGGATGCTAAACTACCACCCAAAAACGTGGCTGCCATGCTGAATTCGATCCTCAGTCTCCCTGGTTCAGCGTGTTCCTGGAGGAATCCCACGAATGTGCTGGGAATTGGGAAGCCCCACTTCATTCCGCCTTTCATTGCTGTTCTCTTTCTAGTCATTGTTGCGATCGCCCTCTACTGGACTAAAAGTGTAAGGAATTGGTTTGAAAGAGAACCCTGATTTTGAGCTCCTTGCTGTCCATTTGCCCAGCTAAAGGAGAAAAATAAACCTCATATCAGAAATAAACATTCTGTGTAAATATTTGTTTAAATTGCAAACCATGTGATAGAAAACAATCTAATTCAATTTATGTTTCTTTAAGAGAAATCAAACTATTTGACACTTACCTATGTGCTATGCACTGTGTTAAGAACTGCAGAAGTCAGCCGCGGTGGCTCATGCCTGTAATCCCAGCACTTTGGGAAGCCGAGGCGGGCAGATCATGAGGTCAGGGGTTCGAGACCAGCCTGACCAACATGGTGAAACCCTGTATCTATTAAAAAAAAAAATACAAAAAATACCCGGACGTGGTGGTGGGCACCTGTAATCCCAGCTACTCAGGAGGCTGATGCAGGAGAATCACTTGAACCTGGGAGCGGAGGTTGCAGTGAGCAGAGATCATGCCACTGTACTCCAGCTTGGGCGACAGAGCAAGACTCCGTCTCAAAATAAAATAAAATTAAAATTAAAATAAAATAAAATAAAGCTATATTAAAAAAAAAAAAAAAAAAGAACTGTGGAAGTAGGACAGGCACAGTAATCCCAACAATTTGGGAAGCCAAAGCAGGAGGGTTTCTTCAGCCTGAGAGTTTGAGACCAGGCTGATCAACATGGCAAAACTCTGTCTCTAAATAAAAATAAAAATAAAAGCTAGTAGGGTATGATGGAAAGTGCCTGTAATCCCAGATCGTGAGAGGCTGAGGTGGGAAAATTGCTTGAACCAAAAAAGATCACGGCTTCAGTGAGCTATGATCAGGCCACTGCACTCCATCCTGGGTGACAGAGCAAGACCCTGTCTCAAAAAAAAAAAAAAAAAGGAATTGGGAAGTGCTATAAATTCATCCATCAATTCATTCATTCTTTCCTGGCACTGAGCCTATTTCATGTCCAAGGGGGTCACAAACTTACTTGCCTGTAGGGGGCAGGCATGGAATGTAAATGAACCAAGCACAGATCATGTAAGAAAATTTGTTCTGGAAAGGGTGATCCTCTCTGTTCTGTCTTCCTCCGGGTGAAAGTTTCATGTTCAGAGCAGCTTCCTCATCCAAAGAGGGTCACTGGTTCTCAGCTTCGCCATAGTTGCTATGCACATGCCAAGCTTCCAGTTGTTTCAGCAAAGCAAAAAATCTGGATGTCTCTGTGAAATCTCTTATTTTTACGTTTTGGTGATAAAAATGTGACATACAGGAGCTACTTGTGTACAAATGTGAACTAGACAAGTATCTCCTAAATATCTCTCAGGGCTTAAAGTCTATTATGGGTGACAAGCATTTACTTCAGTGTGGACACTGTTGGTTGTCAGCAAGAGAAAACTCAATTCAAATGGGCTTGAACAATGGGAAAAAAAAGTAAAGACCTGCTGACAAGAGTCCAGATGAAGGTGGAATTCAGGCATGGCTTAATCCTGGCTCTGTAGCTCTGCATGTCTCTACTTTGCCCTCCTTTGTATATCAGTTTCATCTTCAAGCAAATTCTACCCCTCTGCCTGGCACATCCCATCTCATCCCAAAATCTGAATGGCTAACTTCTCATTCTGACCTCAAATGTTACCCCTCCCTCAGAGGGGCTTTCCCCAGCATCCCAGTTTAGAAGTCCTCCTCTGTAACCCTCCACCAGCCACTATCACATAACCATTTTTTGTTTTCCATAGTACTCACTAATCACTATCTGAAATTACCTTTTTCATTTATCCCTTTACTTGAATATTGTCTATGAACTCCTAGAACATCAGGTCTATGAGAGCAGGAACAATGTTTATCTTGCTCACCACTGAATGCCAGCTCTGGGCATAGCACCAGTCCCAGACAGACACACAACTTGTTGTTGAATGGAAGGATGCAGGGCGACAGGGAGTGGAGAGTCAAGGAAGGTGGTATGGACAAAAGCACAAACATAGAAATCAATGAAATAGAAATGAGAGTCCAGAAATACACTCTTACATTTATGGCCCCCCCTTTTTTTTTTTTTTTTTTTTTTGAGAAAGAGTCTCGCTCTTTCTCCCAGGCTTGAGTGAAGCAGTTCAATCTCGGCTTTGCAAGCTCCTCCCCTTGGGTTCAAGCAGTTCTCGTGCCTCAGCCTCCTGAGTAGCCGCCACTATGCCCGGCTAATTTTTTTATTTTTAGTAGAGATGGGGTTTCGCCATGTTGGCCAGGCTGGTCTCAAACTCCTGACCTCAGGTGATCTGCCCATCTCAGCCTGCCAAAGTATTGGGACTGTAAGCGTGAGCCACCGTGCCTGGCCTGGTCAATTGATTTTTGACGAGGGTACCAAGCCAGTCCAATGGAAAAAGAACAGTCTTTCAACAAATGGTGATGGGACAACTCGATAGCACATGCAAAAGAATGGAGTTGGACCTTTACCTCACACCATATACAAAAATTAACTCAAAGTGGATCACAGACGTAAACATAAGAGTTACTCTTAGATGAAAAGATAGGCATAAATCTTTGTCATCCTGTATTAAGCAAAGATTTCTTAGCTGTGGCACAAAAAGCAGGAGTGATTTTAAAAATTGGATAAATTGGACTTCATCAAAATTAATTTTTTTTTTGAGATGGAGTTTTTTGCTCTTGTCACCCAGGCTAGAGTGCAGTGGCTCGATCTCAGCTCACTGCAACCTCTGCCTCCCAGGTTCAAGAGATTCTCCCATCTCAGCCTCTCGAGTAGCTAGGATTACAGGCACTCACCACCCAGCTACATTTTCGTAGTTCTAGTAGAGACGGGGTTTTACCATGTTGGTCAGGCTGGTCTTGAACTCCTGACCTCAGGTGATCTACCCACCTTGGCCTCCCAAAGTCCTGGGATAACAGACGTGAGCCACTGTGCCCAGCCCAAACTAAAATTTTTTGTGATTCAAAGAGCACCATTAAGAAGGTGAAAAGATAATACACAGAAGAGAAGAAAGTATGGGCAAAATCATATCTGATAAGGGTCTAGTATTCAGAATATTAAAAACAAAAACCTTTTACAACTCAACAATAAAAAGGTAAGTAACCCAATTTAAAAGTAGGCAAAGAATTTGAAGAGAGATTTCTCCAAAGAAGTTTTACAAATGGCCACTAAGCACATGGAAAGATGTTCAGTGTCATTGGTCATTAGGGAAATGCAAATCAAAAGCACAAGGAGGCTGAGAGTGGGGGCTCACACCTGTAATCCCAGCACTTTGGGAGGCCAAGGCGGGTGGATCACTTGAGGTCAGGAGCTCTAGACCAGCCTGACCAACGTAGAGAAACCTTGTCTCTATTAAAAAAAAATAAAATAAAATAAAATAAAAAATAGCAGGCGTGGTGGTGGGTGCCTGTAATCCCAGCTACTTGGGAGGCTGAGGCAGGAAAATCACTGGAACCCAGAAGGCGGAGGCTGCAGTGAGCCACTGCACTCCAGCCTGGGCAGCAGAGCAAGACTCTATCTCAAAAAAAAAAAGCACAAGAGATACCACTTCACACCAGAAGATAGACAGACAATAACAAGCATTGGTGAGGATGTGAAGACACTGGGACTCTCATACAGTGCTGGTGGAAGTGGAAAATGGTGCAACTGCTTTGGAAAACAATTTGTTAGTTTCTCAAAATGTGAAACAGAGTTATTATGTGACCCAAGAATTCCACTCCCAGGAATATACACAAGAGAATTGAAAACATATGTCCACGTGAAAACTTGGATGTGCGTGTTCACGGCAGCATTATTCATAATAGCCAGAAAGTGGAAACCTAAATATCTGTCAGCTGATGAATGGATAGACAAAAGTGGTTTATCTGTACAATAGGATATTATTCAGCCATACAAAGGAGTTAAGTATTGATTCATTCTACAACATGTACGAACCTCAAAAACATTATGCCAAGTCAAAGAAGCCAGTCACAAAAGACCACACATTGCATGATTCCATTTATATGAAAAGTCTAGAATAAGCAAATCTATAGAAACAGAATGCCGATTGGTGGCTGCAGGGGCAGGGGGAGGAAGAATGGGGAGTGACTGCTAGTGAGTATGGGGTTTCCTTCAGGGGTTGATGAAATGTTTTCAAATTCAATAGTGATGGTGGCTGTACAACTTTGTGAATTTGGTTGCACTAAAAAATCACTGAATTGTACACTTAAAAGTAATATATATGTCATATATATATACACACACACACATACATACATATATATTTTGAGACGGAATGCAGTGGCACGATCTTAGCTCACTGCAATCTCCGCTCCTGGGCTCAAGCAATTCTCCTGCCTCAGCCTTCCAAGTAGCTGGGATTACAAATGTGCGTCACCACACCCAGTTAATCTTTGTATGTTTATTATTTATGTTTTACTATTTATTTATTTATTGAGACACAGTCTCACTCTGTCACCCAGGCTGGAGTGCAGTGGCACAATCTCAGCTCACCGAAACCTCCACTTCCCTAGTTCAAGTGATTATCCCACCTCACCTTCCCAAGTAGCTGGGATTACAGGTGTGCACCACCACACCTGGCTAATTTTTGTATTTTTAGTAGAGACGGGGTTTCGCCATCTTGGCCATGCTGGTCAGGAACTCCCGACCTCTGGTGATCCACCTGCCTTGGCCTGCCAAGGTCCTGGGATTATACACGTGAGCCACCACGCCCAGCCAATTTTTGTGCTTTTAGTAGAAACGGGGTTTCGCCATGTTGGCCAGGCTAGTCTCAAACTCCTGACCTCAAGTGATCCACCCGCCTTGGCCTCCCAAAATGTGGGGATTACGGGGGTGAGCCACCACACCTGGCCAAAGTCTTGTATATTTTTTAAGCTCAGCAAAATACTAGCCCCAAAATTACATTTTTGAACTAAAAAAAGAGAATCACAGAAAGCTGCCAGGTTTCGGGCTGAGCACCCAGGTGCGTGGTTGATGAGGTGGCAGTGCTGCATCATGCTTGGGGTCGCTGCATTTGAGCTACTGGTAGGACATGGCAGTGGAGGCGTCCAGCAGCTGGACAGGTCTGAGACTCAGGACAGAGCCTGGCTTGGAGATACGGATCTGGGAGCCACAGGTCTTTGGGTGGTGATTAGGCCACGAGGGTGTCTGAGTTGGCCTGTGGAGGATGCTTAGGTGGAAGAAGAAGGTCAGGGGCAGAGCTTCATGGAACACCAGCATTTATGGGAAAAGGAATTTGCAAAGAAGACGGGATTGTCCAGAGAGAGAGAGGAAGAGTTTTTTGTTGTTTTTTTTTTTAAACAGATTCTCACTCTGGTTTTTTTTTGAAACAGATTCTCGCTCTGTCATCCAGGCGCGGTGGCTCACACCAGTAATCCCAGCACTTTGGGAGGCTGAGGCAGGTGGATCACTTGAGGTCAGGAGTTTGAGACCAGCTGACCAGAAAACCCTGTCTTTACTTAAAATACAAAAATTAGCCAGGCGTGGTGGTGCACACCTGTAATCTCAGCTACTTGGGAGGCTGAGGTGGGAGAATCGCTTGAACTCAGGAGGCAAAGGTTGCAGTGAGCCAAGATCACGCCATTGCACTCCACCCTGGGTAACAAGAGCAAAACTTCATCTTAAAAAAAAATTCTATTATTATAACATATATTAGTAATAGTAATCATATTCTATATCATATATGTTATATAGTAACCACATTATGTAAAACTAATACTAGAAATGTCTTCCTGGCAGGGCACAGCGGCTCACACCTGTCATCCCAGCACTTTGGGAGGCCAAGGAATGCAGATCACAAGGTCAGGAGTTCGAGACCAGTCTGGCCAACATAGTGAAACCCCATCTCTACTAAAATTACAAAACATTAGCCAGATGTGGTGGTGTGCGCCTGTAATCCCAGCTACTCAGGAGGCTGAGGCAGGAGAATCGCGTGAACCTAGGAGGCGGAGGCTGTAGTGAGCTGAGATCACACCATTTCTCTCCAGCCCAGACAGCAATGCAAGACTGTCTCAAAAAAAAAAAAAAGAAAGAAAGAAAGAAAGAAAAAAACGCAACGTCTTCCTATATATTGTGCGCTATGTGCCAGGCTGCATGCTAAGTGCTTGATGGCTATTTTCTCAGTGAATTCTCACATCAACCCGAGGAGACGCTGCAACTGTTCCCCCAATACAGATGAAGGAACTCAGGCCTCAAGACGGGAAAGTATACCTCCTCGTGTCTGAACATTGTGGAGACGCTATTTGAACCCAGGGTCTTGGCCTCTACACCAAGAAGTAGAGTTTGGTGGACCTTGACATAGAACCGGGGTAGCTCACTACACGTGCCCTGAAGCAACTGAAAAATCTGTGCCAGCTTTTTAAGAACCTGGTTTTTGCATGGACTTTATTTCTTTCATTGCAAAAACCTCACAGACTCTTTAAGGTCAGTGTCCTGGTTTTTCCTTCCGGCTACAGATTAAAAATAAAATAAAAATAATTAAAAAAAAAAAACCACCTCAGCTGTAATTGGAGACTGGGAATAAAACATAACCCTGAACCTTGCTTTTCTCAGCAAGGTAGTTGTCATTCTGAAGCAGGTGCCTTACACGAGATGGCTATTTATAGAAAATGATATTTATGGAATCTGTGCTGATCTCACTGATTGTCAAATCTCTGAAAAGAGGCTTGCAGGAACATTGGAAGTTGCAGATGTGGAGCCCCTGACTGAGGGAGTGTCAAACAGCACTCTTGAGTGGTCCTCCCCAGGCCCCACGACCTGGGGCTTCAGCCTCCGGTGAGTAAGGGCAGAGGTGGCAGAGGGAGCCCAGGTCGTTTAGCCAGGAAGTGTGCTCCAGTGATTAGGAGCTTGGGCAGCTGCTCACCCAAACCCTGGCTCTGCCACACCCCTGAGCTCCAGTTTTCTTTTCTGTGAATGGAGTATCTCTCATGGAGGGTTTTTATTTTTTGCGGATCACAGTAGAAAAATTCATGTAAGGGGCTGGGCGCGGTGGCTCAAGCCTGTAATCCCCGCACTTTGGGAGGCCGAGACGGGCGGATCACGAGGTCAGGAGATCGAGACCATCCTGGCTAACCCGGTGAAACCCCTTCTCTACTAAAAAAATACAAAAAACTAGCCGGGCGAGGTGGCGGGCGCCTGTAGTCCCAGCTACTCGGGAGGCTGAGGCAGGAGAATGGCGTGAACCCGGGAGGCGGAGCTTGCAGTGAGCTGAGATCCTGCCACTGCACTCCAGCCTGGGCGACAGAGCGAGACTCCGTCTCAAAAAAAAAAAAGAAAAATTCATGTAAACATATGAAATGATAGCAAGTATTTTAAGTGCTAGCTTCCCAAACCTGTATATCTGTATACAATTTTTAACTCCATTACCAAAAGTAGCACGCAGTGCTAGACTTCACCCTGGAAAACAGAAACTATCAAGTATATGAAAGTAGGAGGCCGGGCGTGGTGGCTCACGCCTGTAATCCCAACACTTTGGGAGGCCAAGGCAGGCAGATCGCTTGGGGTCAGGAGTTCAAGACCAGCCTGGTCAACATGGTGAAACCCCATCTCTACTAAAAATACAAAAATTAGCCAGGCATGATGGCAGTCACCTGTAATTCCAGCTACTAGGGAGGCTGATGCAGGAGAATCATTTGAACCTGGGAGGCAGAGGTTGCAGTGAGCCTAGATTGCACCACTGCACTCCAGCCTAGGCAACAGAACAAGACTCTGTCTCAAAAAAAAAAAAAAAAAAACTAGGAAAAAATGAATGCAAGGTATTAACGTTGGCTACATCAGGGACGGGCAAGCTGGAAAGCTGAGCAGGTTGGTGAAGCCCCCCAAGACTGGCCACAGCATAGAGATTAGCTAATGACCCTGAGCCAGAAGGACAGGGGAAGGAGGGGGGACCCTGGAGACCAGGGCCTAGCATCACCCAGGGATTGCTGGAGTGCAGAGCTACGGCTGCTGGAGATTTGCTCCAGAGAGAGGTTGAAATACCCCCACCTTTTCTTTCCTCCTGCCCTCCAGCCGGGAGCCACTGACCAGGGACTTGTGAACACAGCCTGAAAGGGCGACGCCTCCCCACCCCTCCACCTCCCTACCGCTGGACTCCAGCATCCCAAAATTCCCAGCAGAGTAGGCCGGGCAAAGGGGAGGAGCAGGTCTAACAAGTCCTAGAGCAGGGCTCACACCCCAAACAAGGGTGCTCTACCGTAAACTACTGGACCACACTTTGCTTTGCGGCAAGAGAGCTCCTCAGGAACGGGAGACAGTTCTCAGGTCTCAGGGCCTCAGGAAGCCTCTCCTCTGCACGATAAACCCACACCCATAGCTTCTCCTCCTCTCCTAAGCCCGCTCTGTGTCAGCTAAGTCCCTGCTTAAGCACATCAGAACACAATTCCCAAAGTGTGGTCCATGAGACCTGAGAACCGTCTCCCCATTCCTGAGGGCTCTCTTGCCACAGACGGTCATCTTCCTACATGAACCTCTGGAGAGCAGAACAAAACCAGTTACAGAGAGACAGTGTTGGGGTCGACATAAAGAAGCTCTTTCCAATTGAGACCAAACACTGTTTTCTGTGAGGTAGTGAGTTCCCCGTGACAGCAAAGGGCTCTCAGAATTTTATGTATTTATTTTTACTTCTAATAGTACTTTGCTTTTTTTTTTTTCTTTTCTGTCTTTTTTTTTTTTTTTTTTTGAGACTGAGTCTCACTCTGTTGCCCAGGCTGGAGTGCAATGGTGAGATCTGGGCTCACTGCAACCTCCACCTCCCAGGTTCAAGGGATTCCCCTACCTCAGTCTCCCAAGTAGCTGGGACTACAGGCGTGTGCCACCACGCCCGGCTAATTTTTGTATTTTCAGTAGAGACAGGGTTTCAGCATGTCGCCATGTTGGCCGGGCTGGTCTGAAACTCCTTACCTCAAGTGATCTGCCCACCTGGGCCTCCTAAAGTGCTGGGATTACAGGCGTGAGCCACCACGCTCAGCCTCTAATAGTACTTTAGAGAGAATATTTTTAAACAGGGTCTCACTCTGTTGACCAGGCTGGAGTGCAGTGGTGTCATCATGGCTCACTGCAGCTTCGAACTCCCAGGCTCAGGTGATTCTGCCACCTCAGCCTTCCAAGTAGCTGGGAGAACTACAGGCGTGCACCACCACACCCAGCTAATTTTTTGTATTCTTTGTACAGATGAGGTTTCACCATATTGCCCAGGCTGGTCTCAAACTCCCGGGCTCAAGCAATCCACCCACCTTGGCCTCCGGGAATGCTGGGATTGCAGGTGTGAGCCATGGCACCCAGCCAGGAGTCAATTCTTGACCTACTGACTGTGGCCATTCTGAACTGGTCTCTCCTTTCACTGCATCAAAGAAGTTATGGTGACACAGAGGATCTTGTATCATTCGTTGAGTTTTTACACTTGCTTTGTAAAAACTATCTGTTCTATTTCCCACTACCAGGCTATAAGTTTCCAGCAGACAGATTTGTTTATCTGTGTGACTTTCGGCAAAAAAAAAAAAAAAGAAAAAAGAAAAAGAAAATCTGAGGTTTTGGTTTTACCAAAACCACACAAATGTACCACGGAAATCCTTTAAACAGTAATTTTTCCTAGAACAATAAAAATATAATTGTAGGTTCATACATGTTTATTTCTGAAACATTTATTGCATGCTGGAAAGGAGAAAGTATTACACTGGGGAGGCCCACAGAGAGGAAGAAATTAATGTGAACAACATGCAAATAAAAGGCCACAATTATCTGCAGCATTTGCTAAAGTGAGCCTGCCTTTGGCTCTAAAGTAAGCCTGCCCTTGACTTTCAGTCTATAACAGCAGCGTGCAGTAGGTAAAGAAATACTGTTTAAGTTAGTTAACACAGAATACCCCATTTAATTCAGTAAATATAATAAATTACTGATCTTCAGTTCCGTATTTGGGCACATAATAGGTAAAGAAAACAGCAGAGAAAAGAGAGAAAGAAATGGAAAGAACAGGAGCAAAGAGAAGACAGACCTTCAGAACGATGTGGGGCCAGGCACAGTGGCTCCCACCTGTAATCCCAGCCCTATGGGAGGCCGAGAAAGGCAGACTGCTTGAACTCAGGAGCTTGAGACCGTGCTGGTCAACATGGCGAAATCCCATCTCTACAAAAAATACAAAAATTAGCCAGGTGTGGTGGTGTCCGCCTGTAGTCCCAGCTACTTAGGGGTCTGAGGTGGGAGGATCTCTTGAACCCCAGAGGTGGAGATTGCAGCAAGCTGAGATTGCACCACTGCACACCAGTCTGGGTGACAAAGCGAGACCCTGTCTCAAAACAAAACAAAACCAAACAAAACAAAACAGAAAGATGTGGAAGCCTTCTTGTCCTGTGAAATCAGGACTTTGGTCAGTCAGCTAATGGTGAATCTAAGAAGTCAGTTAACTCAGGGAGTCCTCTTAAATTCATTCGTATCGTACATCTTTTACTTGCCCTGGTGTTTATGAGTGCATCCTTTCTTTCAGACGGGGCTGGCTGAAATAGGCGTTGTGTCTCTCTTCTCCCATAAACCACATCCATAATCCTTCTGCTACAATTTCCCATTTCCTATTCTTTACACAAAGACACTTTCAAAATCATGTATGTGTAGAATCATTCCAGGGTTCACAATTCCCTCCACCCAACCTTCCCCAGTTTTTGCCACTAATTCAGTATAAATTGTCTTAGTTACATCTTCAAATCATCCAAAGTTTCATCTGAGTTTTATAGTGATGATATTCCTTCTGTTTACCCTCATGTTCCCACGACTTACCTAACATTTAATTAAATCAATTAATGACGATAATCAACACAACTGCCATGAACAGTTTTGGGAGCATACGCAGCCAGTTCTAGATAAGCACAGAGCCCGGGTGGTAAGGGAGGAGGCATCAGCACCCTGTGCCCGGCTGCCGGCATGTTTCACAGGAGAAATGGGACAAGTCTGTTAATCTAGTGAGTCGATTCAGAAGAAGTTGGTTAAGAAAGCATATTAAATAAAGGCTTAATAATTAAAATTTGATTAGACATTAGAAGTTAGAGGTGTCTTTCATGCATTGGCTAATTTCATTCAATCATCTATTCATTCTTTATGCTTGTTTTTGTTTTTGAGACACAGTCTCACTGTCACCCAGGCTGGAGTGCAGTGGTGCAATCACGGCTCACAGCAGCCTCAACTTCCCAGGCTCAAGTGATCCTCCCACCTCAGCCTCCTAAGTCTCTGGGACAACAGGTGCATGCCACCATGCCCAGCTAATTTTTGTATTTTTGTAGAGACAGGATCACCTTGTATTGCCCAGACTGGTCTCAAATTCCTGAGTTCAAGTGATCCTCCCGCCTCAGCCTCCCAAAGTGCTGAGATTACGGGCCTGAACCACCGTGCATGTCCCATCCATTCATTTTTTTCCATTCAACAGATATCCCCTTGGGAACCTCACAACACTAGACACAGTGCTTGCTGCAGGCTGACTGGCAGGGTCAGTGTTGCTGTGTCCATTTTATTGGTGGTAAGACTAAGGCTCGGCCATTTGTTCTTTGTCATATATGGTAAGTAAAAGTAGGCCAGGCATGGTGGCTCACGCCTGTAATCCCAGCAGTTTGGGAGGCTGAGGCAGGCAGATCACCTGAGGTCAGGAGTTCAAGACCAGCCCAGCCAACATTGGTGAGACCCTGTCTATATTAAAAATACAAAAATTAGCCAGACGTGGTGGTGCATGCCTGTGATCCCAGCTACTTGGGAGGCTGAAGCAGGAGAATCGCTTGAACCGGGGAGACAGAGGTTGGAGTGAGTTGAGATCGTGCCATTGCATTCCAACCTGGGTGACAGAGCAAGACTCTGTCTCAAAAAAAAAAAAAAACTAAGTAAAAGTGCCATCCCCTGAAGCCAGGACTTGTGATTATAGACCCTGATGTGCTCTCTATGGAATGCTGTGGGTTCAGATTGACCTTCCCATTAGAACAGAAGTTCAGGTTCTCCAAGTTGACACTAGAAAACAGGCCATCCTAGGAGCCATTCCAGAGAATGACAGATAAATGGATGGAAAGTCAAAGTGTCCCAGTGTAGAGAGTCAGGGTGCTGAAACCAAGCAGAAGGCACATCAGGTGGAATTCTGAAGGGACTGTAAACAAGGGACTGTTTAGAGAACTGAGTTAGAAGAGCCAACAAGACCCATTAAGACACCCAGGGGAACGAGAACGGGCACTGTTCCCACGCTCGGCAGGAGAGCGCAGGAGGAAAGCCTGTGCCCGGAGCCCGGGGAGCCGGAGTTGAGCGGGAGGGATTGCCTGGACCAAAGTCGGGTTCCTCGGAGCCTGCCTCTCCACTCAGCCTTGACCTTGGACCCATCCAGTCTTTGGTCTGCTGAGTCCAGTTTTAGTAAAGAATCCTGCTAAGTCAGTTCAGGGACAATACCCCCACCCTTGATATCTGATCACATTCCCCATCCTCCCCAGCCTTGCTATGTAAGTTCTTGGTCTGTCTGTAGCAAGAATCCTGTGAAGTCAGTTTAGCAGGACTCCCTCCGCCCCTGGTGTCTTCCCTTAGTGACTTCTCATCTGCTCACCAGCTACCAATCTCCGCTGTCTTTGCTACATTTGTAGTTGAGCTCAGCCTCTCTCCCCTATTGCAATAGTTTTTAATAAAGCGTCAGAATAATTTCTCTGTTACAAGATCGCCCAGCAGAAGCAGTGGTCATGGAAGGATGTGGCCACGGGCTGACCTCAGTCTGAAGCAGGGACTGTGCTGGGGAGAAATGCCCCAACCTCTCTCCTCCCAGCCTCCAGTCTCCTTCCGGTGCCTCCCAGTGGCTGAACCCAACCAGAAGTCATAGGGGAAGGAGCCCAGGTGATGCCATCCCTCAAGGTCAGACAAGGTCAGAGAAAGTGGAAAATGGGAAGTGAACAGGGAATAACTAGCCCACACTGCTTGCCAAAGAGTGGTGTAAGCTGCTTAATTAATAGAGTCAGGTTTCTTTCTTCCTTTCTTTCTTTCTTCTTTTTTTTTTTTTTTCCCCCCGACCAAGCTGGAGTGCAGTGGCACGATCTGGGCTCACTGCAACCTCCACCTCCCGGGTTCAAGCAATTCTCCTGCCTCAGCATCCTGAGCAGCTGGGATTGCAGGCGCCCACCACCACGCCCCGCTCATTTTTTGTACTTTTAGTAGAGACAGAGTTTCACCATTTTGGCCAGGTTGGTCTCGAACTCCTGACCTCAGGTGATCTGCCTGCCTCAGCCTCCCAGAGTCCTAGGATTCAGGCGTGAGCCACCGTTCCCAGCCTTTTTTTTTTTTTTTTTTTTTTTAAATGTGAAGAATTTTCTGAGACTGACTCAAGAGACATGGCGGGGGCAGGAGGAGGACATGCCAGCCAGGGCAGTACCAGTATTGGTGCCAGTCCTCTTAGCCAGCCAGTGGCAGTGGGCAGCATCAGGGAACTAAGTCACAAAACCAGGAATGTTCTTAATGGTGACACCTAGACCAGAAAAGGGATTGAAGGTCAAGAAGGCACACGAGGGGATGGCAGAGATGACCCTACAGTTCCCAACCTGCTTCAGGGCAGTCCCAGTAAGCATGGGACTGTGATCGCCAATCTGTTAGATGAGACACAGTGTCCTGGTGAAACGCACATCCTCCACATCTTCCTCCTGTTGCCGCACAGCTAGCTGCTTGCACAGGCCTCGATATTTTGTGCAAGAGCAAAGTGGCAGGGACCACCAGCCAAGACCACCTACCTCATGTTTTCTGTCCCAGGACTTCCCAGACCCCATGGGGTGCAACTGTGAAGAGCCCTCTAGGGGCTCATATATGCACAAGCAAAGGATGACAGGGCTTGGGGGGCACTCAACACCCATGGCCACCCTCAACCAATGGGAGTGTGAAAGCTGTTAATCAAATGTGTCCCCCTTTCTTTGGGAGGCCAAGGTGGGCAGATCACTTGAGGTCAGCAGTTCAGACCAGCCTAGCCAATATGGTGAAATCCTGTCTCTACTAAAAATACAAAAATTGGTCAGGTGTGGTGGCAGGTGCCTGTAGTCCCAGCTACTCAGGAGGCTGAGGCTGGAGAATTGCTTGAACCTGGGAGATGGAGGTTGCAGTGAGCAGAGATCGTGCCACTGCACTCCAGCCTGGGTGACAGAGTGAAACTGCATCTCAAAAACAAAACAAAACAAATGAACAAAAAACATGAATGTGTCCCCTGTTCAACTCCTGGGTGGGCAGTTCTGAGATGCATTTCACTCACCAGGAGCTCCCACAGGATTGACCACTCTGTCACCCGAACACCGGATGGTGTGACAGTGCATCCAGACTGGCTTCCCCAGTACCCTGTTCCACACCCCCATCCCACATTCCAAGTTACACGTGTTATGTAACTTGGAAAAGAAAAATATGAAGCATGCCAGTTTCCTTCCGGGAATCAACAGCATGGGAATGGCCTGGCCTGGCCTCAAGTACACAGATTCATAACCCAGGGCTCTCAGCAGACAAATATGTCTTCATCCCTGAAATACTGCCACTTCTGAGTTTGGGGGATTAAAGTATCATTAGATCCTGCATTTGTCAGGACGTTCTTGTCACAGTTAAGAGAAACAGAAGCTACATCAGCTTAAGCCAACAGTTTTGGAGAGCCGGGGGAAGCTGGGGGATTTACTGGCACATGTAAACACCCATAGAAAGGGGAAGTACAGAGAGACCTGGGGACTTGAGCATCATCATCTTCACCCTCTCTCTCCCTCTGTCTTGTTCATCTCTCAGTCCTATTTCTCTGTGTTGGTCACATTTTTCTTTTTTTTTTTTTTTTGAATCCGAGTCTCACTCTGTTGCCCAGGCTGGAGTGCAGTGGCACAATCTTGGCTCACTGCAAACTCCGCCTCCCAGGTGCAAGCCATTCTCCTGCCTCAGCCTCCCTTGTAACTGGGATTACAGGCATGCACCACCATGCCTGGCTAATTTTTGTATTTTTAGTATAGATGGGGTTTCACCATGTTGGCCAGGCTGGTCTTGAGCTCCTGACCTCAGGTGATCCACCTCCCTCAGCCTCCCAAAAGTCCTGGGATGACAGGCATGAGTGACTGCACCAGAGCTCACATTCACTTCTACTACAGATGAGCTACAGTTTTCTTCCATGCAGAACTTTGAGCTTACATCACCCCCAGTAAGTGACAGATGGGAAGAAGAGGTCTGTCTCCCAGCAACTATATAAAAATCCTAGGGAAGGATTCTGATTGGCCCTGCTGGGACAACATGTCCATTCTTTGGACCAATCACTGTAGCCAAGGAATAGGCTCCTGTGATTGGCCGGACCTGGCCATGTGCCCATGGGGGTGTGTTATGAGGGGTTCTCAGATGGACAACTTCAACAGAGATTAGCAGCTGCAACAGAAATTTCTGGAAAGGCATTGAGGAGAAAGAGCTCCCTAAAGGGAGGGGCAACTGTTGATCCATATCCCTTAGACTTTAATCTTTGGCTGCCAGTATCTGCGACTCTGGGCCTGAGGGCTTTTCCCCAAATTCAGGGAAGATGGCTCTCCCAGTTACCCAGCAGGCTGGACGTGGGGGCTGATTAACACCTGTGAGCAGCTGTCAGCCAATACTGCCAGGATGGATGTGTGAGGACCCCGACACCCCACCCCTGGGCAGGATGGCTCTTCTCTGTGGTGTGAGGCCCCTGTTACCCTCAGCAATGACAGGCTTTATCATGCCTATAGGATCCCTTCCCTTCCCTGACTCACTTCCCCTCCCAATCAATGCTTCCGGCACTTTCCAAATTAACTACTCGAACTTGAGGCCCAACTTCAGGGGTAGCTTTAGCGGGAGCCCAGACTAAGGAAAACTGGGTTGGTGGGAGCAGCGGCCTTTGCTCTGCGGGAAGGAGGACAGAACCAGTCACTGTCAGCCCCAGCCCCGCCTACTCATTCACGCACTCATTTGTAGCATCCTAAGTCAGCTTTCTTTTCCTTTCCTTTTTCTTTTCCCTTTCCTTTTTCTTTCCTTTTTCTCTCCTCTCCTCTCCTCTCCTCTCCTCTCCTCTCCTCTCCTCTCCTCTCGTCTCCTCTCCTCTCCTCTCCTCCCCTCTCCTCTCCTCCTCCCCTCCTCTCCCCTCCCCTCCCCACTCCTCTCCTCTTTTCTTCTTTTATGAGACAGATTCTCACTTTGTGGCTCAAGCTATAGTGCGGTGACGCAATCACTGCTCACTGCAGCCTTGACCTCAAGTGATCCTCCTACCTCAGCCTCCTGAGTAGCTGGGACTACAGGCACATGCCACCTCACCAGGCTAATTTTTGTATTTTTTGTAGAGATGGGGTTTCACCATGTTGCCCAGGCTGCTCTCCAACTCCTAGGCCAAAGTGATCCACTTGCCAGGGCTTCCCAAAGTGCTGGGCTTACAAGCGTGAGCCACCATGTCCAGCCAGGCCAGGTTTCTAAGAAGCGGGATGTGAGATATGGATTCTTGTGCAGTGGTTTATTGAGGAGGGGCTCTCAGGAGACGCCTACAGGGAGAAGAGGGAAACAGGACATGACAGGGCAGGGAGAAAGCCTGGCACAGAGGCATCTCCGCAGGAGCCTGGCCTCGGCCTGATCCCCAGGGAGCTCTGGAGCGTGGCTAGGGCCACACGCTTGACCTCTCTACCTTGAGGCAAAGGAGCCAGACCTTTATACCCTGTTGATGGCCAGTCACGGCTACATGCTGCCCTCAGCAACCAGGGAACAAGGCTGGAATCTTTCAGGCACTTTCAGTATTCTCCTACCCAAGGGACTGAAAGTCCTAGCAGGAAGGGGATGGGTGCAGGGGCCCAGAACTAGGGATGTGGGTGAGGCCTGGACAGCATCCTCTGCTTGGGGATTGCAAGTGATAAGAAAAAGGAGCCTCTCAGCTGCTGAGACTTTTGAAGCAGACAACAAATGTGTGTTGAATGTGACAAAGAGTTAGAATATGTGAGTTTCATCTTTACAAAGTTTACAATCTACATGTGCAATTTAAAATACAGCTACTGGCTGGGTGTAGTGGCTCATACCTGTAATCCCAGCACTCTGGGAGGCTAAGGCAGGAGGATCACTTGAGCCCAGGAGTTTGAGACCAACCTAGGCAACATGGCGAGACCTCTCTCTGAAAGAAATTTAAAAATTAGGGGAGGTTGGGAGGAGGGAGAGAGCAGAAAAGATAACTATTGGGTACTGGGCTTAATACCTGGGTGATGAAACATGTATAATAAACCCCTGTGGCATGTGTTTGCCTGTGTAACAAACCTTCACATGTACCCCCAAACCTAAAATAAAAATTTTAAAAATAAAATTAAAATTAAAAATTAGCCAGGTGTGGTGGTCTGTACCTGTAGTCCCAGCTACTCGGGAGGCTGAGGTGGGAGGATCGCTTGAGCCAGGGAAGTCGAGACTGTAGTGAGCTGTGATCATACCATTGCACTCCAGCCTGGGGGACGGAGTGCAACTCTGTCTCAAGAAAAGTAAAAATTAATATGGTTTGGCCATGTCCCCACCCAAATCTAATCTTGAATCATAGCTCGCATAATTCCCACATGTTGTGGGAGGGAGCGGGCGCGAGATAATTGAATCATGGGGGCAGTTTCCCCCATACTGTTCTCACGGTAGTGAATAAGTCTCGCAAGATCTGATGGTTTTTATAAGGGGAAATCCCTTTTGCTTGACTGTCATTCTCTCTTTACCTGCCACCATGTAAGATGTGCCTTTGCTCCTCCTTGCCTTCCACTGTGATCATGAGGCCTCCCCAGCCACGGAGAACTGTGAGTCTATGAAACCTCATTTTCTTTATAAATTACCCAGTCTCAGGTATGTCTTTATCAGCAGCATGAAAGCAGACTAGTACAAAAATACAATAAAGTATAGTTGCTTTAATCAGCCCATCCAGACACCCAACTCAGTGCTGAGTGGTTTCTGCTCTAATGGAATCCAAGGTCTACTGCTTCCACCCCATTTCCCGCTGTTCCCTGCAAGCACATCGTGGTCCAGCCAGTCTGGGCTCTTCGTGGGCTCAGAATATTGCTTCGTTCTTCCAGGCCTTTGCGCATGCTCTTCCCTTCACCTGGATCCCTTCTCTCCTTCATCTGCAGGGTGATCCCCCACTTACACTTTCAAATACCATTCAAACGTCTCTCCTCAACATTTATACATCATGAGCAAATTCACCGTATCCCAGGGATGCCAGGAAAGTGTAGTGTTTCTTTTTAAGTGAGTGGAATTTACCATCCCCAGAGCAAAACAGAAAAGTCTCCAGGAGGCAGAGATGTGTGCGTGACTGACAGCAGCAGCAAACCTGTATCCGTCACTTGTTTATGGCACCTCAGTCACCGTGCTGAGACCTGTCTATGTCATAACTTGCTGAGACCTGTCTATGTCATAACTTGCTAAATCCTCCCTGCAACCCTCAAGGTGGGCTCTATTGTAACCCTCACCTCACAGAGGAGGAAAGGGAGACACAGAGAGGCTTTGTAACTTGCCCAAGGTCACACAGCTGGCAAGCAGCAGAAGCAAGGGTCGATCTCAGACCGTCTTTACACCGTGTGTCATTCCAGCATGCTGTACTGAACAAATGACTGAATGAATGCAACCAGAAACGCCAAAATGATGCAAGATCTAGAGAGAAGAGAGCCCTACTGAGCCAGTTCCTGCAGCAGGAGAGAAGGTCCCGGATGGGCAGTTAAAGGGTGTGGCTGCAGATGGAGATGGCAGTCCAGGGTGGGCACCCCCTGTGTGAAGCAGGTTCCCAGGGCCCTGCAGTTCTTCCTCCCTTGGGTTCCCATGGCCAAGGGCCAGCCTCTGCCCTCCTGTATCTCACGATACTGCAATTGCATGTTCATGCGCCTGCCTCGCCCACCTCAGACACAGGGCCAGGATTCCACTTAACCCTTTCAGCCGGGACTGTGCCTCGCCTAGAAACAATCCATCTTTCTTTCTTCCTCCCTCCCTCCTTCCTCTCTTCCTCTCTTTCTCTCTTTCTTCTTTCTGATGGAGTCTCGCTCTTGTCACCCAGGCTGGAAAGCAATGGTGTGATCTCGGCTGACTGCAACGACCACCTCCCAGGCTCAAGCGATTCTACTGCCTCAGTCTCCCAAGTAGTTGGGATTATGGGCACCTGCCACCATGCCCAGCTAATTTTTGTATTTTTAGTAGAAACGGAGTTTCACCATGTTGGCCAGGCTGGTCTCGAACTCCTGACCTCAGGCAATCCACCTGCTGCGGCCTCCCAAAGTGTGGGATTACAGGCATGAGACACCATGCTGGGCCCCATTTCTCTTTTGTGTCTTTTTTTTTTTTTTTTTTTGAGACAGAGTCTCACTCTGTTGCCCAGGCTGGAGTGCAGTGGCATGATCTCGGCTCACTGCAACCTCCACCTCCCGAGCAGCTGGGATTACAGGCATGCACCACCATGCCCAGCTAATTTTTTTTTTTTTTTTTTTTTTTTTTAGTAGAGATGGGGTTTCACCATGTTGGTCAGGCTGGTCTTGAACTCCTGGCCTTGTGATCTGCCCACCTCGGCCTCCCAAAGTGTTGGGATTATGGGCATGAGCCACCGTGCCTGGCCCCCATTTTTCTTAAATAAAGGAGAGAACAGGATTCAAGATTTTAGGAGCTCTGTGAGAACACAGCCAGATCCACTCCAGAGGCAGCCGAGCAAGAAGCCACTTCCTGGCACCAGGTCAACGTGAGGGCATCTGCTCAGCTGATGAGGAACTGACCATGCCCTTGCTATTTCCCTAAGAAGAGGTAGGCCTGGCCTGGACTTCCAGCTTGAACTCTGCAGACAGGACCTAAGGGGTCCCAGCCTCCAGAGTTGTGTGGGACAGGCAGCTTGTCAGGGAAGGTGATACAGGAGGTGACGGTGAAGAGGGTGGCTGTGAGTTCTGAGAGGATGTGTCTGTTAGTGCTGCCTGCTGCTCTGCTCCTAGAATCCCCTGGGGATCTCTGAGCTTGGGGGCTGCTGTGATCAACTAGCAATGGCTTCCATGGGCATGGGATGGACAGTGAAGGCATGCATGTTAACTGTCCCCCGTCCTGAGTAGCAGAGCCGCGGGAGAAGGGAGCTGGGCAAATTACTAGCAATCAGCAGCTTATTAAGCACTTAGAATATGCTAGGCACCATGTTAAATGCTTTTCCTGCTCTATCTCATTTAATCCTTAAACTAACCCTAGGAGAGAAATGCTATTGTTATTCCTCCTTTAGAAGGTCAGCACCATGAGGGCCATAATTTTCTAATCTGCACTGATGAATGCTGTGTCAGCACCTAAAATAGTTCCTAGCACATGGCAGACACTCAGGCAGTATTTGCTGGCAAGTAGATTAACTCTCATTTTGCAGATGAGGAAACTGAGGCCCAGAGTGGTAAGTAACTTACTATCTCAGAGCAAAACAGAAAAGTCTCCAGGATACAGAGACGTGTGTGTAGCTGACAGTGGCAGCAAGTAACCAGAATGAATCTGCAAGCAGCTGCGTGTGTGCCCTTCCTGCTGCAACAATGCTGGGAGGGCTTTGATCCGAGTTGCCTTGTTTTATATATGAGAGATCTGATGGGTGCAAAGGAAACGTGGCTCACACAGGGTTACCTGCTGAGCCTGGAGTCCAGCCAGCTTTGCAACCTTGAAATTTGAAGTCCCTGAGCCCACTTCATTTCCACAGTTGACAGAAAGAGAGACACGCAGTCAGGTCCAGCGTGCCTCGGAGGAACAGGCTGTGGGCAATGCCAGCTGGCTGGACACCTCAGTGGCCATTCTGTCTGACCCAACAGATCCCACGACGAGTCAGCTCAGGTGAAACTGATGCACAGGGAGCCTCCTACCTGTTTCCCTCCCTCCTTCTCCAGCACTCTGTCTAGGGGGCTACTATCTTCCTTTCATTCCAATCAAAACACAATCTCTAAAAAGTGCCTGAACCTGATGGACGCTATGGTATAAGTGACTAGGAAAAGCTATTCATTTCTGAATGATTTCTATTTTAACAGGAATCAAAGGCTCAAGACAAAGAACACCTCTCTAAATAGCAGCGTGTCCACCACCATCAGCACAAGCTACAATGTGCAGGGCTTTACGTACCAGGCACTGATCAAAGTAGTCAGCGTGTATTCATTCATGTAATTCTCACAGCAGCTCCATGAGAGAGGAATAGTGCTTCATTTTGAGATGGAGAAACTGAGGCACAAAGGAGCTAAGTTACTGGCTCAGTTCACATGGCTGGGGAGTAGGCAGGTCAGGACTCCAATCCAGGGAGAGAGAAGAGAAAAATACTGGTGAGGAGGAGGGAGGAGGAAGTGGGATGTTCCAACTGAGGGGAGGTCTTTTTTCCTTAATCTGATGTTAGGGGCCACCCAAGCACTGGGCCCAGATGCCCGCCGTGGCTCTGTGCATTTGCTGGTCTGATGATCTGAGGACATCTGTTGCTTCTTGTCCTCTGGTCTAACAGTCAGAAGCATACAGGAGCGTGTGGGCCAAGCATCCCGCGTGTGGACATGATCCGGCTTGGCCTGCAGGCCTGCTCTTTCATGCCAGGCTGCAATTTTTTGAGATTACTCAACCTTTGGAAGGGAAGCTGGGCCAAGGACAGACCTTTGGTAAGAAGCACGGGGCGTTTAGAGAATCAGCCCTCCTTCTCCTCCTCGTCCTCCCAGCCTCCTTCCCCAGGAGACTCGGACATGGAAACCCCCACAGGGAAAATTGCTGCAGCAGCAGGTAGCAGTTATTATGGGACCTGGACTGCCCCTTCCAGGCCCAGCTGTTCTCTGGGGAAGCCTGGAGACAGCTCTCACACCTCCTTCCAAATGGTCTTCAGAGGGAGACAGAGATGCTCCTCGCCCCGCCTGTTAGTAAACACTGTAACCTCCTGTGTCCCAGGCGTGGTCAGCTTGCCGCCCTGGGGGCGGCTTCCGGTGTGCTAGTGAACTGGTTAACTGGGCACTGGCATAGACAGCCTGAGTTTCTCATCCTGGTTCACGTGCTTACCAGCTGTGTGATATTGGGTGAGTCACCTAATCATTCAGAACCTCAGTTTCCTCATCTGTAAAGTGGGGAGAACAATAGCACTGACCATAGGTTACTGTGAGGATTAGACAGGGGAGGGAGCAGAGCAGTTAGCACAGGGCCTGAACGTGAATTACGATCAAACTAGGCCTAACTTGCCCAGGCCCTGCCCCGTGTTTTTGACATTCTGGGCTTCCAGATGGCGTGCCTCTTTCACTGGGTACTCTTCTGTGGCATTTGTTTCTGGACAGAGGTATTGAGAATGAAGATAACCTGAGCCTGCAGTCATCGTCTTTGGTGACAGTGGCAATTGTTCCGCCCAGGAAAGAAAGAAAGAGAGAGAGAGAGAGACAAGGAGGGAGGGAACAGAAAGAAACGCACCATGTTGGGGAGAGAGTCTGCAGAAGAAACGAACAAGCTTTTCTCCTGCTTTTGGGACAAGAGGTGGCCCACATTTTCATTCTGCCCTGGGCCATGCAAAACATATAGCTGGCTGGCTCCATTGGATGGTGCCTGAATCTCAGAAGTGACAGTGTTGAGCCACTGTTGGGGGCACCAGTTAGGACAGGCTTTCAGGGGAAAGGCATGGTTTGGGGTCTTACAAATATGCAGTCCTTCAGAGCCAGCAATTCCCCTTCACTGTCAGAGATGTGCACATGGATGTGTGTGCAAGGATGTTCACCATGGCATGATTCATAATAGAGACGCCAGATGGATGCCCAACAATGCGGGGAGGTCAAGGGCACAATCCATGCTGAAGGATCAGGCACAGCCATTAAACATTGTATCATAGATGAGGACTTACTGACATGTGAAAAACTCATGACATTTGCAAAATGGGGAAAAAGTCAGCTAAAAAGGAGTGTGCACCACAGGATCTCATTTGCATAGACATGCAGGGAATACACGCAGGAGAAAAATATTGAGCTGGTTTATCCTTAAATGCCAACAGCTGTTCTCCTCAGGTGGGTGATACTTTCCTCTTCTGGGCCTGTTTTCCAGCTGTCTGCACTGAGCACACATTACTGTCATCAGTGCACTGAGGTACTGTGGGGCAGTGGCCAAGGCTAGGGCTGCAGACACTGGAGGCAGACTCCCTGGGTTCAAAGCCTAGCACTGCTCCTTACGAGTTCTGGGACCTTGAGCAAGGGATTTAACTTCTCCGGGACTCAGCTTCCCCATCTGCAAACAGGGAAGGTAGTGATACCTTCCTTAAAGGTCAAGGTATTAACTCACCACGATAAGGTCATCGCTGATTGACTTGTTTGACTCTCTTCCTAAAAACCCTGAAAAGTATCTTCTTAATATCCCTGGCGCCTACCACAGTGCCGAGCACACAGCAGGTGTTCCTGAAAAGTCTGCTGAATGAATGAAGGAGGGAATGTATGAATGCATGTAAGGACGGAGATCCACATCCCAGGGTACAGAGATAGTATCAAATGAGTTAATACATGCAGAGGGCTTAGAGCACTGTCTAGTTCATTATGGCAAAGAAATGATGTAAGAGGAAAATATCAAGAGAAAAATATGAACCAATTTTTTGAATGATGTAGAAATGAGTGTTTGTTTTGTTTTGTTTTTGAGACAAGGTCTTGCTCCGTCACCCAGGCTGGAGTACAGCGGCACAACCACAGCTCACTGCAGCCTTGACCTCGTGGGCTCAAGCAATCCTCCCACCTTAGCCTCCCAAGTAGCTGGGACTAAAGACGCATGCAGCCATGACTGGCTAATTTTTAATTTTTTTGTACAGACGAGGGTCTTGCTATGTTGCCCAGGATGGTCTCGAACTCCTGAACTCAAGTGATCCTTCTTCCTCCCAAAGTGCTGGAATTACCGGTGTGAGCCACTACACTCGGCTGTTTGAACTTCTCTGTATTGAGAGTAGTTAAGTAAAGTATGCATTACTTTTATAATTTGGGAGGACAAAAACGTTACTGACAGAAAAAGAGTGAGAGGGTAATTCACAAAGTACTGTTGGGGAATGCAGGGTGAAGCCAAGTTAGCCGAGTCCACACCCTTTTCATGTCAAGGTCATGTGTGGATGAGCTTGTCTTGGGCGCTTACTCTGGCCCCCATACACCAGGTTGCACGTCGTCTCATTCATAATGAACACAACACCCGGAAGGCCGATGTCAATGCTGAGTTATACGCTCTTAAAATATCTACAGCGAAATCTCTTGTTAGATAGATAACATAGATACCCATATATAGAGGTGCATGTATCTATTTATCTATGTAAGAGTTACAGGCTCTTAAAATACAGCTAAATCTCTTGTTAGATAGATAAAGAGATATGATAGATACCCATATATACAGGGGCATGTATCTGTTTATCTACCTGTATCTATCTATCAAGAGAATCTTTAACTCTAGCTGTAAAAACGAATGTGTACAACTCATGGTGCTCCATGTATTGCCCCAACACAGGACTCACCACGATAGGACCATCGCTGATTGACTTGTTTCCCTCCCTTCCTAAAAGCCCTGAAAGTTTCTTCTTTGTATCCTTTGCACCTACCACAGTGCCGGCCATACAGCATGTGTTCCCGAGAAGTCTGTTGGATGAATGAGAGGAGGTGCATGAATTCATGTCAGAACAGAGATCTACATGTCAGGGAACAGAGATAGAACAACGTGAGGATTAGCTTTGTCTGTGGTGGGGACAGGTCCAGGAAGGGTCAAAGATGGGCAAGTAAGGCTTGGAAGGGTGAATGTGTACAGTCCCTAAAGAAAAGGGGAGAGAGAGAGATGGGGGACAGCAATCCAGTGAGAACATCATTTAAAGGTCCTTGGCTCACACCTGTAATCCCAGCACTTTGGGAGGCTGAGGCAGGCAGATCACCTGAGGTCAGGAGTTTGAGACCATCCTGGCCAACATGATGAACCCCATCTCTACTAAAACTACAAAAATTAGCCAGGCGTGTGGTGGGTGCCTGTAACCCCAGCTACTCAGGAGGCTGAGGCAGGAGAATCACTTGAACCCAGGAAGTGGAGATTGCAGTGAGCTGAGATTGAGCCATTGCACTCCAGCCTGGGTGATAGAGAGACTCTGTCTCAAAAAATAAATAAATAAAATCAATAACTAAAAAACAAAGATCCTGTAAGTGGGCTGGGTGTGCTGGCTCACACATGTCATCCCAGCACTTTGGGAGACCGAGGGAGGAGGATCACTTGCGCCTAGGGGTTCAAGACCAGCTCGGACAACAAACTGAAACCCTGTCTCTATAAAAATCAAAGAAAAAAAAATAGCCGATTGTGGCAGCCGGCACCTGTGATCCCAGCTGCATGAGAGACTGAGGCAGGAGGATCACTTGAGCCTGGGAGGTGGAGGCTATAGTGAGTACTACACAAAAGAAATTGCTGATCCTTCAGCAGCCATTTCCCACTCCAGCAACTCCCCGCCCCTGGCAACCACTCATCTACTTTCTGTCTCTATGGATTGGCTTCTTCTGGATATTTCACATGCACGGAATCATGCAATGTGTGGTCTTTCGTGTGGGGCTTCTTTCTCTAAGTATTACATCCTCAAGGGTTATCTCGCTGTAGCATGAGCGAAGTGTGACGATAGATTGATCGATGAAGGTTACGTTCATTCATTCCACACGTATTTACTGAGCACCTACTGTGTGCCAGTCTGGGGGGTCCAGTCAGGAATAGAACTGACAGTAAACCCTGCCCTGGAGGGTTTCTGGTAGGAAGGAGAGACAATAAACCGAATAAACCAGTACATTCTTTGGAATATCAGACGCTGATAAGAGCTCAAGTGAAGCGTGGGGTTGGAAGTTGGGGTGGAGAGAAAGGGGGGATGTGACTTTAAGCAGAGTGGTCAGCAAAGGCCTCCCCGCAGGGTGGCCACAGGGACGCTCCAGCTCAGCCCGGAAGGAGGCGAGAGGCGCGGTGCCCGTCCCGGCGACTCCGGACCAGCAAGGAGGTCCCAGCGCACGCGTCAGTGCCTCGAGGCCCGGGACCCTGCGTGTCCCGTCCCCGCCGTGGCCCTGCGTCCGTAACGGTGGGTGGCACCAGGGCGCATTTCGCGCGGCGGGGCTGCGGCCTGCCCTTGAAGGGACGGAATCGGGCGTCGTGGTGGGGTAGACACCGGGGATCCCCGGAGCGCGGACGAGGAGGGCGTCCACCCCGCGAGCTCACCCCACGGCCCCCGCGCCCCGCCCTCGGCCGCAGGCCCCGCCCCGCGCCGCCCGGCCCCGCCTCCCCGCGGCCGCCGCCATTGGCCACGCGCGCCGCCTCCGCCCTCGGCCTCGCACTTCCTGGCGGAGCCATGGCTGCGCAGCGGGCCGGCCGGGGGGCTCCTGAACCAGGGCCCCGCAGCCCCGACCGCCCGGCCCCGCCGCCGGGGCTGTCCCCGCCGCGATCGTAGCGCGTCCTGCCAGGTGGGCCTACGCGCGCGCCCACCCTTCAGCCCGGGACCGCCGGGAAGCCGCGCCCGCCAGGGGCGGGGGGCGGGCGGAGATCGGAAGGGTCCCCGGCCCCAGCGAGCCGCGAGCCCCCTGCGCCCCTTGGTGCCCGGGGCGGGCGGGTGGGCGAGTGGGGCGGCGCGACTGGGGGAAGAGGCCAGGGGAGGGGCCGCCGCCCCCGCAGGTGACACAGGTGCGGCCTGTGCGTTCCGCCCCGCGCGTGGCAGGTGAGTGGCCCCCGCCCCGGGCGGTCCCGACTCCGCCTCCGCCTCCTCGCCTCCGGCTGGAGCCTGCCTGGGCGGCCGTTGAGCTGAGTTCCGCCTGGGCTGCGGGGTCCGAGTGAACGACAGCGGCGTCCCCGGAGACCCCGCGGGCGAGCCGGTGTCAGCAGCGTCGCTTTCTCCAACGCTGAGGTCGGGAGGGAGCTTGGGAAGGAGGCTCCCTGGGAGCCCCCCCGTCCGGACGGGGCCTGCGTTCCCATGTTTACTGGAAGACCTTTTCCAGTGACTTGGGATTGTCACTGTGTGTGTGGGTGGCCTTGACCCTTCACCTGCTTCCAAAAAGCGTCGGAGGCCGCTGACATCCAACACGCGTGGAAGTCAGCCCGCACCCCCACGCACTTGCAGGAGACAGCAGGGAGCCTCCGGCCCCGGGAACTCTCTAGGTATCTTGGCCTAGAAAAGAAAGCGTTGAGCGTTAGAGGGCCTGGCTGAGCCCGGGCAGGCTGCCTGGGGCGGTGGAGAGAGAGGCACCTGCTGCTTGCTGCTCTGTGACCTTGGGCAACCCCCCCCCGAGGCACCCGAGCGCCGGGTCTCACTGTGGGAACGACGGTGGCACCTGTCTCAAAGGGTGAAGGTGGAATGAAGTTGGGTCCGCGGTGGGCACTGCCCGAAAGCTGGGTTTCTTCTCTTCCCTCTCTGTGCTCTCCAGCATCCTAGGGGTAGTCAGGAGGGCCGGGAATGGGAACAGCTTGTCGTTGTCACAAAGTTTCTAGTTTGTCAAGAGGAATCTCGTTGTCCCTTCTCTCCCTAGGGGAGTTGCACAGGACGGACTGTGCCCGAATTCATTCCTTCCATGGGAACACTGGAGTGGCCTCCCTGTGTCCCCAATTATCTAAGAACAGTGCTGACTTCTTGTCACATTGTTCTTTATTAGTAAAGACAGTGTGTTCAATAGGTAACAAACTCTTCTCCTGAACTCAAATAGCAGGGGGGAAAATCCTCTTTAAAACCTTAGTCTCAGTGTGTGACTTGTACTAATATTAGTTGGCCAAGTCCCTTCTCTGTGTTCCCCTCCATCCTTGAAGCACTTGACCGCCCCCCCACACCCTCCCCCACCCCCGCTCCCGCCACACCAAAGCCTAACTCTGCCTGTAGTGATCCCCCCTCCAAGAGCCAGGCAGTGCAGCCTAAGAGTTAAGAGCATGGACTTTTCCCTGACCTGGAATCCCAATTCTGCCAGTTCCCAGCTGTGTGACACGGGGCAGGTTATTTCACCTCACTGCTGTCAGCATCCTCCAGTCACAGTGCTGGCCTCATGGGGTTGCAATGGGGACTAAGTGAGTGAAGCCACAGAGAAGCACTTGGGGACAGTGTGTCTAGAATGTACTGTGTACATGGTAGTCATCACTGTACCACATCCTCACCTGTATCATATTTTCAAAGTGTGATGCTCTCGAACCCCGGGCCTCATTCAGCATCGTGTCATGGTGATGGATCCAGGTTTTGAAGCTGGACAGACCCAGGTGTGATTCTCAGCCACTTACTAGCTTTGTGACCATGAGATCAGTATCCTCATGTGTGAAATGGGATAAGCGATATCAGCCTGGCCAAGTGTAATCTTTGTGGGGGTTAAATGAGATGGCACATGTAAGTCCCTTAGTTTGGTTCTAGGACTGTAGTCTGGGCTCCGAAATTATAACTTATCATTATAACCTCGGTGTAGCCAAAAGGTAATTATTTGTAGGAAGTGAACTAAATGACATGATGTCAGATTTTAGATGATAAAGGAATGCAAGTTAAATGTTCTGTCCAATTCTAACAACCCGATGAGCTCTCAACTCAGTGTAAAAGAGTTCTTTGTAGTGCACGGTCCTCCCTCCCTCCTTCCTCCGTGTGACTGTTTTCACTGTCGTCCTTGGTATCTGCTAGCAGAGCCTGAAATTAATGAATGAGCTAGAGTTATGACTGCATGCTCAGAAATCCTGTTCTTCTCCTAGGGCTGAGATCTCTGTAATGATGGAGGGAAGCAGGCAGACGCGAGTGTCTCGGCCATACAAGATCAGCGAATCATCCAAGGTCTGTGAATGTTCACTCACCACCTGTGCAAATTGCCTAAGAAGTGTGATCCTTTTTCTGATTCACTCATTTCTAATCACAGACTGATTTTTTTGTCATTGGTGTTGTCAATCTCCTTAATGACAAGTAAAGGTGGAAATGGGCAAGGAGCGGAAATTGTCATAAAATCAGAGAGTGGGAAGTGTGAGGGATGTTAGAGACACTATGGCCAGACGTCTTCGTTTTTCAGTGTGACATCCCAGAGCTTTCTCTTTGTGACAACTTGACCCATTCATCAACCCAAGGAGGTGGATGGGACAGGAAGAAAACTGGGTTGGGGCTCAAAAACTCCAAGGATAGGTGCATTGAGAACTCAGCCTTCTATCTTAGGGTGAGGGCAACACATTGTGTACCCGTACCCCAAGGGCCTGGAGTCCTCTTCCCTGGTCATGATTCCCTGGAACCCAAGAGCAAGTGAGGGTGAGTTCCCCAGAGCCAGGCTGCTGGGGGAGTTCTAATTAGAAATACGTAGCCTGTTCCCATCTGCCACATTAAAATCCAAGAGCCAGACCCGGCTGCTATACTTTCCACAAACTCCTGTCCCCACAGCTGCTGTTGATAAAGATGGGGGGAGCCATTGGTTCGAGGTTCCTGGTAACCTGTCTCCTCATTATAGATATTCGTAATGCCCTCAGTTCTTTAGAGGTGTCCCTCTTGGAGGTTGAATCTTATGGTTACCTCAGATCATGGATTCTCTTGAGTATGATATTGCCCTGAAGTGGCAGAAAATTGATTCTTGGGAGGGTGGGAGGAATTTTACTCCTTTTGTGCATAAGACACAATTATACATACAGTACATGAGCAGACATACAGTGCATCTGTGATGGTAAAATTTTGCTGGGGAGGCTGTGAGTGAAAAAAATCTTAAAAGCCTTCTTGGGGGGCAATAATGAAAAAGGCACAGAAACGCTTCTTTAGATGCAGGGAGCTGGGAGCAGCCTACAGAGTTGAGACAAGGAAAAGAGATTCTACAGATTCTAAAAGAAAAACTGGCTGTCATTTTCAATAGAGGTTGGTTCTCCTGAGAAATGACCTCCTATTCTCACGTGAGTTCCCCAAGAAGGTTCCTGCCAAGCCCAGCTTTATCGAATGTGAAAACCCGGAGCGGTCTCGCCGCTTACTCAAAAGGGCTTTGTTTTGGAGCTTGGCCTGGGAGACAGTGCTGCTTTCTAAGTTTGACAGCACTAGAAATCTTTGTCCCCTAACGCCAGGACCCTGAGTTTGTTTTTCTCTGAACTGAATCTCTTAGGACTAGGGTTCTGTATCACTGGATTATGTTTCTAACTCTTTTTTTTCTTTCTCTTTTTCTTTTTCTTTTTTTTTTTTTTGAGACAGAGTCTTGCTCTGTTGCCCAGGCTGGAGTGCAGTGGTGTGATCTTGGCTCACTACAACCTCTGCCTCCCAGGTTCAAGCGATTCTGCTGCCTCAGCTTCCCGAGTAGCTGGGACTACAGGTGCGTGCCGCCACGCCCAGCTAATTTTTGTATTTTTAATAGAGACGGGGTTTCACCATGTTGGCCAGGATGATCTTGATCTCTTGACCTCGTGACCTGCCCGCCTCGGCCTCCCGCAGTGCTGGGATTACAGGCGTGAGCCACCATGACTGGCCTGTTTCTAACTTTTTATTTTTAAAAAGTGTACCCATGAATTTCTAGACATTAAACACACCTATGTCACCAGCACCCAGTTGGGCAAGAAACAATACTACCAAACCCTCCCAGTTGTTACACTCAAGATAGTCACTGTCGCAACCCCACCGCTGTCTGCTTTAGAACTTTATCTAAATGGGATCCGAGGTTGGGTACACTCCTGTGTGGTTTCTTTTGCACGACATTGTGCCTGTGAGCCTCACCCGTGTTGCTGCTTTAGTTTAGTGGTAGATTGTGTATTCCAGCATGTTGGCATCTTCCCACTGTGTGACCACACTGTTCACCTGTCTGCCCTAAGACGTGTTGCTCAGCCAGGCACAGTGGCTCACGCCTGGAATCCCAGCACCTTGGGAGGCCGAGGCAGGAGGATCTCATAAGCTCAGGAGTTTGAGACCAGCTTGGACAACATGGCTAAACCCCATCTCTACAAAAGATACAAAAATTAGTCGGGCCTGGTGGCATACACCTGTAGTCCCAGCTCTTCAGGAGGCTGAGGTGGGAGGCTCACTTGAGCCCAGGAGGTAGAGGTTGCAGTGAGCTATGATCCCACCACTGTACTCCAACCTAAGTGACAGAGCAAGACCCTGTCTCAAAAAAAAAAAGTGTTGTTCCATGTTAATGCTAAATTCTTTTTCCACATCTAATACCCTATACCTGCTGCCTCCTCCCAGGTATAAGCCCCTGACAACCTGAGTTTCTCCCTCTGCTCGGCCTTGCATTTGATTAAGGCACTAAAATAGGAAATAGAGAAATGAACAGGACTCATATCATCAGAGAATGCTGTAGGTTGGAGCTTCTAAGTTACCTGAAATGGGGAAACTTTGTTACCAATGTCCCTTTAAAATTGATACATTGGCCAGGCGCAGTGGCTCATGCCTGGAATCCTAGAACTTTGAGAGGCTGAGGTGGGTGGATCACTTGAGGTCAGGAGTTCGAGACCAACCTGGCCAACATGGTGAAACCCCGTCTCTACTGAAATAAATAAATATATGTATGCTGGGAGCAGTGGCTCATGCCCGTAATCCCAGCACTTTGGGAGGCCGAGGCAGGCAGATCACCTGAGGTCAGGAGTTAAAGACCAGCCTGGCCAAAATGGCAAAACCCTGTCTCTGCTAAAAATACAAAATTAGCCAGGCATGGTGGTATATGCCGGTAGTCCTAGCTACTCAGGAGGCTGAGGCAGGAGAATCGCCTGAACCTGGGAGGCGGAGGTTGCAGTGAGCCGAGATCACACCATTGCACTCCAGCCTGGGCAACAAGAGTGAAACTCTGTCTAAAAAAAAATTTTAAATTAGCCGGGTGTGTCACGTGCTTGTAATACTAGCTACTTGAGAGGCTGAGGCAGGAGAATCGTTTGAACTCGGGAGGTGGAGGTTGCAGTGAGCTGAGATCGAGCCACTGCACTCCAGCCTGGGAAACAGAGGGAGTCTCTGTATCCCCCCCCAAAAAAAATAAAAATAAAAAAATAAAGGAAATCATGTGCCTTTGTTTTTGGAAAGTTGTCATCTATGCAGCTGTGCTAAAACACCAGAAGCAGATTGCAGCTGATTGTACCCGGGTGCAGCATCATTCCAGCCCACTTAGAACAGAAACCCAGTTTTGGAAATAACACTGCTCTTGCCCCCTGCCCCAGCTAACTGGAGCTGGTGGCTCCCCGCCGCAGCCATTAACTGGGGCTGTCGCCAGTCCTACCCTCTGGGCTCTTTCCCTTTTTACACTGCAGTCTGGGGTTGTGCGTATCTCCATCTAAGCGTGGTAGGTCAGCACTCTCACCAGCGTGGAGACAGCCAGGGGTCCCGGGTGGCAGATAGCCGCCTCATGCCCTCACTTGCGTCTCTCAGGCCACTAAGCCTGTACTGTGACTTCATCACCAGCCACTGTAGTACTTTTTAATTTCCTTCCTTCAGCTCGTACCCAACAGGGGCCTCCGTCAGTGTCTGTAGAAGCACAGACCATTCCTGCATAATTAGAAGCTGAGACCTGGCATGCTGGCTTATACCTGGAATCCCAGCACATTGGGAGGCTGAGGCAGGAGGATTGTTTGAACTCAGGAGCTCAAGACCAGCCTGGGCAATGTAGTGAGATCCCATTTCTACAAAAAATAAAAGTAAAAAATAGCTGGACGTGGCGGCACACACCTGTAGTCCCAGCTGCCAAGGAGGCTGAAGCGGAGGGATTGCTTGAGACTAGGAGTTTTTTTGTTTTGTTTTGTTTTGTTTTGTTTTTGAGATAGCGTTTTGCTCTTGTTGCCCAGGCTGGAGTGCAATGGCTCATTGCAACCTCCGCCTCTGGAATTCAAGCGATTCTTCTGCCTCAGCCTCCCGAGTAACTGGAATGACAGGCATCCACCACCACACTCAGCTAATTTTGTATTTTTGGTAGAGACGGGGTTTCACCATGTTAGTCAGGCTAGTCTCGAACTCCTAACCTCAGGTGACCCGCCCATCCCAGCCTCCCAAAGTGCTGGGATTCCAGGCATGACCACCATGCCCGGCCAAGCCTAGGATGCAGTGATCTCTGATCTACTGTTGCATGCCAGCCTGGGCAACAGAGCAAGACCCTGTTTCTAAAAATGAGAAAGACTTTGAAAGCCCAGTATAGGCCAGCCTGGCTCTCTCTGCGAGTATCCACGATAAATAGAGATCTCCATGCATGTGACCTATGAACCAAAAAGCCAGCCTGGAGTGGAAGAGCGGGTCAGGCTGGCCCTCTGAACTTGGAAGGAAATGCCAGGTCGTATCTGTGTGGCATCCTCCACAGGTTGTGAGAACGTGGCCTGCTCCTGTAACATGGACGGAGACGTTGCTGTTTGAATTGACTGGACGTGGAAATAACCACAGGGAAATAAAGTGTCTCAATGACAAATGCATGCATGGCAACAAAAAGAAGATTCAAAAGGGAAGAAAAAAATAAAACCCACTGCTGTAGGACACATGCTAAGAAGTAACTTTTAAGAATTCAGAGCCTGGGCAGCTTAGGGAGACCCTGTCCCTCCAAATTATAAAAATCAGATGGGCGTGGTAGTGTGTGCCTGTAGTCCTAGTTACTCAGGAGGCTAAGGCAGAAGAATCACTTGAGCCCAGGAGGTCAAGGGCAACATAGTGAGACCTCGTCTCTACAAAAAATTTTTTTGATTAGCCAGGCGTGGTGGCACACACCTGTAGTCCCAGCTATTCAGGAGGCTGAGGTGGGGGAATCACCTGAGCCCAGGAGGTCCAGGGTGCAGTGAGCTGTGATCGTGCCACTGCACTCCAGCCTGGGCAACACAGTGAGACCCCATCTCAAAAAAATAAATAAATAAGTTGAACCACATAGTTGCTAATACCTAATAGCCCTCGGTCAATTTTCCTCCTCCCACCACATTTCCCGTCTTCAGGCTTAGTGCCCAGCCAGTTCTTTACCTCAGTCACCCTGGAATAGACTGGCTATCTATCTATGTGATAGTTTTCAGTTATCTGTTTCTCCCTATGTTGAATTAATTAATTAATTAATTTAGAGACAGGATTTGTTTTTGTTGCCCAGGCTGGAGTACAGTGGTGCAATCATGACTCACTGCAGCCTCAAGCTCCTGGGCTTGAGCGATCCTTCTGCCTCAGCCTCCTGAGTAGCTGGGTCTACAGACAAATGCCACCATGCCCGGCTCATTTTAAAATATTTTGTAAAGACAGGAATCTCGCTATGTTGCCCAGGTGGGTCTTGAACTTCCTGGCCTCAAGCGATTCTCCCATCTCAGCCTCACAAAGTGTTGAGATCACAGGCAGGAGCCACCATGCCTGGCTTGAATTGTTGTCTTGTTTGGTTTTGGGTTTTTGTTTGTTTGTTTGTTTGTTTTTTGGTTTGTTTGTTGTTTGTTTGTTTTGTTTTTTGGTTTTTCGTTTTTGAGATGGAGTTCTTGCTCTGTCTCCCAGGCTGGAGTGTAGTGGTGTGATCTCTGCTCACTGCAACCTCCACCTCCTGGATTCAAGCAATTCTCCTGCCTCAGCTTCCTGAGTAGCCAGGATTACAGGCACACGCCACCATGCCTGGCTAAATTTTGTATTTTTAGTAGGACGAGGTTTCACCATGTTGGCCAGGCTGGTCTCAAACCCCGAGCCGGGCACGGTGGCTCACGCCTGTAATCCCAGCACTTTGGGAGGTCAAGGCCAGCGGATCACGAGGTCAGGAGATTGAGACCATCCTGGCTAACACAGTGAAACCCCGTCTCTACTAAAAATACAAAAAAATTAGCGGGGCGTGGTGGCGGGCGACTGTAGTCCCAGCTACTCAAGAGGCTGAGGCAGGAGAATGGCGTGAACCCAGGAGGCGGAGTGAGCTTGCAGTGAACCGAAATTGCACTACTGCACTGCAGCCTGGGTAACAGAGCGAGACTCCGTCTCAAAAAAAAAAAAAAGAAAGAAAAAGAAAGAAAGAAACACCTGTACTTCCTGCAGTGCCCTCTGATGCAGCATTTTATTTCCTGTTTTCTTCAATTTCATTTTGTTGAAAATACTGGTCAGGACCCACTGGGTTGGACCAGGGCTGAGCAGGCTGCTGTGCCGTTTCTCATGTGTCTTCTCTGGCCAGGTATACCGCTGGGCCGACCACTCAAGCACGGTGCTGCAGCGGCTGAACGAGCAGCGACTCCGCGGCCTCTTCTGCGACATTGTCCTGGTGGCCGATGAGCAGCGTGTGCCAGCCCACCGCAACCTGCTGGCCGTGTGCAGCGACTACTTCAACTCCATGTTCACCATTGGCATGCGGGAAGCTTTCCAGAAGGAGGTGGAGCTGATCGGCGCCTCCTACATCGGGCTCAAGGCCGTGGTGGACTTCCTGTACGGCGGGGAGCTGGTGCTGGATGGCGGCAACATTGACTACGTCCTGGAGACGGCCCACCTTCTGCAGATCTGGACGGTGGTAGACTTCTGCTGTGAGTACCTGGAGCAGGAGGTGAGCGAGGACAACTACCTGTACCTGCAGGAGCTGGCCTCCATCTACAGCCTCAAGCGGCTTGACGCCTTCATCGATGGCTTCATCCTGAACCACTTCGGCACGCTGTCCTTCACGCCCGACTTCCTGCAGAACGTCTCCATGCAGAAGCTGTGTGTCTACCTGAGCAGCAGCGAGGTGCAGCGGGAGTGTGAGCACGACCTCCTGCAGGCCGCCCTGCAGTGGCTGACGCAGCAGCCCGAGCGCGAGGCCCACGCCCGCCAGGTGCTGGAGAACATCCACTTCCCGCTCATCCCCAAGAACGACCTGCTGCACCGCGTCAAGCCAGCCGTGTGCTCGCTGCTGCCCAAGGAGGCCAACTGCGAGGGCTTCATCGAGGAGGCCGTGCGCTACCACAACAACCTGGCGGCCCAGCCCGTCATGCAGACCAAGCGCACGGCGCTGCGCACCAACCAGGAGCGCCTGCTGTTCGTGGGCGGCGAGGTCTCCGAGCGGTGTCTGGAGCTCAGTGACGACACCTGCTACCTGGACGCCAAGAGCGAGCAGTGGGTCAAAGAGACGCCGCTGCCCGCCCGGCGGAGCCACCACTGTGTGGCCGTGCTGGGGGGCTTCATCTTCATCGCCGGCGGCAGCTTCTCACGGGACAACGGAGGGGACGCGGCCTCCAATCTTCTTTATAGGTATGACCCCCGCTGTAAACAGTGGATCAAGGTGAGATTAAAGCCGGATTATTTCTTTTCTCTTGAGGACTCTCTCGGTTTCCTTAACCTAGCCTTGACTTTCCTTACCTCTCTGGGGCCTTGACAGTCACTATCCTGCTTCTGAATGAGGTGTGACTATAAAGTGGCGAGCAGCATACCGTGGGCCTACACCCTGGACAGGGAGAGGGAGAGCTGACCCACCCCCTTCGAGGGGTCCGTCGTGGTTCAGAGCTGCGCTGCCTGGTGGGGCTTTCTGTGCAGATGGAAGGGTCTGTGTCTGTACTTCCCCATATGGTAGCCACAGCCACATGTGGCGACTGAGCGCTTGAAATGTGGCCAGTGCGACTGAAGAAGCCAATTTTCAATTTCATTTCACTTTACCTGATTGGTGTGCAAGTGTGTGTGGCCACACGAGGCGTGGCTACTCTGTTGGACAGTAGCCTGGGTCTAGATGTTTGATCCGTGGTTCAAGGTCCCCGGGTCCTGGAGTCTCTGGGGGGCTCCTCTGGAAGCATTTTGGGAGATAGTTTAAGGAGGCCACCAGGGCTCACACCTGGCCCTTGGGCACGCATTGTGGCCTGATTCTGGGAAGAGCGTGGGCCTTGACGTCAGACCTGAGGTCTCATCCCAGCCTGGCTAAGTCATAGCTAGGATATTTTAGAGTCTTGTCCTCTCCACATTTTGGATTCCCCTTCTGGGAATACATGGGGGACAGGGAGTGCAGTAGCTCATGTTGATTGGCAAGCCCCTGGCATAGGGAAGGTGTCTCCTTTCTGCTGGGAGCACTCTCCAGCCACCCGCTCCCCCCGGGACAGTCGTGTCAGCCTTTATTCTCACACCTCAGCGTCGCGCCCAACTCAGTGCTGTTCTTAGCTCAAAACACAGTCAGAATGGACTCCAGCTGACCTTTTGATTTTACTCTCAGAAATCTGAGACCGCCCTCCAAGGTCGAAGTCTCACCACTGGACAGGGTCCCTGGCTTTGGACCCTCCTCCCTGAGGCCTGGCAGCAGCGGCGGCCTGAACCTCGCCTCCCGCGGGAACTTGTTCTTGCTCCCTGTGTGTTTGGCTTGGATTCGTTTAAAAAAAAAAAAAAGTTTCTACTTTTATTTATTTATTTATTTTTGAGACAGAGTTGTTCCGTTGCCCAGGCTGGAGTGCAGTGGCACAGTCGGCTCATTGCAACCTCCGCCTCCCAGGTTCAAACAATTCTGGTGCTTCAACCTACCTAGTAGCTGGAATTACAACCTACCACCACGCCTGCCTAATTTTTATATTTTTAGTAGAGACAGGGTTTCACCCTGTTGGCCAGGCTGGTCTCGAACTCTGTGACCTCAGGTGATCCATCCACCTCGGCCTCCCAAAGTGCCGGAATTACAGGTGTGAGCCACTGCATCTGGCCTCTTCTGTTTAATTTCCTGTGGAATGCCACATCCTGCTCTGTTAACACAGAGTGGCAGAGCAGCACTAACTTTACAGATCTGATGCCGGGAGGGGAAAGATGAATTTTTATTTCAGAAAGCCACTAGATCAGCAATTCTGACCCGTGACCCACAGAGTTCCCGTCCACGAGGCTGACCATATGACCAGACAAGTGTGGGGGTTCAGAGCGTCTCCATCCCACTTTTGGGGATTCAGAGCATCTTGGGGAAACCTCAGGGGCTCAGAGCTCCCACCTGAAGAAGCCCCCTTTGTTCAAGTGCAGTTCCCTTTCCCAAACATTCTCCGGGACTGTGTGTTCCGCAGACACATTTGGGAAACGCAGCGCCAGATGTTGATGCTGTCCCGGGTTGGGGGAAGGGAAGGTACAGGTATCTCACCTCCACAGGTGGCCTCCATGAACCAGCGCCGTGTGGATTTCTACCTTGCTTCCATCGAAGACATGCTGGTGGCCGTCGGCGGCCGGAATGAGAATGGAGCGCTCTCTTCGGTAGAGACGTACAGTCCGAAGACCGACTCCTGGTCCTATGTGGCGGGCTTGCCAAGGTGATCTGGGGCTTGGTGGAAGGCTCTCCAAATGGGATGTTTTTATGGGACATAGTTCAGTCCACGTGCCTCACTTTCTGGGCATGTCGGCCTCCAATTCCAGGAGCGAAATCTTCTGGCTTGTCAGGAAGAGTGGGTACACTGTGAGGGGCAGAGGGTGTGGTGGAACACAGTCCGAGCTCCGGTTCCAGACTTAGGGCAAGGGTCAGCTCTGCCGCCACGACGGACATCCCTCCGTGGCTGAGTTTCAGAGGGTGAGGGCCTGACCTGAGGATCTCCCTGAGCTTGGGCAAGAGGAGCTCGAAGAGATGGGGGTATCTGCTAGATCTAAGCCGCAAGCACGGGTCTTCACCCCGCTCAGCCTTTAGTTCCTCATCTGTAGAGGGAGACGATAATCGTACCCACCTCACAGCACTGTTTGCAGAGCCGATGCGGTGCTGCTCGGAAAACCTGCGCCCGCATGCAGGGAGTGCCCCAGGGTGGCCGCCTCACCCTCCTCAGTCTCGCCTGCCTTCCGGTGTGCATGTATCGAGCATTTATTATCTCCAGGGGATTAGCAGAAGGTGCACACCATTTTTTCCACCAGCTCCCTGTTGCCACCCCCAGCAGTGCACTTTCTGAACCAGTCTTTGCTGTGGAATACATCCAGGTGTCCCCAAGAGTTAGAAGTGTGCGGGGTAAGCGCTCGCGTTTTTGTTTTTCTAAGACGGAGTCTCTCTCTGTCGCCCAGACTGGAGTGCAGTGGCACAGTCTCGACTCACTGCAATCTCCGCCTCCTGAGCTCAAGCAATTCTCCTGCCTCAGCCTCCTGAGTAGCTAGGACTGCAGGCGCCCGCCACCACGCTGAGCTAATTTTTGTATTTTTAGCAGAGACAGGGTTTCGCCATGTTCGCCAGGCTGGTCTCGAACTCCTGGCCTCAAGTGATCCACCTGCCTAGGCCTCACAAAGCGCTGGGATTGCAGGCGTGAGCCACTGCACCTGGCCATATTGATCCTTTCTTATTCACTAAAGGCCCTGGTTTATATCAGGGTTCCCACTTCCTGGCACAGTTCTGTGGATTTTGAGGAACACAAAGCAACATGAATCCACCATTACAGCCTCACGCAGAATCATTTCACTGCCCTAAACCCCCTCTGTGCGCGCCCTGTCCATCCGTCCCTCCCCTCTCCCCACAGCCCCTGGCAGCCACTGATTTTGCTGTCTCTATGGTTTTAAGCAAAACTTTTCCTGAGTGCCAGCGCAGTTAGAATTGGACTGTATGTCGTTATTCCTCTTTGATGTGCGATTCATTGGGTGCGTGTGTGCCTGCTGGCTCATTGCTCTAGTCATTTCCAGCCATTGTGAAAGGGGTGATGGTCCTGTGATTATTCCCATTTCCCAGATGGGGCAAGGGAGATTCAGAGAGAGTGGAGCTGGGTTCTGGCCCAGGCGGCCTGACTGCAAAGCTGTCCGCTTCCCCGCCCTGCCCGCCATTTCTTTGCTAATGACGTCTGCTGTCTATAGAGTGTTCGTGGGGTGCCCACTGCCTGTGTTCTTAAATCCTCATGGCTCCCTAAGACGGCAGGCTGTTCCCTGGCTCGGGGAGGGTAAGCCTGGCACAGCCCTGAGCTCGCTCTCTGTCTCCGCCCATCGACCCTGCAGGTTCACGTACGGCCACGCGGGCACCATCTACAAAGACTTCGTGTACATCTCTGGGGGCCACGACTACCAAATCGGCCCCTACCGCAAGAACCTGCTGTGCTACGACCACCGGACAGACGTGTGGGAGGAGCGGCGGCCCATGACCACGGCGCGCGGCTGGCACAGCATGTGCAGCCTGGGCGACAGCATCTACTCCATCGGGGGCAGCGACGACAACATTGAGTCCATGGAGCGCTTCGACGTGCTGGGCGTGGAGGCCTACAGCCCGCAGTGCAACCAGTGGACCCGCGTGGCGCCGCTGCTGCATGCCAACAGCGAGTCGGGCGTGGCGGTGTGGGAGGGCCGCATCTACATCCTGGGCGGCTACAGCTGGGAGAACACCGCCTTCTCCAAGACCGTGCAGGTGTACGACCGAGAGGCCGACAAGTGGAGCAGGGGCGTCGACCTGCCCAAGGCCATCGCTGGCGGGTCCGCCTGTGTCTGCGCCCTGGAGCCGAGGCCAGAGGACAAAAAGAAGAAAGGCAAAGGCAAGAGGCACCAGGACCGGGGCCAGTGACCCCAGCTGCGCCTCCTGGGACCATCCTCACCATCATATCCCAGGGCTCTGTAGACCAGCAGCAACTTCTTAGTATTCCGGAAACATTATGTACAACTTAGCAGCTTTTTTTACTTTTATGATTCTTGGTATTTCTATGATATCACAGTAACCAATTAAATACTCTCTGTAACTTTACATATCTTGCTCGAATAACTAACCCAGGCAGTGAGCAACCCCTTGTATCTTTGCAGGTCTTTGCCCCATGTTACAATTCCTCATGGGTCCTTGCTAACCGTCTCCCTGAGAGTAGCTGGCATGGGGGTTACACAGAAATTTCTGTAGTGAAGCTTGGGGCCTCAAAGGGATCTCTTAGATCACCTAGTCCAAGCCTCCCCAAACCTGGCTGAGCTTTTAAGAATACAGATTCCTGAGCCCCGCTCAGAATTATGGAATCCAAAACCACCAGGAACGGGGATGAGGCGGTGCCCAGAAACTGTATTTTAACTGGTTCTTGGAATTCTGGGCTTCAGCCACATCTGGGAATGACTGGCAAGGTCGAATGTGTTTGTTTTATAAACGACTGCACAGACACCCCCACGAGGGTGAATGAGTCAGTGACCAGGGGCCACGCAGCTCGCTGGACTGTCAGGTGAGACGTGGTGACTTCCTACCGGGGAGCTGATCTCCGTATCCCGTGAACATTGTTTCTGAATAATTCCATCTTTCCTCATTGGACACCTTCTTGAATTGTAAAACGTTACAGGTAACCAAAAACGAAAAAAGGTGTGAAGCTCGTTATGAATATTTTTCTGTAATTTGTGCATTTTTTTTCCTTTTCTTTTCTGAACCCACTGTCTTTTATATTACTGATGTACTGAGCTCCCAAATCTGTTTATTTATCAGGAAAGAAAAAGCGAGTGCTATGGAATTTGCCGTTGTTCTCTATGACTCTATCTTGAGGAGCTGTTGAAAGCTCCTGCTCAGAGGACAACGTGTGGATCCCTGAGAAGGCAGTGGAGGTCTCCCTGACTCCCACGCCAGGTCCTGCCCCAGTTTTCTGCTTCTAAGGAGTTTTGTGCTGCTGGGAAAATTCTCGAACAAATCCATGTGTTCCCTCATCCCCCCTCCCCCCGGCTTTAGCCACAGGGTTAGATGGAATACCCTCCAGGCTCCTCCCGGGTGATAGGGCCATTCAGCCTCTGAGCTGTTCATACCTGGATGGCATCCCCTTCAGGATGCGGAGCTGGCCTGCAGTGACTCCTGCAAACAGTTCCTAGAGCAGGTATCAGGGTCGCTTGCCCTTTAAGAGGGCTCCTAGCTGCTTGAGCGGATGAGAAATGCGCAGAACTATGGGAGGATACGAGTGTGATGGGCTTTAAGCATGAGCCAAGGAAGGCATGAATGAGCTGTACCTCACCCAAGATCTGACGGCAGAGATCAGTAAACTTCACGATGTGCTTCATCTCAAACCCTAGTCTAACGCCAGTCTTCCTGCAGACAGTTCCGAGAGCAGGTCTCGACGTCGCTTGCCCTTTAAGAGGGCTCTCGGCTGCTCGAGTGGGTGAGGATCAGTGTGTGAAGATTGATATTAGACTAGGAAAACAAACCTTAGTTAACTTTTATTTTCATTTCTGCTGCAGCTTTGCTGCACCTCCTTTCTCTTCCCTTCAGGGTTTACTGTGGTTCTCACTGGTCTGTTTCTGTAGCCTTCCAGGAGAGAGGAGAGCATTTTGGGGACTGAAAGCTTCAAGTTCCTGCCAAGGAACTGGTTCCTGCCCTCGTGGTTGGTGAGGAGGGTAGTCTGCATATTTAGCTAGCTAGTTATTTGCATGTGAAGTCCCCAGAGGCTTACAGACTGTTGAGAGGTTCTGCAAGGCATGCAAACAAACAGACCAACAGGCTGGAAAGTTCTTGGAGCTCTGCAGCATTCCGGTGTGTGAAAGGCTCTGAGAAGTCTCAACCCAGCATTTCCAAACTTCTTTGAGCCTAAAACTCTTTTCTCTCATACCTGGTCCCAGACCCCCACAAAACATGTTTTGCAGAACTTCTGCCAACTTTGGGATAGCTTACCCCCTTCCTATTCTGGGAAAGGTTTTATTGCTTGCAGACCCCTCAGAAGCTAGCGTGTGGTGTATGTGGGCTGTTTTCCCCAGCTCAGCCTGGGTCATGAACAAACGGGCAGTTTGGCCTGAATCTTGGGGCAGGTTGGGGAGAGCACATAGACTCTGTGATTTGGGGAGTGGGAGAGCTTTGACCTTGGGGAGAGGAGAGCCATTGGTTTTTAGCCTAAGCCGGCTCTTTTACGTTTTGCTTCTGGGACTTGTCCCTGGAAATGTGTGAGCTTCTGGCCTCAGTTCTGATTTTCTTGTGCCTCGTGAGTTACATACGACATCCTGCGCCTAATATTTTGTGATGTCTCTCCCGATACTATTAAGGTGGTTTTGTAATTTGCGTGGCTTAAAATCTAATGTTACTAAGGTTGGGAGCACTCCTTTGAAGGGAGGATAAACAAGTTTCATCTTGTGAGCCAATTTCTAATATTTGATGGTGGCTACACTGTGACAAGAAAGGTTTTGAGCTTGTTTGGGGTCAATGGATGGGCACAAGAGTGCCCAGTGGCGGTACCTGGGCCAGGTTTTTGTTACTTGTCTTTTTAAGTTGAAAATTCACCCTTCTGTGCAGTCCAACTGAAAATGAAAGAGACCACGCCTGGGCAACATGGCAAAAACCCATCTCTACAAAAAAACTACAAAAGATTAGCCAGGGATGGTGGGGCATGCAGTAGTCCCAGCTACTTGGGAGGCTGAGGTGGGAGAATCACCTGAGCCTGGGAGGTTGAGGCTGCAGTGAGCTATGGTCACACCACTGCACTCTAACCTGGGTGACAGAGTGAGACCCTGTCTCAAAAGAAAAAAATGGTTTTTAACTCAAATGGGCAGAGTTTAGGCTGTACCTATGCGGTGGCCATTTGAACCTCACAACAGTGGGGTTTTAAACTAGTGACAAAGGCACAGGTGCTTGCAGGCTGCCATGTTGAGATGGAAACGGCCATATGTGTCATCATGTTAAACTGACAAGTGTTTCAAGCTGTTCTGCTGGAATTTTGAAGACACCTGGATCTTTTTTTTTTTTTCAATATTTCAAAATAAGCATGGCAGGCTTCTATTGAGGTTTGAACTTTTCTCATTTCTAAAGAATTAGAGTTGTAACTTCGTGTTAGTTGTAAGTTTGGAGTTTGGTCGTCACCCAAGTTGGAAAGCTGTTTGCTTAAGACATAACTGTATTATAATAATAGAAGGGAGGGAGTAGAAAGCTGATGAACCCTTGTTGCTTATAGCAAACTTCCTGCTGTTTAAAATGCACAGAGATTATTTTATCAACTGACTGTACTTAGCACGCAATTGGTATTTTCATTGTTCTACCATTTTATTGAGGCTATCAAGTGGGACTTCAGACCTTGCTCTGAGCAGAACCACATGTGTATTTATACCTACGGGATATTCAGCTTTGAGATGGGCACCCAAATGCTGAGGGGAAGTGGGGTCCATCCTCTGAGGTCCAGGGTCCTACTTCGTGAGCTCAGGTGTGTTCACCTGTGGTTCAGTGTACCTCGACCCCTAAGCCAAGTGATCGTTCAGTGACTTGCAGCAATGTGGGAAGTGAGGGGACCCCTGCCATACCCCCCAACATCCGCTGTAGAGCACCGACCTTCATCCCTCACCCTGGTCCTCCATGGTGCAGCAGCATCTCATGGGCCTTGCGGCTCTCAGAGCTCGTGGTTGGAACCCTGTCCACTTGTCCCAAACCTGGAGGGGCAGCTGCAGATAAGGTTTGGACCCCCTGGTGTCTCTGTGGATTCTGAGTGCCCGGGAGGGGAGGGGAGGGGGGAAGGTGGCATCCTGGCCTCCAGGATAAATGCCTGGAATATACGGCAGCGCCACGGGCACTTGGAGACCCTGTCCTGCGCATCTGCCAAGCCTGGCAATTTTTAGAGTTTTTTGAAATGTTTTGATACTTTTTGATACAATTTGCTAATAACTGTTTTATAGAATGCCTGACGGGGGTTTTCCACCTCATCCCCTTCCTCCGGCCCCTTGATTTGTGCTGGACAACAGATGGCCAGTGGTCAGCACCAGGACCTCGCCTCGTGTGGCTTTGTCTTGGATCTTGCCCTTCTCCGTCACTGATGCGATGCAGCTCTAGAATTTCGTGAAGCTGCATGCAAAGTTGCACGCAGCCCATGGGTATGACTGTCTCAGGCCCCCAGCTGATTTGCCAAGAGGAAACCTTAATTCCCTTGAGAGGGTCTGCATTTCTTCCAGAGCTCCTACCTCAGTGGTGTGCACAGAGTTGGAGAGACACCTGAGGGCCGGTCCACGTCTCACCTTTGCCATACGGGTCATTTCTTGATCAAATATATGACTGGGGTCCTGGTTTACTCCCGTCCACCCTTTCTTTTAAAGTATTCTTAACATGAAATCCACAAAAGCAGAAACAATGAACCATTCTTGCACTTTACAGAATCATTGTCCTTAGCTTTAGAGGTTGTTAATTTTTGTTGTTTTTAACATGAATAGAATGTGTGGTTCTGAAGGTGTGTGGGGGTCTCAAGAAATTGTCCTTTGGGGCTGGGCGCGGTGGCTCACACCTGTAATCCCAGCACTTTGGGAGGCCGAGGGGGGCGGATCACCTGAGGCCAAGAGTTCGAGACCATCCTGACCAACATCGTGAAACCCCGTCTGTCCTAAAATACAAAAATTAGACAGTCGTGGTCGCCTGTAATCTCAGCTCTTCAGGAGGCTGAGGCAGGAGAATCACTTGAATCCAGGAGGCAGAGGTTGCAGTGAGCCGAGATTGCACCACTGCACTCCAGCCTGGGTGACAGAGTAAGACTCTGTCTCAAAAAAAGAAAAGAAAAGAAATTGTCCTTTGGTTGCCTTAGTTACCAGAGTTGAATGAATGTACATATTTCGGTAGTTGGGGGGGAGGGCAGAGCGGATAACCCCTTCCTTGTCTGTTTCCTTTGAGAAAAGACGCTCCAGGCCGGGCGCGGTGGCTCAAGCCTGTAATCCCAGCACTTTGGGAGGCCGAGACGGGCGGATCACGAGGTCAGGAGATCGAGAGACCATCCCGGCTAACACGGTGAAACCCCGTCTCTACTAAAAAATACAAAAAACTAGCCGGGCGAGGTGGCGGGCGCCTGTAGTCCCAGCTACTCGGGAGGCTGAGGCAGGAGAATGGCGTAAACCCGGGAGGCGGAGCTTGCAGTGAGCTGAGATCCGGCCACTGCACTCCAGCCTGGGTGACAGAGCAAGACTCCGTCTCAAAAAAAAAAAAAAAAAAAAAAAAAAAAAAAAAAAAGACGCTCCACCTTTTCTCAGTTACTTAAAGCCATCTTTACAGATTGCTTGTAACGTGAGGAAAGAGTCCTGTCCTTTGGATTGATGGAGGTTAAGTCATCAACCACTAGCCCCCTTTCAAAATCAGCGAGACATTTGATGATTAAGTGATTCATTGGGTATGTTCTGGCTACTGACGTTACTGAAATCTGCAATCGTGTATGTTTTTTAATTTGTTGCTTTTGTATTTGTAATTTTATGACATTCGAAGTTTCTGTGTCTTAACTCTTTTTAATTAATTTTCTGCACGTTGCTTTTTTCTCTGTTTTTAATTCCATACAGAGTATTCAATTCTTGAAACACATTAAAATAATTTGCTTGCTAGGGTATGGTTTATTTTATAATTACATTCCTAGTCTTGTGTGGTTATTGTAATGATCTCTGGTCCTAATTTCTCTGCCCGTATGAAAAAGAACCCCTTGCATGTTGATCCTAAATATAATTTGGAAATTAACCAGACTTCCTTTTAGTGTTGTGGGGAGGCTGGGACATTTCAATTCTGCTTTCATTGTGTTTCTAATTACTGTATTTTGCCAGGAATTTCATTCAGATCCTTGATTGCAGCGCTAAGTCCCCGTGACCTGAAATGAAACTATTTGCTTAAATGTGTGTCAACTGGGGTAATTTGATTAGAAAAGAAACACAGAAACCAAGGGAAACAGCTTATGACAAAAGGTGTGCTATCTTTATCAGAAAAAAATGCAATCACTATACTATAAGAACCAGCTGTTTTCCTTCGGGCGCTTCCCTGTCTTGCTGGGGTTTTGCAGGGCCACCAGCAGACAAGCCCAGGCACGGCTGTGCACCCTTTCCTTGTCCCTTTGGCAGGTCAGCATCAGGAGGATGCAGGAGGGGTACCTATGCAGCCATAACGCCTGGTAAGGTAACGGTTAGAATTTGCCTCTGAGCCAGTGAGCCCCAAACAGGACCCACTGCCAGGTGCTGACTTCCTCACCTGGATTCTTTCGCATCCGCTTCAGAAGCATCTCAGGTTAGGTTGATAGTCTCCCGATTTTCCAGGTGAAGAATCCTGAGCTCAGGTTAATTACCTTACCCCAACTGAATTGTCTTCCCCAACACCCCCCGCAGCCAGTCAGTCGTTGCCTTGGTTTGGGTTCTCTTCAATGCAGAACCTTAGACAAGGACTTGGACACAGGTAGGGTGGAGAGGTGGTCCCCTGGAAGCCAGAATGCCACGGGAAAGGAGAGAAGGCCCACGAGAAGGTGCTTTATTGCGAAGTAACAAACCCCAAGCCACAGCTCCCAACGATATTTATCACTGCGGATGACTCTGCGGGTTGACTGGGCTTGACTCAGAGGCTCTCCACTGAGGCTCCTGCACGGTCACATGGTCATGGACAGGTAGTGGCTCTTGAAGGCGTGAGTGAGAACACACAGCTCCTCCAGCATCTCCCTCTCCCTTTCTTCTCTCTCCCTCTCTCCCTGCCTTCTCACTTCCCCTTCTCTTCCCCGCCCCCCAATCTCTTTCTCTCTCTTTTTCTCCTTGTTCACTTTGGTCTTGCTCTCTCTGGTCTCTTCACTTGACCTCATCTAGATTTCTTACATGGCAGCCAAAGGCTCCCAGAGCAAACGTGACAGGTGTAATGAGCAGAGGCCACGTGGCTTCTTCCAGCATCTCCTGGGAAGTCAGAGACTCAGGTTTGCTGCATTTCACCCCTTGAGGCCATCAGAAAGACTCCCCCAGGTTCAGGTTGCTGGCCCTGCGAGAGGTGTCAGCTGTGTCTCCTCCCTGACCCTGGAACCCTGTCTGCAAACCACGGGAGGAGCTGGGTGCAATGGCTCGCACCTGTAATTCCAGCACTTGTGGAGATCTAGGTAGGTGGATCACTTGGGCCCAGGAGTTTGAGACCAGCCTGGGTAACACAGGGAGACCTCTGACTCTATTAAAAATATATATATATATTTTTTTGAGACAGTCTTGCTGTGTCACCCAGGCTGGAATACAGTGGCAGGATCTCAGTTCACTACAACCTCCACCTCCTGGGTTCAAGCGATTCTCCTGTCTCAGCCTCCTGAGCAGCTGAGATTACAGGCACGTGCCACCACACCCAGCTAATTTTTGTATTTTCTTAGTAGAGATGGGTTTTCGCCATGTTGGCCAGGCTGGTCTTGAACTCCTGACCTCAGGTGATCTGCCCATATCAGCCTCCCAAAGTGTTAAGATTACAGGCATGAGCCACCGCGCCTGGCCCCTTTTTTTTTTTTGAAACGGAGTCTAGCTCTGTCGCCCAGGCTGGAGTGCAGTGGCGCGATCTTGGCTCACTGCAAGCTCCACCTCCCAGGTGATTCTCGTGCCTCAGCTTCCTGAGTTGCTGGGATTACAGGCGCCGACACCACACCTGGCTAATTTTTGTATTTTTAGTAGAAACGGGGTTTCACCATGTTGGCCAGGATGGTGTCAAACTCCTGACCTCAAGTGATCCACCCCCCTCAGCCTCCCAAAGTGCTGGGATTACAGGTGTGAGCCTCAGTGCCCAACCTACGTTGTATACTTTCAGTGTATACAAGTCAGTGGGTTTTAGTACATTCATTTGTGAAATATCTCAAAATACAACCTTTTAAAAAAAGCTCTGCAGGGGAAGAATGTGCAGCAAGTTAGAGGAGCAAAGTGCTGAGAACGTGGTGAGAAATGGGAGCTGGCATATCACAGAAGTCTGTGAGCTCAGGAAGGAGGTGATCTGATTCGTTTTCAAAGGAGAGCTTTGGCAGCTGCTGGGTGTGCGTGTGTGTGTGTTCACGTCTATGAATTTTGACAAATAACCAATTATTCACAGAAATCAAAGCCCATTAATGGATGCATGGATAAACACAATGTGGTCTGTCCATGCAACGGACTATTATCCAGTCCATAATACAGAATTAAATTCTGATCCACGCTACAACATAGATGAACCTTGGAAACGTGATGCTGAGTGAAAGAAGCCAGACACAAAAGGCCACATGATGTATGATTCCATTGCTGTGAACTGTCCAGAATTTGTCAGAACAGGCAAATTCAGAGACAAAGTAGATTCGTGGTTGCTTAGGGCTGGCGTGGGGACGAGGATGGATGGGGAGCAACAGCTCAAGGGCACGGTATTTATCTCTGTGATGATGAAAATGTTCTAAAACTAGGTGATGGTTGCACACAGCTGTGACTGTACAAAAAATTGAATCGTACACTGTGGGTGAAATGTATAGTATGAGAATGATATCTCAATAAAGTTGTTTAAAAAGCAATATTTCCCTCCATTCTCGGAATTCTGTGTATTGGTCTCCTAGATAGCTACAGGGTGAGAGGCGGAATTCAACTTCCCTGCTTAGATTCTAAAACTGGGATTAAAACAGTGAGATGAGACTAGAAGGCAACTGTCATCTCAGGTCTGCGTGAGAGCAGAGCTCAGGGCATCCTCTAGGGGGCGCCCTAGAGCAGCAGTCCTGAAAATGTGGTCCCTAGAACAGCAGCTAAGTACCAGTGGGAACTTAGCAATGCAAACTGTCAGGTCCACCCCACACCAGCCGAATCAGCCACTCCTGGGGTGGGGGCCTGGCAATGTGTGTGTTTACAAGCCCTCCCGGTGATTTTTTCTTTCTTTTTCTTTTTCTTTTTGAGATGGAGTCTTGCCCTGTTGCCCAGGCTGGAGTGCAGTGGCATGACTTCTGCTCCCTGCAACCTCCACCTCCCAGGTTCAAGTGATTCTCCTGCTTCAGCCTTCCAAATAGCTGGGATTACAGGTGTGCGCCACCGCGCCCAGCCAATTTTTATATTTTTAGTAGAGACAGGGGATTTCACCAAGTTGGCCAGGCTGGTCTTGAACTCCTGACCTCAAGTGATCCACCCACCTTTGCCTCCCAAAGTGCTGGGATTACAGGTGTGAACCACCTTGCTTGGTCGTCTCCTGGTGATTCTGATGGCTGCTCAAGTCTGAGAACCACTGTTCTCCAAAGGTATCTGTCTCCATTCTCTACCCACAGACCTTCCTAAGCTAGGAGTCCCTGCCCATAGCCAACAGCTGTGCCTGGCTTGCTCTGGCCGAAACCTGAACCATGGGGCTGCTTTCAGATTAAGCACAGCCTGGTCTGAATCTTCTGCCTTGGGAAGCCTGGGAAAGGCCTTGGAGTCAGCCTCTGCAGGGGCATGCACCTGTTGGCTCCCTGAGAAAGTCACCTCCTCTGTGCCCTTCCTGTTGATGGCAGCAGGAAGCCTGGGGTGTGGCCCAACTCTTTAACTAGTCTCTAGCATCCGCTGGCTGTGTGCTCAGAGCATGCTCTGAGCATGGCCTCATGCTCTATTCAGATGGGATCCTTTTACCAGGCATGCTGCAATAGTGTGATTCATGCCCCAGGGGCCCCGGCCCCACTCTTGCAGGCATCCAAAGGTGCTAAAAATATGTAACTCCTAAATGTGGTTCTGTATTTCTGACTGTACCAGTGTTGTGGACCTTTTTATCCTCCAAGCTGAAATTCAAGAGGCCTGGATTCCAATATAAGGCCCATGATTAATGGGCCTCCAGCAAGGCCTCACTCAGCATCTCCTGTATTTAGATGAGGCCTAAATCAAGTCTCTGTGATGTGGACCGAGCACAGGGCTGTGAGTCAGGGAGTGTGAGTTGTAGCCTTGGCTCTGTCACATGCACCTGGGCCAGGGCTTCATCTCGTTCAATTTCAGTTCCTCACACTACGGGATAAGATGGTTGGAGATTAGTGCTCCTCTGGGTGTGATCTGCAGAGCCCTGGTCCACCAAGCAGCTGCCTGAAGGAGTTTGTGGTAAGGCAACATTTGGGGAGCTCTGGAGATACTTTCCCCCTCTGGGAGACTCACATTAGAGAACACATTCATATTTCTTTTTTGTTTTTTTGTTTTGTTTTGTTTTGTTTTGTTTTGAGATGGAGTCCTGCTCTGTCACTCAGGCTAGAGTGCACTGCAACCTCCGCCTCCTGGGTTCAAGTGATTCTCCTGCCTCAGCCTCCCAAGTAGCTGGGACTATAGGTGCCTGCCACCATGCCAGGCTTATTTTTGTATTTTTAGTAAAGACGAGATTTCACCATGTTGGCCAGGCTGGTCTCAAATTCCTGACCTCAAGTGATCAGCCCTCCTCGGCCTCCCAAAGTGCTGGGATTACAGGTGTGAGCCATCGCGCCCCGACCAACACATTTGTATTTCACAGCCTCTAAATGCCCCATCAAAGACACCTATTTCACTTTTCTTAAACCAGGATTTCTCAAGCTTGTTTGGCCCTGGCTCCCTGCCCATGTTTTCCTCTGTCAATGAATACAGAGATTGTGTATCTATGTACATAAAACTCTAGGAAATCAGCCAGGCGCGGTGGCTCACGCCTGTAATCCCAGCACTTTGGGAGGCCAAGGTGGGCAGATTACCTGAGGTTAGGAGTTTGAGAACAGCCTGGCCAACGTGGCGAAACCCCGTCTCTACTAAAGGTACAAAAAAATTAGCCAGGCATGGTGGTGCGCACCTATAGTCCCAGCTACTCCGGAGGCTGGGGCAGGACAGTCACTTGAACCGGAGGCAGAGGTTGCAGTGAGCCAAGATCGTGCCACTGCACTCCAGCCTGGGTGACAGAGCAAGACTCTGTCTCAAGAAAAAAGAAAGAAAAAAAAAACCTCTGGGAAATCAGAAGCTAAAAGGTTTCTGTGTCCCACCAACACTGACCACCAAAGATTCAGTGATTGTCCCGCCACTGAAAGATGCCATGAACGTATCAAAGAGCATGGCCAGCTGACTTTTCGGTGTCCATTCCCCCTGGAGGACAGTGGCATGATATGCTTGCTATGTTTCAAGGCCTGACTTTTTTTTTTTCTTTTGAGACAGAGTCTTGCTTTGCTGCCCAGGCCGGAGTTCAGTGGCGTGATCTCTGCTCACTGCAACCTACACCTCCCGGGTTCAAGCGATTCTCCTGCCTCAGTCTCCCGAGTGGCTGGGATTCCAGGCACGTGCCACCACACCCAGCTAAATTTTGTATTTTTAGTGGAGACAGCCAACACTATGTTGGCCAGGCTGGTCTCGAACTTCTGACCTCAGGTGATCTTCCCACCTCAGCTCCCAAAGTGCTGAGATTACAGGCATGAACCACAGCGCCTAGCCCAAGGCCTGGCTTTTGATTTTGCAGATCTAAAATCTCGATTTGGTTCATGCATCTGTAGTGATTAAGTTGCGTGTAACTTGGCTGGGCCATGGCACACAGCTCTGTGTTTGGACATTATTGTAGATGTTTCTGTGAAAGTGTTTTTGGATGTGATTAACATTTAAATAGATGGATTTTGAGATTGCCCTCCAGTATGTGGGTGGGCCTTTTCCAATCGGTTGTAGGCAGTAAGAGAAAAAAGTCTGAGCTTCCTGAGCAAGAGGGAGCAGCAGACAGCCTTCAGACATCAACTGCAGCATCAGCTCTTCCCTGGGTCTCTAGCCTGCCAGCTGACTTAAAGTCAGTCTCTCTATCTCTCCCTCTCACTCTGTGTGTGTGTGTGTGTGTGTGTGCATCTGGCCATGATGGTCAATGCCTATAATCCTAGCTACTCCGGAGGCTGAGGTGGAAGGTTCGCTTGAGCCCAGGAGTTAAAGTCTATAGTGAGCTTTGATTGAGTCACTGCACTCCAGTTTGTACAACAGAGCAAGTTTCCATCTCTCAACTATCTATCTATCTGTATATAAACACACACACAATTGATCCTTGAACAATATGGGTATGAACTGCGTGGTCCACTTTTACATGAATTTTCTTTTGTTTCTGTCGCCCCTGAGACAGCAAAACCAACCTCTCCTCTTCAATCTTCTCCTCAGTCTATGCAACATGAAGGCAACCAAGACGAAGACCTTTATGATGATCCATTTCTACTTAATGAATAATAAATATATTTTCTCTTTCTTTTTTTTTAAGAGATAGAGTCAGGCTGGAGTGCAGTGGTGTAATCACAGCTCACTGTAGCTGCAAACTCCTAGGCTTAAGTGATCCTCCTACCTCAGCCTCCCAAGTACCTGGGACTACAGGCACACAACATCACACCTGGATAATTTTAAAAAAAATTTTGTAGAGATGGGGTCTCACTATGTTGCCCAGACTGGTCTCAGACTCCTGGACTCAAGCGATCCTCCCACCCTGGCCTTCCAAAGCATTGGGATTACAGGCATGAGCCACCATCATGCGTTATGATTTTCTTAATAACATTTCTTTTCTTTGGGTCACATTATTGTAAGAATACAGTATATAATACATGTTACATACAAAACATGTGTTAATCAACTGTTGATGTTATTGGTAAGACTTCCGGTCAACAGTAGGCTATCAGTAGTTAAGTTTTGGGGGAGCCAAAAGTTATACTAAAATTTTTGACGGTGTGGGGGGTCAACGCCCAACCCCTGCATCGTTCAAGAGTTAACTGTCCACATGCACACGCATGCACACACAAACACGCATGCACACATACATGCACACATACACACATGCACACACACGCACACACACATGCACACACACCCACACATGCACGCACATGCACACACATGCGCACACATGCACACACGTGCACACACACATGCACACACATTCTACTGGTCTGTTTCTCTGGAGAAATCTGACTAGTACAAACTTCCACAGAACAGACTCATGGAATGCCCCCCAGGAACTGGACCAAACCCTAGAAGACAGCAGTGAGGGCAGCTCCTCCCAAGAGGCAGGGCTTTGCCTCACGCACCTGCTCACCCACGTTACATGGAGAGACAAGTGGGTTGAGATTAGAACATACATTTACATGTACATATACATATGCACATGCATATGCATACACACATACATACACACATATACATATATACATATGCATACAGATGTATATATACATGCATATATGCATATACATACACATATGCATGCACATATATAAATACATGCACACATACACATATCCATATCTACACACATATCCATACACATACACATATGCATGCACATATACATAAATCCATGCACACATACACATATGCATATAGATACACATATATACGTACATAGATCCTTGGGCAGGGCCAGTGGCTTGTCTGCTTGGTAAGAAACTGGAAGACAAACGGTGTCCAGGACAGGGAGGACTGGGGAAGAGACACGTGGATGGGCTCACTCACACGGCCCGGAGTGTGAAGGTCTTTCAATCCATGTTAATGTTCGCTAGAGAGCAGTCACCATGCAGGAGGCACTCAGCGGCTAAGCAAGCAGAATGACTGCCCACAGATGTCAGCCAGCCTCTGAAATTACCACCCTGCCGCTGGTACAGTGGGCACATGAACAGAATAGCCGAGGTGGCAGGGATGGGGGCTATGCCCGGGCTCAGCAGCACACACACACCACAGCTCACCTAACTGCTCCCACCCACAACACAGCAATGCTGAGCTGCCAATACGGCACCATTCCTCGAGACCCACCTACCACTCAGTGGCCAATTGGTTCCACTGGGCCCCTTCTACCCTGCAAGGCTCAGCAGATCCTGTTGCCCCGAACCGATGCTGTTCCAGCACCGACGCTGTTCCAGATCGTGTTGCCCCGAACCGACGCTGTTCCAGAACCGAGGCTGTTCCAGATCATGTTGCCCTGAACCGATGCTGTTCCAGCACCGACGCTGTTCCAGAACCGACGCTGTTCCAGATCGTGTTGCCCCAAACCGACGCTGTTCCAGATCGTGTTGCCCCGAACCCGTGCTGTTCCGGATCGTGTTGCCCCGAACCCACGCTGCTCCATACCCACAGGCTCTCTCTGGAACCTCTAGCCCATGACTTTCACAGCGTTTAATTCACTGAGGTGGGATCCTGCATAGCAACACCTTGGACCAAGAGACCCACTTTACAGAAGAGAAGGTATGGCCGGGTGCTCCTGGCTCACGTCTATAATCCCAGCACTTCGAGAGGCTGAGGCAGGAGGATCCCTTGAGCCCAGTCTGGGCTGAGTTCAAGCCCAGCCTGGACGACATGGTGAAACCCCGTCTATACAGGTTAAAAAAAAAAAAAAAAAAAAAGTAGCAGCAGAAGAGGAGACAGAGATAGGGAGGTAATCATATAACCCTGGGATTCCCAGTCCCATCACCTTTACCGCCTGGAAGCTGCCAGTGTGATAAGGCAATAGAAAGATCTTTTGAAAGCACAGTAAAGGTGGCAGCCTAGAGACATTCCAGCTTGTACAACAGATCAAAGCCCCATCTCTAAACTATCTATCTATATATAAACACACACACAACTGAACCTTAAACAATGTGGGTGTGAACTGCGTGGTCTACTTTTACACGAATTTTCTTTTGTTTCTGAGACTTTGGGGCACCACCTCCTGGAATGTAACATACCCCCTAAATCAACAACCAAGGTAGCATGCAGTGTTCCTAAAATGGAGAACGCATTAGTCCAGGAACCAAGGGATGGCCGGAGGTACGGCCCTGCTGAGCGTGTTCTCGGTGACCGCCTAAGGGGTGTGCCTCCCACTCCTGCCACCTTCACTCTGGAGGTCTAAAGATGCAGTTTCTCTGAAGAGTTCATGTTTCCACCAGGGGATATAGAGAGGTCCCATTCAACTTGAAGCTCTGCTTCCTCCTGGTCACTTCGGGCTCCTCATGAAGCAGTCTGCAGGCTAGGACGGAGTGGCAGGAGGCAGCAGGGCTGCTATTACACACAGAGCGGGTGGGGCTCTCTCCGACCTCCTCTGCTTAGCTTCCATAGAGATTGCAACAGCAGCAGCCACAGCCTGCAAAAGGCATGACGGCCAGGAGCTCAGACCCTCCAAGGATGAGAATCTGAGTCACCTCCTGGTTCCAGGTTACCCTAGGAACCAGGTTACGCTAGGACCAACACAGGGCCTGGGGCAGGGTGAGGGGACCCTAGCAGAGGATGGAGAAGAACATCAGCTGTGGCCCCCAGAGAGCTGGGTTGGTTCCATGAACTTTCTTTCCTCTAGTAAATTTCCCAGCCAGAATCCTGGAGGGACTCTGTATTCGTTTCCCGGGGCTGCCATAACAAAGCACGACAGATTGGAAGGCTTAAACAACGGAAACCTATTTCCTCACATTTCTGGAGGCTGGGCGTGTGAGATCAAGGTCGGCGTGGTTGGTTTCTCTCCTTGGCTTGCAGATGGCCGTCTTCTCCCTGTGTCCTCACGTGGTCTTCCCTCTGTGTGTGTCTGTGTCCTAATCGCCTCTTCTTGTAAGGACACCAGTTGTATTGGATTAGGGCTCATGTGACCTCATTCTCATTTAATCAGCTCCTTAAAGACCCTATGTTCAAATGCAGGCTCATTTCTGAGGTCCTGGGAGTTAGAACTTCATTTGAAATGTGCAGGGAACAAGAACAAAATTCAGCTCATAACAAGCTGTTTCCATGCAGGGTGAACTTAGTACATTAAACAAGCGATCTCACAGTGCAAGGGGTGGACAGTACAGAACAGAAGCCAGAGGCATCGTCCCTGCCCCCACCCTTCAAGACTGCAGTGCAGCCGGGCGCGGTGGCTCAAGCCTGTAATCCCAGCACTTTGGGAGGCCGAGACGGGCGGATCACGAGGTCAGGAGATCGAGACCATCCTGGCTAACACGGTGAAACCCCGTCTCTACTAAAAAATACAAAAAACTAGCTGGGCGCGGTGGCGGGCGCCTGTAGTCCCAACTACTCGGGAGGCTGAGGCAGGAGAATGGCGTGAACCCGGGAGGCGGAGCTTGCAGTGAGCTGAGATCCGGCCACTGCACTCCAGCCTGGGCGGCAGAGCGAGACTCCGTCTCAAAAAAAAAAAAAAAAAAAAAAAAAAAAAAAAAAAGACTGCGGTGCACGGCCAGGCACGGTGGCTTATGCCTGTAATCCTGGCACTTCAGGAGGCTGAAGTTGGCGGATCATTTGAGGTCAGGAGTTCGAGACCAGCCTGGCCAACATAGTGAAACCCTGTCTCTACTAAAAATACAAAAATTAGCCAGGTCTGGCAGCTCATGACTGTAGTCCCAGCAACTCAGGAGGCTGAGGCACAAGAATCACTTGAACCTAGGAGGCAGAGGTTGCAGTGAGCCGAGATTGCACCACTGCACTCCAGCCTAGGCAACAGAGGGAGACTCTGGCTCCAAGAAAAAAAAAAAAAAGACTACAGTGCTCATTCTCCCAGCTGCTGGGAACATTGCCCCTGACAGTTTGTGGCTGAGTCCCTCACTGGGCATTTTCCTTGGTCAAAGAAACTGCCTTACCCACGGATGCCCTCCTCCCAGGGAGAGCTCCCATGCCATCTCTGGCCAACACAGGAGTTCAGAGCCCAGCCTCCTTCCTTCCTCCAATGTGTGACACCTCTGAGGGCCATCCCAGGTTCAGGGCTGTCCACAAAACCTCAGTTCACCTTCTCCCTCTGCTCAATCCTGTTCCCTGCAGCCCTGGCAGGTGTTGATTCTCAGAGCACATTCCCCAACAAATTCCGTGCATGCAATCTCATAGTCTGTTTTTGGGAGACCCAATTCTATGGTCTAAAAGTTTGTGTCCTCCCCCAAATTCCTAGGTTGAAATCCTAACCCCCAAGGTGATGGTGTAAAGAGGTGGAGCCTTGGCCAGGTGATTAGGGCATGCGATTGGAGCCCTCATCATGGGATTAGTGCCCTTACAAGAAAGGCCTAAGGGCCGGGCGCAGTGGTTCAGGCCTGTAATCCCAGCATTTTGGGAGGCTGAGGTGGGAGGATGGCTTGAGCCCAGGAGTTTGAGACCAACTTGGGCAATACAGCAAGACCCCAATTCTAATATATACACACACACACACACACACATATACACACACAGACACACACACACACACATATATATATTTCAATTGGTTGGGTGTGGCTGGGTGCAGCAGCTCACGCCTGTAATCCCAGCACTTTGGGAAGCCGAGGCAGTCAGATCACCTGAGGTCAGGAGTTTGAGACCAGCCTCGCCAACATGGTGAAACCCCATCTGTACTAAAAATACAAAAATTAGCCAGGTATGGTGGCAGGCACCTATAACCCCAGCTACTCAGGAGCCTGAGGCAGAAGGATCGCTTGAACCCAGGAGGCAGAGGTTGTAGTGAGCTGAGATTTCGCCACTGTACCACAGCCTGGGCAACAAAAAGGAAACTCTGACTCAAAAAATAAAAAATAAATAAATAAGAAAGAAAATTAGTTGGGTGTGGTGGCACATGCCTGCAGTCCCAGTAGTCCCAGCTACTCGGAAGCCAGGGACTGGAGGATTGCTTGAGCCTGGGAGGCCAGGGCTGCAGTGAGCCGTGTTTGTGCCCGCCTGGGCTGCAGAGCAAGACTTTCTCTCGCTCTCTCTCTCTCTCTCTCTTTCTCTCTCTCTGTATATATATGCCTGAGAGAGACCCCTTAACCTCCTACCATGTGAGGACATAGAAAGAAGGAGCCATCTATGAACCAGAAAGCCCTCACCTGAATTTCCTGGAGCCTTGATCTTGGACTTCCAGCCTCCAGAGCTGTGAGTAATGAATTTCTGTTGTTTATAAGCTACTCAGCTTACGGTGTTTTGTTGCAGACACCAGTCTAGGGTAAATCCTTGTGCACTGAAGTCACTAGGGCCAGATTCTCAATATTGGCTATGCACAAAAGCCAGCACATACACATAAACCGAGACTCACATGCAGAGTTTTATCCCAACTTTAGCCACCACCAGCCGGGAAAAGGAAAAATCCCAGGCTGTTATTAGAGAAAGGCAAATAAAACCACAGTGAGAGACCACGTCAGAGGGACTAGGAGGGCTAAAACCAAAGATAGATAACAGCAAGTGTTGGTGAGGATGTGGAGAAATTGGAACCCTTCTTCTCTATTTATCGGAATGTAATGGGAACAGTGGTGTGGCCGCTGGGGAAGACAGTCTGGCAGCTCCTCAAAAAGGCCAAAAATGAGTTACCCTACCACCCAGTTATTCCACTCCTAGGGATATGCTCAAGGGAAATGAAAATGCATGTCCACAAAGAAAAAAAAAAAAGTACACAAATGTTCATAACAGCATTATTCATAATAGACAAAAGTGGAAAAAAACAAAATGTCCATCAATTGATGAATAAACAACAAAAATGTGTCTCTCCATACAATAAAATGTTATTGCATCATGAGAAGGAATGAAGTTCTGATACATGCTACAAACCAGGAACCTTGAAAATATCACATTAAGCGAAAGAAGCCGGACACAAAAGAACACATATTGTATGATTCCAGTTGTATGAAATGTCCAGAACAGGTAAATCCATATAGACAGAAAGTAGATTTGTGGCTGCCGGGGACTGGGAGATGGAAGAATGGGGAGTGACTGCTATTGGGTGCAGAGTTTTTTGGGGGGATGATGAAAATGTTTTGGAATTGGATAGTACTGATGGTTGAACAACTCCATGAATATACTAAAAGCTACTGAATGTATAATGGAAAAGGCTAAGCATGCAGTCTTTATGGTATGTGAATTATAGCTCAATAAAGTTGGAAGCTCAGAGATTGTGCAGGACATTGTTTTGCTGACAGAGCATCCTTGTCTCCAACATCTAGAGGCAGGATTCACACTTTTACTGGTGGAATTTCATTTACTCTATGGACCCAAGCCCAGGCATCAAAGCGTTAAATCCTTCTAGCAGGAAGAATGGTCTAGACCTGGACATAACTCAGATCAGTCTACGTGAGCCTTTGTTTTGGGTCATCTATTTGTATAATTGGTGAAAGAAATGCTGTTTCCACTGGGGATGCCACAAAAAGAATGCAGTTAGACTGCTTCTAACACTGTCTTATCACCGTGCAAGAAGAGCTGGCGTACGAATGGAGCCAACCCAAAAGAAAGCAAGGATGTGAGAAGGAGAAAGTACCATGGAGTCCCATTGACATCAGTTGAACCCTGGATCCCGCCATGCCTGAAACCCTAGACTTCTAGGTCCAACAGACAATAACATTTATTTTTCCTTACACTAGAGATGCATTTCTGTCAATTGCAACCAAACAGTCCAATCTAGACTATTTCATTTAAATATTTTTGAAGCATACTATCAGACTCCCAGAAGAGTTAAACCAACTCATGCTTCCACCAGAGTATGCGTGTCCCCACAGTTGAAGTAGACATTGAGTCCTGCAGCTCTATTATAGGTTCCAACCAGACTTCCAGAAAGGGTCCTCCATCTCAGAATCCTCAATTTGCTTTGTTTTGTTTTGAGATAGGGTCACCTCTGTCACCCAGGCTGGAGTGCAGTGGCACGATCATAGCTCACTACAGCCTCAAGCTCCTAAGTTCAAGTGATCCTCCTACCTCAGGTTCCTGAGTAGCTGAGCCCACAGGCATGAATTGCCACACCTGGCTTTTTTCGTACTTTTTGTAGAGATGGAGTCTCACCATGTTGCCCATGGCTGGTCTCAATCCTCAATTTCAGAACTGGACAAGAGTGCAAGGAATCATGTGTACAATGGTTAATTTCACTTGTCAACTTGACTGAATCAAGATGCCGAAATGTCTGGACGCAGCTTACTCTGGGTGTGTCTGCGAGGGCATTTCTGGACGAGAGGAACACCTGAGTCAGTGGACTCTGGAAAGCAGACTGTCCTCCTAATGTGGGTGGGCCTCATCCAATCAGTGGGAGGCCTAAATAGAACAAAAGGGAGAATTTTCTCTCCCCACCTGTCTTTGAGGTGGGACATTGGTCTTCTCTTGCACTTGGACTGTAACTTACATCATTGGCTCTCCTGACATCATCGGCTCTCCTGACATTATCGGCTCTCCTAACATCATTTGCTGTCCTGATTTTTGGGCCTTTAGACTGGAATAGGAACTACACCACATGCTTTTCTGGCTCTCCAGCTTGCAGACGGCAGATCCTGGAACTTCTCAGCCTCTGTAATCATGTGAGCCAATTCCTTATGGTCAATCTCTCTCTTTCTCTTTTTTTTTTTTGAGACGGAGTCTCACTCTGTCGCCCAGGCTGGAGTACAGTGGTACTGTCACGTCGGCTCACTACAGCCTCATCCTTGCGAGCTCAAGTGATCCTCCCACCTCAGCCTCCCAACTAGCTGGGACTACAGGCGTGTACCACCACGCCTGGCTAATTTTTAAACATTTTTTTTTGTAAAGATGGGGGTCCCCCTATGTTGCCTAGACTGGTCTCAAAATCCTGGGCTCAAGCAATCCTCCTTTCCTCGGTCTCCCAATGTGCTGGGATTACAGGCATGAGTCCCCGCCTTTCTATACCCATGTCTCCTAATGGTTCTGTTTCTCTGGAGAACCCTGACTAATATAATGTGATAACTTGAACATAGAAAAGACCTTGTGCATAAAGATGTTCATTAATATTCATAAGAGCAAACAATTTGAAATAATTTATATGCATGAAACTTGTATGGAACAGAATATGGTACAACCACTTAAAATAATGCTTATGAGGGCTTTTTCATTTTAATCAAACGGAAAAATTATTGCAGTTGTGCCATACAAAGGCCAGAATACAAAAATCAGATATCCTGTAATAATAATAATAATAATAATAATAACAACACTTTCATTTCCTGAGCAGGAACTAAGCCCCAGACACTGCCTTGGGTATATCATGTGCATCATTGAACTAAATGACATTCTCACCATTACATTCCAAATATCAAGGAAAAAGATTTGGAGCGTATATGTTATACCAAAAAACCAACAGTGTTTGTCTTTTTAAAAAATCTTTTTTTTCCTTCTTTCCACCTTGTTTTACCCTCTTTACCACACTGAGTGTGTATTGCTTCTATATTTGGACAGAATTAAAACAAACTGAATTTTTTAAAGTCAGATGAAGCCTCAGTCCCATGTCTCAACCCTTCCTCCAATTTGTACAAGATCATGGTACTCATGGTGGCAGCTGACGACAGGTGGTAGGATGCCCCTCCCCCTCTCCCAGGAGGCTGTCATCCCTAGAATCTTGCCATGAAGTTAAATCTAAAATTACTGTGTAACTAATGTATCAGTAGTGCTACCAGCAGCAACATGATCTTCTATGCAAATCAGTTGTATTGAATTGTAGCACAAGCCCAGCATAGTAATTACCTATCAAGTGGTAATTACGCTTTTATTATTTTTTTAAACTTTCATTAAAAGAAAGCATTTTAAATTGGAAGGAAACAATCCATGTCACAAGCCAGTTAGTCCAGAAATGTTTGTCTGTTTGGAGGCCCCAGAATGAGTATCATAGTATCCACCCCTGATTAAACACTTACCATGTAGCAGGCATCTGGAAAAGCACTTTGCATTTGATATCTCAATATGTATTCCTCCCGACCGTGCTGGGAGGTGCGGCTTGTTATCACAAAATTACAGATAAAGAAACAGAGACTCAGAGAAATTTCAATAGCTTGTCAAGGGGACAGAGCCAGAATTTAAGGCGAGGAGCATTGAACACAGAAGCCAGGGGAGGTCGGGAGCAGCGGCTCGCACCTGCAATCACAGCACCTTGGGAGGCTGAGGCAGGAGGATCGCTTGAGCCCAGGAGTTCAAGACCAGCCCGGGCAACATAATGAGACCTCATCTCCACTAAAATAAATAAATAAATAAATAGAAATTTAAAAAACTAGCTGGGTGTGGTGGCATATGCCTGTAGTCTCAGCTATGGGGAGGAGGCTGAGGTGGGAGGATTGCTTGAGCCCTCAAGGCTGCAGTGAGCTACAATCACACCACTACACTCCAGCCGGGGGGACAAATGAGACCCTGTCTCAAAATTATAGATAGATAGACCGATAGATAGATAGACAGATAGATAGAGTATCGATCTGACTTTGTGATCAAGTGATGCAATGTAGGATGTGTGAAAGGGAAGAAGGATCTGATAGTCATCTGTGGGTGCCTCAGAAGTTCTTTGACTTGCATATTTAAAGTTCCTAAAGGAAGCCAGGGGATTTTACCCACTGTGCTGCTTTGCCAGGAGGGGTGTGGACTTCACCTCCCTGCTATACTTTCCACAAAGGCATGCAGATGGAAACGAAGGAGAGGAAAGGCACGCCCGTGGTGCCCATGGAAGAGCAGTCCTTCCCCTGGCTGGGGGTCATTTGTGTGTCTCTCTGTCTCCTATCAGGCTGAGAGCAGTGAGAGATGAGGTTCTCCATGCAGTTAGGCGCTCCTCCTAGACGGTCCCTTTCTACCCAATCCAACAAATCAGAGATATACCTTTGGGATAACATTTCCTGTCTCTCACCATTCACATCGTTTGGCAGATCCCGTGACCTTAATATCTTTCCATGCCTTCCCCTGTTACTGGTCTCCACTGCAGCACCCTGTTCTGGATGGCTTCTTCGGGAAGTCTATGCATTTTCTCTAGCTTAAGGCATAGCTGTATCCAGGAGTTCACAAAGTATCTCCAGCCTGGATTCAGGGTTTCAGGTACAAGCTCTTCACTAGATACAAACCTTCCCATCTTTTTGTGCTCCTCTAACCTCACCATCTTCCCACCCTTAGTTCTGACTGGTTTACATCCCAACGGATGTAAACAGAGAGGTCTTTCTAAAATGAAAATCTGATCACCATTCCTGTGCCAAAGCCATCAGTGGAAAGATGACAGCTGAACTTCCTGCCTTGGCATGATCTGCCATCGGCCTAGCTCCCCAATCTCACTACCCGCCATTTCCCCCATGTACCATATAAAGAAAAAAAAATTTTTTTTTTTTGAGACGGAGTCTCACTCTGTCGCCCAGGCTGGAGTGCAGTGGCCAGATCTCAGCTCACTGCAAGCTCCCCCTCCCGGGTTTACGCCATTCTCCTGCCTCAGCCTCCCGAAGAGCTGGGACTACAGGCGCCCGCCACCTCGCCCGGCTAGATTTTTGTATTTGTTAGTAGAGATGGGGTTTCACCGTGTTAGCCAGGATGGTCTCGATCTCCTGACCTCGTGATCCGCCCATCTCAGCCTCCCAAAGTGCTGGGATTACAGGCTTGAGCCACCGCGCCCGGCCATAAAGAAAATTTATACCAAACTTGGGATGCTGAGTGCCCTTTGGATGTCATACAAAATTACTGCATTGTCCTCAAGTCAGCCCAAAGGTCATCTGACTCTCAAAGGCAGAGTTTCTCAAACTTGAGTGCAAATCAAGACCCCAGGAGGGCCGGGCGCGGTGGCTCACGCCTGTAATCCCAGCACTTTGGGAGGCCGAGGCGGGCGGATCACAAGGTCAGGAGATCGAGACCACGGTGAAACCCCGTCTCTACTAAAAATACAAAAAATTAGCCGGGCGCGGTGGCGGGCGCCTGTAGTCCCAGCTACTCAGGAGGCTGAGGCAGGAGAATGGCGTAAACCCAGGAGGCGGAGCTTGCAGTGAGCCGAGATCGCGCCACTGCACTCCAGCCTGGGCGACAGAGCGAGACTCCGTCTCAAAAAACAAACAAACAAACAAAAAAAGACCCCAGGAGAATGTGCTAAACCCAGAGTGCTGGTCCACTCCTGGTGTATCCGACTCAGTGGGTCTGGAGTCAGCCCCAGTATTTACCTTTCTCATAGCTCTTGGGGGCTAATGCTGCTGATCCAGGGACAACACTTTAAGAACCACAGCTCAGAGGTCTTATGGGGCAAGGGTCAGAAAACTTCCTGAAAAGGGTCAGATGGTTAAAATTTTAGACTTTGTGGGCAAGACTGTTGCAATGACTTGACTCTGCTGTTGTAGTAAAAAAGCAGCTTTGGGCAATATATAAACAGATGAGTATGCCTGTGTTCCCACTTCATTTATAACAACAGGTAGAGGACCAGATTTGGCCCACAGGCCATAGTACTTTGCTGCTCTAGAGAAATGTATTATTATTATTATTATTATTATTATTACTATTATTTGAGATGGAGTTTGCTCTGTTACCTAGACTGGAGTGCAGTGGCGCAATCTCAGCTCACTGCAACCTCCGCCACCCGGGTTCAAACGACTCTTCTGCCTCAGCCTCCCGAGTAGCTGGGATTACAGGCACCCACCACCACGCCCAGCTAATTTTTGTATTTTTATTAGAGATGGGGTTTCGCCATATTGGCCAGGCTGGTCTCGAACTCCTAACCTCAGGTGATCCGCCCACCTTGGCCTCCCAAAGTGCTGGGATTACAGGCATGAGGCACCACGCCCAGTCAAGAAATGTAATTTTTTAAACTTACTATTTACTGTTAGGGCCTAGACTCTGCAAAGTTAGATGTTAGCTCATAGAATATTTTTTGTTCCATAGAAATGGAAATTATTTCCATCTGGAAGAAAAGATAATTTCCAATGTTGTCATTTTATTGCCTTGTAGGGCGTTAACCTTCTTGTGTTATACTTCACAATTTTATTCCAGCATTCCTTCTTTCATTAACTGTACAGATGACCTCTGACTTACGACAGTTTGACTTAACAAATTTTCGAATTTACGATCAATTTATTGGGGCATTAAATGCATTTTTGACTTAAGATATTTTCAGCTTACCATTGGCTTTTTGGAACATAACCCTATTGTAAGTCAAGGAACATCTGTGTATATTTCAGTCTCTCGCATCTTCCTTTGGACCAGCTTGACTGCCCTGGTGGGTCCCTCATTAACGAGGTAAGTGAATGTCTGTCATGTGTTCACTATATATTGGCATGAATTTTTTTTATTTTTTTGAGTTGGGGTCTCACTCTGTTGCCCAGGCTGGAGTGAGATGGTGTGATCATGGCTCACTGTAGCCTCAACCTTCCTGGCTCAAGGGATCCTTCCACCTCAGCCGCCCCAGTAGCTGGGACCACAGGTGCATACCACCATACTGGCTAACTTTTAAATTTTTTGTAGAGACAAGGTTTTGCTATGTTGCTCAGGCTGGTCTTGAACTCCTGGGCTCAAGCAATTCTCCTACCTTGGCTTCTCAAAATGCTGGGATTACAGATGTGAGCCACAGTGACCTGGCTACAACCACCATTTATTATCCGTCACAATATTGTGGGGTGGCTAGGTTCAACTGGGCAGTTCTTTTCTCTGGAGACAGCTGGGGTTGCCATCATCTGCGGTCGTGACCAGGCTGAGCACCTTGGTTCTCCTCTACATGGCCTTTCCATGCAGCTGAGGGCTGGGTTCCACGAGGGAACATCCTGAGCATACAAGACAAAGGCGAGCCCTGGAGTTGACACAGCATCACCTCCACCGCATGCTATTGGCCAAAGCAAGACACAGGACTGGCTCAACTTCTAGGGGACAGGAAATAGACTCCACCTCTCAGTGCCAAGAGTGTCAGAGTACAGGCAGCCACTTCTAATCTCTCAGAGACAGATCGGGGCTGTTAAACTCAGGAAGAAATCTCCAAAGTGACTATGAGTGGGTTGGGATCATAATCCCAAAAGACACAGTCCAGAATGCCATAATCCCAAATGTTGAAATCTCGAAAGATCAAATCCCCAAAGACTAAAATCCCTAATGTCTAAACAAATTGCCAAACCATGACAGATTGGAATTAGGTGCAATCGAGGCTTCTAAAAGTGAATTTCAAGGTGTTACCAATAAAGTTTATTTTTTTCCATTCAACCCAATGTATTTGGCAGAAAATTCAGATGTATGGATTGGCCACGTGATACGATAACAACAAAAACATTCATTTAAAAAATGTATCATGTGGTAGCTTGTGCCTGTAATCCCAGTGCTTTAGAAGGCTGAGGCAGCAGGATCGCTTGAGCCTAGGAAGTTGAGGCTGTAGTGAGCCACAATTGTGACATGCACTCCAGCCTGGGTGACAGAGTGAGACCCCAACTCTAATGAAAAAGAAAAAAAGAGAAAAAATGTGCCATTTGACTACATTGGCATTCCTTCCGGCTGATGACACTCTGGGAACTTTTTTTTTTTTTTTTTTTTTTTGAGATGGAGTTTAATTCTTGTTGCCCAAGCTGGAGTGCAATGGTGTGATCTCAGCTCATTACAGCCTCCATCTCCTTGGTTCAAGTGATTCTCCTGCCTCAGCCACCCAAGTAGCTGGGGTTACATGCCTATGCCACCATGCCCAGCTAATTTTTTTTTTTTTTGAGACAGAGTCTTGCTCTTGTTGCCCAGGCTGGGCAACCTCCATCTCCTGGGTTCAAGCAATTCTCCTGCCTCAGCCTCCCGAGTAGCTGGGATTACAGGCATGCGCCAACATGCCCGGCTAATTTTGTATTTTTAGTAGAGACAAGGTTTCACCACGTTGGTCAGGCTGGTCTCGAACTCCTGACCTCAGGTGATCCACCTGCCTCGGCCACCCAAAGTGCTGGGATTACAGGTGTAAGCCACCACACCCAGCCCTAGGGAGTTCTTAATGAATTAAAGCCACATTTGCCTGAAGAAGCCAACAAAGTTGCTGACTGGTTCAAAAATATAATGTGCATGGTAGGCTGAGATGCTTGCACAATGGTGTTGCTGTTTAAACCTCAGCATCCACCAGATCTGTGGTGTCTGAGTGCATGAGGAATAGAATTTTGCTACCCAAAACAACACAGAAGCATGGCACAGAAGATGGGAAAATTTAATAGGAAATGCTCATGTTGGTATACATCAAATCATAGAAAAGTTTCAAAAAGAACAACGCCACATGGAAAACGAATGTGAACATATTCTCCGAAGAGACTCTTGTCCTAAAAGAAGAAAAGCAGCTGTTCATTGTGATGCGAGACTTCAAAATATAGTTCATGATGGTAAAAGTCAGCCAACTCATATGGACTATCTCCACCCATTTGCCCATAACTATCTTTTTTTTTCTTTTTTTTTATTTTGAGACGGAGTTTCGCTCTTATTGCCCAGGCTGTAGTGCAATGGCACGATCTTGGCTCACTGCAACCTCCACCTCCCGGGTTCAAGTGATTCTCCTGCCTAAGCCTCCTGAGTAGCTGTGATCACAGGCTCCCGCCATCACACCTGGCTAATTTTTGTATTTTTAGTAGAGACGGAGTTTCACCATGTGGGCCAGGCTGATCTTGAACTCCTGACCTCAGGTGATCCACCCGCCTTGGCCTCCCAAAGTGCTGGGATTATAGGTGTGAGCCACCGCGCCCGGCACTTTTTTTTGTTTTGTTTTGAGGTAGGGTCTTACCCTGTCACCCAGGCTGGAGTGCAGTTGTGCGACCATAGCTCACTGTAGCCTCAAACGCCTGGGTTCAACCGATCCTCCTACCTCAGCCTCCCGAGTAGCAGGGACTTCAGGTACACATCACCAGGCCCAGCTGATTTTTAAATTTTTTCAGAAATGGGGTCTCACTGTGTTGCCCAAGCTGGTCTTGAACTCCTGGGCTCAAGCAGTTCTCCCACTTCGGCCTCCCAAAATACTGGAATTACATGCATGAGCCACTGTGCCTGGCCACAAAAACATGTATTTTATAATTGTCTGTTTTATTGTATAAAGTGACATACGAAGTGATGTGCTGTGTTTTCATATGTTTCTCAAATAAATGTGACTAAAGGCCGGGTGTGGTGGCTCACGCCTGTAATCCCAGGATTTTGGGAGGCTGAGGTGGCCAGATCACCTCAGGTCAGAAGTTCAAGACCAGCCTGGCCAACATGGCAAAACCACGTGTCTACTAAGAGTACAAAAATTAGGCCAGCAGCGATGGCTCACGCCTGTAATCCCAGCACTTTGGGAGGCCAAGGCGGGTGGTCATCTGAGCTCAGGAGTTTGAGACCAGCCTGACCAATATGGTGAAATCTCATCTCCACTAAAATTACAAAAATTAGCCGGGCGTGGGGCTGTGTGCCTGTAGTCCCAGCTACTCGGAGGCTGAGGCAGGAGAATTGCTTGAACCCAGGAGGCGGAGGTTGCAATGAGCTGAGATCATGCCACTGCACTCTCCAGCCTGGGTGACAGAGCGAGACTCCCTCTCAAAAAAGAAAAAAAAAAAAAAAAAAAAAAAGAGGCCAGGCGCCGTGGCTCACGCCTGTAATCCCAGCACTTTGGGAGGCCGAGGTGGGCAGATCACCTGAGGTCAGGAGTTCAAGACCTGCCTGGCCAACATGGTGAATCCCCATCTCTACTAAAAACACAAAAATTAGCCAGGTGTGGTGGCGGGCGCGTGTAATCCCAGCTACTCGGGAGGCTGAGTCAGGAGAATTGCTTGAACCCAGGAGGCGGAGGTTGCAGTGAACCGAGATTGCACCATTGCACTCTAGCCTGGGGGACAAGAGCAAGTCTTCATCTCAAAAAAAAAAAAAGAGGCCGGGCGCAGGGGCTCATGCCTGTAATCCCAGCTCTTTGGAAGGCCGAGATGGGTGGATCACGAGGTCAGGCAATCAAGACCATCCTGGCTAACACGGTGAAACCCCATCTCTACTCTAATATGAAGAATTAGCCGGGTGTGGTGGCGGGTGCCTGTAGGCCCAGCTACTCGGGAGGCTGAGACAGGAGAATGGCGTGAACCCGGCAGGCGGAGCTTGCAGTGAGCCGAGATCGCGCCACCGCATTCCAGCCTGGGCGACAGAGTGAGACTCCATCTCAAAAAATAAAAAGAATAAAAGAATACAAAAATTAGCTGGGCGTGGTGGCACATGCCTGTAATCCCAGCTACTTGGAGCCTGAGGCAGGAGAATGTCTTGAACCAGGGAGGTGGAGGTTGCAGTGAGTGGAGATCACACCATTGCTCTCCAGCTTGGGTGGCAGAGTGAGACCCTGTCTTACAAAAAAAAAAAAAAAGAGAAAAAGGAAATGGTAACATCTGCCCCATAACACTGCTTATCCTCACTCTTGCTTTATCTTTTCGCATTAGAATTTCTCACCAACATATCATCCATTTTGCTGATTTCCTTCAATGCCCGTCTTTCCTGCTGATGTGGAAGCCCCTGCGAAAGCAGAGCTGTTTGTTTTGTTTCCTCTATCGTCCTCCAAGCCTCAACAGTGCCTGTCACAGGAGCGCTCAATAAATGTGTGCTGAATTAACTCAGCGGTTAATTAATGAACCAGAGTTGGGGGGGGGGTCTCCTGAGAGCCAGGACAAGTCACTGCCTTTATCTGGGGTCTTCTCCAGTGATACATGGAGGATGACCCCAAATCTCCAGGATCTCTGCTACCTCTAACAACCAGGATGTTCAAACATCAAGATTTGGACTATTCATCCCTTGGTTCCAAAATGTTATTATTTAACTTGCAATGTGTTCCAAAGCATACTAGTCCATAGCTTCACTATGTTCAAAGGGAAACTGATCATAATCCCAGAAGACACCATTCTGAATGCTATAATCCCAAATGTTGAAATCCCAGAATATCAAAATCTTGAAAATATAATTCTGAAAAAAATAATAAAACATTAGGCCAGGTGCGGTGGCTCACAACTGTAATCCCAACACTTTGGGAGGCTGAGACGGGCAGATCACCTGAGGTCAGGAGTTCGAGACCAGTCTGACCAATATGATGAAACCCTGTCTCGACTAAAAATATGAAAAATTAGGCCGGGCGTGGTGGCAGGTGCCTGTAATTTCAGCTACTAGGGAGGCTGAGGTGGGAGAATCACTTGAACCCAGGAAGTGGAGGCTGCAGTGTGGTGAGATTGCACCATTGCACTTCAGTCTGGGTGACAGAGATTGTCTAAAAAAAAAAAAAAATAGTAGGATGTCACACTTAGTAGGATGTTTCTAGGATCCACGAAAGATTCAAGGTGTCTCTCACTAGCTGGGTAATCTCTTCAATCTGGAAAACCTACTATGTCATGGGGTAGGAAAAGGGAATCTCTACTTAGGAGAAAACATAAAGATGGTTTTTGAGTGCATGAAGCCTGTTCACCTCCTTGTCCAGAGACTTTAGCTACCATTCAAATGTTCTTTGGGGCCTCAGCTCATGATTAATAAATCAAGTATTAGTTGAGCTTTCATCACATATCCGGGATCATGCCTTGTGTTGGGGCTGCAATGGAAAGCAAGAACTACAAGAGCAAGATCATGGTCATTAGGGCAGATCCAGGAAACCTTGTGGCTTTGACTCACCAGCATGCAATGGGACAAAAAAAAAAAATCATCTCCTGCCCAATTTCATTAGCATTAAGTGGCCTCCTTTCTGAAGAGTGACAGCTGTTGGGAAACCCTTGGGGGGTAAGATATAAAATGCTCACCATCCACCAAGTCATTGCTTATTTACTTACTTAATATAATAAAATCAGGGAAAGATCCGTTAAGAAATAAACACTTCACAGCAGTGCTGTCAATGATGGTGAGATGATGGAAACAAGTTACTTGTCTAACAGTATGTGCTGAGAGCAAACGTGTATATATCTGCATTGACATGGTTTAGCTGTGTCCCCACCCAAATCCCATCTTGAATTGTACCTCCCATAATTCGCATGTGTCATGGGAGGGATGCAGTGGGAGGTAATTGAATCATGGGGTTGGGTTTTTCCTGCGCTGTTCTCATCAGAGTGAATAAGTTTCCTGAGATCTGATGGTTTTATAAAGTGCAGTTCCCCTGCACATGCTCTCTTGCCTGTCACCATGTAAGATGTGCCTTTGCTCCTCCTTCAGCTTTCGCTATGATTATGAGGCCTCCCCACCGATATGGAACTGTGAGTCCATTAAACCTTCCATTAAACCTGTTTTTCTTTCTTTCTTTCTTTCTTTCTTTTTTTTTTTTTTTTTTTTTTTTTTTTTTTTTTGAGATGATATCTCACTCTGTGGCCCAGGCTGGAGTGCAGTGGCACAATCTCTGCTCACTGCAACCTCTGCCTCCTGGGTTCAAGCGATTCTCCTGCCTCAGTCTCCTAAGTAGCTGAGATTACAGGTGTGTGCCACCATACCTGGCTGATTTTTGTGTTTTCAGTAGAAACAGAGTTTCGCCATTTTGGCCAGGCTGGTCTCGAACTCCTGACCTCAGGTGATCCACCCACCTCTGCCTCCCAAAGTGCTGGGATTACAGGTGTGAGCCACCACACCCAGTTTAAACTTCCTTTTCTTAATAAATTACCCAGTCTTAGGCATTTCTTCATAGCAGTATGAAAATGGACTAAAACACGCATACACAATCTGAATACGTCCACATTTATAAGTACATTCTTAGTTGACCGGCAGAGATTCTAGTAACATCCTACTAAGTGCAATATCCTATTATTTCACCCTTATCCCTCACAGGCTACAGCAGCCAGAGAGATCCTGTTCAAACCTATGTCTACTCCTGTCCCTCCTTGTTTCTTAGTTTACAGGCAGGGATCTATGTTCCCTCCATGTGCCCTCCCTCCCTCCTAGGGCAGGTTGCTGAGCTGAGTTCAATGTTGGTGTTTAATGATAAACAGGTTTCAGATAACACATCTGCACAGAGTGAACCGTAATTCAGGGCTCAGATGGACCACCTGAAATCTGATTCAGCTCTAGAGGAAAAATTGTCTGTGCTGGTTTTATGACATGACGTAGAGACAGACCCAAACAGGAAAGAAGGCACGTGACAATGGAGACAGATTGAAGCAGTGACGTGACAACACAGGCATTTTGTTCAACTTACCCTCATATCTTTGGCATCTAATATTTCCATACAGTAGGAACTCACCATGCTTTTTAATTTTTACTTATTATTATTTTTTTGAGACTGCGTCTCACTCTGTCTCCCAGGCTGAAGTGTAGTGGCATGATCTCAGCTCACTGCAACCTCCGCCTCCCGGGTTCAAGTGATCCTCATGCCTCAGCCTCCTGAGTAGCTGGGATTACAGGCATGCACCACCAGGCCCGGCTATTGTTTTGTGTTTTTAGTAGAGATGGAGTTTCACGATGCTGATCAGGCTGGTCTTGAACTGCTGACCTCAAGCGATCCTCCCACTTCAGCCTCCCAAAGTGCTGGGATTACAGGCATGAGTCCCCACTCCCGGCCTGTTCACCACGCTTTTGTCAAATGAATAAATACATGAGAAAATGAATTAGTGATGCATATAAAGGGTTCAATCTGAGTGCTTGACACACGGTGCTCAGTAAATGGTTCACATAATTATATGACCGGACCCTTGCCCAATTCTCCAGCGCCATCTCTGCCAAGACTCCCTCGCTCTCCCAGGAAACTCAGCTGCAAATCCACCCTGGCACCTTGGAGGTGCTGGGTGAACTACCCTGGTTTTTCCTGGATCACTGTTCTCTCCATTCCTCTATGCCACACCCTTTGGAGGGTCCCTCGGTTCTTGGGAGGGCTTCTTGGGTTAGCTTTGCTGATGCTTCTCCATGTACCTCAGTTTACCCTACCATAGCTGATGTACACCGTCTCACTTAGTCCTGGCAATGACCTGTGTGAAAGGCATCGTTACCCCCAAATGAAGAAAAAGGCTTCCAGGAGCAGCCTTGCCCACAGCTTCCTGCCGCTAAGTGGGAGAGCTGGGAACTGAGCTTGGACCCTGGGACTCCAGAGTCTACTTTGTAGATTCCCATCACATCCATGTTAACAACAAGCTTTAAAAAATCAAACAATCAGTGTTTGTGCTAGAATGCTGGGGTCACGGATTATTTTTTCTTCAAAATTGTAGAATTCTGTTAAAATAATCAATCTTGCCTTTAGAGTAGAAAAAAAAACATTTTTTGTAGGCTAAAGGAGATTGAAAGAATGCTTTTGTTCTCTGGGTGGTCTGGCAAAGAAGCAAAAACCTACATCACATGAAAATTGGTGAAAAATAAGAAATTCTTGGATGAGTGGGAAAAGGAAGGGTTTGTAAGGGTGACTGGATCAAGAAAAATGAAGGAGCATTAAATAATAATGACACCACTTCAACTCACTGATACTATGAACACATTGCAGCTAATGTATCATTTCACATGACTGAAGTCGCCACCACCTTCATCATCTCCATTGATCTCAGGGTCTACTCAACGAAGCATGCAGGACAAACAGCGCTTTCTTCCTTGTGTAGGAAACAAGTTACAGAAAATTAGCGATTTCTCCAAGGTCTTAGAGTGACTTGAGGGGACTGAATTAAGAATGAACCCAGGCCAGGCATAGTGACTCATGCCTGTAATCCCAGCACTTTGGGAGGCCTAGGTACGTGGATCACTTGAGCCCAGGAGTTCAAGACCAGCCTGGGCAACATAGGGAGACCCTGTCTCTACAAAAAGTAAACAAAATTAACTGGGTGTGGTTCTATGTGCCTGTAGTCCCAGCTACTCTGGAGGTTGAGGCATGAGAATTGCTTGAGCCCAGGAGGCGGAGATTGCAGTGAGCAGCTGAGATGGCACCATTTCACTCCAGCCTGGGTGACAGAGTGAGAACCTGTCCAAAAAAAAAAAGGAAGAATGGAATCTAGATCAAGAATGTGTGTTTTATTTTTTCTTACTCCCTTTCTTTAGCAGTTTTTTTCTCCTGGCCAAAGTCTTTGAAGACGGCGGTGCCTAAATTTGGCAACTGTCTGGGGAGGGGCAGAGACAAGGGAAATGAGTATAATGTTTAAGTGAGGAACTGCATTATATACATCCTCACTTAAGAAGAGACGTCAGCTATGTGAGTTCTGCCACCAAAAATGAAAGAGTAACATAATTAGAAAAAAAAAAAAAAAGGATGTTCTAGTCCATTCAACATGCCATCAACAAGCAAAGAGATCTGAGTGAGGTTCAGATGAAAGGCAGGGCTCTGTGCTCCCTCAACAGGTCCTCCCTCCCTCCTAGGGCAGATTGCTGAGCTGACTTCGATGCTGGTGTTTAACAATAAACAGATTTCAGATAACATGGCCTGCAGAGCAAGCTGTAATTCAGGGCTCCAGTGGACCACCTGAAATTTGATCCAGCTTTGGAGGAAAAATTGTCTGCGTTGGTTTTATTACATGACAGAGACAGAGCCAAACAGAAAAGAAGGCAGGTGATGACGGAGACAGAGATTGGAGCCATGGCGCTACCAGCTGAGGATCGTCAAGGGTGGCCGACTGCTCCAGAAGCTGGGACACAGGCCTGCAGCAGTGTCCTCCTCGGAACCTCCAGAGGGAGCGTGGCCCTGCCAACACCTGGGTTTTGGACTCTGACCTCCAGAGCTGTGAGAATACATTTGTGTTGCTTTAAGCCTTCCAGTTTGTGGTTGTTACAGCAGCCACAGGAAACAGCGACTAGGCTGGTTCTTTTCTGGGACATATGGGACTTCTCTTATGTGCAGTTGTGTCCCAAGGACTCCTGATGGCCTTGCTGAAACTTTTAGAAAACTGCCCTACAGTGAAAGCCTCTTCCTCCCGGCCCTCTGCCTTCCCGCTCTCCTCTGCAGGGGCCAGCCCCACAGCCTGCTAGACGATCTCCCATCTCTGCCCACCCCTCCTCTTTTCCACCTGGGCCTTTTCCTTCTTCCACCTCTTGGTCCCTGTTTCTCAAAGGACCAGGACTAACAAAGACATCCATATATCAGGTTTAACAGCTACCAAGATTTTGCAACGTTTGCTTCGTTGCTTCCTTTTTCCTTTCTGTTTTGTCCTCAGATATTTTAAAGCAAATCCCATACCTCATGTCATTTCATTCTCTACATATTTCAGTGCACGTCTCTTAAAACCAGTAGTATTTTCTTATATAAATCACAATTATCATGACCATACCTAACACATGTATTGGTAAATAGTTTCTTGGTATTTTCCAGGCCTCATCTACGTACTCTAAATTGTCTCAAAAATGTCTTTTCGGCCGGGCGCGGTGGCTCAAGCCTGTAATCCCAGCACTTTGGGAGGCCGAGACGGGCGGATCACGAGGTCAGGAGATCGAGACCATCCTGGCTAACACGGTGAAACCCCGTCTCTACTAAAAAATACAAAAAAAAAAACTAGCCGGGCGAGGTGGCGGGCGCCTGTAGTCCCAGTTACTTGGGAGGCTGAGGCAGGAGAATGGCGTGAATCCAAGAGGAGGAGCTTGCAGTGAGCTGAGATCCGGCCACTGTACTCCAGCCTGGGTGACAGAGCGAGGCTCCGTCTCAAAAAAAAAAAAAAAAAAAAGTCTTTTCATAGTACTTGATTTGACTCAGTTTTGAACTCTGCGTTTGGCAAATCCTTTCGATCCCAATCTTCCCCACTTATAAGTGACATGACATTAGGCAAGTCACTTGGCTTTTTTCCATTTTCCCCACCCTAAAACGGGGAAACCAATAGTATCTGCCTCACTGGGTTTTCCGAGAATTAAATGAGGTCATTCCTTCATTCATTCATTCAACAAATGTTTTGTGAGCAGCTGCCTAAAATGCCTGGAACTGTGCTAGGTCCTGCGAAAATATCAGAAAACAAGACCAAGTACCTGGCTTCATGGAGCTTATATTTTTTATTTTATTTTATTATTATCATTATTTTTTGAGACAGTTGCTCTGTTGCCCATACTGGAGTGGAGTGGTATGATCTTGGCTCATTGCAACCTCCACCCGCCAGGTTCAAGCAATCCTCCTGCCTCAGCCTCCTGACTAGCTGGGATTACAGGCACCTGCCACCACGTCCAGTGGATTTTTGTATTTTTTAGTAGAGACGGATGGTGTTTTGCCATGTTAACCAGGCTGGTCTCGAACTCCTGGGCTTAAGTGATCCATCTGCCTTAGCCTCCCCAAGTATTGGGATTACAGGCATGAGCCACCGCGCCTGGCCTGATGCTAGTGGAGGAGAAAGACAATAAACTCAAAAAATAAATATACCATAGAATGTCAGCTAGTTTCCCCAAATGTCAGCTACAAGTTTCCCCAAATTCTGATTTTTCTTTGAAAGAAAGTGTGTGAATGCTGTGGGAAAATAACCTGGATTGCAGGAGGGCACAGGGTGGCGCTCCCGTTATGGGCAAAGGAGTGAGGAGGGTCCTTTGGGAAGAGATGACCATGAACAGAAACCTGAGGGAGTGAAGGATTGAGCCTCCCTGGGGAAAAAATGTTCCGGGAAGACAGAGGGCACATTTAAAGTGGGTGCTTGCTGGCATGGGAGAGCTGGAGTTCTCAAATATCTTGGTCACTGATCTCTTTACATTCTTAAAAATTATTGTTGGCTGACCTCCTGTTGGCAAGGATAAAGAATTAAATGAAAAAAAAAAAAAAAAGGAGCCAGCGCAGTGATTCACGCCTGTCATTCCAGCACTTTGAGAGGCTGAGGTGGGAGGATCACTAGGTCAGGAGTTCAAGACCAGCCTGACCAGCATGGTGAAACCTTGTCTCTACTAAAAATACAAAAATTAGCTGGGCGTGGTGGCACGCACCTGTAATCCCAGCTACTCAGGAGGCCGAGGCAGGAGAACAACTTGAACCCAGGAGGCGGAGGTTGCAGTGAGTCGAGACTGAGCCACTGCACTCCAGCCTGGGTGATAGAGTGAGACTCTGTCTCAAAAAAAAAAAAAAAGAAAAAATTATAGCTGTTTTTGTGAGTGAGTTGCATCTGTTGTGGTTGACCATATTAGAAGTAAAACTAAAACATCACAAAATAATAACAATTTATGTAAAATATAATACATTCATTAAATGTTGATATAAACAACATCATTTTAATTAAAAACAACTACACTCCAAAAAAAAAAAAACCATTTTGGTGAGAGGAGTGGCATTATTTTGTATTTTTACAAATTTTTTAAAAGTCTGGGCCAGGAGCAGTGGCTCACACCTGTAATCCCAGCACTGTGGGAGACTGAGGGAAAAGGATTGCTTGAGCTCAGGAGTTTGAGACCAGCCTGGGATTACAAGCATTAGCCACTGTGCCTGGCCCCACTGTACTTGTACTTTGAATGGATCTTTTACTCATGTGCAATTTTATAACATCAGTCATTTGGAAAACATTGATTCACTGAGTTACGCAGATCTTCCAAATGTTGAAGCATTCTATTCTATTTTTTTTTAATTACAGACATAAGGATGGCAACAATAGACACAAGGGACTACTAGAGGGGGAAGGGAGGGAGAGGGGCAAGGGTTGAACAACTAACATTTGGGTACTATGCTCAGTACCTGGGTGGCGAGATCATTCCTACCCCAAACCTCAGCATCATGCAACATACCCAGGTAACAAATCTGCACATGTACCTCCTGAATCTAAAAGTTGACAAAAAGTTACATTTGTTACTATCACCACCAATCTGATCAGAAAAGTCTTTAAGAATTGGGTAGTGCCGGGCGCGATGGCTCATGCCTGTAATCCCAGCACTTTGTGAGGCCAAGGCGGGTGGATCACCTGAGGTCTGGAGTTTGAGACCAGCCTGGCCAACAGAGTAAAATGCTGTCTCTACTAAAAATAAAAAAATTAGCTGGGCATGGTGGAGCATGCCTGTAATCCCAGCTACTTGGGAGGCTGAGGCAGGAGAATCGTTTGAACCCTGGAGGCGGAGGTTGCAGTGAGCTGATACCTTGCCACTGTACTCCAGCCTGGGCAACAGAGTGAAACTCTATCTCAAAAAAAAAATAAATAAAAATAAAAAAATAAAAGCATCTGGCAGCACACTGCATGTGCTAGCTCCATTACTTCACCTCCTCCCAGCAACAGGCTTATAGAACAAGTGGTGTTGCTTCCCCGACATAGTTTCCTATTGTTGCTGGAACAAATCACAAAATTTACTGGCTTAAATCAACACAAGGTTTTTGTTTTAAAGTTCTGTAGCTCAGAAGACTCACGGGGCTAAATCAAGGGGAAAGCAAGGCTATGTTCCTTCTGGAAGCTCTAGGAGAAAATGTTTGCCCTTTTCCAGCTCCTAGAGGCCACCCACATTCCTTGGCTCATGGCACCTCACTCCATTTTCAAAGTCAGCAGCGTGGTATCTTCAAATCTCTCCCTCTCTCTTTCTGCTTCTATTTTCACATCTCCTTGTGACCTGACTCTCTTGCCCCTCCTTCTTTCCCTCATAAGGACCCTGTGATTACATGGGACCCACCAGTCATGTCATAATTAGATTATTTCCCAGCATAATCCATCTCAAAGCCCGTAACATTATCACATCTGCAATGTTCCTTTTGCCATGCAAAGTAATGTATTCACAGGTTCTGAGGTTGGAGCATGGACATCTTTGAGGGGAGGGTCATTATTCTGCCCATGACACCACCTCCTACAAAAGATTCACAGAAAATTTAGGTAACTTGCCCAGGTTCACACAGCCAGTGAGTGGGGAATTCCAGATTTGAACTTGGGCCTGTCTTGACTCCAGGTTTAGACCACTGTCCCTAGACTCATGGGAGATACCAGGTGTATTAGTCTGTTGTCACACTGCTAATAAGGACATACCCAAACTGGGTAATTTATAAAACAAAGAGGTTTAATTGACTCACAGTTCCACATGGCAGGGGAGGCCTCACAATCATGGCAGAAGGTGAATGAGGAGCAAAGTCACGTCTAATATGGCAGCAAGCAAGAGAGCTTGTGCAGGGGAACTCTCATTTGTAAAATCATTAGAGTCTGGGTGCGGTGGCTCATGCCTGTAATCCCAGCACTTTGGGAGGTTGACGTGGGCAGATCACTTGAGGTCAGGAGTTCAAGACTAGCCTGGCCATCATGGTGAAACCCCCATCTCTACTAAAACTACAAAAATTAGCTGGGCGTGGTGTCACATGCCTGTAGTCCCAGCTACTCCAGAGGCTGAGGCAGGAGAATCACTTGAACCCAGGAGGCGGAGGTTGTGGTGAGCTGAGATCCCGCCACTGCACTCCAGCCTGGGTGACAGAGCAAGACTGTCTCAAAAAAACAAAAAACAACCAAACAAAAAAACCAACCAAACAAAAAAACCATACAGACACACATACAAACATTAGATTTAGTGAGACTTACTCACTACCAAGAGAACAGCATGGGGAAAACCACACCAATGATTTGGTTATCTCCACCTGGCCCCACTCTTGACATGTGGGGATTATGACAATTCAAGGTGAGATTTGGGTGGGGACACAGCCAAAGTACATCACCAAGGTCTGCTAAGCACTGTAGGCTATAGTGCTTGTTCATATCTTCCTTTTAACATCTATTTCCTTATACTGAAGATACATGTTAATATCTATGTGAATTATTTGAAAATGAAGACTGTGATCTTTTTTATTTTATTTTTATTTACTTATTTATTTATTTTTTTGAGAAGAAGTCTCGCTTTTGTCTCCCAGGCTGGAGTGCAATGGCATGATCTTGGCTCACTGCAACCTTCGCCTCCCAGGTTCAAGCAATTCTCCTGCCTCGGTCCCCCAAGTAGCTGGGATTACAGGTGCCTGCCACCATGCCCGGCTAATTTTTGTATTTTTAGCAGAGACGGGGTTTCACCATGTTGGCCAGGCTGGTCTCGAACGCTTGAGCTCAGGTGATCCACCTGCCTCCCAAAGTGCTGGGACTATAGGCATGAGCCACTGCGCCCGGCCTGGGATCTTTTGTTTATTATCACTTTTATTTGTTATTCAAGCAACTGTATGATAAAAATCAGACAAACAACTATATATATAGATATATATAAGATATATATATATTTTTATTTATATATATATTTTTTTCTTAGACAGAATTTCACTCTTGCCCAGGCTGGAGTGCAATGATGGTATCATCTCGGCTCCCTGCAACCTCTGCCTCCCGGGTTCAAGTGATTCTTCTGCCTCAGCCTCCTGAGTAGCTGGGATTACAAGCACCTGCCACAACGCCTGACTAATTTTTGTAATTTTAGTAGAGACGGGGTTTCACCGTGTTGATGAGGCTGGTCTTGAACTCCTGACCTCAGGCGATCCACCCATCTCAGCCTCCCAAAGTGCTGAGATTACAGGTGTGAGCCACCACCCCCAGCCAGAGAGACAACCATAAATCACCCGTGAGTTTTCACGTCCCCCAGTTTCTATCCATGTGCACATATCGCTTTTCCATGGTTAAAATCATAGCATAGACACTATATTGTATTGTTTTCCTCAACTTTTTGTTATAAAAATTTTCAAACATAGAGAAAAGCTGAAATATATAGCACTACTTAGAGCCTACAATTGTAAACATTTTGCCATATTTGCTGTCTCTCCCTGAATGTTTATGTGTGTATATGATTTTATCTTTTGTTGAACCATTAAACAATAGTTCACAGGCATTATGGCCTTCAGTCCTAAATTATTCAGAATGCATCACCTCACAATAAGGACATTCTCTCAAGGAGTGCAGTATCAATATTACACTATAAAATTACCAATAATTCACAAAGATCACCTATATCCAATCCATATTAAAATGTCTTCAATTGTCAACAAATAAACAGTAAAATCAGCTTAAAAGACATATCAGGGCCGGGCGCGGTGGCTCAAGCCTGTAATCCCAGCACTTTGGGAGGCCGAGACGGGCGGATCACTAGGTCAGGAGATCGAGACCATCCTGGCTAACACGGTGAAACCCCGTCTCTACTAAAAAATACAAAAAACTAGCCGGGCGAGGTGGCGGGCGCCTGTAGTCCCAGCTACTCAGGAGGCTGAGACAGGAGAATGGCCCGAACCCGGGAGGCGGAGCTTGCAGTGAGCTGAGATCAGGCCACTGCACTCCAGCCTGGGCGACAGAGCGAGACTCCGTCTCAAAAAAAAAAAAAAAAAAAAAAAAAAAAAAAAGACATATCAGGATCGAAGCAAGATTGATTGGATCAATCACTACATTGGATCACTACAACCCGCCAATTTCTGTATTTTTAGTACAGATGGGGTTTCATCATATTGGCCAGACTGGTCTCCAACTCTTCACTGTGATCCGCCCGCCTCGGCCTCCCAATGTGTGGGATTCCAGGCGTGAGCCACCGCGCCTGGCCCACTTATATGTTTCATGGCATCCCACTTATGAAGAGATCAGGCTCCCTATTTTATGTAACGTGGGAATGGATCTTCCTGTTAATCTCCTCTGCTTAGCGTAAGGTCTAGCAAGAGCAGACTCTCTGTAGGTGTTTGTTGAACAAATGAAAGCAATGATAGTGGTTATTAGTAACAATCCCAGTAGCCAATTTTTATTGACTGTTCTCTTGGCCAGTGTGCTCACATTAATCTAATTTGAACTTCACAGAAATCTTACGCTTGACGACATATTTGTGTTATTCACAGGTGAGGAGACCAACGCTTAGTGAAGTGAAGTCGCTTGTCTGAAATCACAGCTAGAAAAGGGGCCAAAACCCGAGGGTGGGCCCACTGGCTGGAAAACGGTGCAGTCAGGCAGGGGCGCCTGCTTCTCAATAATGAATGGACCAACGACCCCCAAGGCTGGTTTGCCGTGCACACGCACGCACGTGTGCAACACGTAGCACTTGCTGAGTGCTTGCTACTTGCCAGGCCTCATGTCACTTTGCGCGTGCTTTTATGCCCTACGTTTTGTTTCTGTTTTCCTTTTTTCCCCTAATGCCTAGCAAAAGGCGTGGCCCAGGCGCCCAGGCAGGCCTTAGGGAGTGAATGAAGAGTGAACGAATGAATGAATGGGCGGCAATGGGATCTTCATAAACCTGACCCTCCTCGGAGATCTAATGCGAACACTGCCGAGGCCCGGGCCCAGGGACGCCGAGGGCGGCTCGTGGGCCCCCGGCCGACCAAAGGCCGCGGCTCCCGAGCTCCGGGGGCCCAGGTGCCAGTAGGTGAGGAGCCGGGGCCCGCCGGCGCCTCGGCGTTGCCACCTCCACCTGCCTGCTGCCTCCCCTTCCGGCTTCGCAGGCAGGACCCGGCGGGCTCTTAGAATGCAGCCGCCGGGCATCTTCCGCCCGAGGGTCGCGGGGCTCAGAGTCCGGCCGGTTCCAGGCGGGGCAGGGAAGGTCCGCGGCCCGGCAGACGCACGCCCACCTGTCGGCCGCGCAGGCGCAGCAGCACGCCGGCCTCCCCGCGCCCCGCGGCGCGCGGCCAGTGCGCAGGCGCGGCGGCCGATGCGAGTGTGTATGTGCGGGCGAGAAGATGGCGGCGGCGGGGGAAGCAGCGTGAGCAGCCGGAGGAACGCCGAGTCCCATTGAAACGGGCAGCCATGGCCCTCCACAGCCCGCAGGTAGCCGCCGGTCCGCGCCTTCGGCCGGAAGGGGCCCCAGCCCGGGGCGGGCGGACGCCGCAGCGGGCGGGCGCCCGCGCCCTGCCCGGAGCGAGCGTGTGGGAGTGGGGGAGGGCGCCGGGACACGCTGCCCGGGCCTAGGCCGGAGCCACCCGCCGCCTCCGCGCCCGTCGCGCCTTCGTCCCCCTGAGCCACCCAGGCCCCCTAGTCCCGGAGAGGCAGAGGGACTGGGGCTCCGGTCCCCGCCTGGGGAGGGCGTGGGGGGCGCCGAAGGGGTTAACCTCCCTGGGGCTGGACCGCGGGGCGAGCCCGGGGTGTGGAGTGGGGCCCTCCCCGCCGCGCCGGCCCAGGGAGGCGGCCCGGGGGTTCCGGGAGTCCCCTGGAGCGGCAGGAGCCCCAGAGCAGCTCAGGTTGCTGCCTCTACCCAGAGCGAGCCTCAAAGATTTAGGGGTGCCCTGTTGCCCCTTTGCCCCCAAAGCTTCCTTTTTCAGCTTGATTGATGACGCGGGGGCTGCTGATTTTCTGGTTTTTAGATAGAAGTCGCTGAGTAGCGGCGTTAGGCTACTGTTGCAAAGAAAACTCGAAATAAGTCGCAAGGACCGTACTTTCACTTGCATTTGAGTGACATCCCTTGCACGAATCCATCCCAGCCAGGCTGACACTAACGCACCCTGCCTGAACACTATCTAAAGCTTAGGGGCCCTTTACAATAATCCCGTAGTGGAAAGAAAGAGCTCTTTTTGGGAGATGTGCGTGTAGAGTTAAGCTCTTATTCACCTCTCCCACCCCTTCTCCCACCCCATGTCTCCCCTCCGCCATTGTAATTATTCTGGACAAAAATCGGCGTGATGTTATTATTTGTCAGTCTTGCTTTAGACTGCTAATTTGTTGACATCTGGTCCCTATAAATTGTTGCACACTTTTTAACCATCTCATTGTGTATTTGTATTAAATATGGGGAAATGAAACAAAGTAGCCATTCGGAAAACTGGTGGCGGGTAAAATCATAACCCTTCATAAGCAGTTGGGTTTTGTTGCCGTTCTGCAGATGAAGTCAATCTGACTAGACCTCTTTTGAAACATGATTTTCGTAACTATTGTAATGAATGCGTGTTGTGGAATCTAAAATGCGAAAACTTTTTTGAAAATTAGATGTTACGACAAGCTTCAATTGTTTTAAATTAGCTGTAGTGTAGTTTGCATCAGAACTTCCCCCTTTAACGTTTTGTTCCTTTGTACATTTACTTTTGTAAGTAGTATAGGTCTTTGCACGAAAGAAGGCATCAGCAGTTGAATAGTTTTTACAAATGTATAACACAAAGATTTTAAGAGATTTGGTGTATTTAGCTTTGTTTATACCTTTCTATTTTAAACAAAAAAAGATTTGATATTTGCTTTTCCTCAACTTAAATACTAATTAGCCTATTTAAATTGGTATGAACAAGTATAAGTCTCATTATGAATTAATGTGTAATATTCCTTGTGATTTTGACATGAAGAAAGCATCTTTAGGCATAACTCACTTCCTTTATTTAATAAGCATCAATCACAATTAAAGGTTGATTGAAATGTTAATTAATGGGGATGGATAATATGTAAACTTAATTGTAAATTCGTTGTCCCAGTATTTACATTTTATACAACAGTCTAAATCGTCGTTATATACATCTTTAGAAAATTGGAGTAGCAAAAGTTGGCGAACAGAAATGTTAGCAACACTTTGGGTTTATTCTTTTAAAGTGTGATTTAAATGCTTTTAAGTTCTAGCATGGAGAAAGTAGCAAAGGAAATAGTTTGATTTCTCATAATTTTCTTTTCTTTTTTTTTTTTGAGATGGAATTTTGCTCTTGTTGCCTAGGCTGGAGTGCAGTGGCGCCATCTTGGCCCACTGCAACCTCTGCCTCCGAGGTTCAAGCGATTCTTCTGCCTCAGCCTACCAAGTAGCTGGGGTTACAGGCGCCCGCCACCACGCCCGGCTAATTTTTTGTATTTTTATTAGAGAGGCGTTTCACCATGTTGATCAGGCTGGTCTCAAACTCCTGACCTCAGGTGATCCACCCGCCTCGGCCTCCCGAAGTGCTGGGATTATAGGTGTGAGCCACTGCCCCTGGCCGATTTCTAATAATTTTCAATAAAAAAAATAGTAATGGAAACAAGTAATGGAATCATGTATGACAGGATTTAGTTACTGGTTCCTGCTCGAGTCATTCTGAGCGTTTTAATAAATTTGTTTTATTTGTTTGCCTACTGTTCTAAGAGTCTTGCAGCCTTAATGGCCATTCTTTCATTCAGCAAATACTGATTGTTTATCAGGTGTTAAGCGCTATGATATGCATATTACTTGTTTCTGTTGGGAATAACAACTGCAAATTAAAGGTCTTATTTTAAATTTGACTTGTCCGGGGCGGGGCGCGGTGGCTCACACCTGTAATTCCAGCACTTTGGGAGGCTGAGGCGGGTGAATCACCTGAGTCTGAGCTGGAGACCAGCCTGACCAACATGGAGAAATCCCGTCTCTACTAAAAATACAAAATTAGCGGGGCATGGTGGCATGTGCCTATAATCCCAGCTACTCGGAGGCTGAGGGAGGAGAATCGCTTGAACCCGGAAGGTGGAGGTTGCAGTGAGCTGAGATCGCGCCATTGCACTGCAGCTTGGGCAACAAGAGCAAAACTCTGTCTCAAAAAAAAAATTGACTTGTTAAAGTTAAATTTGTCACTGAGAATAATGGTACGTGGAAAAAGTTACAATTTAAAAATGTTTACAGGTCAGCGCCGTGGCTCGTGCGTGTAATCCCAGCACTTTGGGAGGCCCAGGCGGGTGGATCACTTGAGGTCGGGAGTTTGAGACCAGTCTGACCAACATGGTGAAACCCCGTCTCTATGAAAAATACAAAAATTAGCCGAGTGTGGTGAAGCTCGCCTATAGTCCCAGCTACTTGGGAGGCTGGGGCAGGAGAATCACTTGAACCCAGGTGGCGGAGGTTGCAGTGAGCCGAGATCATGCCGCTGCACTCCAACCTGGGTGACAGAGCAAGACTCTGTCTCAAAAAAAAAAAAAAAAGCATGAAACTCCAACTCAAAATAAATAATAAATTAAAAAGTTTTTAGGTTCATAACCCTATTTCCAATTATTAGAAGGTGTTGGTTGATCCCTGTTACCTGTATTGAAGTGTAATAGTGAAGAATTTGGAAACATTTTGAGACCAGTGACTGTCAACATTTTAGCAAATACAAATGAACTTCAGCAGTTGAAGTGTAAGTCCAAGTGATCTCTTTGTCACCAAGGGCACCAATTAAATGATTTGCGGTAATTAATTTGAAGCTGTTAGTTTTGCCTTACACCTGAAAAAATATTTGTGATTATTGATGTCATTTATAGTGAAATCTCCACGATAATGCTTCCTACACCCAATTCGAATGTCATGCAGTTGGGTTCTGTCCTTGTCTGCATAGACTCACCCCAGTCTCTTTTTTTTCTTTTTACCTTGTGATAACAGGGCCCCCAAATTTTACATGATGGAAACTCTTGGTTTCCACCTCTAGCGTATGGCTGAATGTTACTGTATTGCTGAATATCTGTTTCTAGCTGACAGCTGGATTAGTGTTAGTTCTTGAAAGAGAGAGATTTTTATTAGAGTCTCACGTAATGAGCAGCTGAAGTAAATACAATTATTTGAAATGTTGACAGGGCATTTGGAGATAACAGTTTTCCTTTTCTTAGTGACAGCAAGCTATTTAAACATGTCCTAAGAGTAGATGTTTTAAGTTTGTGAGCCAGTGGTCGCCTGAATGGTTTGTACAGATGATCTGAGCAGCCACCCTGTACCAGGACCTCACCTTCATGCTCTTGAGCCCATCTCGTTGAGAGGGCAGTGCACTGAAATTCCGGTGAATACTAAGCGGGCCTACCACATTCTAAATTCCTCACTAAAGCAAAAGTTAGGACATGTATTCTAGTGTTCTGTTACGTGGAACTGATAGGATTTAAGCAGTGATTCACATAGGAAAACTTAAAGGAGAAAAGGATTACTAAGCTTAATGATTGCTGTTTAATGCCAAGCCTAAGCGGCACATTCATTGCGCTGTGCTCAGAATATAACATTCAAGTAATTGAGAAAAGTGGTATCATCTCCAGTTGAATTAGTTACATCAGGGTTTTTGTTTCTGTTTTTTTGTTTGTTTGTTTGTTTTTAAAGATATAATTTCAGACATGTCGGTACTTCCTGTTAATGGTTGCTGGTATTCAAGTGACACATTAAACGTGGTTGCTGAGGGCACTTCTTACGGATGATATACCAAAATATGAAACATAGTGGGAAGAGCTTGCTTTTGAATTTGTAATTAGGCTGTTACTTATCTATTTACTGCCACATATGCAAGAATCACCATCGCACAAAACAGATAAATCTGTTTACAATGGAATTTGCTGGCCTTGGGCCATTGGATTACTGTCATTTGTCACTTTAGTGCCACTTCAGCAGTGTAGATGTTCATTTCCAAAGACTTACATGTGCTTGGACTGCAGTTTTCCTGTTTATTGAAGTGTTCTCCCAAAAGGTCTTTCTGTGACCATTTCTGTCAATACAGGCTGGATGAAGAGTTAGTGTAGGAAAATAAAGGTAGCCCATGGGATTTGTGTATAGTATTTGTTTCAAGGACCAGAAAATGTAGAATTTATCGTAAACCTTGATATAGAATCTTCAGATCGTAGACTTTTTCTGAACTGGCTATTTTCTGGCTATTTGAAAGCTCCTGGGCCATGATCCCATTTTCATCAGATGACTTGAGAACCTGGAAGCTCTACCAGCACTGCCATTCTGCCCTGTCTTGAAACATCATGCCCTGGTTGCCCTCTCCTGGAATAGGGCGGGTAAGGTGTTGAGATAGAACTGTGGTTTGGGGCTATTAAAGCCTGAATTCCTCGACTTTCCCTTTTGGGCTCACATGAAAATTGTTAGGAGAGTGTACATGTGGAGTACGGGCCCAGCACCTGCCACCGTCTGCACTGTAATGATGGCTACTCCTAAGAGTCCTCAGTCTCCTCCAGGTTGGGCTTGTGTCTACAGCCTTATCGGTTGTCGTTCTTCAGATCCATTCTCAGTTTATTTTTCTGGCATGAGCTGGAGGAACATCTCCTTAAGCCTGTACTGTATGGCTCAGGAGTCTCAAAACCAGTCCCTTTTGAAGTGAGAGCATCTGTGGTAACAAACTGAGGGTCCCCACTCTTGTGCCTTTTTTTTTTCTTTTTCTTTTTTTTCGAGATGGAGTCTCACTCTCGCCCAGGCTGGAGTGCAGTGGCGTGATCTCATCTCACTGCAACCTCTGCCTCCCGTGTTCAAGCGATTCTCCTGCCTCAGCCTCCCGAGTAGCTGGGACTACAGGGGCCCGCCACCACGCCCAGCTAATTTTTTGTATTTTTAGTAGAGATGGGGTTTCACTGTGTTAGCCAGGATGGTCTCGATCTCCTGACCTCATGATCCGCCCGCCTCCCAAAGTGCTGGGATTAAAGGTGTGAGCCACCATGCCCAGCCACTCCTGTGCCTTTTGTACCTGGTTTTTACTTCTAGCTGACTCCTCCCTCCTTCCTTCCCTTTCTCTCTCTTCGTGATCTGATGGTGCTAGATTTTTGTTTCCCATTTGTCTTTGTTTTATGAAGATGGGCTCCTTTTCATTTGTGTATATTGAGTACAGACATGTTATGCCCTTGGTTTTTTTTTTTTTTTTTTTTTTGAGACAGTCTCACTCTCTTGCCCAGTCTGGAGTACAATGGTACGATCTCGGTTCACTACAACCTCTACCTCCCAGATTCAAGCGATTCTCCTGCCTCAGCCTCTTGAGTAGCTGGGATTACAGGCGCCTGCCACCGTGCCCAGCTAATTTTTTTGTATTTTTAGTAGAGATGGGGTTTCACCATGTTAGGCTGATCTCGAACTCCTGACCTCAGGTGATACAGCTACCTCAGCCTCCCAAAGTGCTGGGATTACAGGCATGAGCTACCGCACCTGGCCCAGTTTTTGTATTTTTAGTAGACACAGGTTTCAACATGTTGGTCAGGCTGGTCTTGATCTCCTAACCTTAGGTGATCTGCCCCCCTTGGCCTCTCCAAGTGCTGGGATTACAGGTGTGAGCCACCATGCCCAGCTAATTTTTTTTGTATTTTTAGTAGAGACGGGGTTTCACCATGGTGGTCAGGCTGGTGTCGAACTCCTGACCTCAGGTGATCCACCTACCTTGGCCTCCCAAGGTGCTGGGATTACAGGCGGGAGCCACTGCACCCAGCCTCCCAACTCATTCTTTGAAAAAACAATTTGTTGTTGTTTTGTAGAGACAGGGATTCCTGTGTTTCCCAGACTGGTCTTGAACTCCTGGCCTCAAGGGATCCTCCTGCCTCAATTTACTAAAGTACTGGGATTATAGGTGTGAGCTACCACGCCCAGCCTCCCTGTTCATTCTGAAAGTATCAGTCTTTTTACTTTTGATAGGACATGTTGAAGTTTTGGTTAAAAGTAGAAGAGAATTTCAAAATGAAGTTCAATTCTAGAGGTTTTTGAGATTCCTGCCCAATATAAAAAACTTCTGGTACATTGAAACAATTTTTTAATACTTATTTTTTAGAGCAGTTTTAGGTTCACAGCAAAATTGAGAAGAAAGTACGGAGAGTTCCTATATACCCCTTCTCTTGATATCTTAAGTAATAATTTCCCTTAGATAGCTGCAAAGACTATATATATATTTATTTAAGACCTCACGTAGGCCTGGGTAGATGTGATTATTGGACAAGGAGGAACATATTTATTACAAAATACTAAGCATTGCAGGAGTCATCACTTGAAGCCTATAAACTCTATGAACTGCATAGTTTAGAAAGTGCCGTAGCTTGTTTGAGCCTTTACAGCAACTCTGTCCTGTATTATTATAACCATTTTACAGATGAGTAAGATAAGACCCAGAGAGGTTGTGACTTGAGGTCACATGGCTGCTGGCCCTCAGGACCTTTTGAAAGCAGGTGTTTTGACTCCTGAATCCTTTGCTTTTTCTACTTTGCCAAACTGGTTTTCTGGAAGAGACTGATGAAGGCATAATCTTTCACATTGTGACTTCCCCTTAGTAGTTCCTCCATAAGCATTTACAGAATGAATGAATGAAATGCGTGTTTAAAAACTTTAATGTTACTAATTACAAAATCTGTTACTATAATGTGTTACTATCCACTAAATATTGTGTGTGGTACAATGAAGTTCTTTATTTTATTTTCTATTACAATGACATGCTATTTTTAAGACACGAAAACAGCACAGAAGTATTTAAAGTGAAAAGTAGAAGTCATTCCCTTCCTCTCTGATCCTTCATCGTCAGTTTGGTGTGTGTCTTCTATGCTTTTTTCCATTGGAGTATTTCTGTTCTGTCTAGTCACTGAACTGAGCTTTATTGAGCAAACCTTGTTTTCAAAATTATTGAAAACATCTACTGAAGTCAGTTTTCTTATTTTTACCTAATTTTGCCAGGGAATGAAGCAGATATTCAGGAGATTAAAGTGGCTTATCAGGATCCAGTATGCGGGGGATTGTGGAAGTGCTGTCAAAACTTATAACATGTTGTCCAAACAATTTTTTTTTTCTTAAGAAATATTTTAGGCCAGGTGCAGTGACTCACGCCTGTAATTCCAGCACTTTGGGAGGCTGAGGCAGGTGAATCACTCAAGCTCAGGAGTTTGGGACCAGCCTGGGCAACATAGCAAAACTCTTTCTCTACAAAAAATACAAAAATTAGCTGGGCATGGTGGTGCTCTTCTGTAGTCCCAGCTACTTGGGAGGTTGAGGTGGGAGAATCCCTTGAACCTGGGAGGTGCAGATTGTAGTGAGTTGAGATTGTGCCACTGCACTTCAGCTTGGGTGACAGAGCGAGACTCATGTCAAGAAAGAAAAGAAAAGAAATATTTTGAAGACTTCCACCCCCTTAATAGCAGTCATGCTGTCCGGTGTTCATATTGTAAAAAGAAGCCTGGGCTGGGCATGGTGGCTCACGCCTATAATCCCAGCACTTTGGGAGGCCGAGGCGGGTGGATCACCTGAGGTCAGGAGTTTGAAACCATCCTGGCCTACATGGTGAAACCCCATATCTGCTAAAAATAAAAAAATTTAGTCAGGCATAGTGGTGGGCACCTATATTCCCAGCTGCTTGGGAGTCTGAGGCAGGAGAATAGCTTGAACCCGTAGGGGCAGAGGTTGCTGTGAGCTAAAATCACGCCACTTCACTCCAGCCTGGGTGAAAGAGTGAAACTCCATCTCAAAAAACAATAAAGGAGGTCTGATTCACATTCAGATTCTTGTCCATCCATTGCCTTTGCACTAGATTTATGAGGACAAACTTTTTATTAGTTGGAGATTGGTAAGTCACCTGCCCTAGGGAATAATGAGAAACCGGGTAATTAACCTGAATTTTTCTCCATCTTCTTCAAAATCATATTTTTGTCTTCTGTCACTTTGTTTCATCAGAGCACTGCAATGGCAAAAAACAAAACACTCCCCAGCTCAGGCCCACTCCTGAGAGAGAACCACATCGAACTACTTCTGACTTGTAATAAAATGCAAAATCAGGGCTTCCAAGTGTGGTTTACTGTTTTGTTTAGAATGAATTTGCAGAATATTAGACACTTTTTTTCAGAACCACACATGAAGGACTTTATATCTTTTGTGATTATTCAGAGATGTTGGTGGCCGGATGTTAGGAGTGTAGAGCTGAAGAGAATTCCTGTGCTTTACAGGTTCAGCGGGTAGCGAGGGAGAGAAGCAGGCTGATGACTGGGTGCATCCAGTTTTAGGGTGGTAATTCTTGTAACACAAATGTGAACAACATAGTCAAGAACATTCATTCATTCGTTTCTTCATTCATTCAGCAAATAGTTACTGAGTGGCCGCTGTGTACCAGGCACTGAGGAGGGAGTAATGAGCAAAAACAGGCATTGTTTCTCCCACCGAGGAGTTTATGGGTCCAGTGAGGAAGACAGTTTTTAATCAGATAATCACAGTTAAATACATGACACTCCAAACTGAGAGATGTTTCCCAAAGGAAGGGAATACGATCTGAAGTCAGAATGGTTCCCGTGGAAGTGATGCGTTAATAGCATGAGGCAGTGGGGACAGCATGTGCGGTGGACCTTCAGCTGGAGGGAATTTGGAGCACTGCAGAGAACTCAGCAAGAACCTATGTGTCTTGGGCACAGAGCTGGAGGGGAAGGACAGACGCACCATCCAGTTTTGCAGTCTTTGTTAGATGTTACTGTCTTTATCCTGAGAAAAGTGTGGAAGAGGGGATGGTACAACATTTTTTTTTTTTTTTTTGGAGACGGAGTCTCACTCTGTCACCCAGGCTGGAGTGCGGTGGCGCGATCTCGGCTCACTGCAAGCTCCGCCTCCTGGGTTCACGCCATTCTCCTGCCTCAGCCTCCTGAGCAGCTGGGACTACAGTCGCCTGCCAACGTGCCGATAATTTTTTGTATTTTTAGTAGAGATGGGGTTTCACTGTGTTAGCCAGGATGGTCTCGATCTCCTGACCTCGTGATCCACCCGCCTCGGCCTCCCAAAGTGCTGGGATTACAGGTGTGAGCCACCGCGCCCGGCTGGGATGGTACAACATTTGACCATGGAACCTCATAATCAGATTGCCGTTTGGGATCATACTCTGCCCAGTGAAGAATGGACTCACGGGGTTGCAGTGGCAGTGAGGAGATCATTTAGAGCAGGGTCCTTGGACTTTTGACTCAGAACGTGCAATGGAGGTGGAGAGAAGTTGCATGACTCAGGAGTTAGGTATAAGGTGTTTGGAAAAAGGAGGAGAGTGGGACTGAATGTCAGGCAAAGCTGGGAAGACGTCTCTTCTAAAATGGTGACATTTGAGCTGGAGTTTTCCAGGCAGAGAAGCACACGGACAAGGGCATGTGGAGGAGAATGTGCAGAGGAACAGGCTCAAAGCCTGCAGCCTGTTTGGGAAACAGAGAAATTTGTGGCTGAAGTGGTGTGTAGGGTGAAGTGGTTAGCCGGGAGTCTGGAGAGGAGAAGTAAAGAATTTGATAATCCAAGCTCAGGACTGAGTTAAGTTGGTAGCAACGCTCTGTGTTAAGATTGCTGGTTGAGGCCGGGTGCAAGGCTCACGCTTGTAATCCCAGCACTTTGGGAGACTGAAGTAGGTGGATCACTTGAGGTCAGGAGTTTGAGACCAGTCTGGCCAACATGGTGAAACCCCATCTCTACTAAAAATACAAAAACTAGCTGGGCGTGGTGGCGCATGTCTGTAATCCCAGCTACTGGAGAGGCTGAGGCAGGAGAATCACTTGAAGCCGGGAGGCAGAGGTTTCAGTGAGCCAGATTGTGCCACTGCACTATATCCCGTGCAACAGAGAAGACTCCATCTCAAAAAAAAAAGAGTTTGCTGGGTTGAGATGATTGTGCAGGGGTCTTCCTGAGATGCTTTGAGAGTTGTCAGGGATTTGATTCTTTAGGCTCTCCTGCATAACTGGGACTCGACTCTCTGCTCACCTTGGCATCTTAAGCCTCATAACTTTGAGGGGAAAGAAGTAGGGCATTTCTTTTGGGGACTTCTGAGACAGATTAATGTAAGGCAAGTAGCCCTTCGGTGTCGTCAGTGATAATTGGATAGAGTAGTAGGGAAGGTCGTTTAGGGGCGTATTCCGTTTATTTTGAGGGGGAGGCACCTTTAAACACAAACATCTGTCCCGATGATGTTTGTAGAAACTAAAGAAGATATTAAGAAAAACTTAGCTGACTTCTGTTACCTTATTTTAAATGTTTCCTTTAGTACTTTTGGCAGTAAACTTGAGAAATTTGGAATCATTGGGTTTAACAGTGTTTTTAGGTTTGTGATCCTTGAATGCCCTCTTCTAACACCAGAATCACCTGGCACCCTGGGTGCCACTCAAAGACACTGAGTAAGGATCCCTGTGAGCAGGTCCCCAGGCTGTCCCAGCCAGGCTCAGGTTGCAGATCCTCTGCATGGGTTTGTGTACAGCTTTTTTCGTTTTAACTTGTTGAGCACTTTCCCATGAATAGCAATAACGAAATCATATTTCGGACAAAGTGTTACATCTCCAGTCTAGGTTAGATGTGAACAACAACGAAGATACGGATTGTGCCTCTCACTCTGAGTGTGATACTAACTTATTTTAGTGCTGAGTGGAATTGTGGAACAATTCTGAGCAGATGAGAAACCTGACATTTTGCCACTTTGAAGATCTGTCATGTTGTGTCTTCAGAATGAGATTTCAGTTTGATTTGGCATTCGTTAAGTAAATAATTAATGCCTTTTAAACAAGCGTTTGCCCAGCACTTGCTCTGTGCCGGGGCCCGTTTTGGGATTTGTAAGTTGCAAAAAACATATGTTTTTAAAAATGTAAGTACAGATGTGTTCCCCAAAGCCTTAAGAGCTGCTCTGGCTGGTGCTCTGCACCCCACATCTTGAAATAGGACCCCTGTGGACAGCATGGGATCAGCACACTCCCCCACAGCTCAGTGTAACTGTGAGCACCTGATGTCCCAGAGAATTGGAACTGTCTAATTCATCCTGAAGCCTGTTGTCAGCGTCTCCGAGGATGTGTGCGTAGCAGTAAGCCAATTCGCCATCAGGAATTCCTGCTCTCTTTTGCTGTTGTTGGTCATGGATTTGTCAGGTGAGGAAATTCTAGTCTCTGGTTTTTCCCAAACTGGTGCTGAAATAATTACGCTTGGTTCTCTCTAGCTTCTTACCTCTTTGTTCTTCTGTGCCATAACGATGTAAGTTAGGTGCCAGCAGCACAAACTTTTCTTCCACCTGTAACTAGAGTTTTAGGCGGTGAGAAAGGGCTAGATTTTTTTTTTTTTTTTGTCTTAGATGGAGTCTTGTTCTGTCACCCAGGCAGTGGCAAGATCTCAGCTGACTGCAATGTCTGCCTCCTGGGCTCAAGCGATTCTCTGCCTCAGCCTCCCGAGTAGCTGGGATTACAGGTGCACGTCACCATGCCTGGCTGATTTTTGTATTTTTAGCAGAAGTGGAGTTTCACCGTGTTGGCCAGGCTGGTCTTGAACTCCTGACCTCAAGTGATCCACCTGCCACCGCATCCCATGACTTTTGCTTTTTAAGGTGGACAGAAACACCTTGCAGCTGTGCTTCTTTGCCCTTGCTGCTTTTGGGTGGAAACATAGACTTAAGTTAGCATATTTATCAGTTGATCTCTTCTCTATGAGAAGGGAAACAAATTGCAGTATTTTGTGTGCACGGCAGGCTTTGAGGGCCCTTATACTTTGATTTTGTAGATGCCCTGTCCTTCCTCTGAAGGTGGTCAGCTGTGTAGAGAGGCCTGTGTGGGCCCTGTCCTGAGAGTAGCAGAAGGAAGGCATGGCTGTGTCTGTGGAGATTGTGCCTTATGCAGAGGCGAACACCACATGGATGAGCCGGAAGCAGCCGCCGGCCTGGCTGCTCTGTCGGTCAGGAAGGCTTTTTTGAGTCTGGTGTGGTCTGGCTCCCCCAGTGTCCCCACTGCCTAGCACAATGGGCACTCAGGTATTTGTCCAATGAATAGGTTAATTGACAGGGACCAGATGAAGAAAACAGAGAACAGCTGGTTGTCATTCACTGTTTTCAGGACTGCTTCTGGTTGTTTTGGGTGTTTCTGTAATAGTTCTAGGCATGAAGTTCAGGACCACAGCATGCAAGACCACGAGGGACAGATTTGCCTTCTGTAGAAATAGTAATGAGAGCTGAAGAAGTGGTGGCTGCTTCCCGAAGTATCAGATTGATTGTCATTTCTGCATTTAGAGTGCATGTGTGACCCCTAAGCTTCTCTTCAGGTTCTTCGGTGCTCTCTTTACCTCTGTTGTGATCGTTTCTTGAATCCAGGTGACTGACTCGCACGTCACATATAAGTTATTTTGTTTTATTCCTTGGTCTCTTTCTCAACAAGTGTAGTCTGGAGATCATAGGACACTTAGCAATGCAGAGAGAATGCCTTCACCAGCGTTACTGGCAAGCGCTTGGCTGCGGGGGCTCTTTGGGCATGCTGGTGATCCTCGCAGGCCTTCCTAGAGCAAATGCAGCTGTCGCCCAAATCCAAGATCCGTGGAGCCGCCGAACTTTCCAGTACAGGGCCCAGTTATGTGTCAGCGGTAAACATGGGAAGAGCTTTTCAGTTGGTTTGCTGCAGTTAGTTGATCTTTTCCCCCACCTTTGTGACTTTAGGTGTCTCAGCCAAAGCCATCGTTCACCCGCTAGTTATTGAGCTCAGCTGTGTGGCAGGCATTGTCTGTACCGAAATGGAGGGGAACACGTTGTCTCTCCCCGAGACCCTCTGTCTGTAGACAGGCTCGCCCCCTCTGTCCCTGTGGCTTGCTCCCCCACTTTCAGTGAGTCTCTGTGCCTGTGCCATCGTCTTAGGCCCACTTTACCCACCTGTAAAATCGCGCCCTCCTTCACACTTGTCCCCCTGTCTCCTTGCTCCCTCTCCAGAGCACTTCACACCTAATACCTACATATCCGGTATCCTGACATACGTGTCTCAGGGTCACTCTCTTGTCCTCCCCCAGTGTAAGCTCCGTGAGGGCAGGGGTTTTTGTTTGCTTTGTTCACTGCTAGGGCCCCTAGTCCTAGAACGTGGTGAGTGCTTAGGAAATATTTATTAACAAACACATTCATGAAAGCATACCACATTGGACATATTCAGAAGCCCACGGTCTAGTGTGGTCAAGAAGCTAGAGAATCAACTGTTAGGTTCCAGAGTTAGAGAGGCGGTCACAGGAGAGTCCCCGGGGACACCTTGGCTCATGTTTGTGAGGAAAATAGTTCACAAAGATGAGCCTTTGGAACTGAGTTCTGTAATGTGCGCAGTCATCCAGGCCAGCAGGGGCCCAAGAGAACGGCGCCCAAAGCAGAAAGACGTGGTGTGTGCCTTGTCGCTGAAGTGCATTTGGGGTGTGGAGAGTTGTGGGGCTGCGGCGCTGGGGGTTGGCTGGGAAGGTGCATGGTGCGTCTTGTAGTCTCTGCTAGAGCCTTTTCGTCTGAAAAGTTCTGGGAGACTTGAAAGGCTTTTTCTGGGCACCAGAACAGTAAGGTTGAGTTGAGAGACAGCTCTGTGGTGGCCACATGCAGTTTGGAGGGTGAGGGGTGAGCACAGAGGCGGAGGTAGTTTGTTGCAGAGACCCAGTTGAGAAGTGTGGAAGGCCTGAATGGTGCCTAGAGGAGGGGAAGGCCTTAGGGTGGCCAGTGGCTGGCGGGAGGTGGGTGGCTGGCGGGAGCCAGCTTGTTGTGGGGTGTTCATGGTATAGTATTTTCCTTCTTAAAATGTGGAATGATACTTGTTTAGTAAGAAGTTTTTCCTACTTCTTCCTCTTTTTTAGAGATGGGGTCTGGGTCTATCATCCAGGCTGGAGTGAGTGGCCAGATCATAGCTCACCCACTGCAGCGTCCAACTCCCAGGCTCAGGCCATCCTCCCTCCTCAGCCACCCAAAACGCTGGGACTACAGACGTGAGCCACCATGCGTGGCTTTCCATTTCTTACATTGTGAATGTTTTTCCATTAAATATTTTCCTTTGCGATTGTTGTTTTATATCTCAAGAGCCTTAACTTAATCTTCAGCGTTGTTTTTTAAGGACTGCCGCGTATTCACAAGTTATAGTATATGCGTACTAAAAAATGGTAATGTTTGGCAGGTTTTTTTGGGTCCAGTTTTTAGTTGTTGTGAATTATCTTATTTTCTAGAGCAAATAAAGCACATTATTGTAACCTGAAATATGAACATCCCTAATTCATGGATTATTTTTGGGACAAAGGGAGAGGTATATTTTGCTAAGGGGTATTAAGGAGATATTTAAAACATGATTTTTTTTAAATTTTAAAAGTAATATCCAAAACAAGTTCTACATATGAAATGTTTGAAAAATATTTTAAAAGATATGTTTATTATTGTTAGTTTTTTTTTTTTTTTTTTTTTGAGACAGAGTCTTGCTCTGTCGCCCAGGCTGGAGTGCAGTGTGCAATCTTGGCTCACTGCAACCTCCACCTCTCGTGCTAAAGTGATTCTCTTGCCTCAGCCTCCTGAGTAGCTGGGAGTACAGGCATGCACCACCACGCCCAGCTACTTTTTGTATTTTTTAGTAGAGATGGGGTTTCACCATATTGGTGAGTCTGGTCTCGATCTCCTGACCTCAAGTGATCCAGGATCGCCTGCCTCGGCCTCCCAAAGTGCTTGGATTACAGGCGTGAGCCACCACTCCCGGCCCATTTATAAAATATTTATCAATAAGCTGGCTTAAGTTTGGTGAAGGCCAACTATTTTAGCTACTGCTGTAGATATCCAGGAAGATAACCAAAGTATCCTTACCCTTGTGTATAATGGATAGCTAAGGCATAAGAAACAACTGGGCATATTACAAGATGTGTAATTAAGTGCTGAATTATGTGGTGCATGTGGCAGGTTCTTTTGTAGTAATTCAGAGAATGAAGATGGGTAATGAGCTAGTCTTGAGAAGGAATAGGGTCTCCGCCTCCCAAAGCACTGGGATTATAGGCATGAGCCAGTGAGCCCAGCTGGGTGATCTTACTGCTTTATATGAATTCTCTGGTCACTGCTGCCCAGCTATCCTTTTATCTCCTTTTTTGCTTACCCTGTTCATGTGTTAGGGTGCCCTCCCTTTAAAAAAAAAAAAAAAAGTAGAGCTCAGCTTTCTAACTGGTTTACACCATAAACTAGAGATTTAGTGGCTCATATAACTAGAAATTCCAGAGGTAGATCAGGCTTCAAAGTTTAATTCAGCCATTCAGTTAGAGTTTTGAGGACCTGACTTCATTTTTTCACTTTGCATTTCTTCATCTTTTCATTCTGCATGTCAGTATTATCCCAGGGCTAGTTTCCCCCAAGATGGCGGAATGGCCACAGCAGTTGCAGGCTTCACATTTGGGCGCAGCCTCCGTCACACCAGCCTGACCAAGAGAGTGAGTGTGCATCCCAGAATTCTAGGCAGTGTCCTGAGCTTCATGCCCTTTGGGTCGTCCCTGAACCAGAGCACTGTGGCGAGGAGGGTGGCATGCCAGGCGGGGCTCCCATCTGGCCTGGGGGTGGGTGTGTGTTGATCTCTGAACTGGGTGACCACTCTCCCACAGGGTAGGAAGGGGAGCTGGCCAGTTCGCTTCTGTCCCACATGAGCGTAATGTCTCTCCCCCCTCTCCTTTTCCAGATATGCCAGTTCCTCCTGGACTCCTCAGACTGGAAGATTGTCTTTTCTCCCTGACAAATCATCTGTACTGTCTGATTGCATCTTACAGTCTTCTTTAAATATTATTGTTCCCTAACTGTTAATGTGTCTGTGCCATGAGGTCAGCCCCAGGTTCCAATCCTGTTCCATTTTCTGTTTGTGAAATCTCAGGCAAGGTTGGTTTCTCTGAACTTTTAAAGTGTTTTCGTCTTCATCATTCAGCAAATCTTTATTAGGTTCTCAGTATTGTGCTTCAGTCGACGAAATACAGACTGACACAAGGAGATAACAGTTCGTTCACAGAGACATAGGTAAATGAGAATTACTGTGAAATGTGAACAGTGCTTTGGCCAAAATAGGGTTTAGAAACACTTTTTGAGGAGGTGGATACCTGCGTTGAGCCTTGAAGGACAAGTAAGACTTCTTCAGCATAGGGGATGAGGGAGCTGCCTGCATGAAGGCTTACCAGCAGAGTAATGAATAAATGCAGAGTTACTGAGTTACTAGGATCTTAGGTGCACAACCTTCAGCAAGGTTGGTAGGCAGAGACACCCATTACACCAAGTTGAAGAGTTAAGATTCTACCTTTATATACACCTTACAATTAGAGGAGTGACCACATGTCCTGGTCTAAACTTATCCCAGCATAATTCATCATAATGATCCTTTCACTCTGAAATATGCCTCTAATTTGGATGATAAATGGTTACCCAACTTAAAATAGAAGTCCAGAGCCATAGCCATAGGGACAGTCACTGTGATAGCAGTGTGCTTGCTTCATAGTAGAGGCTTGGGATTACATAAGATAGAGCATAGCAGTGCTTCTCAAACTTGAAAGTCCATTGAAAATCAGCTGGCTTGTGAATATGCACATTTGGATTCAGTACACCTGGGGTGAGCCCTGAGCGCTGTCTGAGCTCCTGGGTAATTCCTAGGCTCCTGGCCTGGTGACCTCACTTTGAGTAGCAGGTAATATTGGGCTTTGGGAGCTTCAGAGGGTCTGTGAAGTTCTGAAATCATAGGCAGAAATGTGTGTACATGCATTCTTTAGGAGGTGGGCCTAATTCCCTTACATCAGTTTCTCAGGAGGTCTGCTGCCACCCAAAAAAGATGAGGAATCCCTTTTAGAAATTTTGTGCAGATTAAATGAAATATGTTGATTAAATAAATGCCTTTAACATTATCTGGAGCTCAATGAACATTAGTACACACTAGCTGTATGTCCTCCTTCCCTTCCCTGGCCCCAGTTCTTTGAAGGCAGGACACGTTGCTTAAACATCTTAAACTGCTTTTTAATGTCCTTTTTATGTCATTGGTGCTCAATAAGTGTCGATTTAGCTTGGTGACCAGCTGTTCGATGACTGTGAGCCATTCTGTCAGCATTTGTGAGTCTCTTAGGTGCCAAGCATTTTACTAGGTAGATAGGAGGAGGCCACCACCTAGGTTATTGCAGATACCCAGGCATAGGTGGGGTCATTGGGGCCTGTGCTGGATAGTAACTGTAGAAATGAAGAGGAGATGAATCACTTAGTGATCTTCCTGAGTTGTGTGTGTTCAGGAAAGTGCTTCTACTGCTTTCGATTCATTGAGGTCCTGTTCTCTGGTTCTCAGTTGTATGTGATTTCAGTATGGATTAATTAATTGTAATGCTTAATTTAATACATTCAGTTGCTGTTCTTGCCAAATGCAGTTTTTCTGAACATTTTGATATTTTGTTGAGATGGTCCCAGAAATTTGGGATTCATGATCACCTTAGAGTATTTGTGATGGAAAGGGTATATCATTTCTGGTATTTTGAAAGTTTCTTACCTAAGAGATTGGGAGAACAATGATGAGAGAGAGAGTGGAAGATTAGTTGTCTTGTAGAGTTGTGGATGCTTCAGAGAACTTGACTACATTGAGAAGGGGAAATCTTGGATTGGAAGGTTATTTCTGAGAAAGTGGAGTGTTGGTAGTGAAAGTTAGATTTCAGAGAATTAAAAGAGCAAATGAGAGATGAGTTTAATTACAAAAGAAGCGTCTTTTGTTCAAAAGACATTTCTGAAGAGTTGCTTGTGAGTTTAATTTATTTTATTGAGACAGGATTGTACTCTGTGACCCAAGATAGAGCGCAGTGGTGCAATCATGGCTTACTGCAGCCTCAAAGTTATTGGCTCAAGGGATCCTCCCACCTCAGCCTCCTGAGGAGCTGGGACTGCAGGTGTGGGCCACTGTGTTTGGCAGGAGTTTAATTTTTTCTGTCATATTACTTCTACTTTAGTTGCATTATAGTTTTTCTTCTGGCTGGGTGCGGTGGCTCACGCTTGTAATCCCAGCACTTTGGGAGGCTGAGGCAGGTGGATTACCTGTCAGGAGTTCGATACCAACCTGGCCAACATGGTGAAACCCCGTCTCTACTAAAAATACAAAAATTAGCCCAGGCATCGTGGCACATGCCTGTAATCCCAGCTACTCGGGAGGCTGAGGTAGGAGAATTGCTTGAATCTGGGAGGCAGAGGTTGCAGTGAACTGAGATTGCGCCACTGCACTCCAGCTTGGGCAACACAATGAGACTGTCTCACCAAAAAAAAAAGAAAAAAAAGTTTTTCTTCTGACTTCTAGTTTTGTCGTTGTTGTTGTTTTTGAGGAGTCTCTCTCTGTCACCCAGGCTGGAGTGCAGTGGCACAATCTTGGCTCACTGCCGCCTCCACCTCCTGGGTTCAAGTGATTTTCCTGCCTCAGCCTCCCAAGTACCTGAGATTATAGGCGCCCGCCACCACACCCGGCTAATTTTTGTATTTTAGTAGAGACAGGGTTTCACTATGTAGGTCAAGCTGGTCTCAAACTCCTGATCTCAAATGATCCGCCCGCCTCGGCCTCCCAAAGTGCTGGGATTACAGGCATGAGCCACCGCGCCCAGCCAGTTTTGTTGTTGTCGTTGTTGTTGTTGTTGTTGTTCTTTTTGCCTTTATTAAGTCGTTAATGATCAGTAAACCCTTAAAAGCACTAAAAGAGTTCCCATTTTAAAGACATCTGTTCTGGATGTTGTTCATCAACTTTTTATAGTGAATAATTACCTCAAATTATTTTATAATTTCTTTTTTAATTGGGAGGCATGGCTGAGTGGAGAAGTAGCTCTGCTCATCCTCCTGTTTTCTGCTTAGTGTCTCCCACCTTCTTAGTTGCCTGTAGTGATAGAGCTTTTTCTTGGATCACGGGAATGCCCCTACACAGTGATTCTAAACTCCCAGCTGTAAAGTGTTTAAAATGCTGAATGAGGCCTGGACTCCACCCTAGACCACTGAAACCAGAATTGTTGCAGGTATGGCCTGAGGATACTCTGAGTCTGAGGTGTGGCCAGGTTCGAGGACTGTTGTCTTAGGCCTTTGTCCAATGTGGTTTATGCTGCTCCCCTGCTAGGTGAGTACCACCGCAGGTGGGTTATCTGCTTTTATGTGGAAAATAGAGTATAGGAAGCCGATTGGGTGGAAAACATTTCTTCCAGGGGATGCTGGTCTCATAAGGGGGACTTTGAAGTCTGGAGTTAACAGTTTTCTAATAAAAGATTTCAGACCATATCCATGAACTTAAATACATAATTAAAGAGTGGAATGCAAACTATTAGGATTTGTGCTGGTAAAGCAAGCTATACTTGCATAATTTAAATCTTTGGAGGGCATGTTTCGACAGATCATTAGGTGAAGGTTAAACTGAGAAAGTAAATAGTGGACTCCTTCCTTAGCTAGCATACCTCTTTTTGCGGTCTTTTATTTTCAGCAGATAGTAATTTTGCAGCTTTTTACTTCTTAAACCAAACCTTCTAAGTAACTTTGCTTTCCATTGACAACAAAGCAGCTCATTAAGGGGGGAGTTCTGTACTTAATCTTAAAACTGGAAGGAGAGGAGTCTGTTTACCAGCTGATATAAGTACTTCTCATTAGGCAGTCCTCGATTTTCTAGGATATTTGAAGAGTCTGTTGACAGTGGCCAGCAAATCAGAGGAAAATCATTTCTGTAGTTAGGCTTCTTTTTTCATGGATGTCCTTTAAAACGAAGCTCTGCTGTAGCGATGTGCTTTCCTTCCTGGCAGGTGGCCTTCAGTAGCTGGCCTTTTGTTGGTCTGGTTCCAGCATATTTTATTAAGTGAAAAATCCTGTAGAACAGATGGCACTTACAAACTTCTGCCCATGTAGCATTCTGTTTAATGGAAACACTATAGATTTGCTTCATTGTTTTTGGCAGTAATTGTCTTTGTGTGGAGTTTGAGTACATGGTCCGAGAAGCTCGGCAGTAATAAAGGTTGAGCCAGGCAAGAATAATCTGAAGTGATTGAGTAATAATGGGACAGAGGCTTCAGAGTGGAGCACAGTTACATTGAAAACAGATGCAGAATAAAAAGATGATGCACAATTTTTTTTTTCTTTTTTTGAGACGGAGCCTTGCTCTGTCGCTGAGGCTGTAGTGCAGTGGCACGATCTCGGCTCACTGCAAGCTCCACCTCCCGGGTTCACGCCATTCTCCTGCCTCAGCCTCAGTAGCTGGGACTACAGGGTTCTGCCACCACACTCAGCTAATTTTTTGTATTTTTTAATAGAAATGGGGTTTCACCGTCTTAGCCAGGATTGTCTCAATCTCCTGACCTCGTGATACACCCGCCTCGGCTTCCCAGAGTGCTGGGATTACAGGCTGATGATGGCCAATTTTTGTTTTTGTTTTTGTTTTTGTTTTTTTTGAGAAGGAATCTCGCTCTTTTGCCCAGGCTGGAGTGCAATGGCGCAGTCTTGGCTCACTGCAACCTCCGCCTCCTGCGTTCAAGCGATTCACCTGCCTCAGCTTCCCAAGTAGCTGGGATTACAGACACATGCCACCTTGCCCAGCTAATTTATTGTATTTTTAGTAGAGATGGAGTTTCACCGTGTTACCCAGGATGGTCTTGATCTCCTGACCTTGTGATCCTCCCACCTCGGCCTCCCAAAGTGCTGGGATTACAGGTGTGAGCCACCACGCCCGGTGATGATGCACAGTTTTTAAGGTGGTGGTGTGTAGCACAGGGAAGTCTTTGGACCAAGGAATGTGAAACTAAAAATCCCAGCGTGTGGATGCCTACAAATTGAGTGTACTGAGGAATTCTTCTGTAAATGAGAGATTAACAAATAGAGTGTACTGAGGAATTCTTCTGTAAATGAAAGATTACAGCTGTGGCCCTTGGTCTTCAAGAGCTTTGATTATGGTACTGCTTCATCTTCCTTACATAGATTGTGCATAACAATTTTTAAAAAGTCAACCTTATTGAAGTGTAATTTAATACAATAAATGTACCCATTTTAAGTTTGCAGTTTGAGGGTTTTTGTATTTTTTTTTAGGCAAGGTTGGAGTGCAGTGGTGTGATCATAGCTCACTGCAGCCTTGACCTCCCAGGTTCAAGCCATCCTCCTGCGTTAGCCCTCCCAAGTAACTTGGGACTACAGGCATGTGCCACAAAGTCTGGCTGTTTTTTTTTTTTTAAGAGATGGAGTCTTGCTCTGTTGCCAGGCTGGAGTGTAGTGGCGCGATCATGGCTCACTGCAACCTCTGCCTCCCAGGTTCAAGCAGTTCTGCTGCCTCAGCCTCCCGAGTAGCTGGAACTACAGGCACACACTGCCATGCCTGGCTAATTTTTTGTATTTTAGTAGAGATGGGGTTTCACCGTGTTGCCCAGGCTGGTCTCGAACTCTTCTCAAGTGATCCTCTCACCTTGACCTCCCAAAATGCTGGAATTACAGGCGGGAGCCATCACGCCCAGCCCAGTTTGAGTTTTGGTAGACATATACAACGAAGTAGTAACTACCACGACAATCAAGATACAGAACATTTCCATTGCCCAGAAAGTTTCTTCATGCCCCTTTACCATGAATCCCCACCTTGTCCAGGCAACTAGTGGTCTGCTTCTGTCACTGTAGGCTAAGAAAGTTTGCCTTTTCTAGAATTATATTGATGCAAAATTACACAAACTGTACTCTTTTGTTTGGTTTCTTTCACCTGACCCAACTTTTTAAATTTAGCCATGTTGAGTGTTGATTCCAGCCTTTTCAGTACTGGGTAGTATTCCTTTATGGATGTCCCACAGTGTGCTTGTCTCTTCACTTCTTGATAGACATTTTTGTTGTTCCCACTGTTTGAATCTGCTGTTCACATTCATGTAGAAGTGTCTGTGTGGACATAGGTTTTGATTTCTTGGGGGTAAAATGTGGTAAGCGTATATTCTATTTTATAAGAAACTGCAAGGCTTTTTCAAAGCAGCCATGCCATTTTCTATCTGCACTAGCAGTGTGTGAGAACGCAACTTCTCTGTCCTCACCAATATTTGATATTGTCAGTCTTCTTTTTTTAAGACAGAGTCTCACTCCGTCGCCCAGGCTGGAGTGCAGTGGTGTGATCTTGGCTCACTGAAACCTTTGCCTCCCAGGTTTAAGCAGTTCTGCCTCAGCCTCCCGAGTAACTGGGATTACAGGCGGACTCCATCATGCCCAGCTAATTTTTGTATTTTTAGTAGAGATGGAGTTTCACCATGTTGGCCAGTCTTGAATTCCCTACCTCAAGTGGTTCATCTGCCTTGGCCTCCCAAAATACTGGGATTACAGGCGTGAGCCACTGTGCCCGGCTCAGTCATCTTAACTTTATAGTACATCAATTTAAAAGATAATTTTTTGTCTGTAGGAACATGAGTTCCTGTCATTGACAGCAAAGTGAAACTGAGTACGAATACGTGGTTCTTATTGAAATGTACCTAGAAAGACAGTTTGAGCAGAAGGGAGGGGCCAAGAAATACAGGATGCATGCCTGCTTCACACTGGACGCAGGTGGTCTTATTTGAGGGTCAAAGACGGGGGATGGGGAATAAAAGTCAATTTTAAAAGGATTGACCTGCCCCAATACCTTCTGATCACATCCAAGGGTTTTTGTGGCCCTTTTTTCCCCCTTATAAACTTAAGATTATGAAAAGTGGTTTCTCTTTAGCTTGGGAAATGGATCACATGGTAGTTGTTAATGATTTTTCTCTAGGTCAAAATAGGTTTTCCTTTAAAGTGTTCTGTAAAGCTTAATTCACTTATCTTGAATACATGTTATATTTTAAAATATAAGTTTAAGTGTTATACTTTAAAAGTAAGTGTTATTTCTTGATTATATTTATTTGAAGATTATATTTGAGAATGAAAGATGTACTCCTCGCTGGAACATCTCTGGTGATAATAAAAACATGAGAATAAAAACCATTCAGAGGGCCGGGCGCGGTGGCTCAAGCCTGTAATCCCAGCACTTTGGGAGGCCGAGACGGGTGGATCACGAGGTCAGGAGATCGAGACCATCCTGGTGAACACAGTGAAACCCCGTCTCTACTAAAACTACAAAAAACTAGCCGGGCGAGGTGGCGGGCGCCTGTAGTCCCAGCTACTCGGGAGGCTGAGGCAGGAGAATGGCGTGAACCCGGGAGGCGGAGCTTGCAGTGAGCTGAGATCAGGCCACTGCACTCCAGCCTGGGCGACAGAGCGAGACTCCGTCTCAAAAAAAAAAAAAAAAAAAAACAAAAAACACCATTCAGAGTGGTCAAGTTAAGACTGTCAGCCCACTGACATCTGGGAAGTCGCAATGATTGCTATGTAGTATGGAGAAGTTATTCCTTGTCCTTAGAGCTTTTTATTTGTGTGGGTTTTTTCATCTTCCTCTTCCTGAATTCATTTGTTCAATAAAGCTGTTTTGAGCACCTCCTCTATGCCAAGTGTACTGCATTAACTTCTGGCTAGACAAAGATGGAGCTAACTCGATTCTTGTACTTAAAAGAAATCAGCTTTATGGAGGTATAGCATATGTGCAGTGAATTTCACCCATTTAAAGTGTATATTTCCATGAGTTTTAACAGGCATATACATTTGTGTAATCACCTCCATAATCAAGATACCAGTTCTGTCATTCCCCAGAATGACATTGAGCCCCCTTGCAGCCTCTTCTTTTGTTCATCCTTGGCCCCAGCAAAGATAAAACTGCTGTTACAGTTTCTTTTTTGTTGGTTTCTTCTTCCATTTCTTTTTTTCTTAAGGTCAGCACCAAGGTGATTGTAATGAATATGAAAGTAGGTAGAATCTTGAACTTGTGCTAGGGCTATCCCAGATAAAGTTGACTGAATTTACTCCCTAATTTATCTGCTCTGTTTCATACAATAGCAGTTTTACACAGCAGGTTATTCAATAATGAGGGCTATCTATATTACCTTGGTGTTTAGTACTAGTTAAGAGCAAAGCGAGTTAAAATTTAACGGCCTTTTTGTAATACAGTTCTATTATAGACACAGGACTGGAAAGTTGGTAAAAGTGGGTTTCTGTTAAGTGAATCATGTTTTCTAATTTGGCGATTCCATCTGAATTCAATCTAAAATTTCTGAATGAAATTTTAGCTCGGAATCTCCATGAAAACACTTAATATACAGCCAACCTGTTGAAAACCATACTTTGAAAGGTAAAATGATTACTTTTTGATAGCACTTTAATAGTAGAAATAGAATATACAGACAGGCAGAGAAGTAGACACTCAGTTGCAGTACTTTGACGTTTGAATTTCAAGGAAAGAGGTTGCCTGTGAGGGTGACTTTCTGATAGTTTGTCTGCTCTGTTCCCTTCTCAGGACCTCTCTGCCCCGAGAAAGTAAAGCAGAATTTTGCTGTAGCCCTGTTAGTGGGGGAACAAAACTTCTCTTCCTCCCTCTTCCTTTGTCGGCTTCCGCCATTTGTGGCACTTAGTGCAGCTTGCAGTTGGCTTGCACTGTAATAAAACTGTAAATGTCACCCTGCCCAGACCCCTGTGTGTGTTGTATTCAAAGTTTTACTCTCATAGTCTTGCATAGTTCCCGTGTGGATAGTTGATGCTCAGTGCATGTTGTTAAATCAGTGAAATTCCTGCTGTGCATTCACTATTTGATGACAGTGTCATCTCCAGATGTCCTCAGAACCACCCACACCACCTTCTGAAGTTGAAAGTACACAGTGATTGTTCAGTAGATATCAGCTAGCACCCATTACTTACTGGGCTTTGATTCGTAAAGCCTAGTAAAGAAATGAAATTTTTTCTTTTGATACAAGTACTGACCTTTCTTTAAAACTTTATTTTATTGAGATATAATTCACATGCTGTGGAATTTCTGTATTTCAGTATGCATATCAGTGGTTTTTAGTATATTCACAGAGTTGTGTACGCAGCTCACACCGTAGTCAATTTTAGCACGTTTCATCATCCCTAAAAGAAAGCTCATGTTCATTAGCAACCCCGCCTCCCGCTCCCCCATTCTCTTCTCCTCCCAGCCCTTGGCAACCATGATCTTTCTGTGTCTGGTAATTTGCCTATTCTGGGCATTTCATATGAATGGAAGAAACAATTTATGGCTCTTTGTGTCTGGCTTTAACTTAATATAATGTTTTCAAAGTCATCCTGTTGTAGCATGCATTATTAGTCTGATGACTTTTTCTTTTTTTTGAGATAGAGTTTTGCTCTTTACCCAGGCTGGTGTGCAAATGGCACGATTTCCACTCACTGCAACCTCTGCCTCCTGGGTTCAAGCAATTCTCCTGCCTCAGCCTCCCGAGTAGCTGAGATTAGAGGCGCCTGCCACCATTCCCAGCTAATTTTTTTTTGTATTTTTAGTAGAGACAGGGTTTCACCATGTTGGCCAGTCTGTTCTCTAACTCCTGACCTCAGGTGATCCAGCTGCCTCAGCCCCGCAAAGTGCTGGGATTACAGGTGTGAGCCACCGTGCTGATGACATTTTCAAACCTGTGTTTCTTAATCCTTTTTAGATCCAAGAGATCCTTTTGGAGATGGGAAGAGTTTTAGAGGTTGTCTGGTCCAACATGCCTTCATTTTATAGTTGAGATTAAGGCTTTAATCACTCAAAACAGTCCATTGCTCTTTTCATGTTTCCCCAAAATCAGCTTATTTGGATGAGGAGGAGAGAGAAGACTTTATACTTCTCAGCTTCTTGTGTATTTTACTGTGACCTGGTTATACCGTTTGCCCCTGTGAGGCTTAGCTGTGCATCTGTGAATGGGAGATTGTTCTTGGAGATTGGTCATAGTTGTCCACCTGCCTCGGAAACTGCAAAGTACAAATGCAGCAGCAAAGTATTTATGTTCTTACCTCAGGGCTGATCTCCTATTTCCATCAGTCCTTTTGAAGGCAGAGAATGTTAATGTGGAGTAACCTACATATTTATTCAAATTTCCAGAGATGAGACTTTCAGAATACTGTGCTGCAGCGCCCCCTAGTGCCATGCTGTGCTGATAGTCCCCAGTGTCTCCCGAAGCCGAAAGTGGTGTTTCCGGCAGTTCCCACAGGAGAGCTGTAGCCCGAAGGTTGTGCAAGTGAACATTAGATGTCTTTCCTCCTTCTCACCTTCCTTGGGCTGAGATAGAGGAATGTATCTTTATTTCTGAGGGCAAGGTCTTTGTTTTTCCTTTAGCGGGAACACTGGATTTTCCCACTTTGTCTAAACCTTTGCCCAGGGTTTCTAAACTCAGGCCCTCTGAGGGCCGTGGTGGCCTCCACACCCCTCCAGAAGGTAAACTGAGCCAACTCAGCCAACAGGCTGTGCTCCAGGAAGTAAGGTGTCTTTTGTTCCCATCCCTACTGTGCTGTGGGCTTGCACCCCTTTTCTTGAAGTGTTTCTTGTATATTTTTTTCCCACATCCTCTTGAGAAAGGATCAGAAAGTAAAGATGTGAACAGCGAGAGTTTTGAAAGCCTGGGATGGAGGCCGGGTGGGATATGAGGGGAAATGGTGGAGGGGAATAGCTGCTAGAGCTCACAGTCTTACTTCCCCTAAAAAGGGGAAGAAATGCCTAAAGCCCTTGTAGTTTGCTCCCCCGAATCGCAGGCATTTCTGTACCGTCCCGCCCCTGGGCATTTCCTATGCAACCTCAGGACGCGGTGGTTACTGCTTTCTGGTTCCTCCTTTTGACCCCAGTGTTGTGACTCTGGCGGGGTTGCTGAAACCTTAGGTGACTTTGCAGTCTTTCCTTAATGTATTTGGTGTAGCTGTGGGAAGGGCAGAGTTAGTTGCTGCAGTGTCACATTTTCTGTAGTGTGGCATGGCTGACAGGGCCTCCAGTTACCTGCTTTTATTTTAGTTTTATGACAGCTACCAATATGTCCTAGGCTCTGCACTTTCTTTGAAATTACAAGAAAGAATAACTTATTCCTGCTTTTTAGTCTCCCATGTGAACTGAATTGTTCTGTATTTTATATGCCTCTCTTATGGGCAAAACTAATTCATGTCATCAGTGGCATTTCCTTCTCCACTAGATTGTAAACCCTGTGAAGTCAGACACTGAGTTATTTTCATCGTTATTTTACCCAAACACCTACAGTTTTTCCCGCTCATGTAACAGCCTTTGAAATAAATTAATCTTCCGGAGGAGAGAAAACACTAAACAGTCAAACATAAGGAGAGGGTAAAGGTTTTCCTCATAACCTCACAATTTTCAGTGTTAGCTTTAAAAAAAAAAAAACAACTCTTTATTTGGAAAGTTTCAAACTTGAAGAGTTGTGGAAAGAAAAGTAGTACAAAGAACCCCCAGATAGTCCTTTACCCAGATCCACCTGTTGTTAAGATTAAACCCGTTTGCTTAATCATTTGTGTGTGCTCGAGTTCTCTGTCTCTGCACATACACACTCATACTGATACACAAGCTTACAGACACACAGACATGGGCTAACACATGCAAATATACAGACATACAATCTTTTTCTGAACTCTTTGAGATTTGAGGGAAGATTACATACACCCTAGCCCCTTGCTCCTAAATTCTTGAATGTGTATTTCCTAAGAATAGGCATATTCTCTTAAATAACCACAGTAAAACGTGACCAGTTTCACAAATTTACATTGATGCAATACTTTTTTCTAACCTACTGTCCATATTCTAATTTTGGGAGTTGACCATGTTAACGTCCTTTCTAGAATTTTCCCTTCTATCACAGGATACAGTCTAGGGTCCGGAAATTCATTTAGTTGTCGTGTCTCTAGCTTTTTGTAGTCTGGAAGTTTCCCACAACCTTTCAGGGTATTGACTTCTTTCATCAGCATTTCTTCTCCCCTCTTTTGGTAACATTCCTCATTTTACCAAACACCTAAAATAACTTTTGATTGGAAATTAGGAAGGCTTTTGGAGAAGGAGATGGTGAAACCAGAACATTTTCGTAGCAATTGGCTGTCCTGAATTTCTGTAATAAACTTTTTGGTGTCACAAACATGCCTTGCTTCAACATTTAGTCAGATGTCATTTTAGTTAAATAATTGTCACTCACTGGTAAATGCTATAAATATATTGAATAAATTGCATAAATAATTGAAATATATTGAGTAAATATTTGGCCTTTTTTCCTTTTTTTTTTCTCGCTGTCGCTCAGGCTGGCGTGATCTTGGCTTACTGCAACCTGTGCCTCTTGGGTTCAAGCGATTCCCCTGCCTCAGCCTCCTGAGCAGCTGGGACTACAAACATGTGCCACCACGGCTGGCTAATTTTTTGTGTTTTTAGTAGAGAGGGGGTTTCACCGTGTTGGTCAGGATAGTCTCGATCTCCTGATCTCGTGATCTGCCCACCTCGGCCTCCCAAAGTGCTGGGATTACAGGCGTGAGCCACTGCGCCCGGCCTCCTTTTGTAGTTTTATCAAAATTATAATTTATGTCCACTCACTGGTATTTGCTATTGAATAAATATTTGGCCATTTTTCCTTTTGTAATTTTATCAGCATATCAAAAAATTAGCTTTTTTCTCCCAATAAAGTTGTCATATTCTATTTTATAAGCAACACCATTTTTCTTTTTTTTGAGACAGAGTCTTCCTCTGTCATTCAGGCTAGAGTGTAGTGGCACGATCTTGGCTCATTGCAACCTCCGCCTTCCAGGTTCACGTAATTCTTCTGCATCAGCCTCCCAAGTAGCTGGGATTACAGGTACCCGCCACCATGCCCGGCTAATTTTTGTATTTTTAGTAGAGGGGGGGTTTCACCATTTTGGCTAGGCTGGTCTTGAACTCCTCAAGTCAAGTGATCTGCTCGCCTCGGCTTCCGGAAGTGATGAGATTACAAGCGTGAGCCCCCGTGTCTGGCCAAGCAACACTTTGTCTTCTGGAATAGTGTTGACAATAAATGCTGCTTCCATTGTACGGCTTTGATGCGTAAGATTTTGTTAAATACGAAAATGTCTTAACCTTCACATATATATGGATTATTTTATCATTCATAATCCGTGTTTAAATGGTTACCATGCCAGCTTACTTTGCTTAGAAAGAAATATTTATCATTTTTCAAAATGTGCATTGCAATTCTAAGAAATTCCGTTTTATTCTTAGGATTCCCCTAGCTTGTAATATCAATGACTTGTCTTTTACTGACATTTGATAGTTCACTCCCCAAATAGGGGATTCCTTTATGTGTAGTTATTGGGTTGTATCAGAATTCCTGCTTGAGTATAAGTTATGTATGTATTGGCACATAGGAAAAAGATACATGTCGTTTATCTGCTATGAGCATATGGGGAATACTCATTGTACAGGAGATGGAAATTCTAACCAAGGTTCCCCGGGATGCTGAAGGCCTTGCAGAGATGCTCTTAAACCCGTGGCACGGACTTCTTAGCAAGTTCCTTTGTTCTTTCAGTACCAAATCGAAAGGACAGGTTTTCAATATTGGTGTAGTGTAACTGCTCACTTTTAAGAGCTCATGCATTTAAGGATTAAAATAGGATTCACGTGTATTTTGATGGAGTCGTTTATTGAGCTGTGTGAGCCAGTGTTAAGGAAATCAAGCTGGAGTTCAGAACAGCTGTGGCTAGCCATTTGTCAGGTGTTAAATGATAGTTTAGGGTTGCATCATTGGTAGTCAGCAGTTACTTGCGGTGTAGTTTTTGGGTGACACATTTTCATCAAGTCCTAACCTGTTGTCAATGAGATCTTGAAACTAACATGCTTATGAAATTATGTCTTTGTAAAATGGGTGTGTTTGAAGAGTTGTAAGGTGCTGTTGTTTGTGTTTACTTTTTATGATTAATGTTTTGAATAAAGTATACAGTTCAAAAAAAAAAAACCTCCAAAAGACATGCTAGGAAATCCCCTCCACTCCTGTCTGCGTCCACTCAGCGCTCCTGCCCCGGAGGTGAAGGGTCACATTTCTTCTTGTTGATCTTTCCAGTGTCTCTTTATGCAGACACAAATATCTGTATTATTAACAAACACAAATATGTTATTAATAGCAATACAAATAAATATTCTATTTTCCTACCTTTTTTACACTGAGAGTGTTTTTTCTTTTAATAGTATTTTGAAAATCTCTCGGTGTCTATACCTAAAGTTCTTCCTCATTTTCCCCCAGTTAATTTTGTAATTAGGTTGAAGGTACATATCTGTGGAGAAATTATTGACATGAAGTTATAATAAAAACACACTTAAAATCTGTAACAAATTTTCTCAGAGACTTTAAAAATAAAGACTTAAGTAAAACTAATACATTTGAAAATAATAGGAGAAAAAAAATTCCCTGAACCCTTTCTGAGCATTCCAGCTCAAGTCTTGAGGGTGTTTGCCGCTGACTCATGCTGAAGCCGCTTGGTGTCTGCATTTGAAACAGGAAGTGTGTGTTGTTAGTGGCTTGGAATCCTGTTTTCTCCTCCTCTCCTCCTTTGCTGCCAAGATTTTTATCAATTCATTTGGATTTTTAGTTTTCTTACTGGATTGACCAGATCTAAAGACTTTAGACTGTATATGAACTCAAATAAGAAAATGTCCTTGGAAGTATGATTGGAATAAACATGAAATGTTTATTATTTTCCATTGTCTAGGAAGAAAACCTTCGTAAAGAAAATACCTAATAATCCTGCAGAACATTCTGATTTCTTATCCTTAGGTATCTTCCCCACATTCTGAAGTAAAAAACCTTTTTTATTAGTCATAAGATAAAACGGATAACTTTTAAGATAGCATTTCTACTTTTTTTTTTTTTTTTTTTTTTTGAGGCAGAGTTTCTGTCGCCAGGCTGGAGTGCAGTGGCTCGATCTTGGCTTGCTGCAACCTACGCCTCCTGGGTTCAAGTGATTCTCCTGCCTCAGCCTCCTGAGTAGCTGGGATTACAGGCTCACGCCACCATGCCTGGCTAATTTTTTGTATTTTTGCTGGAGACAGGGTTTCACCATGTTAGCCAGAACAGTCTTGAACTCCTGACCTCACCATCCACCTGCCTCGGCCTCCCAAAGTTCTGGTATTACAGGCGTGAGCCACCGCGCCTGGCCTCTACTTTTTTTGTTTTTTAACTGCTCGTTGCAGAGCAGGACTACCCCCCATAGGCAATGTGCACTGAGTAGCCTCGTTTCTACTATTGATATTAAACAAAACAGCATGATTCTAGTTTATTTATTCTTAATATTTGCATTAAACTTCACAGCTGCCATATGTTTCTTGGATTTTACTTCTGTTTCTCAAATTCATTTTCTGGAATTCTTAAGCAGTTTTCTTCCCTCCCCACAAGAAAAAGGTGTATGTGACAGAAAATGTTCTTTCTCTTCTGCATTTGAAAAGTAATTTATAGAATTCTATGAAAAAATACTTGGGCATTCTAGGAACAAAATCCTTTTTTCTCGGAACTTTCAAAATGTTGCCCCAAAAAATTGCCTTATATAGATAGCCTTGTTAATTTTGCTATTAAGACATTCTGTCGAGTTTTTTAATTTAGTGATTTAAAATTAGTAATCTAATTTCCGTGAATACTTTCATGATCTCTGATAGCTCCTTTTTTTTTGTGATAGTCTGTGCTAATTTTTTCTGCTTCCTTTTAGCCTATAGAATTTTCCCTTCCATTGCTTTGAGGGTTTCTTAGTGAGATTCATATCGTCTTTTCCCAGTGTTGGTGACGAGAAGAAGGTGTAACCTTTCAGTGACAGTATTTCAGAAGATCATTTCTGAACCATTTTGAGGCTCTGTTTATTTTCACTACTACCGTCAGTAATTTCTTTGTAGACTTTTGCAAGTATGTGTAAATATTATATGAAAATTTTTTTGTTCTTAATGTATATTTATAGTTTTGGTAGATGTTGTCAAAGAGCTCTCCAGAAATGTTTCCCCTGTGCATTCTTACGAGTAGGGTATTGCATTTAGTGGCCATTTATTCACATTTACAATAATAATGAGTGTTACTCATTTATGTAATATTTAGTTACTGGTTATTTTTGAATCACTTGGCTTGTAAATTTCCCTGCAAGTTACTAGACTGTTTAGTTCCATTAGAACAGAGGAACCACACTCTGCTTACCATTTTTATACCCAATACTGATAATACGTGGGCATTTAGTAGGTTCTAAATAATTATTGATTAAATGAATGAATCAGTGCTTCTCCATTGTGGAAATCTAGTCATGCTAAATCTTCTCAGTGACTTCTTTTTTTTTTTTGAGATGCGAGTCTGGCTCTGTCGCCCAGGCTGGAGTGCGGTGGCACGATCTCAGCTCACTGCAACCTCCGCCTTCCGAGTTCAAGCGATTCTCCTTTCTCAGTCTCTGGAGCAGCAGGGACTACAGGTGCATGCCACCATGCCCGGCTAATTTTTGTATTTTTAGTAAAGATGGGAGTTTCACCATGTTGACCAGGCTGGTCTCGAATTCCTGACCCTAAGTGATTCGCCCATGTCAGCCTCCCGGAGTGCTGGGATTACAGGCGTGAGCTCCTGCGCCAGGCCTCAATGATTTGTTTCTTGGAGCTCCATTGAGAATATGAACTGGTAGGCACTTGCCAGACTCACATCCATGCAGTTTAACCACTTCGTTTTCCAGAAAGTCACATTCTGAATTCTGTGACATCAGGGCTTGCAACAAGGGCTTTGTCTGTCTGATAATACGTGTATCTGTGTGTCCTGTGGAAATGCATTTTTTAACTAAAAAGTTATATAGATATTTTTAAAGATCATTAATCAGGATCATTAACATTTTCCTTTTTTGGATTTCCTTGTCTTCCCATTTGAACCACGTTTTCTGCTTTTCTTTAGTATGTTTGGCAGAGAAAACGGAAATGGAGGTAGTGGCATGAGTCAGCAGAAAGGTAAATGGAACAACTGGCAGTATTTGTGAACCAATAAAACTCTCCTGCAAGCAGGACTCGACAAGTTTGGCATACAAAATTGACTTGTTTCAAAATAAGCTTTTTCAGTTTCATAGTGTTCTTGGACAATTTGTAGGAAAGGTTCAGAAGTATTTCTTTCATATAAACAACCTAGAACTCTTGAGTTGCAGATCCTCTGTTTAATTGAGAAAGGATCTTGGGGGTTATGGCCCAAATATTGCATAGGATTGTTAAAATATGTAGCATTTTTTCTGAAAGTATATAATTTGTATATTTTATGTGATCAGTGACTCTCTTGTTTTTTTCAGTATATTTTTGGAGATTTTAGCCCTGATGAATTCAATCAGTTCTTTGTGACTCCTCGATCTTCAGTTGAGGTAAGACAAAACTGTGTTTCAGTGAGTACATGGGTAGATACAATTAATAGTTATGTTTCTATTTTAATTTTTTAAATAAAGAATTCCAATGTAGAGAAAAATATGGAGACTAATATGAGAAATACCTCAACCTACCAGCTAGATTTGGCTGACATTTGATTTGGCATTTTGCTGTATTTACTTTATTAGAGTTTGAAAAGCAAATAAAGCATGACAGATGCAATTGAAGCCTCCTTTGGACCTCTGTCCCATCGCTCCCCAGAAGTAACTACTCTGCTGAAGTTGGGAAATACTGGTCCTGACTGGTTTTCACCTTTTATCATATACGTGTATATCACCATAATCAATTGTAGTGTTTTATGTGCTTTAAAATGTTACATAAATGGTATACTGTGTTCATCATTTTGTCGTTTATTTTAAGCTAACGTTGTATTCTTTATGCTGCGAAATGTGTTCTTGTTCTTTGATTTGCGTTGCTCAATACCACTTATTGAACACACCGCAATTTGCTTACGTATTTTCCTGTCGAGGGCCATTTAGGTCTCTAGTTCAGCTGTTAAAGATATTGCAGTCAATGTATTTTACCATGTCTCCTTGTGCCCCTCTGTGGGCTCCTCCGGGACATAGACCTGGGAATGGAATTACTGGGTTTGTGGACTGAGCCTCTTTAGTTTTACTAGAGACTGCTAGTTTGCTATCTAGGATTTTAACAGTCTGCATTCCTATCATCAGTGCATGGGAGTTTTCTTGTTCGTATTAAAAAAAAAAAAATCTTGCTAACTCTTGGTGTTGGTATATTTAAAATTTTTGTGAATCTGATGTGTAGTAAATGGATTCTCATTGTTTTAATCTACATCTCCCAGATTACAGACAGCTGGGCACTATTTCATTATCTTCACATGTCTACTGGCAATACGGATGTCCTCTTCTGTGAATTACTTGATTTTATATCCCTTGTCCATATTTTTATTTATTTTTTATTTTTTTTATTTTATTTATTTTTTATTTTTATTTTTTATTTTTTTTTGAGACGGAGTCTCGCTCTGTCGCCCAGGCTGGAGTGCAGTGGCCGGATCTCAGCTCACTGCAAGCTCCGCCTCCCGGGTTTACGCCATTCTCCTGCCTCAGCCTCCCGAGTAGCTGGGACTACAGGCGCCCGCCACCGCGCCCGGCTAGTTTTTTGTATTTTTCAGTAGAGACGGGGTTTCATCGTGTTAGCCAGGATGGTCTCGATCTCCCGACCTCGTGATCCGCCCGTCTCGGCCTCCCAAAGTGCTGGGATTACAGGCTTGAGCCACCGCGCCCGGCCCCCTTGTCCATTTTTTTTTTTTTTTTTTTTTTTTTTGAGACGGAGTCTCGCTCTGTCGCCCAGGCTGGAGTGCAGTGGCGCGATCTCGGCTCACTGCAAGCTCCGCCTCCCGGGTTCACGCCATTCTCCTGCCTCAGCCTCCCGAGTAGCTGGGACTACAGGCGCCCACAACCGCGCCCGGCTAATTTTTTGTATTTTTAGTAGAGACGGGGTTTCACCGTGGTCTCGATCTCCTGACCTTGTGATCCGCCCGCCTCGGCCTCCCAAAGTGCTGGGATTACAGGCGTGAGCCACCGCGCCCGGCCTCCTTGTCCATATTTTTAAATCAAGTAGCTTGTCTTTTTCTTACTGATTTTAGGATTAATCTTTGGTTTTACAAGCATCTGTTCCTAGCATGAGGGCTTTAAGCTTCACATGTTAGGCACCTTTTTGGGGTTGGATTTTTTTGTTTTGTTTTGTTTTGGTTTTTTTGCTGGATAAGAGGAGTACACTTTTAACTTTAATGTCAACTGAATTGATTTTTTTCCCTTATGGTTTGTGGATTTTTAGTTTTAAAAATATCTTTAGGAAATTCTTCCCATCCTTGAGATAATGAAGACATTTGTCTGTTTTCTTGGAAAAGTTTTCAGGTTTTGTTTTCACGCTTCAGTGAGTATCGAGCACTGAACTCTGCATACATGTGAGGTGGCATCGAACTCCCTGTCCCTGTGGCCCTGGCAGGTGCCTCCGCACCATTCATTGGGAACTCAGCGCTTAGCTGTCCCGTCAGCCCTGTTGGGCAGCGCATCTCCCCTGGTTCCCAGTGTGCCGTTCTGTGAGCCTGTTGCTTATCTCTATATAAACACACATTTTATTTTATTTTTTTATTTCTATTTTTTTTCTTTCTTTCGAGACAGGGTCTCACTCTGCCCAGGCTGGAGTGCAGAGTGCAGTGGTGCAATCACAATTCACTGCAGCCTTGACCCCCGCCCTGCCTCAGGGGGGTCCTCACACTTCGGTCCCTGAGTAGCTGGGACTACAGGTGTGTGCCACCAGACACGGGTCATTTGTGTGTGTGTGTGTGTGGTTTCGCATTTTTTCCCACATCACACTGATGTAACCATACATTTTAGTTGCTACTGGTTTTCTCAAGTGTGTGCGCATGTGGATGGGTGTGTGTCTCTTTGCAAGTGAGTAGACAAAACTTGAGTTTTCATGGGATAGGAGAGTGAAAAGTGCACCGTATTTCAGGTCTGAAGGCCTGGGGTCGCTTCAGCTCTGCCACTTCCACAGGCTCGGAGGGCTTGGGCACGTTCTTTCCTTTCAGGCCTCCCATTTTTTTCTCTCTCTTTTGTTTTTTAAATTGAAAAAATGCAGAATGCTTATTCACGTCACAGAAATGTTGGGAAATCAGCTAATGTATGGTCCGATAGCTAGTGAGTAACAGATGTTAGTAGAAATGGATGAAAAGGGCACAGATGGTAAGTTATGCCAAACCTTTTATTCACAGTAGACATGACTGTGTCTCATGAAAATGAGTTTGAGCTTCAGAACTCGTAGTGTGTCTGGGCTTATTTGGACTTTTCTGTTTTTCTTATTTTTGAGCATGCAGTGAAATTTGGAGGGGTATGAAAAGAGTTTATCAAAATCACAGTAACCTGAGAAAGGGAAATGCAGACTAACATAATTGGATTGAGTTACTTTTCCCAATCTTCAGGAGTCTGAATTATAATAGCACATAATTACACAGGAACTCACTTTCCTGGGGCTGCATGTGGTTGGGCCTGTGGGTATGTGAGTGGCGAGGGCGTGTCAGTTGGACCTGTGGGTTTGTGAGTGGCGAGGGCGTGTCACTTGGATCTGTGGGTGTGTGAGTGGCGAGGGCGTGTCACTTGGATCTGTGGGTGTGTGAGTGGCGAGGGCGTGTCACTTGGATCTGTGGGTGTGTGAGTGGCGAGGGCGTGTCACTTGGATCTGTGGGTGTGTGAGTGGCGAGGGCGTGTCACTTGGATCTGTGGGTGTGTGAGTGGCGAGGGCGTGTCACTTGGATCTGTGGGTGTGTGAGTGGCGAGGGCGTGTCACTTGGATCTGTGGGTGTGTGAGTGGCGAGGGCGTGTCACTTGGATCTGTGGGTGTGTGAGTGGCGAGGGCGTGTCACTTGGATCTGTGGGTGTGTGAGTGGCGAGGGCGTGTCACTTGGATCTGTGGGTGTGTGAGTGGCGAGGGCGTGTCACTTGGATCTGTGGGTGTGAGTGGTGAGGGCGTGTCACTTGGGCCTGTGGGTGTGTGAATGGTGAGGGCGTGTCACTTCCACAGCACGGTTTGGCCTTTTATCTCTCAGGTAACATAATTGCTGCCCAGACATGCAGTGTTACTACCATGTGGCCATGGCATAAGTTACAATCTAGCCGAATTCTTCATATGCTTTTTCTCGGCTATTAGGAGCTTGATCAAACATTGCTTTCTCTACGTGGGGCCATGAATTGAAAAACCAAATTAAGAAATGTGGGGTGTTAAAATGAAAGTGCGTTCTGCCTTCCTGCAGAAGCGCCACTCCTGCCCACGGAGGGCTGCTTTGTCTTTTAGTTTGCTTGCTTGGCAGCTTGCCACCGACAAGATAAGGTGGCTAGTAATTCAGTGGAATCAGGAGAAGCAAATTCAGGTGAAAGGTAGCTGGTATCTTTTCTAGAGCTGGGCTCTAGTGATTTAAAAATGGTTTTCTCCAGTGGAAAAAATGCAGTCAACTTATTTAATAAGCATATTTAAACCTCAGTCATAATCCTGTTATTTATGTTCAGAAAGAGGACATGCTCACCGTTCTTTACAGTTTCCAGAATCTCAGTTTTGGAAGTAGCACACACCCCAACCATGGCTGAGTAAATAAGCTCCCGATGACGTAGTGTTGGCAGTGGGCAGTGTGTGTGGTGTGGGCGTGTGTAGAGAGTAGAGACAGTTCTTAATTTGGTGTCTTAATGGGATTTTAAAGGAGGGCTTTGTGGTTCAGGAGAGTCTTTGGGACGGAAAGCAGAACACACAGGTAGCCCCAGAGGGAGACTTCAGAACATGACCTTCCTAGCCACAGGCCCAAGTATCCTTTTCACAAGGCTGCAGCGCTGTTTTCAGACTGCGTGTTAACATGACTATTCATAGATTTCAGACTGTGTTAACATAACTATTCATAGATGACAGTTTTTCCGCTTGCTCGTTTTGCATTTGTGTAGGGAATTTTATGTCTTTGCTTTGATTTTTGAACTTTGTATTCTTACAAATAGTTACATAGTTAACGAATGAACTTCGAACCATCCTTGCACTTTTCTTCTGTTGTGTATTTAGATATCCAGTTACCACAGACTAAGGGCATCTGATGTGTGAGGGAGGTTTGTTGAAAGAAAGGTGCTTTGTGCCTGTAGAGTAAAACACACACATTTCTACAGTGCCACAACCCACCTGGCATTCCTGCAGGTGCACTTTTTTATCACCTTAGCAAATCAAAGTAAGTGTGTTGAGCACGCTTACAGAAGGTGGCAGTGTCATCCGGAGTTTGATGGTGGTCGTCTCACCGGATCCCTGTCATCCGGAGTTTGATGGTGGTCATCTCACCGGATCCCTGCAGTGCCTTTTACTAGCAGTGTCGCCCGACTTCCTCATCTGTCAGAGGGCCACAATAACAGGACCTCCTCCCCAGAGTTGTTGAGGAGGAGCAGGGTATGTGCCACCTGGTGTCACTGGTACAGCGTCTCCGCCTCAGTCAGCGCCACCTGGCATCACTGGCCCCACCTCTCCACTTGCTTGTCCTCAGCATCGTCTTTTTTTCCCGATTGCTGGGGTTTTCTTCTGCGTGTTGTGGGAGTGGCTGGGAGTTGAGTGAGTGTGCACACCCCGTGGTTGAATGTTGAGGAAGGGGCAGCCGGAAGATGGTGAGCAGGGTTCCCACAGCTCTCTGCCTTGCACTGGCGTTTGAAGTGGATGGGTGAAGAGGTCCCTTCTCCAAATTGTGCGTCTTCCCGGCCTGCTGCACTTTCGGATCTGCAGGTTTTCTTCAGCATTCTGTCTTCCCTGAGCAGAACAGAATACCGTGAGTGTGAAGAGAACATTGATACGATAGTGATAGAACTGTTTTGACTCCGGCAAAGATGGTTTCTTGATGTTACCATGATTTTGTGTAGAGAGTGTGATTCAGAACACTTTTCATGCCTCAAAATAATACAGCTTTCTGTCACCAGGGGGCATCCTAATGTCATTAACAGAAAAAGAGAGGGCATTCTGTGTGTCATTTCCAAACTGTCTTTTGTGACCACCGAGGGTTTTGAACGAGATTGGAGGCTTCCTGAGACACACATGGCAGCTGTGTCCACTGCCCATATAGACCCACCTTTCTTCTCCAGGTGCCTGCCGGCATCAATGCTGGTGTGTGGAATGATCTTTACATTGCGGGTGCCAAGACTAGTGTAGCCCTCAGCACACAGAATGCTTTCTCCTCGGTGTCAATGTGATGAGTACTATGTTGCCCCCTGGTGGTGGAGATAAGTGCAGCTGCCAACTCCTGAAGGCTTCTTTGGAATTGCCCTGTGTTTTCCTGTTTGTCATAATTCTCTGGGAAGAGAACTTACTGGGTTACTTGCAGAGAGAAGCTTTTATTGCTGTGATTATTGAATTGGTGTGCTGAGATTTCATGGGAGAAATCGGCTGAGGAAGCCAATCAAGCAGCAGCTCTCATACAGTATTGGGCATGAGACTTACCCAGGAGCCTCTGAACTTTGCGGCCCTACGGCCATTCCTGCACTGGCCATTGTACTGCAGTGAACAGACTTTGGGAAGTGCTGCACCAGAATATCTTTTTGTCCTTTTGTTCTGCCCTCAGGTAGCAGTTTGTCTCTGCTTACCTTACCCCTTTTCTTCCTAAACTTTTTTTTTTTTTTTTTTTGAGACAGAGTCTTGCTCTGTTGCCCAGGCTGGAGTGCAGTGGCGTGATCTCGGCTCCCTGCAACCTCCATCCCCCAGGTTCAAATGATTCTCCTGCCTTAACTTCCCAAGTAGCTGGGATTACAGGTGCCTGCCACCACGCCCAACTGATTTTTTGTATTTTTAGTAGAGATGGGGTTTTACCATATTGGCGAGACTGGTCTTGAACTCCTGACCTCAAGTGATTCACCCACCTTAGCCTCCCTAAGTGCTGGGATTACAGGCATGAGCCACCATGCCTGGCCCCTTCCTAAACTTCATTACACCCAGTGTGTCCATTGGAAGCATTTCCAACTCTTCAATAAATGTTATGGAATAGCTAGGAAGAAGAAAAATTTAAGTTGTTTTTGGGATACCTTTTCAGCTTTTTACAAAGAGATCAGACAGTTCCCATTCTGCTTTCTGTCTTCCAAACAAGGAATGTGACTTCTAGCTGTTAATTTCGTTAATTAAGGCACAGTGTTAAAAAGGGAGCCGCAGTCACCAGGCTTTTTGTTTTTAGTGGGCTTTCCACTGCTCTCCGACTGTGGACCTGGTCCCAGCCTCTGCTGACTGTGTTGCAATGTAGTGATCATGAATAAGAGGTGCAGTCAGGAAGACCCATCTTCACTAGTGCGTGAACAAAAGTGTCTGTGGTCTGAATGGTCAGTCATTAACATCCTTTGGAAAGAAGGATGTATCATAAGCATTTTATTGTAGCTGATTTACATGTCCATTGGAGTTCATTTTTATTCCCTTTGGCTTCATTTTTGGATCTGTTTAATGGTGATAAATATTTGAAAGTATTTCTGTTGCGTTTTTTTCCTTAAATGAAGATGATTTAGATTGCACTGACTCTTCATGTATGTTATTCTGCTAAAAGTAATGGCATGCAAAGTTGTATGGATAAAGAGTTTTAATGAATTGTTGCCTTAATTAAATGTTATGTGTTGGTTTTAACATTTTGTTGAATTAAAATTTGTTTTCTGATTCCTTGTGCAGCTTCCTCCGTACAGTGGAACAGTTCTTTGTGGCACACAGGCTGTGGATAAACTACCTGATGGTAAGCTAGTTCTCGCCTTACTTCCCTGAAGGGAATTTTGGCCATACGTGCTGGGTGGGCAGGCTACCTGTAAACATTGTTTTCCCATTTGAATAAACATTTCTTTGCAGCTTGAACTTTTTGCTGTAAACTGTAATGTATTTAATTGCTGAATCACTTTGACTAGTGAATTAGTTTTAAAGTGTATCCTGTGCTTCGGAGTGCCAGCCGTTTAGTTTAGGAAATGGTTGTTGAGTAATTTTTTTCCTAACAGTTCTGAGTGCAGCAGGGACGTTACTCTTCATCAGCACATGCCCGGGTTGAAGGAGCTTTGTTTAGGTCTTGTTGCTAAGCAGCCTGCTGGCTCCAGCGCCGGCTAGCTTCTGAGCCTGTGTTCTTTGTAAACTGAGGGGCAGCTTGCATCTATTGTTCTTGGAGTTTACATTCATGTCCTGGTCTGTTGCTGACTCTTGGGAACTCAGGTCACCTCTTTACCTCCTGGTCTGTTACATTTTTGGGTCTCCATCACAGACACTGAGCTGATTATCAGAGATGGTGCTTATGGAGATGCAGTGATTTTGTATTGCTTAAGTACCCAGTGTTTTAATACCAACAAGGTCATTTAATTATTGCAGGCTGCCCTTGCACAGTTCAAACCTGTCTGGATCGTTTTTCAATCTGAAATCACTTTAAAGGCCCTTGCTGGCCTCCAGGAAACTGATGCCAAACTTTTTCTTTGAGAGTTAGGGGTTCGGATTCCCTGTTTAGTTAGCATGGTCAGACTTATGAAAGGGGTTTTAGTTACAGTTTAGGCCTCAGTATAAACCTTGAAGAGACTAACCAAATGTTTTATCTCTGGTAACATCAGGGAGTGATTATATCTAACATGTTAGATTTGTAAGAAATGTGAGAGACTGTAAGGGAAAGAGCAGATCTAACAATAGCTTAGCACAAGTAATAAAATAAATGAAGCTCAAGGGACCCGAAAGCCGGGCTGCTCAGCCTCCTGAGCCACCTTTTAATCGGCTGATGTCAGCCTCTCAGGCATCTGAGTCAGTGGGACTTCCTGTCACTGTGTGCTTTGAACGTAGTGAGCACGCTGCTTGTGTTGATCCAGTGCTTACAAATGCGCCATAATTTTCCCATGCACATCACTTCTTTGAGTTCACCCTCCTCCCTGTGCCGTAGGCACCACCAGCTCCCCCAGCCTCCGGAGTTCTGCTTCCCGCTCTCTCCTTCCAGCCTGCCTGCCCTTTTCGGTGACTGCTTCTTGGCCCTTTTTCTCCATTTTTTGCTCTCTCCCCTCTTAAGTCCTGCTTTTTTTCTGCCAGAAGCACGACTGGAATCTTGCCACCAGCTTGCACAGTTAGTGACAGGCCTGCTTTTCTCTGCAGCCTTTTCTGGGTCTCTTGTGTTTCCATGACATTAGTTTCTCTTCCAGTGTCTATTCGACTGTACAGAGCCTGTGGGTACTGTCATGGATCTGCCTCCCTTTCCAGACTGCTCAGCTGCTGATGGCAGGGTCCATTTCTCTCTGTCTGTCACTGTGCCTGTAGTATCTGGAATGTTGTAAGCCCTCAGTACATTTGTTGGATGAATGGTTTGGGATACTTTATTCTGCTCCCTTCTGCCACCTCTAGCTGCAGCAAGCCCTTTGCAGAGGCACCTCATCGTGGTTTCCCTTTTACACCTCGGCCTTTTCTATTTTTGTGTTTTTAAATTTTTTTATATTTTAAATTTTGTAGGTACATAGTAGGTATGTATATGTATGAGATACATGAGATACTTTCATACAGGCATATGACAAGTATTAATTACATCAAGGTGAATGGGTGTCCTTCACCTTAAGCACTGCCTGTTTTAGATGTTCGTAAAGCCTGAGATACCACTCCTTCACCCCGCCCTTACCAATTCAGTGATCCATCAAGTTCCACTGACCTCTCTAGTTTCTGATGGAAGTTGATCACTGTTTCCTGCATCCAGAAGAATCCTTTTTCTAGAGCTATTCACAGCCTTCTCTCCCCTCCCTCCATGTTTTCATTCTCAGTTGTTTGTATTTGTCTCCCTAATAAATGTGAATTCTCTGAGCCAGGGCCCTTGTGTTACTAATCTCTGTATATTTCCCTCCTTCACCCTCTGCCTTGTAGTCCAGACCACTCTACTGCATGTACTGCAGTGAGCAGCCTTGGAGAAACGCTGTGTTAGGATTCATGGTTTTATGACCCTCTGCCTGCATTACCTGAGTGTTGAGTTTCCGTCTTCCTAATGTGTTGATTGGGTTGTTGAAGCCAAACATGCAGGCCTTCCTGCACTTCATCTGCCTGGCAGATTGGGCTCTGAACTCTCTGCCATGCGTCCATTGTGAGTGTTCCTCGATAAGAGGAACTGTGCTGGCTAGGAATCCACCTTCTAGTGAGATGATCAAACATGGTATTGAGTAAATGTTTGATACTAACTGTAACATACTGAAATAGTTCTGTTCACATTACATCACGTTCCAGAATGTTTTATGTTCTGATAAGATTGAGAATTGAGATGTGGACAGCACATCTGTGTCTTAGAAACAATCAGTCTTGCGTAAGCAGAATGACAACACATTCTAGTTTCGAATGTGATTTCACAGCCTTCAAAGGGCAGGCTCCACGAGGAATGTTCTTCCCCAGGCACACCTGTTTCAATCCAGGGAGTCTTGAGAGCCCCAGAACATCTGGGAGTAGGGGATGCCTGGAACCAAAATGGACAGTCAACCCCTAGGTATGATAGTAAATTCAGTTCCCCTGGATAATTCTTTTCAAAGTAAGGAAACAAAATTTAAATAGTAGCCAAAGGAATTAGATGGTCATGACTTTATACGTAAACTTGCTGTTAGGTGTAATCGTCATCAGTGTTCTTTTCCAGGAACTTGCTGTTGTTGGGGCAGGATTGTGCTGCCACCACCCCCACCCCCCACAGTGGGGGGCTGTGATTCCAAAGCATACAAAGATTCAGGAGACCTCAGGAGGCTGTTTCGCTCCAGCCTCCTGTCCACTCACTTGCACGTAACTGGCCCTTCTCAGGGTCTGTATTTTTTCTTCTACAAAAAGACTTCTAGGGGTCCTTCCAAGGTGAAATAAATTCATTTCTCTGCAGTAGAACACCGTTCTTTGGGTATTAGTTTCTTTTCTTGAGATACATGCCTTGAAAAAAAAATTGGCCCCTTAATGCTAGCCTGGAAGAAATCTTTAGCTATGCATTAAAGATGAAATAGAAGGCATGTGTCCTTCCTTAACTTCAAAATGTATAACTTTTTATCAAATACAAGGTGACATCGATGCTTGATGTCTGTTGAAAGACAAAATTGATTCTAAAACTTAACCTAATTTCAGAGATGTAAACTGTAAAAATACATCTGTCTTAGCATGAATGAAATATGTGGATTGTGGTTACCTGGGAAGGAAGTATTGAAGGCTTCCCAAGAGATATTGAAAAGTTCACAATTCTAACTTTTTCTTTTGGTATTTTCGGAAGGCTTTACCTAACCATGGAGTTAATCCAGTGTGGCTTTATTTAGAGGACATTCGCGTGTGTTCATGTCAGGGCCACTTTTCAGACTTAATGGAAGGTTACCAGTGGAGGAAACCAAGAAATGAAGAATTCAAAAGAGTGCTCTGAAGTGCGCCTTTATATATACGATTCTCTCCTGTTGTTGTTGTTGAATCTTTTTTTGGCATCTTTTTTTGTTTCTAAATTTATACTTTCTAATTTCTCCCATCCAGAATATATAGGGTTCTTTGCGTAGTTCATGTTTTTGGAATTAATCAAATCACGTTAACTAGAGAAGCTGATTTAACCATGTTTTAAGTCCTTAAGTTAGTTGTCATGATCCTTTAAAATTTAAATTGTCCAAAATACATATTCCTTTATCTTAGGCATAAGGCAGCTATAAGAAAGTCAGATTCCATTGAGGGATATTTTTAAACTGGCAGAATATTACTTGCTTTTTATTACAAATGTATTTTAATTTCTACTTTCTGAAAGCCTTCCTTAGCTAGGAAGATAAGTACAGGCTTCTGCTTTTCATATCCCCAAATTAAATAATTTTATGGTTTCATTTTCAGCAAATTGTTCCACATAAGTAAAGGATGTAATAGGTTTGTTGATTAGGAAGAGAATTTAAGGTTTTCATTTTCAAAGAGAAAGTGAGTAATTACTGGTACTTAGAGTTTGTAGAACTGTATTCTTAACTAATAGTTTGTTTTCTAAACAGGACAAGAATATCAGAGAATTGAGTTTGGTGTCAATGAAGTCATCGAACCCAGTGACACTTTGCCGAGAACCCCCAGCTACAGTATTTCAAGCACACTGAACCCTCAGGCCCCTGAATTTATTCTCGGTTGTACAACTTCCAAAACAACCCCTGATGGTATCACTAAAGAAGCAAACTATGGCTCCATCGACTGCCAGTACCCAGGCTCTGCCCTCGCTTTGGATGGAAGTTCTAATGTGGAGGCGGAAGTTTTGGAAAATGATGGTGTCTCAGGTGGTCTTGGACAAAGGGAGCGTAAAAAGAAGAAAAAGCGGCCACCTGGATATTACAGCTATTTGAAAGATGGCGGTGATGATAGTATTTCCACAGAAGCCCTGGTCAATGGCCATGCCAGTTCAGCAGTCCCGAACAGTGTCAGTGCAGAGGATGCAGAATTTATGGGTGACATACCCCCGTCAGTTACGCCCAGGACTTGTAACAGCCCCCAGAACTCCACAGACTCTGTCAGTGACACTGTGCCTGACAGTCCTTTCCCCGGAGCACTCAGCAGTGACACCAGGACTGCAGGGCAGCCAGAGGGGAGCCCCGGGGCTGATTTTGGTCAGTCCTGCTTCCCTGCAGAGGCTGGCAGAGACACCCTGTCAAGGACAGCTGGGGCTCAGCCCTGTGTTGGTACCGATACTACTGAAAACCTTGGAGTTGCTAATGGACAAATACTTGAATCCTCGGGTGAGGGCACAGCTACCAATGGGGTGGAGTTGCACACCACGGAAAGCATAGACTTGGACCCAACCAAACCCGAGAATGCATCACCTCCGGCTGACGGCACAGGCTCTGCATCAGGCACCCTTCCTGTCAGCCAGCCCAAGTCCTGGGCCAGTCTCTTTCACGATTCTAAGCCCTCTTCCTCCTCGCCGATGGCCTATGTGGAAACTAAGTATTCCCCTCCCGCCATATCTCCCCTGGTTTCTGAAAAGCAGGTTGAAGTCAAAGAAGGGCTTGTTCCAGTTTCAGAGGATCCCGTAGCCATAAAGATTGCAGGTATAGTTGAAAAGATACAAATCTAGAGTGAAGATGGGAACAGACCTCATCAACTGGTCTTATAGACTGTGGTGTTAGAGTGTTACCCATAACAATGGTAGATTACCTGTGTGTTAATAGCAGTGTCTGAAGAATGCCTATGTCTTAAATGTTCTCTAGAAGTAAGACAATATAGAAACAAATGGGAGGAGAGGGTTGTCAAAACTTTAAGTTAAGTGAAAGATCCATGCCTGTTAGTTCTTTTCTGTTGACAAGTTACATTTCCATTTCTTGCCTTTTGTTCAAGTAATTCTGCTCCACGGTGTGAATGTATAATGGACTTTTTCTGTGATATACCTTTGGTGTGATAATCCTGATTTGTACTCACTGTGTGCTCCTTCCTTTTTATATTTCTTAAGATATAAGAAAGCATTTTGTGAAATAACATGTTTTTGTTTTTATGCCTATTTTGCATTGAGTAAATGGATTTTATTCAGAATTTTGATAAATCAACGTCAGCTCTTGAAAGGAAGAGAATAATGTTAAGAGTTCAGCCCAAAGTTAATATTTTATTTTGAAGTGCTAAGGCTCCAAGGTAGAAACAATTACAATAAAAATGGAAAGCTGCATAATTCACAGGTTGTTTTTAAAAAGTTACAGTAGGAAGTCAGAAATGCAGCACGGTATGAAAGAGGTATGTGTGCTCACACAGCCACATGTTGCGTAACGATGGATGTGTGCTCTGAGATGTGCATGTTAACATCAGAGAGTACTACACAAATACAGATGGTAGAGCCTTCGGCTAGTGGTGCAGCCTATTGCTCCGTGTCCAGCATGTCACTACTGAGTACTGTAGGCCGTTGTAACACAGTGCTAAGTATTTGTGTGCCTGAACACATTTAGACATAGAAAAGATACAGTAGAGATAGGGTATAAAAGATGAAAAATGCTTCACCTGTACAGAGCACTCATCATGAATGGAGCTTGCAAGACTGGAGTGACTCTGGGTGAGTCGGTGATGAGTGCTGAGTGAATGTGAAGGCCTAGGACAGTACTGAACAAAGCCGAGCTTTATAAACACCGTACACTTAGGCTGTACTACATTGATTTACACATTTTTCCTCAATAAGAAATAAACCTTAGCTTACTGTAACCTTTTTACTGTTTATTTTACTTTTAAATTAAAAATTCTAAACTTTTTGACTCATGAGAACACTTAGCTTGAAACACTGTACAGCTATACAAAAATATTTTCTTCCTTTTTATTCTTATTCTATAAGCTTTTTTCTATTAAAATTAGTTTTTAACTTTTTAAACTTAAAAACTAAGACACAAACATCAGCCTGGGCCTGAACAGGGTCAGGAGCATCAAGACGTCACTTAGGCAACAGGGCATTTTCAGCTCCATTAGAATCTTGTGGGACCATCATCTGTGCAGTCCATCGTTGACCGAAACATTGTTACGCTGCCCATGGCTGTACCTGCCTAAGAAGCAGAAGCTCGGTCATCAGTTGGATTCTACTAAGCTTGGTAGCCGGATCTTCAGATTCTTACCCTAGCAGCCAAGTTAAAATAAGCTGTTTCGTTTAGGCTCTCTGTAATACTTTCTGATGTGACCTTTTGGAACACTTGACAACCTTCATTTTTTTTTTTTTTTTGAGATGGAGTCTCGCTCTGTCACCCAGGCTGGAGTACAGTGGCCGGATCTCAGCTCACTGCAAGCTCCGCCTCCCGGGTTTACGCCATTCTCCTGCCTCAGCCTCCTGAGTAGCTGGGACTGCAGGTGCCCGCCACCTTGCCCAGCTAGTTTTTTTTGTATTTTTTAGTACAGACCGGGTTTCACCGTGTTAGCCAGGATGGTCTTGATCTCCTGACCTTGTGATCCGCCCGTCTCGGCCTCCCAAAGTGCTGGGATTACAGGCTTGATCCACCGCGCCCGGCCTGACAACCTTCATTACCAGGATGTAGCAGCAAGCTGCCAAATGCACACCCTTCTGTGGAGGGTCAGAATTGTGTAAAAAATAAAACACATTCTTTGGATGGCAGTAGGATGATAGCAAGCAATGTATACATTTTTTTAAGAGTATTTTATTCCTTATACAAAATACGTTATCTCAGGTACTCTTGTTGCTCTGAAGTTCTCTTAAAATGAAGAAATAATAGGCCATACATCGTTATTTTGGGCTTTATATATGTTTTTTAAAGCCAGGTGATTTTTTTTTTTTTTTTTTTTTTTTTTTTTTTTTTGAGATGCGGCCTCACTCTGTTGCTCAGGCTATAGTGCAAGAGGCTCAATCTTGGCTCACTACAACTCCGCCTCCTGGGTGCAAGTGATTCTCCTGCTTCGGCCTCCCAAGTAGCTGGGATTACAGGCACATGCCACAACGTCCAGCTATATTTTTTTTTTTGATTTTTAGTAGAAATGACGTTTCACCGTGCTGACCAGGCTGGCCTCAAACTCCTGACCTCAAATGATCTGCTTGCCTCAGCCTCCCAAAGTGTTGGGATTCCAGGCGTGAGCCACTGCACTCAGGCCAGGCAATTTCCTTAACACAGCTTTCAGGATGTATTTATTGCAAGGACTGATATTGTAAGATAGATTGTGTAAGCCTTTTGTATAGATTACTAAGTTAAAAGTTTATTTTTAACCTATAATGAGAAATACACAGTGGGGTGCTCTTAAAAATGCATTCTAAGTTCTAAGTCATGAGCATTATTTTTTTTTTTGAGAGGGGGTCTCACTCTGTCACCCAGGCTGGAGTGCAGTGGTGTAATCTCAATTCACTGCAACCTTCTCTTCCTGGGTTCAGGCAATTCTTCTGCCTCAGCCTCCCGAGTAGCTGGGACTATAGGCGCCCGCCACCACGCCCAGCTAGCTTTTGTATTTTTAGTAGAGATGGGGTTTCACCATGTTGGCCAGGCTGGTCCCGAACTCCTGACCTCAAGTGATCCTTCCACCTCCGCCTCTCAAAGTGCTGAAATTTCAGACGTGAGCCACTGCGCCCAGCCGAGAACATTATAGTTTTGTTTCTAAAATAGCTCCACAAAGGAAAACCTCCCATCCTAGGGAGGTTTTCTCAATCTTTATTTAAAATAAGAAAGGAAAGCTTCATTTTAAATGTTTTAAAACATTCTGCTTAGTCATATGACTTTAAATATAGTTTGATAAATAGTTATGTTCTGTTTATGTTAAAGTCTAGTTGAAGTAGCTTTGTCAAACACTGAAGAGCCTCTTAATGACTAGTAGAGGAAAGCCTTGCCACACACAGTCCACGTAATTATTTTTGTATGGACATAGTGTAAACCCCTCCCCAACAGATTATTTTTTTAATCCTATTTTGGTTAGATCAGTTATGAAGATGTTTTAATTTTCTGAGTGAAAGTGTAGCTTCTTTAAAAGTACGTAATTCTTTTCAGCCTGTTTGTTGAGCCTTCGATATGCAGCATGTAATTGCTGACAGTTTCAGGATTCTCGTAAAATATAGAGCAGTAGAGTCACATTAAATAACTCTTGGGATCATATAGGGCTTAGGGAGAATGGCATTGTTTGAACTTTTTGTTGTTGTTTTATTCTCCTACTTAGGGATTTACTTTATAAAAGTACCAAAATATACTCAATTTGTTACAAGTCAGATCCACTACCACAAATTCCCTTTAGTGGGCATACTTTTTTTTTTTTTTTTTTGAGATGGAGTCTCGCTCTGTCCTCCAGGCTGGAGTGCAGTGGCACTATCTCGGCTCACTGCAAGCTCCGCCCCCCGGGTTCACGCCATTCTCCTGTCTCAGCCTCCTGAGTGGCTGGGACTACAGGCGCCTGCCACCACGCCTGGCTAAATTTTTTTTTTTTTTTTGTATTTTTAGTGGAGACGAGATTTCACCGAGTTAGCCAGGATGGTCTCCATCTCCTGACCTTGTGATCCGCCCGCTTTGGCTTCCCAAAGTGCTGAGATTACAGGCGTGAGCCACTGCGCCCGGCCTAGTGGGCATACTTTATTTAAGTGTAGGCCCACTTATTTTAAGCAGCGTTTAACTGAGTGAAAGTCTAGTTTCATTAAAAGATCTCTTGATGTTAGTTATAATAGAATTTGACTTGCATTAGTATCTGTTTCTACTGAGACAGTGGTATTTGTGTTACTAACTTTTGGGAAAGAGGGAGTGGGGAATGATTTAGACATTAAATGTATTCCTTTCTGCCAGGCATGATAGTGTGGAGATTGAGGCTTGAGGATTGCTTGAGCCTAGGAGTTTGAGGCCAGCCTGGGCAACATACTGAGACCCCCGTCTCTGAAAAAAAAAAAAAAAATTTATACACAAAATGCTTAGAGTAATTTGTGTATTTTTTGTCTCAAGTTTATTTGTTTCAAATACCCACATTTCTGGACTATTTCCCCTATTGTTAAGCCTGCTTAATAAATGCCAACTAGTTTTTATGCTATCAGAAGTGAAATTAAGAAGGCAGATCGACTAAAAGAAAAAGAATCACATGTAAGGCATTTGGAAGTGAAATACATTAAACTCTTGATTACTCTTAAACTATCCACTTCAATGGGTTCTACTTGAATCTTCTTGGTGGCAAGGCCATCTCCTGGGTGTAGGTTATGTGTCAACATTTTCTTCCATTGGCTGTTTTTTAAGTGTAAACTGTTCTTTAAGAGGAGAAGGACACGCCAGGGGAAAGCAAGTGAACTGAACACTCAGTGACTTCCTTTAGCCTCAAGAGAAGGATGAATCTAAACACAAAAGACCAGTCCTGCGGAGGGTTGGAGAGGGATCTGTTTTTCAGTGACTGGTCTGAAAGGAGATGATTGCCGTTTTTCAGTAGGAGTCAACAAAAGGAAACTTGAAAGTCTTAATACAGCCCGGCATAGTGGCTCACGCCTGTAATCCCAGCACTTTGGGGAGGCTGAGGTGGGCAGATCACTTGAGGCCGGGAGTTCAAGACCAGCCTGGCCAACATAGCGAAATCCCGTCTTTACTAAAAATATAAAAATTAGATGGTTGTGGTGGCTCGTGGCTGTAATCGCAGCTACTGAGGAGCCTGAGGAGGGAGAATAGCTTGAACCCGGGAGTTGGAGGTTGCAGTGAGCCGAGATTGTACCGCTGCACTCCAGCCTGGGCAACAGAGTGAGACTGTCTCAAGAAAACCCCAAAACCTAATAGCTTGTGTTTGAAAGTAGTTGCAAAACATGACACCCTTGTTTTAAGAGTGAGTATGGCGGACACATGGGGAGCGCCTTTGCTGCTGCTTCCCTCATTAGCACAGATACTTTGGAATTGCCCGAACATGTGATGATTGAAATTGAACATATGCTTTTAGTGAAGGTTGTACTTTTCCTGGGTCTTTACTAAGGAACATTCCTCATATACTAGACTGAATGGTATCAGATGCTTTCACATCACAAGTACAGCAATTTTGTATTTGATGTTTTGCTTTCAAATATATGCAACAGTGTATTTCGTTTTAACAGAATATAAATAATGGTGGGTAAGGAGAGTGGCCAACTGCTCGATAAAATAAGTTAAAATTCCAGTGACAGAGAACTAGAAAAACTGAACTCTTGAACAGCTCTGAAAACATTGCGTTGAAGTATCTAGCAATGTCATTTATTATGAATTGTTAGTCAAAACCTGTTTATATGATTTTGCACAGTGGTTTTATACCTAAAAGGTATTGGATCAAGAAAGAAAGTTATTACAATTTGGGTCTTCTGGAATGAATTACCCTATCCGTGTTTATTTAAGTATAAATGAAAATACAGTTATGTGCTGCTTTAATGATGTTTCAGTCAACAACAGACCGCATGTACGACGGTGGTCCCATAAGATTATAATGGAGCTAAACAATTTCTAGTGACCAGTGAGTTGTGTTACAGTTGCCTACGATATTCAGTACACAACATCCTGTACGGGTTTGTAGCTTAGGAGCAATAGGCTCTAGCATATAGCCTAGGTGTGTAGTTGGCTATACCGTTTAGGCGTTTGATCCCACAATGATAAAATTGCCTAATGCCACATTTCTCAGAACATATTCCCATCATTAAGCATGGCTGTGTATCCTAAAACTGATCTTTATTTTGGCAGTTTATAAATCACGCATATACTTTCACCCCCTCCTTGGGGGAAATTGTTTCTCAGATATTTTGCATTCCTCTTCAAACTCGGAAGTACACAGGCAGGGGTCATGCGTCATAATCTAAGTTAAAAAGGCATGGCATCCGTTTACAGGGATCCACCCTTGTGGATTGAGAGTTTAGTCCACATCTGATTCGATGTTTGTATCCTCACATTTATTATACGTCTTTCCACTTCAGAAACATAAGTTGATCTGCAGCCAATGGTTAGTGGTACATTTTGGTCACTTTGCTGCCCTCCATCTGGTTAGGTGACCAAGAGAGTGTGTGTTCTTCCAAATTGATGAAGAAAAGCACTTGGAGAATGTTCTGGACAGTTAGGAAGATGACAGAAAAGCAGGTCAACAACACCAGAATGTCGATTACGGACCAGTTATTGAGCCCTAAGAGTCAGAGTTCTGCACCTTGCATTTTCATGGATTTTTTGATGGCAACATGACCTCCAAGTCCTAACTTTAGGAAAACAGAATTTGATGTATAAAATATGTGTAAAAATAATCATAGCTTATAATGACATAAAAGTTTACAATGCTGGTATTGCCTTTGAGTTGATAAACAATTTCAGTGGGCTGATTTGTGGCAGCCCTTGTGAGCTACCATCTACCATGTATGTCTTAAAATTAAAAAAAAAAAAAGACTGTTAAGCAACTCCATTTTTCTGTATGTCAGCAGATTTCATAAGAGTGAAATTTCAGTTCAGCCTTTTAATGTGAGTTATTACAAAAGTGAACTATGGGTTTCAATTTCGTGTCTTCTATGAGTCATTCTAGCATTTTGTGCCTTTTCACACACACTGTTCTAGGCAGCCCCACTGACTGCTGTGACAAAGATGGGTTTGGGAGGCCATCTTCCTAAAGTTGCTGTCTGAACAGCTAAGTAGTAAATTATATCAACCATGATGAATTGAAAAGAAGGCTTCTGGGGAAAGTTTGTTATTACAGCCGACTTCTGATTATATGCCCTAAAAGAAGGTAAAATAGATACACCAATGGCAATGACTTGGGAATGCAGGTCAGACTTAAAGTTTCAACCTAGAAATTCCCTGCCCTCTATCCTTGGTGGCCCGCCTTCCTCGTTTTGATTCTTTTAGCCTCCATAATTAGAGTGTGTATTGGACTTTAGGCTAGGAATAAAATAGTAAATGAAAATGTTGATGTTGAAAGAGGAATTTAATTAAGTGGAGCGAAGAGTGATATTAGACATTGGAAAGTGGTATTAGTTCTGGCTTGTCCACAAGACCTGACGTTTGAATGATAACAGTAGGATTCATTCACTTGAACATAATTCAGCGCAGTCTTAGGAGGAATTAGAACTGCTTTTGCCCCCCTGTTCTTTCACTGCGAGGGAGAAGAGGAACTCGTGAACTTCATAAAGCGTTAGTGTCTCCTCCAGTTTATGGTTATTGAAATGAGTCAGGATGGAAGGCTTGATGTACATGTGATATGTTACAAAACTGGACCTTAACTGTTTCTTGAGTGTTTGGATCTTAAGAGAACACCTTTGACAATAAGTATTTAATCTTCATTTCTTACAATCATTCCTCTTAAAATGGAGCTTTATTTAAAATTTTTTTTTTTTTTTTTTTTTTTCTGTCACTCAGGCTGGAGTGCTGTGGCGTGATCATAGCTCACTGCAGCCTTGAACTCCTGGGCACAGGTGGTCTTCCTGCCCCAGCTTCCTGAGTAGCTGGGACTACAGGCAGACACCACCATGTCCAGCTAATTAAAAAAATTTTTTTTGTAGCAACAGAGTCTCACTGTGTTGTCCAGGCTGGTCTTGGAATTCCTGGACTCAAGTGATCTTCCTGCCACAGCCTCCCAAAGTGTTGTGATTACAGGAATGAGCTGCCACACCAGGCCTGAAATAGAACTTTGTTAATACATCTTTAATATGTCAAGATGTTTAAAACTTGTCAAGATTTTAAGGAAGTTGAGCTAACATTTCCTCTTGAGATGCTGTAAGTTGTTGGTTTTCTCAAACGCTTACATAAATTAATTTGCTTTTCCCTTCTCCTTCCACCTCTATTAGCTCTTTATTTCCTAGGGGGGATTCTGACGTCTGTAATGAGCTGACCGTCATACCGGGAGTGGTCTGCTCATGTATTTACACGCGTGCTCGTCTTTGCCATAACTGAGCACGGTGCAGCTCCTTATCTGTTCCGGGTGAGGAGTGATCTGCCGCAGGCTGCAAAATGAATGAAGTGGCAGAGGAGTGTGAACCCCGTCTTCCTGGTTTGTGTGCCTGGGCCCTTGCCCTTTACTGTGCGTCTTCTCAGGAGCTGTCATTTAGACTTTCTGGACCAGGAGCTAAATGACCTTTAAAGTCTGTTGAGTCATTTCTAACAAATATGAATGGAGTCATTTGCCATAACCAACAACTTTAATCTCCAGATGTTTAATTCATCCTGTATTACTGTCTAATGAGAACTTACTCTATGCCACGCACTGTCTAGTTGGAGTAATGATTGGCCTTGCCTTCAGGGTAGTCTGAGGCATAAGATCAGAAAGGAACAGATGGCAGCTGTTTGTAGAGAGAAGTGATCGTTGGCAGAGGGGTGTTGAGGGGAGAAAGCAAGGAGGGGAGGCCTCATGCAGCTAGTAGGGATGGCAGTAACAGGCTGAGGACACAGAAGGCCATCAAGTCTTGTTACCTTAGATGGGGCAGACTTTGTTGAGCAACACACCACTAATGTCAGGTAGGCGGTGATGAGGTCGGCTACCATGGAGACAGTGTGGAGAATCTTGAGTGCCTTCTGTCGGTCTTACTCTGAGATTAGGATGTAGGATCATTATAAGAGACCAATAACAGAATGATATGGTATTTTAGTTTATGAAAGACTTGCCACTAGATAAAATTTTTCTAGAATAACGGAATAATCATTAAGAAAAATCTAGGTTGTTCAGTGTCTCTTCTATATTTTCCAAGTCTGTAAACGTTTGTTCTACGTTTAACAACATTCTACCAGAATGACCTTTCAAAGACTGTCAAAGGCTTGAAGAAAAGCTGGTGGAGTACATTCCCTAGTACATCTCCTGAGGGTCCATTTGTTCTGCTGTTTCGGAGATGGTGCTCATTGACTTTTGTAGGTGTGTGTCTGAAATGTTGCTCCTTGCAGTTACTGAACAAACCACTGGGTGATGCTAGAAGACTTGATTTTAATACTGTGGAAGAAAAACTGTGAAACTGCTTTTTAACCTGCCTGCGCCTCAAAATAAGCAAACTGGAAGCTGGCGTCGATTTAAGGGAATGGTTGAGGTAGAAACTAAAGGTTTCTGTCTGACCAGTTCACACTGTTTCACAAATAAATGCTGGAAAAAAGTCGGTTTATAGTTTATTTATATATCCTCTGATTGCATGGAGATTGAATGGTCAAGCTTCCATGCCATACAGATTATTCTGGGCACGTAACTCAGTTAAGAACATGAAAGGAGGCCAGGCACAGTGGCTCACACCTGTAATCCCACTACTTTGGGAGTCCAAGGCGGGCAGATTGCTTGAGGCCAGGAGTTCAAGACCAGTCTGGTCAACGTGGCAAAAACCCTGTCTCTCGACTTTGTCTCAAAAAAAAAAAAAAAAAGCTGTGTTTTCAGACAGAGCTTAGTGCAGCCAGTTCTTGATTGCTCTGCACCTGCTTTCCTTTTAAGAGTGAAGTTAGCCTCCACTCTTAAAGCATGTTTTTGAGTCTGTTCGAACGGGTCAACAAGGAAGGGAAGTTTCAGGCAGATCTTGTATGCCTGGCCCTGGTGGCTTCCTTCATTTCCTTCCAGTATCAGTGCTAAACAGGAATGAATGTCTTCAAGCCCTGTCTCACCCACCTCTGGCATCTTCACCCTGACTCTGCCCTAGAAGACCTTTCCTCCCATATCGTCAAGAAAACCAAAGTTGCTGTTTCACTCATTCTCCTACCCAGAAACTTTGCTGCTGCATCTTCCTGGATCCCTAGCTCCTTGCGCCCCATGATCCTGTCTCCTTCCTCAGCCCAGCTTCTGACTGAGCAGCCTCCATTTGCTGTCTTCACTCCTACACGCTGCCCCTGCATGCTTCTCGCTTTTCTACCCTTCCAGCCCTGTACTCTGGGGACCTGTGCGTATGTTTGTGTAATTATCAATCTGTCGAACCAGGGAGATTGAGGCTGCAGTGAGCCATGATCTCGCCACTGCACGCCAGTCTGAGTAACAGAGCAAGATCCTGTCTCTAAAATAATAATTATGGTTGGGTGTGGTAGCACACATCTGTAGTCCCAGCTACTTGGGAGGCTGAGGCACAAGAATTGCTTGAGACCCAGAGGCGGAGGTTGGAGTGAGCCAGGATGGTGCCACTGCACTCCAGCCTGGGCGACAGAGTGAGACTGTTTCAAAAAAAAAAAAAAAATCAGTCACTTGCTGGTCTTTGGATATAAATATACCATTTACTGGTGTCATCTGGGTACCTTTTACCAACATCTCTAAAACTGAACTCATCACTACATGAAACAAAAAATAACCTGCTCATCCTGTTGTATTCCTGCTCTAGCTGGATAGCACCGCTGCCCCAGCCAGTGAGAACCTTCTAGTATCTCTCTTCTTCCTCAGCTTCCATTTGGTGTCTTCAGCCCCTGACCTTTCTAGAGTTTCTGCAGCCCTTGGATTCGGCTAAGCATCCTTCCCCCATCCCCCATCCCACAACACCCCTTCAGCTTAGCCTGTACAGTGTGTGGTTTGGAGCCAGGGACATCAGAGTTTGTCCCTTCACTGGTCTGCGAGCTCGCCTAGGGCAGGACCATCTCGCATTCATCTCTGTTCCTTGCTTACCTGGTGCCCACGCCATAGCTCACGCCTGTAATCCAAGCACTTTGGGAGGCCAAGGCAGGTGAATCACTTGAGCTCAGGAGTTCCAGGACCAGCCTGGCCAACATGGTGAAACCCCGTCTCTCCTAAAGATACAAAAATTAGCCGGGCGTAGTGGTGCACATCTGTAATCCCAGCTACACTGGAGGCTGAGGCAGGAGAATCACTTGAACCCAGGACACAGAGGTTGCAGTGAGCCGAGATCGCACCACTGCACTCCATCCTGGGTGACAGAGCAAGACTCGTCTCAAAAAAACAAAGGTTTCTATGTTAGAAAGATAGCAGGTTTTGAGTCTTAAGGTTAGGTTAAAAAAAATGTCATTTGATAAAAAAATACTATGGTGAAGACTTGTTGGAATCATGCTGGAGTTTTTATTTGAGACGCTATGCCTTTACGTCATTGATGGTTATTTGAAAATGCACATTTTTAACACTGCGATTATATTAGTAGCTGTTCTGTGGCACACACTAGAAATGATAGACTGTTATGATGATATGGTTTAAAGACAAATGTAAAAATCCACTGTAAATAGATTTTAAGCCTGTGGGGAAAAGTAAGTATCTGAAACCTTGGAATAAAAGGGATTGTTAAGTGAAGCCTCTTATATATTGAGGAAAAGGCTCAACCTCTTAAGTCAGGTAGACCCAGGTTCACAGGTCATTTCAGCTGTTATGTGACTTCAGTTTTCTCATGCGTAAAATGGGGGTGGTAGCTGTCTCTGATAGTAGGGTTGTTATGATAATTATGAATAATATACACAAAGCTTCTAGCACAGTGTCCCCCACATGACAGGCGCTGTCTCTGCTGGGTGTCATCACATGCAGGCTTGGGGTTCAGTTAGTAACTGATCCATTATTCATTTATTTCAAGGCCCAGTTCTGTATTCCATATTAAGAGAGAGAGGAGCTTTGCACACTTAGTCTAACTGAACACATTCCACAGAATCTGTAATGTTTTCCTTTCTACAGAAGAAGAGCTATGCAGAAATGATGCCCTACGCTTCTTCAGTTAGAAGGAAGAGGACATTTACTCTCATAGGAAGGAAGGAATGAGAGGGTGTGTGTGTGTGTGTGTGTGTGTGTGTGTGTGTGTGTGTGTGTGTGTGTGTGTGTGGAATTTTGCAAATTAATTTCTTCATTTGATCAGTGCTTGAAGTCTGGGATCTGCCAGTACAATGTAGTTTAGAAAAGAAAGCTTATTTTTGAGCCATGTCTTACGTGGATGCTAGTATCACATGTATGCCATTTTGGTTTTTCTTTCCTATATACAATTCGTTTATTTATTGTACTTTATTTTTAAATGAATTTTTTATTTTTGTTGGTACATAGTAGGTGTATCTGTTTGTGGGTTCTATGATTAGTGTACAATTTAAAAGTAAAGGAGACAGTGTGGATTGGCTACAGATTATGGAGTTGAGGCCCTGGCTATGCTACCTGGCTCCTGTGTGATCACAGGTAAGTTAGTTAGTCTTTGGGAGCCTCAGTTTCTTTTTTGGTGAAAGGGGCAAGGTGGTGGTACTCCTAGATTACTAAGGATTAAGTCCAGCCAATTAACATTTGTAAATTGTAAAGAACGTGCTAAGTGTGGAAGGGTTTATAAATTGTAGCCATCACCATTAGAAGATTCATAGTGGGTCAGGGGGAGACCTTGTTTTAAAGCATTTCTGATGGTTAATTCTATAAAGATGACATTCGCAGCTGTTTTAATACAGAAAAAGAGTGATGTCCACTCAGGGTGAACCCGAGGCTAAGCAGCGTTTTTGTGAATGGAATAAGGGAATTACAGTGTATAAAACAGTTGCTAAATTGGATTTCTAGTGGACAGTTTAATTCGTAGGAGACTGTTGTCTCTGAAAGGAATATCTTGACTCCCTGAACAGCCAGTGAACATGCGCAGTGATGTGTAGGGTCAGCATTAGATGCTGGCGATGCAGAGAGGACCGAGACACGGGTTCTGCCCAGACATCTTTCTGTCTAGTGTCTGAGACACCTTGCTGCTAATGAGACACACCTGGCTAACAGTGTTTAAGGAAAAAAGGCTGTATCTCTCAAATCTATTCTCTAATAATGTTACTGTGTTCACATTTTTTTGTTTCTCATTAAAATAGGTAGTTCTTGTGTTCCCTAATTCTGTTCCCCCCAGGAAGATTAAACGTTGCTGTTTGAGGGAAAAGATTAATTTCAGAAAAGTTTTAATTAAATAGTGTACTTGATGTTGAACTGAATGAAGCCTTAACAGTATGCATTTTCTTTGGATGTGTGCTTTATTGAAGGGATTTTAAATGCTCTCCCAGAGTAGAGCATATGAAATGATTTGAATATTCTTCACTAGATGTCGTTGATTTCTGAAATATGCTTCTTCCCTCTTTCAGAGTTACTGGAGAATGTAACCCTAATCCATAAACCAGTGTCGTTGCAACCCCGCGGGCTGATCAATAAAGGGAACTGGTGCTACATTAATGCTGTATCCTTCCTGGACGCCGTCCGCAAGGCCAGCGTGTTGCAGCTCTCCCTCCTTTGGGTGCATGGGACTTAGTTCAGCCTCCGTGGGCCATCTAGCCCTACATTTGAATCCCCAAGCCTGGTTTATTATGACTCGGTCAGCCTACCTTGCTTATAAACAGCGTTATTCCTGGCCGCAGTCCGTCTCCCTCTAAAAGAGAGGATCTGTTGGCATATGAATGAGGGCTGCAGACAAGCTGACTCTCATTCGAGTGGTTACAGATCATAGGGCAGAGCAGCCACTTACAACTGGAAATTTGGTTTTAACTCATTGAACTATCTTGGATAAGTCAAGTTCTTGAATACAAACGATTGACTGCTTCGTAGATCCTCATATGGACATCACAGGAAAGTTACCCTAGTAATGATTTGGTTTATTCCTTTTTGTGGTGACGTGTCTAAGTAGTTCAATGTCCTTAGCTTACTTAGGTTTTCAGAGATGTTCTTGTGCTAAACGTGCCTTTAGGAAATGTGGTGTGTCTGTTTCATTCCTTTACGCTTCCTTACTGCCACTCTGTAGACACTGCAGGCGCTGGTTGCTTGCCCGCCGATGTACCACCTGATGAAGTTCATTCCTCTGTATTCCAAAGTGCAAAGGCCTTGTACGTCAACACCCATGATAGACAGCTTGTAAGTAAGGTGGTGAAAGATGTGTTATGTGGTGGGGTTTTTTCCCCTCTGATAATTAGAATTGAAATAGTTTAGTAAAGCTCTTGATTTCCTGCCAGTGAGTCCTATAATTCTGTCTTTTATAAAAATAGATTGTTCGTGATTTTATATGGAAGTTAACCAGAAATGGAATTGCAGCATTATTTGTGTTCTTTAGATTCAGTAGAAAATATTTTTAGTGTTTACCAGCATATATCACTTAAAATAGACCAAAAATGCATATAGAAAAGACTTGAGTTCACTAGCTATTACAGCATTGGTTATCTAAAATCTACTATACTCGTATAGCTGATATTCTACTTAGCCATCAAAGGTCTTTAGTGAAAGTATATATATACTGTTTAAAACTGCACTATTTAATGTTTTTTCCCCATGTTTAGTGTTCGGCTAATGAATGAGTTTACTAATATGCCAGTACCTCCAAAACCCCGACAAGGTTAGTAAAAATGAGTTTTGTTGATGCTCTTACATATTGGGAGTTACGGAGACAGATGACTTAAATTTGGTAAATTCATTCATGGTGGGAAGAAAATGTCTGTCCACCTGTGCCATTCTCAGCATTCAGCCGGGTGGGGGGTGGGGGATTTTGATGATGTTGCTTTTTTCATCATTTGTGACTTCATTGTCGTTAGGAAAACCTGTGTCCTGTTTCCATTGCAGCTCTTGGAGATAAAATCGTGAGGGACATTCGCCCGGGAGCTGCCTTTGAGCCCACATATATTTACAGACTCCTGACAGTTAACAAGTCAAGCCTGTCTGAAAAGGTTTGAGACTTCTCTCATGTCGCTAGGATCAAGTGTTACCTTTTTTTCCAGTATTTGTGTGGTAACTGTTGCTTATTCGATATTTGCCCTCTGTCTCCAGCGCTGTAAGTAGATGTAGGTTTATAATAGAGTCCATTGCTTGGATGAATTGAAGAGTGGCCTTGCTCACACTCTTCATCATCTGACCTTGCTCAGATAACTTTTATGGCGCACCAAGCACTGCTGTCAGTACTTTACGTATATTAACTTAGTTGACTCTGTGAATAAAGTATGATTATAGTCTCCTTGTTACAATTAAGAGAAGAGAATCCACTGTCTGAAGTCATATAGCTAATGTGCATGGCAGAACCCAGCTTTCAAGACAGCTCTCTTAACCACTGCACTATATGCCACTGGGGTAGAGTGGAGTGCATTGGGCCTGGAATGATGGCAGTATTCAGAAGAGCTTATGTCTTCATCATACCTATACGCTTTAGTAGCTCTTTGATGTACTTGATTCCTTTACCTAAATTTTTTTTAAAATCATGTAGTTTGTTACTACAGGCATGGGACCAAGGGGCCAGGGCGCCCTTATAAAAGGCCCTGGGGCTGTTGAGAGTGAATTGAGCCACCCTTAGCACAGTTTACTGTAGCATTTCTTTCCTCCCAGACTGAGTTGTGATGACTCAGTACAAGCAGTTGAAATGATGCTTAGAGAGATGTATTCAGAGAGAAAACGCCATTTAAGTCAAGTTTACTTGAAGCTTCCTTGCTTTGAAGAAGAGTAAATGTCGAGGGCATCGCAGCAGGATACCACCAGGGGCAGCATAGATTTTTAAGCTCTTTAAATGCTTATAATGCAGCTTTTCGTATTGGCTTGGAATTATTTCCCAAGTAATGGGAACATGGTATTAGGGATGCAGAAATGGAATAAAGTGTGCCCTCTGCCCTCAGTGAGGGAATGAGATAAATGAATAGTCAACAAGAGAAGTACAGAGATACAGAGATGCCTTAGAATCCAGATGGGGCCACCTAGCTCAGGTGGAGGCAAAATAAAGTGGGTGCTCAGGAAGCCCTCTAGGATCATACACCGAGATAATGCTGTGAACAAAAGCATCTTTTAAAGGTGACATTAATATGGGATGTGTTGGGCTCCCCAAGACCACCGTGAAGTTTGGGTGATTCACAGGAAGAACTCAGAAAATGCAGAAGCTGGTACACCTGTGGCTATGGTTTATGAGAACAAAAGCATGCAAAGCAGAGTCAGGAAGGGAAAGGACAGATGAGGCAGGGCCTAAAGGAAACCTCCAGACTCCTCTCCCAGTGCAGCCAGAAGGCTGCGCCTAACTACTGCAGCACGAGGCTGTGAGCACACATGTGAAATGCCGCCTCCCAAGGAAGCTCATTACAGACTCCGGGTCCAGAGTTTTTACTGAGGGCTGGTCCCATAGGTACCATCTGCCTAGCTTGAACCAAAAGTCCAAACTCCCAAAACAAAAGCAAAAGTGTTAGCAGAAAGCACATTGCTTGCACAAACAGGTTTAGGCAGAATCCCATATCAGTTATTGGACTGATGGGGACCTTGCTGAAAACCAAGTTCCCAGACACCAGCCAACGTTGCAAGCAGGCCTTTCCAAGGAGAGCCACCCAGGCCTGCTGTGAAAAGTCTTCAGCACACTTTGGCTGTGCCAATTTTTGCCCTTTGCTGCACATGTGCAGAGCATGCACTCACGTGAACAGCTGCTGTCCACATCTACTATTTGGAGAGGGCAAGTAAACTTCAATGCAGTAGATGCTTCAGACAGAACAATTTGCAGGGCCTTGGAACAGGCAGTTGTGCTGTGAAGAATGAAATATGAGCTGATGATAAGTAACAGAATCAAACACTCCTGATGTGGGATTATTAAACTCTTGGGTGACTCATCTGTGAATGATTTTGCTGATGTATGTGTAAAACAGCTAACGCTTTAAATCAGTGGAGTTTTTCCACATATAGTTTGAGTTCTTTCCCGTGTAGTTGTTCATCATCAAAGACAGACAGAAGCAGACATAGGGCTGCTTAGTTCACTGCTTGAGTGGTAACAGTAGTTGAACAGTGAACTGGCCCTAGACATCTAGTTCTTCGTCTTCTATTTTGTTTACCCAAGAGAGAATTTTTTTTTTTTTTAGTAACTTTTTTGTGATAAAGTCAATGTGGCAGGGTGTGGTGGCTCATGTCTGTAATCCCAGCACTTTGGGAGGCCAAGGCAGGCAGGTCGCCTGAGGTCAGGAGTTGGAGACTAGCCTGGCCGACATGACGAAACCCCGTCTCTACTAAAAATACGACGATTAGCCAGGTATGGTGGCACACACTTGTAGTCCCAGCTACTCAGGAGGCTGAGACAGGAGAATCTCTTGAACCCGGGAGCTGGAGGTTGCACTGAGCCAAGGTTGCACCACTGCACTCCAGCCTGGGTGACAGAGTGAGACTTTTTCTCCAAAAAAAAAAAAAAAAAAAGTAATGTATATTTATTGAAGAAAATTTCGAAAATATAGAAAAGTATAAATAATAAAAATCCCCATTTAGAGATATGTGTTTAATCTGTTTCTCCTTTTCTTCCCACTCTTGGGATTTCAGCTATGCAAGGAAAACCCATGTCATCATGTCATTGTTTGGAAATACTTTACATCTTCCATTTCAGAGGAGGCATGATTGGACTTTGCAAGTACTGTATGTCCTGCAGGCCTTGGACAGTGATCGGTTCACACTAAAGTGATTATATTTGACCTTTTCAGGGTCGACAAGAAGATGCTGAGGAATACTTAGGCTTCATTCTAAATGGACTTCATGAGGAAATGTTGAACCTAAAGAAGCTTCTCTCACCAAATAATGAAAGTAGGTTATGGTCCACTTGCCCCACAGAGTTGTGCAAGAGTTCGCTGTAAACAAGCGTTGCATGCTCATATGTTATGTTGCTTCCCTGCCCCTCAGTTGTTTTCCCTTCAAATAGCATTTATTCCTTATGAAAACTTACACTATCGAGAAGGTTATATTTAGGTAAATTACAGTTTATCCCGAACTTCTGCCATCTTCCTTCAACTTTTAATTAGGAAAATGATCAAGCATATAGAAAAGCTGAAAGAATCGTTTGATGAATACCTTTATAATTGCTGAGTGTAGTTTTAAGCATATTTTCTGATGCTGTACACACACTGTATATATATGTACTATACCTGTCCTATCTATCCGTCCATATATACATACATATGCATACATTTTCCCTGAATGATTCAAAGTTAAGTTGCAGCTAACAGTCTAGTTCATCCCAGGTGCTAAAGCATCCCCTGAGAATCCACTCCTGCATAACCACAGTCCCTTATCTAACTGAGAAAACCAACTGTAATGACATGGTAATATCGACTTTGCAGAGCATCTTCACATTTCTCCAGTCAATCCCAGGAGTGTCTTTTCTAGGAGTTTATGTAAGCAAGGATCCGGTGGTGGTGCACCTGTTGGCGATTGGTTGCCGTGGATCCAGCGGCGTTGTGCCTGTTGCGATTGGTTGCCGTGGATCCAGCGGCGTTGAGCCTGTTGCGATTGGTTGCCGTGGATCCAGCGGCGTTGCGCCTGTTGCGATTGGTTGCCGTGGATCCAGCGGCGTTGCGCCTGTTGTGATTGGTTGCTGTGGATCCAGCGGCGTTGCGCCTGTTGTGATTGGTTGCCGTGGATCCAGCGGCGTTGCGCCTGTTGTGATTGGTTGCTGTGGATCCAGCGGCGTTGCGCCTGTATGATTGGTTGCCGTGGCTCTTAATATAGAACACACCCTGATTTCATTTTCAAAGCTATAGTTGACAGATCTGTGCCTTTTTATTTTTTGCTATTCTTATTGTAAATAGTAGTCTAAGTAGATGCTCTCCTTTTCAGAACTTACGATTTCCAATGGCCCCAAAAACCACTCAGTCACTGAAGAAGAGCAGGAAGAACAAGGTGAAGGAAGCGAGGACGAGTGGGAGCAAGTGGGCCCCCGGAACAAGACTTCCGTCACCCGCCAGGCGGATTTTGTTCAGACTCCAATCACCGGCATTTTTGGTGGACACATCAGGTTTGTGCTTTTCTAGAATAACTTATTATTTGCTTTTTCCGGGGGTTCGCCACGTTAGTGAAGGGGGGAAGGTGTGAGGCTTGTCTTGAGACTTCTTGGACATGGATGTTTTGCATCTTGCTCCCCTGCCTGCTCTTCTCTTGCACTTCCTGATGCCTCCCGAGTCAGCCCCCACGGCCCATTCTCTGCCTGCTGGCGCATGTCTGCAAAGGACAGGGAGCTCCTCACTTCTGCTCCGTCAAGTTCAGCTGCTCATTGCTAGGGAGTAAGAGAAAAGCCAGCTAATTGGCCCTACGCCGTGGCTCTTGCCTGTAATCCCAGCACTTTGGGAGGCCAAGGAGGGTGGATCACCTGAGGTCAGAAGTTCGAGGCAAGCTTGACCAACATGGTGAAAACCCGTCTCTACTAAAATACAAAAATCAACCAGGTATGGTGATGGGCACCTGTAATCCCAGCTACTCGGGAGGCTGAGGCAGGAGAATCGCTTGAACCCAGGAGACAGAGGTTGCAGTGAGCCCAGATTGTGCCATTGCACTCCAGCATGGGTGACAGAGTGAGACTCTGTCTCAAGAAAAAAATAAAGCTATAGGAGAATATCATCATGACTTGGGGGTAGGCAAAGGTTTCATAAGTTAGGTCATAAAAAAGTAATAACCATAAGAGAAAAAAATATATATATATTTATTAGACTTCATCAACATTTAAAACTTGCAACATTTTTTTTTTTTTTTTTTTTTTTTTTTTTTTTTTTTTTTTGAGACGGAGTCTCGCTCTGTCGCCCAGCCCAGGCTGGAGTGCAGTGGCGCGATCTCGGCTCACTGCAAGCTCCGCCTCCCGGGTTCACGCCATTCTCCTGCCTCAGCCTCCCGAGTAGCTGGGACTACAGGCGCCCACAACCGCGCCCGGCTAATTTTTTGTATTTTTAGTAGAGACGGGGTTTCACCGTGGTCTCGATCTCCTGACCTTGTGATCCGCCCGCCTCAGCCTCCCAAAGTGCTGGGATTACAGGCGTGAGCCACCGCGCCCGGCCTAAAACTTGCAACATTAAAACCGCCTCCAGTAGGCAGAGGTTGCAGTGAGCCAAGATTACACCACTGCACTCCAGCCTGGGTGACAAAGCGAGACTGTGTCAAAAAAAAAAAAAAAACAAAACCCGGCTAGTCAAACCATGTGTTTTGGTAAGAGCAGAAATTAATGTATCTGGAGGAATTTCATTTATTTATGTTAATAAATTGTGTATATTTAAAGTATACACAAGATATTACGAAATAGAGATAGTAAAATAGTTGCTAGAGTGAAGCAGATAAACATATTCCCCATCACAGTTACCCTTGTATGTGTGTGCACATGGCAGGAGCAGCTGTTTACCCATTTCACAAAAGTCCCAAATACGGTGCACTATGAGGAGCTCTTGTCCGATGTTCCACATCAGATCTCTAGGCCTGTTCACCTGTGTCGCTACCACTTGGTGTCCTTCGACCTACATCTCCCATTCCCACTCCCCACCCCTAGGAACCACTGTTTTCCCTATCTCTGTAGTTTTGTCTTTTTTTTTTTTTTTTTTAAGATTCCATGTATAAGTGAGACCATGCAATATTTTTCTTTCTGTGTCTGGTTTATTTAACTTAGTATAACTTAGTATAACTTAGTATAACATTCCCCAGGTTCATTCGTGTTGGCGGCAAATGGCAGGGTCTTTTTTACAGCTGAATAGTATTCCCTTGTATATATAATAGTATTCCCTTGTATATATATACACACCAGTTTCTTTATCCATTGGCCCATCCACAGACAGTTGTTTCCCTTTTCGGCTGTTGTGAACTGATTGGAACCGGGTGAGCTAGAGAGTGAAGGGAGTCTGAAGGGACCCCTTTCTATTCTGGTGCTCTGTGGGGTGTCCACGGCAGCTGTGTGGTCAGTTGTCGCCTGGGAAACGCCTAGCCCCGACCACTGCCTATGGTTCCTTGGGACATGTGGTGTTGGCAGGGAGGCACCAAGGTCCAGGTTAGTGTGCAGCAGTGAGGGGCGGCTGTGCCTTTTGCTCCTTCAGCCCAGCAGCCTGGTTTAGGATTGTGGGAACACCCCCTCGGGATGGGAGAGAAGGATGAAGGGACAGCTCAAATGGAGGCATCAGGAACATGGTTTTCGTGCAGAGGTCGGGTATCAGAATTTCAAGGCCGCAGAGGGTCAGCATACTCAAAGATCCCAAATTTGTCTAAGAGTAACCAGTGGAAAATACCAGCGTCCACTTTGGAGGACTTGCTGGCTCAGATCGAATGGCTCTGTCATGGCTGCTAGCTACATCCTCTGAGGGTTCTCTGTGTTGAAATTGGTTGTTGATGTTTCTTTTTGAAAAATAGTAAAGCAAAGATAAGGAATTCTTACAACATAGGAACTTCTTTTCAGCCATTATGAAGCATGATTCTTTATTCACACCAATTGAAAGATTTTCTTCTAAAACTCAGCCTCTTCGGATGTTTTTCAGTTTCCCCAGGAAGACCTTTCTTCCCCGGTGCCACCTTTGCTAAGACACAGGACCACTGAGTCAAGAGGGCTTCTTGTTGATTTCTCTACCAGCTCTCACGAGAGCTTTCCCCACTACTGTATCCCTCTCTGGAACCAGGGGAACTGTTGTCACTGAAGTCTTCATACTGTAAAGGAGCATGGAGATGCCTAATTAAACCCTGGACAGAAAAGCTTTTAGCGAGCTCTTCACCACATCTGTTCTGGAAAGCCTGAGTACCTGTCCACACCCATTTTATTCCGTTTAGAAACTAGGTCACTGAGACTGCAGAAATAGAAGCCCTTGTTGAACCCCTGGCATGTTCCCTTGCTGAGGCTAAATGAGAGATGGGCCGAACACACAATTTTTACTCAGAAAAACTTAGAAAAAGAAAAAAAAATGAAGTGAAAAACCAGCTAAGAAAACAAGGTCAAATTGGCACCCTTCTTGGAAGGATGGCAGCCTTTTTTCCTGGAATGTTAACTTGTTTTTTATTCTACACACCCTACTCCCCTTCTTCTTTTTGTAAGACATTTTTATAGGAGGAAAATGCCATTAACAATCCTCTGTTTACCTTGGGATTTCCTCTGTTTTATTAGAACAGGCTATGATACTTGGAGAAAATGGAAAGCATCGGCATTTTGAGGCCATGGCAGGGTAGCTGCGTTTGTGAACTAGTGCAGTAAATAACAGTGTGGAGAGGAGGTGAAAGAATTTGGAAAATGAAATATGTTTTCTTCCAGAGCACTGGCGCTGGGAACATTTATCAACTGGTAGATTTAGTTGTTAGAAATACTAAGGAGGTGCTATTCAGCAGAATTATTTTTAAATTCAGTATATTTTTGGCTTTTCTCTGTGGTCTTTTGAAAGTGATACTGAATAATCTTATTTTCAGTGTTTATTCCTCTTGGTTAATCTTAAGGGAAAGTGGCAAGGAGTGGTCTCTTAATTTTTTTGTTTTTGCTTTCAATTCTTAGGTCTGTGGTTTACCAGCAGAGTTCAAAAGAATCTGCCACTTTGCAGCCATTTTTCACGTTGCAGTTGGATATCCAGTCTGACAAGATACGCACAGTCCAGGATGCCCTGGAGAGCTTGGTGGCAAGAGAATCTGTCCAAGGTTATACCACAAAAACCAAACAAGAGGTATGTTCACACTTGATTTTGAACCTTTCTACTGAGGTGCTCTGGTTTGGTGGAAAGAACACAGCATTAGGAATGAGGGGAAATGGATCTGAGTTTCGCCTCTCAAATCAGTTGCTTAACCGTTTTGTACTGAAAGTTTTTATGCTTTTACAATGAAATGGTTGAAACATGATCCCAAGGGCCTCTTTTAGCTCCAAATCATATTACACAAGGTAATGATCTCCTTTTGGATTGTTTATCTTGAGCTACATTTAATTTTCTGGCAATCTAATCATATCACAACATCAATACTACCTCTGACAGAGGCCGAGTAGCTTATTTATGTTCATGATACCGTAGGGTACAACTTTCATTAGATTAGTTAGGATGTCAAAGAGATTCCAAACACATCTGTTTTGCATTTGATTGTAGATCTTCCAGGTCATTGTAAAAATAATATAGTCATTGTTCTGATGCTTGTTACTTTGATTTGATCTGGAAAAGATAAGATCCTGAGTCTTTCAGTCTTCATGAATTTAAGACTATCAGATCATAGCTTGGTGGAGTCCTTGTCAACTCAGTCAGGCGAGACAGATAACATTCTGCCCTGTGAGAGCTGATTAGTTCCTGGCTATCTAGATGTGCCGGCTTATGACTGTTTTCTACTCTGCCGCAGAGAGTGTCTTCTCTGTTATGTATCTTAGGTTGTGGCAGTGAATTCATAAAAATGCACTGGGGAGATGAATGCAGGCTGATAATTATGGACAATCCATAGCATTCCTGCAAAGCGATATTTGAATAATGAGCAGTGGATGGCAGCTACAAGGTAAAATAAGATGCCTCAGCGTAGAAGACTTGTCATCACATTGTATGAATGGGATGGATCTATCCTTGGCTTATCTTGCGTGCTCTGAGTCAAAAAGAGCAAAGTAGGACATCGGGACCCTTAGCACCTCAGGGGTGTCCTGCTGTGGACTGGTCCACCCAGGCTCTGGGGGAGAACTGTAGAAGTTACGCTTAATCTTCTGCCGTATTTGCAGACTTGCATCTCGTGGGCGATTTTGTTTAAAAAATAGAAGCCGTAGGAGCCCGAGGCAGAAATTTGGTAGTTGACTTCAGTGAATGAGCTAAGAAGAGTCTGGCGGTGGACCTCGTGGAAGAGAGAGAGGGAAAAAGTGGTATTTGTGTTGGGGAGGTTGGTTGGGTGGTTCAGTTGTGCATTGAGTCTGGATGACTGTCGGCTAGGCTCTCTTCTGTGGCAGCTGCAACTCCAGAGATGGCTCCCTGGCCCTGGCTGCTGTTCCACTCTGCTTACACTGTTTCTTGAGCCAACTATGGGAGTCTTTGGCCACCCACGCTTTCTGTGGGCTACCTAGGGAAGACCCTTTTGTAATGTGTCTGTTTTTCTCTTTTGCTTCTGCTGCAATTACAGTTTGACTTTGCTGGGGTGGGCTGGTAGGGGTGGTGGTGTGAGGGCAGGGATTGAGGCATAGGCAGTTGTCAGCCTGTTGTTAGATGGTAGTGAAGAAAGAATGGTTTGTCCTAAATAGCAGGTTTGAAGAAAGGCTTCAAGAAAGACGGTGGGCCAGGTGTGGTGGCTCATGCCCATAGTCCTAGCACTTTAGGAGGCTGAGGCAGGAGGATTGCCTGAGCCCAGCAGTTTGAGGCTACGGTGAGCTATGATCGCACCACTGCAGTCTAGCCTGTGCGATAGTGAAACCTTGTCTCTAAAACTTAAAAATAAATAAAAATAAAGGAAAGCTGGCATTTTGGTGGACTCCTGAAGATAAAAAAAGAATGCTGCTAGCTGTTCTGGCTGCACGGTTGTTGTAGTGTGTCATCAGATGAGATCAGGACCACTCTGAACAACAGATGTTCAAGGAAGGTTTTGGACAGCCTGTATGGAAGTATCTGTAAGGAGCACATTACGTATTTTCTTGAATGTGATTTTTTTTTAAGTTTTTAAAATACCAACTTTATTATGTTTTAGATTAGAAGTGTTTTTCTGTGGGAACATGTGAAAGTTTTGGGGAAAATAGGATTATATGAAATATTTGCTGTATAGAAAATGTCTGCCTTTGTTGAGTGATTAGAAATTAAGCCTCAGTTTGTCTGGAAACCCAAAATACACATTTAATAATTTTGGATTAACCATTTAGTGAATCAACTGAGAGTGTTAACGTGAAAATCACAGATCAGTAAGCACTGAAAAGCATCCTAGAGATAATTCAGCCCTGCTCTCTTAATTCACAAGTGAGGAGACTAGGTCTTACAGTCCCCATCTCTGCTTATAACTGTTGAGCTGTGTTCACACCCTTCATTCACTCAGAAGTGCTTGTTGGCTATGGAGACACTAGAACATAAAGATGCATGGGAATGTGGAGCTGTGCGAGGTGGTTTTTGCTCCTATGACCTTAGTCTAGGTGGGAAGACAGTCATGGAAGGGTCTGGAAGGTTAATAAACCCAACCAGTGATGACTTATGAGCTTGCCTAATACCCTTGAAAATGCTTTCAACTAGATGTGAATCTAGTTCTCTGACAGTTTTTTAATTGTGTTATATATGCTGATATCTTTTGTATTGTTATTTTTAAATTACTCACACAAAAAGTATTCTCCAGGCCAGACGCAGTGGCTCACGCCTGTAATCCCAGCACTTTGGGAGGCTGAGGCAGGCAGATCACGAAGTCAAGAGATTGAGACCATCCTGGCCAACATGTTGAAACCCCATCTCTACTAAAAATACAAAAAGTGACTGGGCATGGTGGTGTGCACCTGTAGTCCCAGCTACTCAGGAGGCTGAGGCAGGAGAATCACTTGAGCCTGGGAGATGGAGGTTGCAGTGAGCTGAGATCACACCACTGCACTCCAGCCTGGGTGACAGAGTGAGACTCCATCTCAAAAAAAAAAGTATTATCCAAATGAATATGGGAAGCATCAAAAAGTTTGTAAGTACAGAGAATGATAGATAAAGGGATTAAGTGTTATTTGTAAAGATGCATCTTAATAACAACCTGACTTTATTTAAAAGCAGCATTCATTAGACCTGTGAAAGTACTTCAGGAACAGATTAAATTGATAAAACTCATTATTAGAATAAATAGCTTTAAAGGTTATTTAAAACATCTGATTGGCCTGGAATCCCAGCACTTTGGGAGACTGAGGCGAGCAGATTGCTTAAGTCCAGGAGTTCAAGACCAGCTGGGCTCATGGCTGTAGTCCCAGCCAGTCGGGAGGCTGAGGTGGGAGAATCACCTGAGCCCAGGAAGTCAAGGCCGCAGTGAGTGGTCATCATGCCACTGCACTCTAGCATGGGCAACCAGAGTGAAATCCTGTCTCAAAAAACAAAAACAAAAAAAAACCCGTCTAGTTGAAAAAACATACTGGTAGCAGTTTTATCAGTACTATCAGAGTTATTTTAAAATGGGTCAATACTAGGCCGAGCTTGGTGGCTCAGGCCTGTAATCTCAGCACTTTGGGAGGCTGAGGTGTGTGGATCACCTGAAGTCAGGAGTTCAAGACCAGCCTTGACAACATGGTGAAGCCCCTTCTTTACTAAAAATACAAAAATTAGCCAGATGTGGTGGTGGAAGCCTATAATCCCAGCTGCTCAGGAGGCTGAGGCAGGAGAATCGCTTGAACTCGGGAGACGGAGATTGCAGTGAGCCGAGATTGCACCACTGCACTCCAGCCTGGGTGATAGCGTGAGAACTCCCTCCCAAAACAAAAGGTGGAGGAGTCAGCACATAAATAAGGTGGTACTAAGTTAGCTTTTTAATTCTTATGCTAATTCGTCGGTAATGCCACAGAGTAAAGTTCTTAAGAGTTTACAGCTGGACTTCGGGGACCCAAGAGACTCTCCTTAGTTGTGCTTACAGGAATGTGTGCATTTCTCTTCCTTTTCTTTTTTCTTTTTTCTTTTTCTCTGAGACAAGGTCTCATGGTGTTGCCCAGGCTGGAGTACAGTGGCGCGAACTCAGCTCACTGCAACCTCCACTTCTCAAGCGATTCTCTTGCCTCTGCTACCCAAGTAGCTGGGGTTACAGGCGCCCACCACCACGCCTGGCTAATTTTGTATTTTTAGTAGAGACGGGGTTTCACCATGTTGACCAGGCTGGTCTCGAACTCCTGACCTCAGGTGATCTGCGTGTCTCAGCCTCCCAAAGTGCTGGGATTAATAGGCGTGAGCCACTGCACCTGGCCATGTGCATTTTCTTAAGAGGAGCATTGGTAGTCTCAGAGCTTCTGCGAGGCAGGAAGAGCCATGACGCCCTGCCAGAGAACTGTCAGGCCTCAGCCCTCAGAGGACATCTTTGAGCGGAAGGTGGATGTGTTGTCAGCTGTTGCAAGTAAGACAGGGACGGTGTGTCCTGGTGTGCTTTGTGTCTTAGGTTGAGATAAGTCGAAGAGTGACTCTGGAAAAACTCCCTCCTGTCCTCGTGCTACACCTGAAACGATTCGTTTATGAGAAGACTGGTGGGTGCCAGAAGCTTATCAAAAATATTGAATATCCTGTGGACTTGGAAATTAGTAAAGGTAATGCACACATGAGGTCGGGAGTGTTCGTGGTGATACACTCCTGCAAATCAGTAGCTCAACCCTGTAGCATTTCTTTATGATGCCAAGAGTGAGGACATTCTCTTGCTGGACTTGGACTTGTTTTAAGTTTCTTAACTTGTAATAGACCTTAATACTAAAATTCTCATTAAAATGGCCTGTTAAAAACAGAGGCAAAAATAACTAAACTTTATAATCTTACTAGATTAGAAAAATAGGAGCTTTTGTCTATCAAAAAGAACATCACTTTTCTGTGAACGTTTCAGGGATGAATGGTGCATAATTTGCCTTCCACTGAGTGTTAACAGCTGTGTTGACTAGCCCGGTTAGGTGGCTTTTTAGTGAAGTAAGAATGATTTCTCATAGGCGGTGAGAGTCCCTTCTAACTTCTAGTTGTGGCGCACAAGTAGGACATGTGGCACTTACCAGCCTCAAGTCTCTGTCAGGTCATGGGCTCAGCACTTTTTGGAAGCAGTTTTAAAGAGCCCCGGGTTAAAGGCATCTTGGTAAAAGCACAGCTTCAAGAAGACTTTTCTTGAAAGCTTCAGAATTTGTGAAAATGTATAGTACAACACTGAGGCTTGATTGGGACTGTGATTAGCTAGAGAGGATTCTCAGAATATCGAGGTATCTGGGAAGCAGAAAAGAGGACACTGGACCTCCCTCCTGGGTCTTGTAGAGGAACAAACCTGAACCGAGAAGCCCTCTTCCCCTTCCTCCCCCGGCACAGCAACCCCACCTCACACCTCCTTCCATGTAGATGATCCAGGAACTGTGGGCATGGCTGGTTTCTAGCCGGCTTCCTCTCTACCCTAGGGGAGCCCTATATCTTCCCTTGAAGACTCAGACACTGTCTCTCCCAGGCCTCTACACAAGAGCTGTGCTCCCTGCTGACGGGCTTGGCTGCTGTGCTGGGTTTAGTGTCCATTGCTCCTCTCACACTTCCAGCTGCTTTATCACTCATCAGCGGATTGCTTTGTAATCCCATTTGAAGACCAGCAAGAGGAAGAAAGATGCCAGTGAGAATCATGTAACAGATCCTCCTCCCCATTTTATTCTGTCCATCTGGAAACCTAGAATGCTGGCTGAGTCAAAGAAGGCATCCTCGACCTCTGCTCCTGCATCTTCACTCGCCTCCAGATCAGCTGTCTGAGCTGACTTGGATATTTTTCTACAGTGATTTTACTTTTATATCTTTTCTTGCTTGCTGTATTTTTATATCAGCTGCTGCCTCTAATACGTTATCAAAGTATGACATAAATGGGTGCTGGGCGCAGTGGCTCACGCCTGTAATCTCAGCACTTTGGGAGGCCGAGGCAGGCGGATCATCTGAGGTCAGGAGTTCAAGACCAGCCTGACCAATGTGGTGAAACCCTGTCTCTTCTAGAAACACAAAAATTAGCCTGGCATGGTGGCGGGCGCCTGTAATCCCAGCTACTTGGGAGGCTGAGGCAGGAAAATCGCTTTAACCCGGGAAGCAGAGGTTGCAGTGAACTGAGATCATGCCATCATGCCACTGCACTCCAGCCTGGGCAGCAGAGCAAGATTCCATCTCAAAAAAAAAAAAAATTACAGAAATGGGGACAAGAGGATCTCACTTAGGTCATTGGGTAGGCAGTAGAGAAGGAACCACTGATGGCTGCCTCGAACAGCGCACCATCGATGGACTCTTGTGTCCATGTAAGTGGTACTTCTGCATGCAGTAAGAGCAGGGAGTTCGCACCTCGTAGTAGCTGGTAGACTGGTTCCTATTTGGAGAAATCGTGTTGCTGTTCTTTAATTGAAGTTTTTTTGTTTGTTTTTTGTTTTTCTTCAAGACGGAGTCTTGCTCTGTCACCCAGACTGGAGTGCAGTGGCGTGATCTCAGCTCGCTGCAGTGTCCGCCTCCCATGTTCAGGTGATTCTCCTGCCTCAGCCTCCTGAGTAGCTGAGACAACAGCCACGTGCCACCACGCCTGGCTAATTTTTTTTGTATTTTTAGTAGAGATGGGGTTTCACTCTGTTAGCCAGGATGGCCTCGATCTCCTGACCTCGTGATCTGCCCGCCTCAGCCTCCCAAAGTGCTGGGATTACAGGCGTAAGCCACCGTGCCCAGCCTATAATTGAAGTTTTATGATCTGACTCATGTAAAATATTTTAATTATTGGATGTTTCATAACTCTTTTGTTTTTAAGTCAGCAGCGTTTTTCTTTTCCATTTTGTGGAGCACCTGCTTTTAAGGGGCCTCCTGCAGGAGCATCACAGCCTCGACCATTGCTCCTGTTTCTTCAGAGGCTGGCTGCGCATTTTGTGTCCTGCTACATCACATGGCTCATCTTCCTCATGAGTCAATTTTTATGCAACTAAAGGGATGAAGTGTTGTTTTGTTCCTGGTCTGACAGGCGGTTTCCTTGCTGGGGAGAATGTTGTTAGCCATTTTTTGCTGCTGTTACCCTGAGCCTTTCTAAAAGTGCTTCAAGCCATTGATATTTTGTTTTCCAGAACTGCTTTCTCCAGGGGTTAAAAATAAGAATTTTAAATGCCACAGAACCTATCGGCTCTTTGCAGGTGAGTAAATTTGTACAACATTACTTCTTCAGTAAAACACTGATGAAAGGGATTATATGTGGGCACAATTTTGCTGAAACACAACTTAGCATAGCGACCAGATGCTCTGCTTAGGTATCCTGTGGCCTTGTGAGTCAGGGAGTCGTGTGAGAGTTTTACCTGAAACTCTGCGTAGATGACGGATTATCATCTTGGCCCTGAGGAGAGATAGCAGAAGGCCTTGCTCAAAGTGAACATTTCTGTCTTTGAGTCAGAGGAGGGAGTTTCAGGCTCCCAGGCTGGCTGTTTGAGAATGTGACCTCTCCCTGCTGCGCTTGTGGCGCCTGTGGGTGGCAGTGCTGTGGAGTTTCCACGACACCTGGTCTCCCGGCCAGGTTAGGCGAGCGCGCCCCCAGCCAGTGATCCCTGCGTCCTCCTCCATAGATATTGTTAGGGCCGCTTGAGAGGGTGGGCCCAATTACACAAGCCCCTCGGCGGCCAGGCCCCCCAGTCGCTCATGAGAAATCTCCCAAGAGGGCGAATGGCACCCCCTGTTCCCTCATGGGTGGGCTTTGAGACCTCTTCTGTCTCCTGGCTTAGGCTCCCTGCAGTATCAGTTTTTCTTCCACACCTTCCCTTTCCATTCTGTCTTCCCTTCTATCCTCCTCTCTCTTTTATAGCCTCGTTTTTTATGCCTCTGAGTCTTTGCCTCTTTGGATCGTTGCTGTTTGCGCACTTCCGTTGGCTTCCCAGGCTGATTACATGTTTCTGGCTTCTGTGTCTTTCCTCCTCTGGTGTGGCCTTTGGTGAGCTGTTTGTGTCGTAACATAACACTGCCATTTATTGACCTTCACACATGTATGGAACCTCTTCCCAAGCTATCATTCTTTTATTCCTTACATGTGTCCTCGAAGATGGAAGGTGGGATCCCCATTTTATAAAAAAATCAACCAGAACTCAAGGAAAAAACTCACCACTCTGGCCTGCAGTGGCAGAGCGGGCTTCATGCTCCTTTCTGCCTCAGCTCACACCCAGTGTTTTAGGAAGTTTGGCCAGGGGTGAGGGCCAGGGGTGAGGGCCCCAGGGGTGGGGGCCGGGGGTGAGGGTCCCAGGAGTGAGGGCCCCAGGGGTGAGGGGCCCAGGGGTTAGGGCCCCAGGGGGTGAGGGGCCCATGGGTGAGGGCCCCAGGGGTAAGGGGCCTGGGGTCGGGGCCAGGGGTGAGGGCCCAGTGGGTGAGGGGGCCAGGGGTGAGGGCCGCAGGGGTGAGGGCCCAGTGGGTGAGGCTCAGAGCCACACTAGAAGGGGCCAGGCTTCTCTCTCTTTCTCTCACTATTCACTCTTCCTTTTGACTCTCTTTCCTTTTCTCCCCTGATCACAATTCCTCCTCAACTTGCTGGGTCTCAGACAGGATGGCCATGGGCACCACGCGCTCCTGGGTGTCTCCAGCCCTGTCCGTCCGCTGCCTGGAATGGAAAGTCTGAGTCCTCAGACTCTGCAGCCAGCCAGTATCCAGCCTGGCTCCCTCGAGTCTGGCACCCAGGTCCCAGTGGGTGGCCAGCAGTTTCTCTGCCTTCTCCCTGCACCTCTTCCCCTGGGGGCTCTTGTGGGGAACATCACTGGGCAGGGGCAGGGGCTGGGGATTGCTCGTCTCCTGGTCAGGGCCCCAGTGTGAGCACACACACCCTGCTCCCCCACTCTGCAACCTGCCATGCCCCAGGACCCCAGGACCTCAGGACCTGGGCCTGGGTTGCTCTCCCCTGCCATCCTGAATCCTCAACCCCAACCCATTCTTTTTTGAGATGCAGTTTCACTCCGTTGCCCAGGCTGGAATGCAGTGGCACAATCTCCATTCATTGTAACCTCCGCCGCCCGGATTCAAGTGATTCTTGTGCCTCAGCCTCCCCAGTAGCCGGATTACACCACATCCAGCCAATTTTTGTATTTTGAATAAAGACGGGGTTTTGCTATTGGCCAGGCTGGAAGCATATTCTGATCTTGGAAATGAGGTCACTGGACTGGTTAGAATTACCTATAGAATGAGCAGAGGAACACTTTTTAAGAACTGCTATGATGGTGGCGCCCAGGAGAAGCAATCTCACACACAAACTTTTCAGCCGGTTCTCAGCGCTCCTGTCAGGCGGGCTTGCAGGTGTGAGTGACACATGGCTTAGCCCAGGCTAGTTATCTGGGCTGCTGCTTACGAAACTAGAATGGTGACATGCAGTCCCCCCTTGAAATTTTAGAATGGAGATGTCTTGTGGGAAAGACAAATTAGTAAAACCCCCAAGTCCTGCAAATTCTACTGACAGTTGCTTTGAAACAAAACTCTTAGCCCAGTCAGTTAGGTCTGTGAGGTGAAGATCCAGGACGGAAGTCTCAAAGTGAACTTGGGATCTGGGGGACATGCTGCTGTCATGAGTGCTTCCTGCCCTTTCACAGGATGGCTGTGACTTGTGCAGTACGGGATGAAGCTGTGCCCTTGGATTGACTCTGTCGCTGGCTTTCCACTGTATAGGCCCCACAGTCTTGCTATCCCTGTGCTATTCCGTGTCTTCCGGGGTCCCTGCACAGAGGATTTCTTTGTGCAGAGCCCAGGAGTCTGACTGGTGGCCTCAGTCGTAAGCACTGTCCTCTAGCCAGCCAAGGTCCCTGGCCCAGAGAGGACTCAGGCCTCCTGCCGTCATTTAGCCCCTCCACGTGACAGCTGCAACTAGGACCTGGTGATGTTTGACCTTGTTTTAGTGCTGAAATTTCCTAGCAGCGAAGTCTTACGCCTCTCCTGGTTCCTGTTCTTTTGTGCCACTGATGGCGGACGCAGCTTAGCAGGCTTCCCTGTCATTCCTCCTGAAATGCCGCCGGACTGCCGCCTTCCCCAGGCTGATGTCTGCTGCTGGCCAGGCAGACCTCAGCCCCTCTGCTCCATAGAAGTGGAGGATGTGGCTGTCTTTTAATGTTTTCATGACATCTTCTAACGGATTTTTTTTTTAGGCCTTTGACTAAGGCTTCTTGGTTATAGGATCTTTTTAAAAAGTAAATAGCAAGTTGTGTGTGTGTGTGTTCTGTTAAAACATTATTATAGAAAAATGGAAAAATTTTTTAAAAGTAAATGCGTAACTACCAGCACTATCTCCACAGTGCCCCACCACAGCTCCACGCCCAAGCGACCGTGATTAGCAGTCCCAGTGTCCCTCCTGCCGTGTGGGCCCGCACAGGGAGATTGTGTCTCATGTCGTTGGGATAAATGGGCCACGGAAGGCCTAAGGACCTTGTTTTCTCATTTAATATACCACAAGTATATTCCTGCATCACCATTCTTAATCTATTCCATGAAAAAATAAATCGTGTTATTTTAATATAATTTACTCCTCAGTCATTTCTTCTAGTGGCCATTAAGGTTTTCCATTTTTTCACTGTTATAAATGACATCATAATCTCTGTCCAAGATTCAGATAATCTCTTCAGGACAGTCTAGAATTAGATCAGCCGAATCCAAGGGCATGAACCAGGTCTCTAAGTCTGTACAGCTGATGGCTGTGTAGGAGTGTCTTTGTGAGGTGTGGGACATTTTAAACATGTCGTTAATACGTGTACATGCACACATGTGTATCTGTCTGACTTACCCTTACCTTGCAGTTACAGAAAAGTTTTTATGATGGATTGCTTGCATGTTTGAATTGAAATAGCATCGGTTTGTGTGATGACGTGTCTCTGTCCCACCTGCTTTGGAGAGGGGCTTCACACATAAGATGCATCCCTGGAGGGAAGTCGGCAGAGACCTGTGGTGATGTGTGTGCAATGCTGTTCTCACTCTGCCGCCTGCTGGGCTCTCTTGCAGTGGTCTACCATCACGGCAACAGTGCGACGGGCGGCCATTACACTACAGACGTCTTCCAGATCGGTCTGAATGGCTGGCTGCGCATCGATGACCAGACAGTCAAGGTGATCAGCCAGTACCAGGTGGTGAAACCAACTGCTGAACGCACAGCCTACCTCCTGTATTACCGCCGAGTGGACCTGCTCTAAACCCTCTGTGCGCTGTGTGTGCGCCCAGTGCCCGCCTCGTAGGACGCCACCTCACACTCACTTCCCGCCTCTCTTTAGTGGCTCTTTAGAGAGAAACTCTGTCTCCCTTTGCAAAAGTGGGCTAGAATGAAAAGGAGATGCCTTGGGGTTCGTGCACAACATAGTTTCTGTTGACTCTAACTTCCAAATCAAAATCACTTGGTTGAAACAGACTGTCGCTTGATTTTAGAAAATCCACAAAAACCCATATTTCTGAAATAATGCTGATTCCTGAGATAAGAAAGCGGATTTGATCCCCAGTCTCATTGCTTAGTAGAATAAATCCTGCACCAGCAACAACACTTGTAAATTTGTGAAAATGAATTTTATCTTTCCTTAAAAAAGAAATTTTTTAATCCATCACACTTTTCTTCCCTACCCTTTAGTTTTTGATAAATGATAAAAATGAGCCAGTTATCAAAGAAGAACTAGTTCTTACTTCAAAAGAAAAATAAACATAAAAAATAAGTTGCTGGTTCCTAACAGGAAAAATTTTAATAATTGTGTGGAGAGAAACTGCTTACATACACATTGCAGATCAAATATTTGGAGTTAAAATGTTAGTCTACATAGATGGGTGATTGTAACTTTATTGCCATTAAAAGATTTCAAATCGCATTCATGCTTCTGTGTACACATAATGAAAACTGGGCAAATAATGAAGATCTCTCCTTCAGTCTGCTCTGTTTAATTCTGCTGTCTGCTCTTCTCTGATGCTGCGTCCCTAATTGTACACAGTTTAGTGATATCTAGGAGTATAAAGTTGTCGCCCATCAATAAAAATCACAAAGTTGGTTTAAAGGTGTGCGTGTTTCTTTGTATGCGAATGCCTTTTCGGGTAACTGGAATTCACGGGGGCACGAGTTTGCCTCCAGAATTAAAACCCACCCTTCAGTCAGCTCGACGTGTTTGTGGAAGCTGAACCACCACTCGGGTTATGTTTGTTTAGTGTTTTCAAATGGATTAAGTAGTGATTTGGGTAAATGAGTTTTGACTCTTCGATTGGCAGAAAGGAGGAGGTTTTTCCCCTTCCCCTCCTCATCCCTTGTATCTATAGCCCGGCATTTTCAGTATCACCGAAATAGTTGCTGTAGATGAAGGCTAAACCTTCTTCAATTGAGTGCCACTGGGGTGGCTTAGCGATGCCTCCAGACGCCACCCTCAGTAGTGGGAAGGAAGCCTGAGACGCAAGACATGGAGAGAGGGACGTCATGTGAGAGGGTGCCTGTGCTCCGGCTTCTGGCCCTGTGTGGGTGATTGATTGTAGTGTCCTGAGATCTACAGAGAAGGGGTTTTAATGTGGTCGGAGCCTTTCAAGTTCTTCCTCTTACCATCTGGTGTTTTTAATTGTAGCCTGGTGCCACCCTAGGTGCAGAGATTCCTAAACTTACTGTACAAGTGTCTGTCTAACCTACTTACACTTTGTAATTCTCTTTTGATTTGCTTGGCTGAATTATAAGTCATATTGAGAGGTGAAGCCAGCTGGACTTCTGGGTCCAGCGGGACTTGAAGAACTTTTCTGTCTTACAAGAGGATTATAAAACGCACCAATCAGCACTCTGTAGCTAGGATTGTAAAACGCACCAGTCAGCGCTCCGTAACTAGCAATAGGTTTGTAAAATGCACCAATCAGCACTCTAGCTAGCAAGAGATTTGTAAAATGCACCAATCGTGCTGTGTAAAACGTACCAATCAGCAGGAGTCTAAAAGTAGCCAATCGCGGGGAGGATTGAAAAAAGGGCACTCTGATAGGACAAAAACAGAACATGAGAGGGGACAAGGGAATAAAAGCTGGCCACCCCAGCAACCGTTTGGGTTCCCTTCCGTGCTGTGGAAGCTTCGTTCTTTTGCTCTTCACAATAAATCTTAACTGCTGCTCACTCTTTGGGTCCGTGCCTTCTTTAAGAGCTGTAACACCACGAAGGTCTGCCGCTTCATTCCTGAAGTCAGAGCACGAACCCACCGGAAGGAACCAACTCTGGACCCAATATTGTAATTAGCTTCTCATTAAAATAATGTACAGTTCCCATGGAAGCCAGATTAACTTTGGGGCAACCACGCACACCAGCAGCAATAAGCCCGGGAAAAGATAAAACCCATCCTAAAGCACTTGGTTGAATGTGTATGTTGTGATGCTTGACCCAGCTCTGGCCCTCTGTCCTTGGTGGCTTATTCATCCTCACTCTGCCCCCAGCTTCCATGACTGGTGTTGATCATTCACCCTCCACAGTATAAAGTGACTTTGTCACTGCCGTGTCCCATGTGTGTGAGATTGAGTGTCCTCTCTGGAAAGGGGCCTTCCGATCTGGGAAAGCCTTTGCACAGGAAGCTGGAACGAGAGGCCAAACAAAGCATGTAGTTTTTAGGTCCACCAACCTGCTTGTAAGTCTTAAAAGCTGTCCGGTATATTCAGATAGAAGATTTCTCTCAGATGTCGTTCAGTGGTTTCTCCAGCATCTTTCATTTGCTAAGATACGTATTTTATCAGTCCCAAAATAAGTTGGAAATGATTGCGCTCTAAAATTCCCTTTGAGGCCGGGCGCGGTGGCTCAAGCCTGTAATCCCAGCACTTTGGGAGGCCGAGACGGGCGGATCACGAGGTCAGGAGATCGAGACCATCCTGGCTAACACGGTGAAACCCCGTCTCTACTAAAAAATACAAAAAACTAGCCGGGCGAGGTGGTGGGCGCCTGTAGTCCCGGCTACTCGGGAGGCTGAGGCAGGAGAATGGCGTGAAAACCCGGGAGGCGGAGCTTGCAGTGAGCTGAGATCCGGCCACTGCACTCCACCCTGGGCGACATAGCGAGACTCCGTCTCAAAATAAATAAATAAATAAATAAAATAAAATAAAATAAAATAAAATAAAATTCCCTTTGAAAGCTCCCAAGTCCCTTTGAAGAGTGATTAGAGATTCACTCCAATGGGACATTGCCGTATGCTGGTCTGCCGGTGAAAGCTGGCAATAACACATCTGCTCTGAGGGGTGCTGCCCTGTCTGGTGTACCTGGCCTTTTAAATTCAACTCCCTGGTAGCCAGCAAAGGGCTCCTCTGTTAACCCATCTATGCTGATAGAAAAATGCAAGCTAGCACTAGCGAGACAGCCTGCAAAACCCCTGTGTTGGTTTGGGCTGTTAGAACAAAAATACCATAGTCTGAGTGGCTTAGACAACAAACATTTATTTCTCACAGTTCTAGAGGCTAGAAGTCCAAGAACAGACGCCAGCAGACCTGTCTGGGGAAGGCCTGGAGACAGCCACTTTCTCACTGTGTCTGCACAGGGCAGAGTGAGCCCTCGTCTGTTTCTCTTACAAGGACACTCATCCCACCATGGGCCTCCACCTTCGCGATTTCATCTACACCTAAAAGGCCCCACGTCCTAGTATTCCACTGGGGGTTCGGGCTTCAGAGATGAATACCGGGGGGGACACAAACAGAGCTCATAACCTCATGCCGCCTGACTCCTGAGATTGTATTTGTGATGAACATGTGGCTGCCCACCACGTCTTTTTTTTTTTGCTCAGGCAGGATCAGCACACGCCCAGCCACAGACAGGAAAGCCCAGAGCAGGGCAGAATATGGTCCTTCAAGTGAATAATTGGCCCAGGGATACAGAATTAGGTGATTCTAGCAAATCCAGACATTTTCTAGGGTTCCAAGTTAATTGCGGGTCTGTCCCTGTTAGCTATTCTTGAGCTTTTGCACTCAACTTGTGATGGTTAATACTGAGTGTCAACTTGGTTGGACTGAAGGATGCAAAGTCTTGTTTCTGGGTATGTCTGTGAGGGTGTTGCCAAGGAGATGAACATTTGAGTCAGTGGGCTGGGGAAGGCAGACCCGCCCTCAATCTGGGTGGGTACCATCTAATAATCAGCTGCCAGCGTGGCCAGAATAAAAGCAGGCAGAAGAATGTGGAAAGACTAGACTAGTCTTCTGGCCTCCATCTTTCTCCTATGCTGGATGCTTCCTGCCCTTGAACATCGGACTCCACGTTCTTCAGCTGTGGGACTGGGACTGGCTTTCTTGCTCCTCAGCTTGCAGATGGCCTATTGTGGGACCTCATCTTGTGAGTCAATACTCCTTAATAAACTCCCCTTTATATATACATCTGTCCCTCTAGAGAACGATAACACACAACTTTTCTATTTTATGTTGCAACGTTTAATGTTTTTGTAAGTTTCGTGGGACTGTTTCCTAACTTTAGGTTATTTACTTTGGGAACTTCGCTCATTAACCTTGGTGCTGAGGCTACAAACTTAGTGATTTTCCTTCATTATCATTTAACATGTCTTTGTAGGTGGCATTTAAATCAAAGTGAATGGTTACCTTTTTAGTATGTTATAGGGAGATTTTCCTTGCTTTTGTCGGTTGTTGCCAACAAGACTTGGAAGTTCTCTTACAGGGAAGATGTCATGAAGTTTACCTGATTGGTGTGTTATTTGTCCACTAGCCAAGAAAGTGCAAGCCACGGTGGGTTTGAGGCAGGATGAAGACTGGAGGTCATTTCAGTCTCCATCGGTGTAACTATGATTCAGCTGCCCGAGTGGCTCACAGTGGCATTCTGCTTTCATTTCTCTCTCTCTTTTTTTTTTTTTTTTTTTTGAGATGGAGTTTTGCCTTCGTTGCCCAGGCTGGAGAGCAGCGGCGTAGTCTCAGCTCATTACAATCTCCACCACCCAGGTTCAAGTGATTGTCCTGCATACGCCACCACACCTGGCTAATTTTGTATTTTTAGTAGAGACGAGGTTTCACCATGTTGGTCAGGCTGGTCTTGAACTCCCAACCTCAGGTGATCCACCTGCCTCGGCCGCCCACTGTGCTGGGATTACAGGCGTAAGCCCCCGCGCCCGGCCCCTGCTTTCATTGCTCGACGTCATTGGTCATCCCGTGCCCGTCTAATGTGCGGGCAATGTGAGCAGGAACTTTGCAGCCAGCAAAGGCATCATCTTAGAATGTCTTTTATTTGGTGACGTTTCTGATTATTGCTGTCATAGACTGCTTATACTTGACCAGGCCAACTGGTTACAAAGTGACAAGCACAGTCCAAGTCAGTGGCTTTTGAACTATGGGAAATAACCCAATAAACCAGTGAGCTGAGCTCGTATTGTACAGCCAACTCATGTTCATGAGTCAATGCGAATGAGTAAGTTGTGGCAGTGTGGACACAGCAGTCTGTTGGCTTCATTTCTCTTGGGAAGTGCTGAGTCCATCAAAAGAACCAAAAACAGCAAGAGAGACAGAAGATTCACAGTTTTTCTGGTACTTCTCTGGCTCAAGAAGGAAAAATATCTTGTTGACTGAGCCTAGTGAAGACAGTATCGTTATACCAATTTCCTGAGGGTCAGTGGACTTAAAAGAGATTAGACAAAAATGTTATTGTTTTTAAAATCCATGTCTAGCAAGACCATGTGGTAATAGCCAACTCTACACAAAGTGTTACGTTTTTTCTTATTGTATTTTATTTTATTTGTTTATTTATTTATTTTTTGAGACAGAGTCTTGCTCTTGTTGCCCAGGCTGGAGTGCAATGGCACAGTCTCGACTCACTGCAACCTCCGCCCTCCGGGTTCAAGCGATTCTCTTTCCTCAGCCTCCCAAGTAGCTGGGATTACAGGCACCTGCCACCACACCCAGATAATTTTTATATTTTTAGTAGAGACGGGGTTTCGCCATGTTGGCCAGGCTGATCTTGAACTCCTGACCTCGTGATCCACCCACCTCAGCCTCCCAAAGTGCTGGGATTACGGGCGTGAGCCACTGAGGCCGGCATGTTTTTCTTTTAAAATCAGTCATAGCAAAAGTCACCGAGCAGACACTGATCTGCCCTCTTCAGACATTTTCTCTGCTTCCTAGGAATAGTTTTTTTTGTGTGTGTGTTTGTTTGTTTGTTTTAGTGTTACTCATCTTTTAGACTGGCTGTTCCCATCTTATTGACACCTTTTGGGGAAAAATTAACTTGCTCGAAAACGAAATGCACCCGATAGCATCTGCTGGCCTAACCTCATGGTGATGTTCCTTTAAAGAATACACAGATGAACAAGTGACCAAATGTTTCATTCTCTTTTCTGATTGTTTCTCTCCCTTTCCTCATCCCCCACCTCAACAAGACATGTTACATCATTTTAAGTAGCAAGTGTACATTTTTTCCAGTGGGATTTAAATTGTACGTTTGCTTCTTGGTCATACATGCGTTTTGTTTCACAGATTCAGTCGTGTCTCCTGTTGTACTGTGGTCAGGATAAGGGATCATTTGCTAGGCACTGATTTGCTGAACACAGTAGTATTTGGTCGAGTGGCCTTTCCTTGGAAACAACTGGCAAGTAAGCAGACCTGTAAATCACTGTACTGTATTTGCAGTAAAGGGAATTCACACAGTGCTTGCTGCTGTGGTATCTGCAAAGTATTTTATTTGACTCTGGGATTTCACACAGTGATATGCTTAAGATATTTTTATGTAAAAACTTTTCTTTTTTTTTTAAGACAGAGTCTCACTCTGTAGCCCAGGCTGGAGTGCGGTGGTGTGATCTTGGCTCACTGCAACCTCAGCCTCCCCAGTAGGTGGGATTAGAGGTGCATGCCACCACAGCCAGCTAATTTTTGTATTTTTAGTAGAGATGGGGTTTCACCATTTTGGCCAGGATGGTCTTGAACACCTGGCCTCAAGGAATCCGCGCACCTCGAGCTCCCACAGTGCTGGGATTACAGGTGTGAGCCACCGCTGACGGCCTATAAAAACTTATCACTTTCGTTTTCTCATAGACTCCCATTTAAGTCCTTGATGTGTTTTGGGGAAAGTGGTTATTGTTTGGTTTCCTAATAACGAAAACATTAGGGTAGCTTCATTTATGCTGCCTGTTTCAAGCCAATACGCTGCTCAGCTGTGTTTGTGTATTTGAAAAGGCCCCCGATAGGAACTTTCTGAGGGGTGCCTGTGTTGTTGGCACCTTTGAGAACTAGACAAAATCTAACTCTCTGTCTTTCTATTTTTTCTTTTTCTCCTATTCTTTGGTTTTGTTTTTTAACATCTTAACCCCTCTGGAGCGTGTTATGGTTTATGGGATCAGGCCACATGCCCAGGTTTTCAAGGTATAGCCTTGGGTTTCTTGGGTTGGGTCTAATAAACCTGACCTCAGACTTCCCACGTGTCCTTCAAAGAAAGCAATTATTTTTGCCTATTTTCTGAGTATGTAGGTCCTCTCTATTTGATTTAACAAAATAATTCTTCCTCTGCTTTTTTTTTTTTTTTTTTTTTTGAGACAGAGTCTCGCTTAGTCGCCCAGGCTGGAGTGCAGTGGCACGATCTCGGCTCACTGCAAGCTCCGCCTCCCGGGTTCACGCCATTCTCCTGCCTCAGCCTCCCGAGTAGCTGGGACTACAGGCGCCCGCCGCCTCGCCCGGCTAGTTTTTTGCATTTTTAGTAGAGACGGGGTTTCACAGTGTTAGCCAGGATGGTCTCGATCTCCTGACCTTGTGATCCGCCCGCCTCGGCCTCCCAAAGTGCTGGGATTACAGGCGTGAGCCACCGCGCCCGGCCTTCCTCTGCTTTAAAAGACTGAAAGCTGCCCGGTCAGGTGCCGATTGACTTCCAGATCTGAGGACCCCGTCTCCGCCTCATTCCTCCTGTTTCCATCAGAAGGCACGGGTCCAGGACTCAGCACCGCCGACCTGTCTATCCCTGTCTGCACAGGTAACCACTTATTTATTGCTGCTTAAAGTAGAGCTTCTGATACCCGTGGGGCTGGCAAGAGACCCTGACATTCTAGTCTTATTTTATCACACACAGTTTACTCCTGGGCTCTGCGGAGAGAAGTCAGCACCTCAATTTTCCATTGAAATATGCGCCCTTGGCATCCTGGAAGGTGAGCAGTGCCCCCTTAGGGCTAATACAGTGACATAAAATGTGTCATAGTTTTGGCCGTGAGATGGCTCACGCCTGTAATCCCCACACTTTGGGTGGCCAAGGCAGGCCGACTGCCTGAACTCAGGAGTTGGAGTCCAGCCTGGCCAACATGGTGAAACCCCGTCTCTACTAAAAGTACAAAAATTAGCCAGGCATGGTGGCATGCACCTGTAGTCCCAGCTACTCGGGAGACCGAGGCTGGAAAATCACTTGAACCCAGGAGGCGGAGGTTGCAGTGAGCTGAGATTGCACCATTACACTCCAGCCTGGGTGACAGAGCGACACTTGGTCTAAAAAAAAAAAAAAAGAATTGTCGTATTTTTGAAAAAGTAGATTAGCTTTGCAATGAGTCAAGTTCACTCTCTAGGAAGATATCCCTGTTTCCTGTGTTTTCAAACGCTCCCTGCCACACTGGGAGGACACGCCACACAGCGCCGGAGTGCGGTCTTCAGTGGGACCGTCTGCTGTGACCAAAAGAAGGATGCAGCTGGGCCTGCTGCCACGACTGGGGTCTCAGACCTGGAGTGTGTCCATGCATATAGATGTTGAGCCACAGGGGCCAGCAGCCCACAGCAGCACCCTCGGTGACCACCCTTAGGGTGTTCCTGCATGCTTCCCCCGCAGCACCTCCCTCCAGGTTTCCTGCCTCCATCCCCTCTCCAGCACACTCCCCCTCTGGCTCGAGGTTTGGCACCTTTCATTTGAGAGACATTAACAGCGAACACACAGGGCTTTCTGCAGGCCAGGCCTGCTTCTGAGCTCTTGCCAGGCATTTGGTCCTCTGCCAAGCACATGCATAGTTTCTGTCTACATTGTGCAGTTAGGGACTTGGCACCTGCCCAGCACCTGTGCTTGGGGCCCCTCCTCTGTGCTGTGGGCAGGTGTTCACACCCTTTCATACCCGGTTTCTGCTCCCTGCAGCCCACTCTGCTTGACGAGGTCATCGCGGGTGCTTAGGAGTAAACTAGAATGGCAGACAGAGCCCAGTGGATATTGCAGAGAAACAGAAGGAAGAAGATGTGTATGAACGCCTCAGTGCTTGTAGCATTAAAGCAAAAAAAAAAAAAAAATAGAGCAAAGTAGCACAATGATTATACAGTGGGGTGCCTGCATTCCAACCTCACCTGCTGCGAACCAGCCACGTGACCTTGGACAGGTGGCCCGGTGCCTCCTCTGGGTAGCAGCTGGGAGTGGCACTGGCACCCAGGCCCAGGGATAGGAGTAAGCAAGGTAGCAGGTGTGATCCATTAGCACAGCTGATGCTCAGTCGCGGTGGCCCTGGCAATCCTCAGAGGGCCCCCGCCATGCCTGGGAGAGGAGGGGCTACAGTCCATGCCCAGTGACTGCACCACCTGCCTGACACCACAGCGTCCACTCTGGCAGATGCGACACCATGCCCAGTGAGGTCTGAGCAGGGACCCTCAGCGGTGGGCCCACAGGTGCACATGAGTGACGACCACAGCTGCCCGCTGGTCGTGCCCTCCTGGGCAGGAAGCACACCGGGAACCCTGGCAGAGCAGGCCTTAGGGAGCACCCAGGAGGGCCTGGGGCTGGGGCCTCGATTCTGGGCAGCCAGCCTTCGGGACCTTGGTCACGCACCTGCCTGGACCTGTGCCCCCACCTGCCCCATCCCTTGTTAGAATCCCAGCCCTCCTGGCTGTTCGGGTACTCTGATCAAGCCAGACAGTGCTAGTTCAGCATTGAGATAGTGTGTTGTGTCTGGTCAGGGACCACCAGGGTAGAGAGACGTTCACTCCTAAGTTCCCACTGAAAAATAGCACGAGGGTATTGAGCAACCGGGTAAAGACTGTTCCAGAACCAGTTAACCCAGAGGAGCTAGGAAGCCTTTCCCTCCGCTGTCTTCCTTTCACTCAGACACGTCCTCCAGAGCTGGCTGCATGCGCATTCCCTCTGCTTTCCTGGAAGTCCCCTCCTTTCCATCTTCAATGGGACTTTTAAAAAAACTCACAGTCACTAGTGCACAAGAAGAACCATTCAAAGCCGGCATCCAACCTCAGATTTGGAGCAACCTAAGATTTGTTTGCAAAGGAATAGAACGATAAAGCTTCAACCCTCCCACATTTGTAACGGAGAAGAAAACACACACTTCATTTGGTAAATACAGCAAACAACTGAAAGTATGCTCTGACTCCGTATTGAGGCCAGTTAGGGAATGGAAAGGGTGAGGCTAAGCAGGTAAAGGAAATGGAAGAGAAGGTCAGGAGAAGGAAAATGTGAGCTAGGCAGGCGACTCGCGCCTATAATCCCAGCACTCTGGAAGCCCAAGGCAGGAGGATCATTTGAGCCCAGGAGTTTGACACCAGCCTGGGTGACATAAAGAGACTTTGTCTCTACTAAAAAAAAAAAAAAAAATTAAAAACAGTAATAAAAGGAAAATGTAGAGGGGAGAAGCAACTGAGAAGAGAGGGGAGAGTGAGAAAGAATGAGCAGGGAGGTGGAGGAGGTGAGGGTGGCTTCGTTCTGGCCTCGTCTTCCCAGGGAGACAGCCCTGTGGCGATGCCGGGCCACGATGCCACGCTGTTCTTGGTCATTACCAGCCCCTGAAATCAACATCCTCACTCTAGCCCTCTTATCTCTGCTGGGAGTGGGTCTCTATTTCTTTTCTGCAATTTACATTTAAAGCAAAGTTTATCCTGGAATTCTGAAGGTTTCGGTGTTGAGATATGGTTTGCATTTTAGAAATGAATTTTGGAAACGTGAAGGTGTCTGCGGCTTGAAAGCCCGTTTGCCGTTCACAAGCTGTATGGCTCAGGCCTTCCGTGCCTGAAGGTTACACAGAAAACCCACCTTGACTTTGACTTCGGAGTCTTTTCCTCCTTAAGCCAAATCTGTTTCAGCATTCTGGTCTCGTTAATTCTCATGGTGACAGTATATAATATGAGTCAAACAGAAAAGAAAATTCACTGAAAGAAAATGAGAATAAGGCCGGGCCTCATTACGCCTGTAATCCCAGCACTTTGGGAGGCCGAGGCGGGCAGATCACCTGAGGTCAGGAGTTCGAGACCAGCCTGGCCAACGTGGTGAAACCCCGTCTCTATGAAAAATACAAAAATTAGCCAGGAGTGGTGGCACACGCCTGTAATCCCAGCTATTCTGGAGGCTGAGGCAGGAAAATCTCTTGAACCTGGGAGGCTGAGGTTGCAGTGAGCTAAGATTGTGCCACTGCACTCCAGCCTGGGCAACAGAGCAGGACTCCATCTCAAAAAAAAAAAAAAGAAAGAAAGAAAGAAAGAAAGAAAAAGAAAATGAGAATAAATACGCAGCCATTCCACCTCTTGGGTCAAAGCTTCCAAATTTGCTTTTTCTCCAAGGAGTGGCAGCCACAGCAAAACATCTTCTGCAGTGTCTGGCCAGGGCGTTACTCTCCAGCCTGGTTTTGCCCTGGACTAGACTGAGTCAGGTCGTGCTTGGAACGCAAGCACAAACCACGGTCAGCTCCTCGAGACTGACCCACTGGCCCACTGAGCAGATGAGCCCCTGGGTCTCTGGACGCTGCCCAGTTGTTGACATCCTGAGGCAGGTTTGCGGCTGATGGAGCAACAGGGATGGGCTGGGCCCGGCACCTTTTTCACGGAAATGATGAGCTCTCGATGGCAGTGATGCCAGAGCCCATAAAGCCTCGGGCGCCCGTCAATGCTGCTGCCTGCGTGTGCTCGCTCACCGCGACGGCGGCGGGCTGCAGGAAGTTGTGAAAGAGCCAAGTGTCTACCATGAGTCTGCATGTTCATATGGTTCAGATTTGCCTTGGAATCCCCGCGAGCCAAACCCTTTCATTTCACTTAGTAAAAGGGATGCATTGACTCAGATGTTCTGTCCTATTTAAATGAGAGGGGCGCGGGAGGTGATGGAACACAAAACCATGAGCCACGGCTTTGCTGGGGAATGCTCTGGATCTGGGGTGTGAGAGAGAGAGAGAGAGTGTGTGTGTGTGTGTGTGTGTAGCAAAGTGCACAAATCGCACGTGTACACCTCAGTGGCTTTTTACACATTTAGACGTGTGTGAGCGTATAGAGCATTTCCACACCCCAAAGGCCCCGAGCTCCCTCCCTCCCACTCTCCCCGTCCCTGATGCTAACCTGACCCCTGCTGTCATACATCAGCTTCTCAGCCCCGGCACTGTTGATTGACATTTGGGGCCAATAATTCTATGAGGTGGTGGCTGTCGTGTGCACTGTAGGATGTTTCCTGTGTCCCTGGCCCCGACCTACTAGATACTAGACGCACCCACCCCCTCCATCGTGACAACCGAACATGTCTCCAGACATTGCCAAATACACCCTGGGGACACAGTCACCCTGGCTGAGAACCACGGCGTGGATCACTGTGACTTCCGCACTTCCTCTCCGTGGCATCGCACGATACCATGTGTCCTGCCCTCCGTGTCCTTCTCTCTGCGCTGCTTCTCTGAAATCCCTCCAGCAGTGGCGGGTGCCAGGAGTTAGTTTTGCTTTCTCACTTCAGAGTAATGTTGCATTTTATGGACATGCCACGATGTACTTGTCTATTCCACTGCTGATGGCATCTGTTGTTTGCAGTTAGGGCTGTTAAGAGCGTTCTCAGTGTGCCTTGTGGAGGGCTTGTGTCCTCTTTCTCTTGGGTGCATCCTCCTGAGTGGAGCTGCGGGGTCCCAGGCAGGCGCCTGTTAGCAGGAGTGGCCACGATTGCACAGTGCTCCCAATTCCGCTCCCACACAGGCCCCCTGAGAGTCAGGGAGCTTCTGTCACATTTTAAATGCTGCAGGATTAATGCAAACTTTCTGATGTGCTTCAAGTTGCTCTGTATTGAAATGGACTAGAGGGGATTTAAGCTCACAGACATATATCCAGATAATGCTATCTTCACTAATAAACTATTCTCAAAACAGCAGGTCCTTGCAATTCTGAACTAGATAAAGGCCTTTCCTTTCCGGCTACTCATTGAGTCATCAGGTGCCTGGCTGACAGCTGACGCTAAGCCTTCACACTTAACAAAGTCTCTGGGTGCCCCTCAGGCTTTAACATGAGGGTCCATGGCAGAATTAATCACGAAACCCCACCTCTCATTTCAGCTGCCCTGAACGGCAATTCCCAAAATGCAGGGGGAAAAGAAGACTGGAAGGAAATGTCCTGGTCTAAAATATCACCAAAAGTTGTCTTTGTTTTCTTTATCTATTTATTTTATTATTTATTTATTTTGTTTAAGACAGAGTCTGTCTCTCCCAGGCTGGAGTGCAATGGCCTGATCTCAGCTCACTGCAACCTCCGCTTCTCAGGTTCAAGCAATTCTCCTGCCTCAGCCTCCTGAGTAGCTGGGATTGCAGGCGCCCGCCACCACACCCGCCTAATTTTTATAATTTTAGTAGAGATGGGGTTTCACCATATTGGCCAGGCTGGTCTCGAACTCGTGATCTCAAGTGATCTGCCTGCTTCGGCTTCCCAAAGTGCTGGGATTACAGGCATGAGCTCGGCCTCCAAGGGTTGTCTTTGTGGGATTGTCTGCCCTTCATCTGTTTGTCTGTGTATTGCCAGTTTTCTGCAATGGACAGTTTTTACGTTTTAAATGGGAGACTCTTTTTTCCTTCTGTGTCTCCATGCAAGTCCAGAGACGCCGGCGTCATGTCTCTCTCCCATCCTCCACTTCTCTGAAGACCAAAGGTCCCGGGTTCTCTGAGGCCTGTGCCTGGGCCTTGTTGCAACCCAGCAGGCTTATCTTGATTCCAGTAATTGAGAGGCACATTTGCCAAGTTTATATACCCTCTTGAAACTCAAGTACTGGTTTGCGGATTAATGTGAGATTCAGTTGCATGCACTTGAAATGCAAGCATCTAATTCCACGTGTAAAATACAGAGCCACAGACCTCTTGGGCATCACATGCCATTCCATTCAGATGAGCGCAGCAAAAGCAGACTGTAACCCCTAAGATTAAATTCTCCTTTCAATACTCACGGGTTTCCAGCTTCAGGGGAAAATATGTCTGGGAAAAATATCTTGGGGTTTCATCAAACTCTTGGAAAATAATCTGAAAACATTTTTCCAAACCCTCCACGGCTCCAGCCTGAATCCTAATTGATAGTTAATAACTACATCTACAGAAGCCTTCTCACTCTATCACGATTACCATAAGGTTCAAGAGACATCCAGGTCTGGAGTACTGAGAGTGAAGCAAGGATCTCGGGATCACCAAGCATCTGGTCTGGCCGAGGTCTTTACCACACAAACAAGCTTTTTTTCACCCCCAGAAATACTTGCCCCAAGTCCACTGTTAACCATTACCAGAATCAGATCTTGTTCCAGTTGCAAGTTCATGTATTCGTTCATCAAACACTTATTGAGCCCCAACTCTGTGCCGGGCGTTGCCTGTAGTTGTAGGGAGATCAAAAATGAACAGAGGTGAGAATTTTGACAGCTCTTGTCTTAAAGAGTTTGCAGCCAGTGGGAGAAAGCAAGACGTTGGGAACTGGGATAAGGCAGGGGTGCTCCGAGTCACAGAACAGAGCCCTGGTCTGGCAGAGCCCAGAGGAGGGTCTGGCTGGGCAGAAAAATGAAAAATCATTTTTTCTAGTCTAGGTCCTTTGCCTTTCCACATTAATTTTTACTATCTACAAAAAGTCATGCTGGAATTTTGACTAGAATTGTGTTAAACCTCTGCATCAATTTGGGGATAATTTATAGCATAGTTATATTTGAGCCCTCCAATCCATAAACACAGTATATCTCTGTTTTTAGGTCTTTGATTTCTTTTGTCAGCATTTTGATAAAGCATACAGATCATCCTCGAGTTTCGTTAGATTTATGCCTGAGTATTTCATTTTTGGAGAGCTATTGTAAATGGGGTTAACATTTTTATCATTTATCTATTTTTGATTGCTAGTATATAGAAATATGATTGATTTTTTTCATCTGTTGGCCTTATGTCCTGAGATCTTGTTAAACTCATTATTTCAATAAGTTTTTGTTTGTTAATTTGGAGAGTGTCTTGAGCCTCGGAGTTTGAGGCCACAGTGAGTGGTGCCACTGCACCCCAGCCTGGGCAAGAGAGTGAGACTCTGTCTCTAAAAAAAAAAAAGTAAAAAATAAAATAAATTTATAAAAATTTTAAAAATCAATCAATGTAATCCATCATATTAACAGTCTGTCATCCAGACTGGAGTGCAGTGGTGTAATCACAGCTGGTTGTAGCCTCAACTTCCTGGGTTTAAGCAATCCTCCCACCTCAGCCTCCTGAGTAACTGAGACCACAGGCACACACCTCCATGCTCAGCTAATTTTTTTTTTTTGTAGAGATGGGAGTCTCACCATGTTGCCCAGGCTGGTCTCGAACTCCTGAGCTCTAGTGATCCGCCTGCCTCAGCCTCCCAAAGTGCTGAAATTACATGTGTGAGCCACTGCACCCAGCCCAGCCTAAGCTTTTAAATAGTTTCCTTAAGATTTTCTGCACAGAGAATTATGTTATATGCAAATAAGGACAGTTTTATTATTTCCTTTCAGGTCCATATGCCTTGGATTTCTTATTTCTTGTTACAGTTCATTGACTAGGCCTCCAGATAAGATGTGGACTGGGAATGGTAAGAGTTTATAAATTGTCTTTTCATTACCTCAAGGGAAGCATTCTCTTTGCCCATGAAGTCAGTCTGATGCTAGCCGTGGAGTTTTTGTGGATACCCTTTATAAGATTAGGGAAGCCGGGCACAGTGATACAGGCCTGTAATCCCAGCACTTTGGGAGGCCAAGGCAGGTGGATCACCTGAGGTCAGGAGTTCAAGACCAGCCTGGCCAACATGGTGAAACCCCATCACTACTAAATTAGAAAAAATTAGCCGGATGTGGTGGCAGGCACCTGTAATCCCAGCTACTCAGGAGGCTGAGGCAGGAGAATTGCTTGAACCCAGGAGGAGAAGTCGTAGTGAGCTGAGATCATGCCACTGCACTCTAGCCTGGGTGACAAGAGTGAAACTCTGTCTCAAAAAAAAAAAAAAAAAAGATTAAGGAAATGGCCTTCTGCTCTTGTTCTACCCTGGTTTTCTGAGAGTTTTTATCATGAATGGATGTTGAACTTTGTCAGATGTTTTTTCTGCATCAATTGGTATGATCATGTGGTTTTTCTTATTCAGTCTGTGAGTACAATGTATTACACCGATTTTTTTATTTTTATAAATTTATTTTATTTTTTAATTTTTGTTAGAGACAGTCTCACTGTCGCCCAGACTGGAGTGCAGTGGCACCACTTACTGCAGCCTCGAGCACCTGGGCTCAAGGAATCCTCCAGCCTCAGCCCCCCAAGTACCTGGGACTACAGGTGCATGCCAAGTTCACTTTTAAAATTTTTTTGTAGAGATTGGGTCTTGCTGTATTGCCCAGGCTGGTCTCAAACTCCTGACCTCAAGTGATCCTCCCACATCAGCCTCCCAAAATGCTGGGATTACAGGCGTGAGCTACTGCACCCAACTTTGATTGATTTTTTAAAAATGTTCCACCAGCTTTGCCTTCCCTAAATAAACCCCACTTGGTCATGGGGTTGTATGACCTATGACCAAAATATTAGCAAATATATATATTATTGAATACAGCCAGCTAGCAGACTGGTGAAGATTTTCATGTCTATGTTCCTGATGGACATTGGTCTGCATGCATTTCTTTTCTTGGACTGTCTGTGTGGTTTTGGTATGGGGTGATGCTGTCCTCATAAGATGGATGGGGAAGTATCCTCTTCTCTTTTATTATCTGGGAGACATTGTGTAGATTTGGTTGTTTCTTCTTTAGATGTTTGGTGGAATTTGCCAGGGAAATATCTGGGCCTGAAGATACTCTTTGGGAAGGTTTCCAGCTGCCTTGGGGTGTAGGCTGGGAGGGAGGAGCCTGGGAGCTCCGAAGGCCGGGGGGTGCCCGAGTCCTGGTGCCTTCCCCAATCTGTCTGCTGCCTGTACTCTCCAGAGGCCCTCCATGGCAGCTCCCGCACTCTCTTCAGGGTTTTGTTTGCATTCAGTGGCAGATGCAGGCTGGGCAGGACAGGACAGGATGGGCTTATCCATTCTGTGGAGCCAAACGGCCACAGCTTTTATTTTCATAACACTAACCTGTGTGGAAGCCAGTGGCTGAGAGCAGTTGCAGGGCTCAGCGCATCCTGACATCACAGAGACCCGGGAAGGCAGCGGGTCTCCACACAGGAACTTCCTCCTTCACAGTGTCATAGGAGTCCCCTCCAAGGCCTCAGCTCTCCGGGGCACATGTGTGCTCCTCACCTTCCTTTTCCATTTTGCGTGTTTTGCTGGCGTCAGTGCTGCGCTCTGTTGGAAATGCAGAGCCGCCCCCGGCCATGTTACATGTGGAGAAGCTGCGGTGCCAGGAGGAAGAGGGAGGCGTTAAGGGGGCAGAGCTGAGAGTCACTCCTGGACTCCTGCCGCTTGGGGCACCACGCACTGATCTGAGTGGAACCGCAGCCAGCCCGAACAATGCTGGAGGGCACTGGGGCTCTCGGTCAACTGGGCGCCACTCATCCAGGGAGTCAAAGTGTTTGGGTGAAGCGCGCACAGGCAAGAATCTGTATTTTAAATATTAATATTTAATATTGATAATAACAATAACAAGAACTCCTATGGATTAAACGCTTGCACACCGACCATTAAGCACTTAGCATTTAGGAGGCACTTCCTACCACCTCTCCTTTATCTCGCTGCGGCCCTGCGAGGCCGATAGTGTTTATTATTCTCATTTACAGAGGAAGGAAGTGAGTCCCGGAGGTGGGAACAGACTCCCGGGGACACCAGCAAGGATTCCAACCTGGGCCCGTTTTGATAGCGCTTCCTCACGGTCACAGATCCAGCCACTGTGCCAGCAGACACCCTTCACGGAAACCTCACGTAAAGGCTGAGTTAGTGCTGTCTCAGACGACTGCGACGTCGTGGTGGGAAATGTCACTAAAGAACGGTTTCCTTGAAAAGTCTGCACATTTATAGTGTGCTGTTTTGATTAGGAATTCTGGGAAGGCACAGACGTCTTCCTGCGTGGACAGCTGCCATCTCTCCCGCTCCGCAAGGCTGGCTCCTTCTGAAGATGGAGCAGGATTGCGTCACTCATGGGAACTTTCTAACCTTCTCTTCAGCTGACCTCGTCTGTGTCTTGGGAAGCCAGACTGACTCAGAGAGGTCCGAGTTCCCACCCCTTCCTTAGTGCTGGAAAGGAGGTGGAAACTCCCCAACTCCCTGTCACTAGGATTCATCTCAGAAACCGGCCCACACAGGGCAGCCCCGGGACCCTATCCAGGCGCGGCGATGCGTCAGAAGCACTTCACCCCTGCAGGTGCAGGCACGCTTACTCTTTTATTGGAGACATTGTCTTGCCTTGTCCCCCAGGCTGGAGTGCAGTGGCACTATCAGGGCTCATTGCAGCCTTGATCTCCCAGGCTCAAGTGATTCTCCCACCTCAACCTCCCGAGTAGCTGGGATTACAGGCGTGCACCACCACACCCAGCTAATTTTTGTATTTTTGGTAGAGACGGGGTTTCACCATGTTGGCCAGGCTGGTCTCGAACTCCTGACCTCAAGTGATCTGCCCACCTTGGCCTCCCAAAGTGCTGGGATTGCAGGTGTGAGCCACCACACCTGGCCAATTTCTGTACCCATTAAAAACTGAAGAAATCTTTGCCTAACCCAAGCTCACAAATGTTCTTCTGTGTTTTCTACTAGAAGTTTTATAGTGTTAGTCTTTACATTTAGGTCTCTGATTTGACTGAGTTAACTTTTGCATGGGAGGAGGCAGAGATCGAAGGTAACTTTTTGCATATGAATGATACCCGTTCTTCCACATGTTGAAAATACTCTCCTGTCCCCATTGAATTTGCCTCTGCCTCTTGCGAAAAAATTGACCATGTGAGTCTATTTCTAGACTCTATTCTTTTTGTTTTGTTTTGTTTTTGAGACAGTCTTAATCCGTCACCCAGGCTGGAGTGCAATGGTGCGATCTCAGCTCACTGCAACCTCTGCCTCCCAGGTTCATGCGATTCTTCTGCCTCAGCCTCCAGAGTAGCTGGTACTACAGGCTTGTGCCACCATGCCCAGATAATGTTTGTATTTTTAGTAGAGACAGGGTTTCACCATGTTGGCCAGACTGGTCTCAACTCCTGACCTCAGGTGATCCGCCTGCCTTGGCCCCCCACAGTGCTGGGATTACAGGTGTGAACCACCGTGCCTGGCCAGCATTCTATATTATTGATCTATTTATTGACCTCGATACAAGTACCATACTGTATCACTTACTAAGTTTTATAACAACTTTGAAGAGGACTGTAAATCTTCTAACTTCAGTCATTCTTCAAAGTTGTTTCAACTGTTTTTTATTTTTTCATGTTTCCATATGTATTTTAAAATTCACTTAATTTCTACCAAAAAAAAAAAAAAAAAAAAAAAAGCTTGCTGGGATTTTGATTGGGATTGCACTTTGGGGAGACCCTCAAATTCTGGCTTGTTGAATACAGTGTATTTATCCATTTATTTGGGTCTTTCCTTTCATTCAGGTATGTTTGTAGTTTTCAGTGTACAGGTCTTACACTGATTCATCAGATTTGAGCCCAAGGATTTCATATTTTTATACTATTGTAAATGGTATTGTTAAAATCCTATTTTACAATTGTTATTTTTTGGCATATGGAAACACAATTGATTATTGTGTATTGATCTTTTATCTGGCAAGCTTAGTACACTCACTTTTTAAAACATTTTTAAATTTAAAAAGTAGAGATGGGGTCTTGCTATGTTGGCCAGTGTAGTCTCGAACTCCTGGCCTCAAGCAGTCCTCCCACCTTGCCTTCCCAAAATGCTGGGATTACAGATGTGAGCCACCATGCCCAGCCTACACTCACTTCTTAGTTCAAGGAGCTTTTTTGTAGATTTCACAAGATTTTCTATCCAGGTTTTCATGTTGTCTGCAAATAAGGAGAGTCCTACTTCTCTCTTTCCCATCCGAATGCCTTTTATTTCTTTTGCTTGCCTATTACACTAGCTGGAGGTTCCATTACAGCATTGAGTAGTAGTGGTGAAGTGGACATCCTTACCTTGCTCCAGACGTGGGTGGGAGCGTGCAGTCTCTCACCATCAATTAGGATGTTAGCTGTGGATTTTTTATAAATGTCCTTTGTTAGGTTGAGGCAGTTTCCTTCCCTCTCTAGTTTGTGGTGAGTTTATCTCATGAATGGATGCTCAATTTTGTCAAAAGCTGAATCTATTGAAATGATTACATGGCTCTTCTTTAGTCTGTTTATATCATGACTTATGTTGACTGATTTTGTAAACTTTTAAACCTGGAATAATTTTAGGTTTTACAGAAAAGTTACAAAGCTAGCTAAGAGAGTTCCTGAATCCTCCTAGAGTTATAATATAATTATTTTTATTATTATTATTATTATTTTTTAGACAGAGTCTTGCTCTGTTGTCCAGGCTGGAGTGCAGTGGTGTGGTCTTGGCTCACTGCAACCTCTGCCTCCTGGGTTCAAGAGATTCTCCTGCCTCAGCCTCCCAAGTATCTGGGACTACAGGTGCCTACCACCCTGCCTGGCTAATTTTTGTATTTTTAGTAGAGATGGGGTTTCACCATGTTGGCCAGGCTGTTCTCAAACACCCACCCTCAGGTGATCCTCCTTCCCCAGCCTCCCAAAGTGCTGGGATTCCACGTGTGAGCAATTCTCCTGCCTCAGCCTCCCTAGTAGCTGGGATTACAGACACCTGACAGAATGCCCAGCTAATTTTTGTATTTTTAGTAGAGATGGGATTTCACCATGTTGGCCAGGCTGATCTCAAACTCCTGACCTCAGGTGACCCACCAGCCTTGGCTTCCCAAAGTGTTGGGATTAAGGCATGAGCCACTGCACCTGGCCAAGAAAATATTCTAAAATATTTTGATCTTTTAAAATTTGTTGAGATACAGTTTTTTGTTCAGATTATGGTCTAAGTGAATATCTTATGCGTTTGCAAAGAATGTATATTCTAGAATACTGGGTGGAGTATTCTATAAATATTAATTGGGTCAGTTAGTTGGTAAGTTTGTTTAAGCTTTCGATAACCTTACTGGTTTTCTGTCTTCTTATTTCATCAATTAGTGAGAAAGGGGTGTTGAAATATCCAATTGTCATTTGGATTTGTCTATTTCTCCTATAAGTTCTATCAGTTTTTTCTTTATATACTGTAAAGCTGTGTTATTTGGCATATATACATTTAGGAATTTTATATGTCCTTGATGAGTTGGCCTTTTTGTAATTATGACAAACCCATCTTCATCCTTGGAAATATTCCTTTGTCTACTATTAATATTACCACTGCAGTTTCATTTGGTGAGTATAAGCATGTTGCATGGTATACATTTTTCCATCTCTTTACGTTTAACGTATTTATATCTTTGTAGTTAAAGTTGGTTTCTTGTAGACAGCATATCGTTGGGCCTTGCTTTTTTATAAAATCTGACCACCTTACATTATATTGGAATGTTTAGAACATTTACATTTAATATAAATCAATATAGTTGGGTTAAAACCTGCCATCATGCTATTTGTTTTTCAATTTGTCTTATCTCCTTTATTACTTTCTCCCCCTTTTCTTTTCTTCTTTTAGGTTAGTTGCATTGCCTGTCTGGTTCCAATTTATATATATTATTTGCTTGCAGATATTTAAAAAGTTGAAGTTTCATTAGGGATATACATAAAATAGATGATTTTTCTAAAATAATGAGGCCAATCATGAGACGACTGGTTAAGGAAAAGATCAATTAAAAAAATGCATGTTTGGACTTACCTTTGGTTACCATTAGGAAACAGAATAAAACCTAGACTAGAAGTTAAGCATTTTTTTTTCCTAAGCTCACAATTGTAGTTTCTATGATTTGAATCATCAAAGGACTAAACTTGGTAGTCCTGGAAATGTAGGAGACATGAGGTCATGGAAGGTCACGGAAGGTCCTGAAGGTGAGCGTTCCATCAGGAATGGTGTCTTCACCTTCCTTATCCTTGTGCTCAGCCCTCTCTCTAAAGTTGTGTATTCTGCTCCAAAACTTCCCTTGCCAGTGGATACTTTTCATTAATGAATGCTTTCCAGTTCTTGTCATTGCTAAGTACAGTTCTTGGGTTACTTTGCATGTCTCTCCAGTATCAATTTTATGGAGTATCTTTGAGGAATTGACAATGTGCCAAGCACTATACGCAGGGCTTTGCCTACATTTGTTCATTGAATCTTCCCAACAACATTGTGAGATCGACAAGATTCTTAGCTCCCCTCCATGGCTGATGAAGTGGCATCTCAGTGAACTGAACGAAGTTGCTGGAAATCCAACCTGTGCTGTCCAATTACCAGGCCTATGATCTTGGCCCCTAAGCTGTCTTTGGGAGGGCCTGCCAGTGCTTAGATTTCCTGTTTCTGTCTCTTTCCCTGCTGGCTGAAGTTAACAATCAGTATTTCACAGGGACCTCTGAAATTTCCTTCTTTTTCAAGTGTCAGCCTTGTGCTGGTACTGGGGATATCCAGGGAGTGGGACATGGTCTCCAGTTTATAGTTGCTTAAGTAAAAGTGGAGATGGAACAATTGTCACAGTTAGCTATTGCCATGGTGATGCTGAGTAACAAACCACCTGTAACTCTGTGGCTTTATTCTTGCTCTGTCTGCAAATCATCTGGGAAATGAGGGTGGGGTGGGGTCACCTGATCTATGCTGGGCTGAAGCCACAGGATGGATCCAATTCTACTCCATACTTTCTTCTGTGACCAGTGGATTGCCTGGGTCATTTTCTCCTTGTGGCAATGACAGAAGCCCATCAGTCAAAGCAAGTCACATGGCTAAGCTCAAAGTCAAGAGGTGGGAAGTCCTCTCTGCCCACCATGAGGCCGAGGTAAGCCCCAAGGCCATGGGGTTGTAGAACAGACAGCAGAGTGGAGAACTAGGACCGATCATTCAATTCACCTCATTTATTTTAACAGGTGAGCAAAGCCATTTGCATGACAGCAAGATGTTGCTAAGGAAGACGGAAAATAGAAGCAACTGCCTACCTTGCCAACCACATGCCTTCACAGAGAAGGTGACATCATTGCTGGCTCTTGAAAGGTGGGGTTTCCCAGGTGGAGAGAGAGCATGCGCAAAGGCCCAGTGGCACAAAAGGTCCCTGTGGGCTCAGAGAGCAGGAGAAAGCTTAGTGCTGCTGATGCATAGAGGGGTGCATGTGCTTGCAGGTGGGTGGGGAGGGGATGGGGCAGGGAGTTGGGTGCAGTAGAGAGAGATGAACCCAGAAAGTTGCCAGTAATGAAGCTAACCAAGGTCATTAATGGGCAGGGAAGTATCTGGTCAGGCTTGGGTTTTCAGATAATGATTCTGGCTGCAAACTGCAGAGAAGAGGAACAATGAAAATAATTAACATGTGTAGGTTTTTCTTTAAAAAAAAAAAAAAAAAGCCAGGCATTTTACATGCCTAACTTGAATCTCACAGCACCCTAGTGAAATAGGCATTATTAATTTTAGCATAAAAAGAAATATATTTGCATTCATTTAAAAAAATCTTTCCTCATTGGTCAGACTTGACTAGCTGGGAGCTCATTGTGCTCACCCTCAGGAAATGCTGACTTTTTTTTTTTGAGACAGAGTCTCGTTCTGTCACCCAGGCTGGAGTGCAGTGGTGCGACCTCAGCTCACTGCAACCTCCGCCTTCAGGGCTCAAGCGATTCTCCTGCCTCAGCCTCCCTAGTAGCTGGGATTACAGGCATACACCACCACACCCGGCTAATTTTTGTATTTTTAGTAGAGATGGGGTTTCACCATGTTGGCCAGGCTGGTTTTGAACTCCTGACCTCAGATGATCTGCCCGCCTTGGACTCCCAGAGTGCTAGGATTACAGGCATGAGCCACCGCGCCCAGCCAGAACAGCTGACTTTTAGTGTTGTTTGCTCCTGAAGCGCAGAGGTTGATGTTCTCATCCCCATTCCCCAGATGAAGAAAACTGAGCCCTGGAGAGCCTGAGCCACATGCCCAGTGTCTCAAGTGAGAAAATGGTGGGCTGGAATCCAAACCTGGGAGGTGGGCAGCTGGCCACTGGGCCATGGTGCCTCCCCATAGGGTGAGTCCAGAGCCCCCAACCAAATGGCAGATGGGCTGCAGGAGAAAGGAGGGACTGATGTGACTTCTGCCTGTGTCAAGTGGACAGGGTGTGGGACCAGTTTCAGGGGAGCAGGAGGGGAAGAGAGGAGTCAAGAATCCTCGACCATGCCATATGCTTCTAGTTACAGAACATTCTAGAACAGGCAAGCAAGTCTACAGCAAAGCAACAGAAAGCAGATCCATGGTTGCTGGGGGAGGTGGGACGCAGATGGAAGGTGCAGACTAACTGGGGTGGGGCGTGGGCGTGTTGGGAACATTCTGTTTCATGGTGGTAGTTGGGCGGGTGTAGACATGTTTCTCATGCAGCTGTCCACTTAAATGGGTACACGTTCTTGTGTATAAACCCCACCCCCTATAAGGTTCATGTTAAAAATGCTTCTGAGGCCTCCTGTTGGTGACATTGCTCAGGTCAGTGGACGTCGGGGGATCATATTTCTTAGAACACAGGGATGTCTTTCCGTAGTTTGAATTTCCGGCTAGCTGACCTTTTACCTCCTCAGCTGGAGCCCCTACCTGCCTCAGGGGGACTAAGAAAGCTTAGCAGGACCTCAGCAAAAAAGCATCTTGTTTAACTTTTAGAGTTCTCAGTGAGACCAGAGCCCTGGGAAGGAATGGAGAGGGGAACGGGGTTGCCCACATACTTTGCACCCCTTTTGCATCAAGAGTCAGGGCCGTGGTCCTCAGCAAACTAACGCAGGAACTGAAAACCAAATACTGCACATTCTCAATGATAAGTGGGAGCTAAATGATGAGAACACATGGACGCATAGAAGGGAACACCACCCACTGGGGCCTGTCGGAGGGTGGAGGGTGGGAGCGGGGAGGGGATCAGGAAACAGAACTCATGGATACTGGGCTTAATACCTGAGTGATGAAATAGTCTGTACAACAAACCCTCATGACACACGTTTACCTATGTAGCAAACCTGCGCATGTACCCCTGAACTTAAAAGTTTAAAAAAACCCATTCTTGGCCGGGCACGGTGGCTCAAGCCTGTAATCCCAGCACTTTGAGAGGCCGAGACGGGCGGATCATGAGGTCAGGAGATCGAGAGCATCCTGGCTAACACGGTGAAACCCCGTCTCTACTAAAAAATACAAAAAACTAGCCGGGCGAGGTGGCGGGCGTAAACCTGGGAGGAGGACCTTGCAGTGAGCTGAGATCCGGTCACTGCACTCCAGTCTGGGTGACAGAGCGAGACTTCATCTCAAAAAAAAAAAAAAAAAAAAGCCCCATTCTTTTAAAAAGTCAGTGAAAAATTAAAAAAAAAAAAAAAAAAGGCCTATTGAACTTCAAACTTATTATCAGCCAGAGGGGATGTAAAACCCAGTGCCTCGTGGAAGGAACACCCCAAACATGAGAAGGTGGAAAATCCTCCCTCCCAGCTCCAGCAAGGCGAAGGCACAGGTGAAAAAGAGCTTCTGCCCTGGTCAGGACCCTGGAGTCACGGGAGGAGGTGGATTAAGGAGGAGGCTGACAGCGAAAGTGTTAAGAGGCAACCCCATCCAGTGCAAGATGGAGGAGAACCCATGTGCACAGTGGAGTAGCCCCAGCCTGGGCGGTGCCCCAAGCCCTGTGGGCCGGTGTGGCCTGGTATGTCCAAGCTTGCTGGAGGGGGTTAAATGGTGGTCCCCAAAATGATATATCTAAGCCCTAATGCCCAGAACCCGTGAATGTGACCTTATTTGGAAAAAGAATCTGGCTGGGCGCGGTGGTTCCTGCCTGTAATCCCAGCATTTTGAGAGGCTGAGACAGGTGGATCATCTGAGGTCAAGAGTTCGAGATCAGCCTGGCCAACATGGTGAAACCCCATCTCTACTAAAAATACAAAAGTTAGCTGGACTTGATGGTGCACACATATAATCCCAGCTACTCACGAGGCTGAGGCACAAGAATCACTTGAACCCAGGAGGTGGAAGTTGCAGTGACCCGAGATCACACCACTGCACTCCAGCCTGGGTGATGGAGCGAGACTCCATCTCAAAAAATATAAATATAAATATAAATAAATAAATAAAGAGGTTGAGTGCGATGGCTCACGCCTGTAATCCCAGCACTTTGGGAGGTTGAGGCGAGTGGACCACAAGGTCAAGAGATCGAGATCATACTGGCCAACATGGCCAGTATGTACTACATACCGAAAATACAAAAATTAGCTGGGTGTGGTGGCGCACGCCTGCAGTCCCAGCTATTTGGGAGGCTGAGGCAGGAGAATCACTTGAACCTGGGAGGTAGAGGTTGCAGTGAGCCAAGATCGTGCCACTGCACCCCAGCCTGGCAACAGAGTGAGACTCTGTCTCAAAAAAAAAAAGAAAGAAAAAGAAAAAGTATCTTTGCTGTAATCAGCAGAAGGTCTTGAGATGAGGCCATCTGGGATGACCATGTGTGCCCTAAGTGCAACCATGAATGGCCTTAAGAGAAGAAGGCTATGCAAGGACAGAGGCAGCGATGGGAGTGATGCGGCCACAAGCTAAGGAACACCTGGGCCTCCTAGAAGCTGGACGAGGCAGGAAGGATCTTCCCTCTCTCAGCTCTGCAGACGCTTTGGTTTCAGACCTCTGGCCTCCAGAACTGGGAGAGAACACGTCTCTGTTATTGGCCACCCAGTTTGCAGCGGTTTTTTTTAGGGCAACCCTAGGAAATTAATCACGGCTCCAGTCATGTAAAAAGATTGGTGGGTGGGCTCCCCGTTTGCCTCCCTGCAAAAGCATGAAGACCCTAAACTTCCTTCCCACTCACCTAGGGGGAGAGAAGAGGAAGGAGGGAAAGAGAGACGGCCCTGAGTGGCTCCGAGTACACATGGGTGGACTAGTTGCTGCAGAAACCACTGCAAATGACCAGAGATGATATAGAGAGACTGAGGCTGGGCACGGTGGCTCACGCTTGTAATCAGCACTTTGGGAGGCAGAGGCAGGCGGATCACTTGAGGTCAGGAGTTTGAAACCAGCCTGGCCAACATGGTGAAACCCCATCTCTACTAAAAATACAAAAAATAGCCGGGCATGGTGGTGCAGGCCTGTAATCCCCGTACTTTGGGAGTCTGAGGCAGGCAGATCGCTTGACATCAGGGATTTGAAACCAGCCTGGCCAACATGGGGAAACCCCGCCTCTACTAAAAATACAAAAGTTAGCCGGGCGTGGTGGCACACGCCTGTAATCCCAGCTACTGGGGAGGCTGAGGCAGGAGAATCACTTGAGCCCCAGAGGCGGAGGTTGCAGTGAGCTGAGATTGCACCACTGCACTCCAGCCTGGGCAACAGAGCGAGACTCCAACTCAAAAAAAAAAAGAAAAAAAGAAACCGAGAGATGTCCTGTTGTCAAGGGTAAGTACCACCCCACCCCTCAACTGTCCTGTTAGGGAAAATAAGGAAGTTGCATTTTCAGATACCCAAGTGGGGCCCACCGAGATTATAAATGCAAGAACTTGTTCACGGGATGCTAAGGATGATTGGGCTTCCTGTCCATCACCTGGGCCTGGCCAGAGCTTCTGCAGGCACTTCGGGCTCCCCTGATGGTGGCGGTGATGCCGTGAGTGCTCGGGGACAGCAGGAATGCAGTGACGCCCCACGGAGGCTCTTGCACGGGTCTTCCCAGTCCATGCACAGCCTGGAACTGGCCGCTCTCCAATTTTGCATCTGTTCATCGATTCCTAGAAAAATAATCAGGTCGAACACAGGCCATTTCCGGTAAAGAGGCTCTAAGGAAGCACCTTCAGGCCAGATGACTCAGGACTGTGCGGAGCGTGTGTGGTCTGGGAGCCGGCTGCCTGCTGGGCCCGGGTGCTCTGCAGGGAAACAGTCGGCTGCCTGCGGGGTCATTCATGGCCGTTCCCCTTGGAAGGGCGGCACAGGAGCCCAGTTCTGCAGCCCCGCCAATGCCCTGTCACAGACACAGCCCTTCATGGATCTGTCTGGTTTCCCATGGCTGCGGTAACAAGTGACCGCAAGGTTGGCAGCTGGGAACAGCATAAGTATCCCATCTTACGGTTCTGGAAGTCAGAAGTCTGAGAACAGCCTCACTGGGCTAAAGTCAAGGTGTGGGCGGGGCTGGTTCCTCCTGGAACCTCCACGGAAGAATTATCTCCTTGTCTTTTCCAGCTTCTAGAGGCTGCCTGTACTGCTGGACTCGAGTGGCCCCTGCATCCATCCTCAGAGTGCATCACTCCAAACTCAGCTTCCATCATCACAGCACCTTCTCCTCTGATGCTGACCATCCAGCCTCCCTCTTTTTTTTTTTTTTTTTTTTTGAGACGGAGTCTCACTCTGTGGCCCGGGCTGGAGTACAGTGGCTGGATCTCAGCTCACTGCAAGCTCCGCCTCCCGGGTTTACGTCATTCTCCTGCCTCAGCCTCCCGAGTAGCTGGGACTACACCAGCCTCCCTCTTATAAGGGATGCTTGTGATTCCATGGGGCCCATAGGAGAATTCAAGCTGCTCTTCCCATGTTACCACCCTTAGCAGAATCACATCTGCAGAGGCCCTGTTAGAATGAGTGCTGGGTCAAATAGAATTTCCCAAAAGTCCATGTCCACCTGGGACCTCAGAATGGGACCTTATTTGGAACTAGGGTCTCTGCAGATGTAATCACATTTAAGATGATGTCACACTCAACTAAGATGGGCCCTAATCTAGTGCCTGATGGCACTAGATTAGTGCCATAAGAAGAGGAAAATTTGGACACAGATGCACCAGGAAGGTGGCCATGTGAAGAGGAAGTCAGAGATTGGAATGGCCACAGACGGGGACACCAGGCATTGCCGGCCACCAGAAGCTGAGTCAGATGCAGACGGATCCCCCCAGGGCCTTCGGGAAGAGCATGGCCCCTTCGACACGTTGATCTTGGACTCCTGGCCTCCAGGACGGTGGGAGAATGCATTTGCATTGTTTGAAGCCCCCTGTTTCTGGTACTTAGTTACAGCAGCCCTAGGAGCCAAATGCACCGTGTAAGGGCACATTTGCAAGCTCCAGGAGTCAGGAACAGGCCTAGATGGGGTGCCATTATTCAGCCCTCCACAGACCCTTAGTAGGGCAGAGAAATGGGCCAAGCCCCCTGCCAAGGAATAGCTGGAGAGTGGAGAGGGCACCTGGAAGGGTGTCACAGTGGCGTGGCTCTGCAGAACGGGGCCTGTCACAGGGCAGGCGCTCAAGCCCTGTGGATAAGTGGATGCACAGGTGCAGGTGCGTGAGTTGAGACTGTCACATGCCAAGGTGGCCTCTACTGCCAGGCGAGCCATGAGACCTTTTTTTTTAGACAGGGTCTTGCTCTGTTACCCAGGCTGGAGTGTAGTGGTGTGATCTCAGCTCACTGCAATCTCTGCCTCCCGGGCTCAAGTGATTCTCCCGCCTCACCTCAGCCTCCCAAGTAGCTGGGACTACAGGCGTGTACCACCATGCCAGGCTAATTTTTTATTTTTTGTAGAGATGAAGGTCTTGCTAGGTTGCTCAGACTGATCTTGAGCTCCTGGCCTCAAGTGATCCTCTTGCCTTGGCCTCCCAAGGTGCTGGGATTATAGGCGTGCGCCACTGCACCCGGCCTGAGACCTTTTCGTTCTTTCTTTCTTCTTTTTTTTTTTTTTTTTTAATTGAGGCGGAGGTTCTCTCTTGTTGCCCAGGCTGGAGTGCAGTGGTGCAATCTCGGGTCACTGCAACCTCCACCTCCCGGATTCTCCTGCCTCAGCCTCCAAAGTAGCTGGAATACCACTCATGTGCCACCACACCCAGCTAATTTTTTGCATTTTTAGTAGCGACAGGTTTTTACCGTGTTGGCCAGGTGGGTCTCAAACTCCTGACCTCAAGTGATCTGCCCACTTCGGCCTCCCAAAGTGCTGGGATTACAGGCGTGAGCCACCGCACCTGGCCTGAGACCATTTTTTAAAAGTGTACATAGACCCCACCTGGGCGAGCTAATGGAACCACCTCAGTGTACCAGAGCAAGATACAGACGGAGCTGAGGGAGGGACTGGCCTTGGGACACTGGGATCCCAAATCCCTGGTCCTCTTGACTCCTGTCTTCAACACACCTGCCTCTCCTCATGTGGGCCACCCTGGCATCTGCCTGTTTCAGACACTTACTTCTTCCCTGTTCCTAGAGCCCTGGATGGCCACACCCTCCCACAGAGACCAACCTTTCTGCTGGGCCACCCCTGCCCCAGGCTCCAACCCTGCACTCCACCCAGAGGGGATGCTGGGAGGGATAGCGCCTCCTCCGTGGGCCAGCCCTTAGCTCTGCTGGGGGCAGGTGCTGTGTATCCTCCCTCCCCTGAGTGGACACATCCCTGGGGTTTTCTTTTTTTTTTTTTGAGATGGAGTCTCGCTCTGTCGCCCAGGCTGGAGTGCAGTGACGCGATCTCGGCTCACTGCAAGCTCCGCCTCCCGGGTTCACGCCATTCTCCTGCCTCAGCCTCCCGAGTAGCTGGGACTACAGGCGCCTGCCACCTCGCCCGGCTAGTTTTTTTTTTTATATTTGTAATTTTTAGTAGAGAAGGGGTTTCACCGTCTTAGCCAGGATGGTCTCGATCTCCTGACCTCGTGAACCGCCCGTCTCAGCCTCCCAAAGTGCTGGGATTACAGGCTTGAGCCACCGTGCCCGGCCATCCCTGGGGTTTTCATCTATCTCAATTCCTGCACCACCCCAAGTACCAAGTGCCAGCTCATGGTGGAGGTCACTGTAGGGCAGAGGCTGGGTGCCATGCCCCGTTATTGTCTATCCTGGCAATAAAAATCCTATTTTTGTTAATATCGGTGATAATTAATCTTTAGTTAAACCTTAATAATGATATTTACTATGTGCGCAAGCATTTGCCTATTTTATTTTAACTCGTTGTACTGGGTTGGATGTTGGCCACCCAAAATTCACATCCACTTGGATCCTCAGAAAATGGTTTTGGAAATAGGGTCCTTGTAGATATATTTAGTTAAGGTGAAGTCACATTGGATTAAGGTGAAGTCACATTGGCCCTAATGACTGATATGTCTGTGAGAGAAGACACAGGCCAGGCACGGTAGCTCAAGCCTGTAATCCCAGCACTTTGGGAGGCCGAGGCGGGCGGATTGCCTGAGGTCAGGAGTTTGAGACCAGCCTGACTGACATGGAGAAACCCTATCTATACTAAAAATACAAAATTAGCTGGGTGTGGTGGCGCACGCCTGTAATCCCAGCTACTCGGGAGGCTGAGGCAGGAGAATTGCTTGAACCCAGGAGGTGGAGTTTGCGGTGAGCTGAGATCGTGCCATTGCACTCCAGCCTGGGCAACAAGAGTGAGACTCCATCTCAAAAAAAAAAAAAAAAAAAAAAGAGAAGACACAGACATACATGGAGGAGAAAAATGCAGTGACCATGGGGGCAGAGACTGGAGTGGTACAGCCAGAAGCCAGGGACCTCCAGGGATCTCCAGGGACCTGCAGGGATCTCCAGGGATCTCCAGGGGTCTCCAGGGATCTCCAGGGGTCTCCAGGGGTCTCCAGGGAACTTCAGGGAACTCTAGGGGTCTGCAGTCGCCACCGAAGCTGGCAGAGGCAGGGAGGACCCTCCTCTAGAGCCTTCAGAGGAAGCACAGCCCTGCCAGCATCTTGACGTCACTTCTGGCCTTCGGAACTAGGAGCGAATACATTTCTGCTGGTTTAATTCACCTGGCTGGGGATAATTCATTATGGCAGTCCTAAGAAAGGAATGCTGTCATTTACCTGCTTATCAAGCTTTGACCAGAAACTCTACTTATTTGGATTTTTTTTCTGGAGTGGGGGTGTTTGGAGCAACCCATGGCAGGGTGATAGGAGTCATAGTGTTTATAGAGACCACAGTGTTGATGACTCAGAGAGCAAAGATGGAGGGGAGATTACTAACAACGAGAACTTCCAATAGTGAGCCCACCTGGCACACAGTGTTAGGAAGGGGTCTTATTATCATTCCCATTTTACAGATGCAACACTGAGGTGCAGAGATGCCAAGGCACGTCTCCAAGGTCTCAAGCCAGGAAGTGTTGGAGCTGGGGTTCACGCCCAACAGGCGACCTGGGGACCCAGCATGGGTACTGCCGAGTCCTCACCAGGAGCTTGACGGGAGAAGTTTCCATTCTGTCCCGGCCTGGTGCGCAGGGATCTGGGCTCACACAGTGGACCCAGTACACACCCTGAAGCCAGGGACACCATCTGCAGGACCTGCAGCATCCAGAGGCCTGCCTTCTTCCTGGCCTGACAGGTTTAGAATCTTCTGGAAACCGCACCCTGGATGTGAAGCCCAGGGCCCCGTCTCCTCTGGAGAAGCCTCCTGACTGTCCTCCAGGGGAGAAAGTGGTCACAGCCGCAGCATTTGCCAAAGGAGCCGCCCAGGGGCTGTTTTTCTGAGGAATTTCCACTCCCAGGTCATCACCCTGGTTCTCTGACTCCTAAGCTTGGATGACGAAGAAATGAGAGTGGCGGGAACTTGGAGGATGTTGGGAACCCAGGTGTGCTTCAGATATGAGCTTGGGCTGTCCAGGGGTAGTGGTTACAAAGCGGCCTGAGCAAAAAGTCTCTGACGACACCATGTAGTGGAGCCCCCAGCTTCTCGTAGAGATGCAATCATCCTTCCGTTCTGTGGTTTTTCCCCAAGGTTGAAGAGGTGCCAGATGGAGGATTCAAAGGAAAGAAAGCCAAGACGCAATAACAAAAAAGAAACTCCCTTGTTCTAATGTGACGTCCATTTTCACTTTTCTTTTCCGCTCTGTTGCCCAGGCTGGAGTGCAGTGGATCACGACTCACTGCAGCCTCGGCCTCCCAGGCTCAAGCGATCCTCCCACCTCAGCCTTCCGAGTAGCTGGGAAGTCCGAAAGGAATGCTGTCGTTTACCTGGGAACAGGTGCATGTTACCACATCCAGTTAATTTCTTTTATTTTGTGTAGAGATGGGGTCTCGCTGTGTTGCCCAGGCTGTTCTTGAACTCCTGACCTCAAGTGATTCTCCTGCCTCAGCCTCCCAAAGTCCTGGGATTCCAGGTGTGAGCCCCCGTGCCTGGCCTATTTTCACTTTTAAACTAAAGGTGTTTCAGGTTTAGCCACTGTGGGTAACAAACACCATTCTCCTTCTCCCTCACCTAAATGGGGATAGAAATGTATCTCTCCTTTATGTAGAGGAAGTCTGACCTAGGCAGTGGAACTGGTATAGAAACCTATAGTGTCAGGGATTCAAGACCCACCATTTGTACCTTCTGTTCCCAAGGCACCTCATGGTCCAACGTGGCTGCTTTGCTCCAGTCATCATACCCTCATTCCAGGCAGGAAGGAGGAACGAGAACATGAAGGACACACCTCCTCCTGCCTTTAAAGAGATGTCCTAGAAGTCGTACACGACTGTCCCACTCACTTCTCTTTGGCTAAAACTTATTTCTATGGACAGGAGAAGCTGCAAGGCAGGCAGGGGAGTATCATCTTTAGTTGAGTGACAGTGCACACATTTAGAAGTCAGGAGTCTTCCTGTTATTAAGGAAGAAAGCAGATAAGATTTTGGGAGGTCACTTGAGCCATCTGTGCCACTGCTAGGGACTTTTGTGGTAGAAGGGACCTGGCACTGAGATGGAGACTTGGGAAGCTGGCGTTAGAGTCCCAGGGCAGCCACCAACTGCCACCTGGGTGTTGATGATTTGGCAGCCTCGTCGCTTTTTATAGATCTTTCCTTGGCTTCGGAGGAAGGATTCATGAGCATTCCAGGATAATTTTTTATACTATTAAAACCATAAAAGCTTTTCCATCCTAAGCCTTGTGGCTAAAGCCTCCATGAATATTCCAGTACTTTCTAACCAAAGAATTTAAGAGGACACCTCCCTCTGACCACCTCATTGCCTGAGCAGATGTCCATCTCTAGCAGAAAGCTCATAGTTGGAACTCAGGACATGAATAGATTCAGGAGGTGCTGGGAGAGAAAGGCCTGCACCTGGCCTACAGGTAATGAATGACCACATGACCGAATTGTGAAAAGGTGGGGGTTTGGAGCCTACTGGGTTCACTCCCTCGGTGACTCTTGCTGTGCCATCCTTGGCACTTGTTTGATGCATTGGAACCCCAGTTTTCTCCTCGACTAAATGGAGATCCTGCAGACCCCACCTCATAGCATTGACATGAGGATGGGATATAGGATTCCTGTAAAGCTTCCATAGGTGATGAACTTGGCATTCCCAGTTCCCTCCCGTGTGTTACTCAGGCAGTGAGCAGCACATGGATAGTGTAGGCTGTCCCGGTGTCCCCGAGACAGCCTCAGCAGGCCAGTGTCTCTGCCACTCCCTGAGCTGCATACCAAATGAAGCCTCTCTGGGTGAAGCCATTCTCCGGGCAGCCCGGGGCTTGCCAGGTGCCCGCAGAGGAAGCATGCTGTTCTGGGGGATGGGGATGTCATGCTCTTTGATGCCAGGAGCTCTTCCTCCAAGCCGCCCTCCCCACAGATCCCCCAGGATCTGTCCAAAATGGAAGGCTCGCCTTTCTGGGTCTTTTCATTCTCTGTTCCCCGTGGGTTGGAGTCTAAATTCCTTTGCAGGCTTCACTCTAGTGAAGGTTCAAGTGTGAAATGCTTTGTAGGCATCTACCTCTCCAGCCTTGCCTCCGTCCTGGGATTCTCACACGCGCGCTTTCCTGTCTCCAATCTGCACACACCATCCTCTGCCCGGAGAGCCCTGAGCCTGTCTCCTGTGCATCCTTCTAGATTCATCTGTCTTGCCCATCTCTCTGCTGAGACCCCTTCCTTGGGGGAGCTGCTCCTCCCTCACTCGGATTATGTGACCCTGGCAGGGAGGCATGTCACCCAGGCCAGCCGGTCACAAGGTCCCATCCCCTGGCCATGGCCATGGGCTTGTTCCAATGGCTGGATGTCTCAAGCTGGGCTCCCTCCCAAACAGATTCTGAGACAGGATGTGGGTGCAAGTAGTTTACTTGAGAGATGATCCCAGGAAATACCAGGGGAGAGTGGGGATATGAGCTAGGAAAGGCAGCCAATCAAGGGTGGGCTATGGTGTCAGCCGCCAGTGCGGGCCCCTGGAGCTCAATCCCACGGGGGACTCCGGGAGCCACTGTGGAGCACACCTCAGGGACCCCCAGAGAGGTGAGGGAGCTGGGGCACGAGTGCCCCTGTACCTGTGAAATCATTGGTTGAGGCTGCTGCTGAGTGGTGTGACCCACGTTGATTCCAGCCTGCCACAGGTTCCTGTGCACAGAAAAAGCACTCATACCGAGGAACATGTGTACTGGCAGTGGGAAGTCAGGGTTCATCTGCCAGAGAGGTCATGTGACCCGAGCCAGCCAATCAGTGCCTTTCCCTGGGATTTTGTTTCTTGATTTGCAGCAAAGTTGAGTGTTGCCAGCCCTCCTGGTCACAGAGCTGCAGAGACTGAGTTGATAGCTGCCAGGGGCCATCCTCTCTGCCTCCCAGAGTAACAGGAGGGAATATGGCCATGGCTAGGTAGAACCAGGAGGAGAGGGTTGCTGAGGAGAGGGCAGGAGACAATGGCTGTTGTGTTTGAAGTCCTGGGCTGAGGCATGCCTGAAGCCCGTCCCTCCCCCTGGATCCTTCTGTGACTGCACTTAGCCCAGAGAACGGTGTCTGCCGGCCACCCAGGGCCCCTCCATCAAAATCTGTCTCACATCTGCCTTACTCATCTCTTTTCCCTCGAAAGGCCCGCTCCAAAGAAAGTCCTCCATAAAGGTCATCAAAAAGAAGAAAAAAATGAACTTGCATTTCACAGCCCTCATCATTAATTTATTTTTAAAAATCTATTTACATTTTCTGTCTGTATTACTTCTTGTGTGGTAACCCGAGTTGGATAAATTTGTTGTCGGCTATTGGATGAAGAATTTCCTTTAATTTGCCCTAAATTACTTAAACAGTAAGGGGGTGCCCATCATATTCTGGAATTTGGTATTCACTTTTCCTACGTGACTCATAGTTTTTATGTAGTTAAATAATACTGACCAGGTGTGGTGGCTTATGCCTGTAATCCCAGCACTTTGGGAGGCCGAAGTGGGAAGATCGCTTGAGCCCAGGAGGTCGAGGCTGCAGTGAGCCATGATCATGCCACTGTATTCTGCTTGGGTGACAGAGGGAGACCCTGTCTCAAATAGTAATGAATAATAATAATACCACAGCTCAGCCTTTGGCTTCCCAAGCTCTCCTTGTAAAAAGTCCTCTCCTCTATTTTTGCATAGACTTCCTTGGTTCCTTCCTATTTCTCTCCCACATTTGTCAGTGAGTTACCGAGCATGCAGCAGACACTCAACACATATTCACTGGCTACACGGATGAATGCACGACAGCCTATGAGAACAGCAGTGACTCCTAAGTACCTCTTTGCAAACGTTGGGGTCCTTAACTTAGTTTGGGTTCCCAGAATCTAACCTTGAGCTGAGGATTTGAGGGCAGGTAGTCTATCTGAGAGGTGCAATAAACATAGGAAAGAGATGAATAAATGATCCAGGGAAGGGAAGAGAGCTGATACAGTGTAGGTTATTAAGCCAGCTACCACATGGCCAACTGGAAAATCCCTCTGGGAAACTCCAGGAAACAGCTCTGAATCATCCCAGCCAAGGACGAGAAATCTGGGGTATTTATATCCCCAACCCCATTTGCTGTTATTAGCCATTGTCCCAGGGGATGTTAAATCCTGGGCACTTATGGGCCACCATGCTCATGCGCTGTGTGGGTTCTCATAGCTCAGGGGCAGCCCTCCAGCAAAGACACAGGTGTGGCTGTTGGAAGTCAGGTCGGCCTTCACAGAGATGGCTGGGATCTGTGAGGACATGGGTGGAATGGGGACAGTCGGCTTCAGTCCTAGATGTAGATTATTTTCCCAAAGCTGTGTCCTACTAAATTTGGGGCTTTTTTCTGGCTGTGTCTACAGACACTGTACAGACTCTTTGCTGTGATCAACCACCCCAGCTCACAGCACTATTCCATCATGCTTATGCAGCCTGATAACATCCCTTGGTGTCACTCGGTTGAACTGCAGGTGGACATCTGCTCCCAACAGACAATTCAATTCTCTCTGTAGGAAGTTGAAGTGGGAGATGGTGAGGCACAGCCTGAGCTGGGCCCTGGGTCAGAGGAGATGCGACCCCCCAAGCTGATGGGATGACCATGTCCACAGGGAACAGGCGAGGCCTGGCTGCAGAGGGAGAAGGGAGCCATGTCCAGAAAAGGAGGAAATAGATGGAAGGTACTGCCAGAGGGCCTGATGCCTTTCCAGGACTCACTCTAGTTGTCTGAGAGTCTTACTTGCCTTAGGTTCCCAAATAACCCAGTAACCTCCCAAGCAGTCCGCTTCTCTGCTTCAGCTGACTTGAGTGGATTTCTGTTACTTGCAACTGTAATTGATCAAGACCTCGCCCCCAGAGCTCCCCATTGGTAGGGTCTCCACTGCCCCCAAAGAGTGGCCTGCCAGTGTAAGATGTCCAAGTCTTCTGGAAAAGCCTTAGAAAAATGGCACCACATCACACATTACCCATCACAAAATGGCACCCCTATGTCTCCTTGCTTCAAATTGTTAATGGGTTTTGTTTTGTTTTGTTTTTCCTTTGAGACAGGATCTGGCTTTGTTGCCCAGGCTGGAGTGCAGAGTGCAGTGGTGCAATCAGGGCTTACTGCAGCCTTGACCTCCTGAGCTTAAGCAGTCCTCCCACCTCAGCCTCCTGAGTAGCTGGGACTACAGGCACGCACCACCATGCCTGGCTAATTTTTGTACTTTTTTGTAGAGATGGGGTTTCGCCATGTTGCCCAGGCTTGTTCGTGGTCTTTGATGCCAAATTGAGGGCTGGTGATATTCTGTGGCCGCTGAATGGGTGTGGCAGGAACAAAGGAAAAGCTGGGACTCCCCGGCCTTTGCTCTTGATGTCCAGTTCATAGAGCCTCCAATAAAAATAAATGGTGAATAAAAAATAGGTGTGAGGACCGGAGCCCTACAGCAATCACATCGAGAGGAAAGAAAAACCTTGATCTTTACATCACGTAATTAAACATTTATGACTGCCGGCTCCACCCACTGTTCTGCAGACATGCATGCGGTCCTTCCGTCAGCCCATCTTGATCCCAAGAGAGAGTGGGCAGAGGGCTGGGCTCTCCAGGGTGGCCCCACCAGGCTTTCCTGTTCGTTTTTCCAGGTTGGGCTTCATTGTGACCAGAAGGATGACTTTTTTCCTTTGTCTCAAATTGTCCATGACTTAACTCCCTGCCTGGGTAGCAAATAAGAGGCTTTGCTGGGATGTCCAAGGGTGAGCAGTCGCTTCCCAGGGGGCACTTGGGATGGGACTGGCCATCTTGCTCCTTTCCTTGGTACAACTTGGTGCTCTCCCATCCGGGACTTCCCAGGGGTCCCCCTTGCCTATGAAACATCTGTTTTGGTTTTTTTTTTTTTCAAATTCAAATGTTATTTTTTGGAAATTAGATTCTGAGATTGCAACATGATGGAAAGGTTGATCACCACTAAACTCCTCTCTCTCTGCTTTGCTGGCTCTAATAATAACGATATTAACTAACACTTTCTGTGCGTCAGGCCATATATTACTTCTCATCTATTAACCATTTGTGCCCCGAGAGAGAGAAGAGATGCCATTATTACCACATTCATTTCACAGATGGGGCATGGAACGCAGAAACATTAAGTGACTTGCTCAAGGCCAACAACTTGGAAGCAGAGGAGCTGGGATTTTAATTGAGCCTGATGCCGGATGATGGCACAAACCAGCAAGCTAAGGACTCAATCTGCCCCATGGGTGATCCAGCCCGGACAGCAATTGTAGCTTGCAGAGCAGAGGTCTCTGGTTGCAGCTCTGCCAATGGTGTCCTTGGAGCGTCTGGGCTGGGATAGGTCTCCCCAGAGCCACCCTGGGCCAGTGAGGAGCCTACAGGGTTGCCATACAAAGGATCTGTAAGGAGATGAGGGTTGGATTAGCAAAGTGGCAAACATTTCACTATTGACAACTACCAACCACTCATCACATGCTGGGCCTATGAAAAGGCTGATTCTGTGTCGCTTTCCTTCCCCTTTGCTGGAGTGGGGATGGAGTGGGGACCCAGTTTATTCCATTCCCCTGCACCCAAGGTTTCATGGTCACAGGCAATGGCAGCCGAGTGGGTGAGAGTATGAATTCAAATCCCAGCTCTTCTATTCAGAAGCTGGGTGGCCTCAGGGAAGTGACTTACACTCTCTGCGCTCAGTTCCCTCATTGGAAAAATGAGGCTAATAACAGTACCAGCCTGGAGGGTTGTTGGGGGTGGCAGGATTTCGCAGTATAATGCTTTGGGGTCAGGTACTCAGAAGCATCTGTTTTGTTGTTGTTTTTTGTTTGTTTTGTTTTGTTTTGAGATAGGGTCTTGCTCTGTCACCCAGGCTGGAATGCAGTGGCTCGATTTCAGCTCACTACAACCTCCACCTCCCAGGCTCAGGCAATCCTCCCATCTCAGCCTCCCGAGTAGCTGGAACCACTGGCACATGCCACCATGCTGGCTAATTTTCATAGTGACTGGATTTCATCATATTGCCCAGGCTGATCCTGAGCTCAAGCCACCTGCTTTGGCCTCCTAAAGTGCTGGGATTACAGGCCTGAGCCATTGTGCCGGGCCCCCAAAGGCATCTGCTAACACAGATCTCTTCTCCCCTTGGGTTTGTCCTTTGTCAGTCTAAGGACTGTTGTTCTGGAACAGTCTTATTCACCACTGAGCCCTCCAGTGCTTGAAACAGAGCCCAGAACATAGTAGGTGCTTAATTATTGGATGACTGCATGCCAATTGAGTGCATCTGAAGAATGATGCTTCAAAGACTGAGAAAAGTAAAACAAAAAGAGGAAAAAAGATAACAGAGAACATCTGCATTATTACTATCCTTTTGAGAGGGAGTTTTGTTCTTGTCTCCCAGGCTAGAGTGCAGTGGTGCGATCTCAGCTCACTGCAACCTCTGCCTCTCAGGTTCAAGCGGTTCTTCTGCCTCAGCCTCCCAAGTAGCTGGGACTACAGGCATGCACCTCCATGCCTGGCTAATTTTTGTGTTTTTAGTAGAGACAGTTTCACCATGTTGGCCAGGCTGGTTTCGAACCCCTGACCTCAGGTGATCTGCCCGCCTCAAACTCCCAAAGGGTTGGGATTGCAGGCGTTAGCCACCGCGCCCGGCCAATCTACATTATTCTGTATCTGCATTTGAGCCGCACCAAAATCTTAGGCAAGGTTTCCCCGTTTGAGTCCACATCACGCAGGCAGCCTTCCATAGTCCTTGTTCCACCCATTCCCCATCCTTGTTTCTCCCACGTGCCCTGGTTCATGGGGGCCCCAGACTCTGAGATCCCAGAGGTGTCTTGTTTGTGCCAGCTGCATAGCACAGGGCCCAGCACAGAGCGACTCGATGGGTATTTGGGGAATGAGTTAACACTGAAGGAGCTAATTCCGGTGTCTTGGTGCGGAGATGAGCAATGCGGACAGGCCTCCTACTGCCCTTGGGCCGCAGCAGCTCACCGCACAGTGCCTGCATACCCGTCCACATTCTGTGACTGAGGGGGGAGCACGGGGGAGTCCCTTAGCTCTTAAGGAACGTGGATTTACCTGTTTCAAAGGTGATTTCGTCTGGCTCGAAATTGATTTACCTATATACCTGCACAGGTTAAGAATGCTAAATGCCTTCGGGCAAAAGAGGTATGAACATGCTGCACTGCTCCTAGCTACGGCACTTCGGGCACGCTCTTATCCAAGCCTCAGCTACTGGATCTGTGAAATGGGATGATTTCCACCTCCCTGGATTCCTGGGAACGCGTCCTGAGGTCGTTGAAGGTAAAATGCGGAGCCTGGACCCCTGCGCTGGCGCCACCATCCGGTAACAAGTCTCCCTTTCTTCGTCTGCAAATTGGGAAGAGTGTGCCTAAGTTTTCTAAGCACGTGTAGAGGGTGGGAGTCAACTCAGTAACTGTGTACTCTGCACCGCGCCACAGTTCACAGCGCCCAGCCCTTGCGGATTTCATTTGCTAAAATCCTGGGAGGTCGCTTCCTTATTCCTATTTTCCAGTTGAGCTGCAGAGAGTTGGAGTTGGTAAATTTGCAAGCCCCTTGTGGAAAGCGCTTGGCCCCGCGCCAGGCGCATAGTAAGCGCTCAATGAAAACTATACTTGTGTGGCCAGTGGCGAGGAAGCTGAGCGTCTCCTTGTCCCTAGCCGGCCCTGGAGGCCAGCGGCCCCGCCTTCCTCGCCCACCAGGCGCCCGCGCCTCAGCCCCCGCCTCCTTCAGCCAGCTGAGCCTGCGGGGCGGGGCCGGGGGCAGGGCCGGTGCTGATCGGTCCTACTAGCGCCGCCAGCCACCTGGGGGCGTGGCCTCCGGGCTCCTGGCAGCCTACAAGAGGCGGTGCGCTGAGCCCCGGCACCAATTCGCATCCCAGGGCGTCTCAAGCCGCCCCCTTTGAGCTGTCTGCTTGCTGTGCCCGCTGTGTCTGCCGTGCCCGCGCTGTCGCCGCTGCTACCGCTGCTCGACGCGGGAGACGCCAGCGAGCTGGTGATTGGAGCCCTGCGGAGGTAAGTGTGACTTCCATGCAAACTTTCCCTTTCGCAAACTGTTACCCTCCCGAGAAGCTGGAATAACTAGAATAGATGCCACCTCGCAGGTCTGACTGTGTGAGGGCACCACACTGAGTGCTCTGCTTGCATCGCGGAACATAGCTTTGCGACAGGCCCTTTTGCAGATGGAGAAACTGAGGCTCAGCGAAGACAACTCATTTGCCCAGGACCTCGCAGCCAGGACTCCAAAGAGCCGGGCTTCAACGCGATCTGAGTGCAGAATGCTGCTACTTGAAGGCTGTTTACTCTCCTGCCTTCCTTGTGCAGCGCTAGCATTTGTTGCATTCCTGTGTTCGTGGTGGGTGTCAATAACTGGGAAGCTGATGGCATGGATGTGGCAGGCATTAGAATGTGTCCTATTCATATCTGGAGGAACAGGGTGATCTAGTGGCATATGCATTCAGCTGCCGTTTGCTGCCACGCCCCTCTATGATTTCATTTGCAAGGTAGCCTTCTTCCCATATTTCAGATGAAGATGCTGAGGGTCAGAGAGGTGAAGTAAGTTGTCCAGGCAGAGCCAGGGCTGGCACCCAGCTCTGTCTGTCTCCAGAGCTTCAAATGGATGTGTAGAGACTTGGGGCCATGTCAGGGTTCTGCAGTTTGGGGGAATACGTTTCTGGGTTTCTTTAGCCAGAGCGGGCACCTGCATAACTCCTGCGTAGGGAGTTACCGTGGAAGCTGAGGGCTCGCTCTGGAGTGTGGGGGACATCAGTCGTCCCATGTGGACAGAGCCAGGGTTAGTCTCTCATGTGCTGCAGACCCAGAGCCTCCCTTGCTAAGGCTGGACAAACCAGGGAGGACTTCGCTGACGCCTGCTCATCGCAGTCCAACTGGAATTGGGCGTCTCTCAGTCAAAATGTGGTTGCTGCCCTGGCTGAGAGAAGCAGCCGGGAACCCGTGCAAATGCCTGGCTTGCCTTGCAACTGAGAGTGGGGTTGTAAGTTTCCCCTTTGGGCCTTTGGACCCCTTGCCCTGGTAGAATGGGGTGTGCCTGCTTTCCCCATCCAGGGTCTGGAGTCTGACAGTGAAGACAGCCTGCAGAACAGGACCGGGGCGTGGCCCTTTCCAGTAGACTGAGGCCATGAGCTGTGACTGTTGGCTGTCCCAGGGCTCCTTGGGTTATATGCACCTGATTTTCTGCTTCTGCCCTGATCTGGCTGTTTCCACTCAGGAAAAGGAGCAGGTGTGGGACTGTGTTGCCCGTGCGGCAGGCATGCGGTCTGTACCACGCACTTTACTTGTATTGGCATCGCTGCAACACTCCTGGGCAGTAGATCTCTCGATGCCCACTCCACAGCTGAGGAAACTGAGGCTCAGCAAGGTGAAGTGCTTGCCTAGGATCCCCCAGCTAGTATGGAATGCTATCACCCCCAGGTGGGTCCTATCTGCACTCTTGACCCTGCTTTCTTTAAGACACTTCTCTGCCCACTGCCAGCTCCACCTGTGAACCTGACCTTCACACAGGTGATGTTTTGTCTTAGAGGGGCTCCAGGTAAAACCACTGGACAACGTACCCAGGGAGGAGAAACCAAGAGGGTGATTTTGATTTTTGCAGTCTCTTAAGGTGTAAGAGTAGGAATAGTAATAATGCCATTTGTAATAATACAAGCAGCTGACATTTACATGATGTTTAGTACAGACCAGACATGCCCAGGGTTTCCATGGATGAGCTCACTGCCTGCTCTATGAGCTGGGCACTTTTTACAAGGAGTAAGTCGAGGCTCGGAATTATTAAGGTGTGTGCCCAACATGACACAGCCAGGGCGGGGTAGAGCTGCCGTCCAGGCTGGGCCCTGAGCCAGATTCTGGGGGAAGGTGCCCATCTAATGACCAGCCACATGACTGTCACGGCAGAGCTTGCTACTAGTTGAGGCTTTTCGTGCCATGTGGGAGTTTTTTTTAACGTTGGCAGGGATCTGGGTCCCTGGTCCTGGCTGGGGTGAGGCTGGAAGGGGATCAACTGCCCCTGGGCTTGGACTCAACACTGCTGACAAGTACTGAGAGCCCTGTCCCAGGACCCAGATCAGTGCTGGCTCTCAGAGTCTTGCCTCCAGCCTGGAGAGGAGAGTTGGCTGGACTGGGAAGGCCTGAGCTAGGGAAGAAGACTGTGAGGTCCCTTAAAACCTCTGTACTTCATCCCTCAAAAGACCCCAAGTTAAGTATGTGGCCCTTTGTAGGTTGCATTTGCAAGTTTTTGGAGGCAGGACCCTCTGACGTCTTTGGAGGTCAGAAAGTTTTTGGAGGCAGGGCACTGACCTCTTTGGCCTGTGGGAACTGGAACTTTTCTTTCCTCTGTCACCAGCGTCATTTGCTGTGTGTGGGAGTTGCCTGCATGTCTGCCTGCGCCTGACTCAGGAGGCTTTTTCTTTCTTTCTTTTCTTTTTTCTTTTTTTGCAAACGCGCTGGTTTTTGATCAGTCCCAGATGTGCAAACCCAGGATCTCTCAAAGGGGCCGATGGCTTGTCAAGAAAGGAAAATTCAATCTGGGCATAATTTATTTCACTTTGTCTTGAGTTCACTGAGTGGAACAGATGCTCAGACCTTCCTGGGACGGGGACCCAGAGCACCTTGTAAAGTCTTAAATAGAGCACGCTGAGTTCTGGGACAGGCAGGGGACAGTCCGATCTGGGTGGTGGTAATAGGATGGGCCATGTTCTGTTGTTCTTTTTCCTGAAAAAATGTTTTGTGGTAAAAATACACATAAACATAAAATTTACCATTTAACCCATTTTGAAGTATACAATTCAGTGGCAGTTAGTACATCTGCAGTATTGTGCAGCCACCACCACTAATTCCAGGGCGTTTCATCATCCCATAAGGAAACCCCCTACCCATTAGGCATCATTCGCCATGCTCCTCCCTTCAGCCACTAATCTCCTTTCTGTCTCTATGAACTTGCTTATTCTGGACATTTCATGTGAATGGAATCACACAATGTGTGGCCCTTTGTGTCTGGCTCTTCTCACTCAGCATCATGTTTTTAAGGTTCATCCACACTGTCATGTGTCTGAGACCTTCATTCCTTTTTATGGCTGAGTAATATTCCATTGTATTAATAGAGCACGTTTTGTTTATCCATTCTTCCACTGAAGGAAATCTGGGCTGTTTCCACCTTTGGCTTTTACGAAGGCTTCTGCTGTGAACATTTGCGTACAAGGTTTTGTGTGGGCATATGTTTTCATATCTCTTGAGTGTTCACCTGGGAGGAATTGCTGGGTCGTATGGTAACTTTATGTTTAACTTATTGAGGAGACTGTGTCCTCTTTTTTGACTCTCTTCTTGAAGCATCAACTCAGGCCATGTCTTTCCAGAATGTGTTGCTGGCCTTCTCCATGGGTGCAGGGAAGCCCTGGCAGTTGGCATTGGTGGGCAGTGTTGGCATGCCACTTGGGTCACAGCGGCAGCCGGCAGGGCATCCTGAGACATCACGCTGCCTTCTACCCCAGGCTGTGCAATGATGGGTACTCTTGGACAAAGACCCCTCTTGCAAGGCTGCGAGGACATCATGGTTCTGCCGAGGGAGATTTAGCTTTGATTGTCTTGAGTGCTGCGTCAGCTTAGACAAAAACCACAGAGTTAGAGGGGAAAAAAAAACAAAACAAAACATAAAACGTCCTGATGAGGATTGTGCAATTTCCGGTCCATCATTCTTTAAAAAATTATAAATTATGAAATCCCACATTTTCAATCCCAATTTCTGGAACGTGTTTTATTTTGAGCACAGAATGGCAACATCCCAGGAAAAAAAGTCATGCTCCCATTTTGCTTGTAATCAAGGGAGCTGGAACTGACCCTACCCCCAGTTTTTTTGAATAGGGAAAAGACTCCACTGGACCCCTCTAAGGATTGGGAGCTGGCATCTTCTGAGTCTGACTTGAGAAGAGTCTGATAACTCCTAGAGGAAACAGGCAGGGTTTTGCGAGCCGGGGAAGATGATAGTGGGTGGGTGGGGAGTTGGCGAGGGTGTGCCAGGCAGAGGCACCATGTGTGTGCAAAGGCCTGGAGGTGGAGAAGGGCCTGGGACTTTTGGAGAATGGCAGAATGTTTGGTGTGCCTGCAGTCTACGAGTCAGGCTCAGGGTGGCAAAGGTCTGCCCTGCAGGTGTGGTGATGAGCTGTACCACTTAGTGGGCACCATCAAGATGAACAGAAAGTAACACGGTGGCATTGCACTTGAGAACAGCTCACTCTAGAATGAACTGTGTCGCCCAAAGTGTGCAGAGCCCATACCTAGTGGTCCCCAAGGTGACTGAGCACGTGCACAGATCCAGCAGCAAATCCTCCCAATCCAAGAGCTGTTCTTTCCGTTCTCTGTTCTTTCGGTCCTTCTGTTTATAACAAGGTGAAAGCCACAGGTGGGGTTGTCCCTAACACCTCTCCCACACCCTGATCTCCTTTTACAACAAAGAGCAAGCATCCTCTACAACAAAGCCTTTGGCTGGTATCAGCGCCTGGCTGGGAGGAAATAACTGGGTTGTTTTTACTGTTTAATTTCACTCTTGCTGTCTGTTCACGGCACTAGTGATCAGGTTCTCTGCCAGTGGGAGTGATAGAAAGGTACCTTTTTAAAGTAAATTTCTTGGAGCCCAAAAAACAAGCCAAGTTAAATAAAAATTCAAAATATGGGGCCAGGCGCAGTGGCTGACACCTGTAATCCCAGCACTTTGGGAGTCCGAAGTGGGTGGATCACCTGAGGTCAGGAGTTTGAGACCAACCTGACCAACACGGTGAAACCCCATCTCTACTAAAACTACAAAAATTAGCCAGGCGTGGTGGCAGGTGCCTGTAGTCCCAGCTACTCGGGAGGCGGAGACAGAAGTTGCTTGAACCTGGGAGGTGGAGGCTGCAGTGAGCCAAGATCGCACCACTGCACTCCAGCCTGGGTGACAGAGCAAGATGCCATCTCAAAACAAAAACAAAGTATGTACTAGTACTGGTACACGGTAGGAAGGTGGGCAGAACTTGGGAAGTGGGGGATTCAAAGGACGGGGTTTGGGAAATGCTGGATCAAGGTGGAGGAAGGAGGAGAACGGAGAGGTACTTTAGAGAAGTGCTTCTCAGAGTGGGGGCCTGCAACCAGGCGCCATGGCTCACGCCTGTAACCTTAACACTTTGGGAGTTCGAGGCAGGTGGATTGCCTGAGCCCAGGAGTTCGAGTCCAGCTTGTGCAACATAGTGAGACGCTGTCTCTACAAAAAATTTTAAAATTAGCTGGTGTCCTCTCAATGTGTCTTGTCCTCTCCATGTTTCTAAAATAAAGGAAGAAAGGCTGAGCGCAGTGGCACACACCTGTAATCTCAGCACTTTGGGAGGCCGAGGCGGGCAGATCACTTGAGGTCGGGAGTTCGAGACCAGCCTGTCCAACATGGCAAAACCTTGTTTCTACTGGAAATACAAAAATTAGCTAGGCCTGGTGGTGCACACCTGTAATCCCAGCTACTTGGGAGACTGAGGGAGGAGAACCACTTGAGCCTGGGAGGCAGAGGTTGCAGTGAGCTGAGATCATGATACTGCACTCCAGCCTGGGTGACAGAGCAAGACTCCATCTCAAATAAATAAATAAACAAATAAATATAAATAAATACATAAAAGAAGAAAAAAAAATGAGCCAGGCGTGGTAGTGCACACCTGTAATTCCAGCTTCTTGGGAGGTGGGAGACTTGAGACCAGGAGGTTGAGGCTACAGGTGAGCAGTGTTCACGCCACCGCACCGCAGCCTGAACAACAGAGTGAGACCCTGTCTCAAAAAAAAAAAAAAAAAAAAAAGTGGGTTCCTGGCCTGGCAGCACCTGGGGACTCACAGAAATGCAGGTTTTCAGGCTCCCCCGGAGACCTGGATCAGAAACGCTGGGGTGGGGCTGGCAGTCTGCTGTAACAAAGCCTCCAGCCCTTCCTGATGCAGCCTCAGTTGTGGGAACTGCTGCCCTAGAAAGCTAAAGAAGGCTTGCCCTGGGGCCCTGGCACAAATGTGGGGCATGGAGAGCTGGTTACTGGGGTCAACGTTGAGCCATGTGGACGGTTCTGATCATAGGGCCTGGTGTGACCAGAAAGAAGTCACGAGTGACCTGAGAGCTGAATGACCACCTCCCTCCAGAATCGGGGAGACCCCTTGAGAACAAGTCGTTGGCATATTTGGAAGGCTTTCTTCCAGAAGAACACTCAGCCCTTTGGCACTCTGTGCTGAGGCTGTGACTCCCTGATGCTCCGGGGCCTGAGCCAGTGTCCTGAGGATGCCGGCACCTTCCTCAGAGCACGTTTCATGCCCCTGTGTGCCTGCGAAGAGCCAGCTACACACATTTATTTATAACCCCTGAAGGGGCGAACTGTGTCCTCAAGGGCATTGAAGACACCTCTATGATGTGTGTCCATCTTCCCTGCCATCCCTCTCTCCTGCCCCAGGCCTGCTCCCCGCCCAGCCAGTCCGTTCTCCCCAGGAGGGAAGACGCTGTTTATTCCCTGGGACCTGCGAGGCTGGGGCTGCCCTGGGACTGAGAAGGTATTTTCAGCTGGGCCTTGGCACTGCAGGACAAAGTACTCTGTCAGACTTGGGATGAACTGGGCCCTGTCTGGGAGAGTCGTGTGCGGGTCCAAGGGGGAGGCCCTACCGCCAGCTGGACTTTATCTGGGACCTGACACATCGCAGTTCACTTTGAAGGCTGCTGAGCCAGGGCCCCAGGCCTGTTTCAGCTCTGAGACTCCTGAGGGAAAGGCCCAGGATTTTCTCTTGAATAATGGCGCGCTCTCCTTGGACCACTCCCGCCCTCTTAATCCAGTCTTCAAACAGAGGTCAGAGCAACAGCAAATTTTTTGTTTTTATTTTTAAATTTCTTGTTGCTGCTTAACATACCAGGGAAGAGGGCACAGCCATCCCTGTGCCGGCAGAGAGATTTTCACAAAGCGCCGTAGCCCCGGTCACAGCAGAGCCTGGCTGGCTCCCAGAAGCCCCTCAGGCCCCTCTCACGGTCCCGCACCCCCCAAGGGTAGTCATTTCCGGACTTCTAAGGGCACAGGCTGGGTTTGCCTGGCTTGGATTTGACCTAAATGAAACCATGCATGTTGAATCACTGGAGTCTGGCCCCTTTTGTTTGTTGAGCACCGTGTCTGCGGGGTTTGTCTGCGCTGTTGTGTGTTGCAAGGCTTTCAAGACTCAAATCAGACCCTGTCACCGCCCGACTTCCTTCCTTCGAGGGCCCTCTTTGCATTTAGAGCAAAACCAAGAGTCTTCACTGTGGCCTTCAAGGCCCCTCACCATGACCTGGCCCTGGCCGCCTCCTGACCCCGTTCCTCCCCAGCTTCACGGGCTTTTCGCCTGTCCTCAGTCACGCCTCGACTGTGACCCCCTCTGAGCCTTTGTCCTTGCATTTCCTGCTGCCTGCAGCGCCCTTTCTTTTTTCTTTTTTTCTTTTGTTTTTCGTTTTTCTTTTTTCTGAGACGGAGTCTCACTCTGTTGTCCAGGCTGGAGTGCAGTGGTGTGATCTCAGCTCGTTGCAACCTTCACCTCCTGGGTTCAAGCGATTCTCCTGCCTCAGCCTCCCAAGTAGCTGGGACTACAGGCGTGTGCCACCACGCCCAGCTAATTTTTGTATTTTTAGTAGAGACAGGGTTTCACCATGTTGGCCAGACTGGTCTCAAACTCCTGACCTCAGGTGATCTGCCCGTCTTGGCCTCCCACAGTGCTGGGATTATAGGCGTGTACCACCGCACGGGGCCTACAGTGCCCTTTCTTTAAGAGCTCAGCAGGACCTTGCCGTCTACCCCAGCCAGAGTGGTTCTGCCCCCCTCCTCTACCCATCTTCACCAGCCGTTTCCCGGGCTGTCCTGCTCACACCTTCTGTATTTACCTCTCTGCTGCCACGTTTACTCTCTGTCTCCTCCCAGTCCCGAGGGCAGATTCCGTCTTGTTCACTTGCAGATCCTGGGATTTTCACCTGCAGAGTGCTGTGGAGGTTCCGCAGCCAGCTCTCCACTCACCTTTGCAGATGCCACCTGTCAGTGAATCACGCTTCTCAGGCAGGGAGACTGGCCCAGGCTGCCAGGCTTGGAGGCCAGCACAGAGATGATCTGGGGCCCTGAATTTACTCAGGAGGAGAAGGGAAAGAAACATCATTAAACACCATGAATTTCCTGGGATTCTGTCACTGGACCCTTTATAAACATGATCCTGGGTAATCATAGCACCCTCTCCCCCCTAGCCATGGAAGAAACTCAGGGCCTCATGCATGAGTGAGGAATTGGAGGCTTGGGGAAGTTGAGGCATGCCCAGCTCCATGCGGTGGAGGCGGAATTCGAACCCAGAGCTGCCCATTCTTCTCTATGCCTTTCTGCATTGCCTTCTGGGAGTCCAAAATTCCTTTCCCTTCAGAGACGGAGGGCTCCTGCTGTTTATCATTTAAAGCTTTGCTGGGAACATTGTTTCCAGGGAAACATCCACACATCTTCAAGAAGGGAGAAAGGTGCCCCAGGAGTTATGTCCTAGGGTTTTAAAGAATATATTAATTTATTACCTGGTCCCTGGTCCCTTAAAAGTGGCTTTTCTTGTATATCACCTTGGCTTGCATCGAATGCACCTGCTTTTCAGTTCTTTCTTTTTTCTTTTTTTTTTTTTGCACATAGTAGAATAAGAGTTTGTTGAATGACTATTTTGTTTTTGTCCAGAATTTTGTATATCCTTAGCATAGCATGTAAACAATGAAAAGCATTGTATAGATTTTTTGTTCAATTAAGCATACAGACATATTGTCTCAGAAATCCCATAAGAATATATCTTTTGTTAATTGGCTGGACGTGGTGATGTGTGCCTGTAGTCCCAGCTACTCGGGAGGCTAAGGCAAGAAAATCGCTTAAACCCAGGAGGTGGAGGTTGCAGTGAGCTGAGACCGTACCACTGCACTCCAGCCTGGGGACAGAACGAGACTCCGTCTCAAAAAAAAAACAAAAAACAAAAGGAGTATATCTTTTGTTGAGGGGAGAGGAGGAGAGAAGGTGCCTTGTGGGGCTGGTGTCGCCTTTAAGCTGAGTGGACTGCTGGCTGTCCTGGGGAGATGAGGAATTCAGTGTGGTGCAGCAGCTAGGAGAGGAGCTGGAGCTGGGCTGTGGCTTCCCTTGCGTTGGGGCTTAATCCTGCCGAGAAGGGTTTAAGGAAAACTGCCAGGCTGCAGTGAGTGGGGGAGAGGGGCCCCCGCTCCCTGTGTGGTGCTTACCCAGGCGCTCCTAACGGGATGTTCTGCTCAGTCAAGGGCTCTGCCAAAGACACAGGCGGGGGGAGTGGAGTACCCCTCCTTCCAGCCACGGCTTCATTCCTGGAATTTCTGGGTGGTTTGTGGGTATGACTCTGATCTGCCCTTGGCCTCTTGCTTAGATGTGAGTTCTCCTTTGATACTTCTGAGGAAGAGTAGAGCCTAGAGAACACCCCGACCCCCACACTGCTGGGGTCAGCTGCCCTTGTGTGGAACACGGGCCTCAGCTGAGTGGTGCAGGGCTGCAGGTCATAACTGCCCTGACGTTTAGGAGAGTCGCTGTGTGGACAGGGCAGGACTGGTAAGTGACCGGGACATGGTGAATGATTTGACATTGTCCTCGGGCTTTCTGTATGGCCTCAGGCAAGTTGCTTATCTTTTTTGAGCCTCAGTTTCCTGATCTGTAAAATAGGGCTATTATCACAGTGACCTCATCAGTTTGTGGACCACATGAAATGTGCAGGGCAGGAGTAGAGGGCCCAGGCCATGCCTGCGGCAGCCCCTTCCTCACCCCACGATGGCGTAGGTTTGGTGATGAACATTTGTTGGGGGCATAAAGCTGAACAAGGCTCAGTGCCGGCCAATGGCGAACTGCAGCCAGCTCGGACTGGCTCATACCAGCTCGAGAACTGATAGTTACATTTTCAGGGCCAGCCTAGTGGCTCACACCTGTAATCCCAACACTTTGGGAGGCCAAGGTGGGAGGATCGCTGGAGCTCCGGAGTTCGAGACTGGCCTGGGCAACATAGTGAAACTCTGTCTCTACTATAAATAAAAAATTTACTGTGCCTGGTGGTGCACACCTGTAGTCCCAGCGACTTGGGAGGCTGAGGTGGGAGGATCACTTGAGCCTGGGAGATTGAGGCTGCAGTGAGCCATGATTGCACCACTGCACTCCAGCCTGCGTAATAGTGAGACCCTGCCTCCAAACAAATAAATAAATAAAAATCAATAAAAAATAAATTTTCACAAGGATTGCAAACCAGTTAAACACAACCATCATTAAACGTCACGTTATAAAAACTTACAGTTAAGTTATATTTAAAGGCCGGGCATAGTGGCTCATGCCTATAATCCCAGCACTTTTGGAGGCCAAGGCGGGTGGATCACCTGAGGTCAGGAGTTCAAGACCAGCCTGACCAATATGGTGAAACCCCGTCTCTACTAAAAATACAAAAATTAGCCAGGTGTGGTGGCGCATGCACTTATAGTCCCGACTACTCGGGAGGCTGAGGCAGGAGAATTGCTTGAACCCAGGTGGTGGGGATTGCAGTAAGCCGAGATCACGCTATTGCACTCCAGCCTCAGCCTGGGCTGCAGAGTGAGACTCTGTCTTTAAAAAAAAAAAAGAAAGAAAGAAAAAAAGTTTTATTTTAAAAGAAGGTAATAAATAATTAAAACCTATCATTTTTGACTTTTTTCCTGCATTTTACTGTGGCCTTTGCTCTATGGGATCTGCGTGATGGAAAGGCTGCATGACTGTGTGCTTCTGGGGATCTCTTTTCAGAACCTCCATGCTCAGTGACTTCACAATCGTTGCTTGAAGTTGGCCACAGTGGGAGTATTTACACTGAGGGAATTGGCAAACACCGCAAGGCAGGGTGGTTTTTGCTTGGTTTTTGTTTTGGAAGCTGGTGGTGAATGATTTACCATCCCACCACTATTCTAGCCCTTGAGAAGCTCGGGGTCCAGTGAGGGAGGCTGAGAGTCAGAGCAGCCACAATCCTGGGTGGGGAGCCCAGGGCCGGGGGTGCCCATGGGCCTGTCAAGTCAGCTGAGACCCAACCGTGGAAGAGGACAGAGCTCCATGAATGACATCTGACAGGATAAACTCAGCATGAATCACCAAATACATTTGCATGAGTGACACCTGGCCAGGTGGTGACATGAATCCTCCAGACCTGGTGCATGACATCTTGGACATCTGGGGAAAAATGGCCAACGCTCAAGGCATATACTGAGCTAATATACGTTTCAAATTCGATAGAGGGTCCCCCTGCGATCCCCCAAGCATTGGACATTTAACAGATTTTTTTTTTTCCTGTTTTTCTTTTGAGATAGAGTTGCCCAGGCTGGAAAGCAGTAGCACGACCTACAGTCTCCATCTCCCAGGCTCAAGCAATCCTCCCATCTCAGCACCTCCCTGAGTAGCTGGTACTACAGGCATGTGGCACCATGCTTGGCTAATTTTTTATTGTTATTATTTTTAGTAGAGACAGGGACTCACCATGTTGGCCAGGCTGGTCTCAAACTCCTGAGCTCAAGTGATCCTCCCATCTCAACCTCCCAAAGTGCTGAGATTATAGATGTGAGTTACCACACCTGGCCTAATAGGATTTTTATTTTTGTAATTTTTAAATTTTTTAATGTTTTATTTTTTGAGTCTTGCTGTGTCACCCAGACTGGAGTACAAAGGCACAATCTCAGCTCACTGCAACCTCCACCTCCCAGATTCAAGCGATTCTCCTGCCTCAGGCTCCCGAGTAGCTAAAACTACAGGCACGCACCACCACACCCGGCTAAGTTTTGTACTTTTAGTAAAGATGGGGTTTCACCAGGTTGGCCAGGCTGGTCTCGAACTCCTGACCTCAGGTGATCCACCCACCTGGGCCTCCCAAAGTTCTGGGATTACAGGTGTGAGCCACCATGCCCAGCCAGATTTTTAAACATTGGATTTTGTTAAGGCAAACGTGGGCTTTGAAATAATATGAAGAGAGAATTGTCTCTTCATAGCATTCCACATTATTAACTCCAGCCTACTAAAATCCCTTCAAACGATGCATTTTTGGAGGCTCTGGCACATCCTCATTATTATAACAGGCCTGTCACTCCCCTCCACCCACAGACGTGGACTCAACAAGCTCAGTGCTGTGTCTAAGACCACACAGCCTTCGGCATGGTCAAGGGCCAGTGAGGGGCAAGGTCAAGACGTGAACCCAGGTCTCTCTTCCCCGAGAGCCCATGCTGCAGTCAATAAAGAAGCTGCCCAAATCAGACAGAGTCCTTATATGGCTTTTCTGATCTAGCTGGGAGGAGGAGGGGTCCACACAGTCATCTCGTAAATATTTATCGAACACTGACTTACACATCGACGCTTCGGCGGTGAACGAGACCCGCAGGTCTGTAGTGTGGTTATGCTGGAGGTTTCTAGGAAGCCGTGATCCTCGGACTGAGTCTTAGCAATGAGCAGGAATTCATCTCCCCAGCCTGGGCCAGTGAAGCGGGGCACGTCGGGGTCATGGGATGAGCTGTGGGAACAGCATGTGCAAAAGCAGGGAGCTTGGCACAGGCTAGATGCCGAAGGCTGACAGGCTAAGTCCCGAGATTCATCTTTCTGGCAGATTCTCCTAAACACAAGGCACTTGCAGCACAGGCCAATGACGCAATGAGCTTCAGCCCAGCTCCCTCTCCCTCACTCACTTCTGAGTGTTGAGTACGATGGTACCCGAGAGATAACCATCAGGTAGACCCCTCGCTAAACTTAGACACATGGTTTGCTGATCCCCTAAATGTCCACAAAGCCTTGGCCAGGGTAGAGGGGTGCGGTTGAAGAGCTCATAGTGCAAACAAGCTGTGTTGAAAGTCCCCCAAACTTTTGGCAAGTTTGATTTCAAGTCTTGGTTCCACTGTAAACTAGCCACACAGCCTCCTAAATGTCAGCCTCCCGGACTCAGTTGCACTTTCTGTAAAATGGGACTGAAAACAGCTGCCTCTCTGCTAGAGTCCAAATGCATCTCAAAGCTCTGGGCAGTGCGGGAGAAATGTGGCTCCTGTTGCTTTGATTTGCCAGCCGTGGGTCTCACCATTGACCCTAGGACCTGAAAGCTCTGTCCATTCCCCTCCCAGCCTCTGCTGTGTGCTGAAATCTGGTGTGTTTTCATGAGGTCTTGGAGCCGTTATCTTACTTGTGGTCTTATGGGCTCAGTTTTGCAACTCTGGCAAAAGAGAACAAAATCTTCCAGAGAGCATTTCTGCTGTGTTGTCCCGTGGTACCCAGCGATATTTCATTATCAGTGAGTGGCCAAGCAGACAGGATGCGGGGGCATCTCTCTAGGAGTGACGAATGCACCCAGGCACTTCCTGGGAGCATCAGGGGTAGAAGAGCAGAGTTAGAGTGGCAGCCTCACTCCCCAGGTACCGAAGTGCACTCAGGGCAGCCACCAAAGCGTGAGCTCTTTTAGGACGCTAGGAGGGTACTCTGCAGGGGGCATCCATCTGCCAGAGGTCAAAAGTCAGAGGTCAGCTAATCAAATCTGGGTCAAAGGTGAGTGGACAGCACCGATGGTGGGGGGGTTGTGTTTGTGTTGGTGGAATGTCGCCATGATGCGAGGGTCTCCTTCGTCTCCCATGGTGGTGACACATTGGTGCCTTCTCATCAACAGAGGCACCATGTGACCCGGGAGGCCCGAGCCCTGGCTCCCCCAGCCCAGCAGCCTTCCCAAGAGGCAGAAGAGGGTGGAAGAGAACTTTAGGGCAAGATTCGGTTGTTTTGTTTGGGAGTCCCCTTACCCCTGCATGGGTGGGGAGGGGCTTGGGATTTTCAAATCCAGAGGGAAGCCCGCTCCGGGGGAGGCAGCAGGGCACTAAGCCAAGGGCACACCTGGGCCTCGAGGTTAGAAGAGCTGCGTTCCGGCTCCAGACTTGCTGCTCACCCTGGGCAGGTTCCTTCAATTCCATGGACTTCAACCTCCTCATCTGTAGAGTGGGGGTGATGGAGCCCAGACTCTGGAAAATCAGGAGGGTGAGAGGAGGTCACGGAGGTCAGGCACTCACACCGCAACTGGCGCAGGGCAGGTCTTCCCTGGCGGCCCCCTTCGCCCTGAGGGTCGCTGGCGTGAGCTCCTTCTTGACGTTGGCAAGCCCAGGTGGCCTGGGCACTTGGAGGTCCCATCCCATTTGGAAAGCGTTTGTGTGTTTTCATTGTCAATGGAAAAGGGGCGGAAGTGCTTCGGCCCCGGTTCTGACTGAGCTGTCTCAGCAGTGGGGTAGAATGGGCGGTGTGGGCCAGGGCTGCCGGGCACCGCCCCTGTGAACTGGGCCTCAGCTGACTGGTTTGTGGCTTTGGCAGATGGCACCAACCAGGTTCCGGCCAGGACCCTGGCCTCGGCCTCCTAACTTGCCTGTCTGCCTCCCTCGTGTCTCCTCTTTACAACAGCCAGGGGCATATTTGGAAGCAGTCCTGTCCACCCATGTGTTATCTGATGTGTGTTGGTCTGTTAAGCCGGCTACAGCAAAGTACCACAGACTTAAACAATGGGAATTTAGTTTCCCACAGTTCTGGAGGCCAGACGTCTAAGATCAAGGTGCTGGCTGGGCTGCTTTCTCCTGGGGCCTCTCTCCGTGGCTGGCAGATGGCGTCTTCTCCCTGTGTCCTCACGTGGTCATCCTCTGCGTGTCTCGGTCCTAATCTCTTCTAGTGAGGACACTGGTCAGCTTGGTTAGGGCCCAACCTCATGGCCTCACATGACCTTAATCACCTCCGCAAAGGCCCTGTCTCCAAATACATTGCATTTGGAGGTCCTGGACATTAGGGCTCCAATGTGTGAGTTTGGAGAAACCCAGCTCAACCTATAGCTGTGTGCTTGTTCCTGTGCACCGAGCACTGGGCTCTGGGGGTACAAACCGGAATGAGGTTCTGGCCCTTTTATGGTTACTTTTCTTTTTTTTATTTTTTTGAGATGAAGTTTCACTCTTGTCGCCCAGGCTGGAGTGCAGTGGCATGATCTCAGCTCACTGCAACCTCCACCTCCCGGGTTCAAGTGATTCTCCTGCCTTGGCCTCCCAAGTAGCTGGGATTACAGGCATGCACCGCCACGCCCGACTAATTTTATATTTTTAGCACAGACGGAGTTTCTCCATGTTGGCCAGTCTGGTGTCGAACTTCTCAGGTGATCCACCTGCCTCGGCCTCCCAAAGTGCTAGGATTTCAGGCGTGGGCCACCACGCCCAGCCTATGGTTACTTTTCTGCTTAAAATCTCCTGTGTTCTCCTGCCCCCCAAATGTAGCAGGAGCCATCCAGATCTGGAGGAGCCTCGTCCCCTCCCAAGCAGGGACCCCCCAACCCCCAGGCCCTCTGGCCTGAAGTCAGACCCAACCACTTTCAGAGCCAGCAGTACTGGCATGCCACCAAGAATGGCAGGCCTGTGTTTCCCAGGTTGGCGGCTTTTGTGGTGCACATGAGGGCACTTGGAGAACCCCCCCTCCATTCCTCTCCCCTTTTCCTCCTGTTCTCTTCCAACGTGGAGGTTTCACTCAACCCCATGGTTCTCCCAACTCTAAAGCTTCACCTGAGACTTCATAACTTCTCTTTGGAATCCTTAGAGACGCACCAGCCTCTAAGCTGTGGAAGTCCTTTTAACATTCAGAATGAAGGCGGCCAGTCAGCTCTCCCGGGGCAGCCCACACTGGCTTGGGAGGACATGCCGGAGCACTCATCTAAAAACAGCATTTGTCTCCTGTTTCCTTGCTTTGGCATTTTGTTTTATTTTGTTACGCGCAGGTTGGCCCTCCCTAATCTGACAATCCAAAATCCGAAATGCTTTAAAATCCAAAACTTTTTGAGCACTGCCCTGAAGCCACATGTGGAAAATTCCACACCTGACCTCATGTGATGGGTTGCAGTCAAAATACAGTGAAAACTTTGTTCCATGCACAAAATTATTTTAACATGTTGGATAAAATTACCTTCAGGCTACGGGTATAAGGTGTATCTCAAAGATAAACAAATTTTGTGTTTAGATTGTGTCCTATCCCCAAGAGATCTCATTATGTACATGCAGATGTGCCAAAACCTGAAAAATCCAAAATCTGAAACACTTCTGGACCCAAGCATTTCGGATGAGGGATACTCAACTTGTAATCCTTAAAAAAAGAAAAAAAGGAAAAGAAAATAGACAAGTACAAAGCATAGGCCCACCACAGAGGCTCTGAAGACGCCCTCCTATGGCCACCATTTCACAGTTCCTGGCAACTCTGCCTGTTCACCTTACATGAACAGATGTCAGCATCTTGCCATTATTTGCTTGAGATTTAAAAAATAGAAATAAGGGCCACGCGCAGTGGCCCCTGCCTATAATCTCAGGACTTTGGGAGGCTGAGACAGGTGATTGCTTAAGCCTAGAAGTTCAAGACCAGCCTGGGCAACATGGTGAAACCTCCATCTCTACAAAAAATAAACAAAAAATTAGCCTGGCGTGGTGGCGTATACCTGTAGTCCCAGCTACTCAGGAGGCTGAGGTGGGAGGATCACTTGAGCCCAGGAAGTCCAGGCTGCAGTTAGCCATGATTGTACCACTGTACTCTAGCCTGGGTGACAGAGTGAGACCCTGTCTCAAAAAAAAAAAATTGAAATAAGATATTAAAGGTAAAGATGAGGCCGGGCACGGTGGCTCAAGCCTGTAATCCCAGCACTTTGGGAGGCCGAGACGGGCGGATCACGAGGTCAGGAGATCAAGACCATCCTGGCTAACACGGTGAAACCCCGTTTCTACTAAAAATACAAAAAACTAGCCGGGCGAGGTGGCGGGCGCCTGTAGTCCCAGCTACTCGGGAGGCTGAGGCAGGAGAATGGCATAAACCCGGGAGGTGGAGCTTGCAGTGAGCTGAGATCCGGCCATTGCACTCCGGGCTGGGCGACAGAGCGAGACTCCATCTCAAAAAAAAAAAAAAAAAAGGTAAAGATGAAACCTCTCATTTTCTCCTCCCTACTCATCCTCTACTTCAGAGTCAATCCCCACCATGAGCTTGCTCTGAATTCAGTCCCGGTTTTACGACACACACATACACACCATATACATACACACACACGTACACATACATGTTTATGTGTATATGTATGTATATGTCCATATATGATACAAATTAGTTTTATGTTTTTAATTTGCGCAAATAGTAGCACTAGCATAATGTTCTACAACTTGCTTTTTAAAGTCACCACCACACCAAGATTTCTTTGTGCCGATGCTCACACAGCCCCAGCCCTCCCTTTTGCCCACTGTGTAATATTCCACCACGTGCTCCTGCCCCAACCCTAGGCATGCTGTGTTTACCAGTCCCCCTACTGATAACCATCTGAGTGGTGCCCGCCGGTGATTTAGACCAGAGCAGGGTCTTCATCTCATGGGTTCACAGCAGAGTTGCATCAGCAGTTTATGCTTCATGCCTTTGGGGTCCCTGCTCCTCCCGTGGCTCAAGTGTGGAGCAAAACAAGCGGAGCATCGTCGTGACACCAGGGGGACGTTTGTGACGCCGATTACCGCACTCTCAACCTCAGCCAGCGTCAGAGTTTTCTGGCGTCTCTTCTTTGAGGCTGGCCGCCTACAGCTGGAAATGCTCATATATGGTGGTGTGACTAACCTGAGAGAGAGAGAGATCAGGGATCCTGAGAAGTTCTGCATTCTTGGTCTGCTTCCCAGCAGGACGAGTGAGTGCGCAGAGGTCCTCCCTGCACGGCCCCAGGCTGGGCTTCGGAGGAGGGCAGCCCGTCTGGCCCGCTGCAAAGCAAGCCAAGCCCCTCCTCTCCGCATGGCGTTATTTTTGTCTGAGGCGCAGGCTCAGTCAGGACCCTGGAGAGTTTCCAGGGGTCAGGAATGGGAACCTCAGCATTCCCATAGCTCTTTGGCTCAGCCTCTGTCGCCTGGTGCCAACGTTTCTGCTTCCTGGGATGCCCATCTTGGCCTCCGTCCATCCCCTCTGTGCCTTGATCTACATCTCCCCTCTGCCCCACCCGAGGATGCCCACCTTGCACTGCCACTGTCCCAGCCAACTTGACCGGTAAACACCTGGTTGGTGCTATGGGGGTGACGACCAGGGAGGACTCTTGTGAAGAACTGAGCCCCACGGAGTTCCCATAGGTCAGCTTGAGGCACGGCCACCACCCAACCCTCCAGACAGAGCTGCTTCCTCTGGCCCCTGAGGGCCTGGCACTGTCTTTAGAGTCAGCCTTGTCCTGCCATGTGGGGACTGTGGGTTTCCTCCTCCATGTCCCCGACCTAACTGTGAGCTCCTTGAGGCCAGGGACAGAGTCCTCTTCATCTTCACATCCCCAGTCTCCATCTCAGAGTCCAGCACAAAATAAGGCACTCGATGGAGGTGACTGGGTGGCCCAGACTCTCCCCTGGGAGGAAAGCAGAGAGGAGGGTTGTGCGTGGACGCACTTGTTCAAGCCCTTCCTTGTCTTCTTGGGCCAATAACATACATTCTTCAGATGAAGCCAGGAGGTGGAGGTTTGCGGTTCGTGACCCTATAATGGAGGGGAGGTAGTTGGCCCCCAGAGACAGAGGTGCCAAGGTAGCTTGCTGGAAAATTCTGGGTCTTTGTAATCATCATTTCAGATCTCAGCGTCTCTGCTTACCAGGAGGCTGGCCTTGGGCTTGTCTTGTTGCCACACTAAGCCACAGCTTTCTTATCTGTAAAATGGGGATGAGAACGGCCTGACCTCCTGGGTTGTCATGGTGACTGGGAATAACATAAACGACGGGCCTGCGTAGGTGCTTATGAAGGGTTTTCTGAGGGAACAAAAGGCGGAGGCCTTGGTTGGACTTCGTTCTGGGCAGCTGTGTCTTAGTGTGCGACAGATGTGCGGGTGGGGCCCGGGGCGAGGGCCGTGATGAGAGAAGCCATATGTCAACCACTTTTGGTAAACTGAGTTTGACTTCGCAGGGACTAGAAGTTTGCTCTCAATGTTGGTTCACGGAGCATGACTTTAGCAATCCCCTTGGGGCAGGAGATAGAAGCTAATTTGTGCCAGAGATTCACCTGAATCCTGAATAAATAAGAGATGCTGACTCCTAGTTAGAAAATGCAGGGACTTGGCCGGGCGCGGTGGCTCAAGCCTGTAATCCCAGCACTTTGGGAGGCCGAGACGGGCGGATCACAAGGTCAGGAGATCGAGACCATCCTGGTTAACACGGTGAAACCCTGTCTCTACTAAAAAATACAAAAAACTAGCCGGGCGAGGTGGCGGGCGCCTGTAGTCCCAGCTACTCGAGAGGCTGAGGCAGGAGAATGGCGGGAACCTGGGAGGCGGAGCTTGCAGTGAGCTGAGATCTGGCCACTGCACTCCAGCCTGGGCGACAGAGCGAGACTCCGTCTCAAAAAAAAAAAAAAAAGAAAATGCAGGGACTCAGGCCGGGCGCGGTGGCTCAAGCCTGTAATCCCAGCACTTTGGGAGGCCAAGACGGGCAGATCACGAGGTCAGGAGATCGAGACCATCCTGGCTAACACGGTGAAACCCCGTCTCTACTAAAAAAAATACAAAAAAACTAGCCGGGCGAGGTGGCGGGCGCCTGTAGTCCCAGCTACTCAGGAGGCTGAGGCAGGAGAATGGCGTAAAACCCGGGAGGCGGAGCTTGCAGTGAGCTGAGATCCGGCCACTGCACTCCAGCCGGGGCGACAGAGCGAGACCCCGTCTCAAAAAAAAAAAAAAGAAAAAAAAGAAAATGCAGGGACTCGCTCCAGGAAAACTTGAGTCCAGGAGGAACTGTTCTAGGTTATCCTCTTTGGAATCCCGACAGCTCGCCTCGCTGGGAACCCTTGGCGTAAATCCCAGCTCCACCACTTCCTGTCTGTGGCACCTTGCTTGTTTAGCTTCTGTGGGCCTCAGTTTCCACATCTGTAAAATGGAGAGAGTCGTGTGTGCTGAGTTCGCTGCTCGAGCCAGCGCTGTGACCGGCTCCTACTAATGCGGCTTCTCCCACCGCCCTCTGCTTCCTTTCAGAGCTCGAGCGCCCAGCTCTGTCCCAGGAGCCCAGGCTGTCCTGTGAGTCCCATAGTTGCTGCAGGAGTGGAGCCATGAGCTGTGTCCTGGGCGGTGTCATCCCCTTGGGGCTGCTGTTCCTGGTCTGCGGATCCCAAGGCTACCTCCTGCCCAACGTCACTCTGTTAGAGGAGCTGCTCAGCAAATACCAGCACAACGAGTCTCACTCCCGGGTCCGCAGAGCCATCCCCAGGGAGGACAAGGAGGAGATCCTCATGCTGCACAACAAGCTTCGGGGCCAGGTGCAGCCTCAGGCCTCCAACATGGAGTACATGGTGAGCACCGGCTCTGGCCACAGGGGCTGGCACTGGGGGTGGGGCCCAGGCCACCAGCCTGCTCTGTGCCCCAGCCAGTGCATGTGGTGGCTGGCTCAGGGTCTCCTCTGGCAGAGGAGGACCCCGGCTCTGTTCTCTTTGTTTGTTTTGAGACAAACTCTCTCCCCCAAAATGCTGGGATTACAGGCGTGAGCCACCGTGCCCGGCCTGTTTGTTTGTTTTTGAGACAGAGTCTTGCCCTGTTGCCCAGACTGGAGTGCAATGGTGCCATCTCAGCTTACTGCAACCTCTGGCTCCTGGGTTCAAGTGATTCTCCTGACTCAGCCTCCTGAGTAGCTGGGATTACAGGCGTGCACCACCATGCCAGGCTAATTTTTTTTATTTTTATTAGAGATAGGGTTTCACCATGTTGGCCGGGCTGGTCACAAACTCCTGATCTCAAGTGATCCACCCTCCTCAGCTTCCCAAAGTGCTAGGATTACAGGCATGAGCCACCATGCCCGGCCTGTACATATTTATTGAATGTGTGGGTAGGAGGCAGGCTGGCCTCCCGGCTCTGCTTCTCTGCCTTCCACACAGCCGGGATTTAATCAACTGGTGAATTCTATGTATTTTTGAGTGTCTCACGTGAGTCCAGTACCCTGTGAGATTCTTGTTATAAAGAGGTGGACAAAGCAGATAAGGTCCCCGTCCACACCGCATCTCTGGACTCATGTAGCCAGGAAGGATTTGTGGAGCACCTTCGATGTGCCTGGCACTGTCCTGGATTCCGGGAGGAGGCATAATTATGAGTTATGCAGAGTTAGAAGAAGAAATACGGGAGCTGCAAGAAAGAACATTACGGGTGGGAGAAACCTGACTGAGATGGAGGTGTTGGGGTGCCCACTCTGCGGAGGAGCCATCTCAGTTAAGACCTGAAGAGTGAGCATGGTTGAGTGAGCAAGCGTGCAGGGAAGGGTGTTCTGGGCAGAAGGAACAGAAGGTGTGAAACCGCCACCACCTCATGAATTTCTTTCCTTAATGGGAGAAAAGCTTCGGGTCTCAGAGGAGCTCTCAAAAAGCCAGTGGGACCACGGCTCATTTCTGAGGGAGTGAGGTCATTGCAAGAGGTCAGAGAGGCAGGCAGGGGCAAAGCACACAGGGCTTTGAGGCTAGCTGAGGAGCCTGCCTTTTTTCTATAAGGAATAGGGTTTTGTTATTGCTGAAATGGGGGTGAAAAGAAAAAAAAAGAAAAAGGGTTTATTTGCAGGCGAGGATACTTTTATGACTGTGAAGTACTTTTTTTTTTTTTTTTTTTTTGAGACGTAGTTTCACTCTTTCACCTAGGCTGGAGTGAAGTGGCGTGATCTCGGCTCACTGCAACCCCGACCCCTGGGTTCAAGCAATTCTCCTGTCTTGGCCTCCCAAGTAGCTGGGATTATAAGTGCCTACCCCCACAACCGGCTAATTTTTGTATTTTCAGTAGAGACGAGGTTTGCCATGTTGGCCAGGCTGGTCTCAAATTCCTGACCTCAGCTGATCCACCCACCTCGGCCTCCCAAAGTGCTGGGATTACAGGTGTGAGCCACCATGCCTGGCCGTGAAACACTTTTGCTGCTGTGCATGTTGGGGATTGGAGGGCCCAGCAGGAAGCAGGGAGGCTGCTGGGAGGTGGCTCAGTCAGCAGGTGACGGGCAGGTGAGGAGGGAAGGGGCGGGATTTGGGCGGGAGGCGGGAAGTGAAGAACAAAGAGCCGTTCTGAGACCTAGGAGGCGTTGCCCATGGGTCAGGGCTACACTGGCTTTCTGGCTGGGCTTTCTGTCTTTCTCTGGACGCACTGCACGGTGAGAAAGGCTCCTGGAAGCAGCAACCCTGCCCGGGGGCTGTTTCTGAAGGGGCAGAGCAGAGGCAGGAAGCCCTGCAAGGCTTCCCTCAGAGTCACTGGCTTTCCCTGGTGCCTGCTTTAGCCTGAACACGCTCCCCTCCTCTTCTAAGTTTCCCTTTTTTGATTTCTTTCTTTCTTTCTTTCTTTCTTTCTTTCTTTCTTTCTTTCTTTCTTTCTTTCTTTCTTTCTCTCTCTCTTTCTTTCTCTCTCTTTTTTCTTTCTCTCTCTTTTTTCTTTCTCTCTCTCTCTCTCTTTCATCTTTCTTTTTTCTTTTTGATTTTTTTGAGATAGAGTCTAGCTCTGTCGCCCAGGCTGGAGTGCAGTGGCGTGATCTCAGCTCACTGCAACCTCCACTTTCCGGTTCAAGTGACTCTCCTGCCTCAGCCTCCTGAGTAACTGGACTATAGGTGCACACCACCACACCCGGCTAATTTCTGTATTTTTAGTAGAGGTGGGGTTTCACCACGTTAGCCAGGCTGGTCTCGAATTCCTGACCTCAGGTGATCCACCCACCTCAGCCTCCCAGAGTGCTGGGATTACAGGCATGAGCCACCGCGCCCGGCCTAAGTTTTTCTTTTTCACCCTCAATTTCTAAGATCAGAGGGGGCTTGTTGGAACATGCTGTTGGGAGAGTTGCTTTATGAGAAATGAAAGGAAAGGGGCCCCAGGAACGTTGAGACCCACCGAATGTCCCATCCGCGCATCCCTGGTGGCTTGGCCTTGGTCCTCATGGGACCAAGGAGGCCCCACGTCTCTCTGGAGAGGTTGGGGCATGTGGGACTGGAGCTTGACTGAGCTCCGGGATCCCAGATGCTTCCCACATCCCGGTCTGCAGCAGGCCGGGTCCTTGTGGATGTTCTTCTGCCTGCACCGTGTGGTCCTCCCGGTTTCACGCAAGGCTTAGCGCCGGTGAAAGGAGCTTCTTTGCAACAGGGAAAGTCAGGCCGCCCGGGCAGCCCATAGCAGGCCTTTCATGTTTTCCTATTTGTTTACTTGGTGCTGTTTCAGGATTGGAGCTGAGATCGGGGTCCTTTGGTCTAAAAGGCCGGCCTGCTGGGGAGGCTGAGCCTTTGTGGATGCTACTGAGGCCACCTCAGAGCAGGGAGGCTGGAAGGGAGGGAAGGCAGGGCCCCTGCCACTCAGCCCGGCGCCCTCAGCACTGCACTGCGTTGCCCCTCGGCTCTGGTTCACACCCAAACAAGCAACGCAGATTTGAGAATTCGTCTTGGAAACGTGGCTTCCTGTTCAACCCTGCCTGCTGTGGCTTCAAGCCACAGTCCTTTGAAATAGGCTTAGCACTGAAAGGTGGATTCTGAAATCTCAAAGAGTCGAGCAGCCCGTTCTGAGGTTTTATGAGTGGACAGGCTCTGGAGCCAGCCTGCCTGCCTCCAGCCAGCTCTGTTACTGGCCAGCTTTGTGACTTCGGGCAGATTGCTTAGCCTTTCTGTTTATGTTTCCTCATCGACACGATGGGAACAAGATACACTTTCTCGTAGGGTTGTTTGGAGGAGGCGATGAGATAAGGCATGATCAGTTCTAAGTAAATGTGAATTATGCTGTTATCATTTAGTATATTGCACAGTCAGCATATTGCATTAGCATATTTTAGTAACTTCTTATTTTAGTGGGATGGGTCTGGCACTTGGTTACAGTATGCAAGGCAGGAAGAGCCCCCTTAGTAGCCAGACGAGAGGGGGTTGCGAGAGGCTTCCTGGCTGTGTGACCTCAGGCAGGTTACTTAACCTCTCCAAGACTTAAGGTTTGTTGCCCCTTGGCCACCGAGGAGTCTTGGTGGGACACGGGGAGAGAGGGAAGCGAGGCATGCGGTTGTGTTGGGCAGGTACTCCCTGCTGGGGGGTCCCAGGACTAAGACAGGACTGTCTTCCATGAGCATCTGCTGTGTGCCCGGGGCTGGGTGTGCAGAGGGCAGGGAGGCCAGCCTCTGCCTGCTTAGAGCTGGAGCACCTGTCGGGAGGACGCCAGGGAGGAAGGGCAGTGTCAACTGCCAGCTGTGAGCAGGGGCTGCCTGGCGTCTGTTCCTCCACAGAGGAGAAAGGACACGCTTGCTCTGCTCATGGGGTTCTCTCCCCAGGAGTCGTGTGTGTTCCTGGGGCCAGCTGTGGCAGGCGAAGCTGCAGAGCCTGTCTTCAGAGTCTGCCCAGACCGCTGCTCAGGCCCCGCTGATTCAGGCCGGGCCGCGCTGGGAGGTGAGCAGGGCTGGGCAAGCTGAAGGCGTCTCTTGTCAATTTCTTTTCATTGTGGTAAAATATACAGACTATAAAAGTGACCATTTTAACCATTTTTAAATGTGCAGTTCTGTGGCACTAGGTACATTCACACTGTGGTGCAACCATCCCCACCATCCACCTCTGGCACTTTCTTTTCTTTTCTTTCTTTCTTTTTTTGAGACAGTCTCACTTTGTCCACGCCCGGTTAATTTTTGTATTTTTAGTAGAGACGGGGTTTCACCATGTTGGCCAGGCTGGTCTCCAACTCCTGACCTCAAGTGATCCGCCCGCCTCTGCCTCCCAAAGTGCTGGGATTACAGGTGTGAGCCACTGAGCCGGGCCCATCTCCGGCACTTTCTATCTTCCGACTGAAATGCGGCACCCATTCGTCTCAGGGCCCTTCTTGCCGTGTTGCCCTGCGGGTAGCCAGTGAGAATCTAAAATCCCCTGCAGGGGCCCTCGGCTGCTTTTCCTTGCAGGCCTGAGTGTGGCTGATGTGGATAAAGCCTCTCTGACTGCAGCCAGGCCCTGGGCTGGGCACCTCGTGGGCTTACCCTCCCCATTACTGCCAACAGTGAGGGCTGTGGACATGCCCATGTTACCGATGAGGACAGTGAGGCTCAGACAGGATAACTGCATGCCTAGGCTCACACCGCCATTCCAGGACCAGCATTCAGAACACCGATCCAATGCCACACGAATAACTTATTTCTAGCCCCTGGCCTAGGAATAGCATCTGATTATTACCTGCTGTGGCCCACACATAACTGCATACATGGAGACAGCTCAGGCTCCAACGTCCTGAAGACCCGGGTTCAAATCCTGGTTCTGCAACTGGCTGACTGTGGGACCCAGGGAAAATGGCATTGCTTCTTCAGGCCTTGATTTGCTTGCCTGTGAAATGGAGATAAGAAGGGTCTACTTCAGAGGCCCCTTGTTAGAATGCAATGAAAAGATTGGGGTAAAGCCTGAGGCCTGGTGTGCTTGGAACATGCGTAAGGAGAGGAAACCGGGGTCATCGGGACAGGTTCCAGGCCAAGACCATCCCTAGAGATGGCTGCTGACCTTCCCTTTTCTTCCACGCAGCAGCAGAGCATTGGCTGTAGGCTCTGCGGGAGCCCAGGCTGGGGCATTGCTGCATTTATGGTTCTTACGCCCCTCCCTCACCCTCACCTCCTGGTGCCTGTTTCTCCTCCTGCTGCAGACCTGGGATGACGAGCTGGAGAAGTCTGCGGCGGCATGGGCCAGTCAGTGCATCTGGGAGCATGGGCCCACCAGTCTGCTGGTGTCCATCGGGCAGAACCTGGCTGCCCACTGGGGCAGGTAAGAGCCACAAGCTTCTCTCCGGCTGCTGCAGGCCCCCATTGCTGTGTGCCGGGCTCAGCACTTGCCCATTATCAAGTTTAGCCTGCAAAGAGAGTGAGAGAGACCACCAGTTCCATCCATATTCTGGGTAACTGAGGCTCGGCACCCGGGAACACTCCTGAGTAACTGACAAAATGTATTCAAGCTTGGTTGGCTGACCCCAGACACTGATGATTGATTAAAGTTTGTAGTTTGGGCTTTCTTTCTTTCTCTTTTTCTTTTTTTTTCTTCTCTTTTTTTTTTTTTTTTTTTTGAGATAGGGTCTTATTCTGTCATTCAGGATGGAGTGCAGTGGCGCAATCTCGGCTCACTGCAACCTCCGCCTCGTGGGTTTAAGTGATTCTCAAGCCTCAGCCTCCCAAGTAGCTGGGACTATAGGCATGTGCCACCATGCCTGGCTAATTTTTGTATTTTTTGGTAGAGATAGGGTTTCACCAGGTTGGCCAGGGTGGTCTCGAACTCCTGGTCTCAAGTGATCCACCCACCTCAGCCTCCTCAAGTGCGGCGATTACAGGCATGAGCCACCCCGCCCAGCCTGTAGATGGGGTTTCCATTCCATCTCCTGTGCAGGGTTCCTGAGTCCCCGTTCCTGTGGGGTGAACGGCTCTGTTCGCGGTGGGTCATTTCTATCTGGTTCTGCTCACTGTTTAAGGCTGAGCCAGGTTCCACCCTGCTGGGAACATGCCCATTGCCTTCCCCGCGTCATCTGGCCGTCGGGAAGCTCACTAACTTCTCCAGACCCCCGGGGCTTCCCTGTCTGGCCGTGGTCTGTCCCCTCTCCTTCCCTGTCTGGCCGTGGTTTGTCACCTCTCTAGTAGGAGGCATTGACGGTTGTGTGTTAAATGCAGCTGACTGGCCTTCCCCAGAGTAACCTGGACCATGTATCCGTGCTCCCAAAGAGGCCAGAAGTCCCCTCCTGGGGGCTGAGGGCTGGTTTCTTTGGAGAAAGTGGGAAAATGTCTTTTGACCACACCCAGGATAACAACTAATGACCACATAAGACTTAACGACCAACCTGTGACCGTGCCATGCCCAAGGCCAGAGTGCACGTCCTCAGACCCATCCAGGACCTAGATTGACTTCCATTTTGCCCTAATTATTAAAAAGTTGGACTGGGCTTTAGACAGCCTCTTAAAATGTAGGTGAGGGTTTGCTTTCACTTCCCACAGAGGGATTTCCTAGGCTGGGTTTCATCAGGCCCCGGGCAGCCACACCTTCCTCTGCATCCGTGGGTTATCAGGACGAACCTGGGCAGGTGTCATGGTGGATCAACAGCTGTGACTTCAGAGGCAAATCCACACCATGGTTTTTTCTTTGGTGAAGTTAGCTTTTTATAAAAACTGTCTTACAGGCTGGGCATGGTGGCTCACGCCTGTAATCCCAGCCCTTTGGGAGGCCGAGGTGGGCGGAATACAAGGTCAGGAGTTCAAGACTATCCTGGCCAACATAGTGAAACCCCATTTCTACTAAAAATACAAAAAAATTAGCTGGGCATGGTGGCGGGCACCTGTAATCCCAGCAACTCGGGAGGCTGAGGCAAGAGAATCGCTTGAATACCGGAGGCAGAGGCTGCAGCGAGCCGGGATTGTGCCTGGGAGATAGTACAAGACTTCGTCTTGGAAAAAAAAAAAATCTTACAATAACATGAAAGGCAAGTGTCTAGAGCAGGGAGATCTGTAATTCCTGTAATTACAGATCCTGTAATTCCTAGCCTGGTGCGGCTCTTTTCATTTTTCTGGGCTCCTTTGTAGCACTTGGCTGGGCGCCAACATAGTTTTACAGCCTTGCGACTATAGCCTGGATCACTTTGAAATCTTTTTTTTTTTCCTTTTCATACAATATTGGGAAATTTTCAGTGACGCAGTTGTCATGAGTGTCACCCTGCAAATGCCCCAGTGGTCCCTCTCTGGACAGACCAAAGTTGACCCGTTGGCTCTTGCAGATTCATTTTGTTTGTTTGTTTTTCGCTTTGTCTCGCTTGAATGATTTCTTTAGGATTACTCCTGAGGAGGAGGATTGCTCGGCCAAAGGGCACAGAGACTTCCCCACTTCTTAAGGAATTTTGCTAACTTGCTTTGCAAAACAGCCCCTGACTCTGCACAGCGCCCCAGGGCAGCCGTGGGTTCCTTTCCCCACAGCTGTGCCAGTGCCAGTGCCAGCCTTGAGTCTGCGTGACCTTGAGCCTGTGGGGAAGCGGATGAGTGGCCAGCAGCCCTCTGCTCCTGCCTCCTCACTGCATGCACGCCCCTCTGCAGATGCCGCTGACCACTGCCGTGCGTTCTGCTTCCAGACAGTAATTGTTACAAGACCTCTAACTTCCTCGCCGACCACATTGCCCTTAAAAATGGTCATTTCCCCCGTGAGCGTTTTCTCTTCATCGAAACCACTTTGTTTATACTTGCTGGTGACAGTGTGACTGTGGACTTGCCTCCAGTTTGGTTTTTTCCCTACTTAAAAAAAAATGGTGCCAACCTTGGCAGCTGAGTCTGAAGCAAGGGGGCGGTGGGCATGAAGCAATGACCCCACGGAGGATGTCCAGGGACCGGCGCAGCTGGTGGCTGTGGATTACAGGTGGGCACCACCACGCCCGGCTAATTTTCGTATCTTTAGTAGAGACGAGGTTTCACCATGTTGGCCAGGCTGGTCTCCAACTCCTGACCTCAGGTGATCCACCCGCCCCAGCCTCCCAGAGTGCTGGGATTACAGGCGTGAACTACCATGTTCGGCCTTAACTGCACTCACGTCTTCATCAGGTTTTGTCTTAGACAATAATGTCGGTGAAACACGGGCTTCATGGGCTGGCTATTGTTTCTCCAACATGCCTGAAAATAAACACCTAATTGACATAAAAAAAGACTCATTGAGAGCCAGGTTAAGATTTTTCTGCACGTGAGCCACCCGAAGAGCCTACTAGAGGCCCCAGGTAAGCTCCTCAATGATAATGGTTTTAATCACCTGTGCCAGGTGCTCCTGGAATTGGGGGCTATCCCCCTCCTCGGCCTCCCTCCCCCCCACCTGCCCCTGGCTGCTGCCGTTTCCGCTGGCGGGTGGGGTGAGGGGCCGGGACTGAGTGAGCCGCTTCTGCCCTGTAGGTATCGCTCTCCCGGGTTCCACGTGCAGTCCTGGTATGACGAGGTGAAGGACTACACCTACCCCTACCTGAGCGAGTGCAATCCCTGGTGTCCGGAGAGGTGCTCAGGGGCCATGTGCACGCACTACACACAGGTAACTCGGGGACTCGCCACCCCCTCAGCCCTGCACCCCAATCCCAGTCATTCACCCCCTGCCCCTGGGGCATTGGTGCCAAATCTGTTAAACCTCTGTGCTGTTATTGCCTTACTTTTTAAAAATTCAGTTCTATGCAAAGTACAGCTGGTAGAATACGCTGTTTGTTACCAGCAAGGCCAGAAACTGAGTGAGCACTACAAACTCCTTTTTTTAAAATTTGAGACAGTGTCTCCCTGCTACCTGGGCTGGAGTGCAGTGGCATGATCTTAGCTCAGTGCAGCCCCCAAACTCCTGGGCTCAAGCAATCCTCCCACCTCAGCCTCCTGAGTACGGGACTACAGGTGTACACTACCAGGCCTGGCTAATTTTTGTTTTTGTTTTTGTTTTTTTTTTAGAGATGCGTCTGGTTATGTTGTCCAGGCTGGTCTCAAATTCCCAGGCTCATGCAATCCTCCCCGCTCAGCTTCCCAGTGTGTTGGGATTAGAGGTGTGAGCTACTGCACCCAACCGAGAAATCTATGGCAATTTGACATTGCGGGGCATTTTCATTGTGTGGGAGTTTGTTTGCTTGCTTTTTCTTTTGAAATGGAGTCTCCCTCTGTCACCCAGGCTGGAGTGCAGTGGCATGATCTTGGCTCACTGCAGTCTCTGCCCCCCGAGGTTCAAGCAATTCTCCTGCCTCAGCCTCCTGAGTAGCTGGGACTACAAGCTCACGCTACCACGCCTGGCTAATTTTTGTATTTTTAGTACAGACAGGGTTTCACCATGTTGGTCAGTCTGGTCTCGAACTCCTGACCTCGTGATCTGCCCGCCTCAGCCTCCCAAAGTGCTGAGATGACAGGCATGAGCCGCTGCGCCCAGCCCACTTGCTTGCTTTTTAATGAAATGCATGTATCTTCAATGGGTTGGGGACTAATATCTGCTTCCCCAGCCCTTCACCCTTTAGTGCCAACACCTTATACATCCAGGCCAGAGTGTATCACCCTTTTGTGCTTTGTCCCTCGAGCTGTGACACACAGATGTCATCTTTTCAGATAGTTTGGGCCACCACCAACAAGGTCGGCTGTGCTGTGAACACCTGCCGGAGGATGACCGTCTGGGGAGAAGTCTGGGAGAACGCCGTCTACTTTGTCTGCAATTATTCTCCAAAGTAAGACGAGTTGATGCGATTATATGGGGTAGGGGTTGGGATGTGTTTGCTTGCCGTGGAGCACCCAGTGAAAACTGGCTTGAGCAGCGAAGTCTTCATTATCTCACATAACAGGGAATCTAGAGTTTGGTGCATCTGGGTTAGCTTAAAAGCTCAGCAATGTCAACAAGGACCCGGGTCCTTTCCGTCTTCCTGCCATACCATTCTCTCCTCAGGGTCCCGAGATGGCTGCAGAGCACCCACATCACATCTCCCCAAGCAGAAGGAAAGATGGTCAAAGGGCCAAAGGGCTCTCTCCTTAGGTCTTTCGCACACTGGCACACTCTCTCCTTATGTTCTTGGCCAGAATTAGACCAATCATAGATGAGGGGGAATAAGATTGCCCCAACTGGCTTTGCAAGACGTCCTCTGAGACCAACTAAACAAAGTCAGAAGCGGGAATAGCTGCTGGCTGGGCAGCCAGCATGGTCTGCCCTGGCAGTATGATTATTTTTCTCTGAAAATGTGCAGTAGACAGCACCCTAGAAAACACATGTTCATACAAAGCCCAGCTTCTCTGTTTCCCTCTGAAGAGGGTCCTCATGCGGCCTCCCGATCATGGTGCCTCCTCCGCCTATAGCATGCTCAGATTGTCCGTGTGGTGTCCAGCCCTTGACTCATTTGCTCATGGGACAAATATGTGCTGATTCTTGGAGAGCCGCTCCCCCAGTTCACGGCCTGAGGTTTGCATACTGGCCGCTGGCCACTGCTGTGCTCGCCCCGTGCCCTGTGTAGCGTGGGCCCCGGGGCATGTTTGCTCAGTGACTGAATGAAACGGCAATGACCTCATGTATTTGTCTTGGGTCAGGAATGGTTATGAAAAGGTGGGATGAAGGGGGAATCGCTGAGGTTGGGAGGAAAAATAGAAGCTCTCCCAAAACCATCTGGCATGCCTGCGGTGGCGTGGCTCAGCAGCCCACATGGATAAGCGCAGCGGGTGTGTCATTGCCTGGGAGGGACGCAGGCCCCATGCAAGGGCAGCAGACCGGTCCAAGGTGGTGGAATTCCTGGCCCAGTGGCAGTTGGGGAATGAGGAATCATTTGACTTGATTCAATATAAAAATAGACACTAGAAGGTCCTATCAGAAATGAAATTTTTTCCTTCTGTAGCCACCCCCTGCTTCCTTAAAAAAAGGAATAACCCATGTATGGTTATTACTCATCTTCAGTATACAGCGTGACACAGTTTCACATGCATTAGTCTGTTGGGGCTGCAACAACAGATGCCACAGCCTGGGCAGCTTACACATCAGACTTTTATCTCTCACCGTTCTGGAGGCTGGAAGTCCCCTGGATCAAGGTGTGGCAGATCAAGGTGTGGCAGCATCAGGCTCCAGCGGGGGCTCTCTTCCTGGCTCACCAACGGCCGCCTTCTTACATGGTGGTGAGAGATGAGGACACCAATCCTATTGGATCAGGACTTCACCTGTTGACCTTATTTAACCTTAATTAGTTTCGTCAAGGCCCTGTCTCCACGTACAGTCACACTGGGGGTGAGGGCTTCAACACTGGGATTTGCGGAGACACATACTGAAAGTCAATGGCAATAGCCCTCTACTCGTGTAGCTACCATCCAGATGGAGATGGACGGTGTCTCCCGTGCCGCAGAGGCTCTCTCGTGCCCCGCAAAGTGACCACCATTCTAGCATCTTTCCCATCAGTCTGTGGTGTCTGGTTTGGGACCTCACATGAGGGGGGCTACACAGCACACTCCCAAATGGTGCCCCCAAATGGTATTTTGCTCAACATCACATTGGTGAGGTCTCCCCATGGTGTTGTGTCTTCACTGGTTCTTTCCTTTTGTCCGCTGCGTATTACTGCGTGCTGTCCATGGCCTCTTTCTTAGAGAGAGGGCTTGAGCCCCTGGGCTATGCAGGACACTGTCCCAGGCACCAGGGTGGGAAGGGTGGCTGGGAGGGTGGGTTTGGGTGTGGTGGGAGGTCAGATCCCTTGATGGGGATTCCCAGCCCGACAGGGGATGAGGTGGGTGTGTACATAGAGGGACTTGCACGTGAGGGAAGGTACTTCACGGTGCTATGCAAAACTTAAGGAGACTGGCCAGTGCGGTGGCTCATGCCTGTAATCCCAGCCTCCTTTGGCCAAGGCAGGAGAATCGCTTGAGTCCAAGAGTTCAAGACCAGTCTTGGCAACTGGTAAAACCCCATCTCTACAAAAAATACAAAAAGTTAGCTGGGTGTGGTAGTGCATGCCTGTATTCCCAGTTACTTGTGAGGCTGAGGTGGGAGGATTGCTTGAGCCCAGGAGGTTGAGGCTGCAGTGAGCTGTGGTCATACCACTGCCCTCCAGCCTGGGTGACAGAGCAAGACCCTGTCTCAAAAATTAAGGAGATTGTTCATCTGCAGGACCTGATGCCCAGCCGGCCTTCCATCAATGCCAACCCTGAGTATTAGGGTTGAGCTGGGAGGGTCAGTGGTGTGGTTTGTCTGAGGAAATAGAGAACCCCAGACACAAGGGAAAATGGCAGGGGCAATGGGACGTACCCATGACAGGACCACAGTCATCTGAGAAACCTACTGGGCTTCACCCAGAGACAAGATGGGCTCTGGGCCCTCTCGGTCCCTTGGTGCTGTTCCTTTTGGGGGAGTCATCCTAAAGTCCCCCGGGGATCTGAGCAGAGGGTATCTGAGTGGGGATGTCTTGTGGCATGGCACAGACACGGTCATTCTGCCTCTAGAATGTGAGGGGGTGGGAGAGGCTGTGTGCGGGTCATAACCCCAGACGGTGCCCAGCCCTGTCCTTCCTGCACTGCACGGCCCACTGCCCCTCCCCTGCCCACAGTCCCCTCGGGGAGGCCAGGGTGCTTCTGGGGCCGCGGGAGGTTCTAGACCACTCTGGTAAGGACAGATGCCTGTCAGACCCAGAGCGTGCTTCCTGCCAGTTGTCTTCGGCCAGCACTGGCAGGGCCCCTCCCCTTCTTCCCTGGAAAGCATCAGAGCATTCCCCACACAAGCTTGTGGATTTCCCCAACTCTGAGAGCACAGCATTCCCCATGAGTCAGGCGCCAGTCCGAGGGCTTCCCCACGGTCACTCCCTCAGTCTCACAGCAGGGCAGCAGCCCTGCTGCTATGACCCCATTTTACAGAAAGGGAGACCAAGGCTGGGGCTGGAGGAGGCTGGCCGAGGGCACACGCTGGCAGCCTGGGGCCCAGTTAGGGAAGCCTGCTCTCCACAGCCCAGGAGCTGCAGGAAGGGCCTTGGGATTCCGCTCACCACCGGTACCTGGCCCCTGGAGAAAGCCTTTGGTGCAGCCTCCAGTTTTCCTGCCCCTGGGAACTCCAGAGGGAGGCAGAGGGCAACTGTGACCCAAGAGGGACCTTTGACCCAGCCCTTAGAATAAGAGTGTGCCTAACTAAGGCTCTGAGCCTGACGGCCTGGGTTCAAATCCCAGCCCCGCCACTTGCTTGCTCTGTGACCTGGGGCAAGTCACTTAACCTCACTGTGCCTCAGTTTCCTCTTCTGCAAAAGTATTGAATTCCAGCTCTTCCCTCCTAGGGTGTTGGGGAGATGGGGTGAGGAGCACAGTGAAGGCATAGACCGGGGATGGCATGTGGTAAAAACTGGGAAACACAAGCCATCTCCAGAACAGGCTGGCTTTACACATTTGAGAAACGGCTTAAAAGGGAGTCCTGACAGCTTTTCAGTGCTAAGGTGTTAGGATCCAGGGGCCCTGACAGTGTTCGGAGCCGTGTAGGTGGAAGGGGGGCCATGGGGCCGACAGCCAGCCAGGGCAAAGGTACTGGGTGGAAGAGCATCTTGCACCTCCCTTCTGCAGGATCGCTGGGATTCTGGAGCTCTCTAGACTCTGTGTGCATGGGAGGGCCTGGGACAGTCACATTTCCCGCTTCCCACAGCACACTCCTATCCCCCTGACCTGTCAGTGACGGTGTTCAGGGACTCAGGTGGGCCTTGGAAGAGGATCAGTCCCAAGGCCTCACATGGTAGTTCCCTCTGACGGTTGTTTTTGGTCTGTCCTCAGGGGGAACTGGATCGGAGAAGCCCCCTACAAGAATGGCCGGCCCTGCTCTGAGTGCCCGCCCAGCTATGGAGGCGGCTGCAGGAACAACTTGTGTTACCGAGGTAGGAAATTCACTCCCAACACTTTTGCAATGAATTTTCCTCAGTGTGAGTCATGCGACAGCGTTACATAAAATGGGGGAATTAAAGACGTCAGAGTCACCCCTCCCGGCCCTATTGAAGACACTCTCAGCACGTTCCTCCCGCCTCCGTGATGAGCTGAGCCTCATCTCCAGGGTCTGGGCTCAGCTTCCAGGCCCGTGGAGAGCCGCACTGCCCCAAGATGTGACTTCCCATGGGCATCCAGGCTCTGCGGATGCTGGACACAGCATTAAATGCAGACATACTGCTCACCCTCATTAGCGTTCACAGTTTCATATGAAATAGGCCAGGGGCCGGGCACGGTGGCTCACACCTGTAACCCTAGCACTTTGGGAGGCTGAGGCAGGAGGACCATATGAGGCCATGTATTAGGGTTCTCTAGAGGGACAGAACTAATAGGATATATATAAATATATATATATGATTTATTAAGGAGTGTTAAACTCACATGATCACAAGATCCCACAATAGGCCATCTGCAAGCTGAGGAACAAGAAAGCCAGTGCGAGTCTGGAAGTGGAACAACCTCAAGCCCAATGTTTGAGGGCAGGAAGCATCCGGCACGAGAGAAAGATGGAAGCTGCTCCCAGCCTCCGTCTAAATCAGTCTAGTCTTTTCACCGTTTTCTGCCAGCTTTATATCCTAGCTGCGCTGGCAGCTGATTAGATGGTGCCCACCCAGATCGAGGGTGGGTCTGCTTTTCCCAGCCCACTGACTCAAATGTTCACCTCCTTTGGCAGCACCCCCACAGATACACCCAGGATCAATACTTTGCATCCTTCAATCCAATCAAGTTGGCACTCAGTATTAACCATCACAAGCCCACCCCTTGTCAACTTGAACCCACACACATCTCCTGAGATCATTTATAATCTTCAAATAGAGACAGTAATAAGATCCTAATTACACCTAACATAATACAACTATCCTTCGTAAAACTGGAAACTCACCACCAGTCCCCAACCCAAATGCTATGACATAAAGTTAACAATACTTAAATGCTGATATGAAGTTAATAAATCTTACGTCCCATGATAAAGGAAAAAGGAAATAACATGAAGATATTTTCTTAGTACAAGTGTATACATGCACAAACATGTTTTTAACAAAAGGAGGAAATACTCATAACAATTACAGTCCTCGTATCTGCAACTGGTCACGTGGTCATAGCTGGTATTGATGACCACCTTCTTCTGCTGCCCATTCTGTATTCCCTTTGCCTTCAGCAAGCACCTCAGCAGGTCTTGTTTTTTTTTCCTAGTGGAGTGACCCAAACCTTCATTCCTAAAGGGACTGGGCCATTCGTAGTCCTGCCTGGATTGGGCTGTTGTAGTTTCCCATTGACCTTAATCACAGGACATGGTAATACTAAGAGATGCCCCAAGGGATCTCCTGTATTCCACACATGCTCTTCCTTACCTCCATGGTGGAGCAGTAGACTGATTTCATCTTGATAGTCCACGTCAATCACTCCAGCCAACACTGTAACTCCCTTCTTAGCCTGTTGACTTAAGGGTAGGAGCCCAAAGTGTCCAGGTGGCAATCTTAACTTCCAGTGTAATGGAATCATTGTTGTGTCTCCTGGTGGCAGCGTTCCTCCCTCTGGAACTAAGACCTCTAAGCCAGGAGAAGGTAATGTCTCAGGAACAGGAAGCAAACATTTTGCTAGTGGGTCTCTAGGGGTGAGGGCGAGTGATGCCACTTCCACTTCCTCCCCTTCATTCCTGAACTCATGAATCTTGGCTATGGGAGAAACAATACCATATATTGGATGCTGATTGAGGGCATACATGGCCTTCTGGAGAACTTCGCCCCAGCCCTGCCAAGTATTGTCACCTAGTTGGCATTGTAATTGTGACTTCAAAAGGCCATTCCACCGTTCTATCAATCCAGCTGCTTTAGGATGATGGGGAACATGGTAAGACCAGTGAATTCCATGAGCATGAGCCCACTGCCACACTTTTTCAGCCATAAATTGAGTGCCTTGGTCAGAGGCAATGTTGTGTGGAATTCCAGGATGGTGGATAAGGCATTCTGTGAGTCCATGGATGGTAGTCTTGGCAGAAGCATTCCACGCAAAATAGGCAAACCTGTATCCAGAGTAAGCATCTGTTCCAGTGAGGACAAACCTCTGCCCTTTCCATGATGGAAGAGGTTCAATATAATCAACCTGCCACCAGGTAGCTAACTGATCACCCCCAAGGAATGGTGCCATATCGGAGGCTCAGTGTTGGTCTTTGCTGCTGGCAAATTGGGCACTCAGCAGTGGCCGTAGCCAGGTCAGCCTTGGTGGGTGGAAGTCCATGTTGCTGAGCCTATGCATAACCTCCACCCCCTGCCTCCATGGCCACTTTGTTCATGGGCCCATTGGGCGATGACAGAGGTGACTAAGGAAAGAGACTGAGTGGTGTCCACAGAATGAGCCATCCTCTCCACTTAATTCATAAATCCTGCTCTGCTGAGGTCACCTTTTGGTAAGCATTCACATGGGATGCGAACATCTTCACAGTTTCTGACCACTCAGAGAAGTCCATCTTCATCCCTCTTTCCCAAATGGCTTTGTCACCAATTTCCCAATCATGCTTCTTCCAAGTCCCCAACCATCCTGCCAAACCATTGGCTACAGCCCATGAATCAGTATAAAATTGCACATCTGACCATTTCTCCTTCCATGCAAAGTGTACAACCAGGTGCACTGCTCAAAGTCCTGCCCACTGGGAAGATTTCCCCTCACCGCTGTCCCTCAAGCATGTCCTGGAAAGGGGCTGTAGGGCTGCAGCTGTCCACTCTTGGGTGGTGCTTGCATATCGTGCAGAACCATCTGTGAACCAGGCCCTAGTCTTCTCTTCGTCTGTCAACTGATGTTAGGGAACTCCCCATGAGGCCATGGGTGCAGGCTGGCGGAGAGAAGGCAGGGTGGCGGGAGTGGAGACCAGGGGCAGTTGAGCCACTTCCTTATGTAACTTACTTGTGCTTTCAGGACTTGCTTGAGCCCAATCACATATACCACTTCCATTTGATGATGGAATGCTGCTGTGCACGACCCATGTTATGGCTCGATGGGTCAGAAAGCATCCAGTTCGTGATAGGCAGTTCAGGTCACATGGTGACTTGATGATCCATAGTCAAACGTTCAGTTTCCACCAAAGCCTAGTAACAGGCCAAGAGCTGTCTCTCAAAAGGAAAGTAGTTATTTGCACAAGATGGCAGGGCCTTGCTCCAAAATCCTAGAGGCCTCGTCTGTGATTCACCTATGGGGGCCTCTCAGAGGCTCCAAACAGCATCCCTGTCTGCCACTGACACCTCAAGCACCACTGGAGCTGCTGGGTCATATGGCCCAAGTGGCAGAGCAGCTTGCTCAGCAGCCTGTTGCAGAGCCTTCTCCTGTTCTGGACCCACTCAAAACTGGCAGCCTTTTGGGTCACTTGATAAATGAGCCAGAGTAACACACCCAGATGAGGAATGTGTTGACTCCAAAATCCTAATTGGCCCACTAGGCATTGTGCCTCTTTCTTGATTGTAGGAGGGACCAAATGCAACAACTTATCCTTCACCTTAGAAGGAATACCTTAACAGCACTAGACCCCTGTAAATTTTACCGAGGTAGAAGTTTCCTGAATTTTAGTCGAATTTATTTCCCATCCTCTGGTATGCAAATGTCTCACCAATAAGTCCAGCGTGTTTGCTACTTCTTGCTCACTGGATCCAATCAGCAAAATGTCATCAATGCAATGGACCAGTGTGATATCTTGCAGAAGTGAAAGCAATCACATTCTCCCTGAATCAGATTATGACACAAAGCTGGAGAGTTTATATACCCCTGAGGTAGGACAGTAAAGATATATTGTTGACCCTTCAGCTGAAGGCAAATTGCTTCTGGTGGGCCTTATGGGCAGGAATGGAGAAAAAGGCATTTACCGAGTCAACGGCTGCCTACCAGGTACCAGGAGATGTGGTAGTTTACTCAAGCAATGAAACCACATCTGGTACAGCAGCTGCAGCTGGAGTCACCACTTGGTTAAGCTTACAATAATCCACTGTTATTCTCCAAGATGCATCTGTCTTCTGCACAGGCCATGTGGGAGAACTGAACCAGGATGTGGTGGCAGTCACCACCCCTGTGTGTTTCAAGTCCTTGATAGTGGCACTAATCTCTGCAGTCCCTCCAGGGATGTGATATTGTTTTCGATTTACTATTTTTCTAAGTAGAGGCAACTCTAATGGCTTCCGTTTGGCCTTTCCCACCATAATAGCCCTCCCCTAACTGTCAGGGAGCCAAAGTGGGGGTTCTGCCAGCTGCTAAGTATGTCTAAGCCAATTATGCATTCTGACACTGGGGAAATGACCACAGGATGAGTCCAGGGACCCACTGGACCCATGTAAGCCAGACCTGAGCTAAAATTCCATTCATTACCTGACCTCCATGAGCACCTACTTTAACTGGAGGACCACAATGATGTTTTGGGTCCCCTGGAGTCAATACCAGCTCAGAGCCAGTGTCCAGCAGTCCCCAAAATGTCTGATCATTTCCCTTTCCCCAGTGCAGTTTCCCCGGTACAAGGCCAGAGGTCTCCTTGGGGAAGGATGGGAGAAAGATTAACAGCATAAATTGTTGGTAACATAGTGGGGTCCTTCCTCAAGGGGCCTGGCCTCCCCTTCATTCAAGGGGTTCTGGGTCTGTAAACTGGCTCAAGTCTGGAAATGTATGGAGGGGCCGTGATTCTCTGTTTTTATAATTCAAATTACTCTTTTGTCCACTCGATCTGGAAGTTTTCTGCTTATGTAAATTAAGTGGGAATGCAGTAGGCTTCCTATCATTTTCACTTCTAGGAGCAGCACAATTAATTAGTCAATGCCAGGACTCTACATGAGTCAGACTATTCTGATTGCTGCTTTGCCTCTGCTGTCCATGATGGTAGCTATGCCCACCTTGCTTTTGATGGTTGAGTGCTGCCACTTGGCCCCTGCCACCTTGGGATCCAATCATTCCCATTGCATTTACATTTTGTAGTTGAGTGACTGCGGTTCCTACTGTTAGATCTGATGTACAGAGAAAAGCAATTACAAAGATGCAGGTGCTGCCTTTACAAATCTATTTCACAAAGCATTAGTCAAGGGTGTATCTTCTGGGGATTCTCCTGGCTGGGATGAGTAGGTCCAAAGTGACTAATCCACTCTACCATCCCAATCTCCCTAAGCCTTTGGACCCCTTCCTCTACATTAAACCAACGGAGATCAGGCATTTCCAGCTCACTCGCAGTGGGCCACCTTGTAATCCATATTTCAGCTAACCAAGCAAATAAAGCAAATAAAAACAGTGAAGAACCTTTTTTTAACTTCCTGAGCTGCACCATTAAATTAAACGAAGAATTCCTATTTAGTTGGCCCAAATCAATAAATTCAGCCTAATCCAACTCTATGTTCCTTCCACCATTATCCTACACCCTTAACATCCCTTCCCATGACTGTTCTCCAGATTTCTGCTTATATACATTAGAAAATTCAAGCAGTTCTTTTCAAGTGTAGCATACTTCCTCATGTGTCACACTCTGAACCTCACCTCTAGGGGCCCACCAGGACTTTAGTCTAGTTATAGGTCTAGAAGCAAACAGGGATGTTGGGGTTGGCTCCTGAGGAGAATCAATATTATCTTGCTTGGCAGCTGCCTCGGGGAAGGCCAGCACTGTTGCCTCAAGCAGCGCAGGGTTTATCCCCTCAGACAAAGGTGGAAAGGTTGGTGGCAGCATGCGTCAGGGAGGAGATGTTGCCACTGCTGGGGATGGGGAACCTGTTTCTTCTGGCAAAAAAAGGTCATCAGCATTTATAAGCTCAGTGTCCCCAGCTTCATCAGGGTCCTCCCACACATCCCCATTCCAAGTTTCAGGGTCCCATTCTTTTCCAATCAATGGCCTCAGTTTAATAAGTAGACACCTAGCGAGGTGTCTGTGCATGCACCTTCATTGCAGGTCAGCCACTTGCATGAGAAGAGCTTGTGTCTGTTTTTCCACAATTTCAGCTCTTTCTCTACAGGAGATAAGACTCACTCAGGGCAATCTTAGCAGATTTGAGGCTCAGTATCTGCTTCTGAAGCTGGAAGTTAGAATCCCTGAGTTCATCATTTTCTTTCGTCACTTTGTCCAGTGAACGTAGAAGCAACCAACCAGCTTCATTATTTTCCTTGGTTCTCCATATATAGTCAAAGGTATTATGTCTAGAGTCACTGAACTCCTTCCCTCTCACAAGCGCTGAATCAGGAGTGTCAAATGCACTTATTTTGCATAACTCTCCAAATAGCTCATGCCAAGGACTCCCAGTGTTCTCCATACTATTAGAAGTAGAGTCCTTAGCATTTTGGGGTACAGTCATATTAAGCAGCCAACTCCAGAAACCTTAAAACCAATTAAAGAACTCCATCCTTAATATTCTGTTCCTCTAGAACCACTCCTGGTACCAAAATCTGTATTCATCAGGGTTCTCTAGAAGAACAAAACTAATAGGATATATATATAGGGGAGTGTATTCAGGAGTGTTAAACTCACATAGTCACAAGGTCCCACAATAGGCTGTCTGCAAGTCGAGGAGCAAGGAAGCCAGTCCGAGTCCTAAAGCTAAAGAACTTGAAGTCTGACGTTCGAGGACAGGAAGCATCCAGCATGGGAGAAAGATGTAGGCTGAGAGGCTAAGGCAGTCTAGCCTTCTCACATTTTTCTTCCTGCTTTATATCCTAGCCGCTATGGTGGCTGATTAGATGGTGCCCACCAAGATTAAAGGTGGGCCTGCCTTTCCCAGACCACTGACTCAAGTGTTCGTCTCCTTTGGCAGCACCTGCATAGACACACCCAGGATCAATACTTTGCATCCTTCAATCCAGTCAAGCTGACACTCAGTATTAACCATCACAGCCCAGGAGTTCCAGATCAGCCTGGACAACATAGCAAGAACCCATCTCTACAAAAAATAAAATAGAAAATCAGCCAGGTGTGGTCATGCGCTCTCTGGTCCTGGCTGTGGCCTGGGAGGCTTAGGTGGGAAGATCACTTGAGCCCAGGAGTTTGAGGCTGCAGTGAGCCATGATGGCGCCACTGCACTCCAGCCTGGGCAACACAGCCAGACCCCAACTCTAAAAATGTAAAACAGACATTTGAATAAGAATGTAAAAGCAAACAACGTGATTTTCCAAATGAGCTCACTAGTGGGAAGCACCTGCAACATGGACGGCTGGGCAGGATCAGTCCTCCCGGGCTGTTTGGCCCTTTACTCCTGTGTCCTTGCCCCCACTGGCCTCCCCTTCATGTGTGTGTCTTGCTCGTGCTCCCTGACTGTGCTAGAGGTTTCTTGCCCCCATTCCCTCAGCTCTCAGGACTGGAGCTGTTGGAGGCGATGTGATTTTCTACCTAGTTCACCTTTTTTTTGAGACATGGCCTCCCTTTGTTGCCCAGGCTGGAGTGCAGTGGTGCAATCTTGGCTCACTGTAGCCACAACCTCCCGGGCTCAAAGGATCCTCCCGTCTCAGCCTCCCAAGTAGCTGGGACTACAGGCAGATGCCACCATGGCTAATTTTTTAAGTTTTTTTTAGAGATGGGATCTCACTATATTGCCCAGGCTGGTCTCAAACTCCCAAGCAATCCTCCCTCCTTGGCCTCCCAAAGTGCTGGGATTACAGGCGTGCGCCATCACGCCCGCCCACCATTTCTTCACTGGTTCCCATTTAGGATGTTTCCACTTCTGCTACTATAAGTAACACAGGTTTCTGGTGCCTAAAACGTTTGTCATGTTTTGGGATATTTCCTCAGGCTCCCAGAAGTTATGTCCCCGACGGGGCATGGCTGGGCCATGGGGCTGACCATGCTCTTGTGGCTCAGGCTTTGTGTGTGTGTGTGTGTGTGTGTGTGTGTGTGTGTGTGTGTGTGTGTCTCCATTGGCAGCCTTGTCATGACCGAGGGGACTTGCAGAGAGCTGGGTGGGCTCTGCTGGCAGGGGAGGGTGGGGTAGACGTGAGATCAGGCTGGTGGGCGCTGGAGTGAAGAACAGGTGGGCTAGATCAGGGGTCCCAGACCCTCAGGACCCAGGTCCTCTGTTGTCCCAGCCAGCTGTTCATGGCTGACTGCCCACTGGGGAGAGGAGATGTCCTAAGTGGGGATGGGGCTGGAAGAAGGAGCGATCTGAACACTAAGACAGACCATCTGGGTCTGGATCATGTATCACCTGTGGCAGTCCTGGTGTAACCCCCACCTCCAGGGAGCCTTCCTGGACTTCACAGACAGACAGTGCACCTGCCCCATGTTCATCACTCCCCCAGACTCCTTGGGAACCTTGATCCTCAGCTGCCAGCTCACTCCAGGGCCTCCAGGGGCACGTGGCAGGGGTGTCTTGTGTGTTGTTTGAATAAATATGCCAATAGCCACAGAGGGGCATTTTCAAAGAACAAATGTGCACAGAGACCTTAGATGCCAGTTTACGTCCACCAACATAGCCCCATGTACTAATTTTTAAATTTTTGGTGGAAAGTATCCAACTTTCCTCGGCAGGTACCCAGTTTCCCAGCTAATCATGCAGCAAGTCTCCTCTGAAGCAGCTTCTCTGTAGAAGCTACTTACCAAGAGCATATCCAGGAGGCCTGGTAAGGCCTTGACCTCTAACGGAGATGGAGCAGGGATAAGGATATAAAAAAGAGGTATTCTCCCCTCTCACCCCCGCCTGTGTGGTGATAGAAGGCGCAGGCTTCGGGGAAAGGTGGTTTGACTCCCAGCCCAGCTACTTCCCAGCTGTGTGAGCCTGGGCAGGGCCCTTGCCCTCTCTGAGCCTTCTTTCTCATCTGTGAAATGTGGCCAATCATGCCTCCGAAAGCAAATGGGAGGCTGACAGGAGAAAATGCCAGGGATGGCTGGGCGTGGTGGCTCATGCCTGTAATTCCAGCACTTTGGGAGGCTGAGGCGGGTGGATCACCTGAGGTCGGGAGTTCAAGACCAGCCTGACCAACATGGAGAAACCCCGTCACTACTAAAAATACAAAATTAGCCAGGCGTGGTGGCACATGCCTGTAATCCCAGGCTGAGGTAGTATAATCGCTTGAACCCGGGAGGTGGAGGTTGCGGTGAGCCGAGATTGTGCCATTGCACTCCAGCCTGGGCAAAAAGAGCAAAACTCTGTCTCAAAAAGAGAGAGAGAGAGAGAGAGAGAGAGAGAGAGAGAGAGAGAAAGAAGGAGAGAAAGAAAGAAAATGCCAGGGAGGGCCCAGCCAGCATCTGGCCAGTGCTCGGTGAACGTTAGCTCTGAGTGTGGTCACCAGGTTTAGAACCAGGAGGGAATCTGCAGAGTGATATAGATAATGCCCTGAGACCCCAGCCCGGAGCAGAATGGGGCACAGAATAACCTTGCCGCGACCTCTGCACGGAATTTCCCCGGGCCCGTGCTGGGCCATACAAGGTGTCTTCATTAGGAGGTACTCGGATCCAGCCCATCCTGCGGGTAAAGCCTTCTACTTTTCACATGTGGGTGTGAGAGCCAGGACTGTCTGTCTGCCCATTTTCTTAAATAGAGAGTCCTCAAATGCTTTAGACCGCTTTACCAAACTCTCCTCAGCTAAATAAAGCTGCGATTATGAGGTCTCAACATCCTAAAGGCCAGTGGAAGAAAACCCGGCTTATTCTCGAGCCAGCTCCCGCTCTCAGTGAGGGCAAGCCTGAATAGCCTCATTGACAGGAAGAACAGACACGCGCCCAGGCAGCCTCCGCAAACCCGGTGTCTTCCTGAAGCTTCCACAGATAGCTTTTGCTGCCAGAGGTGTTTTCAGAGTTCCCTTTTTGAATGTCTTGAAGCTCTGTTGCTGGACATATGCTCTTTTCTTTAGGTGACAGGATTCTCTGGGGGTTTTGATAATTCATGCATTTGGTGAATTTTGTTGAGCAACTGCTGAGTGCTGGGTGCCAGGTATGAGGCAGGCTGGCCCCCGGCCTCTGGAAGTTTGCAGCTGGTGGATGAGGCAGGTGGTGGGGAAATGACAGCTGCGAGCAAGCTGCTGGGGAACAGTGCACGGTGACCCATGAGCACATCCAAGATTAGAATTGGGGCTCAGAATGGCTTCCCACCTTCCGACTTAAACCCGTCTCTTCCACTTGTGGGACAGGACCAGCCTGGGGTGGTGGTTGTAGGGTAGTGAAACCGGCCAGTGAAGCAGCTATACCCCAGCCTGGGAAGGCGTCAGGGAGTCAGTCATTTGCCCCTCGTTTGGCTGTTTGGTGTTGTGTGGACACGAAACACTTGCTCTGTCCTTTAGCAAAGAAAGCTCATGTATTTTAAGAAGTGGAAATAAGACTTTGGGATTGAGGAACACTTGATGAAACTTGGATTTTTTTTTTTTTTTTTTTTTTTTTTTTGAGACGGAGTTTCACTCTGTCACCCAGGCTGGAGTGCAGTGGCACGATCTCCACTCACGGCAGCCTCCACCTCTCTACCTCCCAGGTTCAAGCACTTCTCCTGCCTCAGCCCCCCAAGTAGCTGGGAATACAGGCACCTGCCACCATGCCCAGCTAAATTCTGTATTTTCAGTAGAGACAGGGTTTCACCATCTTGGCCAGGCTGGTCTCGAACTCCTGACCTCATGCAATCCATCCGCCTCGGCTTCCCAAAGTGCTGGGATTACAGGTATGAGCCACCACACCTGGCCCTGAAACTTGAATTTTAATCCAAAACCACAAAGAGACCTGCAAGGGCGCTCTAGTTATTCTCCTTGAAATTGTTGTCACCCAGATACATCTATTGCCCTTTTTGCTTGGGGAGCTTGGAGACCACAGGTTTCCAACTCTGGTCCAAAGACATCTGTTGGGGCACGGGAGGGGCGGGCCATAAGTGAAGGTATTCACGGTCCCCAGCAGAGATGCTCCTGAATTTGTCTTTGATCAGGGCCGCTCTGGCAAATGAAAGTAGCAGTTTCTTTGCTTTAGCTGGAGTTTACAGATTGGTATCCTGCTGGTCTGACTGCAGGTTCTGGTGAGCAGTTTGTAGTTGTCTTTCAGGTTGAAAACTGGAAGATAAGCTAACTGAGGTTTAGTAAGTGCAATCTGTTTGGTTAATTAAAATGTTTTACAACATGGGTCGTGGTCATAGTTGGAGAAATAACAATATACCATGTCCTTGAATAAGGAAAAGATTGTTCTTTTGGATAGTCGGATAGTTCTACATGTTGAGCGTGACATTATCGGACAGGAAAACTCCAGTACAGAAGTAACAGTTGAGCTGGTTAAGTGGCCCTGACTGGCAGGGGGAGAGAAGGGATGGAAATGGGCTGGTGTGAGGTGCAGTTGGGGTCTAGGAGCACTGAGGCTGGCTTTTGTGCGCCATGGTGGGTGCATGACGAGGAATACCCTTCCCCAGTGAAAACCCAGGGATAAGGAGGGGACTTCCTGGGGGTCTGCCATGGCTTTGGGCCAGTGGCTGAGGAAGTTTTGTTTTGTTTTGTTTTGTTTGAGACAGAGTTTCGTTCTTGTCACCTAGGCCGGACTGCAATGGTGCAATCTCAGCTCACTGCAACCTCCACCTCCCGGGTTCAAGCGATTCTCCTGCCTCAGCACCCCCAAGTAGCTAGGATTACAGGCGCCCGCCACCACGTCCAACTAATTTTTGTATTTTTAGTAGAGACGGGGTTTTGCCATGTTAGCCAGGCTGGTCTCAAACTCCTGACCTCAGGTGATCCGCCCACCTCAGCCTCCCAAAGTGCTGGGATTCCAGGCGTGAGCCACCACGCCCGGCCTGAGGCAGCTTCTTGAAGTTGCTTCGTGGGGGCAGAGGGTCAGGTGGAGGAGGAGATGGGACAAGAAAGCATTATGATAACCCAGATGTGGGCGGGAGGCCTGCTAACCTCTGGGCAGCCTGGCTGGTCTTGGTTCCAAAGTAAACGCAGTGAGCGGAGAGCGTCCCCATCTCATCTGGGCTGGTAGAATTCCACCTGGCCAGGTCTGTTCTGAAATGTAACTTTCTCTTTGCCACTGAAACGATTCTTTGTAAAACCAAACCTCAAACACGTTTAGTTTTCAAATTGCTTTTTTTTTTCCCCCGAAGTGCGTTTTTGTTGAATCCCAGTGTGTTATTTTTTTTCCTCCCTCTTCAATATTAAGAAGAAACCTACACTCCAAAACCTGAAACGGACGAGATGAATGAGGTGGAAACGGCTCCCATTCCTGAAGAAAACCATGTTTGGCTCCAACCGAGGGTGATGAGACCCACCAAACCCAAGAAAACCTCTGCGGTCAACTACATGAGTGAGTCCGGGCCCTCCTCCACCCTGCCTGCCCTCCCAGCCACCTCCAAAGGGGACAGGGTGGGTGGAGGAGGGGAGCTAGTGGATTTAGGTCTGCAAATCCACAAACAGTGGGAAACAGGGTGCGGCGAAGCTCATGGAGGCACAACCGTAAGACGTTTTTCAAAAACGATATTTTTAAGTCATTTCAAAAGCAAGCATTATAGGACTTGCGCTTGGGTGGCATTTTTTTCCCCCAGACAGGTATTTTAAGGTTAGACCTTCCCTTGTCCTTTCAAAAGGGATCTGGGCTAAAGTTGGGTTCCTCTGGAAGGCGCTGGCCCCGCAGAGGGCAGGCAGCGTCCAGGCTGGCTCTGGCAGGTTCCACTCCTTCCTCACCAGGTCCTGGCTCTGGACTCAGTTGGAGCATCCATGAAGTAGGGGATAGTGGTGCTGCATCAGGCTTGCCCGGAGGATGAGCTGCAGCAATGCGGGTCACCCAGTGCCAGCTGAGGCCTCCCTGTACATTGAGATAATTGCAGAGTTGCCTGCAACTCTTTTTTGAGATGGAGTTTCGCTCTTGTCACCCAGGCCGGAGTGCAATGCACGATCTCGGCTCACTGCAACCTTCGCCTTCATGGTTCAAGCAATTCTCCTGCCTCAGCCCCCTGAGTAGCTGGGACTACAGGTGCCCACCACCATGCCCAGCTAATTTTTGTATTTTTAGTAGAGAAGGGGAGATGTTTCCCCGTGAGACTTCCAGGAATCCACAAAATATTGGGGATTGCTCACCTCTGGCCCTTTGGCTCCCTGGGCACCTCAGCTGCCCAAGCTTTTGTTCTCCCTGCCTTCACCTCCCCAGGGTGGAGTTCAGCTCACCTTCAATTTCCCTGGACGCTGCTGCGGGACCTCATTCACAGCCATTGTTTCTGCAGGCCTGGGGCTGTGGAGGGACATTTTCACTCAGGTGGGGCTGGAGGCCTGGGCTGGATGCCCTTGGCTCTCCCCATTTGCCCCGCAAGCCTCAAAGGCCCTACAACTGGACCCCTCTTTGAGGAACAGCCTCACACCCGCCTTCTCAGAGCCCCTCTCTTCTTTTCATAACTACCATCTCCCCTGCCCCCACCAGGCTTTCTGTCCTCTTCAGATGTCTTTCCCTATGATGCTGGAGCATTCTGTAGCTTGCTTTGACCAGGAAATATGCGGAGGCCTCGTCCGTCCAGGAGTTCAAAATGGTGCCATTGTTTCTTTCAATAACATACGTTTACATCCCTTTTCAAACTATAACATGACTCCAAGACTGATATGTTCCCATAAAATAAAGCAAAAAGCTTTGCAAAAGGCATCTTGGCGATGGGGGAGATGACTCGGGTGAGCCTGGCTGGGTCCCCCGCCCCACAGACTCGGAGCAACGTCCTCCCTACCCCCTCAGGAGGCCTGCCCTGCAGAGCCCTGTGGGACCACAGGCACATAGTGTATGCCAGGCACCCTGCCAAGGCCAGAGTTCACTTTCTCTGTCAGTGCTCACAAAAGCCCTTGGAGGTGGGTACTGTCGCTGTCCCCATTGTTCATATGTGGAAATTGAAACTCAAGGGGAAGTAACTTGCCCAAGGTCACTCTGCTACTGTAAAGCGGTGGGCCTGGGGTCTGAGCCCCCAGCGGAAGCCTTCAACCATCAGGCATCGCCCTTGCTCTTAGAATAGCATGGATTGGATTGCGGAATGTGCCAAAATGTCCCTCAGCATGGGGAAGGCTCTTCTCACTCTCCTGCTTTCATGCCGTGACATGTATTTCTGCACTTCTCTCCTAGCCCAAGTCGTCAGATGTGACACCAAGATGAAGGACAAGTGCAAAGGGTCCACGTGTAACAGGTGAGCCTGTGCTGGGCTGTTCTGCTGTTGCATATTTAGCAAGCTACTCTCACCAAGCAGAACAGGGGTTAGGGCTGGGTAGTGTCCGGGCACGTGCTCGCCTCGGCCATTGGCAGATCCTATGGGAATGCTGCAGGATCTGCGCAGGCTGCTCCCAGTGGGCCCCACTGGACGGATGGGCCACCCCTGTATCCCCCCCATGGTAGATGAATAAATCCATCTAGCTGATGCAGTCATTCAGATGATGAACACTGTCTGCCAAAAAGAACGAGTTTGGTTTTGGCAGTGTGACTGCCGGGCTGTTCTTTGTGGTAGTAAGCAGCCAACAGGTGCAGCCGCCGCATGCACACCCTGAGTCAAATGGGAAAACCGTGTCATTGGGAGAGGGGACCTTGCTCGTCTTCCTACGAATTCTGGCATCAGTTTGCCGAAAGCTGAATCGAGTTATTTAAAGCACATGTTAAAAAGGGAAGGTGGAATCTTCGGTTTTATATCACAAGGGTTTGGAATTTAGTTTGCCAGGAGAACACTTCACTTAGACGTTGGCAGGACTGTGATGAGAGGGACTTGGAGCAGCCAGGATGAGGCGGCTCAGTGGGCTCACATGTGGTGCTGTCGTTTGTTGGTGAAATGAGCCTGATGTGTCAACAGTCAGCGGTGGAATAACAGTGCCTAAAACCTCGCACTCAGTGTTAGAGTAGCACTTGTATGTCTCCGTGCTGGGCGAATTGGGGGAAAGCAGGCAGTGCCTGGCAGGGGCCTCCGCCGTGTGCACTGCCCAGTGTGGGCTGCCAAGAAGCTGGAGTTGTCCTTTTGTGGCGATGCATCTTTCTGAACGCTAAGCGCATCATGAGAGCTTCTCCCCTGAGTAGTAGTCAGTGGAAAAAGGTGAGCACGTGTTGGAGAACATTCCTTGTCAGACAACATCGAGGCAGTTCCAGAGCTGGGGTGGGTGGGGCACTCCCCACACAGGGAGGAGGCGGGAATCTGTCCACATGAAGGCTGTTAGAGGCCTCCAGTCAAGAAGAGTTACTCAGCCCCAATCTGCCATGGTGGGAGTATCCTCAGTCTTGCTGTAGAGGCCGCCCACAGTCTGGCATACCTGTTTTCTGTTCATCATGCTTTTACAAAAATAATAGTCAGTGGGCTTTTTTTTCTGACTTGAAAAGGTAACTATGCTCATTAATAATGATTCAGGAAAGTAATAACAACAACAAAAAGGTAGAAAGAAAAAAATGTGTCCCAAAATCTCATCAATACCAGTAGCAATTTGATGTATTTCCTTCCAGTCTTTTTTTCTGTGCACAGGTGAGGCTAATGCTGCTTATGCATTTTCTTTTCTTTTCTTTTCTTTTTTTTTTTTTTTTGAGTTGGAGTCTTGCTCTGTTACCCAGGCTGGAGTGCAGTGGCACGATCTCAGCTCACTGCAACCTCTGCCTCCTGGGTTCAAGTGATTCTCCCACCTTAGCCTGCTGAGTAGCTGGAACTACAGGCTCACACCACCACACCCAGTTCATATTTTGTGTTTTTGGTAGAGATGGGATTTCACCATGTTGGCCAGGCTGGTCTCGAGCTCCTGACCTCAAGTGATCCACTTGCCTTGGTCTTCCAAAGTGCTGGGATTATAGGCATGAGCCACTGTGCCTAACCTGCTCATGTATTTTCACTTAGTATTTTCCAAGTATTCCTCACAGACTTCCTGCTTAGTGACTGCGTGATACTCTGACATACAACTGTACATGAATGTGTTTAGCCATCGCTTTGCTACCTGCTGGCTTATTTCCAGCTTTTCACCATTATAAACAGTTGGGGCCAGGCACAGTGGCTCATGCCTGTAATCCCAGCACTTTGGGAGGCCAAGGCGGGTGCATCACTTGCGGCCAAGAGTTTGAGACCAGCCTGGCCAACTGGTGAAACCCCGTCTCTACTAAAAATACAAAAATTAGCTGGACATGGTAGCACACCCCTATAGACCCAGCTACTCGGGAGGCTGAGGCACAAGAATCGCTTGAACCTGGGAGGTAGAGGCTGCAATGAGCCAAGATTGCGCCATTGCACTCTGGCCTGGGTGACAGAGCGAGACTCTGTCTCAAAAATAAAAAAGAATAAATAAATAAATAAACAGTTGAGATACGCTTGCAGGTCTGGCTTTCTGACTTTTGCTTGGAATATATATTTACAAGGGAAACTGAAGAGCTAATGGATATGAATGTTTTTAAGTCTTTCTTAAAGGTTTTCTTAAACTTCAGAGTGATTTATACTTCCATGAATAGCAGCACCATCACTGAGTTTTACCCTATTAAAAAATCCTTGCAGGCCAGGCATGGTGGCTTGTGCCTGTAACCTCAACACTTTGGGAGGCCAAGGTGGGTGAATTGCTCAAGCCCAGGAGTTCAAAACCAGCCTGGGCAACATGGCAAAACCCCCAAAATTAGCTGGGTGTTGTTGTACATACCTGTAGTCCCAGCTACTTGGGAGATTGAGGTGGGAGGATCACGTGAGCCCAGGAAGTTGAGGCTACAGTGAGCTGTGATCGTTCTTCTGCACTCCAGCCTGGGTGATGGAGTGAGACTATCTTGGGGTTTTTTTGTTTGTTTGTTTTTTGAGACTGAGTCTTGCTCTGTTGCCCAGGCTGGAGTGCAGTGGCACAATCTTGGCTCACTGCAACCTCTGCCTCCCGGGTTCAAGTGATTTTCCTGCCTCAGCCTCCCAAGTAGCTGGGACTACAGGCACCTGTCACTACACCCAGCTAATTTTTGTATTTTTAGTACAGACAAGGTTTTGCCATGTTGGCCAGGCTGCTCTCGAGCTCCTGACCTCACGTGATCCGCCTGCCTTGGCCTCCCAAAGTGCTGGGATTACAGGCGTGAGCCACCACGTCTGGCCTTGTTTGTTTTTAATGAAAAAAAAAAAAAAGACTATGGTTGACCTGCTATTTCTGTGGATTCAACCAGCCTCCGATTCGACCAACCTCGGATTCAATCAACTGCAGATCAAAAATATATATTTTTAAAGTGTATGGTATTACAATACAATGATAAAAAAACTGGTACAAATTTTAAAAACAATACAGTGTAACAACTGTCTACATAGCATTTACCTTGTGGTAGGTATTATAAGTAATCTAGAGATGCTTTAAAGCATACGGGAAAAGACCAAAGGTTATACGCAAATACTAGGACACTTTACATAAGGGACTCAAGCATCTGCAGACTTTGGTATCCTAGGGAAGTTCTGGAACCAATCCCCCATGGATACCGAGGGACAACAGTATTGTGCTTGTGTGAATATGAACTTCAGTCTGCGCCTGGGTAAACTCTGACTTGTCCAGAAACAATGGAATCCGCAAAAATGAAGCTTTTCTATATTTAGCAATAGAGCTATCGATGGAAAAAATGATAAACTCATTGTGAGGTGTAATCAACGTGCTTATCTCTGAACATCATTTTGTTTCTTCTTTGTCAGGTACCAGTGCCCAGCAGGCTGCCTGAACCACAAGGCGAAGATCTTTGGAACTCTGTTCTATGAAAGCGTGAGTGTGGCCAGTCCTCCTCTCCATGGCTTGTGTGGGATCCCGTTGCATATGTTTAAAGCAGGTGGTTGGCTTTAGTAGGAAAAAATTTTCTTTCCACTCCTTAGTCAAACCTGGCATTTCTAGAACTGGGGCGGGTGTATATTTATGGGCTTACAAACTAGCAAAGCCACTTTCGGGGACCGATCCTCCTGAAGGCCAGTCTCCGTCTTAGACGGAGCATTCACACAGCGGACTAAGCAGGGAGAAGGGGCTGTTTGTCACCGTTCTTAGTTTGTAAAGCAACTCGGATGAGTTTTTAAGGTAAGCAACCCCAGGAACAAATGTGTGGTTATGGACAGAGGCGAGAGGCAGGAGTAGGGTGAGTTTTGGCTTGTCCTTCAGGCTTTTAGTGAGTTGAGGACAAATGTTTGGGTATTTCTGGTGAAACTTGCTAACAGAGGTTGAGAATATGACTCTGGTCCTCCCTCCCCTTCCCGCTAGTCGTCCAGCATATGCCGCGCCGCCATCCACTACGGAGTCCTGGACGACGAGGGAGGCCTGGTGGACATTACCAGGAACGGGAAGGTCCCCTTCTTCGTGAAGTCCGAGAGACATGGCGTGCAGTCCCTCAGGTAACTACTTTGTGATCGGGGCTCTGTGAAACGGCTTTCCTGTTTATGATGGTGTTGTTGAAAGTTTGAAAAGTATCACACAGGCCGTGCGTGGTGGCTCACACCTGCACTTCGGGAGGCCGAGGCAGGTGGATCACCTGAGGTCAGGAGTTCAAGACCAGCCTGACCAACATGGTGAAATTCCGTCTCTACTAAAAATACAAAATTTAGCCAGGAATGGTGGCACACACCTGTAATCCCAGCTACTCTCAGGAGGCTGAGGCAGGAGAACCACTTGAGCCCGAGGCGGAGGTTGCAGTGAGCCAAGATAGTGTCACTGCACTCCAGCCTGGGCGACACAGCAAGACTCTGTCTCAAAAAAACAAAAAAACAAACAAACAAAAAAAACCAAACCCGCAGCTCTAACTCTAATGCAAATGTGGTTTTATAATTTGATCATGATATTAATAACTAACTTCCTTTATAATGTTTAAATTTATCTTTTTAAAATTCGTTTATTTTGCAGCTGTGCTTAGATTAAATTTATCTTATATATTTGAAAACCATTATTCTTAGAAGGGGTCTATAGGCCTCACCAGGCTACCAGAGGAGTCCTTGATACAAAAAAAGTTAAGATACCCTGCTCTAGAACATTCTAAGAGCTCTCAGGCCGATAGGAAACAAGTAGAAAAGTGTCAAGTCAAGATTGCAAATAAGATAAGTATAGGAGCAAATGTTCACTTGTAGAAGCGATTCTATTTGCATTTACCTAATGGCTTTTTTTTTTTTTCTCTTAACAGCAAATACAAACCTTCCAGCTCATTCATGGTGTCAAAAGTGAAAGGTAAGCTGGCCAGTCTCTTTTGCAACCATAATACCTGGGTTATCTCAGATTTTTGTGGAAATTTCACTTCCTTGAGTCACTGATAGAATGTTTATCCTGCCTGTGAACATTATGGTTCTCATCATTGTCAAGGCTTTTTCAAGATGTCATTTCTTTAACCAGCTTCTAAGAATATCTGGACTTGAAATTGGCCCGAGATCACTGCACCAGAAACACAGGGCTGAGGTTGCCAGCTGAATGTCACAGACGTACTGACGCCTGGGGCTAGAGTGGCTGAGAGGTTTCACTGGGAGTGCCACTTTCTGTCCATTGGTAATGGCTACCTGGAGTGTAGTGTTAAGAAGGATTCTGAGGCCTGCATCTGAGCTCAGTGGAAAACAGAGCTTGATAGACTAGTAATGTCTGCCATGGACAAGAGAAGGAGGTAAAGGGAAGTGTGTGGCACTTACTTGCCGTCTCTGGCCCAGCTTTTTACATTGCTCAGTGTATATTCATTTGGAAGGTGGGATGCACGATGGGTGAGCACACTCCAACCAGAAGTGAGGGGATGGGTCATAGCTGCCCACACGGCGCCCTTGACTAAAATGATCTCAGGCAAGCAGGGATGTAGGAGCCATTCCAGCTTCCTCCCCGGAGCTCTGCCAGCAGACCATGCCATTGTTTTGGGACAGCAACTCTTATCATTTGCCCTCCATGCAAAAGTTCTAGTTAGATATCTTTATTAAAATATGTAGTAGCTTTTTTTCTTATTGCAAAAAGAATGCCTGTTTATTCCAGATAATTTAAACATGGAGTGGAACATTTTTTTTTGTAATGATGACCTAAATTCCAGCAGCCAGAGATAACCATGGTGATCACTTTGGCAAATATTTCAGTTTGTTTTCTCTATGTATTAGAAGTATGTACATTGGTAATATATACGTTGATGACTTTTAAAACTTGAAATGGAGTTACATACAATTTGGTAACCTAATTTTTTTCTTAAGTAATTATGTGTCTGGCTGATATAGTAGCTCATACCTGTAATCTCAGCACTTTGGGAGGCTGAGGTGGGAGGATTGCTTGAGCCCAGGAGTTTGAGACCAGCCCTGGCAACACAGTAAGACCCCGTCTCTACAAAAAATACACAAAATTAGCTGGGCAGGGTGGCACACACCTGTATCTCAGCTACTTCGGAGTCTGAGATGGGAGGGTTGCTTGAGCCTGGAAGCTCGAGGCTGCAGTGAGTCATGATCATGCCACTAGACTCCTCCTCCAGCCTGGGTGACAGAGCAAGACCCTGTCTCTAAATATATATATATATGTGTGTGTGTGTGTGTGTGTGTGTGTGTGTGTGTGTGTGTAATGTATTTCTGTGCCTTTAAATCAAGCTTGTCCAACCCACAACCCATCGGCTGCATGTGGCCCTGGATGACTCTGAATATGGCCCAACACAAATTTGTAAACATGAGATTTATGCATGGACCTTTTTTTTGTAGCTCATCAGCTATCATTAGTGTTAGTGTATTTTATGTGTAGCCCAAGACAATTCTTTCTCCAGTGTGGCCCAGGGAAGCCAAAAGACTGGACACCCTTGCTTTTTTTTTTTTTTTTTTGAGACAGAGTCTTGCTCTGTCACCCAGGCTAGAGTGCCGTGGCGCAATCTCAGCTCACTCCAACCTCCTCCTCATGGGTTCAAGCAATTCTCCTGCCTCAGCCTCCTGAGTAGCTAGGATTACAGGTGTCTGCCACCATGCCCGGCTAATTTTTTTTTTTTTTTTTTTTTTTTAAGTAGAGACAGGGTTTCGCCATGTTGGCCAGACTGGTCTTGAACTCCTGACCTCAGGTGATCCACTCGCCTCAACCTCCCAAAGTGCTAGGATTACAGGTGGGAGTGAGCCAAGATCGTGCCATTGTACTACAGCCTGGGCAAAAAGAGCAAAATTCTGTCTCAAAGAAAAAAAGAAAAAGAAAAAGTTTACCTAGCCCTGGACTAAATAAAGACATGCTGTCAAAGATCACAGGTGGCCAGTATTAGAACTGTTTCCTTACCTCTGTTGTTTAAACACAACAAATGACCTTGGAAAAAAAAAAAAACCCTCGCCCTCCGCAGGGATGAATGTGCCTTGACTAACAGCAGGAGGCGGGTGGCATGTCAGCAAGAGTTCTAGAGCAGGCACCGGAAACCTGGGCTCCCACCTCAGTCCTGGGAGGCCTCTAGGGGCACTCCCAGCTCTCTGGGCTTCCATTTCCTCATCTGCGTACTCAGAGTAACACCTACTATGAGGAGCAAAGGTGATCAAGTCAGGAAAAGTTTCCAAATAAGACAGTCACCATTCAGATGAAAAGCACCACCAGCCCCACAGAGAAACCACTGGGAGTGACAACACCCTCAACCCGCAGACACACGCAGGCCGTGGGTTTGGTCTCATCTCTTGAGTGCCCCTCGGTGGGGTACGAGGAGCCTGCTGGGTCCTAGTCCCAGGTCTGTTCAAGGGCCCAGGGAACCCATAGGCCCTGGTAGTCTAGTGGCCCATTTCACAGCCCCGTAGCCTGAGGCCCAGGCATGCTGGGACCTGACCCTTTCCCCCTTGCTTCTCTTCACAGTGCAGGATTTGGACTGCTACACCACCGTTGCTCAGCTGTGCCCTTTTGAAAAGCCAGCAACTCACTGCCCAAGGTAAGGCGGAGCTGATCTGTCATCTTTTCTATGCATGATGTTAGATGTAGCTTTTTAGGTTGGGTGAGGTGGCTTATACCTGTAATCCCAGCACTTTGGGAGGCCGAGGCAGGTGGATCAGTTGAGGCTAGGAGTGGGTGACCAGCCTGGCCAACATGGTGAAACCCCATTTCTACTAAATTAGAAAAAATTAGCCATGGTGGTGGGTGCCTGTAATCCCACCTACTCGGGAAGCTGAAGCAGGAGAATTGCTTGAACCTGGGAGGCGGAGGTTGCAATGAGCTGAGATCACGTCATTGTCCTCCAGCCTGGGTGACAAGAGTGAAACTCTGTCCCAAAATAAATAAAATAAAAATAAAAAATCGGCTTTATTGAGGTACATGATACCATCCACCCATTAGAAGTACACGATGTGGGCCGGGCACGGTGGCTCAAGCCTGTAATCCCAGCACTTTGGGAGGCCGAGACGGGCGGATCACGAGGTCAGGAGATAGAGACCATCGTGGCTAACACGGTAAAACCCCGTCTCTACTAAAAAAAATACAAAAACTAGCCGGGCGAGGTGGCGAGTGCCTGTAGTCCCAGCTACTCGGGAGGCTGAGGCAGGAGAATGGCGTAAACCCGGGAGGCGGAGCTTGCAGTGAGCTGAGATCCGGCCACTGCACTCCAGCCTGGGTGACAGAGGGAGACTCCGTCTCAAAAAAAAAAGAAGTACACGATGTGTTTTGGCCAAGGCATACAGGGTCACAACCACCATCCATCAAAGCGGAGGACACTATCACCACCCCATGGCATTACTGCCCTGGTGGTCAGTCCTTCTCCCTCCACCTCCCAGCCACACCCCTGCCACCAGGGAGCTTCTTTCTGTTGCTCTGATTTTGCTTTTTCAGCAAAATTATGGCGCCATGGTGGGGTGTGGTCCTGGGTGTCTGTGGCTTCTTTCAGTCTGTGTCATGTGTTGGAGACTCAGCCATGTTGTGGAGTGTGTGTGTTTATTCTTTCAAATCCTTATGCAGCATTCCATTCTGTGGATACGTGACAACGGGTTCGTCCCGGGAATCAGTTCTACAGGCAGCTAACCCCAAATGACTGATCCGTGGAGGATGATGCCTCCCAGCATAAAATAAAGGGTGTCCTGGCAACACCTGTCACTGAAGTTCCTGGTAGATCCTCTTGGGAAGGGAACACAGAGGAAACATCCTCTCGTTTGAATGGGCTGAGGCGCCTTCTCAGATGGAAAAGGCCACGGGATGTCTCCACTTTGTAGATGTTCCCCAGGGTTCAGATCATATAATACATCTGTAATGCTAAGCTGCCCTTCAAACAGAGCACACTTTCTGACTTAGCTCCATTGTAAAATTAGAAATAGAAGGAGAGTCCCAGGACCCGGGGTTGAAATGCTCCGAGGATGAAGACGTCTGCCCTGGAGGTTGGGTGGTGTGGCCTTCATGAGCCCTTATACTGGGCTGGAGACCTGTGGATTCTCTAAGGGACAATACGCGGTGACCCCAGGGTCTGAGCAGCAAAAGGCCTGGGAGAGCAATGGTTGGGAGGGGCCCAGACTCCTTTCCCTCGGCCACCACCCCACTTCAGCCTTTCTCTGGGCCTCCGCTGCCTCTGCACCACCGTCTTGATCGCCCTTGAATGTTCGAGTGGGGATAACAGCCTTTTAGTAGATTTTCCCTGAATATTAGAAAGAAGCAGAAGGAAAGAATTTCAGAAAATACAAACAGAAAAACTTGACAGAGTACAGTATCCAAAATGTTAATTTCTGACCTGCCATTCCAAAAGAAGAAGTAGGAGAGAATGGAGAATGTTCTTAGACTCTCTCCAATTCTTTTTTTTTTTTTTTCTTTGTTTTTGAGACCAAGTTTTGCTCTTGTTCCCCAGGCTGGAGTGCAGTGGCGCGATCTTGGCTCACTGCAACCTCTGCCTCCCAGGTTCAAGCCATTCTCCTGCCTCAGCCTCCCTAGTAGCTGGGATTACAGGCCTGCACCACCACGCCTGGCTAATTTTGTATTTTTAGTAGAGATAGGGTTTCCCCATGTTGGCCAGGCTGGTCTTGAACTCCCGACCTCAGGTGATCCGCCTGCCTCGGCCTTCCAAAGTGCTGGCGTTACAGTTGTCAGCCACCACGCCTGGCCTTTTTTTTTTTTTTTTAAATCCACACACACACCCTTTCTCTCTACCCACTCATTTCCCTTCCCCGCCCCTAAGAACTGTTTCAACTTCTCAGTCCCTTTGCCAGGCCTTCTTCCTTCCCATAATCCTGTCCATCTGGGGCCCTATGGCTTCCAGCTGCCATTTTGGTTTCTTGATCCTGGGCTCCAGCCCACGTTGGACTGTTCCGGATAAACAAAGAAGATCTTTTTTTAAGTAAAGCCTGTGCTCTTTCCCAGCTTGAGTTTGTCAAACCACCCAGGAGTCACTCATTTCCTCATCCCCTGGAGCATCTGTGGGTCCTGACACAGAGTGATCTAACCCCTTCCACCGCAGGTTATCAGTGCCCCATCCTTGGAATATTCTGTGACTCACTGAGGTGAGGGCCCTCCACCCTTTCCTCCTCCACACAGGGAAGCGGCCTTAGAAAAAGTCTCTCGATGCTAATCTCCGTAATGTACCCACAGTATGAACCGGTCAACACCCAAGAATGGGAGGAGCGGCCTCACAATTCCACACTCTTCTCTCTTAGATGTTTCTTCCCTTTACCTTCTTGTTTGTGCATGTCTTTCGTGGATGTGTGTGTGTGTTTAAAAATTCTATCTACACTGTGTAAGAGAAGCAAAGATATTACTATCTTTACCTCCGCTGAGGGGGGGACGTATTGTTTTTTTCCTAATGAGGAAAACTGTGTGGCGGTTTCCTTTCACCTAAGAGCTTAAATCTTGGAATTCAAATAAAGAGAGCCAGCTTAAGAAGTTTGGTTTTCTGTGCTCAGACCCATCGCATAAATGCTTCCTGTTTTCCAGAGTCCGTTGTCCGGCGCGCTGCAAGGACGAGCCTTCCTACTGGGCTCCGGTGTTTGGAACCAACATCTACGCAGATGTGAGTAGGATGCATTTGCAACAGCTGCCTCTCAAAGCCTGTTCAGACCTCAACATGCACGCTCCAAAATCTGGATACTTGAGACTTTATTCCAGTGCCTCTTAGCTAAATTAATTAATTAATTTATTTATTTAGAGATGGAGTCTTACTCTGTTGCCCAGGCTGGAGTGCAGTGGAGTAATCTTGGCTCACTGTAACCTCTGCCTCCTGGGTTCAAATGATTCCCGTACCTCAGCCTCCCAAGTAACTGGGGTTACACAGCCCACCACCACGCCTGGCTAATTTTTGTATTTTTAGTAGAGACAGGGTTTCACCATGTTGGCCAGGCTGGTTTTGAACTCCCTACCTCAGATGACCCGCCCACCTCTGCTTCCCAAAGCACTGGGATTCCAGGCGTGAGTCACCGCAGCCAGCCAACCCCTTAGCTAAGTTTCGATCACTCATTTCTGCAAACATTGCCCCCATTTCCCCATTTCTAGAGATAGTAGTGCTTCCACCTACCTGTCCTCATGAATGTAGATTCAGGAGTGCCTGGCCTTACTCAAATGTTTTCATAGTTTGAAGGCTCTCATGCTTCAGATAGTTCATTTTTCCAGCTATTTAGTCACCTTCCCAGCTCTCTGGATGCATTTATAGCAACTGGTCCACGCACTGTATTTCTTCTCGGTTATGCACACACCTAGCTAAAAGCACAAAGAAGATAATACAGACTACCCTAATTTACTACTTGTTAATAGCACTCTCGTTATACGAATCTCTTCCTCTATTCTTTCCCTCCGAATTTTAACCAGGGAGCTTTAGCCTGGTTTTTCTTAGGTGAATCCTGCAGAACACAGTCTGTTCCCTCTGGTTGTCCAGGGTTTGGGGACATGGTGACACAGACGATGTGATTGTGGTCCCAGTTCTGCTGCCAGCAGGCTGTGTGATCTTGCCAAGCTGTTTCCTTGTGGTTGAATGGCCCAGAACTGGGATTATCAAATCCAGGGAATCTTCTAGATCTAAAATTCCGTGATTAGGGCAGCATCATTCATCTCTAGCTAATGTTTTTTATTTTTTTATTTTCTGAATAGAGACGGGGTCTCACTATGTTGCTCAGGCTGATCTCAAACTCCTGGGCTCGAGCGATCCTCCCTCCTTGGCCTCCCAAAGTGCTGGGATTATAGGGGTGAGCCACTGCACCCGGCCTGCAGATAGTGCTTTACTCAGCTGCTTGTCATCATCCCCTCCTTTACAGCTCTCCCCCGCCTCCCCACCACCATCTTTGCCTCTGTCCGCATTAATTTGTTACAGATTCCTGTAAATATGAGGTCACTGGGCTCTGTAAGGTCAGAGCAGGCTTCATGACTAAGCGTTTTCGCCCTATCTTTTTTCTTTCCTCTTTAAATGGGTCTTTTTTCCTTCTTGAAAGTGATTCAGCTAAAATTGAGTTATAAGAGTTAGAATTTTTATGAAGGAGTAAAATAATATATGTCGATTATTACACCAAATGTTTGAACCAAATTCTACCATTAAGAGACAGAGTCTGAGGTTTTCAAATGATATAAAAATAAAGAGCTGGGCAAAGCTATCCCAGTCAAATACAAACAAACACATGAAAAGCAAGAGTGCCAATATTCCTCTCTGAAAAAGTGGAATTTAAAGTTAAATGTACTGAATGAGATAAAGCAATGTTACACAATGGCACAAAAGATACAGTTTACTGGAAAAGGAATAAAAATTATACACACCAAACAATATAGCAGCTAAACCTATAAAGCAAAAAAAAAAAAAAAAAAGAAAAGAAAAGAAATGCAAGAACTTAATGGATGTTTGCAACAATAGAAGGCTACTTTTTTTTTTTTTTTTTTTTTTTGAGACAGTTTTGCCCCTGTCGCCCAGGCTGGAGTGCAATGGCACAATCTCAGCTCACTGCAACCTCCCAAGTTCAAGCGAGTCTCCTGCCTCTGCCTCCCGAGTAGCTGGGATTACAGGCGCCCGCCACCACACCCAGCTCATTTTTGTATTTTTAGTAGAGATGGGGTTTCACCATGTTGGCCAGGCTGGTCTCGAACTCCTGACCTCAGGTGATCCACCCGCCTTGGCCTCCCAAAGTGCTGGGATTACCTGCATGAGCCACTGCAGCCGGCCAAAAGGCTGCCTTTTATTCAACACATACTATGTTTTAGGTCCTTTAAAAACACCATTTCTAGGTATCTTTATCCTTATCCCTGTCGGAAGAAAACAAGGCTCATCGTAACCTGTCCAAATCCACGCAGTAAGCATGTGGCAAAGATGACAAACAGATGAAGATGTGTCCGGCTTTAGACTCTGCTCCTTCCCTGGTCTATCTTGCCTTGCTTAATGTTACCTGCATTCATAGTTACACCGATATGAACAGGCATGAGGGTGAAGAGCTACGTGCAGTCTTCACGAACAAGTGTCACTAGGATTTTGAGCTTTTGGGACCACAGTGCTCATGACAGGGCTTGACACTATCATTGTTTGTTGGAGGAATAAATCAATGAAGATAGTGCAGTAGTCAGTACTTAAACAGCTCTTAAAAAAGGAAGAAAGAATGAAGCAGGGAAGAGGGAAGGAGACAAGGAGGGAAGGAAGAAAGCCTCCTCCGTATGAGAGGTTCTTTTCTGGCCTTAGTTTCTAGGTCACTGTATTCTGGGAAATGATGATGGCTTTTGGAAAATGTCTGTTTAGCTATGGGATTGATTTTGGGAGAGCTGCCTCCAGACCTTCAAAGGGCCTGTTCCTGCCTGTGGCTCCCGCCTGTTCACCAGGACTGCATTTCCTGGCAGACCCCTCGCTGTGTGGCGAGCTGCAGACAGAAGCATCGGGGTGTGGCCCAGGGAGCCGAGCCACGACGGTGACATTTGCCAGTTGTGGGAAGCCGGGCAACCTTTCCCCTCCTCTGAACCTCAGTCTTCTGTCCTCCCCGTCCTCCTTGGTGCTTGGATACGTTCTCACACTTGTGCACATATCAGAATCCACCCCCGCACCTCCTTGAGGGCTGGAGCAGATTTCCAGGCCTCGCCCTGGAATCGTTCAGGATCAGTGGGGCTGGGTGAAGCCAGAGAATCTGCATTTCCAACAAGTTCCCAGGTGACCCTGCTGGTCTGGAACTGCATGTTGAGGACCACTGGGCTGGCGAGGACAAGCCCCTGGGAGTTTTCTGTTCTGGCGGTGGTGACTATGGCAATCATGGCGGTGGCATTTGTCTTGACTGACACCTACTAAGCATGTGCTGTGTGCCATCCTGCGTTAAGCCTGGGGTCTTATTTAATCTTTTTTTTTTTTTTTTTTTGAGACAGAGTCTCACTCTCTGTCACCCAGGCTGGAGTGCAGTGGCGTGACCTCGGCTCACTGCAACCTCCGCCTCCTGGGTTCAAGCAATTCTCCTGCCCCAGCCTCCCAAGTAGCTGGGATTACAGGCGTGTGCCACCACACCAAGCTAATCTTTGTATTTTTAGTAGAGACGGGATTTCTCCATGTTGGCCAGGCTGGTCTCGAACTGCTGACCTCAAGTGATCTGCCTGCCTCTGCCTCCCAAAGTGCTGGGATTACAGGCGTGAGCCACCGCGCTCAGCCCTTCTTTAATCTTCCCAGGAGCCCTCTTCTTCCTCACTGTCATCACCCTATGTAGGACAGTGGACAGATCGCCGGCTCCACGGCTCCACGCGGCAGTCCCGCCTCTGATCTTTATCAGCTGAGTGATTTGGGGCAAGGTGCGAGCCCCCCGCCCCTCAGTCTGCCTGTCTGTTGAAAGGGAATGATAAAGATAACACCTACCTTGTAGAGTTGTTGGGATCACTGTGTCCACGCATGTGAATTGCTTAGAACAAAGACGCGTGAGGATGTGACCTGATCTGGTTTACGCAGAGAAAGGAGGGGCTCTGGGGTTCACACAGGTCATCCCAGGTCACACAGCCAGCAAGCGCTGGATGCAGGATTGGTTACCAACCTCATGGATATCAATTGTTAATAAATACTCAGGTATTCCTGTTGCAACAGGCCCTGAGAAAAGGAATTGGACGCCTTGTCCCGTTTACTGAAGCCTGCTGAGAGGAGAGGTGTGGGAGAAAGGAAAGGTGTTTGCGTGGGAGATGTGCCTGTTGATAACAGGGCCTGTGGTGTGAGAAAGATCCCGCCATGGGTGTGAGCTTTTCGTACTGATGCCCTGCGGCTTGATGTTATCACAGAAAACTTTGTGTCACTTTTGTGTCCAGAAATCCTCCAGGGACTGAGTCAAAGCGCCGCCTCTGGGGCTGCCTACCAGAACCTCTTGGCAGGTCTCAGCTAGGAGGGTGCCCCTCCCCCGCCAGGGCTTTTAGCGGTTGAGCTTGCGACACGGAAGGGATGGGTCCCTCCTGGCGTTCCATTGGGAAACAGCCCGGGCCTTGCTCCTGGTGCTGCAGCCGTTGGCAGTGTGAGCAATGCTCAGAGAGACAGAGAGCCTGGAGGCCTTATTTCATCTTGTTGTTGTTGTTGGAAATGCAAATTCTCTGGCTCCTCTCAACCACTGATCCTGAATGCTGAGAGCGGGGCCTAGAAATCTGCTCCAGCCCTCGGGTAGGGGCGGGGGTGGATTCTGAAACCTGCACAAGTATGAGAACTTATCCAAGCACCAAGGACTCCGCCTGCTGTAAAGAACAATGAGCCTGATTGTGTTCACTTACCAAACTTGCCCCTTTTGAGAGGAATTCTAAAATGGTCACTTCATCTTCAAGTCTCCTCGCTTCTCTTTGAGTTGGATGCAAAGTTATTGCTCCTTAGTCCTTAGCCGGGCACAGAGCTCTCTGAGAATTAAGAAGTTGTGGATCTTTCCTCTGAAGGGGGAAAATGCGTCCCGGTTCAGGCAGGGAGGCTGGCCACCCCGGTTTGCCCAGGGCTGAGGGGTTTCCCATGCCCTGTGCTAACACCAGCCCCTGCTGGTTCACAGCCTTCTGCCTGCAACTCCAGGGCCTCCCAGATACCCAGGATCCCGCTTTGGGCTAAGGAACCCCGCCCTCATCCGTTTAGTTTAGTTTATTTATTGAAGAAAATGAAGACATGTTAGCACAGGGTTTTTAGAAAGTGGCCTTCAGTTACTCAGTAAACGAATCCTGGAAAGCAGGAAATCCACTTTTCAGGTCTTTGATATGAATGTGTGTGTTGGCTCCACTTTTCTCTTTTGTTTTTTGTTTTTCTGAATAGGCCTATGACTGTTAATGTGGGAATGCTGGATCCACTCTTTTTTTTTTTTTTTTTGAGATGGGGTCTCGAGCTCTGTCGCACAGGCTGGAGTGCAGTGGTGCCATCGCAGCCCACTGCAGCCTCAACCTCCTGGGCCCAAGCGTTCCTCCCACCTCAGTCACCCATGTAGCTGGAACTACAGGCATGTGCCGTGACGCCTGACTAATTTTTTAAATTTTTTGTAGAGACCAGGTCTCTCTATGTTGTCCAGGCTCGTCTAGATCCATGCCCGGCTAATTTTTGTATTTTTAAAAGAGGCTGGGCACGGTGGCTCAAGCCTGTAATCCCAGCACTTTGGGAGGCCGAGACGGGCGGATCATGAGATCGAGACTATCCTGGCTAACACGGTGAAACCCCGTCTCTACTAAAAAGTACAAAAAAACTAGCCGGGCGAGGTGGCGGGCGCCTGTAGTCCCAGCTACTCGGGAGGCTGAGGCAGGAGAATGGCGTAAACCCAGGAGGCGGAGCTTGCAGTGAGCTGAGATCCGGCCACTGCACTCCAGCCTGGGCAACAGGGCGAGACTCCGTCTCAAAAAATAAAAATAAAATAAAATAAAAATAAAAGAGACAGGGTTTTGCCATGTTGGCCAGGCTGGTCTCGAACTCCTGACCTCAGGTGATCTGCCTGCCTAGGCCTCCCAAAGTCCTGGGATTGCAGGTGTGAGCCACCGCACCCGGCCAAACTGGTATTTTCAAAGAGTCCACCTCTGTTCATTCCCTCATGCCTGGAACCTGCTAGATTGTGGTGTTTGTCACATTCAAAGGGCAGCTCAGGGTGCATTTTCCAGACAAACTGTCCTTTTACAGTGGATCCTGAGACACAGGCTCTCTTTGGCCTTAGCAATGCTTCCGGGGCCCCCAAATGGGCCGAGGACAGTGGTAAGGACAGGGGACAAAGGAGCTATGAGACTGTGCCGGGGACGGTGGTGGTCTGGCCTCTATCGAGGGGTCACTGATTATTTCTACAAAGGCTCCCCGAGCTTGGGTTTAGCTCCCCACTCCCTTCTCTGTTGTAGTTAAAAAAAAAATACAACATAAGCCGAGCAATGGCTCACACCTGTAATCCTGGCATTTTGAGAGGCCAAGGTGGGAGGATCGTTTGAGGCCAGGAGTTTGAGACCAGCCTGAGCAACATGGTGAAACCCTATCTCTAAAGAAAATGGAAAAATTAGTCAGGCGTGGTGGTGCGTGCCTGCAGTCCCAGCTACATGGGAAGCTGAGGTGGGAGGATCACTTGAGCCCGGGAGGTCAAAGCTCTGCTGAGCCCAGATGGTATCACTGCACTCCAGCCTGGGTGACAAAGTGAGACCCTGCCCCCCACCCCCAAAAAAAATATGTAACATAAAACTTACCCACTTAACCATTTTTAAGTGCACAGCTTAGTTGTATTAAGCGTATTCACATTGTAATGGGTTAGACCTCCGGAACTGTTTCGTCTTGCAAATCTGGAACTCTGCACCCACTGAACTGCAGTTTCCTACTTCCCCTCCGCCAGCCCCTGTACTCTCTGTCTCCATGAATTTGACTTCTTTGGATGCCTCCTATAAATGGAATCATCCCAGCTTCATCTTCTCCACCATGTCTTGCTCTTTTCTTGAAGGAGGTGCCAGCTTGGTGAACCAGTGGCTGGGACTTCATCTTCTCCCTGATGACCCCTGGGGTCGAGTACTGTGCAGAGGGGAGGGTTTCAGAGGTGACAGAGCCCAGCCCTGCCCTCCCGCTGAGTGACCCATTGCTGGATGTTGAGCTTTCAGGCTCAAACCTGCTGGTGGTGGCTTCTGTCTGCACACTACACACGCGGGGAGGACAGAACACGGGAGCCTGCACCATTCACCTCCCCACCTTTGACGCACAGAGTGCCTGGGGGCTCAGTCCCCTGACAGCCACGGCCCTGACGTCACTCGGTTGTGAATGGAGGCAAGACTGGAGTCTGTCTTCCTGCTCTGTAGACAACGGGTCCGGCTTTTCATCTTTCCTTAAATTAGCAAGTTGCTGCGGGGGACTGATGAGGCGAGTCCATGAGCCTGGGTGAGCCTGTTGTCCAGATATCCATGGTGCCATTCTCCTGGAGATTCCATTTCCTATAAATTTGAAGTCAGGCCGGGCGCAGCGGCTCACGCCTGTAATCCCGTTACTTTGGGAGGCCGAGGCGGGCGGATCACCTGAGGTTGGGAGTTCGAGACCAGCCTGACCAACATGGAGAAACCCTGTCTCTACTAAAAACACAATAGCCGGGCATGGTGGTGCATGCCTGTAATCCCAGCTACTTAAGAGACTGAGGCAGAAGAATCACCTGAACCCAGGAGGCAGAGGCTGCAGTAAGCTGAGATTGCACCATTGCACTCCAGCCTGGGCAGTAAGAGCGAAACTCCATCTCAAAAAATAGATAGATAGATAGATAGATAGATAGATAGATAGATAGATAGATAGATAAATCTGAAGTCATCAAACTTAAGGGACTTCATAAATCAGATCACTAGATCTACCCACAGTGGGGACATTTTTGTGGACAGTGGTTAGAAGCTGTTCGGTTCCTATTACTGTTAGAATAAATCACCACAGACGTGGTGGCTTAAAGAAACCCAGGTTTATTATCTTTACAGTTCTGGAGGCCAGAAGTCCAACGTGGGTGTCACCAGGGTAAAATCAAGGTGGCAACAGAGCTGGTTCCTTCTAGAGGCTTCAAAGGAGAATCCGTTTTCTTGCCTTTTCCGGCTTCTAGAGGCCACCTGCATTCCTTGGCTCATGGCCTCTTATTCCATCTTCAAAACCAGCAATGGGGCCGGGTGCAGTGGCTCATGCCTGTCATCCCAGCACTTTGAGAGGCCAAGGCAGGAGGATTGCTTGAACCCAGGAGTTCAGGACCAACGTGAGCAACACAGCGAGACCTTGTCCCTACAAATAACTTTTAAAAGTTAGCCAGGTGTTGTGGTACACAACTGTCGTCCCAGCTACTGGCGAGGCTGAGGTGGGAGGATCCCTTGAGCCTGGCAGGTTTTATCACCCAGAAATTGAACTCGTTGATGATGTCAGAAAACAGCACATCCTGCCTCTGTGTGGCACCCAGCTGCTCCCTTAGTACCTAGAATAGTCCAGAACCCACCGCGTGTCCAGTCTACACGGCATGAATGGCCCCTGCCCACACCTCCTGCCACGTTCTGCCTGACTCACTGTATTCCAGCCACCCTGTCCGTCTGTCTGTTTCTTGGACGTGATGAGTTCACATCCACCCCAGGGCGTTTGCACGAGCCTTTCCCTCTGCCTGGGATGCTCTGTGCAGAGACGTTCCCACGGCTGTGACTGTTTCCTTTCTGTCGTTCAACCTTCCCTGAGCAGTTCCCCCTGATGAAACTACTCTCAGGCAGGCCCCCTCCACCCAGGCATTTAGCTGGTTTTGTTTTCTTCATAACCGACAATACCTCATTTGTGTATTTATTTATTTGCTCACTCGACTTCATGAAGGCAAGGTCTTTATCTTGTTCCCTGCTGAATTCCCCCAGTTCCTAATCCAGTGCCTGGCATATAATAGGTGCTTAGAAAACACTTGTTGAACAAATGAATGAATGCATGATGTCCAGTCTCTCTGGAGAGACCACCGAGGTATCAAGGTAGTGATGATTATTTCCCAGGGGTTGATGTGGTCGACACCCCACCAGCTGGGGCGCCCGGCAGTGAATGGTTGAGCCCCAGCTGGCTTGACCTGTGAACTGGAACCCCCGTCCCTGACCACAGTCCCTCCTGTGCTTCCAGACCTCGAGCATCTGCAAGACAGCCGTGCACGCAGGAGTCATCAGCGACGAGAGCGGGGGTGACGTGGACGTGATGCCCGTGGACAAAAAGAAGACCTACGTGGGCTCGCTCAGGAACGGAGTTCAGTCTGAAAGGTAGGGCGGTGTTCTCCAACCTCTGACACCCAAGCCCGGCTGCTAAGGGTCCCTCAGGGGGCCTGGGAAGAGGCCCAGAGTCATTACCCTTTAAAATAAAACTCCGGTAGACTTGCATGAATTCTTACCAGGACTCCCAGGTAAGAGCCTTCTTTGCTTTTCTCTTTCTTTTGTTTTTCAAAATAGGGAATGCTTTTCCCTACTATCACATTTGGGATTAAGGAAAAAAAAAAAAAAGAACTTTTTTTCCTATTATCAATGAACGTTTTTATAGAAAATTTAGAATCTGTAGGAACATCAGATAAGCCCGAAGATAAACAATCATCCGTAACTCATCAGCGGGGAGAATTACTGTTAGATTTCTTGGCGTGCGTCCTTCCGGTTGTTTTTCTTTGTGTGTGTGTGCATTTTTTTCCCACAAAAAATGGGATCAAATGATAGTTACATACTAGTCATATAAAGCTACATCGTAATATAGTTACATAGAGTTAAATAAGATCAGGGAGCCTGGAGTCCTACAGACTTGGGCCCTGTTTCTTACCAGCTTTGTGGCCCCGAGCAAGCCACCTGATTTCCTTAAGCCTCAGTTTTCTCCTCTGTGAAATAGGGATAATAGTAGACCCTGCCCCACAGAGCTGTTGGGGGGTGAACGGAGATGGTGCCTACCTAGTGCCTGGCAGTAAGAAGCACCCTGCAAATGAGGGTTATGTTGATTACTCTGTATTCCCACTCGAGACCATACCTTTATGGAAATCTACAACCATAAGTCATTAGCAGTGACTGCGAATGACTGTAACGTGCTTCTCTTCATAGCTGGTGTAAGTCCTTTCCATCTGTAGGGGGGGGGCAGATCCTCCCCTAGTAAGTAGCCTTCTCCGGCAATCTCTGCACACTGTGATTGTTTCCTTAAATCCCTAGAAGTGGGCGGGGTGTGCTGACTCAAGCCTGTAATCCCAGCACTGTGGGAGGTAGAGGTGGGTGGATCACCTGAGGTCAGGTGAGGCAGGAGAATTGCTTGAACCCAGGAGGTGGAGGCTGTAGTGAGCCAGGATTGCGCCACTGCATTCCAGCCTGGGCAACAAGAGCAAAAGTCTGTCTTAAAAAAAAAAAGAAAAAACAAAAAAAAAGAAGTCCCTAGAAGTGAAATTCCTAAGTGAGGCGTTTCCCGAGTGTCCTTCAGAAAAGGCACTCAGCCTCCCGAGTAACTGGGATCACAGGCATGCGGCACCACGCCCCACTAATTTTTGTATTTTTACTAGAGATGGGGTTTCGCCATGTTGGCCAGGCTAGTCTCAAACTCCTGACCTCAGGTGATGCGCCTGGCTTGGCCTCCCAAACTGCTGGGATTACAGGCACGAGCCACCGCACTCTGCCGCTGTGATTATCTCTTTAAAGATCTCCAAATACAGTCACATTCTGAGGTGCACTTGAGCGTTAGGACTTTTAGGACTTTAACATACGGATTTTGAGGGACCACAGGTGAGCTCATAATGGGGCAATGTTGAAGAGTTCATATTTGAGGGCCGCTCTTTAGAGAAGGAATAAAATCAAGACTGTAACGTGCCCTGGGACCTTGGACGCTCAAGCCTCCCTGCCTCCTGGAACACGGGCCCTGCTTCCACCGCCAGCCTCCTGGGCACTTTGAGCAGCGGGCTCACCCTGTGAAGACGCCGCAGCGTCACTTGTACCCAGATCATGCCCATTCTTCCCGGGACCCCTGCCCGGTGACTGTGCCATCGGCAGCCCCGAAGAGCCCGAGTAGACAGCTTCCACGTTTTCTCCTTCAGCACGCGCGGCCTTTGTTTGGGAAAAGCTTAATGAAGGGAAATTCCACTGATTTAATGGGAGGGAAATGAAGCAGCTGATTAGGAGGAATTTCCTGGCCGGGCTGGAAAGAAATCCCAGGGCATCAATTTACTGAGCTCTTTGTACCCTCTTTAAGAGAAAACAGTCTCCCTGAGCAGCGCAGGCAGCTGGGATTTGTTCCCTGTCGGGCTGATTCATGAGAACATCACGGCAGTGCCCTGTGGGCTGGGGACAGGGGCCTCCTTGTGGGGCCCCATTGGTAGGCGCCTGGGGAGGGCACGGAGGGAGAGAAGGCCCCCGAAGCAGCTTCCCCACCCCCGCCGCTATCACCCAGGGTTTGGGGGGCTGCCCGTCTTTCTCTCTTCCCATGACACCCACCCAGATCGCCACTGTCGCTGTCTTTGTAGGTGTCTTCCAGGCATCCCTCCCAAGCACAGATGTCACTGGTGCCTTCTGCACTCTAGAAAGATTTTAGTGATTTTCTGCAGCATTTCCAGAGTTAAGACTTTGCTTCTCTTCCTTCTGGGACTCTCTGCTCCTTTGTCCTGTGGACTGGCGTCTGTGATAATGCTTGGTTTCAGCTTCTCTGTGCCTCAGTTTCCTCACTTATAAAGGGGGGAATAATATTACCTGCCCCCTGGGGTGGTGGCAGGGCAGGAGGTCTCCAGGTGGGGTCCCCAGGCTGACGGTGTCCATATCGACCCAGAGCTTGTTGGAAAAGCACATCCTCCGGCCCCACCCAGTCCCGCTGAATCGGAATCTCTGTGAGGGGCCCAGCAGACTGGGTCTGAGCAGGCCCTCCGGGGCGTTGTGAGTGTGACAGCCGCTGTTCTAAGAGTGACCCGAACCTGGCAAATCTGAAATGAGTCAGTCAGCACTCACGCCCCACCCTTGCTCCAGCCTGGCTTGGGGGAGAGTGCAGAGCCTGTTAGATGTGGAAATAACAGCTCCATAGTTTCTGTTTCTTAGGGTTTCTGGACACATAGAGGGATTTTCGGTCATCCAACCCTTGAGATTCTCAGCCCTGAGTTGTCCAATACAGCAGCCACCAGTGGTGGGTGCTCACTGAGACCTGAAACGGGCTTGTCCTGAGCCCATTTGGAGATGTGCATAAGTGTGAAACACATACCACATCTTCAAGATTTTATACCCATGACTCTGATATTATTTTGCTACTAAGAGTCATTCAGTGAGGAGTGGTGGCTCACACCTGTAATCCCAGCGCTTTGGGAGGCCAAGACAGGCGGATCATCTAAGTTCAGGAGTTCAAGACCAGCCTGACCAATATTATAAAACCCCGTCTTTACTAAAAATACAAAAATTAGCCAGGCATGGTAGTGCACGCCTGTAATCCCAGCTACTCAAGAGGCTGAAGCAGGAGAATCGCTTGAAACCAGGAGCTGGAGGTTGCAGTGAGCCGAGATCACGCCACTGCACTCCAGCCTGAGTGACAGAGCAAGACTCCATCTCAAAAAACAACAACAACAACAAAAACAGTCATTCATTTACTGATTATTCATCGCACACCTGTGCTGGGACCCAGGGCACAGGTGATCAAGTCCACAGAACTCGTATCTCAGAAGGGGAGTGAGCACTGGAGCCCCACACAGGCTGGTGGCCAGGACAGTACGTGGCACCCACTGCACTGAGGATGCTGCTCACCCACTCCCCGGTGGGGTCACCTCGGGCAGGCAGTCTCCCCAAGCCTTGGCGGCTGCTCTAATGGGTCACCATGAGAATTATGTGAGAGAGTGTGTGCGAAACCCTCGGCTAGTGGCTCAGAGGAAGCATGACATAAAACCCAGGGGCACCTGTTGCCACAACCTCAAAAGATGCCATGGTTCTTTTCTTATAGGGTCAGGTGGCTCGATCCTAAGAAATGACCTACATGACTCATCTCTCAGGATAAGGAGTCAGGGATCTTCCAGGAATTCATTCTTTCATCCTGGCTTCCTTCCTTCCAACACTCACTGCATGCAGGCATCATACACTTAGTGAGTGCAGATAATGTCCCAGGCACCCAGGATCCCACAGGGAGCACAACAGTGGACCTCTGCCATCGTGGCATTTGCCATCTAGTGAGAAGACACAGTGCAGAAACGACAATGCCAGCGGCAGGGCCCAGGGGGTCACTGTTGTGGAGGGACAGTTTAGGGAGGCATCAAGAGGGCCAGTCTTACTGTCCAGAGGGGACTGCTTGGTGACATGGCTCCCAAGAGAACCCTGCAGAGACACCTGGGCATGGCCATGCCCTGTCCTTTCCTTATTTAGTTGGGACCTCAGCCACTGTCTCTGCACAACGCACGGGGCTGGGAAATTTCCCAGGAGCCTGTTCCCAATAGGGGCTGTGGAAACCCAGCCTGGAGCCAGAGGGCGGCTCTGTCCCTGATGGTTGCAGAGCCCTAGAGGGGTCACAGGCAGTCCCAACGGAGATGCAGATGTTGTATATACTGTGACCAGTTCACAGCAAACTGTATTTTAAATGTAGGGAATCCTTCAATCACACCAACCACCAAAACCCCCAGACAGAATTCTCAGCACACGGGTCCAAAGTCAGTTCTGCTTCACCGTGGTTTTGGTTGAGCAATGATCCTCTTCTAGAAGAGGACTTCCTGGACGTTTCGAAAGGCAGCCATGCAGGAATGAGGCAACATAAGAGACTAGCACCTGCTCTCTCACCCCCGCCTGCCAGGTGGCAAAGGAAAGAAAAGACATCAGGAAGAGCTTTCAATACTGGGACGAAAGTGTCTGAATATTCTTGGGGAAATGCTAGACATCTGGATGGATGTCAGTTCAGAATTTTTTCTTAGACCAGAACCATTTTTAACACAGATTTTGCAAGAGATTGGGAAATATATCAACAATGATGGTGAGCATTCTTGCTCACTTGACATTTTGAAATTTCACCTTTATACAAAGGTGTATATGGGTGGACATCCATCTGAATTGCAAATTCATTCACCTAACACTTACGGGCAGCCCCTGGGCTAGGGACTGGGGACACAGCCGGGAACAGAAGAGAAAAAAATCCCTGTCCTCAGAGGGATGTGGTCTGCTATAGCAAGTGCAGTAGAGATATGATGTGAGCATGCATGGAATTCTAAAGTTTCTAGAAGCCAAAGGAAGAAGTAATAGAAGGGAAATTTTAGGATGCATTTTACTTATCCCAATGTATCCGTATTATTTCAATATGTAATCAACAGAAAATTATTATTAGAAATAAGAAATGTACATTCTGTTTTGGATACAAGATCTTGGAGATCTGGTGTGTGTTTCACACTTATGCACATCTCCATTTGGACAAGCCTGTTTTGGGTGTCAGTGAGCACCCACGACTGGTGGCTACTGTGTTAGACAACTCAGCACCGAGAATCTCAAGGGTCGGGTGACTGAAGATCTCACTATGTGTCCAGAAATCCTGAGAAACAGAAACTACTGAGCTATCATTTCCAGATCTAAGGAGCACCGCCCTCTCCCCCAAGCCAGGCTGTACCAAGGCTGGGACATGAGGTTCTCTCTGCTCTGCAGAGGAGCTGCTAATAGCAGACAGGCGGGTTCCCATTCCCTCCACCCATATCCCAAACTTCCACTGGCTCTGCACACATTAGCACATCTAATTCCCCAACAGCCCTGCAAGGTAGGAAATGTCATTATCCCTATTTTATCATTAAAGAAAGGGAAGCACAGAGAGGTTAAGCAACTTGCCCGAGGTCACCCAGCCTACCAGGGGCAGAGCTGGGACCCAAACCTAGGCCACCTGCACCAGAATCCATGCTTTTAAGCAGCACTCTTGACTTCCTCAGCCTGGACAGACCACTGAACTTGGGGCACAGACCCTTCCCAAGAAGGGGCCAGGGAGAACCTTAAATGCCAAGATAAACTTGTTCCTATCTTTACAATAGAAGAAATATATACTTATTTAAATACTACATCCAGAGAGCAAAAAGTGAGAGTCCCAACAGGTGCCCTGCTAACCACAGTTAACTGCTGATTTATACCTTTTCTTGACCTGTTTTCCCTCTGTGCACATAAAACACACATAGAAATCAAAATAGAGATTGTGTTGTACGTGCTAGTCTGAAACTTTTCCCCCCGAAGAATAATGATATATTTCATCAAATAAGATGAAGAAGTTTGACAGTTCCCTAGGGTGTGGGCTTTGTGAGGACAGTTCCCTCACCACATGTGCATACCCGGCCTGCGCTCCCCACATTCCCACTTTGAAGGGAGGGTGAGGTTTAAGCCTAGCAGGGGCAATGGCATTTGTAGCTCCCAGCTACTGAGCACCTGCTGGATGCTTGCCTCTGGCCCAGGTACCTTCCTGGAGAGGCTCATGGACTTTTTACAGTGTCCCTAAGGAGTGGGCACTTCGATGAACCCAGTTTACAGATGTGGAAACTGAGGGTCAGAGAAAAGGGTTAACCAGCCCAAGGTCCTAAAGATAAGCACCAAACCTGTATCTGTCTAACTTTTAAATATTTCTGAGGGATCAATAGAGGGGTGAGACTCTGGGAGAACAGGGAGAACAGGATTGGAATCCTTTTTTTTTTTTTTTTTTTTTTGATGGAGTCTCCCTCTGTCGCTGAGGCTGGGGTGCAGTGGCGCGATCTCAGCTCACTGCAACCTCTGCCTCCTGGGTTCAAGTGATTCTTCTGCCTCAGCCTCCTAAGTAGCTGGAATTACAGGCACCTGCCACCACACCTGGCTAATTTTTTTTTTTATATATATGTTTAGTAGAGATGGGGTTTCACCATGTTGGCCAGGCTGGTCTCGAATTCCTACCTCAAGTGATCCGCCCACCTCAGCCCCCCAAAGTGCTGGGATTACAGGTGTGAGCCACCGTGCTCATCCAGGATTGGAATCCTTTAAAAAAAAATTATATAGAGAGAGAAACACACACACAGATAACATACACAGACACAGACACATACACACTCACAGACACGTACACATATACAGACAGTCCTAGACACTTAAGATCGTTCAACTTACGACTTTTCAACTTTATAATGGTGTGAGAGCCATGTGTATTCAGCAAAAACCATACTTCGAATTTTGCATTTTGATTGAAAATTCTTCATACTAACTTCCTTGTCAAATAGGCCTGTGTTAGGTGATTTTGCCCAGCTGTGGGCTAAGGTCAGTGTCCTGAGCACACGGAAGGTAGGCGAGGCTGAGCTGCGACGGAGGCGAGGTGTATTCAGTGACGGAGGCGAGGTGTATTCAGTGATGGAGGCGAGGCGTAATCAGTGACGGAGGCGAGGCGTATTCAGTGACGGAGGCGAGGCGTATTCAGTGACGGAGGCGAGGTGTATTCAGTGACGGAGGCGAGGTGTATTCAGTGATGGAGGCGAGGTGTATTCAGTGACGGAGGCGAGGTGTATTCAGTGCATTTCTGATGTGGGCTTCTGACTTCCGATGGGTTTATCAGGACGCTACGCACTGTAAGTCGGGGAGCATCGGTGTCGACAGTCATGTACGTACATATAGAGACAGTTATGTACATATAAATGATATTTCTTAATAATTAAAAAGAAATTACACTTTTTAAAAGCCAGAAGACCAAGCACTCAGGGGGTTCCTCTTCTGCCGTCCTGTTAATGCTGGGTTCGGGACTCCACGGGCAGCTTCCCTGTCTGCCCATGGGACCAGAAGCGGCCGTCCACCCTCCTTAATCCCGTCTGTGTGTCGGATGATGCCAAAAGGCAAGCTCTTCCTCCCTGGGTCACTTTCAAGGCAACTGAAGAGGATGCAGCACTGCGTGCCTGTCCCTGGCTGGCCTCCAGGAGGGAGCCCTGGGCTTCTGGGGAGCTCTTTAGAGAATCCCTGGATTGTTCCTGCCCCTTTACTCTGGCCTTTAAAGGGCATCTCTAGGCCTCGTGCAGTGGCTCATGCCTGTAATCCAAGCACATCGGGAGGCTGAGGTGGGAGGATCACATGAGGCCAGGAGTTCAAGACCAGCTTGGCCAACAGGGCAAAACCCCGTCTCTACTAAAAATACAAAAAAAAAAAAAGTTAGCCAGGCATGGTGGCACATACCTGTAGTCCCAGCTACTCGGGAGGCTGAGGCAGGAGAACTGCTTGAACCTGGGAGGTGGAGGAGGCTACAGTGAGTGGAGATTACACCACTGCACTCCAGCCTGGGCGACAGAGCAAGACCGTGTCTCAAAAAGAAGACTAGAGAAACCTCAACAATATAGTGAAAATAATTTTAAGACCTTAATAGCCGACACCTAGAAACAACCTCTGTAAACATTCCAGAGTATTTTCTTTCAGGTTTCTTCTATGTTTACATACAAACATGCTTTTTTGTTGTTTGTTTGTTTGAGACAGAGTCTCACTCTTTCACCCGGGCTGGAGTGCAGTGGCGTGATCTCGGCTCATTGCAACCTCTGCCCCCCAGGTTCAAGTGATTCTTGCGCCTCAGCCTCCCTTGTAGCTAGGATTACAGGCGCCCACCACCAGGCTGGGCTAATTTTTTGTTTGTTTTTTGTTTTTTGTTTTTGTTTTTGTTTTGTTTTGTTTTGTTTTTTGAGACGGAGTCTCGCTCTGTCACCCAGGCTGGAGTGCAGTGGCCAGATCTCAGCTCACTGCAAGCTCCGCCTCCCGGGTTCACGCCATTCTCCTGCCTCAGCCTCCCGAGTAGCTGGGACTACAGGCGCCTGCCACCTCGCCCGGCTAAGTTTTTGTATTTTTAGTAGAGACGGGGTTTCACTGTGTTAGCCAGGATGGTCTCGATCTCCTGACCTCGTGATCCGCCCGTCTCGGCCTCCCAAAGTGCTGGGATTACAGGCTTGAGCCACCGCGCCCGGCCTATTTTTGTTTTTTGAGACGGAGTCGCGCCCTGTCGCCCAGGCTGGAGTGCAGTCGTGCGATCTGGGCTCACTGCAAGCTCCGCCTCCTGGGTTCATGCCATACTCCTGCCTCAGCCTCCCCAGTAACTGGGACTACAGGCACCCGCCACCACACCTGGCTAATTTTTTGTATTTTTAGTAGAGGCGGGGTTTCACTGTATTAGTCAGGATGGTCTCGATCTCCTGACCTCGTGATCCGCCCATCTCGGCCTCCCAAAGTGCTGGAATTACAGGTGTGAGCCACCGCGCCCAGCCAACTTTTGTATTTTTAATAGAGATGGGGTTTCGCCATGTTGGCCAGGCTGGTCTCGGACTCCTGATCTCAGGTGATTCGCCTGCCTTGGCCTCCCAAAGTGCTGGGATTACAGGCGTGAGCCACCACACCCAGCTTAAACACGCTTTTTAAAAAGGGATTTTGCTATTAGTATTGTCTAGCTAATCGGACTGTGACCAGCTCTTCAAGCCCTAGCCTGTCTAGCCACACCGTGGTTGCAATGGCTGCATGCACAGATTCCGAGGCATGGATAGACCATCATCCATTTATCATCACTGATGGACACTCAGATTGTTTCCGTTTTTCTTTCACTGTAATAAACAACACTTGAAAGAACATTTTTACGCAAGCCTGTGCACTTTCTTGACGATTTATTTAGGTAACTTCCTCTTAGTAGAACAGCCACAGCCACCAAAGTGCTGTCCTAAGGCAATGCACAGTGTTGCGCTAAGTAAAAAAGTCAGCAAATCCTCTCCTGTGTAAGGCTCCCCCGCCAGTGGCTTTCCACTGCACTAAGAATCAAATCTGACCCCCTCCCATTCAAGGCCACAGCTGCCTCGGCCCCTGCCCGCTTCCCCACCCTGTCTGTGCATCTTCCTCCTACATTTCCACCTCCCTGGCCCCTCTGGTCCTTGACTGCACCAAGATTGTGCACACCTCAGCGCTTCTGTACCTACCGTCTGGTACCCTCTGGGCTCTCGTGCGTTCCCGGGCTGTGTTTAGACTGAAATGGCCCCTCCCTAGGAAGCGTTCTCCACCATCCAGCCTGCGCTTGTCCTCTTGCTCCCTGATGGATCTGTGCTATTTGCCCTGACTCATCACCTTCTGCAACTGTTTCTTGCTCATGTTTTGCTGCTTCTTTTCCCACCCCAGACTGTAAACTTCCTGAAGGCAAGAGCCTCACTGGTCTAACCCCGCCTCCCTGACGCTGCCCAGCTCCTGGCACATAGCAGGTGCCCAGTAAACACTGGTTGAATGACAGACTTTGCTGAGTTCAGCAATTGGTTCAGAGCTGGTCGAGGGCTTTTATTTTAATTGAGACAGGGTCTCACTTATGTTACCCAGTTGCACCACTGCACTCCAGCCTGGGCATCATAGGTGAGACCCTGCAGCCTCACCTGCAGTGGCTTGTGATTGCACCACTGCACTCCTGGGCTCAAGCAATCCTCCCACCTCAGCCTCCCGAGTTGCTGGGACCACAGGTGTACACCACATCTGGCTAATGTTTTTACTTTTGTAGAGATAGGGTCTCACTATGTTGCCCAGGCTGGTCTCAAACTCCTGGGCTCAAGCAGTTGCCTACCTTAGCCTCCCAAAGTGCTGAGACTACAGGCATGAGCTACTGTGCCCTGCCTGAGGGATTTTTAATACCCTTTATCAAAGTTGTTTAGTGCTGTTTATGAAAGTTGCTTGACACACTTGATAAAAAGTCCATTAATTTTTATGAAAATTACCCAGAAATACTACAGCAATTTATACTCCTTCAGGCATGTATGGGAGTGACAAGCTAATCCAGAAAGATAACCAGAAGGCAAGATCTGGGAAAGAAGGGTGGGAAGGGTGATAATTTGATAATTATCAAGCCACATTCGTTATTCATCAGACACATACAACTACCAACTTCCCCAGTGTACCTG